>NC_136118.1:11340963-12785963 GCF_965212315.1 Lampetra planeri | reverse complement strand
ATCTGTTGCTCACAATTCGGGGCACGTGCGATGGAAATCCTTCGCCAACTCGCACTGGCGAGCGTGGTGAAGTATGGTCAACTAGCCCACACGGCAGAGTGTGGAGGTGCTCGTCTCTCTAACTGTGGATTGACACAAAGGGACTGGAAATAATAATAATAACAACAACATAATTATAATAATACTAGTGGTTTCCCCCTTTTTTCTGGTAATAAAATTGAAACCTTTTTACAAGGATTCATGTCTGCATTAACCACAATACTTGAGGTCAAAATGCAAACAAAAACACACTATGATAATATATGCCATCAGTTTCAAGGACAATGCATATATTATCATAGTGTGTTTTTGTTTGCATTTTGACTGCAAGTATTGTGGTTAATGCAGACATGAATCGCTTTTAATTTCCTGTACATTATTAATGTGCTTCAAGTTCCGCATTCGTCAGTGATTTGAGAAGAAAAATAGTCAGTAAAGTGCTCGTGTCTGAACTCGTAAGAGGAACAAAATACAGACCCGATGCGCTCAAATAATATTAAAATAATATTTTTTTACCACTTGGATTTAAACCTGATCCGGCAACCTTGCCCCAGCGTGTCTAAACCGTCCGTTGTGCTCTCTGTCTCGACGGCGGCTCATTTGCACACACCAAAGCTTTACTGCAAAACAAGACGATGTATTTTCCATTTCTGCACATGGGTTGGATTGTGTCACTGTGATGGAGATCTTTGTACATTGGCTAGGAAGCCCGTGTGTTTTGCTGCTTAATTGCTGTTCTTCACTGTGTACAAGGCTCGTGGTACTGATCAATGGTATCCTTGGTCGCAGAAGAGAGCAGTGTCATACATCACGCGGCATTGGAACATTTCCTTGCTCAGATCAATTTGTTAAGACGGCTGCATTCAACAATCGACTTGATGAGTGACAAATGGTACCAACAAGCACATTTGGCCCACGTTAAAAGCTGTACTTTTGTTTAAATTACACCCTACGCGGGGCCTTAATTGATGCGAATTGTGAACATACTGAAACAGTGACACATTGGCCATTCGAAACGATATTGGAAGTTTAATATGGCAGTAAAAAATATGTGATACGCCTTTTTAATGGGAAATCACCTATGTCACATAGACATGTAGAATATTAACAAGTCTGAGTGCCTACGAGATATATATATTCCAGAATGTACTGCCAGTTCTGATATTTGAGTTGCAACATACTTACATAGTCAAATGCCGAGCTTACTGATGTGTTTTTGGATTGCACTGCTTGTTGTCCGGCATGATTTGCATTTTTTTTCCATGTGCTGAGATATACTTCATAATACTGTCGTAGAATTGTACACATCATATAGCAGTTACGTTATCAGTGACATCAAATTGTGGAGCAGTTGCACTGTGGTCTTACAACTGACGAGCCAGTCGATTTACAAGTTACAATCAACACCACATTTTAACGTGTTTTTTGGCCACCTAGAATTTTAGACTGACTCACTGAACGATGCTTGCATGCAATTACTGTAGCCAGCTCGTGCATTGGGTCGTGCAAAGCTCACTGCGAGGGTGGCACGATGGTACAATGGTTAGCACAACGCACTACGAACCTGGTGACCTGAGTTTAATTCCTCGCCACCACTAACGTGCACAATACGGCCAAGTGTGGTCAGACAGAACCCAAAACTGAAAGGTCGTGGCTGTGCATCACGCAGCATTAGTTTAACAAAGGGCAATACATTCGTGGATTTGTTGATAAAGTGTGTACGGTTACCGTCATCAGAAATATTGATTTCAATGGTAATCTGGATTCGCAGGCAGATAAACATTGCCCATTTAGTGATATAAACAGTCTTGGTAATTCCTATTGGCAATGGCCTATTTAAACAACATGCACTTTCCATAAGGGAGTTTTGGGTTAGAGCATATTTAAGTGATCTAACCCAAAAACCTTTATTACGAATAATATATGTCGCCAAAGCCTCCGTGTTAAGCTATCAATACATTTAGTGGCAAATATAACATATTTGAGAATTATCTTTAAAAAGTTGCATCAACCCAAGTTTATAATTCCATTGAGTGGCTTCACGTTTAAAGTGCTAAATGTCATACATTGCGAAGATTTGCACACCAAATGGCAAATCGTTGTGCTCCGCTTGTGATGATGTCGCCGGTGCCAGCAAAGGCAGCCTGCCGAGCGAGGTGCTATCCACCCACCCCCTCGTGTGCCGTGCCGGCCTTCGTATGTGCCGCTCGCTAACGCCACTTGCCCCAACCACCGTCTGTTGAGGCTACACGGGGGATTCTTTGTCTTTGGTGCAAGCAGTGCAAACTCTTTTTCGCTGACGATGCGCTGCTTACGTCAACGGCTTCATCGCATCAACTCTGTGCTGAGTTCATGTTGGGGTGGGAGGTGTTCATCACGACAGGGAGGGGCGGGGGGGCACGCTCGGTCAATACGACATCGAGCAGGGCGCTTCGGTGTGCGCTGCGCTGTAACGCCGTGCCCATAACTGCGCATCGGGAATGTGCCCACCACTATCTCTTGGCCAAGGAGAGAAATTACTTAAAATTTGGGCCACAGGAAAGCATGGCGTACAGAAGCGGTTCCTGCAAAGCCACATCGCCACCGTCGATGCATATATTTTACTGCAAGGTTACTCTTCGCGATTTGTCGACTGAAATAAAGCAAAATATTTGTAATTCTAACATTGAAATTTAAAAAGGCCCACGCGTAGTTAACTGTTCGAAGATGCAGAGGATACTCCGATATATTTTAAGGCCTCCCTTCACTCAGCACCTACTCTTAAGTTGTGGCAGATGATGAACCAAATTGTTTGTAGGATAGCACGTGCCCGGATCAGTGCCCTAAATTGTATGAAAACAGCAAGCGGAACCGATCAGTCTCTCTCACATGCCAAATAACACGCAGTCACGTGTTGGAAGCCTCACGCTTCTTTCAAGCTCTACCTCAGAGGGTTGGGAATCTTATACATCTTTTGCGAATGTTTGAGACGACAAGTAAAATTTACCAAACAGGGTAGTGTCACTTCAGGTATACCTCGATGTAAAAGTTGATTTCTCATTAAGAGATATTAGTTTAACATATCGAAAATGGATTTATACTTATCACACCTTGACTGAGTGAAAGAGCGATATAATGGAATACATCTGAGACATGTAATTACATGTTCTGTTAATTATTTTAAAGTGCTATGGGCATCCTTCCTGGACCCAGTAAATTATGCCAGCAGAGGATAATGAGACGTGTTGAAGCGCTTTCAATACGTGGGTTTACCGAAAGACCCAAAGAATATGTTAACACAACCTAATGTATAATATAATCACGAAGCATGTATGTATGGTGAACTTCTTTCGCACCGTACGTAACGATTCCCCCCCGAGTGATGCAATGAAGTATGAAGAGTTTAATTTTGATTCGGACACAACCTTCTGATTGGCTAACTGTAGTGTTACCATTTATAATACTTAGTGGATAGAGGCAGGGCAATTCAGACGCGGGATATTTAACATCACTGAGAAGCATCTTTTTACGGTTAATACGTTCTGTATTAATCAGGGAGGCCGCTGGATTTGAACAAATAACCTCTGCATCAAGCGGCGAATGCGCTACCGCTAGGCCACGTCACGGCCCATTACACCAGGCAGCATCCCTCTACTTGCATGTAATTTCCTTCAGTTGTGATTCCCCTGTTTGCCTCGATAGGCCACTGGGGCAAAATTATGTTCGTTAACATCTATTAAGGATGGCGTTGAACGTGAAGGTTGATCTTACTCCCATTGGTGGTGGTGGTGTTTTCACAATGTACCAGGGACAGAACTCACTATAGGCTATTGCCCTCGGATAGAACACACAGTGCCGAGCCTGGGTATTTGTTCAGCCTATTAGCACGGTTGGCTACGTACGGTGTGAAAGAAGTTCAGCACACATACATACAGCCTTGTTGACTTGTGCTCCTTCGTGAGACTGCAAGGCGGCATGGAATGAGAACGCTTCTGGCTGGTGGCCAATATATTGTGCGCTAAGAATTGCTCAGGGGCTGGTTAATATGCTAATACAATTGACTTCGCTCGAAGTCTCGTGAGGTTCAAACTGGTAGTCCTTCATCGATGTAAGGGACACTGGGAGCAGTGATTGTGATGTCGAAATAAAAATAGGACGGATACTGAAATCTATCCCTGTAACACCTTGCCCATGGGCATACATATCCTGATGTAGAAGATTAGTGCTGGACACAGCCACATGTGCTCACGAGATTTGTAACTTTGATCTTTACTTGTGCATCGATATTTCAATTTTAATGTGCCATTTTATTGAGGGGCTACTGTGTGTTTTCTTGGTGTGGTGGTTTTTGTTTGTTGTTGTTTTTACTACCTTGTCCAAGCTTGCATGTAGTGTTGAATAATCGGACTTATGTAAGTAATGCATCTATGTACGTGTTATTTATTTATATTTAGTGACCTGCTTACACTTTTTTTCTATTTTGTACTCCCATCGGTTTTTTGTATTGTTTGTTGTCGTACTTTGCAAGCACACTGGCCAACAACAAAGATTTGTTCATGAAGCCATCCATATATACAGACACAGAGACAATTTCAACCAAGAGGATGGGTACAAACTCAGCAATCATTGGAAACCCATCAACCAGTTTAAGTCATAACTGCCTGTGATGTTTCCATCTTGTCACCTTCCGATGTTAGTTTTATTTCACTAAAAATGGGACAAGCAATTCCAGCTCATGCGGTGTTGCCCCTGCATTTGGCGTACCACAAGTTAACTTCTCCACGGCTCGTACGTCTACCCTATTAACATAACCATTGCCGCTAGTTTACCAGGACGCTTGGGCTACGCCCATCTGCACCTTTAAAAACACCTTGCCTAGGATGGCTTCCCCCTCCCCCCTTTTCCACCTGATGACGATCGCTTGCGTTGCGATCTACACGTCGTAGTTTCTTGTTTATTCTATTATTTTGTGAACCTATCAACGTGACTTTACCGAATGAACCAAGAATATGCTGTCATTTGCATATACTGTGGCATATACAGTCTCGTTGATTGCACAATGTAATTGATGTTGACATTTGTAGTTGTTTGGCAGCATGGCTGCACCTCTGGGAGTAGATGTCATTGGTAAGAGCTGACTAGATAAGGAGGACAACAACCAGTCAATTCACTGACTTGAAGAAAAGTAACAGCAACGCATTAACAAGCGATGGCATTATTTAAGCAGTGAACATAATGCATATATTAACGAATTACATTAATCAGCTGTCCAAACAGCCGGTCAGGACAGCAAATTAATCACGTAAGTTTTTTTTTTACAATTTGATGCAACTGAGTAATATCGTGGATAGAGATAAATGGAAGGCGATGATCGCCAACATCTTTGAGAAAGGACAATGGGCTGTCGCTTATAAAGCCGAGATAATTTGTTGACTCTTTCTCTGAGGATCGCTGTTTTTTGTTACAGCTGCCAATTTTAGGCCCACTGCCAGCCAACGGTGACACTGCATTGTGCTGATAATGTGTGGAGACCCATCATGCCCTGTTGAAATAAAACTCCGGTGGACATGAAATGTGAATGTGTGACCTCAAACTGATGGCCACACTGCGAGTAAGCGAGTGGCTGTGATTGCGTTCGCCTGCATTATTCTCAGAAGTCGCGACCATTCATATAATTGGCTAGGAATTCAATTTCATTTTTGTCACAACTAATTTAATGCAGTTGCTGTTTAAAGACCCTACAATTGAGGGGAATGTCAGGCAAAGGGGCCGCACGGTTCAGTATATCAAATGTTTAAAAGGTGCCCTTTTAACAGTAAGCCCATGTTTAGATTTTTGTTACATTTTATATTTGCAAAGGATATGAACTTTGTATAAGTAAATCATGGATAGTGGTGCAGCAGTTTTAACGGCTTATTTTTTCACATTTAACAAGTTCCTCTGCTGGATTATATTTTTTCCGTCTGAGGACGACCGCTTGTGTTGCGATGGAAACGTCGTGATTTATTTTATTTGATACCTACGTGACTTTACCGACAGAACCAAAGAGTAAGGCAATACAACCAGGGTCAAACTCATTAACGCTGTATGCGTGTGAATTCCATCTTCATACTCTTGTGTGCTCTAGTTTGTTTTATCCCGCACGCTTATCATTTATTTCTTGCATGTGTGCCAATAACCGTATCTAAAGCCACGCAAACTATAATAATACATCGCACGCGGAATCTTATATATAAACTTGTTTGTTACATTTTCAGTGTAATGGCTGCGATTAACAAACGGTAGCAATAAATCATGAGACACAGCAAGTGCCAGGGAATGTAATGATCATGCATTTAAATTGAGTTCGTACCAGGGGCAGCTATGCATGTGTTGCAGTTTGTGCAATGTGCTATTGGAATAAAGTAGATTTCCCTTGGGGTCGACATCAATGCAGATCTCTCCGTGATGTCTAATTCTCACCAAAAGCTCAGCTCCGTGTGCATACTGTTTATTAAACACAGTGGGACAAGCTGCGTCAGTCTTGCTTGGAGGTGTGAACATGCACGTCGGTGGAGGCTGAGTTTGTTGTTATCTAAAAATTGGCAAGTTTGCGATAACGCGCAGCAAGGTTAGTCCCCCGCGCCGTCCGCTGTGCTTACCGACATGCAGTGACACGCCGGTGGGGCCCCCCGTGAAAGTCATTTGCAGCGGTGATGCTGTCGATCAGCAGATAACACCGTTCAGTCACTCGCAGGGAGTGCGCCTGGGCACGCGGGAACTCCAGATTGCCTGCATTTTGAGAGCCATGTGGCACGACTGCCTCCGAAAGTAATAACCTTGCGAAAGATTGAAGATTTTCGAACACGTTTCAACGTATGCTTAGGTTTTTTCGGTAAAGTCACGTAGGTAAAAAAATTAAAATTAATAAAAGTAAAATAAAAATAAAAATAAAAAATCACGACGTTTCGGAGGCAACACAAGCTTCCGTCTTCAGGTGGCTCGTTGTCTGTTAAAAACTCTAACAGATAGGTGGAATTCCTCCCCGTAGAGGGCATTAATTCTAAATTTGAAGCTTTCGTGACTGCAAGGATTCATATTCTTAGGTTTTTTCGGTAAAGTCACATAGGTAAACGTGTGGCAGATACACCGATTTGATATGTTCATAGTAATGTGTGTGTGGCAGTGAGTGGGTCTCGCACTGCGCTTCCACACTTTCGTTTCTTGAGGTTGATTCCCTAACATCAATGGCGAGTGTGACAGGAACTATTCCTGGGCCTCCTCTAGGTCAACTCAGCCTTACATTAGTATCTGGTGCAGTGTGGAAACAGCAGCACTTGGAATACAAATGCAGCTACATCATTCCATATTGTGCTGTACAGGCCTTAATAGGTGCTCGCTAACATCATTTTCCCCAACCGTATGTAAAAGATGGCGTAAATATATCAATGTGTCGTTAAACCCGCCACCACCCGACACAGCCAACTAGTAAGGGTTGTCACGTGAACAGAACATGACAATTCGTCACTAGTACAGCACACCGGTGTGTTGGAGAGCCATGCCACAACATTCATCGCGATCTAACCCAAAAAACTTGTATTATGGATGATATTGGTCGCAAAAGCCCAAGTGTTAAAGGTATTTAAAAGGCTATATGTAGAATCTTTTCCATTTTTTTTTTAATATGAAGCTATAAATACTGTATTGTCCTTGAACCATGCTTTTCTAGGAGAAACAGCCTCGAACGCTGCGTAACCTTTGACATCTTGTCAAAGGAATTAGGATGTGGGATGACATGACCTTTGTGGTTCATGTCCCCATATTCGAAGTTAGCGTAGATTTCTAACCAACATTATTCAATGACGTGTATTCCATTACTATTATGAATGTACCGTGTGAGGGTGTGAGTATCTAAACGTGTGTATTTGTTAAGTTCCTTTATTTAGCTAGGTAGGTTTCACAATTCAGATTATATTATCAGAAGAATTATGTTTGGTACGTTATGCTGTGTATGTGCGACCTTGTGTGCATTGTTGTCTATGGCATCTTCATTATCTACCATGTTCTATCCACTTTTAGATGAAGGCCTCCCCATACCTCACAGTTGCATGAATAATTATTATTCAGACAGCATTCCACGATTTAGTTATATCTTTTCGGTTTAAAACTGTAGTAAACCAGGAGTTATGCTGAACTGTATTCCATGTTATGCCTATGTGAGCACGAATCATGCATTTGCATTGTGGTAGTTTAGTTTATAATGTTCGTAAGCCAGCTGGTCAGGATTGGGCACAGACATAAGTGTTTGTAATCTAACGTTAAAACTAACAGTAATATATTTCAGACGTAGATGCTATAAAAAAAAGACGAATTCTAATAAATCAATTGAAAACTTTCAATCTCACGTTACAATCGGCATGCGATTCCAACGAGAGATGAGTCACGTGCGTGATGTGCACAAAGGGCCGAGATCTCGAGAGCGTCTCTGCCCCGAGGACATATTCCAGGAAGAGAAGTTGAGGATGCTGAAAGCAGTGGCACAGCCAATGATTAATAATGAAAGAGACCGCAGTGGAGATGGATGGGTTGGCTGATCCTCACAAAATTGAACCGTTTCCAACTTCTAGTCCACAGATATATACGGGATGGCAACGAAACTGCATACGTGACCAGGCGCAAGTTCTGCTAACGACGACGACGATGCTGATGAGCCTTCAAATACCGCATTATCACCTTTGTTTTCAAATCTGATCCAAAGCAACGACAAGTAAGCGGTGAGAATTCAGCAACTGCCAGCCGCGGCTAGAATAAATGGGGAAGGGAGAAATGAAAAAAAAACCGCGTTGAAATGTTTTTCCATCAAATATTTTGGCTTTCAGCAAGACATCGTGACTGAGCGCGCTTGTAAGGAAAACATCGCCTTTGCGCATGCAGCGCGCGGAGCGTTATCGGGCGGACGCAGTGGGAGACGCCAGCGTGGGTCGTGTCAATGTGGTGTAAAACACCACGGGGGGTGGAGGGAAGGTCCTCCAACACGTGGGCTTCTGATATAAACCCAGCTGGAGCTCTACTTTTCGATATCATCTTCACTCACGGTCCCCAGCGAATATGCCACTGTTAATATGCGAAGGCTTATCTCACACCGAGTGTCTGAAATGTTTTTAATCGAGGTCTTTAGCCTTTCCACGATGAACTTTATCACTGCGATGAGATTGTGCACAACTTCGCACTGACCCCTGGTCTCTGCAGTCACACCCAAAGCGCACTGAATATCATGCACATGTAGCCACCGCTCACTGAAGGCCCCACCCCCCCTCACCCCCAATGTTGTGCAGGTCATGGGGGTTATCTGACCACTCTTCGCCACGCGTGGCGGTGGTGAAGGTGGGGAGCGTGGGAGCGGAGCAAAGTACAACGATGTAGTGTGCAGCGATACCCTCTGCGGGCCCATGGCTACCAGCCACGAGCAGGGCCCAAGCACGTTTGGCCTCAGACATCTGACAATGGGGCACATTCCAGGCGATTTGCTCAAAGGCAGATCGTGTATCATCCCTCCTCATCGACGGCATACAAACATAAACTAAATGAAATGTGAGCATCGTGAATAAATACATTAATGCTGACGTCCTAAAGATTAATTTTTCATGAATTAATTTAACAATGTTAACTAAAATTTGGTTCGCCTATGTTACAACTTGCACGTGTGTCTGTTATTTCACACACGTTTTGGTTAATAGAACAAAGTAAAACAAAATCGCCCTGAGCCTGTGTTGGAAATTCTACATTCTTTTAAGAGAGGTCCACATCTCCATAGGACACCTAATATTGGCTTCCCACAGACCTGAACTAAATTTGGGGCCGTCCATAAATGACGTCACGCGATTTTGGACGATTTTTTGACCCCCCCCCCTCGTCACACGGCGTCACAAAAAGTCAGACCCCCCCCTCAAATATGACATCACAAAGCTCTGCCCCCCCCGAAATAAAACATGCTTCAAAT
The DNA here is from genome assembly GCF_965212315.1 of Lampetra planeri. NCBI lineage: Eukaryota > Metazoa > Chordata > Hyperoartia > Petromyzontiformes > Petromyzontidae > Lampetra > Lampetra planeri. The sequence goes on along the minus strand of NC_136118.1, from coordinate 12,775,966 downwards.
CGCTTTAAACTATTGTCATTGTAGTGCGTATTTAATGTGCCGCTGCACTCTGATGTTGTAGGAGAAAACATTTATGAAAAAAAGTTTATTTAATTAAGTAGAACGTGTTGTTTATATTTATTTAAAGTTGCGCATTTTGATGTGACGTCACATTTCTCAAACCCCCCCCCCCCTCGTCACACATCGTCACAAATGTCTGACCCCCCCCCCCTCCCTAGGTGCGTGACGTAATTTATGGACGGCCCCCTGACAAATGCGTGATGGTGGCCACGTAGCATTTGGGGGGGGGGGGGGCGTTGGGAGCTGAAGGCTCAGCCCACCTTCTAAACTATTCTAGTAAAGTTAACAAAAAATGTCGGTAAAACATGTGTATAATTAAGCACGGCCATTCCTCATATGCACAGCGGGTGAGAGCCAGAGCAGACAACAAAAACGATCATGTTGTTTCTCATACTGCATAGCATTCAATGTGTAAGTTTGTTCAACGTTGACTGTCGAGTCCACCATGGGGGTTTGAAAGCCCTCCCACGCCGTTTAAACAAGGTCACTCTACACGAGTGCTCTTCGCTGATGTTCAGAGCGCGGTCACTTTGGTCCACAAGGCACCACCATTTGAAACCATTTGGGGTTTGACAGCAGCACGATGGGGGTGGTTTCCACGCGTTGTGTCTTGCCGGAGGCCCTCACGTCGTCAGGGGCCCCACCGAAGGCCATCAGGGGCCGCCCGTGGCCCTCGGGCCTTGCAATGAAGAAGAACGCCGCTCGATCTCCACGTTCACCTGGTGCGCTGACTTCACCACGCAGCAATTGACACGGGCAACTTTTCCACTGTGACTCGAGCACTCGAGCCACGGTGCCACCTGGCTGGATAAACGAAACTCTGCACCTTTAATTGCCTCGATGAAGGATAAACACAGGGGGTTATTATTTTTGTAAATTGTATTTCAGCAGTTTTCTTGCCGTGGTGGTCTCACCTGATGAGGATTGCTTGTGTTGCGATCGAAACGTCGTGATTTGTTTGATTTTATTTTATTTCTATCTACGTGACTTTACCGAAAGAACCAAAGAGTATGGATACCTGCAGTCACGAAAGCTTCAAATCAAGATTGTATAATTCAAATAAGAGTTAGTATGTCTGAAAATGTGTTATTTCTAACTCTTATAAGTCCAATCTATCACAAATGCGTGTTGATCACACATAATAGTAGGCGATTTGGAATGCTGTAACACTGTTATAAGTCTATTGTAAAACTGGTTTGGGCTCAACGATGCATCACACTTCCTCACTCCGGTAAATGATCACGCACCTGCAGGGCCCTAAATTACTGTGTAATTGTGTTTCAGATAATAGTTTCAGGGTATTTAATGTTGTGTACTCATTGAGGAAATCATATTTTGCTAAGAGTGTGAGAGGCCAGTTTGTTGTTCGAATATTAAGAGCTGACTCGTGTTTCCTGTGATGGTGTTTTGAAGGGAGGTGGACATGCAGAATCAGAATATTAATTTTACTGGAAGAATCTGATGAGCTATAAAGCTCTTTTTCACAGATGTCCAGTCGGGGCACGAGGTAAGATGTTAAGACAACAAACATTACAAAAACATGATAGTACTGCAAGTACAAGAATGGTAAACAAGTCATGCAAAGTGCAAAGAAGGTAAAGAATCCACCCAAACACATACAAATAAAACGAAACAATCCCCATCCTACCAGGCAAAGCCCACTGAGCTATTACATATTTTTTCAGAAGTGACCTGGCCACAAATGATAGCTCAACAAAGTGGCCCAATGCAATCCAAGTCGGTAGACATATTTAGGTCTACTTTGAAAACCCAGCCTTTTAAAGTGGCCGTCCCTCTTTAGTTTGGTCGGTTGCCCTGGTTCTGTTTTTGTTTCCTGCTGTTCATGCATTGCGCATTGGGAGCCTAGGATGGAATGCGCATTATAAATTATAATTATTATCAGGTTCTGTTGTGAAATTGAACGAAATCGATCTTCACGAGCAAGATATGAACAAATAAACCACTGAGCGGTAAACGCAGGGGCATGAGACTGTGTGCAGGCAGCCTCTTTTGTAAGTAGCCCCATTCATCGAGTAACACCGAGCGAGCTGACATCCTAACTGATGCCGACACCTATGAATGATGTATGTGAAGTATTGGAAAATGACGGCAGGAAACTCCTTGACGGGAACACACTTCTTTTATTAAATCTTGACTTGTAACAATACAACGCGTGGCCTCTCTTCTTCACACCGCACTTCTCTTGACTCAGGATTCTGTGCTGCCGGCTCTCTGTGCCTCGTGTAGACTCCGCGCCTCGGCTACACTCCTCTCTCGCCTCGTGTAGACTCTGCGCCTCTGCTACACTCTCCTCTCTCGCCTCGTGTAGACTTTGCCTCTCTCTCGCTGGCTACACCGTATGCATACTCGGCTCGTGCAGACCGTTCTCTCTCGCTGGCTACACCGTATGCATACTCGGCTCGTGCAGACCGTCCTCTCTCGCTGGCTACACCGTATGCATACTCGGCTCGTGCAGACCGTTCTCTCTCGCTGGCTACACCGTATGCATACTCGGCTCGTGCAGACCGTTCTCTCTCGCTGGCTACACACTACACATTACTCAGCTCGTGTAGACCGTTCTATCTCGCTGGCTACACACTATACATTACTCAGCTCGTGTAGACCGTTCTATCTCGCTGGCTACACACTATACATTACTCAGCTCGTGTAGACCTTTCTCTCTCGCTGGCTACACACTATACCTTACTCTCTTCTACTCTCCATTACTCTCCTCTCCGGGCTCTATCTCTACACCTTCGTCTTCATTCTTAGATGGTTCCACTTCTGCCCCTTGCTCCTCTGTGCATCACCTTATATACCCCTTCTTCCCGGGAGACGGAGCGGATGCGGACCTCAACGTCGGCACCGCTCCTCCGTTACCCAATCCCCACGCGCTATCCCCACGATCCGGTTCCGCTCAGCGCGTGTTTCCACTCTCCGACCAATCACACCGCGCTGCTACCCGATCACTCCCTCTGGGCGCGTCACCGGCACACAGCCAATCAGCAGCACTACCCCCACCCGCGCACTGACGCCTGCTCCTCCCCGTCAGCGCGCGTCACCACACACACACCCGTACATACGCGCTGGCACACGACATATACACCCAGCGCGTATCACCACTACATCACCCCCTCCCACATAGCTCGCAGCCGGCCCGGCTGCTAACAACAACAACAAGAATAACTATGTACAGATTGACAATGAACGCGAAAAGTCAACAATAACACGATACGAGCAAATTCGAAACGAACGCGCCCCACGTCCCTGCGACTACACGCAGTGACGAGGCGCTCCAACTGCCCCGACTCCTCACGAGGCAGGTCATGCAAAGTAGCACGACCTGGCGCGAGTCCGTCTGGCTGGTCCATCGTATGGGGCGGGACACTGACGACCGTCCGGCGGTTCCGGCCGCTCCAGACGGCGCGGAACGGGCCTGAAAGGGCCGGCCCCGCCGCGGAGATCCGGCCGCCGGTGATCGGCAGCTGTCAGTTCCGAGACACCTGGGAGCAGATCAGGCGACAATACGTGTGGATCAGGCAGAGACATTTCCCCCTCTGGGTCGCCGGTCACGTCACACGCCCGGCCATCACGACACAAGGGGAGGCCATATGGAGGCGAGAACGGTTTCAGTCGGGAGGGGTGAACGTACCACCGGCGCTTTCCCCACTTTATCTGAACGCACTGGGGCCGTGCAACGCGCACGACCTCCACGGGTCCCCTCCACGGTCTCAACAATTTAGGCGACGTAGCCAAGGGTGCCTGAGGGCAATGCAGCCAGGCCCTGTCACCTGGTTTCCATTCGTGCATGGACACCTTCCGTGCCCGCAACCGTTCATTAGCAATTTGGCGAGCCCGCGAATTAAGCCGTGCGGCCTCCCTCGCCTCTGTCAGCTTATGAATATTAAACTTAATATGTTCTGCCAAATTAGAATTAGTTCGTGGAGCGGACAGGCCAAGTTGCGTTTCTATTGGCGGGTCAGCTTCCCGACCGTACATCAAATAGAATGGGGAAAACCCCGTAGCTGCATGGGGGGCCATTCTATACGCGGCAAGGACTCCCGGGACCTGCAGGTCCCAATCTACATGTGCCTCGCACACCTGCTGGCACAGCATGGAAGTCAAGGTTTTGTGGAGTCTCTCCACCATCCCGTCAGTCTGCGGGTGGTACGGGGAGGTACGCACCTTCTTGGTACCCAACAGATCGCACACCTCTTGCAACAATTTACTCGAAAAATTTTTACCTTGGTCGGTCAGCAGGCGTTCGGGAGCCCCCTTGTCCAGGACATAGCCCTGGACGAAGGCATCCGTCACAGCCGCTGCCGACTGGTTAGCGAGAGGCCACGCCATAGGCCATCGGGTAAAGTATTCGACCCCCACTAACAAATATTTATTCCCTCTCGGCGTGACTGGGAAGGGCCCCAAAATATCGAGTGCAACGAGCTCGTTGGTACGCGAGACCTGAATAGATTGCAGCGGTGGATTAGCTGCCACGGCCGGTGGTTTACGCCTGGCGCACTCAACGCACCCCTTCAGAATATGCACCACATCACTTCCCATTCCCGGCCAGTAATAGTCACGCTGAAGCAGGGCAAGCGTCTTGTTAACTCCCAAGTGCAAGAGGCGTTCGTGTGCCGCCAAGACAACCCTCCCCCTCACAGCGGAAGGCACCACGAGTGCGTTCCGCCGGGACAAACTGTCCCATTTCAATAACACGCCCCGCTCAAGTACATAGGAGCCGGTCCGCTCCTGGTCCCCCTCGGGACCCCCAACCTTGCGGCGCAATGCTAGCAGCGAGCTGTCCGCCATCTGGAGGCGGCCCCATTCGCTGAGCGACAGCGAGAGCAGCGAGTCCCGACCCTGAGAGGCAGTGGAATCATCCCCACTCGGTGCGCCCGCTGTCGCAGCCAGTGCCCCCATCTCCCCCGCAAGCGTCGGTTTACAGCGCGCCGATCCCGACAAACACGCGCATTCATCACAAGGCAACAACCGCGACAAGCAATCGGCATTCGTGTGTCGCAACCCCTTACGGTACGTAGTCGTAAACTGATAGTCCTGGAGGACTTCCAACCAACGCGACAACTGGCCCGAGGGCTGGGCGACCCTCAATGAATACTGTAGCGCCGCGTGGTCCGTTCGGACTGTAAAGTGACGACCATACAGATATGGCCTAAACTGCTGCACAAAAAAAACAATGGCAAGCAGCTCGCGACGGGTGACACAGTAGCGCTGCTCCGCCGGAGACAACACCCTACTACCGTAGGCGACAACTCTTTCGACACCCCCAACGACTTGGGATAGCACCCCCCCAATGCCCGTGTTGCTAGCATCCGTGTCCAGCAAAAAGGGACTGGCAAAATCGGGATAACACAAGGGTGGGGCACCCACCAAGGCGTCCCGGAGGGAGCGAAACGCGGCCTCCTCCTCCGGTCCCCATTTGAACTTCACTCCCTTCGCCGTTAGAGCGTGCAAGGGTTTTGCAATAGTGGCGAAGTGCTCAACGAACCGCCGATAATAAGAAGCAAACCCGATGAAACTACGCACGTCGGAAACGGACGTAGGTGTCGGCCACGAACCGACACAATCCGTCTTCGCGGGATCGGTGGAGATCCCCGAAGAATCGACAATGTGACCCAAGTATCTAACGGACCTACGAAGGAGGTGACATTTGGCCGGTTTAAATTTCAACTTAGCCGATCGCATTCGCAAGAACACCCCTCTCAATCGCCGGAGGTGTTCCTCAAACGTTTTACTGAAAACAATGACATCGTCCATATAAATCAAGCATGTATCCCACTGCAAGCCCGACAAAACCAGCTCCATAAGTCGCTGAAACGTCGCTGGAGAGGAGTGAAGTCCCATGGGTAACCGGTTAAACTGGAACAGCCCCCCTGGAGTCCGAAATGCTGTCTTAGGTTTCGACTCTTCGTCGAGCGGCAACTGCCAAAACCCCGATAACAAATCAAGAGTCGAAAAATATCGCGCACCAGACAATGCATCGAGGGACTCATCCATCCTGGGGAGCGGATACGCGTCAGCCACAGAGATCTTATTCAGGCGACGGAAATCAACGCAGAATCGCAGGGACCCGTCCTGCTTCTTAACCAGCACAATAGGCGCTCCCCACGGGCTAGAGGAGGGTGAAATAATATCGGCTTCTAGCATATCGTTAACAGCCGACTGAACATGTTCCTTCTCCACGGGACTCAGTCGGAAGGGATTTAGCCTGACCGGCGCCGCATCGCCCGTTTCAATGTGATGGTGCAACAAATCCGTGCACCCAATGTCATACTTATGTTTACTGAATACATCAGAGAATTCAATGAGCAACTCGCGCAGCGCACCCAACTGCGCCGCCGACAAATCGTCCGAGGCGGCACATAACGAATGGACCCACTCAAGGTCTTCCCTTGGCTCAACGTTCCGCGCGGGGCTCGAGCCCACCTGCGCAACCAACCCATCATCCCCAGGAACCTGCGCCGCGTGAGCCAGCACGGTGCCCTGCGGGATGACAGCTGGTCGCGACCCCGCGTTCAAAACCATCACAAACGGATCCCTGTCAGCCCGCACCAAAGTGTGAGCCACCGATAAATCAAGACCCCCGACAGCCTTGTTAGAAGGACCCAAAAGCATACTCTGTCCCGAAGCCTCCCTCACCCATGGTTTTCGCAACCGGAGGGGAATCAACATCTGTGAACCCGGGGGCACTTGCACTGTCTGCGTCGCCACCGCTTGTATCGTAGCGCACGCCGTCCGAATGTCAGTAGGGCCCGTCAAAAATGAAATCCGGCGACCCGATGGCAGTTCAATGCATCGTTGATCGATAAGAATTTTAATGGGCATTTTAGCCAAAAAGTCAGTGCCCAAAAGACACGGAACTGCCAAAGAAGACGAAACGAAAACGGGTCCCGATAATTTGATATCTCCAATGCAAATGGACGCCCTAACCTGACCGATAATGCCCAACGATCCCCCATTAGCGGCGTAAAATGGCACATCCACTGGAAGCAGCGGACGACATTGGACTGGAAGAATATTATAAATGAGGTCCGATATAATAGTTGCCGATGCCCCCGTTTCCACTAACACCCTAATCTCAACCCCATCAATAGATCCCGTAACAACGGACGAACCCGCCGAAGCAGCCACAATTCTATGCCCCAATTCCGCCCATTCAATGTCTCCCTGGTCCCGGCCGAACCCCCCTCGCCGAACCGAATCCCCGAACCTTAACCGGCCCTCCTCCGCCGCAACGCGGCGTCCCATGTGTGCCGAATAAACAGGCCGAGCGTGTGAGGTGCCGCGACTTGCCGGGGATTGTAGAGATGACTTGGGCTCTCGGTCGTCGTCCAGCCGAGCTCCTATGGCGCGCTGCCGCGGAGCGCGGCACCCGGACGCCACGTGGCCCCGGAGGCCGCAGTTATAGCACGTGACGAGGGTCGGAGTAGATCTTGGTTGCTCCGACTTTCGGCCCGATCGCAGAGGCGACCGGGCCCCCGGCCTCCAGTCCCCTGGTCGTCCCGTGGCGAACGCCTCCTCTCGTGGGCTGACGACTTGGGGTTCGGCGACCACCAACCCCGGGGCTGCGACGACAGCAGCGTTGCAACCAACGCCTTGCTTCCGTTGTAGGGCCTCGTGCGCTTGAATACTCGTGGCGACTCTCAAAGAAGAAATATCAATGTCGTCAGCTGTGTTGATAGGGACCCCCAGGTCCTGCGCCAACTTGAGCAGCTGCTCCAAAACCATCGCGTCTTGGCCCTCCTCGTCCATCCGAGGGAACGCAGCATCAGCAAGAGCCAGCAACGCCGTGCGATAGGCCAGCGCGGTCTCCGTGGCCGCTTTCCGTCTTGCGTAGAACTGATGGCGGCATGTAGAGGGAGGCCCGTAGACCCTGGCCAACAAACCCAGCGCATCCTTCAGCGTGGAGCGGTCCGACTTCCGTGCAGCCCTGAAGGCCGCGAGCGCATCGTCGTCCAGCATGGCGGGCAATGCCCGCAGCGCCGTAGCATCGGACCACGCTGACATCTCTTGATGCGCCAAAAACCTTCGCTGAAATTGGCCCCAGTCTCCGCCTTCCGCCTTGAAGGCTGACAACGTGGGCAGGCGCTGCTGAAAAATGAAGTCATCCGCCTCGTGGTTCCTCTCCGCCTGTCCGTCGGTGTCTAAGATGGCGGCTCCAGCAGCAGACGTAAGATGGCGGACCCCCTCGCGCGCTGATGACGTCGATGCGCGCGCTTGGGAACCCACCACCACGTGGCGCTCGCCGTTCCCGCCAAAAGTAGGCCCAGGCGCAATGGCGGGAATCCCCCATTCGTTTTGGCGGGAATCTGCGGGGCGACCTTGTAAAATGTCCCCCACCGTCCCCGCTCCTCCCGACGAGCTGATCTCCGCCAAGATGGACGCGGCGGCGAGCAGCAGCTCCGCCAGTCGGGAGTGCGCCTCACGAAGCCCGGCGTCTGTCCCCGGTCGCTCGGCCGGCGCCGTCGACGGACCCTGCAGCGTGGGCAAGTCCTCTTCCTCACCCCCCGCCACCAGCGGCTCCGAGTCGTCCAGGTCTTCCTCGCGGTCAATCCCGTGGGTCCTACGGGTCTTCCTCGTCTCCATACTTGGAAGCCCGTTTCACTTCTGACGCCAGATGAAGTATTGGAAAATGACGGCAGGAAACTCCTTGACGGGAACACACTTCTTTTATTAAATCTTGACTTGTAACAATACAACGCGTGGCCTCTCTTCTTCACACCGCACTTCTCTTGACTCAGGATTCTGTGCTGCCGGCTCTCTGTGCCTCGTGTAGACTCCGCGCCTCGGCTACACTCCTCTCTCGCCTCGTGTAGACTCTGCGCCTCTGCTACACTCTCCTCTCTCGCCTCGTGTAGACTTTGCCTCTCTCTCGCTGGCTACACCGTATGCATACTCGGCTCGTGCAGACCGTTCTCTCTCGCTGGCTACACCGTATGCATACTCGGCTCGTGCAGACCGTTCTCTCTCGCTGGCTACACCGTATGCATACTCGGCTCGTGCAGACCGTTCTCTCTCGCTGGCTACACCGTATGCATACTCGGCTCGTGCAGACCGTTCTCTCTCGCTGGCTACACACTACACATTACTCAGCTCGTGTAGACCGTTCTATCTCGCTGGCTACACACTATACATTACTCAGCTCGTGTAGACCGTTCTATCTCGCTGGCTACACACTATACATTACTCAGCTCGTGTAGACCTTTCTCTCTCGCTGGCTACACACTATACCTTACTCTCTTCTACTCTCCATTACTCTCCTCTCCGGGCTCTATCTCTCGACCTTCGTCTTCATTCTTAGATGGTTCCACTTCTGCCCCTTGCTCCTCTGTGCATCACCTTATATACCCCTTCTTCCCGGGAGACGGAGCGGATGCGGACCTCAACGTCGGCACCGCTCCTCCGTTACCCAATCCCCACGCGCTATCCCCACGATCCGGTTCCGCTCAGCGCGTGTTTCCACTCTCCGACCAATCACACCGCGCTGCTACCCGATCACTCCCTCTGGGCGCGTCACCGGCACACAGCCAATCAGCAGCACTACCCCCACCCGCGCACTGACGCCTGCTCCTCCCCGTCAGCGCGCGTCACCACACACACACCCGTACATACGCGCTGGCACACGACATATACACCCAGCGCGTATCACCACTACATATGCATCGTATTTGTGACACGGAGCAATGTGTGTCTCGGTAAACAATTATTTAGGGGGGGGGGCGGTGCGTTTAGCCTTAGCCAGCCAATCTCGACCAACTCATTGTATCCCACGCGCATCTGAGCCGCTTCATTGACAACTTGGCCAATTAGTTCGGCTCAATGTCATCGCCGGGATGCTCGGGGGATGAGAGCTATGTTTGGATGCCATGGCAGTGAATCTAAAACTCAGTTCAAGCCCCGGCTGGGAAGAACAAGAAGACTGATCGACGCGACCACGTCTGGGTAATTTCTCACGGGAGTTGCCTGTTGAGTATTATGATTGATGCCACTTTCGTGAAAAACCCGACGGTGCCCTACTTACCTGCGACAATGGTGAATTTCCCTTACGCTTCATATTTAAATGAGCGCCCCCTACAGAGGGTCAGTGTCAATGTCTTACCCACCTAGTATCCAGAAGGATATCATTGTTATAATTAATATGATATCGAAATTCACGATGTGACGATTGTCGCGATATGAGTTTCTCCATGACGTTTGAATAGTTTTCACATTTTATTGTGTATATTTGTTGCGCTTTGGTGTACAAATGAATATTCCTTAAACGTTTGTCGTCTGCAGTTCACTTCTTCACTCGATAAAACGTCCCTCGCACATGCTATCAGTTACCCAATAATACAATCGTGGAATTAATTACAGAAATCATGACGTTATATACCTTCCACACCGTCAATTACGCTTGAAATCATTTTATAATTAATTGATGGTAATATATTTTATATATAAAGTTTAACTATCGAGCGTGTTATTTTATAAACGAGTGGCAGTCAGAGGGGACGACTTGCTGATGGAGGTGATCGTGGGAAGATCCAGGAGGAAGGAACGGAATGGCAATGCTGGGCGATGTTGAACGAGGAAGGATGCACGGACACATTGGCAGAGAGGCAGAAGGCAGCGCAGTATTGAGGAGTACATTTTAACCTCGGACCTGCCTATGGACAGACAACCTAATGATGATGGCCCAAAGAACAGCCGTAATAATTTGGCCACTCTCTTAAAACTAAGAAACCGATGGTAAACCCCGTGGGACGTGCCTAGCCAATGCTGTTCGAATGCAGTTGTTCAATTCCAGCCAACGATCACTGACGCACGCACGGTCCTAGCATCGGTTCAGGGAATGGGAAATGGGGTATTTTAGCCATTACTAAAATTGCCGTGGTAAGTGTTGCACAGCATCGCCTGCACATTTTTACAGCAAATGATTTATAATTGTAAATACATGTGCACGTTGGAGCAAATTGTGTTGCTTGTTTTGGTTTAGGATAGACCTGGCAGACAGTTTTGTTTACTTAAATATGCATTACGCGTGCATGCACATAATCTATTTTGTTGTATTTGAATAATCTATAACCACTAGTATATAAATTATACATGCAGTGCTTTCACAATGATCTGCAAAGGATGAAAAACTATCTCAATTTGGCATTCAACATTCACAATGAGCTACAGTGCAGATGTCTAGGCCTGAAGTAATTATTTACCTCCTTTGAAGTTCCGCATGAAGATAGATGCGTAATTAGGCTTTCATCAGAAATGCTTAGATTTGTAATCAATGAGTGGCTAAGTAGATATGCACCTTCAAATCAAAGCATGTCAGAATGATCTGGACATATACATCTTAAACAGGCATGAGGACATTGCTGATTAAAGGTTAGGGTAACACAGGATGTATATATAGGGGCCATGCTAATATGTGGGACATCGTGAACACCTTGATTTGCACATGTTGAGTATCACAAATGTATTTTCAACAAAAAAAGACACTGAACATATCTCGTTTTGCAATAAATAACTCAAAAGTAATGCAATATCACGTGCTGTGACAGCATACAACTAAGTTATAAAAAGTGGGCCCTCAACTGCAGCTGTGTGCCAAGACCCAATATTACTTTGATTGAGCGTTCATACAAACGTAAAATGAAACCGATTCAGAGCAGGCATAAACTCAACATAAGGAAGTGAACGTTATCATAATCATTAACAATATCATCATTATTATAATAATTGGTTCTTTACCCTTCTATCTGGCAACAAAACTGACACCTTTTTACCAGATAGAAGGGTAAAGAACCAATTATCATCATCATTATTAACAACACGATGGTGTATATACTGCTGGTCCAATACTTCCCCTTGCGTCTTGTGATGAAAAATCCACCTCCCACACATAAGCGAATCATGTCACTCACTTTCTGCAGTGGTCATCCCCTCAGGCCGTGATCTTTTTGTTGGCCATCGTCCCACCAACACTTCCGTCCATTGGCAATCATCCCCTACAGCAATGTGTCCGGCTCGATTCCTGACAGTCGACACGGTGTCTCTGGTTTTGCCTCTATTCCCTGGTCCACGCGATGTTCTCTCTTCCTCTCAGTTTAATTCCCAGGATGCACGTCTCTACGTTTCCTGCGCTTTTAAGGTTTCAATGCATTCTCCTTGTCAGCGTCCAAGTATGACCGGTCCATATATCATAGCAGGTCATGTACGATGATTACAAACGATCATCTTGATGCACATTGGTCTGTTGGTTTTTATCATCCAATTAAATTTCCTAAAAGCACTCCAGCTTGCTCTCACGCACCTATTTATTTTATAATTTTCTATCAAATTCTGCCTTAAATAATCTCCCTAGATCCTTCAACAATTATTCTGTTTAGTTAAGTTAACTTTTTGGCCGTGACTTTTTATTTTCTCGCATTTTTTTGTAGCCGATATATGGAGCTTTCTTTGTTAAGTTTTTCACATGAGCAAAACCTGGATTTAAACACATTCATGCGGAGGAGCTGGTAGGAACGTTGGGTTGCTCGGTCAATGGCCAGGGTCAACGGCGGCGTGGTGTATTCCGCAAATATGCCCGACTGTGAGGGCGGGCACAAGCCGGCGTGAGTAGGTTAAACTTTGAGTTTTATAAGGGCACCACGGGGTGACCAGCCCCTCCCCACCCAGCCCCACCCCTCCCACCCCCCACCCAGCCCCACCTTCCCCACCCCCCACCCAGCCCCACCCTCCCCACCCAGGCCCTCCCCACCCTCTCCACCCAGCCCCTCCCCACCCTCCCCACCCAGCCCCTCCCTGCCCACCCAGCCCCTTCCTGCACGACGGAAGGACACAATAATCCCCTGTGGGCTGGTATAACCAGAGTTTCCTACCAGTAAAAGGCTTCCTTTCCATTGAACACAGAGATCCACGTTTGGAATTACACTTCGAGACAGAAATAGATGCCACATAGAGTAGGGATCAAACAGAAATCAAAATGACACCACAGTGTGACTTCAGAGAAGTACACTTTGGCAGGACACACAGCTCGTTGGGGACGATGGCTGATGGACAAGACTGGTGATGGATATGGATCGCCGCAGAGAGAGATGGGACGATGAGATTAGCTCATTGGCAAGAGTGAGATGGATGTTGGCATCACATGGCCACGGGGAGTGGCGAATAAGTGGAGAGGCCTTCATCCATACATTGGATATGTCACGAATGATAGTGATGATGACAAATTCATTGTGTTTGTGGAGAATTCTTCTCAAGTAGCATGCGAATCATATTCTTTGGGTCTTTCGGTAAAGTCACGTAGATAGGTTCAAAGAAAATAACAAAAAACTGCGGTCGTCATCACCCCTTTTCCTGATGACGACCGCTTGTGTTGCGATCGAAACGTCGTAGTTTTTTGTAATTTTTGTTATTTTCTTTGAATCTCTCTACGTGACTTTACCGAAAGACCCAAAGAATATGAATTGCTGCAGTCACGAAATCTTTAAGTCAAAGCATGCGAATCCTTCAGAATAAAAAAAATAAGAGATGCATTGTTTTTTGTTTGTGTCTCTCTACGCAGAAGTACCGAGGTTTGTTCATACGTTCATAGAATGAAAACGTCTAAAAGCTGCACTGAGCCCAGGCAGAAACTAATGTGACGTTCATTCTGCCGTAGTTCAGCGCAGAACGATTGGGTGGCGTTGCCGTAAAGTCCTCAACTCTACACGGGCTCCCTCTGTTGACGCTTTGGGATGATGCGACGCGTTCACCAAATGCCAACGTGGGCATTGAGTGAGAGGACACGATAATGAATGGCTTTGGTTGCATGTCAAAATGTTGATCCTATTCATTTTCCAGAGTGAATTTAATTGCTTCATGTTCAAATTAATAGTGAGAATGCTGCTCGAAAGGAGAGAGAGAAACCAACATTCGTTTTTGCACCTGTGTAAGAATAGTTTCCCATGGGCTCATGCAATTGTAGGTAAATGTACAACAGTGAAATCGAAACAAACGTGTGCACGTGTCAATTTCAGCTTCAGCACAATTTGGGCGAATGTTTGACGGCGAGGCCTTTTACACGACAAGTTTATAGGATGCAGAGTTAGAGGCTTCCAAAGCGACCCGTTGTCACGTGAAAGCCCCGGGTAGCCACACTTGATCTGCAGGGCGCGATGGCTAAACGCCGAAATGTTTAGAGTCGACCAAACGCAGAGGTGAAGCTGCAGCCTTGTATGCCCATGCTCACAACAACGCTGGCAGCAGAAGAGACTCAACAAGCGAGAGCTCTCGAGCACCCCGCCGGAGGGAAATGTTGGCCTACTCTTCCATTCTGGCCTCGCTTCTTAGACGAGGTGGGAGCACGCACACTTTGGCCCACCACACGCGCCCTGCCGATTGACTTAACTAAAGTCACACACAGCCGATTGAGTAAATTCCTTGATATGAAACTACGTTATGAACGTGGAGACAAAATATTCTACACTGTTATAGATTACACAGTTTGGGTCTTTTTGTAAGACGTGTATTGAGATATATTCATTATACAGTGGAGCATACATTTCCGGAATGTGTGCTATTGTAGGAAATGCATTTAATTTTCTTAAAAGAAAAACATTGCTTAAGTGAAACAAAGTCGTGTTGTATTAACAAGAAAGCTAGTTCTGCATCGGTTTTCAAGAAATGTAATCGACTAAAGCCTCAGAGTAACATATTTTATGTTAAAATAACTCACGGGAAGTGTACGAATGAGGTAGTTAATTGCAACAAGGCCCTCCTTAGTCCGTGATTATGCATCTTGAGGCAGTTGTACTGCTTTCCTGCGTTTGCCCAATACATTTTGAAGGATTGCTTGTAATGAAACTCGCCATGCAAGATCGTCGCTTGTGAAATGTGTCGTGACACTAGGTGGCAGTGTGAGGCTTCAGAGATGTAACATTTTGAAAGGAACATTGCATTTTTGGAAGCATTAATATTCTCCCCAAGTGACAGCGTTATCACTGCGGAAAGCTGCTGCCCACAGGGAGCGGTAGTGCATCTCCTCATCCAGGTGGATAAGTGATATTGGATGACCCGAGTCTAAATCCGCATCTCATATTATTTCCTCAATGGTAATCGCATCACCAAATGGCACAAGCAAGTCGGCATTGCAATGTTGTGGAAAAGACGGCCCACATGGGACCAGGGATCTATACGATATAGGTCTGTGTGTTCTGATTAGAAAACTACTCAATTATGGGTTGACTGATGGATTTGATTTTGGTGTTGAATATTCTACATCCTATAAACGTAGGAAATTGACAAAAATTGATACCTAGATTATTATATTGCTCGAAGAATGATTTTGGTAAGGGGCCGTCCATAAATGACGTCATGCACCTGGGGGGGGGGTCAGACATTTGTGACGATGTGTGACGATGTGTGACGAGGGGGGGGGGGGTTGAGAAATGTGACGTCACATCAAAATCGCAACTTTAAATAAATATAGACAACACGTTCTACTTAATTAAATATACTTTTTAATAAATGTTTTCTCCTACATCAGAGTGCAGCGCCACATTAAATACGCACTACAATGACAATAGTTTAAAGCGATTTGAAGCATGTTTTATTTTTGGGTGGGGGGGTAGAGCTTTGTGACGTCATTTGAGGGGGGTCTGACTTTTTGTGACGCCGTGTGACGAGGGGGGGGGCGGTCAAAAATCGTCCCAAATCGCGTGACGTCATTTATGGACGGCCCCTGAGTTGTGAAGGCGGCCCCACCCCTACCCACCCACCTGCCCCTACCCACCTATCCCTACCCACCTATCCCCACCCACCACTACCTACGGCTGCACACACAACTCTCTCCCCCGACCTTTCACAACCGCCCATCACTGTTCTAGATTTGAAGCTTTCGAGACTGCAAGGATTCATATTCTTAGGTTTTTTAGGTAAAGTCACGTAGGGGAAAAAAAAATTAATTAATAAAAGTGAAATAAAAATATAATTAAATAATATTATAAAATAATATAATAATACTGTTCTAACGGGCCCAACCGCGTGTCCCGAGGAAGGGGTGGGGTCTAAAGAGAAAAGGGCGGGGCTTATATAATAAGGGGCGTGTCCTAAAAGAGGCCCCACACCCTTCCTCTGGAGTAAGAAGAGAGTGGGGCATAACGAGGAAGGGACTGGATCTAGCCGAGTTGAAATTCCCTGGTGATTTTAAATAAAAGCATAGAATCAAACATGTGCAGGAGGCAGCATGCCTTTAGTGTTGCAGATACTGCCACAGGCCATATATAAAGTCTAAATGTTGGTTTTGTTCAATTGAGCATTGAGGTGGTGTACATCTTCTGTTTACAGCCCTGAACCAGTGGGGCAAATTCTACATTCCCATGATGGGGGTGAGTCTCTCCACAGGTCGAACCACTGTCGACTTCTCAACAATGCGGTACATATTTTATCGACCTGGAAGGATGATGGGCTCATTCAACCCCCAACCAGGATTTGAACTCACAACCTTCCATTTGCAAGCAGCTCACTTTACTGCTGAGCCACCTGGATTTTAAATTAGTTTATAAATGTCTCCCTTTTTATAGTATTGTGAGATATTCTTCTTCCAATGATATGTCCGGGTTTTTTTTTTATCCTGTAAAGGTGGCAATAAAATATGTGACTCCAGTATGTGTGCAAAGGTGTCACACAGCACAGGAGACAACGTTTCATATTGAGCCATGGTTCATGATAGATGATCGAGGTTGATGGAGGAAGAGGTCAACGTTTGTAGAAGGCTGGTTGCATGATAGGAGGAGAATGTAGGGTGCGTGCTTAATTAGAAAACCAATAACTGGACGTATGTGCTGTACGTACGTTTGCATGCTAAACGTATGCAACGTTTGACAATATGAATAAACTTGCATTGTTTCTGTGAAAGCACGTTCATTTGAAAGAGACAGCCGGTAGGGGTGAAGGGAGGTATAGTACAGCGGCGACTCTACTTACGAACGACTTAGGTTCCCAAGGTCTGTTCGTAAGTCGATTTGTTCGTAAGTACATCTTTACTCCTGTCGATTCAAAACATTTTGTACGGCATGCACGATAAATGTGGCGAATGGCTTTAAAAGTCGTATAATCTCCTGTAGATGTAGGTGCCACTAGTATTTTATGTTCTGCAGGTGTAGATGCCACCACCGCCATCAATTGTGCGGTGGTTGAACTTACGACTCTTAGTCCAAACAGGCAACTCGACATACGGACAGGTTTGTTCGTATCTCTGAAAGTTCGTAAGTCAAATGTTTGTAAGTATAGGAGTCACTGTAATGAAAATTGGGTTTTGTATCTGAACGGGAAACCTCGGGCAGATCTTTAAAGGCCTGGCAACCTCTATGCCAGGGATCTTGGGCCTGGTTATGCATACAGATGTCTGTTTTAAGTATGAGCTGTAGATTGGTGTGAGAGCGCTAACAATGTGTGGGGTTTGACACATTGGGGCAGAGACTGTGATGCAAGTCTTGGCAGGAGCTTGTTAATGGCAAAAGTTGTACAGCATTGCCAAGATCAATAACAATGCGGTGAAAGTTTCTCCATATCTGGAGACTTGTGGGGCTTTCTCGAGACTGAATCGCCGTGTAAATATGTCTGTATACACACGGTTATTATTGTGGCCATTTGTCAATCCACTGCTGGATTAAAGTCTCCTCATACTGTGTCACGTCGCTTCACCACGCCGGTTGGTGAAAAGAGGGAGCCAAAGGTGGGAATCAAACTGAGGACTTCACAGTTCGATAATGAATCCGTCGCCACATTATTGTGACACGAGGGCTTGTTAATACTTTAACTTACAAAATATAGGATGTTTAACACGTAGGCTTTCGCGACCAATATTATACACGATAAAGGTGTTTGGGTTGGAGCGCGTAAATATAAATGTGTCGTTAGACCCGCCACCACCTGACACAGCCATTTAGTATGGTTTGTCACGTAAACTGAACACGCCATTTAGCTACTAGTTCAGCACACCGTCTCCTCTCTCGTGAAATATCTGCAAAGATTGGCGCATTAATCCGTGCAGAAATTTTCTTATTTTACCGTTCATTTTATTATGTGTTCTCCCCATTTTGGCATTTGGCAAAAACATCGTGCATTTGAAAGAGTGCCCAAAATATTTTTTGGAGGCCCGGGGCAAAATAGCAGATGAGGGCCTCTCGAATGCCCCCCTGTGGCCCTTTCTGAGGCTCCCTCTGGAGGACCCTTGGATCTGAAGCCCATGGCCAGCTGCCTCACCCCCCCTCCCTGCGGTCCTGTACATTTGATGATGAACAATCATCATGATTATTCAATTAAGAGTAAGTTAATACAGATGCTTATTTTTAACACTTTCCAGCTGAAGTTGAAAGTTTTAACACGTGATTTCTGTCCGTCTGTCTTTCATTTGTGAGGGGCACAATAAATCTCGCAGATATGACCCAATATGAACAAAACTTTAGCTTAGAGTTATATCGCTATTAGGATTTACACAATAAAAAAAATTATGAAATTGATAAACGATTTGTCCTTGAATGTGGGTTTGGAGGTTCTGGTTGGATTGTAACAAGCTACTTAAGAGCGGTAGTTCCATAACACTTTACTTGCTAATGTTAGTGATGTAGGTAGCATCTGACTTAATATGTTCCTTTTTGTCCTTGGCATAAGTACAGACATTTGCCGTACATCATGTTGCGTGTAATGTTTTGCACAGGGATTGATAAAAGTTTTTAGAAGAAACACATCTTGAGCAAGGATTTTTGGCATATCTTGGCTGTATATGGAGCATGAGAATGTGCCAGTACATCCAATAAAGTGTTTGATTTCGGGGACAAAAATAATAAGCATTCAACAATTTGCCATGCGGGAGGATTTTGCGGTGGGTGATAAGAGGCCCATAGAATAGCAGGATCTAGTCCCCCTTTCACACGATACACATTCACCACCGTCATCACACGAAACTCAAAGGAAGCCCCAAATGCGACTGCGGAGACCCTGACCAAACTACAGAGCACACGATAATCCGCTTGCCAATTAGTAGGTGCAGCAGCAATTCATTGAGCCATACATGAAGCCATCGCCATGGCTTTCAAACTTGGATATACATCTCGAAGTTGGTGATTCGTTATGCCACAAGTCTCTATGATCACAGTATCCGTGTGCCACGCTCTCTTCAACTGCTTTCATTGCTGGCCCATTGCCTCGCCTCAGGGGCCCGTGTGGTCAGCATCTTTAGCCACCGGTCATGAAGTCCAAACATGTTATGCAATGAAATGCAATGACAGGTAGCTGCAATGAAAGGCTCCAGGAGATTTGTAGCAGTTGTAAGTATTTGTTCTCGTGTATTCATTTGTGTGTACCACACACCAGGAGAGGCAGTGGATCTTAATAAGGCAGCCACGTGGTCAGCCGGCACCAACAATTGCCTAAGCTCTGTGGTCATCTACATATTAAGATGTTATCGGCCAATTAATGAGTTATTTTTTTATATGTGGGAAGAAACTGGAACACCCGGAGAATCCACACACGTGTGGGGGGGGGGGGGGAGTCTCCAATACAGACGGACAGGCGAGATCCACATTTGCTCTACTGCCTTCTGCTAGCAAGTGTTATGGTACCTCGACGCCCACTGGAAAGGAGGTTCACAGCATTTGTGTGGTCCACCAACTTTCACTGCCTCCGCAGTGCTGGATTCGAGGCGTGCATCACCACCACTTGGCTTGATTTCTCTTCAAGCAGATATATTTATTTTATTCTGAGTGACAACTGGTTATGAATACGCCTTTCCGTCACCACTTGTGGTCAGTGCTCAACTCCGGTTGTTCGCACCTGTGAACCTTTCTTGTGTTTGTAGTTGGTCGCGAGTTTGATGTGAGATATATATTTTTCGCACAAATGATCGAAGTAGTGGAAGTAATCAACCCATGAGGAAATGATTGCAATATGAAACTAAAATGTCTGTTTTATTCCTAAAGACTGACCTCAATCAATTATCCATCACAGAAGTTCGACTTTCGGCAATTCAACTTTGTGTCAGGTGTTTTTCTGTGGTCGTGGAAATGTCTGGTAAGCTCGTAACACTGCGTGTGCTGTCTGTCAGGGCTGCACAGAAGTCAGCCGGTTCTGCCATCTAGTTCGTGGCGAAACCATACTGTTCTCAGGAGCTGTTCTTTTGTGTCTTTCCAAATTTAGCCACAGACCCCCATCTGCGCGTCAGTGTCTCAAATATTCACCCACAAGTAAGAAACCTGTCAGAGCAGAAATCTTGGTTCTGTGAAACTGCGTGTTTTCTGGTGACACAATCTGCCCGATGGATGATACAGGTTGAAGGTTACCGTTCGCGTATTTGGAATACTAAAATGGAAGCTAATCTCAATGCAGTATTTTAATTTTTTGTTACCATTGAAAACAGATCCCGAGGGAAATGTACATGTAGCACCATGATGATACACAAGCTGTGTGCATTAGTGACAACAGCAGTGACCTATGTGCTGTAGGCAGTTCGTACATTTAGCGCAGCTGGCTCTGTGCTTTAGTAATTACTAGAAGAAATTTCTGCCAAAAGGGGGAAATCACGTGATAGCTCCGCAACACTTTTGTTTCAGCTCTTTGTATTCGCCACACCGGTGTGTGAAACGTTGTCGCGTGACGAGTGCTTTAACTACCACCATCCCCTACGCATAAAACCAACAAATACTCGCTGAGGTTTCAGCAGCTACAACCGCGAAGGTAAACATCGGCGTGGTGCTGCCCAAAACCACGGCTGCATCGTCTTCCCACGAGGATGATGGAAAGACGGGAAATGCGAAAATGAGAGTGTTGGTGCGCGCACGTGCATTGCATTGAGCACATGCTGGCAAGCCGAGTTCTACGCCGTTATTACATTTAGCCAATTCTGTATCCCTCCTGGTGACATTTACTGGGAGCTCCGTGACCATGACCTTTGACATGGAAATCAATCCATGCGTGGAGCGTCACTGAAAATATTGTCAATAACTGTCGAACAGGGCAGGGCAAATTATATAAATAGCCAAACTGATTCTTTCTCGTCCCCTTTCAGGCGTGGTAATTTACGAATAGGTTTGGTCAATCGCAAAATTCATAATCATCAGCCATGTTCTATCTCCTGCTGACTGAAGCCCAAGTCCCAAGCCCCACGTGTCAATCCATCACCCTCCTGCAGAGGAGCCACTCCAATGTGCTCCTACCCCTGTCGTGGTGGCAGCAGTGGCGGCGGTGGTGGTGGTCCTAGTGGATGTGTTCGCTGATTTGGCCGCCACTCTTGTCCATCAGCCATCGTCCCGTTCAGCGCCGTGTCCTGCCCAAACCCACTTACTTTCCTTCACTCGATATGACGCCTCATTTCATTTTGTGTTTGTTGCCCATCACGATGTGTTCACACTGTCTCTCGGTGTAATTCCAACCGTGCTGCTTTGCATATATATATTAGCTTTTGTTTTACTTTCTTTTGTCAGCGTTTGTGATCCATAGGTTATAGTGGGTTATATGCACCAATTGAAAACGTTCAGCTTCAGGCGCAATGATGTGATGCTTTCCAATTACAAATTATGTGTTGATAGCCCTTAGAAGCTATGTAGTGAAAGACGAGGCACATTGTGCTCCTTTTAGCAAATGCTAAATTATGTATTGCAAATTTATTTACAAATGCCATACGGGGCTGGCGATAGCTTAAGATATGCAAATTGTACACATTTTTATCGATCCATTTTTGTTTTCGGGAGTGTCATTTTACCATTGTATTGATATAAAAATACTGAATTAATTTAAAACAGCAGAAATGTTGTTTGAAAATCATTACATTACTAATCGTTCTTGTCAGGTGTTTGAGTTCTTTTGTTGATGACTCTGGGACATATTCTTTGGTTCTTTCGGTAAAGTCACGTAGATAAAAAAAACCACAAGTAAAAGCCACGACGTTTCGATCACAACACAAGTGGTCGTCATCAGGAAAAGGGGGGTTAGCTTCTAAAGGTCTTAAAGAATTCCTGCAGTCACGAAAGTTTTAAGTCAAAACTCTTTATACTCAGCTTCATGCACTAACATGCACATATTATGTCGACAACATATACGCATGATATTCTATGTTTTACAATTTTCCAATAAAAATAAAATGTGGATCTATAAAGTGTATCCATGTGTCCACATCTTTGTCGTACAAATAGAGTGAAGACATGCACACGCAAAGAGTTTCAAGAGGGTATTTTTAGGATTTTTCAAGGAACAATGGGTAGAATGTTATGCCAGAGGCAATCTTATAATAGAAGATACAATGAAGACTGTGTAGGGAGAGACGGTCGTAAACAGAATGGAAGGGGAAAGTCTCCGGTCTGGAACTGAACATTCGGCGTTTATGTCAATAGCAGAGTCAATGATGTGCTCACACATTAATTGTACAAGCTATCCACGCAAAGCGTATGTAAGCAAATGAACGTTTATTTTTTTGGCTCCGATGCAAAAGATAAAGTAGTACGGCCGTGCAATGGATTGTCACGTGTTTGCTTATTGGTTATCTGAAAAAAATAACTTACTCGGCCCGATGTATTGCAGCTTCTCACACCGGCAGCTGCCAATGGCTCAGGTCTCTCTGTATAAGGGTCTGCGCCAAGTATTTTGTCATAACCTGCAGCCGTTCTGAGAGAACAAAGCGGGGAACTGATACGAACTAGATCATGGGACCTTTTTGCCAGTTTCAAAGCATGGAAAATAAGAATAAGTTTTACCCTTTCTGGCAATAAAAGCAGGTGTTGAGATGTTCAAACACCAAATAGAAACCCTTTGCAAGGAATCAAGCTTGCATGAACAACACGTGTTTGTGGTGAATATACTAACATGGTATAGCTGCTCACCCTGAGATACGCATGCTCTGGTACGTGCATCGTCTTTGTGCTGTTCGTCTTTTGGCGTTCTCTGGTCTGACACCGGTGAGACGAGGCCCTAAAGAAGGCTGCTGTCTCTGGTGTAGGCCAATCAGTTTCAAAGACAATGCCCATATATTATAACATGCAGACAAACATCCTCTGATAATTATCAGATAATTAATGATGTGATCATTATCAGGGCATGTTTGTTTGCATGTTCACCACAGGTACGTGTGGTTAATGCAGACTTGAATCCTCTCTCTTGTGTTTGAACATCTTAACACCTGTTTTATTGCCAGAAAGGGTAACAACCAATTGTTAATAACAACTATTTAAGATTATTATTGTTACTGTTGTTTCATTTCCATGGCAGTCTTTGCTAAACGGTGGATTTTAACCTCTTGCTTATTTGCAAACTGGTTGTCTCTACAAATGGACTCGCCCGTGCCTGCTTGACAGATATAATAATACGATATAATGAATCTGTACCTCGGTTTCTTGGGTTATCACCAGGGATATTCAGTAAGGGCCCCACTGATTTGAACTCTTTGCTCCAAGTTGTGTAATTTAAATGGCAAAAACATTTGGCAATAAGGCCTTCCCGTAAATAGTAGACATCCAACCTGCTAAGAGCTAACCTGCATTTGAAATATGTAATAATTAAACCACATTGTGGAGAATTGTAATAATGGTGAACACCTCATTGTGACACATTGGTAGAGATACACACAAGGGGAGCCGTTATTTTGAGAGAGAAAAAAAGTAACCGACGTAAAGATATTTGACTGAAAAGTAAAATTCAGCGTGTGGAAATGCAGTATATATACACACATTATTTTTAATTCAAAAGTATATCAATTTTTTTTATTATCAGTTCCTGAAATGCGTATCAGTTGTCATCCTAGCATTATACACGTTACCGAAATGGGTAATTCACTCTACCAGGCGAGAATGTATGACCTCTACCACATATAATTTTGCCTTTAAAGGAATCGGTGTCTATAAGTAGCCCAACATGTGAGATGATCCTGCAAAATCCGTCACACAGGCACAACAAACCTATACATTCTGGGGTTGAAGATTGTTTTTTATATTGTTCCCTTCACGTGACCTTTAAAATCTGACGGTGTGACTTCTAACATTTTATAGATCACGTAAGCAGGCACAGCAAATGGGAAATTCCCAGCAGTTCGCTCAAACCCACTTGCACTTTGTGTTGTCAGCCGCACATCGATTAGGAAAGACTATCGTGGTACCCTAAAGAGTCGCTTACATAAATGTCAAGCATTTCCTCATTCTTGTAGTTGTATTTAAACTTGCATTTTAACTTGTTTAAACGTATGAACAACGTGGTTCCTTGCCGAAGTCACGCGTTTAACGTCTCGTAAGTGGCATCTTTAAGAACATTCAGTACAGAATATGTAACGGTAAAGGTGCAGCCCTGCAATGTATTGCTCATGCCACTGCTGGCAGAACAGCCTCCACTCGAGGCCCTAGATAAGCCCTTCATGAGGGTGTCTGGCCTTCTCTTCCAGCCTGGCCAGCCAACTTGGAAGAGGTGAGAGATACCCACACTCTACCCCACCACACACGTGACCTACTCACTAATTGTACCGTGGTGTACACATTTATCATGCTGGGTGTACGGAGGTGGAGGGGAGGGGGCTTTTCGCAACTTGCACCAAAGTTTTCAACTAAGAGATAAACTCAGCGACCTCTGGACTGTAGGCCCACTGTGATAACCATTGCACGATAGGAGAGACCAGCAATTAAATTTCAATACGGTATCATGTCCATGTGTAGGCTTGTAATCACCTGGAAAGTTGGTATTTAGCAGTGAGAATGTATTTTTTTTTCTTCATCTGAAATGTCGTTTGACCTTGAAGTGTCTGTATCACTTGTACACTCCGGCACCCTGGCCCCGCGTTGTTAATTAGAGGGAATTGTTTTTAATGCGGGCGAAGCCTCTGGAGCCCTTTAATTGTTCGGCATGTTTTCAGTTGTTGATTTTATTTGCCCCCCTCTCCCCACACGCCGCACTGCATGTACTAATCCCGAATGCATTTGTCAACAGTAATGGCAAGGCTCTGATCCAAATGCAGAAGCCAATTATTTCGCTTTAATTATTTATAGCCATTTAGTGAAAACTTTATGATATTTTCACCCACAGAACTTGGTACTGTATCGGCTTTCTATGCACGTCTACGCATTACTTCGAGACTGCAGACCCATGGAATGATTGTATGTAGGTAAATTTAACTTATTTCGCACCGCACGTAGTCAACCGTGCTAATCCGAGGTTTGCCAACAACTGCCGGTAAGAATATTCTTTGTTCCTTCGGTAAAGTCACGTAGAAGGGAAATAATAAAATAATAAAAATAAAACATAATAAAATAAAATTATCACGACGTTTCGGCCACAACGCAAGTAGCCGTCCTTGCGTTGTGGCCGAGACGTCGTGAGAATTTTATTTTATTGTTTTATTTTTATAATTTTATTATTTCCCTTCGACGTGACTTTACCGAAAGAACCAAGAATATGAATCCCTGCAGTCACGAAAGCTTGAAATCGAAATTTAACTGCCGGTAAGAAGCTGAGGGTGCCGTCACTAAGGGTAGTATCAGATTGTTATTGTTGTTGTTTTTTGAATTGGAAGTTTAAGCTTCTGAGTAGGAGGCAACGCCACGAGGTCATGGCGGCCATGGCTGCTGAAGCCACCACACCAGGCCGTTCCTATCACCAGATCCACATCTGCTGTGCATTTGGCGTCTCCGAGGTCTGCTCTCACACAGTATCTCGCCATCTGGCTTTGGGATCTTAACATGATTCAATAGCAACCAGAAAGTATTTCGTGAATTATGTGAAAATAAATCAAACAAAAATTCGCTTACTCGATATACGACTTGTTAGGGTTGCAACATCATTCCGTCCTGATCAGCTGATGTCAAATCGGATTCTTTTGCTGTGCGGTCGGATGTGAATAAATTAACGTGGATCGGATCCGATTGGCTAAGAGTTGTATCGAAGTCATGATCAATCGCGATGGGTTGAGATCCAATCAGGCTCATACCAGGCACCCCTGCTTTTTTTGATTGAATACCTCTTGTCACCTTAATTGTTTTGTTTTGAAATTTTCGTAACAATGTAATTTGAAGTTTGAAATATGTTTTGTTCGAAATCTCATAAAGTTCCAATCATGAGTTTATTTTTCTTAAAAAGCGATAATAATGAATGTACAATACCAGTCAGAATATAGTGAAACTTTAGATAATAATGAAATCTGTTAATTTCTCTAAACCTTGGTAACTGCTGGTCAGCAAATTCGATGGTGACTTTGTGCCTAGATTAACTATAAAGTATCTGTGTACTGTACACTATACACAACTATACTATTTTGTGTACGAGTCAACTCAGCGTATAACTTATTCGACAGTAGTTAAAATTAGATCAAAATAAATTTGTGAAAATCCACTTGAAACGTTTTTTCCCATAATGATATTTAAAATCTTGAAATTGTTTCACGTGATATGTATCATCATTATCAGGAACATGAATAAAAACAACGTAAGAAAAAGTCACTTGTAATTGCGAGTGTACATTTTAGTGTGTCGGTGTAGAAAGGCAACTATGATTATTGGCTTCATTCCATTTTAAAAGCGTGGTATATTTTGAATTATTTTGTTATCCTTTTACGCTCATTGGATCCTAATTGTGCTAACGTTTTGAGACGAAAAAAATCAACTGAGAATTATTGTGGTGTAGGCCGAATGGCTCAAAGGGCTATACCAAATAAATGAAACTGAAAACTGAAACCACGTGTTAGAATGCTCCGTAGAAAAAGATGTCACAGAACTGCTTCTGAAAGCTCTTCGAGTGACCTCTTATTCACACTGGGGGATGTGACATTTTGCCAATCCTGCTGCCAAAGAAAGAATTGTTACTTGCATGGTAGTCAAATATATATTTTTAATTATTAAAATTCGAATATAAACACATTCAGTAACAAATATTTTTGTAAATGTTTCTTTGTGCAGTCATAGATGACCAAGCAGAGACCACTAAACTCCTGCACCTGATAATCTGGTTTGATCATGGGTGAGTGCACAGCTTCAAACCCAGGATCTTAATGGTGTCAGCTCTATGCTTTGAATTTCTGAGCCACCTGGCCAGAGTTTAATCAAAAAGGATTTGTACGTTCTATTCGTCAGCTTGTTTTGTACATTAAACCCTATCTCGAGGTTCAATGATGTAGGCGATGTGTAGCTAGTAATACCCTTGTAATATCTCAACCCAGGGCACTGAAACCATTGAGTGTCTGTCAATGCAAAACCAAAAAGAGAAACAGTACTAACATCTGAACTGACACCTATTGTGTTGCTTGGAAATCATTACAATAGAGGCGCTGGCACGCACATTTCTTTTCTGTTTCATCACTGGCGTACAAACACTTCGCAATGTTGTTTGATTTGCACGTTACACGCTTCACCGTGACGGGTCCCAACCCAGCTTTGACAGTTGCACACAGCATAGCCTCAATTAGATTGTCTAAAAAGTATCGCAGCCTATTGATTGCCTGACATGGGCATGAGCGTCACCGTCTCCCCTTAACAAGCCATCTGCCGAGAGCGCACTCATAAACTGTACCAACCACAGAGCGCGGATATCTGTGGCGCTATTACCCATGACCCTTTGTAATCCACAGTGCCTGGCAATTATCTACGACTCGTTTCCTCGTATCCACAATGCCTGCCGGTAGGAGGAATGAATCGACAGGACTGAGTTGTGGGTACTAAAATCATATTATTCATGTCGCCCGCATATCATGTCAAACGATGATATACAAATGTGATTGTAAGTTCTGCTATCACCGTTGCTGTAGTCACTGCCACCACTGTCGTTGCTGATGATAACAATGCTAGTTGATAGTTACCTACACGGTCGCCTGCCACTGTTGTAGGGATGTCTTCCTGGGATTGTATCATGGTGGAACCCAGAGGGCATACTTCTGTAGTTGTAATGTTTAGCGCACTTGACCACCGATCCCTAGGGCACCAGTTTGATCCCATCTCCCAGAACGATGGGTTTAAATGGGTGCACCACAGTCGATATGGAGGTCACACGCTTTTGGGCAGAGTGTGGTCGTACTCGCACTTTTCCCCAAATGTCTGGCCAGCGTAGATGATGTACGTATGTTGAACTTCTTTCACACCGCACGTGGCCAACCGTGCTAATCGGAGGTGCGGGAGAAGGTGGTATAAACACCGGCTCAAGAGGGGCTTTCTTGAGGAGGCCTTTCCACCTGCAAATGGTAATGAGCGAATGATTGCAGGTCTGCACCTTAGCCTTTTGGAAGGCGGAGAATTCAGCGGCCACACAGGAAAAAAGCACGCGGTGATCTCAGATGGTGCTGAACGTGCAACGAGCTGTGGGGACAATGATGACGTTGACGTTTTATGACAATGACCGTCCTCATTAACAACCACGAAACGCAGAATATGAGAGTGCATTACCCTGCACTGCCGTGAGCTGCGAATAGTCCCCGTTATACATGGATATTGTGGATATGCTGTAGTGTGGCACTGCATGCTAAATGAAGTATATCGAAAATTATCATGGATAATAGGAAAATAGGAATGAACAAGATGATGTTTTTCCTTCTCCACAAAGCAAGCAAAAGTTGGACAGCTTTTCAACATTTCGGTTGACTGAAAAACCAAATAAATTTGCATTTTGGCAAAAGGCGCACAACTCAACACCATGTGAGACTAGGCTCTAAAGAAAGCTGTCTCGGGTGTGGACCAATCAATTTCAAGGACAGTGCATACATTATCAGAGTTATGTTTTTTGTTTGCATTCCGACTGCAGGTGTTGTGGTCAATGCAAACATGACTCCTTGTAAAAAAAGGTGTCAGTTTTGTTGCCAGATAAAAGGGTAAAAAAACAATTATCATATTTTGTTACTGGCAAATGAGGTTCCAATGGTGCAGCTCCACATAGTTTTCGACCTTGTGATTGCTCAGGAAGCCACGAACCACTGCGACAAAGCTGTCCCAAGCCGCTTTCTCCTTGCTAGTGAGCTTCTTGGCTGAATTCATTGCATTCCAGGATCTTCTTTATCTGTGGTCCGACGAAGACACCGGCTTTGACCTTTGCCTCAGACAGCTTAGGGAAGAAGTCTTGAATCTACTTGAAGGTTGCCGACTCCTTATCTACAGCTCTGACAAATTGTTTCATAAGGCCCAATTTGATGTGCAGTGGTGGCATCAGCACCTTCCGGGGGTCCACCAGTGGCTCCCACTTGACGTTGTTCCTCCCCACAGAGAACTTGGTCCGCTGTGGCCAATCCCGCCTCTGGTAGTGCGCCTTGATGTCCCTGCTGTCCCAAAGGCAAAGATAATAGGGGAACTTGGTAAAACCGCCTTGGAGACCCATCAGGAATGCCACAATTTTAAAGTTTCCGATGATCTCCCAGCCATACTCATCATACTTCAAGGCGTCCAGCAAGGTCTTGATGCTGTTGTAATCCTCTTTGAAGTGCACTGAGTGAGCATTATGGAGCAGCACGGCTTTGAGGCTCCTGGATGAGCTGTCAATGAAGAGGCGCCACTCATTCTGGTTACAGTCGATTCCGATTGCCTCGAACAGACTGGTCACATTGTGGCAGAAGCAGAGCCCATCTTGACGGGTGAAGAAGCTGCAAAATTTTCGATTTAAAGCTTTCGTGACTGCAGGGATTCATATTCTAGATTATTTCGGTAAAGTCATGTATAAGGGAAATAATTAGGACACTGTCTTTCCGACAGCTCTGTTCTTCACCTGAGGACGGCTGCTTGCGTTGTGGCCGAAACGTCGTGAGAATTTTATTATGTTTTATTTTATTATTTCCCTTCTACGTGACTTTACCGAAAGAACCTAGAATAAGCTGCAAAAAGGTTGGTGACGCTTCCTCTGATCTGCGACTTGCACACTTTAATCCAAAAAGTTCCACTGCTTGAGCCTATACGTCAAAAGCTCGGCATTTGACTTGGTGAGACCAAGATCTCTGATCAAGTCGTTGAGGTCTTTTTGGTTAGGGTAGTATGGGTTTCTCTCCGCCGCTCCATCTCTGAAATTGTCATCTGGATCTACAACGTCTTCCTCACTCTCTGACTTGCCGCTCTCTTCTAAAGATGGCTGCTCTCTCTCCGGAGGAGTGGGTACGGGGAGCTCATGGCAGTGTGGCACCGGGGCGATGGATGAAGGAAGGTCCGGATACGTGATAGCAGGTGCATTCTTTCCAGTCCGACGTTTGGAAGGGTCCACCATGCAGAAGTAGCAGTTGCTTGAGTGGTCAGTGGGTTCCTGCCAAATTCTTGGGATAGTGAACTTCATGGCTCTGTTTTCCCCTCTGTACCATCCTACAAAAATACATTTATTTCACCCATGACTAATGTGTAAGAGATTATCGCAACATTTTTCATATATGATATATTTTGTCAATAACATTGAAAATTGTAAAACATAAATTTTTTTAAAACTTTCACAATTTTTTGTTACAAATTTTATAACATAAAATTCCAAGCAACAATTGTCCATCTTACCTTCCGGAGTTTTTTGCATTGTTCGCAGGTGAAATGAGGTGCCCAGGGTTTGTCTTGATCCCCGACAGGCATGCCGAAATATGCCTTGCAGGCCTCACACATCGTAGCAGATGCTTCCACAGAGTACTTTTCGCTCTTGTCTTGATGAATTGGCCGCAGACATAGAAAAATGCGTCTGCCAGATGCTTGCAGCCTCTTGAGGCCATCTCAGAAAAATGCAGATATGTATCCACTTAGGCAGCTGGAACTAAATTGAACTGGTGGGCTTTAGGCCCCTGTATTTATACTGCTATTTATATTACTGGAAAGTTCTAGAATGTTCTAGAAGTAACTCCAAGTTTACTCACCACTGAATCTATCTGGAATGTTCTGGAAAATAGTAAAATTACTAAATATCAATGTCCTGGTCACAAAAGCAAAGTTTATGGGGAATAATAGCCATTTTCTGTACTTTTGGGGCATGAGCAATTATGAAATAGCACTTACTACCCAGGAACAACAAAAATAATTGTTACACAGTGTTATCAATGTGGTGTACCCATTTATACTGGTTAAAAAAAGAGTCACTGTATTTGTGGTTGGTTTTAAACAATTATATTTTCCAACTCAAACTGCTTTATTTTGTGCTCATGGAGTGACGCCGCAGCTCCATATATTGACCCCATGAGAGGGTTGTTTGTTCGTTGAGGCTATTTATAGTAAGACTCCGTGTTTGTTTGTTCCACTTTTGTAAACAATGAGTGCATTCGCACGGCTTGTAGCTGCAGCCACAGTAAGAGGTACCCTGGACGTTGATGTACTGGGTGGGGAAATACTAAGTGGCAGATAGACCTCGGTTACATTAAGTCCTGAGAACAACGCCTCTGGTAAGGGGCTGTCTCCGTTTTTTAATTCGTTAACTTATAACCAATGGCACTAAAATAGAAAATAGAGTATTCGATTGAGTCTCACGGAGCATAACTTCTTATTCCCTGATCTCCACTTCATCCTAATTGTCACGCGTAAGGTGATAGGTAATGCTGGAAAGCTTCACTGAACACGCGATTAAACTTGGTACAGCATTATCGTTATATCGTTGAAACGGACCGGTCTGTTTCTTCACATTTCTCGAACGGAATAGCTAAAAAATGTGCAGCAGCTACGCCGTCTTGAGCATTGCAGGGATTCCTGTCATATTACAGGCGTGCAAGCAAGCTCATTCGAGCAATTTCCTTAATAAGCACCTATTCTTATACGCTAGTCATAGTTTTTTGTTAGGTGTCTGATGATGCTTTAATGATATGGGGTCATTGCATGTGACACGTGGATAAAGACGATTTCTTGAACTTTTGCTCAGTTGCCGGTGCAATTGGCCATGCACCGAGATTGGAAAAAAAACACCCACGTTTAAAAAGAAAACAATTATGGGTTGACAATCGGTGCTTCGAAGACACAAAACTCACCATACAAATTAAGTAGCAATTTCCCCCTTACTTCAAAGTGAACCCTGACACACACCAAAAAAATGGCTCTTGCTGCTGTTGACATTTCCAGTCGGAGCGAATGTGTTTTTTTTAATGTAATGGCTTCTTAACTGTGGAGTTGACAACGATAATTGTGGTGTATTTTAAAAGGTGGTTATTACAATCTAAATGTGGTCAGCGAATAATTCGGCGCTATGAGATGGCTAACACACTGCTCTTTGCATAACTGGTCTAAATCCACACGTGTACGCTCACAAGCACATGGTATTTACGCTATCAGTAGGCACACACACATTCCTACTATAATGAGCCAAGAATGTATGTTTGTGTGTAACGCGCGTGACGTCACTCCACATGCCGCACCCCCCCCCCATCATGAATATTCATGAGCAGGTGGATTTTTGACACTCACGCAGAAGAAGGTCGAGCGGAAAGACATTTTTTTCGCAAATTCGCTTTAGGTTTCACGTTTCTTTATTGAAAGTGAATCTAATAAATAACTATACGCAGAAACAAAGTGGATTTGGTGTCTTTATTTATTTCTTCAGCCCTTGAGACAAAAGGTAAGTCTCATTTATGCTTCTACATTCTGGTAAAATAGACATTTCTGGATAATTTTCCAGATGTCGTATCGAATTCAGATGTATGTCAACCCCGGCGACCGAAAGCAGAAGAGAATAAAGTATTAGAGCAGTGAATTTTAACAAATTGAAGTTATATACAGTGCTAAAGTGAACTGCAGTGAAGTGTTTGATGACATACTTTCGTGCAAGATTCACTGCCATTAAATTTACACAATATACAATTATACTCTGCAACATTTTTTCGTAAATATTACAGCTTCAGTCCTAGGACCGTGCAAACATGCGAGTTGTCTATAACAGTTGTTATCATGCACTCACTATTGCTTCCCTTTAACCAGTTGTGCCAAGTAAACACAGACAAAGATCCCCCGTATAGCGTTAACAAACTGTTGGGGCAAGTGTTGTTAGCGAGCACCTATGAAGGCCGGCACGGCACACGTGGGGGTGGGTGGCCGGCACGACGCCCGGCCGCCTTTGTCTCCCCCAGTGGCGATGTTTACACATAGCACCAGGCATTCATTTGAGGCTAAGTCGACCTAGAGGAGAGGCCCACAACCGGTTCAGATAATCGCCACGTGGTGTTGGCCGCGAGCGGGAATCGAACTGGGGTCCGCCGGGTTCGTAGCGCATCGTTGCGCTGACCGCCACACTACCGTTCCCCACACACGCGCACACATTGCACACGCGCATAACCACACACACGCGCAACCCATGTGGCAGCGTTATTGCGTCGGGCGATAACCACAGGCACTATTTGAAGAGATTCCTTTTTTGGGAAAACATGCAAACGCAAAATTCTCCGTTGTCGCATTCCAGCGTGCTCGCGTTCAACAGAACTCTTGGGCTATCATTACAAGTCAGCAGCAGAAGCGCCGAGACATCTACCATTGCCCCCACCTCCCCACCACTGTTGTGGGTGATATATATTCCCCTTGATGCAGAAGGCTTTTTGCGTTTCCACTGGTCTGGTCGCGGAGATAAAGACGCCCTATTAGACGCGCTGGCCCCCACACAGCGCCACTGGGCTCGCGGACGGATTTTGTCAAAGAGAAAAAAAAATGTGTGGGGGTCTCACTCTCTCACTCTCTCTCACTCTTTCACTCTCTCACTCTCTTACGCACGCCAGCTCCCTTTCCCGTGCATTTTCGCGTCGTGCAAAGACAAAAATCCCCCGTGTAGCCCCGTAACAGACTGTTGGGGCAAGTGCTGTTAACGAGTAGCACCGATGAAGGCCGGCACGGCACAAGAAGGGGGTGCGTGGCCAGCACCGCGACCGGCCGCCTTTGTCTCCCCAGTGGGGATGTTGACACACCGCGCCACGTACTCATTTGAGGCTGAGTCGACCTAGGCGGAAGCCCAGGACCGGTACAGATAATCGTCACCGGTGTTGGCCGTGAGCGGGAATCGAACTCAGGTTCGCCTGGTTCGTAGCGCAGCGTAGCGCTAACCCGCGACACCGCCTTCATAGGTGCTCACTAACAGCACTTGCCCAAAGTCTGTTAAGGTTATACGGGGGCCTTTGCCCCAGTTCCTCCGCCCTGCCGGCACACCCATGTATATGCTCAGCTGCGTGTGCGCTAAGTGTCTACCTGCAGTTGCAGCTGCTGGACAGCGGCCGGCACTGTGTCACTACACGTATTTTATTTTGACTTTCATTGCTGGTCTCACAGGAACGTGCACGCTAACAATCAACACAGTGGACAAAGCGTGATTGTGCCATGTCAGAATTATTAAACCTTTATTTTCGCAGACAAGATTTTTGACTAAAACTTGATTGTTATTCTGAAAATAATAATTTAACTATCCGCTATTCTTTGGTTCTTTTGATAAAGTCACGTAGATAGAAAAAATTAATGCAAATGAAATAATATAATATCTAGGTGACTTTATCGAAAGAACCAAAGAATATAAGTTCCTGCAGTCACGAAAGTTTTAAGTCGATTTAACTCTCCGCTCTCCATTGACTTCCACGAGCACAAGAACACTGCCAGTAAATGATGAGGGCTTCAGAAAGTACAAATGCGCTGCACTTTAGATGCGTCACTTGCTGCTATTCTCGACAGAAAGCCAGCCACAGCGAAGTGAATGAAAGGCAGCAGAGTACCATCAGTTCTTGCCTATGACATCCTCGCCGTTATTTTCACAGCGTGCTCTCTCCCTAAAGAGTTCACGGGTTTGGCTACTTCTTCTTCTTCATCATCATCATCGTCCCTTATTGACGTTGAGGCCGGCCAATCTAGGACCAATGCCCACAGTGTGTTTTTGACTGCAGACAAATATCTTCAGCGTCGCTCACAGAGCCAGGCGGATCATTCGCGAGCCTGTGGGGGGAATGATTAAAAGTCGAGCCACTCAGGACCACACATTAACTCGGGTGGTGTACTTAATAAGTTCGGTTCGTTGATGGGGGTGAGGTCTTGCGAGTGAGACCCATGGCCATGATTTCGTATTGTACAACACGCACAGCGATGTCCAGGTCTGAGAATCAAGGTCACCTGCGCTAAATCCGAATGAAGCTACGATTTAAATGCCTGGCTCTAAACAATTCGTAGAATACATGATCGACTTTGAACACATGTTCACTGCTTTAATATAAATGAGGTTTGCGTATTGATTGATTTTTTTTTACTTATTTAATGTCTATGCTGCTTTAAAGCTTTTTAAAATTTTGCATTTATTTTTACGGGAATAAAACTACAGTGATATTTATCAGAGCATTATTATTAAGATGTAACAGAAGATGAACCAAATCAAACCAATTTGTGAAATTGAAAAGTAACGATTATGCATAACAATGTTGAAATGCTGCTTACTTTAACATATTGCTTTATAAAAATAATATTTTAACCCTTGGCCGAAGAAGAGGTTTTCATTCAACAACCTAACAAACAACATTGTTGATCAAATTAAGTTGAAGAATAGGCCATAACCCTTTCACTCATGATATTGTCGATGGAAATGCTCCATGTATTTGCTTTGCTTTAAATCCACGCCTGCCTTGAGCTACTTGAAATAAACATCAACTAAAGAATAATTCCTGCAGTCACGAAAGCTTCAAATCAAGAATAAACAGCTGTTCAACTGCACGTGCTAACGCTGAAACAAGGCGACCAAAATGAATGCAGTTACATTCGTAACGACTAAAACCCGTTCAGGCTGTTATTTTGGTCTGTTACGTCCTTGTACCTGTGTGGATGTGAACGTGAACAAAATCCGTACCCGAAAGAAAAACACTTGTGCTTACATGAGCGTTTGAAAAAAAGAAAGATGCGCTCGTGAAAGATGCAGCGAATTTCCACATCGCCGAACGGACGTTGCAAAGGGCACGCGTACGTCCGAGGCAAAGGGCTTCTTGACTCTCTGCAGGCAACGGGCGATCCGATTGCGTGCATCACTCCGAGAAAATGTCTCATTGAGAGACGCCACTTTGTGTCGGCACGGTTGTGAATTGCTATTTGTAGCGTTGCAACAGGAGTGCAAACGTCACCCTTCTAAATTGAGTTGGTCGATGCATTCGTTTATTTTCTAGATATGTTGTGCTAAATAGTGGACCGGTTTAAAAACGTGTAAATGTTACACCGCACTGTATTGTGATTCGGTGTGCTTCATGCCAATTGAGGATTGATCTCATCAGAAGCACGAATGACGATTGGGGTAGCAACTCGATTAGTGAGGAGGCAGAAAGAAAGAAAAAGGGGAACGTGACAAGTTCAAGTTGGGACTTGAGATAAGACGAGTGATATACATTTATTTTATCACTCATCAAAAAGCCACTAAGTTGCAAGATATTGCTAAAATAATGTCACCATATCTAACCGTACAATACGAAATGTACATGCTGTTTGGTATGAGAAAACTTAAGACAAAATATCTGTTCCATTAAATGTATTAACTAATACCAGAATAAATGCCATCAAATTAGTATACATTAATTTTAGCAGACCTGTTGTGGTTGTAGCAAAAAATATATTTTATAGGGAGGTACAAACAACAACTACTGCATAAAATAATCATAATTTTTCGTGAATAGGGTTTAACATTGACCTAAAACAGCAGTGTTGGCACAGTCATGCAAAATGTAATTCCTCCCACGAATACTCAACTTTATGTTTATCATTCGATTTTGTGCCAGTTATATGGTCTCTAAGCAGCAGCCTTCCATTGAAGAGGATTTACAGATTAGATCAAATGAACACAACTCAGCAATAATACTCGGCAATAATTCCCAGGCCATAACAGTTATTGAAACACGTGGCATGATTACCAAAACCAACATCCATTTTTAGCCCATTGATGTCATGCATATATTACATTTTACAGCACAGTATTATATTAACCCCTTTACAGTGCCTAACCAAGTAATACCACTCAAAATAATAATAATAATATTCAAGCATCAGCCATGATCAATCCTTTTACCTAAGCCATCGTCATCCTTCATGGTCCTGCGAAGCGACGAACCATCGAGCGCCCGTACACGAGCTGATTTCAATCGTCCCATCTCAGCTGTGGAGTCATCACGGGCGTATTCCCGCCTTTGGCTGCCACTCCGTCCTTAGTCTTGATCACTGCCCGTCATCATTCTAGCAAAGTGTCCTGGCGGCGAAGCATATTACTTTTCTAAACAGTCAATGCTATGTATTTTTCGATTTAACGCTTTCGTGACTGCAGGGATTCATCTTCTTGGTTCTTTCGGTAACGTCACGTAGAAGGGAAATTATAAAATAATAAAAATAAAACATCATAAAATAATTCTCACGACGTTTCGGCCACAACGCAAGCAGCCGTCCTGCAGCCGTCCTGCTTGCGTTGTGGCCGAAACGTCGTGAGAATAATTGTATTTTTATTAATTTATCATTTCCCTTCTACGTGACTTTAGCGAAAGAACCAAGAAAATGCTATGTATGTATATTCTTTGGTTCATTCGGACGCTTGTGTTGCGCCCGATGCGTCGTGATTTATTCTATTTTATACCCACGTGACTTTACCGAAAGAACCGAAGAGTATGGATTCCTGCAGTCACGAAAGTTTAAAATCAATTTAACTCTCCGCTCTCCATTGACTTCCACGAGCACAAGAACACTGCCAGTAAATGATGAGGGCTTCAGAAAGTACAAATGCGCTGCACTTTAGATGCGTCACTTGCTGCTATTCTCGACAGTAAGACAGCCACAGCGAAGTGAATGAAAGGCAGCAGAGTACCATCAGTTCTTGCCCTTGACATCCTCGCCGTTATTTTCACAGCGTGCTCTCTCCCTAAAGAGTTCACGGGTTTGGCTACTTCTTCTTCTTCATCATCATCATCATCGTCCCTTATTGACGTTGAGGCCGGCCAATCTAGGACCAATGCCCACAGTGTGTTTTTGACTGCAGACAAATATCTTCAGCGTCGCTCACAGAGCCAGGCGGATCATTCGCGAGCCTGTGGGGGGAATGATTAAAAGTCGAGCCACTCAGGACCACACATTAACTCGGGTGGTGTACTTAATAAGTTCGGTTCGTTGATGGGGGTGAGGTCTTGCGAGTGAGACCCATGGCCATGATTTCGTATTGTACAACACGCACAGCGATGTCCAGGTCTGAGAATCAAGGTCACCTGCGCTAAATCCGAATGAAGCTACGATTTAAATGCCTGGCTCTAAACAATTCGTAGAATACATGATCGACTTTGAACACATGTTCACTGCTTTAATATAAATGAGGTTTGCGTATTGATTGATTTTTTTTTACTTATTTAATGTCTATGCTGCTTTAAAGCTTTTTAAAATTTTGCATTTATTTTTACGGGAATAAAACTACAGTGATATTTATCAGAGCATTATTATTAAGATGTAACAGAAGATGAACCAAATCAAACCAATTTGTGAATTTGAAAAGTAACGATTATGCATAACAATGTTGAAATGCTGCTTACTTTAACATATTGCTTTATAAAAAATAATATTTTAACCCTTGGCCGAAGAAGAGGTTTTCATTCAACAACCTAACAAACAACATTGTTGATCAAATTAAGGTGAAGAATAGGCCATAACCCTTTCACTCATGATATTGTCGATGGAAATGCTCCATGTATTTGCTTTGCTTTAAATCCACGCCTGCCTTGAGCTACTTGAAATAAACATCAACCAAAGAATAATTCCTGCAGTCACGAAAGCTTCAAATCAAGAATAAACAGCTGTTCAACTGCACGTGCAAACGCTGAAACAAGGCGACCAAAATGAATGCAGTTACATTCGTAACGACTAAAACCCGTTCAGGCTGTTATTTTGGTCTGTTACGTCCTTGTACCTGTGTGGATGTGAACGTGAACAAAATCCGTACCCGAAAGAAAAACACTTGTGCTTACATGAGCGTTTGAAAAAAAGAAAGATGCGCTCGTGAAAGATGCAGCGAATTTCCACATCGCCGAACGGACGTTGCAAAGGGCACGCGTACGTCCGAGGCAAAGGGCTTCTTGACTCTCTGCAGGCAACGGGCGATCCGATTGCGTGCATCACTCCGAGAAAATGTCTCATTGAGAGACGCCACTTTGTGTCGGCACGGTTGTGAATTGCTATTTGTAGCGTTGCAACAGGAGTGCAAACGTCACCCTTCTAAATTGAGTTGGTCGATGCATTCGTTTATTTTCTAGATATGTTGTGCTAAATAGTGGACCGGTTTAAAAACGTGTAAATGTTACACCGCACTGTATTGTGATTCGGTGTGCTTCATGCCAATTGAGGATTGATCTCATCAGAAGCACGAATGACGATTGGGGTAGCAACTCGATTAGTGAGGAGGCAGAAAGAAAGAAAAAGGGGAACGTGACAAGTTCAAGTTGGGACTTGAGATAAGACGAGTGATATACATTTATTTTATCACTCATCAAAAAGCCACTAAGTTGCAAGATATTGCTAAAATAATGTCACCATATCTAACCGTACAATACGAAATGTACATGCTGTTTGGTATGAGAAAACTTAAGACAAAATATCTGTTCCATTAAATGTATTAACTAATACCAGAATAAATGCCATCAAATTAGTATACATTAATTTTAGCAGACCTGTTGTGGTTGTAGCAAAAAATATATTTTATAGGGAGGTACAAACAACAACTACTGCATAAAATAATCATAATTTTTCGTGAATAGGGTTTAACATTGACCTAAAACAGCAGTGTTGGCACAGTCATGCAAAATGTAATTCCTCCCACGAATACTCAACTTTATGTTTATCATTCGATTTTGTGCCAGTTATATGGTCTCTAAGCAGCAGCCTTCCATTGAAGAGGATTTACAGATTAGATCAAATGAACACAACTCAGCAATAATACTCGGCAATAATTCTCAGGCCATAACAGTTATTGAAACACGTGGCATGATTACCAAAACCAACATCCATTTTTAGCCCATTGATGTCATGCATATATTACATTTTACAGCACAGTATTATATTAACCCCTTTACAGTGCCTAACCAAGTAATACCACTCAAAATAATAATAATAATATTCAACCATCAGCCATGATCAATCCTTTTACCTAAGCCATCGTCATCCTTCATGGTCCTGCGAAGCGACGAACCATCGAGCGCCCGTACACGAGCTGATTTCAATCGTCCCATCTCAGCTGTGGAGTCATCACGGGCGTATTCCCGCCTTTGGCTGCCACTCCGTCCTTAGTCTTGATCACTGCCCGTCATCATTCTAGCAAAGTGTCCTGGCGGCGAAGCGTATTACTTTTCTAAACAGTCAATGCTATGTATTTTTCGATTTAACGCTTTCGTGACTGCAGGGATTCATCTTCTTGGTTCTTTCGGTAACGTCACGTAGAAGGGAAATTATAAAATAATAAAAATAAAACATCATAAAATAATTCTCACGACGTTTCGGCCACAACGCAAGCAGCCGTCCTGCAGCCGTCCTGCTTGCGTTGTGGCCGAAACGTCGTGAGAATAATTGTATTTTTATTAATTTATCATTTCCCTTCTACGTGACTTTAGCGAAAGAACCAAGAAAATGCTATGTATGTATATTCTTTGGTTCATTCGGACGCTTGTGTTGCGCCCGATGCGTCGTGATTTATTCTATTTTATACCCACGTGACTTTACCGAAAGAACCGAAGAGTATGGATTCCTGCAGTCACGGAAGCTTCAAATCTAGATTGCTACGTACGTGTGGACTTCTTTCGGACGTTACG
The DNA here is from genome assembly GCF_965212315.1 of Lampetra planeri. NCBI lineage: Eukaryota > Metazoa > Chordata > Hyperoartia > Petromyzontiformes > Petromyzontidae > Lampetra > Lampetra planeri. Next base: position 12,735,231 of record NC_136118.1, on the reverse strand, counting down.
TTGCCAGCTGTGCTAATCAGAGGTGCAAGGGATGTTTTTTTTTTAAATTCCTGATCCATGCTGTTTCTCTTTCTGTCTCTCGATGTCATTCCACCGGTGATGAAGTTATCAGTAATCTTAAATGCATTACAGTATATGTATCCGTAATATATACATACAAAATCACGTATTCTTTGGCATGTAATCAAAATGTCAAGTTGCTGACTTTAATTATTGTATTATTCAGTTACCTTCAAGTTCGCCTCTCCAGTACATGATAGATTGTGAATATTATGCATGTGAGTATTATAAGTATATTCAGAACATGAAAATAAATCTCTGTTGCCATTAAAAATAGCCACACGCTTTAAGTTCCTTTGTACACACTTAATGGATTTAATTGTATAATACAAATTGCGTTTGTACGTGTATATACTACAATATATGTGATGTGAATTTGAGTTAAATACACAACAGATGCCAAAAAAGCGAATTTGCCAGTTGGCAACGTATCGACATGATTCTCTGCCGAGTGATGCAAACAGAGTCAAAAACAATCTCCCTTTAGGTAAAACCGATAAACTGCCAGCTGCCGGTGGGAGTTTTAGCCGGTGGATTTCACAATTTCGTTCTCCGTTGAGAAGCTTTGCAAACGTGTGCAGTGTTTTGTGGGGAAAGTAAGTAAGCGAGAGAGGAGTGGGTGGCTGAGTGGGTGGCTGAGGGGGTGTTGCGGTGTGTGTGTTGGGTAGCAGGGTGGGTGGGACAGACGGGGACATTTAGTCCTGGGTCGCTTGCAAACCAAATACAATGCGTGAGAGCCGACTCGTGGGTGTCGTCTGCGTGTGCGCGTGAGAGAGGGGGGGAGAGAGAGAGAGAGACGGGGTGTGTGGGATTCCAAGCGACGTGGGGCTCTTTCTCGTCGCCACCCCTCCAGCCGCCTTTGCCGTCAGCATGGATTTCAACATCTTCAAGTCGGAGGGGCTTCTCGTGGCGGGGCTCAATGTCCTCATTATTGTGGGACTCTATCGCGTTCTGAGAAAATGCAGAATCTTCAGGAAGAAAAAGAGACCAACAGGTTTGCGGACATCGCATTACGTTGTTAGGATTCGGTCTCGATCGCTACTATCGTGTGCGCGCTGTCCGGCCCCCGCGCAATTATTCCGTGATATCCGTTTGTCTTTAACATCTTCACCGCCGGGTGCGGGTTTCTGCACGAGTGGAGCGTTTCCTTTTATGCCAAAGCAGTGCTGTGATTATTGCTTTTTAATTGTTGCAACCTGAATCTCCGTACGTTTATTTGTACCTCCATCCGTGGTGTGTGCAAATTTAAAACAACCGAAAAATAATGTCACGACAGCTGAATGTCATACTCTTAGCATGTGCATATATATGGCAATGTGTCTATAATGTGTGTACTTGCATTTTAATAATATGTGCATGTGCGATTTAAAATGTAGGGAACTCAACACTGATCAATTGCTCCATGGTGTATAGAATCGACTGTACTAAAGTCATGGCGCCTCTACCTGGGGATTGTATCCCTGTGATTTGAGAGTTAAACTACTCTGCAGGTCACAACATCACTGTCAACAAGGCTTCAGCATATAAATAGTGGCACTGTGTTTAGTTCGTTGTCCTATCCCCACACCTCCGATTAACACGGTTGACAACGTATGCTGCGAAAGACGTTCAACATACGTACATTCAAGCTTAAATAGCGTTTTTGGAATGATTTCAAAATTCATAAACCAGGGTACACTGTAACATTAAAATGATTGGTTTGGAATTTGAGTGCACACAATGACGACTTAATCCGGATTCACTTTGTTGCAATTGCATAAAGGCACATTCATTTGTGTTTCCTCTTTGACACTCGTTTTCTGAGTTATTGTAATAAGTCACGAATCCACAGACATCTCTTTGGTTAGAACAACGCATACGAGGATGGGTGGTCAGCACGGTTTTTATTAAAAATGCAACACATTTGGTGATTTTAAAGTAGTTGAAAACAACACAAAGAACCAATTACAATATATTTATTGAAGTGGCCATAAAATTCAAACTACAGTTTAATACTCACGTTCATTTGAAGTGAACCCATAAAAAAACGATACTTCTTCACCATTAAACTCATTTATGTATGAAGCATAACGTTCTAAAGTTCCATATTATTTACAAATAATGAACTGATGACTGGAACATTATTATTATTACGATGCTTGTTTACCCAGCAAAGCCTCTCTGAGTCTCAAGAATATCTTCCAGGAAGATCCTGCGAGGTTTTCACAGGAGGGGGCGATTGATGCTGTGTGTCACCCTAATTGAGTACATCTCAGGTAATCTTTCGCCATTTTGGACGTTTGACCAGTCCCAGTGACACGTTGTAAGTGTTTCAGCTTTGGGAGGAAACTGAAGAACCCACAAGAACAGGGGGAGAACGTACAAACTTCGCACAGAAAGCTGCCCGAGTCGGGAAGCGAACCCAGACCCTTCTATGAGGCATACGTGTTACCACTGAACCAACTTGCCGCTCTGAGTTATCATTAAGTCAAAGAATGATCAATTCTATTTCCGGGAAGTCCTCACTCAATACTTTTTCAGGAGTCTGAAGACTTTTTTCAAGAGGGCCTTGCATCGGGGAGTTTGGCCAATTCCATTCATGAGTGGTTGTCACCCGATGTCTGGTCAGCTTTCTAGTTAGCCGAAAGTTGTGGTCCATGGGGATGGCTATGTATCACCGGTCAAACGCGGTTGGAAGAAGGCCTCCACAAGCTGCCACGTCTCACGATGCTGCGATGTAACAATGCACCTTGCACCCGCAAATCAGCTTGGTTTATCGCTCCAACTCATCGCGTATGCATCCCATTAAAGTTCTGTCACTCCGTGATCATCTGTTCCCATTGGCCACCATATCTTCTTGTATGTATGTTTAACACGTAGGCTTTCGCGACCAATATTATTCATAATATAGTTTTTTTTGGGTCAGATCGCGTTTTTTATAAATGTGTTCGTAACCCTCCACCACCCGACACGGCCAAACAGTAAAAATGTGTCACGTTTTTCAAAGGACAAAATAATTCACTTCTTTAGCCCACTGGTGTGTTGGAGAGAGAATCAACAGCATTTAAAATTTGAGTAGTCCGACGTTTCGCTGGTAATTCCATCCAGCTTCATCGGGCAAGTTTGGTGAAGCTCTCCTGTTGCTCCCGGCCTTAAATAGAGCAGCAGCAGGGCGACGTCATCATTTTAATTCAATCTGGTGCAGTGATTCGAGGCGAAGAGGGGGAGGGTATTGTAATTATATAGATTGGTAATCATTCAATTGTAAGTATGTTGAACTTCTTTCGCACCGTACGTAGCCAACCGTGCTAATCGGAGGCGATGTGTGTCTTGCCCAAGCTCACTAACTTGTTTAAAAAAAAACAGTTTGAATGATGTATTTAACCCGCCTATGCTGTCTAATCCACGTGCAAGCTCTTGTTGTCTGCCAATGTAATGCCAAGAAAGCGTCTGTCCATCTGCCCATGCTTCTCTGCGTGCTTCACGGGTTTCGTTCTAACAGTGGAGTGCATGAAAGGAGTGGGCTGAAAAAGGGGGCCGCAATTATTGTGCATTCACAACAACATTAACCGTAACGTTTCTTGCATTCTATCAGGGCAGTTCTGATATTGAGCTCATTTTATTTTAAACAGGCACTTGTGATTCATTGCTCGGGTGAAAATCCCAGCTATACGCTGCGATAAACACTGTACGGTGAATTCGCCCTCTGAACACTGTTCAATGTAGGCGACACTTATTGTTGGCTGGGAAGACTTTTTAAAGTCTAGTAGGGTTTTTTTTGCAGCCAGCAAGATGATTGCAGAGGTTCTACGCTTCTCATAAAGTGTCACTGCCAACCAACTTATCTTGGTGGATTTAGAGAAATGTCAAAATCACGTGTAGTATATTCTCGACTTCAAAAAAAACCTCCTCACGACAATAAGCTAACCGGTGTACATTTGGACGTTTGGCCAATACCATTAATGAGTGTTTGCCATGTGGGGGTAAATTGGGAGTGCCCAGAGACAACCCCACACGTGTGAGCTGATGATGACCCCCAGCACTGCCACCTCTTGGCCAGCTCACAGCCCCAAGATGTCGTCAATCGTGCGTAGGCATCATCATGCAAGCACTGTGCACTAGGCATGTGGGTGTACGTAAGTTTGGCAGTAGTTTCTAAACGATTGGTATGCTGTCGAAGTACTTGGAATTAATTTATAAAAAATCTCGTGTGTACCGTACGTTTATTGTCGCCAGTCTCGCGTGAGGGCATTTGTCACTGAACAATGTGGCACTGGAGATGCGCCGAATGTTCTCCACGAGTCCTCTTTGAGTAGTACATGCAGAGGTACGTCTTTGAGTAATGCGCTTTTGCAAATGCTTTTGGAAAGTTTGGGCCATGTGCTGTGATATCAGCGCTCAAACCCGGCCACAGGCTGGCACGCCTTGAACTCGCGATATAAAACATGTCAGACCTTACCTGTTCACACCTACGAAGCACCAACTTTGAGATTAGCAACTTGCTGCAACGCATTTTAATTTATCCGCATCAGACGAGCTTAGCAATTCACTTCCTCGTGTCACACTTGGCCTGCTGTTTAGGTTGTACATTTAAAAATGAAAAATGTCTTCCCCAATCTAATGCTTGATTTATGTCGTTGCATTTTTTTGTTGGCACGGTGTTAAAATAGAATATGAAAACACATCATTGGGGAGGGGGTGTGCATGTTGTGAGCTTGAGAATGGATGTGCATCAGGTGTGTGGGATGAAATGTCAATGTGACAGAATTCCATTAGCCCTCAGCAATGTTTTTTTGGCATGGTTGTATAAGTATAGTGGCTTTCTTCACTCTGATATGATTTTGTATACGTTTGCCTTCTATTTGATCAATATGAAACACATCCATCACCGCAAACCTTTTGTTTAAATAGGTTTACGATAATCTCATTTAGGTGTTTGAACGTGCGTGTGTGTCGGGAGCGGTTGTGCAGCAGTTAGCACGCTGTGCTACAAACCCCACGGCCCAAGTTTGATTCCCTCTCACGACCAACATCAGTAACAATTACCTGAATCAGTCGTGGGCCTCTTTTAGGTCGGCTCAGCCTCAAATAAGTACCTGATGTGATGTGTAAACATTGCCACTAGGGATACAAAGGTGGCCAGCTGTCGTGCTGGTCACCCACCCTCTCGTGTGCCGTGCCAGCCTTCGTAGGTGCTTGCTAACAGCACTTTCCCCAAGAGTCGGTAAAGGCTATATGGGGGATCTTTGTGTTTGCATTGGACGTGTGCGGATAGGAAAGTATCTGAACCGTCAAGTGAGCAGTATGTAAAACAAATGATTGAAGCACCAGGGGTAACAATGGATCACAAAGGAAGTCACAGATATCAATGGCATTGTCAGAAATTCAATATCCTTGGATATAAATATAGAAAGACAAGATCAATACAAATGCGATATCGCAATATAATTGCATTCAATTTTAGGTGTAATATTTATTTTTGACTCGATCACTAATGACTGTTTTCCACTGCATTGGAATGTTGATGTTAAATTCCACAGCAGGAACTGCTGCTTTACGCCGCTACGTGTGCACACATATCCCAGGGCATAGCTACGCGCACATTTTGACGTGAAAATAATGTTTCATATAATGGTAAAACATTGATTCTTTAACAATGTTCATGAATATTAATTACCCTGTCAGTCATTGGGGTTGTTTGACCATAAATTTCGATTTAAAGCTTTCGTGACTGCAGGGATTCATCTTCTTGGTTCTTTCGGTAAAGTCACGTAGAATGGAAATAATAAAATAATAAAAATAAAACATAATAAAATAATTCTCACGACGTTTCGGCCACAACGCAAGCAGCCGTCCTCTGGTGGAGAACATGTCTGTCGAGAAGACAGAGTCTGACAGACCTGTTCTCCACCTGAGGACGGCTGCTTGCGTTGTGGCCGAAACGTCGTGAGAATTATTTTATTATGTTTTATTTTTATTATTTTATTATTTCCATTCTACGTGACTTTACCAAAAGAACCAAGAAGGTTGTTTGACCATACTTCACCACGTTGGGTTGGTGAAGGTGGGCTCAGCACTGGATTGGACAGGACTCACGGCTGACGTCAGCCATGGCTTTAAGTGGAACGCAGTCGTCGTGGTTCAAAGTGAAGCACATACTCCACCACTTCGATTCACACGGTTGGCTACACGCGCTGCAAAAGCAGTTCAACGTACTTACATGCACTCCACTCTATTATAAATGCCATGCATATCTTGACTTATCAAATCATTTTATCCGTTTCAACGTCTTATTTTAATTTACAGAAGGTGTGGAGTGACGACTGCACTACATTTGAATGTTCACTGTTATGATTATGAATCAAACGAAAGTGTGAAAATAAAAGCCCATCAGTCAAAAACGCCATCATGCCGGTTTGTCTTTGAAATCATTATTTTTCCATAATCTTTGAAAATCTGCGAATGCAAATTAAACTCTGAAAAACACACGTTGACGAATTGCAGAATGAGCAGATAATTTCATGCTGGTGGCTTCTATAATAGACCAAATGCGCTGATTACTACAGCCCTGCTAGTTTATAGCCCTCTCTGACCATTTGTTTGGCTATTGCGAATAATGTATTGTATCGGAGTGTGAACGCAACCACTCGCTGCAGATGCAACAACATGAGCTAGCGACGCAGCTGTGGAAGTTTCATGTGCACGCACAATGGATGTAGAGTTTATAATGAAATCTGATTGTTTGCGACGTAGATGATTTTACCGAGACAGAAAGACAAGTACCGGTGTGGTCCCTGCTATGCTTGTTCACATTCTTGTACTGCAAAAATAATAATTTCATTTTATATATAGCGTGATTCATGCAATTTCACACCAGAACGCTGCACATCAATTATCCAGTTCCGTACACAGATAATACAAAAACAAAACCGCCCACTAAATAAATAAATCCGTTTGGTCTCCATTCCCCAGATAACAATCCCAACATTTCGCCGACATTTACGACAACCTTCACTGGAGGGGTGGTGGAGTGACAACAAAGTTACGAGCCAGTTGGACAATAATGTAAATGCCTCTTTTCCAGCGTATGCCAGCAAGCAAGGTACCTATTTTGTGATGGAGAACATGCATCTCCAGAGGTTCACAGCATTCCTCTAAGGGGGGGGGGCGTGGTGTACGCCATGACCTGGGGCTCATGACAAAAGAGGTCAAACAGCACTGATTCAGGGACGGCCCTGGCATTTCACTAAGCATCCCTCGCGGGAGGCGCATAAAGCGACGAATGGCTGCCGATCTGTCAGGGCCGCCTTTGTTATCTCTGTGACGATGTGCCCAGCGGTACAGAGGTGCCTCCCCGTGTCCTGTGAAGTCGCTGCCGTCCCTCCATGCCCCTTTGCGCTGTTGACTTTAGTGGGGGGAAAACATCTTTAGGGTTCTTTTACTATCGGTACTTTCTGATCTCGCCAAGGAGCTTAAACAATAACGCGAACTCCGATCATCCTCGCAGCGGCATTGGCTGGCCATTGAACAAAAACGGGCAATGGATCGCGCGCTTTCAGATGCACTTCTGCGGCCGTCTGGAACACTCTTCCTTCCGATATTAGGAATCCACTGGAACTAGGTACTTTTAAATCTCGATTGAAAACTCATTTATTGAGAACTGCTTTTGGTGTTTAGTTCGTTGTCTTTCCCGCGCACCTGCGATTATCACGGTTGGCTGCGTACGGTGCGAAAGAAGTTCAGCATACATACAACACAACACGTGGTAGGATATCATGGCAGGATATTAGGAAATGTAAAGAACATACCCTACTCTACATCAATCTGCCCTTGTGACACTGCGTTTAGATCGAGGTTGAGAGACAACTTGGGACATAATCCCTCTGGAGTCAATCAAATGACTACCATTTTATGGTAAGTAAACAGCGGAAAACGGCTTCTTCCATAGGGATGTGGAATTTACAAGACCACCAACATAAATGGGCGTTGCCCCATGTGGACGTTCTAAGCGGCAGTCACCGATAACGACTTTTCATGCAATTTTGGGCAGAAACAAGTGGCCAATCGCAAAAAGCTGAGCTTTTCAGATTCACATTTTGTTGGCAATAGCAACCAATGAAGTTAGCAGCACTGTGACTCTGGTGATCTGTGGCTGTGCTGCTGACAGTGGACACGTCCAACAGATACACATGCGCCTTGATGTATCTGTTGCACGTGCAAAGTCCAGTTCGCATCTGGTGGGAAGCTGCATCGGGCAGTGAGTGACAGCAGTGTGGGCGTAGGAGGGAGACACGTGTGCCCTGCACACACACAGCCACAGATCTGGGCTATCCAATTAAGCAATCAATTACTCTACTGATTAATTATCATCAGCCGCCGTCAGGACGCCAGGTGCGACTTGTAGGTGATTCTCTGCCTTCTGGGGGCCGGATGTCAGGGCGTCAGCCATTTTTCAAAAGGAACCTGGGTTAATCGATGACAAAAAAAAACACAATTGTTTTTTTAATCCAATTTAATCGAATTGAATACTCATCCCGCCTCCACACGGACAGTCTTCCGCTCGCCCTTCTGCCCCATCCCTCACGCTCCCCGAAAAATGTACGACCCTGCCACTGCTGAACGTGGGAGCCGTGGAGACGGCCCCTCTCGCGATGTCAATGGCGCTGCCAGGGGCAGCTGCACATGGCAGCCGAAGCAGACTGCAGGAGCGAAACCATCATGGCAGTGGTGTAGTGACTACATTATCAGTGGTGTAGTGACTACATTATCAGTGGTGTAGTGACTACATTATCAGTGGCGTAGTGACTACATTATCAGTGGCGTAGTGACTACATTATCAGTGGTGTAGTGACTACTTTATCAGTGGCATAGTGACTACATTATTAGTGGCGTAGTGACTACATTATCAGTGGCGTAGTGACTACATTATCAGTGGTGTAGTAACTACATTATCAGTGGTGTAGTAACTACATTATCAGTGGTGTAGTAACTACATCATCAGTGGTGTAGTGACTACATTATCAGTGGTGTAGTGACTACATCATCAGTGGTGTAGTAAACTACATTATCAGTGGTGTAGTGACTACATTATCAGTGGCGTAGTGACTACATCATCAGTGGTGTAGTAAACTACATCATCAGTGGTGTAGTAAACTACATCATCAGTGGTGTAGTGACTACATTATCAGTGGTGTAGTGACTACATCATCAGTGGTGTAGTAAACTACATTATCAGTGGTGTAGTAAACTACATCATCAGTGGTGTAGTGACTACATTATCAGTGGTGTAGTGACTACATCATCAGTGGTGTAGTAAACTACATTATCAGTGGTGTAGTAAACTACATCATCAGTAGTGTAGTGACTACATTATCAGTGGTGTAGTAACTACATTATCAGTGGCGTAGTAACTACATTATCAGTGGCGTAGTGACTACATTATCAGTGGTGTAGTGACTACATCATCAGTGGTGTAGTAAACTACATCATCAGTGGTGTAGTGACTACATTATCAGTGGCGTAGTGACTACATCATCAGTGGTGTAGTAACTACATTATCAGTGGTGTAGTGACTACATTATCAGTGGTGTAGTAACTACATTATCAGTGGTGTAGTGACTACATTATCAGTGGTGTAGTGACTACATTATCAGTGGCGTAGTGACTACATTATCAGTGGTGTAGTGACTACTTTATCAGTGGCATAGTGACTACATTATTAGTGGCGTAGTGACTACATTATCAGTGGCGTAGTGACTACATTATCAGTGGTGTAGTAACTACATTATTAGTGGCATAGTGACTACATTATCAGTGGTGTAGTAACTACATTATTAGTGGCATAGTGACTACATTATCAGTTGTGTAGTAACTACATTATCAGTAGTGTAGTGACTACATTATCAGTGGCGTAGTGACAACATTATCAGTGGCGTAGTGACTACATTATCAGTGGCGTAGTAACTACATTATCAGTGGTGTAGTGACTACATTATCAGTGGCATAGTGACTACATTATCAGTGGTGTAGTGACTACATCATCAGTGGCGTAGTAACTACATTATCAGTGGCGTAGTGACTACATTATCAGTGGTGTAGTGACTACATCATCAGTGGCGTAGTGGCTACATTATCAGTGGTGTAGTAACTACATTATCAGTGGCGTAGTGACTACATCATCAGTGGTGTAGTAACTACATTATCAGTGGTGTAGTAAACTACATTATCAGTGGCGTAGTGACTACATTATCAGTGGTGTAGTGACTACATTATCAGTGGTGTAGTAAACTACATTATCAGTGGCGTAGTGACTACATTATCAGTGGCGTAGTGACTACATTATCAGTGGCGTAGTGACTGGGGTCAATGCATGAGTACCTCTTTGTGGGGAAGTCAATGGTGGTTGTCGTATAGAAGAACTGACCCCCGTCATGAGAATGTGGATTGTCTACCACTGGTTCAGCGGCTATAGACAGGAGTTGAGCAATGCCTCAAGATGGCTTAAGCAGGTAATCACTTTTTATTTTATTCTGAACAGCTAGACACATGGCTGGGACATCTCGTATTTTTGGATGTCCTAGTGTAGGCTTTGAACTAAACTCCACACACAATTCATCATGAATACAAGCTTGTGAGAAAAAAAGTCACTTATATCAGGCACAATTGATTCACTGCACAATAACAGGAACAAGGTCATCACGGTATGTTCTTGGGAGTGCGTGCGGTTATGGAAAGCAAAGAATGTTTTTTTGCTATGGGATGCATTGTGAGGAGAAGCAGCTACTGTGCGTTGATATTTAAGTTGTCATTTAAATTGTGCGAGCCATCACTGAGCAGCAAGATGTTCTTAAAGTGTGGAATACACCTCTACAATGTGGCTGAGCTGATAAGGGCAGCATCGTGTTCGTTTGCTTGAATGACAACGGGTACCGTGCGTGTGGTGATGCCAGCTTCATCATGCCAACGGTGATCCCAGCGTGTTCATTACGTTACAAAGAGGTATTTACACATTTCACGTTGCCAAGAGATAACACCATTTATCCTTCGCTTTTTTTTATTTTGGTCACGCAAAAGTTGACCTCCCTCAGTCAAGCCAAAATGTATCCACGCGTAAAGCAGTGGCAGTGTCGAGGCAGTGTTCATCTTCGTAGGTGGCTCTGAGCCGTTGACCTTTACAGTTTTCTTTAGGAGGGAACAGTCGGTCCCATTGACTGAAAGTTTAATTTCATCTTGGCGTCTCGTCGAGTCCAGAAGTCCTCTTTGCCATCACCTTACGGCGGTGACTTGGCTGAGCTGTGGCCTGTCTGCTGCGTGTCACAGCGGTTTGTGATTCGAGCCCACGAGTCGCCCTGGTTAATACAGTACCGTACATTTGCAAACAAAACAACGTGCCGTCCACTTCACAGTGTACGTTAAAGATCCCGTGACGTTATTCAGGAAAGTGAATAGGTCACATGTCCTGGCGTCATGGTCCAAATTTGATAAATGACTCAAAATAATTAGTGAGTCATTAAAACAACCTCGCGTAGCACCATCGCCCACTACTGGTGGCTAAATGCTCATGTGTAGGCCGGTGTTGCGTCAACCTTTTGCCACACAGGGGCAGCTGCCACTGAGGGTCCCCTTGGCTCGACTGCAGCGGGGCACCCAGACTGGATGAGCTGAGATGTGAGGCACTTTGAGTTGTTGACGTATTGAAGTGCGAATCCTTCATTTACCAAGGCCAACTGTCCCCTTTCTCAAGATCAAAGTCATCTTCTCCTCTCCCTAACTTCCCCCTTCAACCCAAACGAGAGAACCTCCCTTCCCCATAATCTTATCATTCAAATATCTTAATGTTTACACAGCTTTGATGCATTTTTGCTTTGAGACAGTTCATACATTGACATTGTATAGACTTTATATAAAGGGTTATTCATATTATTCACCACTTAGGGATGATGGGATTTTATGATTGATTTGGGACGTGTTTACACTTACAGCATCTGTGGTGTAGTACACACCGGTGAAGGATGAATACCCAAATATAAATGAAGGTAACATTCATGAAATGTATTTACAAAGTACATGGAGACATTTCCTATACACATGATGAGCCACAGTTTAGATGACAATTCCCATCATCATTGTATTAAAGTACTCCATGACCGTGCATGCAGGCTTTGCTGGAGAGAATGTATTTGCCAACCAGCTCACGAAGGCTGGTTCACATCACTACAAACATTGCAGACTCAAAGTCAGTTCTGCAGAAAATTAATATTGTACCTTCCTCGGGTGTTTTTTTTTTACCAGCTTTCAATTAATGATTCATAATGATGACAGTGGACTGATGACCACTTCTGGCCACCATGTACCACCTGCCTTGAACTGCAAATGCACCACTGGGACACTAATTTCTAGCTGAGCCAACCTAAAAAAAAAACTCCATCGCCCACTATTGAAGTCAAATTTAAATATTAAACATCGCCTTTGGAGGCAATATTGGAGCCGAGAACACTGTGATGGCGGCTCGGTGTCTCTGGGTACATTGTGTGTACCACCATGAAATGGTGTTGTTTTGCTACATAATATCAATACACAAATTAATTCACCCGGAAGAAACACGTGATATGCCTGTATAATTAATAATTTCGAGAGAATGGGATGTTGCCGTGGTATGATATTGAGCACACTGGACTTGCAATCCGATACAATATCCGGGCATAGCAGAAGAAACAATGGGGCAAGTTTTTTAAACATCTTCCCCCCCTCCCCCCCGTCTAAAAGCAGTATTAATGGGTGCACTACAGTGAGTCGATGGGCAGGTCATGTGTGGTGGGGCAAAGCGTGGGTCCTCTCACCTCTTCCAAGATGTCTGGCCAGCATTTGAAGAGGAGGCCAAACACCCTCTCGAGGAATCATCTTAATTTGGAGCTTTCGTGACTGCAGGAATTACTATTTGGTTCTTTCGGTAAAGTCACGTATAAAGATAAAATAATAAATTAAATACTAGCATACGACGTTTCGATTGCAACACAAGCAATCATCACCAGGTATAAATGAAATAGAAACACAAATCTAGTATACTCAGAAATGGAATTTAATACAACAGAGAGTCGGATAACATAACAGTCAACACCCTACCTGGTTGATTACATTCTTCCTGAGAATGCTAAATCTGAGAGAGATAAAGCACAGAACCAGAAACATATAGACAGACATATAAGCAGACAGATACCACAGAGATACATAGGCACACAGAGAAATCCACGTCTCTGTGTCGATGGGCTCTTTAACAGCTCCCTCCTAGTGGAGGCCGTTCTACCAGCAGTGCTGTGAACAAGCACTTTCAGGGCTGCACCGTTACCTCTCGTGTCTGCCGTATGACATTTCCCAAGAAAACACCAAACTTGGGAAACTACATCTCAAAAGTGATTGTAGTACAATTTGCATGGTGATATTTACACCGCCAAAAAAAAATCACGAACAGTTACAGCCGTGTTTGTAAAATATCTTCCTCTTTCTCATTTGCGTTATAATGGCCAATTTTGCTGTGGTCTGTGCACAGGGCAAGGTTATCTTACTACATGTAACTACTACATGTAGCTACTACATGTAACTACTACATGTAACTACTACATGTAACTACTACATGTAACACTGCTTTGATCCCACACCTTTCCTTGCTACCGTGAGGAAAGCGTGTGTGACATCGATAAGATAGGTACTTTTGGCTGCTCACGCAGTCATGTTTGCAGGCCAAGACCAAATAAGCAACTTATCTGTCGCAGTGAGAAACCACCAGTTCTACATTTGAATATATTATGTTTCGCCTATGATAATTTAATTTCAAAAATATATAAGGTAGCTTCAAATTATAATTTGTTCTGCCTGTCATCTTTGCAAGTAAAAAAAAAGTCGATGCAATTTGTTCCGTGAATGAACACGACAGAATATTTTTGTAAAAGTTTATTCAAATAATGCTCTCGTATTTGTTTTAATTCAATTAAATCGCATTTGTGTACATGATAATTGACAATAACAAATAACAGATATAAAATGTGTATTGGAGTTGTTAGCGAATCCATTTATGGAATTTAAAATGGTCTGCACCTTTACTCAGCAATAAGTTATTTGCAGTAAAAACTCAAAATACTTTACAAATCGAAACCTATTGTGATCGAATGTGTACATCAATATTAAACAGGCATGAAATTGCACTTTTAAAATATTATTTTAGAGCTTAAATTTGTTATTTTTACTAAATTGATTCACTCATGGAATACAATACAGCACGTACAATAGGTTTTAGATACAGAAAACAATCTGCTCAAATATTTGGTCACGTAATTTCGTGGCTGAACCCGAAATTCAATTGTGAATAAAATGTGTTAAATATAATAATTTGTGCACTTTGAGTGCATTCAGAGGGTTTGTTTCATTACTCTTATTCAAGCCCACTGCAATTCTGCTGAACCTTGATTTGGACACCAGCTGCTTGTCAATTGTCAAAAACTCTTGCAGATTTCAAACGACAGCTGCACTTATTCTGAACAAATATTTTTTTTGCAAAAGTTTGACGAGGCTCATAAAATGTAGTTACTCGTTTTGAATATTGGTCGTGAAAAGGCTTCTAGTCAATGTCTGTGTTGTAGCACTTCTGAGTTTTGAGGTGTGAGGCAATAATTTATATCAATTAATATTTGTAGGACTATTGACTTCGATGGAAATGCTGATATTATGTCGAAAGATGGTGCGGCAATGTCAACATCTGTTTTGAAATGTGGTCGCCAGACACGCGTGTTGCGTGCAGGTATTGCGTTACTGCTCCTAAGGTCATTAAAACACTCAATAGAAATGTGGCTGGGTGGCTCAGAGGTCACAGCGATGAGCTGGCACCGTGGGGATCCTGGAATCTAATCTGGACAGCTGGCTGCGATTATACCAGGTTCTCAAGTGTAATGAGTTGATGATGATACTCAGCCTGGTCACCAATGACTGCAGATGTCGTAACATCGCTGGATGTCAACAGACTGTGGGTGTAGTACTGGCCCTAGGGGAGCCGATGTGCGCTGAAAGATAGCGCGAGATGGTACCATGCTTTAAGTGAAATGCCGACCCTACAGGACAGGGTGTGTGCGGGTGCCAACCGAAGGATGAGGTTACGTGAGGCCATGGCATTCTGGTTGACCCGGGAAAACACGTGACCGGTTAAGTTGACAAAAGTGCCCCAAGAGGGGGCTAGGGGGGGTGGTCACGTGATTGGGACCCAGATCCTTCCCGAGGATTATGGAAGGTGGGCGTGGCCAAGCGTGGAGCCGGCCTCGCCGCAGAGAATATAAGCCGGGTCTCGAGAGGGGCCAGGGTTGTTGTTCATCCTGGAAGGAAACCTTCGTATACGTTCTCCATTCAACGAATCTCCAACACGTGGACCCGGGCCGAAGTCGTTGGTCCCGGTCCGTAGTAGCAGTTACGTAGTAACTAGTGTAGTTCGCCTGGTGGTCACCACCATAGGTTGTGATTCTGTTAAGGGGAAGTTACCCCGTGTGTTGGAACTGAATAAATGTGTTGCCTCCAAGTCTACGTCTGCGACTCGGTTGAACCCATTACACATGCAAGAAAAAACATTACATCAAATTTGGCACTTAATTTGCTTACATTGCGGCTGTGAGAATGAAAAGAATCAGTTTGGCTGCCACATGACAAATATTACTGTTGGTGACAGGATGGGAAAAGTGCTGCCCCCTCCAGTGTAGAGGTCACTTGAAGGGAACTCTGGTGTCCTCTTTCGTGGGCCATTCTCTACCGTGACGTTGTTGCAACCCTGAATTAATTCTTTATTTCATGACAGCAATAGCACAATCGGGATACGATTTGGCGAATAAAGGCAAACGCAGTCATTGTTACCATATTGAGTATTTGAGTTTATTGTTGAAGCCATTGAATGGCTTGCCATGTTACAGCGCTCTAGAAATTGTCATTATTAACACTGAATACGGTAATTATTACTGGTAAAAATACATTAGGATGAAAGGGGGGTTCAACACACATACATCAGTTTTGTTAATAGTGCTTTAGTGAGATTCAGAAACATGCTCAGAATTTACACATTACATTTGCATTCCTGGCAAAGACGCCCTAATACTTTGACCAAATAGACGCTGCCAGAAAGGCACTAAGTAGTCTGCAGCACGGACGATGGCACACACATTTCAGGAGGGTGACAGAGCCAGCATGTCGGACTGACAAGTTAGAGCCCAAGGTGGAATTTGGGAGAGGTTGCCGCAGGTAAAGTAGCGGCAATATAATGAGGTCTACGGACGAACAGAGCGAATATCCCTGCTAAATGTTGCTGGATGAGAACACACTTTATTAATAAACACACCTGAAAGCCACATTAGCAATTGTGTGCACGGTCAAGAATTACACCTTCATTCTAAACATTGCACTGCAGCTTGCCGACTGTCATGCCCTACCATTCCTTATGCACACACATGCTTGTGCACAATTATATATATTTCATTTACTAGTTTCAGCAGCAGGTAGTTCATTACCTGGCATTGTTATGTGTTTGGTGCAATGCTTTGGACATGTGATGTTGTCGCTTTAACGTTTTTTTTCCGATTTCTCTGTTTGGTTCATTGCTGTATTTGTCATATCGGTGATCCAGGTCACTCTTGCGAACGAGACTTTCATGGTATCTCGCACCCGCCTAATCAACAAAACTAAAACCAACATTGAAAATGCAATGGTAACTTACGATCCTTGCCTAGCTGTGAATGCAGGTTTTGTTTTGCCATATGGAGCATTGGTTCCAAATGCAGCACTAACACGCACAAGACTAATTGCACCGCGATGCACTTCCAAGAAAATGCAATGGATGATTAAGATAATTTCCTCCCCAAAAAATGCATTTTAGTTTCATTTTGATTAGAAGTTTTCGGGTGCTGTGGGCCGTCATCTCCTCGGTCCTGCGGCGGGCTTGGGAGCCTTCAGTAAAAATCTAAACTACTCTCGGTAAGAAATAAAGAGGCAATACATTAACATTAAGAAATAGTTTATTTCTCTATTTAAAAAACAACGTATTTACCATTCTTCATGCTTAAACGTGTTAGAAAACAGGCCCCTGGTACTTTAAATCGATGGGCCAACAGTGTTACGTGTACGGTACTGAACATGCGCTGAAAAAAGGACTTTTAAAGTTACAAAAACAATTCCGGACAGACAAACAGAGTAACAGACAAACTTCACACTTGCTCCATTATATTATTGTGATGCTGATGGCAGTGGCGACTAACTTCACGGCACGGTACTTGCCGCAAGTACGCCACGTACTGTTGTAAATAATCCCAGGAAGCTGTCACGCTGTGTGAACGCAAGTCCAGTAGATGGCAATGTCCCCCTAGTCACCTTGTGTTTATTATTTGCGCTATTGTTATGTTGTTTCTATCCGCTATTGTTGTTCAGCGAGCTCCGCTATAGTTGTTTGTGCCAGCTCCGCCATTGTTTTTCTGCGGGCTCCGCTATTGTTGTTTTGCTAGCTTCGCTATTGTTGTTTTGCTAGCTTCGCTATTGTTGTTTTGCTAGCTTCGCTATTGTTGTTTTGCTAGCTTCGCTATTGTTGTTTTGCTAGCTTCGCTATTGTTGTTTTGCTAGCTTCGCTATTGGCTCAAAAGAAAGCCGTCCCTTGGTGTGGACCAATCAGTTTCAAGGACAATGCATATATTATCGTAGTGTGTTTTTGTTTACATTTCGACTGCAAGTATTGTGGTTAATGCAGACATGAATCCTTGTAAAAAGGTTTCAGTTTTGTTGCCAGAAAAAAGGGGAAAAACACATTATTATTATTATTATTATTATTCGCTATTGTTGTTTCTGCGAGCTCCGCTATTGTTTTTCTGCGAGCCCCAGCAAGACTGGCAGATGTGAATGGCTGACCAAGTTTAACGCATGAAGGAAATTTGCTTATTTTAAAGGGAAATCATATCTCGTTCATCCCTAGTTTGCGTCTTGCAATAATATACTTTATGCGGACGCATACTACTGTAAATACATGTCTGATGAAATGTATTACATACCTACACGTTAAAAAAACTTAACGCGATCAGCAGGGAAAATTTGTATTTCACAAGAGTGCATCATTTTGTTCATGAACTGTTAACGTCGCCTGGACAATATTTTTTTTATATAGCTGCAAATACTTTGAGATACTTTATTGTTGTTTAATTGAGTATACGTATACTCTTATGTGTAATCACATGCTCCGTTACATGAGGTAAAAATGTCAATGACATTCAACTTTTCACAGTTCATTCTAAAATCAAGTACTGATCGGTATTAATAATTAGATGCGGTAGTTAATTACTGCCGTGATATGTTTGTAATACAAAACAATATATAGACAACTTTATAGAGCCAAGGCATTATATGGCATAGCAATAGCTGTTTATAATAATGTATAACGCCTATTTATTTGGCTATTAATTTATTTTAGAGAAGTATCTCAGCAAACGTAATGCTAAGTTGCATAAGTCTACCCTCCAGGATCATTCATTCATAAGGATATATACATTTGTTATTGTGTCTTGGCTGTTTGATTTCCCACGTGTAATACACTATTCACATTAGTCCCAGTGGCAGCACAGATTTGAATGTTAGTAGAGGTCTGACACGCAGCACACATTCAAAATGCATAACAAAAGTGACAAAATTGTTAATAAAATATACTTTGTTAAATTATTCATAACAGATGCCACACATTTCAAGCCAGTGTTTTTTTACACGAGGGGACATGGGTTTGCATATTTCTACTGAGAAATCGAGAAGATAATGCCCCCAACACCCTCGTATACTCATGGCCTGATTGTAAAGGATTGATATTATTTTGGTTTGTTTACTATGCCCGAGGGAAAAGCTGAGATAACCACTATACATGTATGTATGTATGCATGCAAGCATCTATATACGGTATATTTGAAATGTGAGTGTGAAAACGACATTGCCATTATCCCAGCAATCTCTGTTAGAGTCTCAGCAATGAACAATATTAGTGCACTCATGATCCGAGCCTGTCCTGGGCTTCTGCTGAGCCTTCTCAGCCTGAAAATTAGTAAATGTTCAGTATGCAGACATCAGTACAAGTGAGATTGAAGGCAAGAAAGCAAGCATTGGTGCTGGACACACCGAGCTTAATAGGTGTTCACTCACTGCGCGTGTCCCTAAGTCTTGTTGGGATCCAAGGACAATAGCTGATATTTGTATCTGTATGCATGTGTGTTAGCATTTTTGGTTAGAAACAAATCATGATTATTTCGGTTAGAAATATCACAACAAAAGTGATGAACTCTGTGAGATGACACCACATAGTATATGTGGTGTCATTGATAGATAACCAAACATCACAAAATACACAGCTTCTGATTACTTGCAGAAGGTTATGAGTTCAAATCCCAGTTATAAATTGCCTGAGCCTGCCCATCCCTCTGGAGTGGAGTATAAGTTCTTTGAGTACCAGTTTGTGGGATATACAACAGCTGTTATTTTATAGACAACCCTCTGAGATGTGGAATTTTCACCAACTGGCTCATAACCTCCTCCTGGGAGGAGTGTCCTCGTGTTGTTTTTCCAAGTTTCTGATAAATGATGTAGTGTTTACAGGCCGATATGTAACAAACTATTAGATTTGTATATCTCATACCACATAAGCCATGACTTACATATTCTTGTGTGTGTGTGTACGCATGTGACAAATGGTGTGGCCGAAAGCTACATAACAAGGACAGTAATGTGCAAAATGGGATATACATCTCAGAATCAGACACGTAGTGATGATGGATTGATTCTATTTAAAATGCTAATTCCTTAGTATTGGGTTGTATTGTAATCAGGATATAGTTTCTGGCAGACGGAGATTGCTTCTCAGAATTTAGACCCATTTTGCCTATCACATTTTATATATATATATAAAAAGTGTATTATTACATTTTATTTCATTCAGACTTTCCATTGCAGGAATGCAGAGAATATGCATGCTTCCAAAATAGATATAAAGTCTGTTCTAATGTGCAAATATATTGCTGGAGCAATGATGGAATAAATTATGACGTGAATTATAAAATATTATTAAAAGTGTGCAAAGATAAAATGTGTTTTTTTCTCCATGCACAGTACAGTGGTAATATAGTGTATATATTACAGTCTAGATGTGCATGTTGATTGATTAATACATTTACTTTGAGACAAAACCAGACAAGTGTGGCCTGTTTTAGGGTCTAATTCTGAGTCAGTTTTATTAAACAAATGTTGTTGGCTTGTAAGATGTAATTGGAAAGGGCAATCCAAAACGATGAGTTGTGTCCCAACACAAAGAGCAATAGAATATTGTATACGAACTCTTTGCGCATTGTTGTGGAGCATTATGGGTAAAACCATGAAAGCGGAACTCCGTTCCTTATTATCGTAACATCTAACGAATATGTTTTAGTCCATTGGCAAGATGGCCCTCCAGATTAGTTTAGCATTTTCCAAGAAAATGTATGGCAACACACTTGCTACACTGCCATTTCTGGCCACCTCACAACTCACAACTTTAGACATTTGGGAATTTCACAAACCTATTGATCCACCGTCCATTTCTTCCACGTTACTGGATTGCAGGGGCCATGCCACCAAGCCGGCCTCAGCATAGTGAATACTGCACCGCAAATATATAAACAGAGCTAAAACTACTGGAAGCTATCTATAGTACATTTGGTGCAATTAAGCAAATGTCACGAATTCCAGACATTCATGTAATTGCTAAACTGTGGGAGATTTAACAACAAAATGTTTTTGATGACCTTTCCAAGTACTGCAACACGAAGTAATTGAAGTGTGTGAGCAATTGGGCTACAATCATTTAAGGCTTTAATAACCTGGAGAGCCTTAGCAGCTACCTGGGGTATAGCCTGTTGCCCCATGAATGTGATTTGCACATTGTAAGTTTGTTTTTAATACTGGGGCAAACAACTGTTGTCAGTGGAGCAGTTTAGCTGCTGGAAGCACAAGTAACAAAGCGTTTGTAAACACAACCACGATAAAGAGTTATTTTAAAGTTAGTGTACTCTTATTTCCATTGGGGATCCATGTAACATATTGTCCGTGCAGGGTATGTAGAGGAGGCACGGTGGCTAGCAACACCGTGTTATGAACTTGGCAGTCTTAATTCGATTTCCAGCCACGGATAAAGTCGGTGGCAAGTGAGATCGGGACCAGCGATCGGCCTCCCATTCCCCAACCCCCATTGCCCAGCGTGGTGAAGTATGGTAAAGCAATCCCCATGGCCTACACGACATGGGGAGGCCTTTATCCAGCAGTGGGTTGGCAAAAGGCGCTAAGTTACGTTGCTCTATGCACTACCGAATAGTTTGCCCTCGTGATATTCTGCTGCATAGTCTCATTATTGCTTACGATAAATCAACTATTTTGTTCCCTACATTTTATATTACATTAGTAATAGAGGCATCTACATAGATTGCCTGAGCCTGGTATTTATATTGTGAAATCCAATACTCGAAGCCATTGAGACATTCATCACTGCCATGATAAAACAAAGAGGAAATCATAACAAACATGCAAACAAGATGTTAATTGCAAATACACGTGCATATGCCAGGGAAAATCAATTGAAAGCATGTGCTAGTTAAATAATGCCCTCAGAAGGAAATGCACCCTCTGGAATGGTAGTTTTGTAGATGAACTGTGCAGTCCAGATATCATCGCACATATCTCAGGTGTTACCATGGTAATCTTTGTAAATACAGTGCGCTTCAAACATATTTTAAAACTTCTGAGAATTTGCAACACTAACCACGACAAATTTGCCTCTGAGCTCTGGAGACCACCTGGAGAAGATTCCAGGCACGCGTTGACAATGATGGTGAACAAGTGGAGACTCTTTGACTTTTTAAAGCTACTTACATACATTTGTTATCGCGTTACAGTGTATTATCCGTTCTTTTCCCATTAAAAACGAGAGTCCCGTTTAAGTGTTAACATTGTTTTGAAGCACCCTGCATCTTTGAATGTAACTGTAAACAAACACCAACAAGTCAACACAGGCGACAAGCATATACAACTGGTAACACTAACTCAAGCAAACTTTGCATCCGCTCTGGATAAGCAAAGAAAACAAAAGCTCACCACCTTGTTGGCTCAAGTGGCACCAGGTTCAGGAACATAAATTAGGGGCGCTCAAACTAAGATTCTCACAAAATAAAAACGCTCATCATTCTTAGAACACGATTAAATATAACTTGACTTGTAATTAGTCTAAGATAATTGGATATAGTTAAGTCTCATAGCTTATCCATCCTATGACGTTTTTAATAAGATGAGGCACCAAGAAAAATAATGTCTGCTTATTGCCACCAATGAACTGAGGTACCACCACTATGTATGCACCCATACAGTGGGCATTAAAGTATTATCATAGATCACTTAGTTCATATAAAATGTAAGGTATGGTAGGGGGAAAAAATCAGTGCACGTTCATTATTTAAACCTAAAACTCCCATGAATTCAAAGCATTGTGCTTTTGAGAAAGTGCTTCGAGCAAATGCACAATTTAAATGTAAGTGAATGTAAGCCAACTAAACCCCTTGTTTGACCAAGACACAGATGTGTTGACATTAGTTACAATTAGGGTAAATGTGCGTCATCAATACATCGGGCGTTTATGATAAATAATTGTAACCAATTCGGCATGTAATTGTTAGTGAATTTTTTTTAATGAATGTGCAGTGTGCGGACATGTATCTGTAAAAGTACATTATCTGTGTTTTTAATTATTATTTCACAGCCCTTTGCCAATCCACTTTGTGACTTTACCGAAAGAACCAGAGAGTATCGTTGTGAGCAATCGGTCATTTCAGGGTCGTTTGACCACACTTCACCCACCAGGCCAACGAGTATTGAGGGCATGGAACCGCCAGAGGTGTGGACTCGAGTCATGTGACTTGGACTCGAGTCAGACTCGAGTCATGAATTTGATGACTTGCGACTCGACTTGGACTTGCATAACAATGACTTTGTCCCACCTCTGAGATGTGGACTCAAGTCATGTGACTTGGACTCGAGTCAGACTCGAGTCATGAATTTGATGACTTGCGACTCGACTTGGACTTGCATAACAATGACTTTGTCCCACCTATGAGATGTGGACTCGAGTCATGTGACTTGGACTCGAGTCAGACTCGAGTCATGAATTTGATGACTTGCGACTCGACTTGGACTTGCATAACAATGACTTTGTCCCACCTATGAGATGTGGACTCGAGTCATGTGACTTGGACTCGAGTCAGACTCGAGTCATGAATTTGATGACTTGCGACTCGACTTGGACTTGCATAACAATGACTTTGTCCCACCTATGAGATGTGGACTCGAGTCATGTGACTTGGACTCGAGTCAGACTCGAGTCATGAATTTGATGACTTGCGACTCGACTTGGACTTGCATAACAATGACTTTGTCCCACCTATGAGATGTGGACTCGAGTCATGTGACTTGGACTCGAGTCAGACTCGAGTCATGAATTTGATGACTTGCGACTCGACTTGGACTTGCATAACAATGACTTTGTCCCACCTCTGGGAACCGCTCAAGATATCGCTCGTCGACAATGTTCGCCACAAGACCAAGAAATCGAACTCGCGTAATCACTGAGTTAACAGGGCTTATTTCTATTTGCTAGCGGTTTAAGCGGTTTATTTGTGCACGAATACCTCCGCTGTTGAAGTCCATTTCAGGTGTCCAATGAGGCAGTGTATAATCCAATGAGAGGCTGAAACAATGCAATTCAAGTGTGCCCACTCAAATGCAAACATTCGTGCTGTGCAGAGCGCATGCTGCACCATTCAGCCTGGCATAATGAAAATACAAAGCATGCACAGCTCACTGTATATAACATCATGTTGTTATGCGTCTTCCATAAGCAGAAACTCAACGTTATGCCCCTAAAGCCCACCTTCCCGCTCCGCCAGCCCTGAAACCATTTCCATTTAGATAGAGAGGCTAATTTAGGCTGTTCCGAGGATTGGCTATTGATTGGAAGCCTGGTTTGCTACGACTATTACTGGAAGGGAACTTTTAAAAGTGACGACGTGCATTGAGCCGACGTGATCGGGCGTGAAAGCCACACATGGCTTTCGGAGATCCACCAAGGGTGAATGATGTTTTAATAGCCTCTTTGTCTACGATTACACACTCTGTCTGGACACAAAGTTGCAGAAGCAGTGGCGTATGAAGAAAATGTTTTCCTTCAAAAATCGCGTGAAGCATCAACTGTTCTCGTGTATTTTCACAGCTCCGGCATCGCCTTTGTTATTTTGGAACCATTTATCATTTAACACCGTGCGATGCGTGATTCGAGAATCACTTTGGGGTGTGTTACACAAGTCGGAGGGAGATTCACACGGAGCGCGAATTGCTTGGTATTGATGTCATAGATGTATTTAAAATCAGATTTAAACACTACGGGTTCTTGGCTTTCACTTAGTTGGGAAGCTAATAGTTATGCCAAAACGAATAAAAAAGCATAAATAATTAAATTGAGTGGGGCAGTCGGGCGCCGGTGAACGAACACAACACGCTTCTTAGGATATTTTACTCTAAAGATCAATTTCCAACTTGTTCTGCCTCTTTGGAAAGATACGGTACACTTGCAGGTATATTGTCATCAGACGATAGCAACCTAAACGCACTGCCAGTAAAAGCAAGACCTCGTGATCTGCAGGTCTCTTGATATGCTGGAATGTTTATAGTTTAACACGTAGGCTTTCGCGACCAATAGCATCCATAATACAGTTTTTTTTTAGGTTAGATCGTGTAAATATATAAATGTGTCATCACATCTACCCCTCTATTTAAGGAACGAAACAGGTGGACTTCTCCACAAATCTGGCTGTTGCCTGATGAAGCTAGTTGTAATTACTGGCGAAACGTCGAACTCAGATTGTAAATGTTGTGGCTTGGCTCTCTAACACACATCGGTGTGCTGTACTAGTGACGAATTGGCACGTTCTGTTTACGTGACAACCCTTACTAGTTGGCTGTGTCGGGTGGTGAATGTTTTTAGTGTTGTTCACGTATCGTATTATTTTCTGAATTTATATTTAAAGAGTGCCTTCGGTTAAGACTGTGAATCGGTGAAGGATGCATGATGTATGTAGAACTTCTTTCGCATTTGCCCACGAAGTATGATGCAGGACTACGAAGAGATGCTTGTCTGTGTATCGATAGCGATTTCGTAGTGGGCGAATTCACTGCATTGGCATGCCAGCGGCACACGCTCATTTGCAAGCCCTATCACTCATTTGTGATGGGTGCACCCCGCAAGTCAAAATTAGTTTAAATAAGCACCTCAGCAAGTATATTGCTCAACATTTTTTACAGTAATTGTAATTTACCGTCTTTGACAATGCATCGAGGGCCCTGCTGGATAAAAGCTTCCCCAAGACGTGTCGCTCATGGGCATTGATTGGCCGTACTTAATCACTCTGGTGAGTGTGTGTGTTGGTGACGAGTTTTGATATTAATTGCTACTTATATTAGCTGTGGGTGGTCATTGAACTCGGGTAACCAGGTTCATAGGACAGTGCGCACAACCATTCCACCGTACTGGCAATGCAGTACTGTACTTCCATTGTAGCTAAGACTACGTTAGCCCTATCACTTTTTTTCCGATGTCATACTGGCTTCAGCAGGTCCACACTAACAAGACCTGCCATAGCAGTCCAGTCTAACCTTGCACATCGATGTTTTCGTTGCGCACATTCAAGCGCCTACTTTATTAACGATTCGTCAACAACGGCAATAATATTTCAACATGGTCCAATGGAACATGAATAGATTTCTTTTACCAGTTCACATCCTTCTTTAATACGCATTGATTGAGTGATTGGATGTTTAAAGATGCGTGTTTGCGTGTGTTGTTCATTTCCAGGGCTGCCTACACAATATATATAACTCAGCTTCAGATGGTGCATACTGGTTGTGGTATAAAGTCATTCAAATGCGGACCAAACTTGCGTTAAACGCCATTCCATCAACCAAACAGCCAAGCAAATGTAGCTATGCATCGAGATACAGTATCAAGATATCGGTTGCAAAAACCCTACATGTCGGTAGGACGGTGTAGTGTGAACACCCGCACCTCACAGCAAAACAAACATGGGTTCAATCCTTGACTCGGGCGCCTTTCTCTGTGTAGTTTGTAGTTCTGCTGCTGTACTGAATGGGGTTCTTCCCGAGTGTTTCAGTTTCCTCTCATGACAAAAAAAAAGTCATACAATGCAACTGGTTATGACAGCAACATTGCCTCCTACTGCCCCCCGCACATGTGATTAGCGTGGTTGGCCACATACGGTGCAAAAGAAGGTCAACATACACACGTAGGCGGCTTGGTCCCACGTAATACCCACCTCATTACCCAGTAGATATATCTGTAGATTGCCGTGGAAGGCCAGAGACTGCTATAGAAACTTCGCGGACGTGTGAGAGTCGCAAAATTGCAAACTTATTAAACATAACACTCATTCGTAATACAAAGACAAAGATTCCCCGTATAGCCTTAACAGACTGTAGGGGCCAGTGCTGTTAGCGAGCACACATACAAAAAAAAACTTGGCAGGACCCTCCTGAAAAATGGTGTTGAGACTCAGTAAGGATTTCCTGGGTGAACAAGCGAAGCGAACTTGTAATCGCGTTTCAGTATACAGCGGAACAAAATGCAGTGCCAGCCGTCGTAGACTCGCAGACGTTTGACACGTGCTTTTACATCATGGGAAAGATTTACTGTCTCTGACCCATTGTTCCTAGAGGTCCCCCCCCCCACCGCTGCATCGAACCCAGAGCCCCGTAACAAATATTTCACGTCTGAGTCTCTGAAGCCAACCAAAAACACCTCATCATCCTCGGGTAGTGTTGTGTCCTTGGCTCTGACAGTTATGCCACCTTTTCACGCTGCGTTGATGGCACCCGCCGATAAGAGCAGCTGCTATCGCACAAAATCATGCGATTAGAATGATGCCTGTTTGCCACCGGCAACAGTTATATAAAAGAGGATACAAACGCGTCTTGTTATCTGCTACATTGCTTTGGGGGTCCGTAGCCGCTCCAAATCGCGTGTCAATAATAAACATATTAAAATTATCTTTTAAATGAAATGTCACATTGCAATTTGTATAGAGCATATGGACACCATTGCAAAAATAACAACTGTGAATACTCTAAAGTGCTCTGTGTTTTGACAAATTAGAGCCACTTTATTAAACACATTTTGTCAACAGCTGGTCCCAGTGGCCTAGTTATCAGCCACTTTACCTGGTAGTGGGACCTGTTAAGTTGAAAAATAATCATTCATTTAGTGCATGTATGGAATGAGCGTGGTGAAATGTTTAATCCCTAGACATCCGAGAATACATCATTGTGCTAGTCATTTTAATTCACAAAAGACATTTTTCTGGAAATTGACAAGCCACCGTTGGCAATGACATGTCTGGGAATGTCAGATTAAGTGCTGCTACCGATTTACAACCAACAATGCACCACTCACAGAGCTGCATTCACACATTGTGAAGTGCAGGGGCTGGGATTGCCGTAAAATAGCATCACATCTTATTTGTGGTTGACGGAGGCTCAGCAAAACCGACTATTCTTCAACAAAACACTATCCAATTGATGTACTCGTATTGAATGACAAACTACATAGTGCGCTGCATTCAACATATTTGCGTCATTATTTTTAATTTTGCAAAACAAGCCTCAATTAAATATATACAGCGTGCTGTGTGTATAGTAATTAATTATTGGGTATTTTGTTTTTGTATTTTTGAATTAATCTGCAGTAGATCACCTCTCCATGCCGAAATAAAGTTTTAGAAATGTTCCACTTAAGCGTTGATCCACTTCAAAATGAAGCACAAGTCTGCTGGCGTTGTGGTACATTAGGAACAAACTTGTAGTACGATATGCATCGTACTACAAGTTTGTAGTACGATGCATATCGAACCAGCTAAAAGGCCTGGTAGGTTGAAAATGTCCGCTTTACTTGTGATCAATACATCGGTGGAAGCAGCCTATGTAAATGTGTAATTATCTTTGATCTGTGAGCCTTGTAACCTGATCATCAAAAGGTTGTGTCTCTACCACATCCCTTGTACTACAATCTGAAGAGAAATAAATATAAGATAGCCTTTTAATAATTGCACATGGGAAGGTGGGGGGGCGTTAACGATTAAACTTATTGTAGGGTTAAAAGTGCAATATATTGAGCATCTACAAGTTACGCATGTTAAATATGATTGAAGTGTAAAATCCACTCGTTTGACTAGACGCCGTTAAATGCCATCATTGCACGCATATATTTTACACCTGCAATTACTGGAAGCGAAAAGCCGAAGCTATTTTACACCCCGAATGAGTCAATGACTTTAGCAGTGGTCACCAAATTGCACGGCAGAACGTATCTCCTTCATCTTGAGTCAAGGTTATAAAAAAAAAAACTGATTTTTAAAATTAGCAACCCTGGAACAATAACAGGTTCAGTGGCTTCCAGAATATTAATGATACATACTGGGGAAGAGACACACATCAATATAATAACAAGAGCAATGCGTGACCCCAAGCAACCTGCTCTTAATTGCATTCAATTTGTTTTAATCAAGAGCTTAATGATACGTAAACAAAGCGTGCAATCAATCACGTCAACGTTTCCTGTAACGAGCTTCATTTATAGCATGACGATGATTGTAACAAATATTATTTATCGGTGCTACTTTATCTTTGTTATTTTTTCCTTATTCTTAACACGTTTCATAACAATAATACGAATAAAAAAAAGACATCCTAGTATTGTCACTTAGCAAAAGGGGTGAGTGTGCACATCGTTTTCGTGTTGTGTCTGACAATACATCGTAGCCGTAGCCAATATCAGCAGTCTCGCATGTTCATCTCACTTTGGGCACCAGCTGCTGTTTCCGGGAGACTGCTCTCTGCTGGATACGGCGGGGAAATTTAATTCGCATTCCGAAGAGGATTGTCATGATGAAGTTTACACAAGTCGGAGGGAGATTCACACGGAGCGCGAATTGCTTGGTATTGATGTCATAGATGTATTTAAAATCAGATTTAAACACTACGGGTTCTTGGCTTTCACTTAGTTGGGAAGCTAATATTTATGCCAAAACGAATAAAAAAGCATAAATAATTAAATTGAGTGGGGCAGTCGGGCGCCGGTGAACGAACACAACACGCTTTGAAGCTGGTGACCAGAGTTTGGTTCCTGGGCAAGGCTAACATCATTGGCGTGTAATGTCTGGATTGCTCTTGAGCCCTACCCTTGACCAAACTACACTGACCCCAGCGTGGTGATGTCCGAATGGCCAACCAATCAGTCAAACCCCCCCGTGACAAAATGCAATGGAGGAGGCCTCCTTTGTCTCACAGTACATTGACATTGTTATCATCACCATCTCTGAAAAAAGAATGTAGTGAAAGATTTTCCATCAGTGAAACCCTTACACCTATATTTTTGGTAATCTCCTAGTGTCTTGACATTGTAAAGTACGGTATTTACACACAGAGTGTAATTGCAATGCAGTTTAATCAAAGCCTCTCTGCGAAGGGTTAATGCATTTGAACGGTTCCCTCAAGAAACAATCGGCACACTGATGATTACAGATTACAATCAATGTGCTGCGTGAGTGCAGTGCACACGTTAGAGGCCACAAAGTGACGTAATGTATATTTACAACAACAAAAAACAGCGGCGCAATGGATTGGATGTTGCAAGGGGGAAAAAAAACACACAAGTGCGCTTGATTGTAGGTTATTGTGAAAATTGGAGTAATTGCCGTCATCACAAAAATAAATAACGAACGTCGGTCGTCTTTTGTTTGCCCACGAAGCGAAAGGAAAATCGGTGAGGAATATTTAATCGGCCACCTGCCGTTGTCACGGTGTGCAGGGAGGGGAGGCCCTCCCATCCCCTCGCGAGACGTGGACTAAAAATAGCGGAGCGCACGCAGCTCGGCTTTGGCACACGGTTGCGTTGTCTGGCAGGGACGACGCTCCACCAAAGCAGTCATGCGGGGGATTCAATGGTTGCGAATTCACGTCGCTCCGATGCAATGGCACAGTCAGCAGCTAGCAATTCAGCATCATTATTTTTAGTTTGTTACAAAAGCTGGTGATGTTATTATCTCTTGGAATTGTGCGGCTTTTCAGTGACCTGTACGGGAACGCGTCGATGCTTTTCACTCGTAGTTCTTTAGGGAGGTGACCCAGAAGTTTAGATGGACGTACTTATTACATCGATGTTGATTTCAGACATCTGAACCGATGACGCACGTAAAATAACTTGAACTGCAATGCCCTCCTGCTGCAAAATCCTTTAGAATGAAAAAAGGAACTACATTTGCAAAACGTTAGCATAATTCACGTAAGGTTTGCTCTTTTTATTGCAGTGTATATCGATTTAAGTATTGATTTGGAGGCATTTCCCAACTTGATCAAGTGACTCGTGCACCTGTGGTGGCATGGATGGGCCCACAGCAGACAGCCTCCGCTGCTTTAAGGCTGAGCCCTCCATTCGTGTTGCGTGGCATTATCAGCGTTAAAGCTGGTTAAAAGGAGCCATCTGTTATGCTGCGGATACAACATTATTTACACTTAAACGTGAAGGCAAATATGACAATTATACCATATCACGATTAGTTTGAGGCTGTGTAACTCAGGGTTAAAAGGGAACAACCACTTACTGGACATGAAACATATGCACATGTCTTTCACAGGGGGTGACCTAACTCCCTGCCACCCCAGTCCCCATTTGAGACCCTAAAACTGGCATTTTGTTGATATTTGTCTAAGAAAAATACACTGAATGTGTATTACTAAATTGTGTTCTGTTTGATAAGCTTGCGATGTTGGGACTGCCCCATGTCCAGGAAGTTCCTGTAGCCGTCTCTGGCCTTGCACGGCAGTCTATAGATGTATCTACTGGGTATGACGTCGGTATGAGGTGGGACTAGGCCACCTATGTATGTATGATGTTGAGCTTCTTTCGCACCGTACGTTGTCAACTGTACGTTTCATCACATGTATGCGGGATTGATGGGAAGGTTGTCTCTACGTTTGTAAATTAAAATGGTGATGTCCATCACTGCTTTAGCACTTACAAAAACACATTTGTAAAACAAGAAGAACGATCTGATGAAAGAAAAATTAATTATCCCTTCGGCCAACATGCCTTTCAGCTCAATATTTTCCATTGGCAGATGTCCAACATGACAGACTTGGATTGGTTTTATGTGCTAGGCAGTTATCAGCAAGCAAGATTATACATTGTACAACTATGGCTTCTTCATTCATCTTCACAAATATTTAACCTCTTCAATGCAAGTCAATGTAGGCACTGATACATTGAAGTACAGAAGAACCCACATTAAAACAATCGTGCAAACGAGCAGGGGAAGTTTTACACAGCACTGCGACAAAACTTAAATATGCTCATCGAAGGTGAAAGTTGAATCTTATCAGAATTGCAAATTATTTAGCGAAAAATAAAAAAATTGCGTAGGTAAAGCTGCAGCCCTGCAATGCCTTCCTCATGCTACTGCTAGTAGAAGGGCCTCGACTGGAGGGCGCTGAAACGAGAGAAGGTTTCAACTCTTCCACGATGCCCAGGCGTCTTAGAAGAGCAGGCAGTACCCACACTTTACCCCGCCACGCACGAGCTGCCGATCGACTAACCGCGTTGAACCCATTTGTGCACTGCTGGGTGGGGAGAGGCAACTGGGATTGTATCTTAAAAAATAGATATATTAATATATCTTCAGTTCACAGGCAGGATATGATATATATATAACCAATGGGATAGATGTGGAAATGTAATGTTTGGGACTCAGGATGTTGAATTTTACTTCAATGTATTTTTTTCAAGCAATTTGCAAGGCTGAATCATAACCATTATTGCACTCTTAAGAATCGATATCTCGACAAGCGCATGTGGCAAGCCCATAAGGAATGTAATGGATTAAACATTTGCATATCCATCATATTTAACTGGCTTTGTTCCAGAGAATGAAAACGAATGTTTGTGGTGCATGACTGATTTCCCACGGTAAAAATAACTGCGTTGAAGGGATGTTAAAGATCCTTATTTACCAGCCATCATCAGCCATGATCAATCCACTGGTGCAAAAACACTTTCCCAAGATGTCACCATATCTCATGGTCCTGGGATATAATTATAAAGTGCCTGCACACGAGCTGATTCCATTGTACTTTTGGATGTGTTCCCTCCTTTGGCTGTCATCCCACCGTAGTTTCGACCATCGACCATCATTCCTTCACGTTCTTCCCAAGCCCATTTACTTTTCCTAACGTATTTCTATTCGTATTGCTCAGTCTAATTCCAAGCGTGCATCTCTGCATGCATTCTTGTGCACTTTTCAGCTTTTCGTAATTGTCTTTATCAGCGTCCCACATTTCTGATCAATAAACTGTAGCAGGTAATCATGCATGCTCATAAAAATATCCTTTTTTCTTTAGGCACATTGCTATGTTAGTTTTTTATGTTTTTATTTAGTTTTACAAAAGCGCTCCACCATGTTCTCATCTACCTCATTTTATAATCTTGTTCTGGGTCCACCTTGAATATCGTCCCTACACGTGTTCTGCTGCATATTCCAGTTGTGCCCCTACAACAGATATCTCCTATAGTTTAGGGAACTTGTAGAGTGTGACTTTGTGTCTTGCTCATATTTATCTTGATTCCCAACAATGTTGCCTTCTTTTCTTTCATTTTATTCTCTCAAGAAGTTCACAGAGGCCAACCAATCAAATTAGCAAGAATGGTTAGGAAAGGTTTCTCTACCTTGGGTCACATACATGCTGTCAATTAAGATTCTAAAAAAGACTACGGAATAGCAATTATTATCAAGCCAAATGTTTGCAAACTTTTAAAAGGCATTTGACTCGGCGTGATTCAGCAGTCCAAGGTCTCATGAAGCAATTTTTTAAATTTATAAATAACATTGAGTTTACGAAAATGGAGCAGCTACATGAATAAATTACCAGCATTAATATTAGAGGGGGTGGGGGAGACACGGAGATATGCTTTGACCAAAATCTTTCATAGAAACAATATTATTTTTTCTTAAAATTGGATTGGAGAAACTAATGCATGAATATAAATAGAGAACATCTACAATCCACCACAAAGTAGTATAGTAGTAGCTTCCCCACTTTCAAAATCTTTCCTGAAGAAACGTTTTTTAAACCGAGTGGGGATATTCCTGCTGAGTTTTGTTGCCAAAAAAAATCAAGCCTTGTACTTTGTGCATAAGATGTTGTGGTGCATTTTTGGTTAGCTCAGCTGAATCAACAATCCTTTCTAACACGTAGGCTTTCGCGACCAATATCATCCATCATAGAGATTTGTGGAAAAGTCCACCTGTTTCGTTCCTTATATAACAGGTGGACTTCTCCACAAATCTGGCAGTCGCCTGATGAAGCTGGTTGTAATTACTGGCGTAACGTCGTACTCAGATTGTAAATGTTGTGGCTTGGCTCTCCAACACATCGGTGTGCTGTACTAGTGACGAATTGGCCACGTTCTGTTTACGTGACAACCCTTACTAGTTGGCTGTGTCGGGTGGTGGCAGGTTTAACGACACATTTATATATTTATGCCATCTAACCCAAAAAACCTCTCATGAACAATCCTTTCCTTCAAATATTTAATAATGTCACTTAACCGCACTGGCAGAGATGAGTGGCGTTTTTGAGTTTTGCTGGGATCGTTTTAGTTTGGAGGATAAGGTTTTAGGGCACGAAAGACTGATCATCAATCATGGTGCTTGGGCTATCGTGGTAGGCTTTATGCCGCCTATGGCTACAAAATATTTGCACCACTTTTCCTTTGACCTTGAATAAATTATCATTAGCCAAAAAACCTGGACTGTCATTATTTGAGGTTTCTGCTGCAAAAAAGTATTTTGAGCAAATTTGTATAATGCCTATGGCAGCTAATACATAGCAATGAAGGCATTGGTTAAACTGTTCATGCCACTTTTTGTCACTTTACATACAAATATTGATGTTAGATTTCCTTAAAGTTGTTTATTTGAGGTTGGTGTGAAAGTGCATGTTTCCAAAATAATGATATTGACATTTTTTTCGTTAAGTTTTTATCCATTTAAGACTTGCAAAGTAGAATAGAATACAAGCCGATGAAATTAATAGAAGGCTAAGTTTAGGCATGTTGATTGTGATGTTCCTGGATTCTTATCACTAACGTTTATTGCTCAATATAATACTTAGCACATGAATGTGGTTTGTTTAATATCTTAATCAAAGTCCCATTAATTTCCTTCTCCTGAACCTTTAGATGTATGTGTTACCTGTAGCAATGCCTACTCATACCTCTCTGCTCAGAACTATAATACACCTTACCAAGATACCCAAACAGAATATTTCGGGTCAGTATTTCAGTCCATCTGACAGATACATCTGATAAGATGAGGGATAACAGAATAGTCTGTTGAGAAAAGATAATTTATTTCGAGGTTTTGATGGTTACAGATTTGACTCTTGAGTACTGCATAATATAATTTTCAAAATGGGAATGTTGAATTGGTGAGGGGAAAGTTGGACATTTTTAGACGGCCTAACTTTGGAAAGTAATACCAAATTGCAGAATATCATGATACTGTCACCAC
This sequence comes from Lampetra planeri, assembly GCF_965212315.1. Classification (NCBI taxonomy): domain Eukaryota; kingdom Metazoa; phylum Chordata; class Hyperoartia; order Petromyzontiformes; family Petromyzontidae; genus Lampetra; species Lampetra planeri. The sequence continues at coordinate 12,700,453 of NC_136118.1, read as the reverse complement.
AGGTATAAACTCAATAAGAAAGCGATATTATCATCTGAAAGTGAAGCCAGTTGCTCATTCTAATCGATGTGAGAGAGATATGGTGGCAAACCAGCTCGTGAGAGGCAAGGGTCAGGGGATAAAACGTTCAAGTTCAAGTTTCATTTATTAGGTATAGCCCTGTGATCCATTCGGCTCTCGAATCGGGTCCAACCGCAACAAACAAAAAACAAAAACATGAACAAGGAAACATCTTAAAGTGGCTATGTGACTATGTGCAAACAGAAATTCCAAGAAAAGACAGCAAAATATTGCTGAAAAAGCACCGTACACCAACGCTGTGCAAAAATCCCAGTGGGATGCAAGTCAAACAACAACAACCACAAGACAACTTAGATTAAGGCCATCAGTCTAACTCCGTACGACAACAAACAAACATGGCCAACGTATTATGTACAAATCCACTGAGATGCAATGTGGCCCGGACATGGCGGTACAGCAAATGGGTTATACAGCAAATAAGTTGCGAAAACATCCGTGTGATCGTTTTCTTATTACACCCTCATAACATTGCTAAATGACTGGTCAAATGCCGTAATGTAGGGCCTCTCCGATCAAGATTGTTGGGACTCAGAGAGATTTTACTGGATACATGACTCAGTATATTTTTTATTATTATTATTAATCATGCATTGATTGGGTTCACGTCAAACACAACCTACTTGTTGTACTGTTACCTGTTGGCACCTCATTACCCATGCAGGTGAATGTCTCGTACATACGATAGTGTCTCTGGAGTGGGAAAGAGTTACATTCTTAACGTCCCAATAATTATGATATGTGAGTTGCCACACACATGATATGAGTAAGAACTGCTCCTGCGTGAGACTTGAGAGCTCTGCTTATCGCAGCAGAGCTGTGAGAGAGGCTTCCACGGTTTTAATGGTTTAGCGCACTGGACTTACGATCCAGCAGTCGACGGCTCAAGCCAATCTCCCAAAGCGGCAGTAGAAACAGCCAGAACGTTTCTTAAAATTCTCCCCAGCCTTTGTCCACCCAACAGAATAAAATGAGCACGTAGCAGTTCATTTATTGGCAGGTCGTGAGTAGTGGGCTAAGGTTGTAGGTACTCCCACCCTCTTCCAAGACATCTGGCCAGCTTGTAAGCGGAAGCCAATTCGACTTTTAGGGTGACTCTCCGCTGGAGTCAACCTCGAGTGGAGGGCCCTTCCACCATCAGTACGTGCGCACGTTGATCTTGTTTTGCACCGTACGTAGCCAACCAACCGTGCTAATCGGAGGTGCGGTGATGTGAGAAGGTAATTGCAAGGCTGCACTTTTACCTTTCAGTAATTGTCACCCCTGATGTTTGTGCGATCCAACTAGTCTGCCTCCCAAGTATTGGATTACAGGTGCAGAGGCACAAGAGCCGACTCAATTGGTGTAATTTTCTCCCTAAAAACTATTTACCAGCGAATCTATTGTGGTTTACTTATTCTATTGAGGGATGCCATCGTAAAACAAAAAAAACAATCAAACATCACTGATTCTTACTCTGGCAGATGCTCCTTTAATGATTTATCTTTGAATAATATCATAACTTGTACTCTATTACATTACATATATGTGCCATTTTTCAAATTTTAATGATGTAAAATTGATACGAGCTTTACAGCTAATCCAATCAACACACACACACACCACCGGGATGAAATTATATTATTGATCGTTATGCTATCCATATTGAATTACTCTTAGCAGTTTGGGCTCGGAATAGTTTGACCCACAAAGCACTTGCTTTCTATCACCACCCTCCCTGTAAAACAAAAACACTTTTGTATCCATGATACAATGATGCAGTAAACATTCTAACAGCACGATGTATTCATAATGAGTCGCTTGCATAATAATAATCGCGTAAATTATGCCATTGATTATGTAATGCCCGTGAGCCAGCCGACAGTACACATGTAGAGTACATCTCCATGCAGATTTGTAAAGTATCAAAACAAGTGATGTTATTAAGCACCTATGAACCGAGTAAGGCTGACGTAGCATATGATATCGTAGGGCCAGGACCACACAAATCTGGTCACCTTTCTCTCCCTACACTAGTGCTAATGTTTCCTACACTATACCAGGTATTCATTCTAAGTTGGCCTAGGGAGGTGCAAAGTACAGTTTAGGCTATTAATTTTGACCTATGCTGTGGGTACCAGAAGTTTGATTGTTGAGCCATTTTTTTTCTAACACTGCTACTGCTTCCAAATAATCGGGCATTCACACTCCACACACGTGCACAGCCACAACACCTCCAAGAAAGGCAGCAAGAGGGGGGGGGGGGTGTACCCGTTGCTCAGTGTAATAACACATTCTGTCAGTATAATAGTCCATTGTACGTGCAGGAGCACTGGAGCACACATTTTCTCAGACTATTCTTCTGGGACCAAACCTCCATCAAGCAGTGTTTCATACAAATGCATAGCCCGCGTGCATGTGTGTTATGCACACCATCTGCATGTCAAGAGCATAATATGAAGAAAAAAACACACGCATCAGAGTTTGTTCCCAGAGTTCTTCATTCCCTTTGTCGTCCAACTTGGACATTGGGGACCGCTCCACTTTGAATGGCCCACGTGGGATCGGAGCGCCGACCGCTCGCGTTTGCAGGATTACGTGGCTGAGCGTACAAGTAAGCCTGCACCTGTAACAGTTGGCAATGTCATCATTGCATTGTTCATGGCGAGCGGCAGAAGAGACAGGCTTTGTTTATTAACTGTCGGTGGACCTGAGCATGAGGTACCTTGCGGTGTGCGTTTGCCTTCTCAACGGCATTGCATTGCTTTGATGGATGGCACAGACACGTCAATAAATGTCACCCAAATGTTCAAGGTTAAGAGTTGTGGTTTACAGATGGAAACCAATACATCTTGCATACAATCTGGAATATTTTGGAGATCATTGTAAAGCAATGGTGTGAAATCTGCACCATGGTCCATGACAACTGCTTTCACTGACTATTACTGGGCAATGGCTGCAAAACTTTTCGTGTTTTGCATAAAGTCCTTAAATGCTCCTCTTTTAATTGGGATTGTTTTCAGGCTTTTTTAAGGTGGTGCATCGTGCTTTGAGGTCATTCTGTTTGTAGTGCAATTTTCTACTACAGTTGTATATATACACACACAAACACACCATAATCTTTGAAGTGAAGCTATGTTTAAAAGATAATAACGAGCCAAGTCTGACGGCTACTGCTTGCTTTGTAACTACTGAGCATTGCAAAAGTAATGAGTATAAGCCTGCGAGCAAATAACAAAAAAAAACTGTTATGGTTATAAACACAAAGTGCAAGCCAAGGAGTAGACTACAACAGCATCTGTCTGGGGTCCGGTCGATCTTTTAAAGATTCAGAATAATCTTCAAGGTACTATGCAATCTGTTTCATGTATACCAGTGAGGTTTGGGCAGAAGCCAAAAAAGGACATTAAGGGGCCCAAAAAATCTCAAGAAGAAATACCGCTGTAAGTGAACATACAGGGTGATCCAAATAGAAGCATTGATTTCTGATGAGCCACTTAGTTTCTTTCTCACCGGGTGATTGAATATTGTGAAAGTGACGGCTCAGTACCGTAAAGAGGAGCGTGTTAAAGATGTAATAGGATTACAGTAAAGTGTTTATATTCTTGGTTCTTTCGGTAAAGTCACGTAGAAGGGAAATAATAAAATAAATAAATAAAACATCTTTTAATATTTCTCTTCTACGTGACTTGACTGAGAGAACCGAGAATATGAATCCCTACAGTCACAAACGCTTTAAATCGAAAAGTAAAGTGTTTGGCAAGAAATATGTCGAGGCTTTAAAATAAAATGTTTATCTACATTTTCTCATGATTATTTTAGTGTGATATCTATACATCGATCGCTCTGATTACTGGGGACCACATTTATGCATTTACAATGCGGAACTGAATGGCTAATATTTAGACTTTTCACATTGTGGAAGCGTGGAAATTGTACACTGCAATTGCACTGTACGCCATTTGGCGTTCTCTGGTCTGACACTGGTGAGACTAGGCCCTAAAGAAGGCTGCTGTCTCTGGTGTAGGCCAATCAGTTTCAAGGACAATGCATTTGTTTTCATGGCATATTTGTTTGCATGTTTACAACAAGCAGGTGTGGTTAATGCAGACGTGATTCCTTGCAAGAGGTTTCTGTTCGGTGCTTGAACATATCAAGACCTGTTTTGTTGCCTGAAAGGGTAACACCTATTCTTATATGTTCATACTTTGATACTGGCAAAAAAGTCCCACGTTGCGATGATATTGTTTACTGGACTCCGTGGACATGTGTGTTAACGGGACTGTGCACAATTCCTATTGTTCGTTCAATAAAGGCCGCTCTGATGACAGCATCCTTGGATCAAGGTCTTTTTGGGCCCTAAGCTGGGACAATATTTTAGGTTCCCTCTCCTGCCTTTAGACCTACTGTCAGCTGCACACTACTGAATCCTTTGAGCCCACAGGCAACAGGCTGTTGATGCTGAACTTGCCAGGGTCTCCGTATTGTCCTACCTGGGTTCGTCGGAAGGATCCAGCATGTCATTGATAAGCAATCTGTCACTTGCTACCACAAAGTGCGGAGGTGGGGGGAGAAAAATAAGTATTGAGCAAATTTGACTCCAACGTTCCATCACAACACTTGAAGGACAGATTAATAACAGATGCCCTGTTGTCCATTACCCGTATATTTATTTAGTTCCTATGTGTGTCTGTGTGTGTCCTCTGCGTGTGTCTCTCGATGTGTCTCACCCCATGTGTGTCTCTCTCTCTGTGTGTCTCTGTGTGTCTCTCTGCGTGTGCGTCTCTCTATGTGTCTCCCCCATGTGTGTGTGTCTCTGTGTGTGTCTCTCTCTCTGTATATGTGTCTCTCTCCGAGCTTGCATTCATTCACACCTGATGACGGTTGCTTGTGTTGCAATCGAAATGTCGTATTCTATTATTTATTTAATTTTATTTCTACGTGACTTTACCGAAAGAACCAAATAGTAATTCCTGCAATCGCGAAAGTTTTAAATCAAGTTTAATTTAGTTCAAGCTACATTTCCAATCCCAGGTGCATTATTCCTCATTAAAACATCAAACAGGGAGCAGTTTGTTGACTGTGATCCGTGTAAACTGTATGTCAGTTGAATACATTATCCCTGCACATTCATCACACAATACTCTTACATTATTTACAGGATTGTAAGATCTATGTTTTCCTACATGAATACAAAAATAACATTGACAACAAAGTGGCGAGGGAGGGAAAGTTTCACAATTTTTGTGGATTTCAATGTCAACCGACTTTCTGAGAAGTTTTTTTTTACACATATATTTCTGAATGTCACGGTCACTTACGTAAGTTTACATAAATTATTTAAAGTATACACGCCCGCTATAGCCCCTCCACGGCGATGCCCTTTTCTCTACTCATTTCGGAGGCCTTGATTGATCCTGCTGTGAAATTGCCTCGTGTTTCAATCGTCCAACACCTCTAATGAGATGAAGGAAGAAATGAAAAGGACACGGTTTCCTATCTTGAGCACAAAATGCCTGTCTTCCGTGTTTTATAATTAATGTATCCAGTGACGGACAGTTAACGAAGGCCTGTGTTTTGCAGTACGCCTCGCCAGGTGTGAGCGGTAGGCAACTATCATTAAATGCCTTTCAGGCACCTTGATTCGCTCCGAAGTGCTGGGCTGATGGCTTGGCAGAGGGGGGTTGACCTTTCTGTCACTGGAAATCCTCTTGAGGGAATTCCGATGAGCCTGAACCTTAACCCTTCGTCCAACAATTCTCCGGAAATACGCAGATGACATTGTAAATTACGGGGAGAAAGAAGGAGGGAGCAGGCCACACCAAACATTCCTGCATCACCGTATTGGACGGTGTTAGCTGTCATTCAACAGGTGTGCCGAATGTTGAATTCTGATGTATCAATGCATCTTTGGCCGTGCATGAATTTAACTCGTCATTAATGCATTTTATAAACGTTTCCAAAAGCACTACAGTTGAACTGTCCCAGTTCTGTCGAATACTCCTAAAATGTATGGGGTTTGGCTACAGAAGGCTTCTTTAATAGAGATTAAACATCTCCTTGTCTCACGGTGGATTTTATTATTTATAATTTAACATACAATTTTTACTGTGGACATCGTATATCGATCTCTAATATACTATACTGGAAACGTATACATAACCTAGACCTGCCGCTGCTTTCTACACCATAGATCACTCACTCCATCCTCCTTGTGTGACTTCATCACGATGAATGTGTGGGTGTCACTGCCGCACTTCTCATACGGTTTCATTCTCACCTCTCAAACCTCTTGCAAGGATACACACAAGAACTGTCTGCTGCTCAGACACACATGCGCTGTGGCACCATTGGTCTCATGCCTTCTCGATACGTTGTTTTCCCACTGGGCAAAATAATTTCTGACACCCGGCTCTACATTTCCATTGACTCCATGAGTTCAACCTCACTGTCCATTCTCGTGTGGTTTCAGCCACTGTATCGCCTGTTATACAGGAGGTCGTGGGTTTGATCCCGACCCTGATGCCTGCTGTATAATTTGGGTCTGCATGTCTTTATCCTCGTGGTCGCGTGGATTTTTCTCTGGGTCCTCCAGTTGTTCCCTCCACATTTAGAATGACCACGCGTCCAGAGTATTTGCCTGCTATAAATTTGCACGTGATAATCCACTTCGTTGAGCTATCATTTGTGGCCAGGTCGCTTTTGAAAAAAATCAAGATAGATCAGTGGGCCTTATTTGGTTAAATATAAATAGTTTAAAGTTTAGTTCTAGATCTTTCAGAATGCATGGTCAATGCATTCGCACGATGCCTGTCAAACTGGTTAATAAAAAAGTGGTACCCACAACACTACGTGAACAATATTACCTTGCAAATATTTCATGAACGCCTGAAAAAAAACTTTGACAGGTGAAGGAAATGTACAGCGTTATATTCCTATTCAACCAAAATGTAAACATTTTCCAAACACATTTTAGATGGATCCTTTACAGAACAACGCTGTTACACCTCACTGTGACCTGTGGGGGCAATGGCACATCAAATGCCTAATTTGTGATTGGCTGGGTTGGTGTCACATGTCTCCCTTCTCGGCTCATGCCATTGTTTGGAAGAGCCAAATGTCAGTGTGAAACTGTGTCTAGACACAAAGCATTCAGTGTTTTCATAGCTTTTGGCGTTTGAGATCTGTCAGAAGAATTGTACGTAAAATAATGAGATCTGAAGCTTTTTTCCATTGGGAGTGCTACTTGACTGACAGTGGTAGAACATGTCATAACACCTTCCAAGAGCATAGGTGACGTATCAAAGCTACAGAAGTAGTAACTTATACAAAATGTCATGATTTTTTACTCAATAATAAATTCGGTCCATTGTTTTCTTCTTATGATGTCAAATTCCCATCAAAGCATACGTAAACAATTTTGATCATATTTCTGTTACAATTAATTCAACGAGCTTGCTGTAGTAGATGCCTATGAGCGTCGTATTTAAGTATGCAGCACGTGTCTCTGGCTAGATAACACAGGCTCTTTTGACATTCGAGACCTCGGGGGTAGAGTAAAGCTACTAGTTTTGTCACTCATTTTCCCACAGGCCTACGGTGTAATAAACTCTGCCTGACCACATACACGGCCCTGTTTCCATCACTTATGGAAGCACGGGGGGGGGGGGGGGGGCTTGTGAGGCTTGCAGTAAGTTGTGCGTGCACATTACGGGTCATTTGGGGTTTTCTTAGCCAGTCAAGTGAGCTCAAAAAAATAACAAAATTCTGGTTTCTGTGACGATAAATAACATTTAAGTAGGAAATCAATTTGACATGGCATGTGTTTTGGTTGCCAGGTCCTTGCAGAGAGTTTAGTGGTTCTGTCTTAAGTGATGCAGATTCTGTTAAAATAACATGCTGATTTGTCCTTTCTTTAAAGTATCTGTTGCCAATTGTATCTGGAAGAGGTATTTGATTTGCAGTCGTAGGCCAGGGTAGTCACAATACAACCATTAGCTATGCCTGGCATGGGAAATCGGGAAAAAAATCCAAATGCAGCTGCACTGGAGTGACTTGGACAGCTGCCTTGCTAATTTTCTAACTTGTCCTCAACTCAAATGTTAACGACTGACCATTGACACAAAATAAAAATCGCAATCAAGATACAACACTCTTTTTTTGCAGGCCTTTATAATGTATGCAGAGCATTTAGCAGGCATACTACACTGCAAGGCACAAACATGTTCTGCAGCTGCTAAGTCAAATTATTTTAGTTAAAAAGGCAAAGCCGGCATTAATTCAGTTGTTGTTTAGTTCGATAACCATTTATTGTAATGGATATGTAGGAAAAGGTCAAAGCCGCAACACTAAGAAACCTTAAGAAAAATTACCGAGGTCTTTGCAATCAATGCTAATACCTGTGCTGCGTTGTTGCAAATTTCTCATGAGATGAATCACTATGAGAACATTTTGAAAGCTCCAGTTCTTTTGCAGGGAATTTTATCTTCGAATAACCAGTCGTCAAAATTCCCCTACTTTGTGAAAAAACAATTAATGTCAGCATTCCAGCTCATTTATGTAGTATTGTGCCTGAATTGTCTGGTGACAGCACATGTGATTAAAAACATATGAAGATTAAGAATGCATATTTTAAAGAGGCATGTTTCCATGCAAACTACCTTGGCAAAGGACATTCAAATGTGCACCATTACTTTTAGTGCATTTTCTATGCAAAAGTAACATATGCATAATATATTTTGAAGCATGGCCATTTGCAATGTAGAAATCCCATTGTGTATGAAAAATTAAGTATCGCTGCAGAGCATCAATGATGTAAAGTGAATCTCCAGCTTGGCTTAGAGTGTGCAGCAATAAAAACAAGAACACCCAAGCGAGTCCTCGGGACAGTACCACCTCAAATAGGATGTCCCACAAGCAGATGAATTTCATCCTGGGAGGTCAAGCAATCATCGCGTAATGGCTTGCCAAAGGACAACTCATCAATTGCTGTGGGCTTGCATGCTGAGAAGTCAATAATGAGCGATTGACTGCACGCTTTTCACGAGAAACATGGAAGAAAAAATTACGGACAGAAAAGCCCTTCAGCCCATCAAGCTCTTTTCACCATCCAATTACGAGCATCACTTGGCCTGCACTTGTAGCAGCAGGAGTGAGAAGCCACGAAGTCAATTTGAAACAGTACAGTAGGGCATGGATGGATCACTCACAATTTCCTTCTCATTTCTCCTTAAATGCACTTTTACATCAAACTGAATTTCCCATATTGAAGATGTTACATTTGATTATTGTAGTTTCATTTGATGTTGCATATAACTTGCTCGGAGAAACAACACTTAATATTATTTTTAAAATTATTTTTCACCATCATCATCCATGGTCAATCACGATCATGTGCTGTAGAAATCCAACCAACACCGGCACACGGGCTGATTTCAATGCCTCATTTCCTCGGTATTTTTTTTTATGTCTGAAAGCATTAATAATTTAGCAAGTTCACTATTTAAATACAACGCATTATAATAATTCCATAATAATGTTTTTTATGATGATTAAAGTTTGCCCATGTGGTGCTAATGGAGACTAACCATCAGAATATTACGAATTGAAACCCAGGTTAAGCGTCGATTTAGCCCATCAGTTGTGGTCGATTGATTGAGCACTGCATTGTGGAAATTCAACAATGGCTAAGCCCTATCCGATATTGTTTTACTCAGTGAAAATACGTTTAACTTTGTATTGTTTAACTCGCATGTGATAATTGTAGTATTGCTGGACTAAAATAAGCCTGGCTCACATGCCAGTGGCTGGTACTGCCAACGTGGCTCTTAAACTATCAGCGTGAATAACAAACTCAGCGTATCCTCCCGATATGGATTCGTGCATTTGTCGTGGTGATGTGTACACAATCTGAGCGGTGCAGTGGTTAGAACACACGGCGAACAAGTAAAGGTTGTAAGTTCAAACATAGTTCAGGGATCTACTTGGCCCTGAATGCCTCTGGGAGTCAATAAAAGAGGTACCACTTTCCACGACGTCAACCTGAGTTATCCGATACACTATAGACATTCACCCTCACTGTAAGAATGCAGACTTCCCGCCATTGCAAACACAGTCAGATAACCCTTTAGCCTTTTTAAAACGTGTCTATACACACCGTGCACTTCTTCATAATTATCAGGGTGTTTCAATAAGAAAATATACAAAGGTTCCTACCCAGAGACCATTTGCTCGATTCATTATGTGAAACAGATTACTCTTCCACATAGGCTACCCTCTACCGAAATACACTGAGCTCAGGTGCCCACACACGTTCCAATGCCAGCTGCATAAGAAGGCTTTCAGTTGGTCCTTAAACCGTGAACGCAGCACGATATCACAGCCTCATCACTGTCAAACAGTCTTTCAGGTAGAGCTCCTTTTAGAGGCTCAAGCAAATGGAAGTCTGGTGGGGCTAGGTCTGCGGCTGGATGCTGGATGTTCTAAAACATCACGGTGCAAGCCTCCCCAATAATTCCGCTGCTGCATGTGCAGAGTGTGGGCGTGAATGATTGTGCCGAAACACCACTCTCTTTCTCAAAGATGTTACTGGAAAGAAGGCGACTGCTACTGGACCCTGTATGTCTAAAAAAAAAAGAAAACTTTCTGACATAAGGTTGGGAATGTTTTTTTTAACGTTTCCATTCAGTGATATGTTGCTTAATCTGGATCATAATGATTGATTCAGGCTTCGTTGGAAGTGATGATGAAGACAGAAATCAGTTTTTCTTGAAAGTCTCTCATCAATTACTTTGGTACCCATTGGCACAAACTTTGGGATATTCAAATCTAATGGATTATTAGATGGACTGTTCATACACGTATCCTTATGGCCACTGATATGTGAAATATTCCTATTTCGACTCACCTGCCATCCAAAGTCCACCTTTCAACATGAGCGACTCTGCCTGAACTTTAAGAATCAACCGACCTCACGCTTTCGCTTGTAAGTCTTCACAAATCTCTGTCACAACCATTGAACCCATTTGTAAACACTGCCACAATTAATTCAACAGTGGCATTTTCCAATAAATTTCACTCGTCCTTATACCCTCGGAGAGCAATGAATAACACCTCTCTTGCTCTTCTCTAAGCCTCGTTTGATTAACTGGTGCTTGTGTCGTCTGATGCCATACTGTGACGGGGAATTTGATTCGCATGGAGCCCCTCTTAATCACATTGCTAAACTCCGCCAGACTTTTTATTTGCTCTGAAAAATCCCAAAAATATATATAAATAAATCTCTACCTCATAAAATACTGTCATATGTTATAGTAGTCAATCATTTGCGGAAGTTTATAGTGTTTTATCCTGCAGAATTTACTGAAGGTTGCATTTTACTCAATTGTTTTGTTGCTCTCTAGCCCAGCCACATGATAATGAACCCTGTGATTTATTGAAACAAAAATCTTGTCAAATGCTGTTCACTTACACGTTAGAAATTGTTAAGAACTCTATTAATTTTGTGAAAAACTAACAAGTACTGACCATGCAGGACTGTATTTTCATTGGAACACACGCAACGCTACATTTAAAAAATTAACACTAACGAGTGGCAGCATCAGCACAGACTGAGTTCATTTCATGCTAAAAAATGACACCCCTAAATTTAGATGAATTAAATAAATTTCATATAAATAGTGGGTCGGCTTTCGATCACTCTATAAATTGGGTTAGCTGGGAATAAATTATATTAAGTGGTTCAGGAGCTTCGTGATGAAAGCATATTACCATTGTGCCAGTTGAAATCACGGTTCAATCCCCGATTTAAAATAGCTCTTCATCGGGAAATAACCCCCTGCAGATAAATCATTTGTCTGAAAATACCTATAAATAAATGCAAATGTCTTGGTCTCCTTACAAAGGCAATCGTAAATATCTATGGATTCTCAAAAGATGGAATAACATTGGTCCATGAGTAAGCGAATCATTGCAGCTCTAAATTAATTAAATGATTTGGAGCGTGTGTAGCACTTTCAAACTGTAGAGCGTATGTCCAGTTCGGTGGCTGCACATTGTGTACAATAAAAAATAGTGAATTCTGATGTCAATGGGCGCACAACAAGCAACGTGAAAACTTATTGTGGGTGGGTTTCTTTTAAATCTGGGACTCCATCTGGAACCCTCAGCTCCTGTACACAAGAAGTAAACACTTTTACTTCGGCCCGTTTCTCACTTGCCTCACTGCTCAGGAACATCGCTGCTGTGAATCTGATATTGGTGTCCCGCCAAAATCAGGGACGAGAGGGCAGGAGGACAAGGCCTGGGTGTTAATCCTGCTTGGATGAGCATTGGACTCTGATCAGCCGTCTTAACTGGGGATGCAGTTAGTAGCGTCCGGATGACTTTTAATAGGGGGGGTGATTAATTTTTCCCCGACTCTTAACTGACATGTGCCACAACATGGAAAGTCAAATTAAAATATAATATCACCCAGACACGGTTGCAGCTCTTCTCGGATTCGGATAGGGGGCCTTTAGAGCTCTCGCTTATTTATCTATCCAGGAAAGACACCTCACTCTTTTTCAAGAGGATCATGCATTATGTGTTTTTTTTTATTTTAAGATATTTTGTGACAATTTATTCGTGTTTAAATGATACAAATGGGAGGAAACCGAAGCACCCGGAGAAAACGGACATGCCCGCGAAGGGTGTAACAACTCTGCATTTGCGGTACTGCCTTCTCATGGCAAGCCGGGGTATGGCACCTCGATGCCCATGGGAAACTGAGTATCACGGCTTTTGCACAATGTCGGCATCCGCGTGCATGACCACCGCCACCCAGGGGAATTCAGGGCCCGCCACAGCACCCCCCCCCCACCACCCCAAGCCCTGGCACCACCTGGTTAATATTTGAAAAACAATCCCTTTGACCCAACACACCTTTAGAATCAACATTTCGTGTCGGTAATTGTGGATAAACTGCTCAGTATGCTGCGATCTTATTTAGGGAGCTCATTTTATTTAATTAACCTTTATTTAACGGGGCAAATAAGACCCTTGAAGTTAAAAACCTCTCGTTGCCAGGGGGACCTGGCAAGAAGCCAGCAAAAAGAAATCACCACACACATACATACACACATATACAACAACAACCGCCATTCGCCACTAAGTGGCGGTGACGTCACCACGACGCTTGTGCCAGGCCATGTGCACCTTGAGACCACGTGAAGTGTTGAACGCCCGCTGGCAGGAGGTCACAGGGCAGACCCAGGTGCCACGAGTCGACTGACTGAGATGACCGAGATGACTGGCTGATGCACCACCTGAGCCCCCTACTGTGCCAACTTGCTGTGCTTTAGCCACCCGGCACTCCGCTCGTTGATGTGAGCGTCGCTCCTCCGCCCTCCATTGGTTTTGGAGCGCGACTGCCTCCAACTGCCCAGTAGCGTCCTTCACGAGCCTCCTCCATAGAGGCCGATCTTGACACCGCTGGTACCAGTTATCGTCAAGTCCACGTGGAGCTCCACGTCCTCCTATACCACATCACTCCATCTCTTCTCTAGCCCGTGCCGCGCCCGTTTAGCCCCCTCGATCCGGCCGAACAAAAGCTGTTTAGGCATGTGGTGGCTGGGCATGCGGGATACATGACCCAGCCAACGCAGCCTTGCCTGCCGGAGGAGCTCACCGATGAGACTTTGTCCAGATCTTTCAAGGATATGTCAGCTCTTCACACAATCCAGCCTGTTTAAACCCAGGATGAATCGTAGGCAGGCCAGCCTAAATGTTTCTAACTGCCGAAGATGTTCCATTAGGGGGGGTCCACGTTTCGCAAGCGTAGAGAAGGGAGGGCATAAGCAGGGTCATCCCCACTTTGTCCCACGATATTTTCCAGGCTGAGGGATTTCCCCTCCTCCAGGACCTCACAGAAATGCTCAGCAAATCTGCAAACCTGTTCCTGGGGGTCAGAGATTGGATCACCGTTCTTTCTCTAATGATGAGCATGGGTGTGGAGCTGCACGTTACTGTTTTGAAGGAGTTAAAGAGCGATTTGTGATCGCGGGCCATTGAGGCAGACTCCATCTCCTCAGCAACCCGTGACTACAAACCATCCTTGCAGCGCCTCGCGGCTCTCCGAACCTCCGAGCGAAGGCTTGCGGTAAGCCTCCTCATTCTCTGATGTGGGATGCTGTAGACGATGAGAGTGGGCCTGTCGATTTTTGTCAGCCAGGGTCTCTGGGGAGGTCTGGATCGTGTACACAAAGAAACCATTGCAGCTGCATGAGCCACAGTCCTAAACCTCGCCCATTTCCCCTCGACATCAGGAGGAGTGGGGGACGATGTCAACCACAGCCGCAAGCGATGATGAAATTCTCGCTTGCAACTTTCATCAGCTAGCTGAGACCATGTCACTATGGGTTTGAATGGGGTCCTGGGTGTACACCCACCACCGAAGTGGAAGAATGGAAGGCGCATCTTGCAGATGACAAGTCGATGGTCAGTGGGCCTGGTGTTAAGGACATGGGCCCGCATCCGCTGTTCCGTCACTATGTAGTCCAGCAGATGTTCTTGCTTGGCACTAAAATCTAGCAGCCTCCTATCGTTGTTATTGAGCAGATCTGGCCCATGTCTTCCAATCACTCCAGACCAGGTGCTAGCATCATGACCAACTCGGGAAGTCACCCAACAAGATGACTCTATATACACACACACACATACACAATACGAAATGCTAAGAATGAGAGCTGCAGTCGATTGTTGGAACAGATGATGGGCACCCTTGCCTCCAGCATGGCTCTCAAAGGGGGAGGCCATGATAATAATTCAGGCACGCTCCACTCACAGTGCCGTAGCGACACTTGTCAATGGCATTGCTTGTGCTTCACAATCTCTCAGCCTCATGTGACTTATGCAAAACATTTGCTGAGGTGTATGGCTATATAGATTCATTACCCGATAAGGGGGTTGGTTGATTCTCTGATAATGGAAGAAAGTTTTTTCTCCAGATGAAATTGTAGATATGAATGCACATGCTATAAAATGATGAAAATCTCTTTGAAAACAGAGCAGTATGCTCATTACAAGCTTGCAGAGGCTAATAATGATATTTGCATTGTTACCGATACAATATAAAAGCGTGAGGATCATTTGTTTAACGTGAACGTGACGCTGCATTGTCAGCATAGTAAGAATTAATACAAGAATAACCAACTGTGACCACATGTAACTTGCGAGTAATGCAATCTGCAACAGTCAAATGTGGCGTGTCGATATCAATAATTAAACGATACAAGTACAATGCCCGAGTCTGATGTGGTAGGTGTACAAGGAGCATGTAAAGTCAGGCCTACAAGAAGCTCGCATGCATTCACTTATATTCTTGGTTCTTTCGGTAAAGTCACGTAGAAGGGAAATAAAAATAATAAAATAATAAAAATATTAAACAATACAAATTCTCACGACGTTTCGACTGCAACACAAGCAATCATCATCAGGCAATCATCACCTGATGATGATTGCTTGTGTTGCAGTCGAAACGTCGTGAGAATTTGTATTGTTTTATATTTTTATTATTTTATTATTTCTCTTCTACGTGACTTTACCGAAACAACCAAGAATATGAATCCCTGCAGTCACGAAAGCTTTAAATCAAAATGCATTCACTTGTTTAAAAATAATCTCAGAGCATGTTTAACCCGAGTCGTCCCCCAATAGACATGAGTAATGGATGGATCGAACAAGCCGCGCAATATTAAACCTTTTTCTATTTGCATTTGGGTACTCGTTGATGAATAAAGCACGCCTGAAGAGAACCGGTGCGTATCCAAGTTGTCCATTATTCACTTCCCTATGATCTCCATTAACAGCAGGCTCAGTGGGACAGTGGTTATGATTTCTCGCCACTTCACGGGGAGTTCAACAGGCGATGTCCTACGGATGGGATTGTCCACGCCACAGCAAGATGAAATTTCCACCACGAGCTCAGGGCTGCGATTCCATCGCTGTTATACGTAGTGAATGAATTCTTTCAAAATTTAAGCTCGGCGCGGGCATTTTCTGATGCAGATGGCAATATCTGTGATGCCTCATATGTCCGTGATGCTTCACAGTGCACCTGGCCTGGTAACGTCCCCACCACTTAATAAAAGGTGACCTTAGTAAATTAAAATAATGAAATAGTTAATAATGAAAATTTATCAAAATTAGTGTTGTCATAATAATTCTATATTTATTTAAAGTCGCGCATTTTGATGTGACGTTATATTTCTCAAACCCCCCCCCCCTCGTCACACATCGTCAAAAATGTCTGACCCCCCCCCCCCTAGGTGCGTGACGTCATTTATGGACGGCCTCTAACATTACCAGTCAGCCGTTTTCGTTTCAAGAATAAAATATCGTGTTCAATCGTAACAATAATTTGCCAATCAAAAACACAACCAAGAAGTGCTTTCAGTTAGCACAGGTTTCATTCAGTATCATTATAATGGGGCCGATAACTCAGCTAGGGCTGGTCCACATGAGTACGCTGAGGCATTAATGTCTGGGTCCCACACCAAGCTGTTTTCCTGTGTGTCAGCCTTTGTGCACTACTTACTCTGTGTTCTACATGTAAATAAAGACATACGCTTTTCTGCTAAGGTCAGGCAGTCCATCACATTAATTCAGCCAACGCACAAACTCTGCTTGGATCTATGTTCACCAAAGAGAATTTTCACCACAAATATTGGATCTTTGTCAACGAGGCATGAGTCAAATATACCTGTTGATATATGGTATGTGAATGTATCAATAGAGGAGAGCGTTATTTACAGGTTTACTGCAAAGCTACATCACAAGTAATTGCTGTGTACCGCAAGCATTGCAGCAATGCTACATCACATCAATAATGTTAAGAACATCCTCAAAGAGCCATTGAACGTTTCGCGAAGATTTATATCCTTGTATTTGTTTTCCAACATGATTTTACCTCGACCTTTTAGATATGTTTTCCTTAGAATATACACTTTGTATATTGTGAAAGGGACACAATTGGGAAATACAGCATATTATTTATATGCGTGAAATAATAGACTAATGGGTCTGTAGTTCTTTAAGCCAGTTGCATCAAAAAACTGTTAACGCATTCTAACAAAGATTGCACGTGCTAATGCAATGGCTTTGTCTGTCTGTCCGTCTGCAACGTCAGGTGTTGATAACTGTCATTAAGATGACCCAGTACATTGTAACCAAAATGTTGCAGTCGTGGTGTTAGTGAACCTGGCCAAATTGGTCAAGCCTAGTAACCCTTTATATGCTTCTTGGCGCCCTTTTTCAGCTGTGCAACCCATTCCCTTTCAACTAACAGATTCCAACTTTTATGAAGTGACAATTTATCAAGATAGAATCACCGCACCACTGTATTCATTTATTGTATTGTAACTGTAATTGCCCTTCAGTGTGCGCACGCTCACTGAAGGGCAGATTGTTTTTTAATATTTAATATAGAAACAGGAAAAACATATTTTAGCAATAAAACGAATATTCTTAAATCAGAAAATGCATTTTAAAAATCCATCATCACTCTAATACTGAAATGCAAACTCAGTATTAAAAATGATAGATTGGCAAAGTTTAGATGACGCATATATAGTGCCACACGTGTGATAAATGATAAAAAGCAGGACTGTGATTAAAAGCTCTCATGCCATCCAAGTCAAGAAAAAACATGAGAGTATGTAACTCTAAGTGATTCAATCTGAAAACCCACCAACAGTAACTGCATTTAATTGCCATTAAAGACTTTTGAGTGGCACATACAACATGCAAAATGAATTTCCTCCCATTGACCATTGGTAAAGTGAAAGAGCAGTTCAAAGGGCAACACATTAGTTTTCTCTCGTGTTGCAATCAAATTCTGTTTCTCCAAAAGTAAGTAATGGGTGCCTCAGGGCCTGCTTTAAACAATAGAGGGTTTTTTTTGCATTTAGAGCCTGCGTTATGCCACTGAGTTGTTCATGGATCGCAGTGAGCGTAAGCGAATAAAAGTCCGTGCCAGCTGGATGGCATATTCTGAAGTCGACGTGTTGGTCCGTAGCAATTGCCCAGCTGTCGTTGCGACTGTTGCTGGGCAGGCTGAAGGAGGCTGACGACCCAGATTGGCAGCAGCGCCGTGTGTTGATATTGATATGTATGGTTTTGCTTCCACTGAGCCATTGCTTGTAAGGATGCTTATTTCCCTCGAGGCATCTCACTTGCTGTTTTTCTTGGGCCATGAAAAAAATTTGGATTGGGTTTTAAACCACTTGGGCACTTCGGATGATTAAAACACCGTTTTCACTCCGGGTTTTAGTCTGCCAACTTTACATACACTGCATTGCATTATTTTGTTCTATTTTTAAGTGTTCCGTGTGCGTTTCATGAGGGAGGGTTTCTCTTCCGGAAAGAAATCGTTTTCCAGCGATTTGTTTTCTCTTAGTTCATACGAAAAATTTATTTTGCAGCAGCGCAGTGTGTTGATATTTTACACGTTAAATATTTAAAACATTAAATATTTCATGGATTGAATCTCAAATGGTTCCCCAAAACTATTCGCGCGTGCTTTTAGTTAGAGATTAAGGGTAAAGTGCGTCCTTGCGCGAAATACTTTTGCAAACACAAATGCAGTACTGTGTAATGGCTTGTCGGCACACCACTATATTGCACATGTTTAACCGTGCGGGCATTTGTTAAACCACTTAATCTGTTTATAGTTTTTTTCTATTACTTTCTGCTGAAGGGGGGAAACTGTGAATTCTGGTTCTCCCTACGTGTTTTCTTCATGTGCTGGGAGTTTTTGAAGTTCTTGAAAAGGCTCCCATAAAGTGGGGCGGAATGTTGGACATCATGACGGAAGATACTCAGTGAAACTTGACAAATGCAATATTATGCAGCAGCACAATATTGAAAACCGACGCAGTACGACTCATTCCGGTCATGGATATACGGACATTATATATACAATATGTATGTGTATCTGTATCCCTATCGTCTGCACAACTACAAACCCTCCCCCTCACAATTTTGGTAGCAAATTAAAGGTATGCGAGTACACATAAACTGTGCAATGTTTTTAGTTATTAAATGTTCGAGATTTGAAGTTTTCGTGACTGCAAGGATCCATACTCTTTGGTTTTTTCGGTAAAGTCACGTAGGTAATTTTTTTAAATAAATTAAATGTTTGCAAATATCCACATTTAACAATTAACTAAGCCAGTCTTTTAAATAAACATCCACATTTAATATGGATAATAAAAACCCCAATATGGTTACCAGCATTAAATGGACATATAAGTGTGTGCCCACGCCCATTGCAATCCTCTGTTGTAATTCATTTCGGATTTGGTGGATATGGGAGCAGCTATTGCAGTTGTCATCGCTGTCATTTTTGCCCAAGTAAACTGCAATTACTGTCGTCTCTCCGGGCCATGTTTAAGAATCGTTATGGTTCACTGAAAATCCATAAAAGCTCCAACAGCCGAACTACATCAAACCCTTAATATTCGCGGGTTTATTTTTTTACACTCGCGGTTTTGCGTATTGGCGAAAAATGAATTGTAGGGCTATTTGAATTTCGCTGAGTTGTATTTTTAAATCCTTTATATTAAGTTCACTTGCTTGCTTGCTTGCGCGCTTACGACCGTGCAAATCTTTCGGTCGTTTTTTAACCCAGTTCCCGTGATCCAATCGAGCTGACATTTTGCACACAGACTCGTTGTGCGTGACAATTTATTTTCGTGAAAATTTTTTTCCTAAATTTTCCACTTTTTAGGAACATTTTTTTTTTCATATTCAATTTAAAATACCAATGTGATAAAAATGAAACTCTTACTCAAGAAAAACAGAAATGAATAATAAAATAAAACCGATGCCACGCATATAAAGGATTTATAGTGAAAAACTTTGTTTTACGGGTTAATTTTTACTATTTCGGGCCGGAGGACGCGAGCGTACGCGACGGCCCGACAGGAATTCGTGCTTCTCCATTCTCCCATGGAGAAGCAAAATGCTCCTTCATGGAATAAATCAAAGGTGACCTTAGTAAATTTATATAATGAAATAGTTAATAATGAAAATTAATCAAAATTTGTGTTGTTATAACAATTCTATATTTATTTCAAGTTGCGCATTTTTATTTGATGTCACATTTTTCACCCCCCCCACCCCCCCTCGTCACACATCGTCACACATCGTCACAAATGTCTGACCTCCTCCCCCCCAGGTACGTGACGTCATTTCTGGACGGCCCCTAACCCAAAAACCATTTGGAATCGCATTACTGTTAAATTAATAGCTTTCCACTTTGTATAAACGACAGCCGTTAATTACACAAAACAGCTCGCGTGGAGAGCAAAATACGACGTTTGACACTTTTCCAAATCGACTTCGGTGGTCCGTTGTACAGAAGTGGCAAGCGCGCCGTTCCCATAATCGGGCATCATTTCTCTCCGCGCTTTTGTATTCATCTCGAAATCCTTCAAAGGGGTCCGTCCGGCAATTGCATGTTGTGCAGCCTTTAGCCATGGACCGCCGCCTCCGCATCGGGAGGGAATTCAGGAGAGGAGAGAGAGAAGAAGTACATGCGAGAAAGAGAGGGCGTTTAATGCTTATGCAGTAAGGTAGAGAGAGAGAGGAAGAGAGTGGTGGGTGGGGGTTGCTTTCTGTTTAACTCCATCCAGCGCTTGGCAGAAGGAGAAGCCCAAGGCGCAACAGCGTGCGGCGCGTCTCTCTCGTCTGTCTCTCTGTGTGCGTGTGGGGGGTGTCGCACGGCTCGCCACTACCTAGGAGGGAAGCGAAGCGAGGCGGACACGAGCAAGCCAGCAAGCCGGGCCAGCTGTTATGCAGGGGGCGACATTGAGAACAGAGGGCGAGCGGGCACGCCGCGGCCGCGTTGCACCGTTCTCGTAATGAACGAGTAACTAACTGCCCTTCGTCTGTCGTGACTGACGATCGGGACAATTAAACTGGGCACGTTCTAAAGTTGATGTTCTTTTGCCCTCCTCCAAGGCTTTGTTGTCGCGCCGTTTTTTTGTGTGGCTGCAGCAGCAGCAACAAAACCGTTGACGAGCCTCAGTTTGTCGAGCTCAAATGTAAATTGTGGAAATAGAACGCGGGCAGCGGTGCAATTGATTGCATTGGTAAAGCCAATTGAGATTGTGGCTTTTTGATCCCGGAAACAACGGCAGTGGCATTGAACCCACCGCTTGCTCTTGACGAGGTGGTTGGTGAGCATTCGGAAGAAAGGCAGGCAAGGCCCGGTGTGTTAGGAATGCAGACATCGTCATGAATTTGGAAGGACTTGAGATGATCGCCGTGCTGGCTATGATCGTGCTCTTTGTGAAGGCTCTGGAACAGTTTGGGCTCCTTGAGGACGATGAGGAAGGTACGGTTCACTTCAAACTCAATCGCACACCTCCGTTTGATCCGAATGCGTTCGGCATGGATCAACAACCTAAGTCCATGAATTAAAAAAAATTGGCATTTTATAAATTTATTCATTTACTTCTATTTAGGGCACATTTGTAACGAGTTGTTTGCTTAAATAATATTGTTCATAAAGCAAATATATAAAGATTTGTTTGAGTTTCATTTGTATCGGCTACAGTATTGAAATAAGCCTCCTAGATAGGTACCCTTGAATTGCTTTGTTGTAACGATGGTTAAATGAACTTGCATTTATGTACGTTGATAATTTTTTATGAGTTTTCTTAGTTTTAAAATTACATAATGGAAAATAGTGCAACGAGTTGTTTGCTTAAATAATGTTATTAATAAAGCAAATAGATAAACACAATGCATTTGAATTTTGATTTAAAGCTTTCGTGACTGCAGGGATTCATATTCTTGTTTCATTCGGTAAAGTCACGTATAAAAATATAAAACAATATTTTTATTATTTCCCTTCTACGTGACTTTACCGAAAGAACCAATAATACAATGCATTTTAGTTTAATTTGTATCAGCTACAGTATTTAAATAAGCCTCCTAGATATGTACCCTTGAATTGCTTTGTTATAACGATGGTTAAATAAACTTGCATGCATGTACGTTGATAATTTTTATGAGTTTTTTTTGTTTCAAAATGACATAATGGAAAATAGTGTAAGTGTAGTGATTATAATAAAGTTAGTTTGAATGTCAATAAAATACCAGCGAAGTGCATTTAATTTTAATGTTGAATTTAAAACTGAAATGTTGAGTTTATTGAAACATTAAATATTACAAAATAGTACTGTATTTCATTCCTGTATTATAGAGTATTATATTATACAGATACAATATTAATTAATCTACATTTTGTATAAATGAAAGTATGAACTATGATGTAATTTGTAATGTCGTTAATACCCAAATATATATATATATCAAAGAAGAACATGCAATAACAATAGGGAATATTTGTTAAGTTAAAATCTATTCAGTCCAACAAATGTAAGCACGTAAATGCAAACACGACTTTAATCTTCACAAACAAGTTCGCTAAAAAAACATGTGTTGGGTCCTTTTAAATGTACATTGTCACTTTTTAATACATATTACAGTAAGTTAAACCAGGCTCAATGAGGCCAGACGTAAAGTAGCCCACCAGCATGGGCTGAACGTTGATTATGATTTTCCAAATGTCTGGTAACAAGAGTGTGCATGCTAATGCAGGCTGCGATCAGGATGCCTTGGTGGCAGGTATGAAATGGTTTTGCTGAGGGTGAGCTGAATGGCCAAGGCTTTCCACTCGAGCTGTGTTTATGCAACAGATAGCAGCACCCTGCCCACTCACCCCAATGGAACGACTGCTATCAAGCAAACCGACTCGTTGGAGCCACGGCAGATTATGAACGAAATACATTGATTTTCACCTAATTGTTTTCATTGAAAATGCGATTACGTACATCTATGAAATATCCTTTTAACCTTTTTTTAAGTATTTCGTTTTATCGTTTGTAACAAGTATCAATACTGATGAGTGTATTTTTTAAAGGAATTGCTTACTGATACACGTTGGACTTGCACACCTGTAGAGCAGGCAGGCTATGCAACGAGGCCTTGGGCGTTTTTACATGAAAAAAGACCGCAAGTATAATTGAAATCGCTGTTATTATTGAGTTGACATTTAACCTAATGCTTCATACTTTGTCGTGTGATATTAAATCGCGTTGATAAGCAATCGGAGAGACGATAGAAATTCAAGATGATGAAAAAAATAATCGGCTATAGGCCTTTTGGCAAGAATACAGCTTTTTCTTTTTTTATCATATAGAAATGATTTTTCATTAAAAAGAATATTCTATCAACGAGTCGGTTTGTTTTTGCAATTGTTACTTCTCGATGCAAGCTGCTTTCCAACATATATCTGAATTGTATCAATGTCTGATGCTATGAATCTCTGTGCAGAATTAATAATACGTTTCCTATTAATTACAGTGTATTGCTGTGAATCAAATATGAATATTCTAAGTGCAGGAAGGAATAACAAAACAAGGGAGAATTTTATGTATTTATCCAAAATTAGGTTGACTAAACAAGACAAACAATCCAGATGGAGGATTGTCACCTAATCCATATGCTGTGTATCTATAGGCTGTGTATCTATAGGCTGTGTATCTATAGGCTGTGTATCTATAGGCTGTGTATCTATAGGCTGTGTATCTATAGGCTGTGTATCTATAGGCTGTGTATCTATAGGCTGTGTATCTATAGGCTGTGTATCTATAGGCTGTGTATCTATAGGCTGTGTATCTATAGGCTGTGTATCTATAGGCTGTGTATCTATAGGCTGTGTATCTATAGGCTGTGTATCTATAGGCTGTGTATCTATAGGCTGTGTATCTATAGGCTGTGTATCTATAGGCTGTGTATCTATAGGCTGTGCATCTATAGGCTGTATATCTAACAGCTAGAATGATGTGGGTTAAATTGGCATTGAGCCCAGAACTGTGAATTTAACAGTTGTAAATGAACAAATATATTGTACAATAAATATAAACTTTTTTATTTTAAATAACACGACTGTATTTTGGAAACCTATGTTATTAAATTCGCGTTATTAGAAGATCGTTTATGACCGTGTATAATATGCGATTTGGAAATATTAAATCATACTCAAACAAGATTAAAACATTGCTTTGGAATTATAGTTTTGTGGATATCTGA
This sequence comes from Lampetra planeri, assembly GCF_965212315.1. Taxonomy (NCBI): domain Eukaryota; kingdom Metazoa; phylum Chordata; class Hyperoartia; order Petromyzontiformes; family Petromyzontidae; genus Lampetra; species Lampetra planeri. Next base: position 12,676,255 of record NC_136118.1, on the reverse strand, counting down.
GCTATAGGCAGCAGTGGTTGTAAGTTATGAATGGTGTTCTCAGTAACTGTTGCTTGATTATATATATTTTCTTATCTCAGTAAACTTTGCATTGCTGGGACAAATTAGGGTCGCGCACGCCAAGTGTTGTGAAATATTGCGTGGTTAAATATTGTGTTGTTATTTATAGTGTTGTTAAATATTGTGTTGTTATTTATAGTGTTGTTAAATATAGTGCGCAGGAAGCAGGATCATCGGTTCAATTTTTTCTCCTTTCTCTCCGTCTTTTGTCGTAGACTATTTTACCACCAGCACAAAACAGCTCCGTTCTGTACGCGTAACGTGGGGACACCGATGATAAATCTCCTTCAACTCTTGAAATGTGTCATGAATATGCACGAGTGGGTCGATTGCCAGCAATCGGGGTTCACGGGTGAAATGTATGTTCATTCAAAAGTCCTCCACCATTCATGGACATTCTTAAGTCAAGGTTTATAATACAAAGGGAATGCTACGTATATTTTTTTCACGTTTTCTTACCTGTAAATATTCTGTTGAACCATTAGGAATTCATACAAGTACAAAATATGATTATAATATATGATTGGTGTTTCTATGAAAATTCGTTCCTTACAAATGTTTAAACGCCCTCCTTTATCACTCCTATGACTCATGGACCAATCTCTGGCTGTCAACCAGACTGATCACTGTGATGAACTTCGGCTTGTGATGAATCTGGCAACGAACGCCTGTTAAGCTTCATAAACATCGGTGCTCACTTCCATGACTAATTTCTGCTCTCAAAACAGTCGCCAGTGGCGGCAAAAAGGATAGGCTGTTGAAAATTATATTGTAGACTGAACTTTTATCAAATGCCTTTAAAGTCATTGGCAATACTCTGTTCATTAAATGTCTGGTTATCTTCTTTTTAACGTGTTCTTTTTTGTGCTTTGTCACATTAACTTGTTTGGTTTGTTCCTAATTTAGACAAGAATGTTGAACATGTTTCTTATGCTACAAGGACAGATTTTCCATCCATGCGAAAAAAATTAAATCATCCGTGTCATTGGTGATGTGCACGTGACTGATGGGGTGGGGGCGGTGGTGCAGCGGTTGGCGCACTGTGCACAATGAACGGGCGGCGACGTGAGATTTATTTTTGGCCACGGCTAAATATAAGTGGCAAGCGATATCTCGCCTAGCACTGAACCCACCTCCTTCATAGCCCACACCGACCAGCACGGGAGGGAAGTATGATCAAGAAACCACTGGGTGGATGGGCAGAGCTCATGAGTTATTGTGATTCGATTGAGTGGCCGCTCTGAGAAGAAGATTTTGTGGTTGTCGTTCCCAAAAAGAAAAGGGGGGAAATAGTGGGGGGTCGACTGAGGTCACGGTAATGCTCACGTTGCATTTCACAGCCTCAAAGAGAAATTGTATTCCCCACCCCATCACACGCTACGCCTGGCGTAATTGTTGTTGTTGTTGTTTGTCACGGCAATAGCACACCTTGAAGATCTTTTATTGAAATCGTCAATGGCGAATCATAGAAACGTGCTTATGGGGGGAGGAGGGGTGGGGGGCTGGCTCAAGTTAGAAGTATAGAACGAGGTGCGGGGCTGCTGCTTTGAGGTTGCGTGACATCGGCGGCACATCGGCTCGAGAGAAATTGAGAATGCAGCACAGAGGAGGAGGAGGAGGAGCTCGGCGGGGAATTTGATGTGCGGATCGTTCCCGTGAGGGTCATCTCGCGCCACGGACATTTATGTGCATCGTAATCGAACATTTGTATTGGCAAGTTGGTTTTGTGCTGTATTTGATTTTGGCCGTGGGCTCTAACGTAACGGAACGCACTGCGTGCATTCGTGTGGATCTGTGAACACTGTTTTTGTGAATGAGATTCCAATGTTACTTACGAATCGCGTGTTGTAGTTATATATGCAGTTACGTGAGGCATTATTTTCGAAAAAGGCTTTTTTTATGTGACCATATTTAGATAAAGTTTACACCTGTACACTATGATGGATTAATCTGCAGAATGTGGATGTTAGCTTTGGACATTCATGATTGTCTGTGGTTAGCTAAATGAGGAAGTATATAAGAACTCTCTGCTAATCCGTTACCATCTTACCTGCGACTCGTATTATCCACAGGAGCCGTTAAGTCTGTGAAAACTCACCCAACTCTTCCAATTATCTGGCAAAAAGTTCCTGCAGATAAGTGGAGTACATTCACAGGTGTAACCCCGCAGACAATAGCATCCGCGATATTGATCACTCCTCGTTACTGCAGATAAGAGGAGTTCTGTATGTAAGTTAAATGACGTTTTAATTGTGAGTGGGAGAAGCGGTGGCACATTGGTTAGCGCACTGTAGCACGAACCTGATAATGACTTTTTGTCTAATAAAATATGGAACATTCATAAATGTTGTAAAAGTTTACCGGCCAATCGGCTTAATGTGGAACATGTGATGAAACTCAGTCAGTTGAAGACGAGTGCTTAAAGTCATAGACACACCCCTCAATTAAAATAAACTGCAGGAGTAACGAGCGCGGTGCGTTAGTAACTTTAGACAGTTTTATGGTGCCCGTCTCGCGTGGCTGTTATTTTAATCACGCGAAAAGTGAGATCCATACACACGCCACAGTCAACGAACGTGTCGTGACCTAACCGTGATGTAGAACGTGATGCTGTCCCGGCAAGGAAGTGCGGTCGAAGATAAACTCAGACGTTCAAGTATACAAGTAAATTATCTTATACAGTTTTGTTATCATGAGGGTTATTTATCTGTATACATTTTTTTTAATGTATATAAATTATATGAAACACTTATTCTTGGTTCTTTCGGTAAAGTCACGTAGAAGGGAAATAATAAAATAATAAAAATAAAACATAATAAAATAATTCTCAGGACGTTTCGGCCACAACGCAAGCAGCCGTCCTCAAGTGAAGAACAGGTCTGTCGGAAAGACAGACCTGTTGTTTTATTATGTTTTATTTTTATTATTTTATTATTTCCCTTCTACGTGACTTTACCGAAAGAACAAAGAAGATGAATCCCTGCAGTCACGAAAGCTTTAAATCGAAATATATGAAATACTGTTATGGATTACTTTACGGTTCAAATTTACTCTTTAACTCCGATTATTAATGAGTTTCCAGAGCTCGCATGGCCCTCGCATTTTCAAGAGTAAATAATCCGCAAGGTACGTTGGTTTGAACTAAAATATGAAGAAACTGATATTTACACATCACATGCCTAGCCTGAACAAAGTGCATACAGATTGCCAAATTCTTGAGAGGACTCTCTTCATTTGTCATTCTGTCACTCAGGGTTCAGTCAGGGCATGGTTTCCTGGTAAAAACAATTCCAGAAAAATGTTTTCTCTTTACTCCACAACAAATACCACCACATCTGCTTCCAATTCTACAGCATCCTCTGCCCGTCTTACAAGCATTTACAAGCATTAATATAATGCAATTCTTATTTTAAGCCTCATTTTAAATTTAAGTGTACATTTGTGTCTTTCAATAAGAATTTAACAACAGAAACAGCTGTTGCCTGTAACTTGTGTTCCGAACAGGACATGGTTATAATCTCGTCAGGCTAAGGATGAGGTTTGTAGCATATTGAATCATGGCAAAGTTGTTCCCAACAAAATATAATAACAACTAAAATTGTTTACATTTCCTTAAACCATTTGCAACACACATTCATGTGTGCTTGTATTTGGAGCTTAAAATTGGCAGACAAGGTTTGCGACATGTAACCTTGTAACATTGTTAAATCAACACACATTAAATTGGTTTTGTGCCGGTGAGTTTAAATTTCCCCTTATATTCATCGCATTAACATGCAGACCTCATTTTGTGGTATGCAGTATTTTATGCTTTGGGCATATTTTTTGTATCAAGCCATGACCCATCAAATGAGGACGTGGGAGGTTCATCTAATTACACATCATTCATTGTGCAGCGGAAGAAACATCGGTGACATCTCGGTTGCAGATCAACTGCTCGTTGCATATATGATTTAATGTGTGGGATCACAATGTTGTTTTGTGTGTGTCCCTCGTCACATTTTTCATAGCTATTAGGAACCCAGTTAGGTTAAAAAACTATTTTAACGCCATATCACACTTATCAGGCTCAGCCACGATTCTCACACCAGCCATAATCAGGCAGGCCCAGGGTGGGTGTCAGACAGGCCCAGAGTGGGTGCCAGGCAGGCCCAGGGTGGGTGTCAGGCAGGCCCAGAGTGGGTGCCAGGCAGGCCCAGGGTGGGTGCCAGGCAGGCCCAGAGTGGGTGCCAGGCAGGCCCAGGGTGGGTGTCAGGCAGGCCCAGAGTGGGTGCCAGGCAGGCCCAGGGTGGGTGCCAGGCAGGCCCAGAGTGGGTGCCAGGCAGGCCCAGAGTGGGTGCCAGGCAGGCCCAGGGTGGGTGCCAGGCAGGCCCAGGGTGGGTGTCAGGCAGGCCCAGGGTGGGTGTCAGGCAGGCCCAGGGTGGGTGTCAGGCAGGCCCAGGGTGGGTGTCAGGCAGGCCCAGAGTGGGTGCCAGGCAGGCCCAGGGTGGGTGTCAGGCAGGCCCAGGGTGGGTGCCAGGCAGGCCCAGGGTGGGTGTCAGGCAGGCCCAGGGTGGGTGTCAGGCAGGCCCAGAGTGGGTGTCAGGCAGGCCCAGGGTGGGTGTCAGGCAGGCCCAGGGTGGGTGTCAGGCAGGCCCAGAGTGGGTGCCAGGCAGGCCCAGAGTGGGTGTCAGGCAGGCCCAGGGTGGGTGTCAGGCAGGCCCAGAGTGGGTGCCAGGCAGGCCCAGGGTGGGTGTCAGGCAGGCCCAGGGTGGGTGTCAGACAGGCCCAGAGTGGGTGCCAGGCAGGCCCAGGGTGGGTGTCAGGCAGGCCCAGAGTGGGTGTCAGGCAGGCCCAGGGTGGGTGGCAGGCAGGCCCAGGGTGGGTGTCAGGCAAGCCCAGGGTGGGTGTCAGGCAGGCCCAGGGTGGGTGTCAGGCAGGCCCAGGATGGGTGTCAGGCAGGCCCAGGGTGGGTGTCAGGCAGGCCCAGGGTGGGTGCCAGGCAGGTCCAGAGTGGGTGTCAGGCACCACTTGCTGGCCTTCACTTTGGACCACCCTCGGATGCAGTCGTGATGTTATGAGCACGATGCAGAATTGAGCGAGAGGGTCATTGTCTGTCCTTGCTGAGGTTTAACCTGAGGGCCATGCAAAAACAGGGGGGAGAGGGCACGGGTGGAGAAGGTTGGGGCAGGAAATGTATGTTAACTTAGGGTAGCCTAAATTAATCCAAACCTGGATTGGGGTTAGCGTTGTCTGGAATATTGCAAGTTGAAGCAGTAAACCCCATAACCCCAATCCAGGGTGTAAGGGTTATCGAGTACATTGCAAGTCTAAGCAGTGTGCCTGATAACCATAACCCCAGTCCAGGCTTGGATTAGGTTAGGCCATGCTGTACCAAGTTTCACTCGGACTACAGAGGGTATAAAGACGGGAATGTTTTGGAGAGGGTGGAAGGGCAGGGTGCAAGTCCACGGGTAGCCGCATGACTCGTGAAGCATTTGGACAAGAGCTGAGCCCGCTGGAATGGCCAAGGTCATTCCAGGGCCGACTTATATAGTATAGTAGTAGTATTATTATTATTATATTTTTAATGTATTTATTTTTAGTGACTTGGTTACCTTTCCAATGCTTTGCACTCCTATCGTTTGTTTTAAAGTGTTGTGGTAACTTTTTGACCCGTCCCTGTTGGACATCTGTGAATAAGAGCTTCATAGACCATTTGCCAGTGGTCAAGGATACATAGCACAAGACCTCTCCCAGAGAGTTGTGACCTTTAGCAAGTGCGACACGACTCATCGGCTGTTATGCAGAACTAAACTATTCACAAAGTAACTATTGGTGTTGTTTTTAGGTCCACGCTACTGCCAAAATTAAGGTCGGTTGAGAGTTACCATTTATAACCTAGGGAAATAATTATAATTATTGTGCTTAGAGCAAGGGTTGTAACCATGAGCAAGAGTAAATTGTAGGGGATGGAGGGACAGAAAGCATATGCAGAACTCAGGACACCAAAATTATATCTTAATATAACATTCAGAGCACTCGTGTTATTTGCGGGTATCGTTAAAAGCAGCCCATTATGTAATATCGCCCACATACCCTTGTGTCTGACGTCCTCTGGTCTAACATCTATTTATCAGTGTTTTTTGTTTGCATTCTTGCCACAAGCATTGTGGTTAATGCACACATGGTTCCATGTAAAAGGTTTCAGTTTGGTGTTTTAACATCTTAACACCTGTTTTTTTGCCAGAAAAAAGGGTGAAAAAACCTATTATCAGCGTGTAATACTATGCTGCAATACCTTATACAAGCGTGTAGCGTGACCTCCGCATTTAAATGGAACATGCCGATATGCCACGTGACTGTACTTCTGGACAGGTGCGGCCTCATGGTGAAACATGCCGTGCCAAACCTATTATCTTCGTTCAACCCAAAGTTTCACGCGAAGGCTTTGCAAGCATCACGTTGCCTCACGCATTTCATGCAGCCAGGTGGCAACTCTCCAGGCGACATTTTGATGGGAATTACGAACGCCGAAGATGCATCCAGGCCTAGTTAATGATTCAGCGCCCAGGCATTTTCACGTGTTAAATGCCACCGTCATTCTCTTGAAAGCAATCGACATGCTTAGTGTGGTATGGTTTATCACAGTGTGATGGAGCTTATTAAAGTGTCTGCTTTGACCAAATGACTGAATTCTATTTCGGGGTTTTTTGTATGTTTTTCTTTCCCCCACAAAAACATAATTATTGAGAGTGATGTTTGGCTCATGCGAGTATAAATGGACCAAACTGAAACATTTATTTACAATGAAAATATAATGAACACAATCTCACTGACTGATACCTTAACCCTTTAGTGGTTTTATTTAATAAAAACAATGCATTTTTGATGCAGAAAGCATTTGTAAAGTATTTATTTCAGCTGCATAAGGGTGGAGCGGTGGCGCAGTGGCCAGAACACTACGCTAAGAACCTGGTGACCTCAGTTCTATTTTGATTTTGTTTTACTTTTTACCAGGTAAGGCCCACTGAGCTCTACAGCTCTTTATCAGAAGCGACCTGGCCACAAATAGTTTAACGAAGTGGATTTTCACGTGGACATTTATTGCAGCCAAATACTCGACGAGCATGTTGTTTCAAAATGTGGAGGGACAAATTGAAGGACCCGGAGAAAAATCCATGCAACCGCGGGGAGAGAGAGAACATGCAAACTCCAAATATAGAGGCGTCAATTCCTGGCCACTCCTAACATCAGTGCTGAGCGATATCTGAGCTGGTCCTTGGCCCCCCTATTCACTTCCTGGCACTGACTGACCAGCATGATGTAATATGGCAAAATACCACCATCACTGACACAGCATGGGAAGCTCTTCACCAGCAGCGTGATAAAGGGCTTCCAAAAAAATGTAAATGAATGGCTTAATGAGTTTCTCAATGATGTCACAGTTGCTATCGAAGTACAGGCCAGTCGATGCGACTGAGTAGGAAATGTTGTTGCTCAGTACTGATTGAAATAGAAATGGTCACAGAGAGAGTGCAATAGATGTACGGTCTACACACTTCAATTTTGGGTATGAGTGAGATTATTTAGAGCCCACTTTGCCTTGAAACTGGTAGACTTATTTCGAAAAGAATGTATGTTTACATGGACATGCTCCCAATCACAGTGACACATTATAGAGTCCAGAAACAAGCAATCTGTGAAACATCGAACGTCTTAAAAAGATGAGTGCAGGCTGCAAACTGATTGAAAAATGTATTACAGTACTGCACTGGGTAATAGAAGTGGCTTGGCTTAAGAGCAACCACAACAGTACTTGTACGTACTTGAGTTGCAGCTGTTTTCATATTTTGTAAAAAATAAAAGAGTACATTTTGTTATCTACATGAAACTTTCAGCACTGTATATTAAAACAGAGATATTTAGATAAAAAGGACTGTGTTGTAAGAGTGCATCAGGTAGGTAGGTAATTTCCCCCAGTATTCTGAACAAATTATTTTCACCATTGTAGAAGAGTTTAGAGGTTTACAATAACGAATTGTGTGTACAAAATATGAGTAGTTTGCTTCGAGTCTTAAGCTGGCCTGATTTAAACCTATAATTATTTATAGAAATCAGCACTTCAACAGCACAGGCCCTAGATAGCAATAGATATCACTTGGAGGTGCAATCCAACTTGACATTATTCTCAAGCATCCCCATTACATACAAGTAGATAGCACAGGGAAATTCGGTCTGTGCGACCCACAGTCAGTGAAAACAAATCAGCTGTTACAGAGTTGCTCCATGTAAAAAGATGGTTTTCCCTTGGTGTGAGATTGTTAAAACTCAGCTATATTTAATTTTACCAGGTAGCTATTTTTAGAAGCGACCTGGCCATAAGTGATAGCCCAACAAAGTGGCTTATCACGTGGACATTGGTAGCAGCCAAGTACTCTGAACGCGTGTTTCTAAATGTGGAGGGAAAATCTGAGAACCCCGATGAAAATTCACGTGACCACGGGGAGAACACGCACCATCTAAATACAGCAGCAGGCGTCAGGGTTGGGATCAATACCACGACCTCCTGCATACCAGGCGAGGGAGTTAACATCTTGCCACCGTGTGTGATTGCCGCTGAAACATGAACTGCATCGCCAATTCATCACGGGTTTTTTTCAGATTTTTGGCATTAGCGAAAAAACACTTCAGCCACGTCATGTTGAAATGGATATAGGGTACATATTTGGGTCACGTTGTTGCAGCTATGATGAAAGATTAATTGGGAAGATTGTGCTCCAAACAATCCTAGCTATTTAAACGATTACGCTGTGGACATATATATTCACAAATTCCCACAATTTATCAAGTAATATAAAAATATGGCCTTGCCTTTTGAAATCTAAAGACACTGAATAGGGAAAGACGCAAATATACGTAGCAATATTTATTCGTAATTTATCATTAAAACACATTCTCGTAATCCGATGGGTTCTCGCTTTACTTTCCTAAAAAAAAGTTTTAGCCTTTGTGCAACATGGTGTTGACTTGTGGAAATATTAGATCTGCATTAAGATTGTTGCTGCTGCCTCTTTCCTGCAACCCATAGGAGAAATCTCAACTTACGCACTATTACCGTGAGCGTTTTCAAACTCTGTATAAAGTACACGTTTGTTAGTGCCATTTGAGAAATCTTAACAAGGACATTGCAACAGCATAGCGATTCTCGACGCTCGTTTTTGTTGTCAATGTACTACAAAAACCGTCGGCAGGCTTTCCAGAACCAACATATTTGAAGGAGAATCGTGTTGGTTGATCTGCAGCAGCCATGAATACTGAACACCTCCTGCCGGGGATTGGGACCTGTCCCGTGCGACACAATGATGCAAGGCAGAGATAACCCATAGAGTTTGGACTAAACCCCAGCAAGGGCACTCTATGGACATGCAGATGCACGTGTGTGTACGGTAAATCATGTACGGCGTGGCTCGGTGCATTCTAAACGTGTAGTTATCCACTTTTCCGTTACCTGTGATTACTATCTTGTGTTTGAAGACGTTTTTATTTTCTTTTTACACTGGACTTGCAGACATTTTGTTTTAATTTCAGTTCATAATCATATTGCGATGCACATTTTGAACGTGCTTTTTTTGGATGACCTTTGAACACCACAAAGTCACCTGCACCTCGATAGGGAGAGGGGTTCGATAGACTCATTTAAACCCTTAACTTTACCTGGTGGAAACCCATTGGCTTAAGGGGTTGAGTAGGGAGCAATAGTTTAAACTCTACAGCTGCGCAAGCGATGATCCACAGGTGGGGCCCTCTTCAAGGGTCATTCTGCTGCACCGCAGAGTACAGGGCCGTTGGGGACCATAAATTCGAAATTGTAACGCGAGTTGCTATTCAACGCGCCTGCCGAGTCACGGCCCTGCACCAACACATAAGCGTGTTATTATATACTTCATTGCGTGCTTTTTTGTGCGACTGCATGAAAAAAAACGTACGGTTTATGTAAATTGTGTGTCGCCTTATTTTTGGAAATGGAGGAAATCACAAACCGTGACTGCATGCCATAAGTAAGGTCTCCAGATGGAGATCATGGACGATTGACTTAATAATGAGGAATATCACCTCATTTGAAGAAAACGAATTAGTGATTTGGGTACGCGCAATATGTGTGTGTGTTGTGTTAATGTAAGTAATTCAAAATACTGCATAGATAAGCACTACTAATTGACAATCAATTATAACGCTTTAAATGTTAAGTTTGGAAAATGCTGTTCTGTTTCGCGTGACTTTGTGCAGGCCCCCTGTAATCTGTGTGAGCATTTCCTATGTTGAGTTGTAACTTTTATACTAATTGTCATTTCGTTCATTCACACCTTTCCAGAAAAAAAAGGTAATGTTCCAGCCTGCATTTTTACACTTTATTTCATTCATGTGATCTCTTTTGGCTTCATAAACTCCCTTAGGTATAACGCACTCTGATGCAAATGTTCCTGTTGTGTTCTTGTGGCAGATATCTGCACTTGCTTGGCAAACTTTACATCGTACGTGACTCGTTGTTTTGCTCATATTACTGGTAGTAACCTCCTGGTTACACCAGCCCATAGGGGATTATTCTGTCCGTCGTGCATTCCAAATATGGGAGGGGTGGGTGGGGCTGGGTGGGGAGGGAGGGGCTTGGTTGGGAGGGTAGGGTGGGGAGGGGAGGGTGGGGAGGGGCTGGGTGGGGAGGGTGGGGCTGGGTGGGGCTGGGTGAGGAGGGGCTGGTCACCCCGTGGTGCCCTTATAAAACTCAACGTTTTACAGGTAGGAACAACAGGTTCCACACTTCCCACCAGGGATTATTTGTCTGTCTGTCTGTCGTGCATATCTGGAATTCCGCCCACCCATGCACCTCCCCACCGAACACCGAGCTACGCCGCGATTGGTTGACGATGTCGGGGAGAGTGGGGGGGTAAACATGCCCACTCATCCAACTGCACCCCCCCCCCTGAACGCCGCGCTGTCCAACCAAGTTCCTACCTGCCCACCGGCTTGTGCCCGCCCTCACAGTCGGGCATATTTGCAGAATACACCACGCCGCCGTTGACCCTGGCCATTGACCGAGCAACCCAACGTTACGACCAGCTCCCTCCGCAGGAATGTGTTTTATCTTGAACCCAATTTCGTGGCATTATTTATTCAGTTCTTCTGCTATTTCATTCAGTTCATCTCCATAGGATGTTATAAAGCGGATGTCATCAGCAAATCTGAGATGGTTACTATTTTCTTAAGTTATATTCACACCTTTATTTCTCCAATTATTTTTTTAGGAACATATCTTGTCTAATTCCCCCTCTAATATGTATTTGATTACTTTCTTCCTCTAGTCTCAGTGTAAGTCGATTTTTATTAATGGTCTTCAAACATAATTTAGGGCTTAGTTTATGAGAGCTTAAATGATTGCATCAATTTCTACTGAGTCAATTGCTTTTTTCATAATATACAAGGGCTAATCTCAATGACAATTGATAAACACGTCTTTTCGAGAATATGATTGAAAGTATGTATGTGCTCAATGGTGGAGACACCGTTTCTAAACTTAATGATGCCGATTAACAAATCAATGTTTATAAATAACGGTATTAATCAGTGCCTGTTAGCTGCTATGACTTACGGATTTGACACATGTACACTGACAAAAAAACTGAACAAAAGATTTAAAAGTGCAAAAAAAATGCATGGGGAGATGTACGCTTAGAATTACACGGAGAGGTTGCATGAGAAAACCCATGTATAGGAAACACGCGCAAGTGTGGATTCCTCTCCGGGTCCTCGGGTTTTCCCTCCACATTTAGAATTAACATCTCAGTTGATAATATTTGGCTGCCATACAAACTTCGTTGGGCTCTCACTTGTGGCCAGATCACTTCTGAAAAAGTGGGCCTTACCTGGTAAAACAAAAAATGTGTTTTAGTGACAGGCATCATTTAAGGTGAACAATAAAAAGGGAACTTGGGCAGGACAGTTCGCGATTAAGCACGGTTGGCTACGTTCGGTGTGAAAGAAGTTCAACGAAGCGTACATACGCACATGATGGCCAGCGGTCGAGACTAAGGAGGGAGTGAGAGCCAAAGGAGAGACCGCGCCTGACGGGAACAGAGGGGGGATGAATTGTTGGGCTCGTGTGCAGGAGCGAGACGGACAGTTACAATCCAGGACCACGAGAGATGATGAACAGCGTGAGGAAGCCTTCATCCAGCAGTGGGTAGACCACGGCGATGATAATAATCTCAACGGTACCTGTCTGGAACGAGATGTCCCTACCTTCGTGTGATTGACATTCACACGGGCAATCTCACGCATTTCGAAGGCTTAAGTGTACATCTGTGCCTGTCATTCCCCGACAGGCACAATTGTGCGCATTCTGCAATGAGCGTCGCCTTTTAATGCAGCAATTTGATTGCAAATGGTATGACAATATTTACGGTAGGATGAATAAAAAAATGTTTATTTAAAATCTTGGACCGACTGACAATACTGTTCATGTTTGTCAGAAGACTTTGACTTCACAGGCATCTCTGAAGAACGCAAACACACTGTAAACAAAGGCTCCATAGCTCCATAGCTCTCCATTGCATAGTCCCCGCTCGATGTGACTCTACATCATGCACGATGGCTAAGATGAATGTGTGGCCTAAAGCGCTGACCTTATTTAATTGCTGGCGTCACTCCAAACCTCGCAATTTCAACACACTCCTATTAGTCCTGCCACAATTTGTGAAAGGGTTACAAAAGGTATCATTGCATGTGGCAATGTTCAAAAACGCAGTCTTGTCATACTTTGCTCCAGTTTAGCTTCTAATAACCACTGATCTGCATATACGGCTGAGTGTGTGGACAGAAAACATTGCATGGCACGCATTTGTTCACCGAAGTACAGAAACCCCACATTATTGTGTTACGGTACTAACTTTACTCTTTAAAAAATAAACTCTTTATTTGTTGAAAACATGTAAATGTTCTTGTTGTGCAATAATCGCGTGGAATTAAAATGCAATTATATCTGTGGAGTATTATGTTGACAGGAGTAGTTGCATTTCTTTGAATATTTTTTTGCTTAATATTCCTTAAACTATTTTTTTTACCAATCCTAAACACCCCCATCTATTAAATTCCAGATTATCCTAAATACTACTTGCCAGACTTCTTTCCCAACAAACCAAATGAGACCATATCACCCCAATACTGAAATCCCTACATTGATTCACAATCCAATGCCCAAATTAATTTAAAAATCACACTCACAATCTTCAACATCTCCTATTAACTCACCCCTGCCGACCTCTACCCTCTCATCTCACTCTAATTCCCACCATGCACTTTCCGCTCGATCAACCGATGCTTTGTATCGAAGCCGCCAGGCAACCTTTGCTCAGTGGGAGGTCACTCATTTTCTTCTGTTCCCTTTGCCACCCGTGCTGTCGACTACTTGTCCTTGTCGAAGTCCAGCACAAAGACCTTTTTTTCCTCGCACGATAAAATGAAATGCCAATTATCTATCTTTGTTGTCTTGAGATGCGGTCACATTTTAGATGCTTTGTGAATGCAAATCTCCGTTAACAAAGTCTTGGGACTCGCTTGAGGTTTTTCTGGGTACATACATAGCTGTTGTTAGGACTGTGTAAATATTATATCTGGAATACTGCCACTGTGCGAACCATCGCAGAACTATCAACGCGGGAGTTAAAACAATGGGGCAAGTTTCTTAAATTCCACCAACTGCCTCTGTCCACCCAGCGGTGTGATTGCGTTCGCCGTGGTTAGTTGATCATCCAAGTCGCATGTGGCGAGGTATAGTATGGGTACTCCGCCTCTTCTAAGATGGGTATGGAACAGGAGGCATCAAAACCCTCTGGAGGTGCTCTCCAGCACCTCCAGAGGGTTTTGACGGCAGGGGCCTTTAGTGGAGGCCCCTGCCGTCAGCAGTGGCGTGAGCAATAATTTGCAGGGCTCCACTTTTAATTTTGGGTAATCACGTATGTAACCTACATTTTTTAATACGAGAGACGATAAAATGGCCCACATTGTAAACATTTGAATGGCAACGACTGCAATTTGCAACACATTTCTTAAGCAGATTGTAATTAAATTGTCTACGAGGTTTCAAATTAAAAGCACGATCCTCAATGTAGGGTGTCACAAAGTGGCCCGACACGGCTTACAGATGGAGGATGCTGTCTCTGGAAGAGGAATGGTTTGCAGTGAGATGAGTTCACCTTAATAAATAATGTGGTGGGGTGGGTAGAGCCATAATACAATTCCCTTTCATTCCTTACATGCCACGATAAAAATAGCTCTCCTCAGAAAGCTTTGAACTTCCTACAGGTGTTTATAGAACAACTGATTGACAATTGGATGAGACATCGTCTATGAATATAAGAAATAGGATTATATTTCGAAAGGGTGAATTCCTCGACCGCCTCATTGTCGTGGGTGCTGCAAATGATGAAACTAATGAAGCTACGACATTGTCTAAACATTTCGATTTGAAGCTTCTTTCGTGACTGCAGGGATTCATCTTCTTGGTTCTTTCGGTAAAGTCACGTAGAATGGAAATAATAAAAATAAATAAATAAAACATAATAAAATAAAATTATTTTATAATTAAAAAAATAAAACATAATAAAATAAAATTATTTTATTCTGTTTTATTTTTATTATTTAAAAAATTCAACATAATAAAATAAAATAATTTTATTATGTTTTATTTTTATTATTTTATTTTTTCCCTTCTACGTGACTTTACCGAAAGAACCAAGAAGATTGTTTAAACATGTACAATTTTTTTGTCGTGAAATAACTTGACACCATAACACTGTGTGCAATGAATACCAGTTTGGACTTTGCAGCTTATAATTAATTGAACAGCGTAAGGATCAACAACTGCAATGGACACATTTTAATTCAACGTGAAAATGTATGAAGTTAACACGTTTGAATATTCATAAACGTTATAAATGGTGCTAAGAATCACTGGTTATGGACATAATGGTGTTGGGATTTGGCTACTGATACGTTGAGCACAGAGTCTCTGGTTAAGGACAATTTAGGTGCCAACCAACCATTTAACCAGTTGAATTTTGAAACGTGTTTGTCTTCTATTACACCTATATTAATACTGTATACCATTAAGTCTGGCTTTTCGTAGACTATGAAAGTGATTTGGTTCAGCGGAAACCCACGAATTGATCCAAGCTTGTACAAATCAAGGCCTTTGAAACGATCAAAGCATCTAAAGACGGAAACAGCTACATTCGGATCGTCTGACAAATACAAACCACAAAGAGTCATGCAAAGACATACGCCGTCACCAACTTTAACGTCGTATTGGATAAATAATGGCATAAACATGAATGAATAAGTTGTTCAATCTTAATTTTTTTTTCTCTAACCCCCCTCCCTCTCTCTGCGTCCGCCCTCCTCTGTCTATTTAAGGCCACCCCACAGAGACGATCACCTCTCTCTGTTACCTGTGTTGCTCTCTCTATGTATCTTGGTGATATCTGTCTGCTAATATGTCTGTTTATAGTTTTCTGGTTAGATTTTATGTCGCTATTTCATTATACCTGATGATGATTGCTTGTGTTGCAATCGAAACGTCGTATTCTATTATTTAATTTAATTTATTATTTTATCTTTAGACGTGACTTAACCGAAAGAACCAAATAATAATGAATAAGTTGTTAAACATTTACCGTTTGTTGAGTGCATATTTAATATAACAACATATATATATATAAAAGCGACTCGTAAATATTGAAGAACTCAACACAAGTGGTTACAGTGGTAGAATCAAGATAAATATATACCTAAAAAAACTGACAAGTTTTCTACTAATAAAACAACTGAATTTCATCATAAATAGCGACATATGAACATGCGGCAATCAACGGTTTCTATCACAGCAAATCACCAGCGATGACATAAATCGGAGTCATGGACAGAAAAAAAGTTTAACAAAAGTACCAAAACGGCATGTCGAAATGCACTGAGAGATACAAATAATGAAACAAATACAGGTTAGAGATACCATAATTGACCATTCAAAAAATGCAAGTGTGCTTGGGCAGGAACACATCACGGGAAGGGGTGATATCCAGTGGTCAAGTTTGTTGATGGGATGATAACGAAGGAAAGGGACGTGTCTGAGAGGGCCCCCACCAGCCATTGTGGAGATGGAGCAATGCCGTGAGCTCATGTGCAGGAGCGAAATTAATGTTAGGCATCGTGAAGGATGGCCATTGTGTGGGGAAGCCTTCAACTAACAGTGGACAAACCGTGGCTGATGAAGATGATGATGATATCTTACATGGTCCAGATGTATTGTGATACCCCCAACTCCGATTTCCCCCCCTTTGCATTTATTAATTTATCTTTTAAATAGATCTTACATAAAAAAAAATATTAAGTTGTAGAGATTTAAATGAGGGGGTCACAAGACATCTAGACCACCCTGTAGTGTAATAATACATCACGTGCACCTTGAGTAGAGATCACTGATAATCCCCACCTTGGAATACCTTTCCTCGACTTTAATCTCCCCTTGCTCTGTAACCACATGCCTTTCTCTCTATTTATTCTGCTAATTTAACATGAGCTCCCCCAGGGTGCTAGCTCCCTTGATTTATGCCTTCAATGCTGGTGAGTATCCTGAAGATTACTGCTCATAGAGGACTCTCTCATTTGCCCCCTATTTTATGTATGAGCTACTAATGCTGCCAGAGCTATAGGACACGGGTAACATTTGCAGGTACAGTTTTACATCATTGCATAAACCTAATTCTGCTATGAGCCTACAGGAGTAGCCAGACTCCCATCAGCCAGTTGCAATGACCATTACTGTGTGTGTACATATACATTATATATATGTCAGAAATACCTGGAATGTTAATTCTTCTACAGCAAAAAAATGGTTGATGTTTCATTTAAACAAAACAGTTTTTTTTGTATACCTACCAAGGCAGCAAAGTCCCATCACTCACCAAAAATGTTTGTTCTACAAAGATTGTTAAAAAAACAAATAAATGGATGTGCTTTTTCTAATCCAAGAATTATAGTAATGTGTGTGTGATCATTGACTGGTTTTGTCTGTATTCCATGATCATAATGTTTTTGACTGTGAAGAGAATGAATAATATTGTGTCAAGTATACCGGTTTACTGCTGCATATTTTGCAATCATTGGGTCAGATGGACAATTATTTTTAGGTCTGCATTTGCATGCAAATCGAGTGGCGTATGCAAACATAAGTGGCGATGGTGAAATTGTATATGTAATCGTCTTTCACAGCGGCTGATGTATCATTGCAGGTCACTGGAGTGTAGCCCTGCAGGGATATGAACAGGTCAAATTGTAACTAGCCAAAAGCCACAGTAAAAAGAAAAGGATGCCTATATAGCCACGATTTAACTGCAAATCTGTATTAATTAGTCCAACTTGTGCATCTATGTTAGTGTCCATGCCTCACATTATGTTCTCCAGGCGACACCAATTTAAGATTATTTTTCAAGACAATATAACCTGGCTTCACCAGTTTTGGCTGCACACCTATACTAATGGTAGCAATGGTTTGTGAGGATTTCATGGCTCACTTCGCATGCCTTCTTAATGTCGAAGGTTAACACAGCGCATCAAATGCGTCATTTTGGGCAGACTCCACCTTGGAGAGGCCCAGAAACGAGTTTGGATGGCACTTGACACTGATTAGCCACGGATGAGAGTGGAACTCGGCTCGCCGGGATCCTGCGTGGAGCGTGCCACTGCACCGCTCATTACGCACAGACGCTGCAAGGGTCCGTCTCGAAGCTCAATGGCAATTCCACCGATTTGTCGCACGTGTTTGCGTTTTGCGCTTCTATAATAAATGCTATTGAGGCTCTCAATGCCAGTCCAGTCAATCTCTCTCCCAGCTTTTCGCCGTTATCATCTGAGTCACGATTTTCCCACGTGGGTTACGATTACGTTGATCCACTGCTCATGGTAGTTGATGCTGTAGTTCTACCATGTCGTCTGAATTTGGGAAAGGACGCTTTGACCTTCTTCAATACCCTCCAGTGGAAGGGCTGTGGGCAGAAAGGCGCCACAACGTTGCATACACGCCGAATCATTCGACGTTGCCACGATTCATACGGATGTTCGAACTGCAGATGTACAGTAGAATGCTGTTGCAGGTCGGTTAATCCAGTCGAAATGAGCCTTGTCGTTGCTATGGAAGCCACGCAGATGTTAAGTAAGAGTAAATAGATTGTGCGGCTTGCTCGAATCTAAAGGGATAGCGCATCCCTTCATTTTGGCTGGAGGTCAAAGAGAATGATATTTGTTCAGGGGACGGAGTAAGCAATGAGCGCAGGTTTCTTCAGAAATCTTGAGCTTTTGCAAAAAAAGTAGTTACGGGGAGAAAATTTAAAACGTTTAAAGATCAACATTTCAGTCTCATGTAAACCGGCCAAAACAAATGTCCGCTCGTTCATTTAATTCTAAGACGGTGTGAATATTACGGTGAAAACCTGAAATTTTTCTTGTAAATCCAATGACAATGAGATCTTGAGTGATTTCTTTTTTACTGTGATTATAGCTTCACTTCCGAAGCCGGTGAAAACGATGGCTGTTCTAAATCCATTTACAGAGGGGTATTTTCAGAATCCACCCTGTCGATCATCAGGGCCATTAACCAGCAATCATGTTTAATAATCAAAGCCTTGCTGGTCTTAATCAGCAACGTAATTATGGTTTGTTCATGATACTTCGTGGCAAAGGAGACTCAAATAGCACAGGATTGTGTGAGAGCCGTTAGCTAATACGGAAGCCACTGCCGTTCATCCACGTACGAAGATTTTAGCTGTTTATAATTGATTCAATTACCATGTATCGATGCATTTTATGACCATGCATTGATGATACATCATGTATGCCTGAATCAATGCAACTACTATAACTCGTAGATAAAAAACATACTTTTGGACCGACTACATATTTTTACTCTTTTACCATAACATGCATAATGAAAATGGTTTCAAAAGCTAAGCTACTTATTTCCTTTGTTTCTCAGCGATGCTTTCATAGAATATGTCCTTGTTATGCAGTGCACTCTCAGAAGGAAGGCTTGTGTGTTACACTCCACGTGATTCATGCGAATGATCATCCCACAGGACGTGTTGTATCCATAGGTTTCAACCCTCTGCCTGACAGAGAACAACCCAGCCCCTGCAGTGGTGCAAGCTTTTATTTATACAGGGCAATAGAGGGATGTGCTCCCGATTTTCTGATTTAATGTGACAAATCATATTTTGTTTCGGTTTGTTCACAATGTTCAAAGTGACGTAAAATTTTCAGGTTTATTGCGGTTTTTTCAACGTCATTAATGACAGCACTTTCCCATGTTTCCCTCCAGAAGTGGTCGCGTGGCAACGGGCGTGACGTCACTGCTCTAAGCACAAAGACGTTGAGAATTTGCACATCATGGAAATGAACCCAAAATCCGAAGTTGTCTTTAAAAGTCCATAATCTGACATTTATTTTAAAACCACAACTCATCCCAACCTCGTATAGCAGAGCTAAAAAATAAAATGCAATTACTTCCCAATTTGTTTAAAATACTGGTGTGTGCATGCTTGTACTTCCATGGAAATGCTAAATATTGACGTGTGGCAGCAATGAATTTTCCATGAAAACAGCCTAAGACTGGCAAAAAAGTTGCAGAAAAACGGGCACATAGCGGACATGAATTGCAAGGTTCACACTTTGTAACGTCCACAGCATTTGCGTTTCCCATTGTTTTATGGGTCAAATTGTGCGTTCTGTGTCTCTGGAAGAATAACAGTGAAAGAAAACATCATAGTTTCAATATTTTTTGTTACTTATTCAGTCTAGCTGTCAAATTGAGTCCGCTGTGGATTTTGCGGTGAATCACAATGTTTGGATCACAATGGTAATTGAACCACTAGTCCACCTCACAGAGGAATTTAATGTAAAAATGGCACAGACATCTCTTAAATACTTATATAGTTTGATATAACATTGAGATTAAAATCTGCAGTGGGCTCCCTCGTGGAGGTTTGCAGCCTTCTACATCCGTAACCACGGACTTACGTGGTGCACACTCTCAATGTAGGTGCGTATGTATTTTGAACTTCTATCGTACTGCACACAGTCAAACGTGCTTATCGGAGGTGTGGGAGAAGACCGACAAACTAAACACAAAAGGAGTTCTAAAGAAATGCGTTTTCAGTCTAGGTTTAAAAGTGCACAGCCCCAGCGGCTTCCCAATATCGGAAGGAAGAGCGTTCCAGATGGCCACAGAAGGGCATCTGAAAATGCGCGATGCAGCGATGGTCTTTTTTCGATGGCCAGCCAGATTCCGCTGCTGCGAGGGTGACTGGAGTTCACGTGATCGAAACACAAGAGTTGCTACTGTGCATTGCAGAGCAGTGATTCTGCTTATCAAGTGAACTGTTTGTACGTATAAATTACCATTCTGTTCGGTGAAAGACTTGAATTTTGTCTGCATAAACTGTTAAACATTTATACATTTCACGTAGATATTGAAACAAGCATCTGTATGCATTGCTCTATTCCTTGCTGTTCGTGGCCCTATCGATCTGATATGGTTGTTTTTACTATAACAAGCATTTTAACATGAATTTCAATGCATGATTTGTGATTAATAACAAAAGAAAGCCGAAACATTTGGAATAACAAATACTCTTGATTGAATCGGACATAAAGTCAAATTTAAATTCCGAAGAGGTAGCAGGTGACCCATCTGGGTTCAAGTATTGTGTTAAATGCTCGAATAATATTGGCTCTGGTTTATCCGTGGATTACTAAACATAGGGGGCATGCAATAATCTGCCTCTTCCTTTCTACTCAACCTGTCATTTTTCCATCCGTAAATCATGGGTCATGCATCACCAAACGGGATTATACCGTGCCTTTTCCAGAAATAAAATATGGTTATGGTACTGTGTTTATTGGACTATAATTGAAAAGGCAAAAGGTTCGTTGTCACGTGAAAACAACTTGTGTCGTAAAAAGCACAGTATTTGCTAATTCGATATTTTAAATGTAATGTTTGCAGTCTCACTTTGAACAACTTGATTCTAGGTTCATTGTTTACAGCAGCCTGAAGAACCTGCATAAGAGTACGTACACATTACACAGAATATGTATTATCCGTCACTCCAATTATCAGCGGTAGCTGTATAGTCCGTGTAACCTCCGATTATCCATGCGCCATATCCTGCCTATCATCCGAGATTTTTCCCTTAAGTCTTTGCAAGAAATAAATCCTATTTGCAGTTTTTTTCTTTTTACAAATGAGAGGAGTTGCGTAGCAAATTAATCTTGTTACCCGTGGGTTACCCACAGGTTATCTGCAGGTAATGGGCCTTACCCCTGTTATCCGCAATAGTTTCACGGGTAAGGGAAGTTGCGTGGCAAATTAATCCTTCATAATTATTTTACCCCACGGATAAGAAGAGCAAAATCGCGGATAATCCCTTGGCTAATCGGGTCTGCGATACTGATTTGGTGACCAGTGTGGTGATATGGGGGACCAAATCGACTACAGATTTACTGCAACTGGTTTCATGAGCACAATAATACACCGTAATTCCAAGGGAATACATGAAAATCGACAGCTCCTGAATAAACGCTTATTTGTGATAAAAAAAAACTAATACCTACGTTGGGGGAGTGATCGAGCGGTAGCTATCACATTGTGATATGAACCAAGTTTCGATTTAAAGCTTTCGTGACTGCAGGGATTCATCTTCTTGGTTCTTTCGGTAAAGTCACGTAGAAGGAAAATAATAAAATAATAAAAATAAAACATAATAAAATAATTCTCACGACGTTTCGGCCACAACGCAAGCAGCTGTCTTCAGGTGGAGAACAGGTCTGTCGAGGCCTTCTCGACAAACCTGTTCTCCACCTGAATACGGCTGCTTGCGTTGTGGCCGAAACGTCGTGAGTATTATTTTATTATGTTTTATTTTTATTATTTTATTATTTTCCTTCTACGTGACTTTACCGAAAGAACCAAGAAGATGAATCAAGTTATCTGAGCGATATTTGAAACCATCCTAGGCTCCCCCCCCCTTCACCAAACCACACTGACCTGCATGGTGAAGTATGTTCAAACAAATCCCATGACTGGTATGGTGTGGGGAGACCCACACCAGCAGTGGACCGATAAAGGTCTGTAAATCAATGCTCCATTTTAATACGTGTCTATACAGTTGCAGTAGTAACGTTTTATCATTTGAGGTGTTTTTTTTTGTGTGAAATGTAACCGCATTCTATTGTGTTTGCATAATGGAGCACAGTAAAGAATCAGTTGGAATATAGCACGGATTTATATGCAATGCAACATACATGACCTACGAACCAGGGAAACATTTTGGCACACGCCATGCTAATGCTACCATGCTGATAATCTGACGTTTGCAATCCTCGATAAAATGGAAAATAGGTGCAGTGCTCTGTGAGTCACACGTACAAATTAAAGGCAGCATTTTACGATACACATATGTGTGTCCATCAATAAAAAATTGTGACTCATTTTATGGTTGTAAATAGGAGATAAATGTTTCTGGAAGAGAATACACTACTATTTGAGGCACGGCAGAATGTTCTTGTGGCCACTGACACTACACAATGTATTTTCTTTCATTTATTGTTGCCAGACAAACGTACAATGCTCTTGACCCAATATGAACGCAATTGTTCTTATTCCGTAAAAAAACACTGTTGCATACAACACCAAATGTATAATCTGCACTGTGGGCATGCAGCATTGCAGAATCTGTGCATTGAATACGGGTCAGCCAGATCGTGAGCGTAGTGTACAAACTTTTCCTCCTCAGTTATATCGTTTCCCGAGGCATCCCCTGTGGCTATCTGAGCCCTGATTGAATCTCAGCCCAGTTTTGTTTTGATATGGTACCACTCGCTGTGCTTCAATGCAGCCTTGTAAAACACAATCCATCATTTCTGTGGTCTGCAGGTGGTGTTAATTAATGTATCGATCACAGCCGGTGGGCAAGACATCTTTGACTGAGTGACGTATTGCTTGAGGCGCACACTATACCGGAGGGATTATCATTGCAGGTAATAAATTGGGTGTCTCAGTTGTCTCAGGCCTAAGTCTTCAAGGTGCTTTGTGTATGTATCGATGGTGGTGAATTTATATTCATCTTCGTGCGAAAATGAATCGACCCCTGGGAGTCTGAAACTGTGGAATCATTTGTCATAGCTGTTAAAAGTCACAAAGTTTTGGATTTTTTTGACCTTTTATCTGGTGTCCTTACCTGACCTCATCTGGTCACAATGCAGTTTTCAATGCCGTTTGGGATTACAGTGTCAGAATTTCAAAATGAATTGTTGCTACTGTTCAGTAATATCAGCGATTTTCTTTTTTAATAATTCCCAGCTGGATAAAGGCAAGGGTTGTGATACGGTACTGATGCAAATGTTACACTTAGAAATCAAAAAAAGAATAACTCGCAGTTATTATCTGTGTAATAACTAAATGCAGCAGATATTGGCTAACCATTGAACAAAGACGGCCACTGCATCGCGCGCTTTCAGATGCGCTACTGCGGCCGTCTGGAATGCTCTTCCGATATTAGTAAGCCACTGGGAGCTATACACTTTAAATCTCATATTGAAATCTAATTTATTTAGAACTGCTTTTTGTGTTTAGTTTGTTGTCATTCCCCCCCACAACTCAGATTAGCATGGTTGGCTACGTACGGTGTGAAATAAGTTCAACATACATCAATACATCGTACTAATTGAAGTGACTTGCCAATGGTGATTTGAAAACAGCTGTAAATGTGAAAATGTATCCCAGTTTGAGGTTACATTTCAAATCAACGTGGGTGTGTTATTGGGCGCTCCTATGCAGTGTAAGGATTTTGTCTTGGTGCCACAGCACGCTGTAGTTGAAATCCAGAAGTGGCCAGTTTGATTTGATCTCCTGGCACGGGAGTTGATACAATGGACACGTTTCTTAAACCCAGCAGTTATAAATAGAAATGCCATAGCAATTTCAATCGGCAAGTCACGTGTGGTGAGACAAAGTGTGGGTGCCGAAGAGTAGGCCAAATATCCTGCCAGAGGAGTTATCTGGAATGCCCGCTAGTGGAGGCCCGTCCACCAGCAGTGCTGTGAGCGAGCAATTGCACGGCTGTGCCTTTGCCTTGTACATTCGTGTACGGTAGTTTAAATTGGGCTTGAGTGCATTGTTCAGAGCAAATATGATGGTTCCTTAAAGAAAAATGGTTGGCACGTACTTGTGGATAAATGCCCAATTCCTAGTGTTCAGGACCACGCAGACAAATTGATGTTTGGCTCTAAAAACACTCATGTATGGAATGTCTTGCCAATGAGAGTGTACGATGATTCATCAAGTGCAGTGTTCCATGACGGGCTGCAGACACTTGACTTCTATAAAAAAAAAAACCTGAAGGTGAGGCCTAGTGTTGCTCTGATATTTGTTTTGTAAGACTGTCATTTTAGTTCGGATGCGTGCCATTTATTTCGTTCGTTGAGTTATTAACCTCATACAATGGTTTAAGGCAGACGTAATTCTTGTAGGCTTAACAATTTTTGTTCATTTACATGCAGTTTAAATAATGCCCGTGGTCAAGAGTAATGAGGATGATAATAATGATTGTTAATTAACATTTATGATGGATATCTTTCTCAAAGTTTTCGAGAAGTATAGTTGTAACTATTATTGGAATGTAGTTGAAATCAGGTTTACCAACAAATACAGCTTTTGTTTGCAATAATACACTTCTATTCCAATTCACACACAGCTACACAGATAGGCATAATTGTACTGTATTATTTTATTATTATTATGTTTTGCTAAGTCGCTTGCCTCCCTTCCAAGAGGGTCTTGCCAAGTTTTCACAGTCGGGAGTGGTGATTGATTTAAATTTTCAAATTGAGTAATTATCCAGGTAATGTTTTTAAACTTGACAAATTTGGACTGTGGTGCCAGCACACCAACGGCGTACTCTTGCGAACGATGTCACGGGATCATTAACATTCACTTTGAAGCGTATTTTAGAGGTGAATATACACACCGCAGTATTTATCGTGTACGTATGTATGCATGTACGGATACACTAGCTTCGCGTGGATACGTCTTGTAATCACTTTGGTTATCAAGAAAATAATGCATACTTTGAGTTTTTAGAGGGGGTGGTATAGAGCTGAGTGTAAGAGGGAGAGAACAAATTATATAAACTCTAAAATACCAATTTTAGTTTCAATTTAAAATTCCTGGCATGTCCATGCCCTCATGAGGGATTGGTATAGTCTGTAGGCATAGTATGAAGAAACAGTTAGCTTCAATGGGCTCTTGCCAAGGCTCTAAGAAATAGAAAAAAACCATTACATTTATTATGATTATAAAAGTAGCATTGTTTATTAACTTTGTCGTTAAACTACATCAGATGGGGGGAAATGGGGTGACATATAAACAACTAACAAAACAGGTAGCACGGTATTGTTTATGTTTGATTAAAATTATAATATGCATAAACAGTCGTACTTTTCTTTAAAAAATTTGTAATGGGGGATTGTTTTGTCGGCACCTCTGGATTTATGGGTCATGTTCCCCCACTCCTCCTCCTTGTCCCCCACCCCACCTCTTCCCCCCTACACCCTCACCTAAATTTGGCCTTGGCAAGAGCTCATTGAAACAAACTCTATATCTGACAATCAAAAAATCCAGCACCCCAGTAAGCATGAGACAGGTGCTGCTCACCTTCTCACTACAGCCCCGAGCAAGTGGAAGAAATTCCACAGGGCGATGGCAGGGGTGAGTGATCCCATAGGACAATCTATAAAATAGAAAACCAAAATATTTTTTTTATTTTACCAGGTAAGGCCTAGCCGAGCTTTATACTGTACCTCTTGTTCAGAAGCGACCTGGCCACAAATGATAGCTCAACGAAGTGGCTTTGGTGAAAATTTATATCAGCCAAATACTCTAAACGCGTGTTTCTAAATGTGGAGGGAAAAACCGGAGGACCCGGATAAAAATCCACGCGACCACGGGGAGAGAAACATGCAAACTCCAAAATATACAGCAGGCGTCAGGGTCGGGAACGAGCCGACGACCTCCTGTATACCAAAGAGGACGCCACTTTACCCACCAGGATGGGCTAAAGCGCTCAGCCTACCCCTCATCAGGATTTGAATTCATGCCCTTTGGCCCGTGAGCCATATGCTCTCAGGCGTCTGAGCAATGCGCTGACCTCGGCAGGTATAAACTAAGTTAAAACACAAAATCTTGCGCAATGCCCAAAAATGCAAATCACTGCTTATTTGAATATGAAATGTTAATTCATTCCAGAAAAGTGATCCCAAAAATAAAGTGACGTACTACACAAAGGTCTAAGTAGACATGTAAATACAAGAATTACTCTTATAAATTGAATTGTGAAATTTGTATGCAAACAATAGAATACAGTATAACGTGTTTCTATTATATTCTGATTTCACGAAGCTGTTTCGCAAGTCACAGATTGCACACAGACCCTATGAATACAATGTTCAAGTGATTCCTTTGACAAATCCCACCAAATTAACTAAATAGACTATGATCAAAGGGACTTTCCAATTATATTCCTTACATTTTCTTCAGGCTGCTTTAAAAATCCATAGCAGGTCATATTGGTTTGATCTAAATGTGTTTATTTATTTATGCATTTGTTTACAGTGGCTCCCACTAATCTGGATGATGCATTGAAGGCCTCTCCCCATGTAAACGCATATTGAGCATTTCATTATCCGCCTATTTAATGTTATTCATCGATTTAATACATCCTAAGGCGTCACTGCCCAACGCCTGGCTTGTTTGGTCTTGCACAGTCCCATCCATTGTACCCAGACTCGCTGATCTCTTTGGGCACAACTGATAAAAACAAGAACAGCCTGTTTAGAAATGCCTGCTGCATATATGAAGCATTGAATCTGTGCTACCCCGTGCAATTTAAAACACGTAGTATAGATACCCCAACAAAAAACTAGAGATAAATTAGAAAGAAAACGACTTTTAAATTCAAAGCTTCTACATGCACTTTTACATCACCCAGACTGAAAACGTAATTTCTTTAGAGCTGATTATGTTTAGTTTGTTGTCCGTCCCCCGCACCTCCAATTAGCACCGTTGGCTACGTATGGCGCAAAAGAAGTTCAACATTCATGTCTCGAACCAATCCTCAACACACTGTTCCAACATGGCCGATGTGATTGTCATAAACATTCAATGAGAAGGCCAAGATTGTCATTTAAATTCAATTCAGTACGACATGTATACAAATGGATCATCCTGTAATTATGCATGCATTGTCCGTCATCAAAAACGTACATGTGTTTTGAAATTCTGGTCGATCTAAAGTTACTTTTGACTTCACTTTGTTGGTACTGAAGGAGGGGTATTGGAGGAAGAATATTATCAGCAAGATTCTATATTTACACTCAGGGAGAAGAGTTATATTAAGCCCTTCATATTAAAAGTGATGCTCATTTTAATACCGGCTCACTGACTCGGCAGTGCGATAGCTTTAATTTATTACCTGCCCATCAGAAATGCCCACTCATTATCCCATTCATTACAGGAGGGACGGTGTTAATATTAAACCATTAAACGTGTTTCTGCAAGCATGCATGTAGCTCAGGTGAGCCACATTCCGCGTGTCAGAAATGCACTCAGGCTTGTGAGATGTTCAGCGCAGCCATTGGCTGCCATTGCCTGCGTTGAACACATTCGAGTGGCGATGCTGCCAACGTGAAGTTGACAGTTTGCTGTTCAACGCGCGTGTGTGCGCATGCGTGCGTGCGCGCACGTGCGTGCGCGCACGTGCGTGTGTTTGTGTTTACACGTGCGTGTGTGTGTGTGCGCGTGCGTGCGTGTGCGCGTGCGTGTGCACGTGCGCGTGTGTGTGTGTGTGCACGTGCGTGTGTGCGCAGAGCTTATGGGGAGCGGTGGTGTAGCGGTTAGCGCGCTGCACTGCGAACCCGGGCACCTGAGTTCGATTCTCGTCCACGGCCAACATCAGTGATGATTATCTGTACCGGTCCTGGGACTCCCCCTTAGGTCGACTCAGCCTCAAATGTGGTGTACGTGGTGCGGTGTGTGAACATCGCCGGGCGTGGTGCTGGCCACCCACCCCCTCGTGTGCCGTGCCGGCCTTCATAGGTGCTACTCAGAGCCGGCCCAGCCACTAAGCGACCCTTGCAATTGCAAAGGGCCCCGTGGCCAGCAGAGGGCCCCCTAGAGTCACTGCTAGCGAGTGGGTGAAAAAAATCATACATCAAAGGGGCCTTCAACCAAATTTTGCTTAGGGCCCCCAAAGGTCTAGGACCGGTTCTGGTGTTACTCACTAGCAACACTTGCCCCGACAGTCTGCTAAGGCTACACGGGGGACCTTTGTCTTTTGCAGAGCCTCGGGGAGTTGTAGGGCTGCACGCCAGTGGGGGAGAGCACGACAAAGCGAATGAGGCCTCACACATTTGTGCAGTTATTCTTTCAGGCGCCATTGGTGCGGATAATAATTGGCGAGAACTCTTCTTCATTGGCCTTTGCTTAGTTAACAAACCAAAATCCTCTAAAACAAAAAAAGTTGTTTCTTTCGGTCGGCCGGCACTTATGAAAGCGTTTCAAGGTTAGGGCCATGTCACAATTAATACATTACGGCTCCGCGAATCGAGTAACACAGTTTGGATGATTATGCAACATTGGGGTCGCTGTGCATGGCTTCATTACGTGGCACTTTATATAAGTAGAAGAACGAAATCCTGGAGTCTGCGACCGCCACACCCGAACCTCCCACGAAATTGTTTTCACGAGAGACCGAGCGCCAACCGGCAGAACCTCCGATTTTTCCTGGATTAAGCAGCAACGTTGGACGCTGTGCATGTCCTAAGGCGTCATTGCATGGCACCTTTCCACGACACAAACCCAGTGCATCGGTGCCAGCCTCTGAAATCTCCCGCCGGTCAGAGTTGTGTCAGATAAATGGCATCCATTCGGCGGAAAGAGAGCAGAGACGCGCCCAACGAGCTTGCTACACCGAAGTCATTAATGTAACAGCAGATGCCCTTTCCTTACGAAAAAAGCCGTGACCCTCAACACCTGCGACGGTTGATTGGGGTGAAAGGCATCGTGATGTGTCGGAGCGCGTCGAATCCGACTGCCCGGTTGGGGGAGTGTCCTGATCGATTGTCGAGCCAAACGTCTGCGACAAATGTTGTGCCGTCTTTATTTTTCATTGTGGCACATACGGCCGTGTGACACGCGACGAGGGCGACTTGCTCTCGAAATGAATGTGAACGTTGTTTTGGAACGGCAGAGTATGCCACCAAGGCCAGAGCAAAAGGGCAGGCAGATGGATAATTGTTCATTGATTAACGTGTTCCAGGAGCAGTCATTCTTGAGCTGTTTAAGCCTTTGGACTTAATTACTTTGAGCAAACAATGCCTCTCATGCCTCCTTTACAATTTGATTTTTTTTTAATCTGCTCAATGAACAGGAGCTAGAGTGAAATGTTTTTTTTTTAAATAGTTGTTCACGATACGAATCGTGACAACTCTTCAAAACACAGCACCAGTCTGTAACAACACAACAGTTTGAAATGTGTTGTTAATAATTACACGCGCTCGCAACCCCTCTACAATGTAACAAACGTACGTGTGTCTGTCGTGCAGTTCGTACAACAAAAGAGATAGCGCTAACTAAATAAATAAAAATGAGAGTTGAGCTAGCAGGGGATTATTATATACTTAACGATGTGCATAACAAAGAGATCCCATTTGCATAACGAGACGCACGCCAGATACAAGGTCTGTGCCGTTCCAGCACGGCTTGTCCAGGAGGTGGTAAACGGAGCTGCATGGCGTGAACTTTGTGTACGCGCTTCGTACGCATCGTTGGGGGAGAACAGATGGTTCCTTTTTCGAGTGACCTAATGTGGGATGCCGTGCCACGTGAGCTGTGGTGAAGTGCAGACGTTGATTAGACGCCATCATTTTTGGCTGAGTTTACCTGGGAGTCGGCCCAATCCTGGCCATATTCCCAGCAAAAGGTGTGCGCGGTTCGCCTCGCCACTCGCTACTCTCCACGAACATTTGGTCAAAGTGGACAAAACGCGCCCTTAACATCGCCTCTTTGCGATTGTCAAGGAGAAGAAGCCGAGCTGCCGAAGCATCGGGGTTCGTCGGCGCATTCACTTTGGTTGCGCGTCGCGACCATGCTCTGCTTGCCCATTGAATGGCCATCGCAAATTTTTACGTGCGAGTGCTCTCCCCCCCCCCTCTTAAAACGCTTCAGATGGAGAGCGTCTTGAAGGGGGGGTGGTCTGTCGCTCGCTTCCCCATCGTCTTGTCTCAAAGCTTGGGTTGCCTCCCCCCACTCCCACTAATGATCAATCATAATCCTGTAGATTAAGCCAAGCTTATGAAGAGCAAGAAATGGTATTTGATTTTGCAAAAACGACTGTGCTTTACTGTCATGCTAGCTCTCACAAACATAAAGGCCTTCATAAATAAACAAAACATCGATTACAAAAAATATAAAAAACATTGATAAAGTTGAAACGGCTACACTGAAATTACGGAAAGAAAATAAAAAAAAGAATAGACATCAGGAGTCAGGCAAGGAGAAGGAGGAATTATTTCCAGTCGGTGATTATTAACCACCATACTTTATGGTTTATAAACACGAACTCTGACAAAGTACATGGAACAAAAGCTGAAAAATATGTAAAAAAAGCACAGATAGATGTGTTGAAAAGCACACTGACAATGAGATAGAGGAATACAGGGACCAAAGAACAATTGTGAATCAAGGAAATGTGAATGGTCTCGTAATGAATACATTGCCAGGGGTAGACAGAATGACAGCCGATGGACGAGACAGTGGATTGGCAGCCAAAGGAGGGAACGCACTTGAGAAGAAGACTGCCCACTGCGGAGATGGAGCGATGGGATGAGATGGAGTGATGAGATGGGATGGAGCGATGGGATGAGATGGAGTGATGAGATGGGATGGAGCGATGGGATGAGATGGAGTGATTAGATGGGATGGAGTGATGGGATGGGATGGAGTGATGGGATGGGATGGAGCGATGGGATGAGATGGAGTGATGAGATGGGATGGAGCGATGGGATGAGATGGAGCGATGGGATGAGATGGAGTGATGAGATGGGATGGAGCGATGGGATGAGATGGAGTGATGAGATGGGATGGAGTGATGGGATGGGATGGAGTGATGGGATGGGATGGAGCGATGGGATGAGATGGAGTGATGAGATGGGATGGAGCGATGGGATGAGATGGAGTGATGAGATGGGATGGAGTGATGAGATGAGATGGAGCGATGGGATGAGATGGAGTGATGAGATGGGATGGAGTGATGGGATGGGATGGAGTGATGGGATGAGATGGAGCGATGGGATGAGATGGAGTGATGAGATGGGATGGAGCGATGGGATGAGATGGAGTGATGAGATGGGATGGAGTGATGGGATGGGATGGAGTGATGGGATGGGATGGAGCGATGGGATGAGATGGAGTGATGAGATGGGATGGAGCGATGGGATGAGATGGAGTGATGAGATGGGATGGAGTGATGAGATGAGATGGAGCGATGGGATGAGATGGAGTGATGAGATGGGATGGAGTGATGGGATGGGATGGAGTGATGGGATGGGATGGAGTGATGGGATGAGATGGAGCGATGGGATGAGATGGAGTGATGAGATGGGATGGAGTGATGAGATGGGATGGAGTGATGGGATGGGATGGAGTGATGGGATGGAATGGGATGGAGCGATGGGATGAGATGGAGTGATGAGATGGGATGGAGCGATGGGATGAGATGGAGTGATGAGATGGGATGGAGTGATGAGATGAGATGGAGCGATGGGATGAGATGGAGTGATGAGATGGGATGGAGTGATGGGATGGGATGGAGTGATGGGATGGGATGGAGTGATGGGATGAGATGGAGCGATGGGATGAGATGGAGTGATGAGATGGAGCGGTGGGATGGAGCGATGGGATGAGCGAGAGACGGATGTTTAGATTGCAGCACAACGGAGGGCGGTGTGTACATGGAGTGGCCTTCATCCAGAAGTGGGTCGTTATTTGCTGACGATAAACAAAACAAACATTGCAGTAATTACCTTCATTGTCCTGGCATAACTATTGCATTTCTTACATATTTTCACAATAATATTACCTGGCCATAATGTGCATGCACTGTTGTTTGTCAGAAACATTAAATCCTACGGTATTCTTGCAACTAAACCTGGAATGCTTTCATCTCTGTGCATTCATCACATTGCATTGAGCTCCTAACGGATCCATCGGCGGGTCATCTTTGCTTTGCAAAATCAATGCTCGAACAAGAAAGATGCTCAACGAACGCAGCGTGGCGTGGTTTTGATCAGCGTGTCCATTTCAAATATTAACAAGTATTCCTCAACGGTCACCTTAATTAGACGCATTAGTGGCACTGTTTTGGATGTTTCCTTTTTACATTCTATTTTTTTCCCGACTTCCATGTAGTTTTCAGACACGTGCGTTGCGTGGCCTAGCAGAAGCAATGCTGAAATGAGGTCATTATAATAGTGCTGCTGAGCATAGAGAGAGGCACGTAATGCTGGCAGCTGAATTGTGTTTCTCTGTCGGTGGAAACAATTCCCATGGTGGGAGATGTGGGGCACGTGATGACCGGGGCTCTGCCACGTCTCCTCACACCTGCCTTGTCCTTCCACACACCAACCAACATTTCGCATCTGCCCCTGACCTACATCTTCAAACGTCTCATCATCATCATCATCCTGCTGCTGCTGTGTGTAAATTGCGCTATAAACAGCAACATCTCTGAGCAGGGATGCCCTCAGTGCCTTTGGCCGAGGTTAATTGTGGAGACCGTCAACTGGTAAATAGTGAAACGTGGGTTGTATAAAAGTAAAACGAGCGAAAGTACAACTCCAGTGGAGTTCTTGGTTCTTTCGGTAAAGTCACGTAGAATGGAAACAATAAAAATAATAAAATAAAACATAATAAAATAATTCTCACGACGTTTCGGCCACAACGCAATCAGCCGTCATCAGGTGAAGACCAGGTCTGTCATTCAGACGCTGTCTCCCCGACAGACCTGGTCTTCACCTGATGACGGCTGCTTGCGTTGTGGCCGATACGTCGTGAGAATTATTTTATTATTTTTATTGTTTCCATTCTACGTGACTTTACCGAAAGAACAAAGAAAATGAATCCCTGCAGTCACGAAAGCTTTAAATCGAAATCCAGTGGAGTTGTTGGTTTGAGGGGTCTTCGTGCTTGCTTGTTGTTGCTCAATATATGTCTGGCGACACAACATTATGGAAGCAGCTGGAACGTCTGCTTTGCATCGCCAATTTCATTGTTTGTCAATAAATTGTTGACGTCTATATACTTGAAATACACACACAAATTCTGTTTCTTTCATCATAAAATACATGTCAGGTCTTTGTGAAGAAGTATGTTTCTAGGATTTGTAAACTGAAAAGCATTACGTATCGTAATATGTAGGTGTTTACAGCCAATATTACATGATTCATTGCTCAAGTAGATTATTTTGGGTCAGGCTGTGTGGCTTAACCCGAAAATCAACTGCGAATCATTCCATTCCTGTTATTAATTTGTCTTAAGTATGGATTGTATTTAATCATGTTACAGTGGCACACTGCCATGCAGCTCTTAAATCTTCGTGAACGGCACATTAGTGCGTTTATACACGGGATGACTCCAGGTGCTCCAGTTTCCTTCCACATGCAAAACACTCATCAGTTGGCCGATAGAACACCTTAGCATGTAGGGGACGTCAGAGTTTGGACAATTGTTTGCGCCAGTTCATCACGTGGCCACCTTCCCACTTGCACCTCTGAGTCGATCTCTCTCTTTGAGAGTGAGCGAATACTGTGTGACACGCTGGAGGTTTAAATTAGTATTCTTAATGTTGTTGTTGTTAATAAGTAACTAACCTGTCAATTATGTGTTGAGTATTCAAATTAGCAGGTGAGTGTAACCTCACATGGCCCTTGAATTCTCATTCGACCTTCAGCTCTTAATTCACTTTCACCAAAGGCTTTAAAACATCATAAGTTAATAAAAAAAAATATTTAAAGCTTTCACGTGATATCGTTCCTGTGTGATTTATTCACGCACCACGATGTAATCAGGCATGTCTCAATGATTTCTCCAGGAAACCAGATGGGAATTCCTGAATAAATTCTCGCCCTGAACACATAATGCCACTTTCAGCCGTGTATTTTTTTTATATCTTTGGTATATTTCCCCATAAATGAATCTATACATTTTTGATAGCCTACGGCATTGGAATGAATATTTTTATTCACCAGCATGCTTTGGGTCCTTGGCATGTGCTGGTAAACACACAGCCATGTGCTGCAGCCGTGATAGGTCACACTTGGGACCCGAGAGACCATCTGCCTTCACCATTCGGTTTCAAGTCTCAGCGCCGCCTTGCTACAGACATCAAGTCACAAAGCCCAGCCCCGTGTTATTGCTCTAGCTCTTCAAGTCACTCCGCAGTCACCCCAGAGATGCACACCTACGAACGCGCATGCATATTCGTCAACTAAATATGCAGTATTCATCGAGACGATTAATTATTCGTGAACTTCTGGCAGCAATCAATCGACGCCGAAAAGTCTGCTCATTCGCTGCATTACCACTGTGCGCAGTTGGGGGCGGGGGGGGTGTACAACGTCGGCAAGAGTGGCTTAAGCTGCTCCACGACCTTGGCTCACGATGGCCCACTTTCGTGAAGTGCCATGGGATGTCCACAATTTAAGCAAAACGAGCACGAAAATCCAAAATGAAATCTTCCAAACTCTGATGCACCTCATTATTGGCACGACTCGCCAAGAAGAAGACAAATATCACCGGTGTATTACCAGCTGATGGTGAACCTGTGAAGTGCAAACACACAATCGGGTGCGATGTCTTTAGGTGCTGTCATGTTGTACCAAATTTGGTATGAACCATAAACAGGAGGATGTTTTGTTCTCGAGAATCAACGCATGCAATTTCTTGCAATCATAACCATATCCACCAGTTATTTTTTCTAGTCACGTACGTGTGTTCGTAGATATGTTGAACTTCTTTCGCACCGTACGTAGCAAACCGTGCTAATCGCGGGGGAAGGACAACAAACGTCAATGCCATTGACACCACATTGATGCCGCAAGTGACAGTCTCAACTGCCGTATTAACCATGCTCGTCAAATCAGATTGACATCCGAAAGACACTTTTAAAATTAATATTGCAGTTAAATGTTAAGGGCATGTGAATAGGCGTGAATGTATATTTTATGATTCGTGTTATACGTACTTATGCAAAGCAAAGTGAATGAATCATGGCGAAAGTCTGTACAAAGTAAAATATGCAGGCACAAAAAGGACTGAAAGATATTTATGGATTGGCCATTGAAAAGGGGCATACATCAGACACACTTGCACTGCAGTCTATGTTTAAAGGATCGCACTGTAGATGTGAAGTGGTGGTATCAACAATGGGCATGCATACTCAGTGAGATTTCACGTAGATGCAGATTTTGTTGCGACTACAAACAAGGTGAGCTGCGGTTTGAACCATCCAGAGTCACCATCGGCAGCAGCAGCAGCAGCAACAACAACAAAAACAACATTAAGTCCAAGCCCTTTGATGCTAAGTAGATGGCTGCAGCGTTTTGGGACATCTGGAGGTCATTCTCATTGACCTTGTGTCGACAGGCTGCTCTGTCACCAGTGCCTCGCGACTAAAGCCGCTCGCCACTAAATTGCTTCTGACTGTTCGCGAATGATGGGCCCGGCTTTATTGCGTAGCGCAGCTGCCGAGCTCGTCTCTGTGACGAACACCGCCGGATTCAACAGCGGACCGCTCAAAAACAAAAGCTGGGAAGTGTCAACAGGTTGAGAGACTGAGCCCAGTTGCAAATGTGCACCACCTCCACCAAAAACAACAACAACAACAACAACCGCCATTCGCTACTAAGTGGCGGTGACGTCACCACGACGCTTGTGCCAGGCCAAGTGCACCTTGAGGCCACGTGAAGTGTCGAACGCCCGCTGGCAAGAGGTCACGGGGCTGACCCAGGTGCCACGGGTCGACTGACCGAGATGACCGAGATGACTGGCTGATGCACCACCTGTGCCCCCTACTGTACCAACAACAACAACAACAACCATACACACACACACCTTGTCGGTGTTTGTACTTTTTGCTGGGCATGCGTAAAATAATCAACTTAAAATACATTCTTAGTCTCATCATTCATATTGTGAATCGTGCACTTAGAAGTGACTGCTGCGTTTACAATGTAATTAATTTGTGCACAAGTCGATGACGGCTGAGATCAGCGGTGAGTGGTATCGGCGTCATGCCGTGAGTCGAAGCACACAACCCTTCAGCGTAGAGAGCGGCCCGCAGAAGTGGATGTCACAGAGCTACCTCTGAAATGTCTTCAAATGACCTCTATTTCGCACAGTAGGTGGCAGCACCCGCTGCCACAGAGAGTAATATTCTCAAGAGTTGGAATATAGCCAAATTAAGTACCAAAAACTAACTTTATGTGATGGTTTGTGCACTCAGTGGTGTTCCGGCTGAACCCATAAACTCGCTACGCTTGAGAATCACAGGCGGGCTGAAATCTCTGGATATTAATTCAGGATGTCAGCGGTGCCAGCATTGCGCTTTGACCTCTGACACATTCAGCATCCTCCTCCGATTATCACGAAATAAGTTCAACATACATACAGCAGCCTCGTCCAGTGAGCCACCCAACTTTAGCTGACCAATGTGGTGAAGTATGATCAAACTTCTACTGAGAAACAGCAATGCAGGTCCTACTCTCCTGTGGCTGGTCTTTTGGCACTTACAAGGACCGTTTTTCAGAAGAAATGTACACATACAGTTACTTGAAATCGAATGTTATAAACGATTTCCAAAAGTACTCTTTCTTTTAACCACTATAATTTATTGCACAATGTTATAATTATTGTAATGCGCCTTGCACTAAGGCACTATATACATCTCTATAAGATGACGGTAAAGTGGTATTGGCCGTGCGATGGAACACTGAACAGGTGAGCTGCCTGAAGGCGATCATCTCCCACCTCGGGAGGCTTTCATCTGGCAGTAGTGTGTGGCACATTAGGAATGGATCACTCTTTTAAGTATGTCCTTGTGCAGCAAGGGAGTAAAGTGGGGTTCTGTGATAGTCCTGATGTGCTGTGCAGTGCATCAATGCATGTGTGTACAGCAGCATGTGATGACTGAGTCGGGCCTGTAGGTGACTGGCAGGGTTATTGATTGACCACGCGGATATACCAGTCACATGGTTAATGGCGGCTCGGGAGCAAGGCTGGTTGTAACACACGTGTTGTTGCATTTTACAGGTAAAGGACCCAAAGGTTGTTTTTGATCGTTACATAAATGTTCTAGACTTGTTCTAGACTTGTTCTAGGCTTTAAGCTTGGCTTTGAATTGTTAGTTTGTGATATATGCAATTAGAGGCGTTTTAGC
Organism: Lampetra planeri; assembly: GCF_965212315.1. Classification (NCBI taxonomy): domain Eukaryota; kingdom Metazoa; phylum Chordata; class Hyperoartia; order Petromyzontiformes; family Petromyzontidae; genus Lampetra; species Lampetra planeri. Next base: position 12,638,564 of record NC_136118.1, on the reverse strand, counting down.
ACTGTGCATTGTAAAGGGATGACGCACTGTAATTAGTTACTGTCATTGTAATTCTCTAACTCTAATACTGTTTAGTATATAACCATGCCCATGTACCCAGAATATAACTACTTGCAATGCTATTGAGAATAGAACACATGTAAAGTAGTAAGCTGTACAATGGTGATATACAGTACGTATACTGTACACATACAGTACATATAATGGGTGTAAGATACCGATATAAGTGGATAGTATAGATAGACATACAGCTTAGGATTAAAGTAATAGTCGAATAATGATGTGCAAATGTGATTGTCAAAGACAAAGATGGTTTATCAGTAGTAAAATTGGGTTTAAGAGAAAGGGTTAATGAATAACCACGCGGATAGACCAGTCACATGGTTAATGGCGGCTCGGGAGCAAGGCTGGTTGTAACACACGTGTTGTTGCATTTTACAGAGGGACGGTGCTGTTCTTCCCAAGATTGATATTAACCGCAATAAATAAATGTGCTTGCCCTCGATTTGGAGCATCTGCCCACCTCCTTCATTTCGAGTGTGCAACAAGTGTAATGAAGGGCTGTGAAAAATGTTCATATCACTACGAGCATAATCTTCAAATTATTATTCGACTCTTAGCGTACGAATGACAGAAAATACCAAAACATTCAAACGGCACTGCACAAATGAGAGAATGGATTCATGAATGAAATTTGTGACCCCCAAATCATGGAAAGTCATGGATTGTTGATGGCGAGCGAAGGAAATCAATACGTGTAACTTCTCACGGTTGACGACTGCTGACAAATGTTTCTCTCGCAAGAAGCATGGACATTTTTACCTCCCTATGTGCAATTTGCAATCCATATGCAACACAAGACGTTATTTAACATGTTTCCGCAAAATAGTACGGTATATAGTCTGTACTGCGTACTCATTATTTGTACAATTTGCATACATTTCCCGTTTCGTAAAAAAATGGCTTGCAATTGTTTCAATTTTTTAGTTATATTCGTCAATTTGTTTCACTATACAATCGTTGAAACTAAATCTTGCACGCCAAAAAAAAGATACTGCGATTCCCAAAAATTCTTATATTGATGGGAATTAAGCATCGGATAGGAATAGTGCAATGTTGATGAGGTTCACGGTGTTTTTTGTTATGCTCGAGCAAAAGGCTGTACGAACATGTGACGCACTTGTTATTTCTGCCACCGTGTGGAATTTTGATGTAATAAATAATGTTTTTTATACGGCACTTTATTCACACGTGCTCGTTGTACTAAAACACGGTCATGACCATCATCTTAAGTAGGGAACGATAAATGTAAAGGATTTTTAGTGGCAAAACGAATTGCCACGTCTGCCCCTGTTTTATTGATTGCAAACCCTTCTCTTAATAGTTTGACTCCACGTAAAAATGCGACCTTTAAAACGATAACTTTTAGGTGGTTTTTCGCAAGCAGAATACATGTACAAAGTGTGTTATACTACATTTGCATTTGTCAAAACAGGTACACGTGCAATTACATCAATACAAGAATGTCGTAGGTTTACAACCATGCGAGATTTCACAAATTCGATTTAAGGATTACCATTCATTTTATAACCCTCGGGGGGGTTTTAGTTAAACTATGCCGCAGTTTATATGACTCCCTGCTATGTAAAAAAAATGTCACCAAACAACAAGTAATGATGCTAAGCCGATCATGCACTGCGATGGGTCACTGAGCCCGTTCGGCTGCGATTCGGTGATTTTCTGCGTCATGGTGCTTGTTATCAAAAGGACATTTTCAAATTAACTTTTGCAGTTTCTGTAGTTTATCAAGGTCTCCCTTATTAGTAAAACTTGACGCTTGCAAGTTAACGTAAACATGTATATTTAAAACACTGCAATGTGATGAATCCTAAATATCAGAATTACAAATGCTCCTTTGTTGATTTAAAATCCAGGAAGAAATGTTTTTCAATATTAATTTAAATATAGTACAGATAACTTAAACACTGTTTTAAATGTGCATTTTTTTTATTTTCTGTCATCAGCCATTGTCTATCCACTGCTGGACGAAGGACGTTATCACACCATTGCCATCCCTCACGGTCCAATACTGCCACCATTTCTCACTCCTGCGTCTGGTGGCGAGATGTTAACTACCTTGCCTGCTATGCAGGAAGTCGTGGCTTCAATCCGGACCCTGACGCCTGTATATTTGGAGTTTGCATGTGTCTTTCCCGGTGGTCGCATTGATTTTTCACTGGGGCCTCTGGCTTTTTTTCTCCTCTAGATTTAGAGACGTGCATTTAGAGTATTTGACTGAAATGAATTTCCACATAAGCCACTTCGTTGAGCTATAATTTGTGGCCAGGTCGCTTCTGAAAAATAGCTATATAGCTCAGTCGGCCTTACCTGGTAAGATAAAAATAGTTTATTGTTTAGTTTACGTGAACCATTCCCATTACCCCATCTCTGCGGTGATTGTATTCCTTGGGCCGCCACTCAACTTGCGATGTGTTCTGCCCAAACCCATCTACTATCATTAATTGCCACTGTAATGGCCATCATTGTGTTTGTCCTCTGAACCTTTATCTGCCTCAGTGTACTTCTCAGCATGCATCTCTCCATGCTTCTTTGTGCATTTTTATGCCAAAACGTAGCAATCATCCTCTCGTCCGTTTTCCTCTTGCCAACCATTGCATTGCATTCTCCCATTACGCAAGTGTAACGTGTGTTTAGCTCTAATATAGGAGTTGTTTAAAACATCTTCATGCATGCGGTGTGATTCTTCACAATCGTGGATTCGTGGTGGGTATATATATATTACAATTTTTACTTGGAGTAATCCCGAGAATACTTGAGAAAGAGATGCCCGAATTACGTTCGTCATTCTAGTTCCATGAGTCATTGGTGCGTCATCCTATGTGCTGCCCCTCTTAATTGGGAAGCCTCGTTGACAAAGCAAGGTCGCATTTTCCTCGAGATTGTTCACAAATCGTTCATGGAACCATCATTTCACCACGCAACCAAATACATTATCGTTACATCAAGATTAATTATAAAATGTGAGGGCACAATGTGACTTGTAAACAGCATTATTAACTATCATTTCCCGTGTAAAAAATCCACCTGCCAAACGCAAGGCACCACAGTATTGTAATGCAATACTATCTATACAAAACCGACATGCAATATTTGAAATATTATGCAGTTTCACTTTACCAAATTAAATAAAAACCGGTGTGTTTATACGACATTTTCTTAGGTTTTTTCGGTAAAGTCACGTAGAAAGTAAAATAAAATAAAAAACAAAAATCACGACGTTTCGGAGGCAACACAAGTCTCCGTCATCAGGTGGGACCGTCACAGCCAGATTAGCTGTATCAAGTGAGGCAATGATTCAAGATGTAATCCCTTTAAAGCGAGTTGAGGGGGGAGGGAGAGGGAGGGGGGAGCTCATCAGACTATGGTAGCCAATGAAAGGAACGTATCGGGAGGGAGGGGGGGCGAGGCCAAAAGGGTGGGCGATGGACGCCCCCCCTCCCTCCCGATACGTTCCTTTCATTGGCTACCATAGTCTGATGAGCTCCCCCCTCCCTCTCCCTCCCCCCTCAACTCGCTTTTAAGGGATTACATCTTGAATCATTGCCTCACTTGATACAGCTAATCTGGCTGTGACGGTCCCACCTGATGACGGAGACTTGTGTTGCCTCCGAAACGTCGTGATTTTTGTTTTTTTTTATGTTATTTTACTTTCTACGTGACTTTACCGAAAAAACCTAAGAAGATGATTCCTTGCAGTCACGAAAGCTTCAAATCTAGAATTTATACGACATTATTCTTCTCTTTTCGCGAATCCATTTTGCCCGTTACAACTTCGCTGTTGTGTTTACTACGGTTCGGGAGGAAGGGAGAAGATAAGTACACCGACTTTATTTCAGTAGGGGAGACGAAAAAAAAGTGTCTACATTACAACAATGACCTTGGTCAAGCGATGAAGGTACATTAAATTTCAGGCCTAAAAAAAGCCCGTAGGGCTACGAAATATGAGAGAAAAAATGCAGTTAAAAAAATATGAAGGTGCAGCCCTGACATTACTTGCTCACGACATCCACGAGAACACGCTCCTGAGAGCACCTCTAGGAAATGGGCCTACTCTTCCACACATGCCAGGTGTATTTGGAGAGGTCGGAAGAGCCCACACTCTAACCACACCGCAAGTAGCCTGTTGATCAACCAAATGCAGCCTTCCGATTTGTACTGCTGAGTGGACAGAGTGACGGCGGGAGGGATTTAATAATGTTCCCATTGTTTCAACTGCCGCGCCTGGAGATCGAACCTGCGATCCTGTGGATTGCAAGTCCAGCATGTGCGAACCACTACCCTGTGGCTGCCATCCCGATTGCAATATTGCCATCGAATATTCTCTTGGACAGGTGGCTGGCATTGCACGTTTTGTTAAATCCCTTGGAAGAAAAACAAACTAAGAGGATAAAATGGGAAATGTGTATTCATGGTGTCTTTATTTGAATGTAAAGCCTCCTTGGAGAGGCTCCCGTTGCGATTGTGGACGAACGGGGCAACAGGTGGAATTGGCATGAAGAGGCCGTGTTCACGTCACCGCATGCGCATGCAGCTGACGCACTGGGCAGCAGACTGTGTTGCTTGCCGCTGAGTGATGGTGCCATCTAACGACACGCAATACTGCCAGTGCCATATCAAGTTTCTCACAATATTATTATTTTGTCAGCGAACATTATATTTATGGTAAGCATACGTTATCTTGATTATCCACGTCACGCCTCATTTTGTGTGCGGTTTGTCAACCTCGATGTATGGCTCCAACGCGGACTGATAAACAAGGCAGCCATGCAGATTGTTTTGGGATGTTTCTATTTTTGTGTATGGAATGAGCAGTACACGAATAACATTTTGGTGAATGTTTCTTATTGTTAATGCGAAAGTGGTCATTCGGTCAAAATCGTCCAGAATGGCGGCCAAAGCCAGCAACACGAATTGGGCCCCATAACTTGTTCAGCTTGAGACGGTGCGTATTGGGGCTTTACGGTAACAGCTTTACTGAAAAGAAACACACAATGTCAGATGTTCATTGAGGGAATTGTGGGAACAAATAACGCGTAATTTAGACACTGCTTAGGCACAACATTTGCCAAATTTTTAATGTGCTTTTACCTACAGGAAACGACAGCTTTGCATTCTGAGCAAGTAGGGTATAAACCCTTTCTCAGAAAACATTCAAACAGTTAATATTTACCTTATGGGAGAAAAGAAGTGTGTGGCATTTGCACTGCTGAAGCATTAATCTACTGCTGTTAAATCTTCTTGTGCTATTTTCAGATAGGTTATATTCATACTCTTAGGTTTTTTCCGTAAAGTCACATAGGTAAAAAATAATAATAAAATAAAATAATATGAAAATAACTACATTTTTTTCATTTATTATTAACTAAATTATTTTCATTTATTATTATTTTATTATTTTTTTTTACCTACGTGACTTTACCGAGTATGAATCCTTGCAGTCACGAAAGCTTCAAATCTAGAATTAAGGTTATCTTGACCTAAGAGAGAGAGAAAAATACAACAGAGTGTGCTTTTTGTTTATACGAAGTGTATATCGAATGATTTTTTTATAGGTTAATAAAATGTGTCCCTTCGTTAATTGTCCTTGTATAGAGACTGAGTTATCATTGCTTGATATATCGATGTGAACTCATAGTGCACTCAACACACTGTTTTCTCCACGTGCTGTGTAGTAAAAACCGCATGCACACATCACTCGCTCGCACATTGAACGCAAATACAAAATTCTCTGTACGTCGAATTATTGACCGGCTAATTCAAGCGTGTGCTATTAACAAGTGTGCCTCTTAAGGCCAGCGCAGCTGTGATGGATTGCTATGATCAGCATCCGTCCATGGGTTTTGATGTAGACAAATGTTCACATCTCCTGACTGCGTGTATGGCGCACCGAGATCCCTGGATGAATTGCGCCTTATAAATGTAAATTAGTATTAATAATTATGAAACGCACCCAGGTATTATTTTTAGGCTGCATTGATCAAAAGTGGCTCAGAAGAGGTTCAGATGTATGTTTGTTGATCTTCTTTCGCACACCCGTACGTAGCCAGCCGTGCTAATCAGAGGTGCTGAATCACTTGCCAATGGTACGTTGCAGGGCGAGGAATACAATTCACATTTGGCAGGATTGAAGAACTAACCACTCAATATGCAACTGCCTCGAAGACTATAATGCACAACAAACAGCTTCTATAAGTGGTGGTGATGTCACTTTGTGCCAAGCTAGGTGCACGTGAAGGAGTAAATGCTTCCTAGCAGGTCAAAGAATGGCACACGCAAACGGCATGCGTGTCCATTGTCGCCTTGTTAGCCTGCATCAAGGCCTGTGGATGAGGGGGTGGGGGGAAGTTGCCATTTCACGTACTATTGTCATTCTTATATCGGGTGTGACTCTGATGTGTGGCTCTTTGCTAACAGCATCTGTATCTGCGTGCTATTAATATCTGGGCACAGCATGAGACCTTTATTTTCCACGATGGATTCCGCTCTGGATAGAAGGGACACCACCTCCCATTGTAGAACAACTTGAAAGTGAGTGTGCCGTACTTGGCCCTTCCCCTCTTCAACCATTATATATACGGAGTGGTAGCTCTTGTAATCTCTCATTTACTTGATACAGCTGTCGTGGCTGTGACGGTTCCACCTGAAGACGGAAGCTTGTGTTGCCTCCGAAACGTCGTGATTTTTATTTTATTTTACGTTTATTAATTTTTTTTTTACCTACGTGACTTTACCGAAAAAACCTAAGAATATGAGCTCAGAGGTATTCGTCAGCTCTGACGTACCAGGGTGCGTCTTACAAAATTACACTCATGCCGTGCAGATGATGGAGTGGTTTCATTCACACGGGCTTTCTAGTGTCTGCAAGTTAATTTGTATTGAACGCAGCAGCAACAAGAATTACGTGTAATTGTCTGCGGCCATAATGAGTAAAAACAATTGGAAGTTTTTTCGAATGCCATGCAAATCTGACGTAGAAGCAAGAGATATGTGGAGGTGATGGTGATGACAATTTTTAGCCAGGAAAACCTCGCTAGGTTTTAGGATGATCCTACATCCGGATGTTTGGCCAAATCCCATCAATGTGTAATGGAAAGTAGTGAAAATAACAGAGTAACCATGAGAAAACCCACGCTTGCAAAGCAATAACACTCAACGCCTGCGTTAGGAGAAAGAGTGTAAACCGAAGCCTATTTTACCATTGACGTAATGCTATTAATTTAGGATATGTTCCTGGGGGTAATTTGTATTGTCAAAACTTGCAGAAAGGTACTAAAACAAATGTTATATAACACGTTTGCAGGGTTATGCCAAAGTCTTACAGGTAAAAAACTCGCAATGAAAACTGCTTACGGCATAAAACACATTATGTATGTGCATTGAGTGAGCGCAACACGTGGTTGACTAGGTACTTTGTGCTTTCAGAGTGGAGCATTAAGTTGAAATATTTATAAATAATGCCTATGTATGTGTTTATTTTGTGTTTGGGCACTTTTATCGGTGAATGAATGATTTATGTAATTGAGTGAGCTCATGAATTTTGTTTCTATGGCAGTATCCCTCGAATGAAGACAAAAAATAATCAATTTCATTATTCATATTATTTTCTAGCCTGGGGCTGAAAAAACAGTTGATATGTTCTCTCAGTGCCCAGGCATGGGGCATTGGTTACATAATCCATTTACCCACCTTCTAAAATGCTTTGTTTATTTTTTCATGTATATTTTATGATGCCCAAATTCAATAGGACTGTACTATGTTTGATTTCCCAACAATAAATAGTGGATTGCAGTGCAAATCAGTTGGTGATTATGCTCCAACACTGTTTTTTATCGCCATAAAATCTGCACGCATGTTTTTTTTTCATAACATGCAAACATGTGTTAATTAGGCATACATAGGTGCTGTGCGAAAGCTAGAACATTTCACGTTTCTCAAGCTGATACAGGAATACTGAGAACCATAACGACCGCAGGGTACTGGGTAAATTGTCATTTTCAATCGTATAGTGGTTTTGGCTCCATGTTTCACGAAACTACAGTACATAGTTTTGTATAGTACAGAGGTTAGGCGAGAGTTCAGCTTGGTTCAGTGGATATTGAAGAGTGTTCTGGAAGAGTTTATTTCAGTTCTATACTATTCCTACAACGCCACAGGCTTTATTTGAAATGACATTGCGTCTGATTTTTTTTTTATATATCGCTGTTCGAAGTAAACTGGGACCATTTTTAACGGCATTCGGTTAACACGCAAATTGTTTCACTTTACATTTGAGCTGTCACTTCAAACGGATATGCAAATTCACGTGTGCTAGTCCGCCACACGACCGGACAATGTGGTCTAATGATATGCAAACTAATTACCAAGGCACTCAATCGTCAAGCCTCAGCAGCGGCCAAAATGGTTTAGGTTTGAATGTCAAGCAATCAACCGATGTACGTAGTGGGCATCATCCAATTTAGTTGGGAATGAACACCGAAGTCGCAAATAAATTGAGACTTTGGGACGATATTATGTTCATGGTTACAACTCGCAATTGATGGGTTAGTGTTTGCATTGCAGTGGCTGCAACTAGGCTGTATAAAATAAAATTTCAAATCGTTTTTTTTTCCCTTGGGAGGTCGTATATTTAAAATAAACCGCTTAAAGTTACGCTCGGTTAAATTGACCACATGGTTAGCAGGTGATGGCACACGCCATGCACGCTCCTGCACTACTGGAGATGTCATTCACGTGTGATATCAGCCCGCGACATACTGGATCTTGCACTGCCGCGTGACAGGGTCTCCTTGTGCCTCCGAGAAGATCAACGTTATCGCCGCTAGTTAAATTCTTCTGGGGACAAGCGCGTGTGCGAAAAAGTTACGGTGACCATTCATGTGGGTGACTTTTCATCGTTGCTTCACTTCAGTTGCAGTAGACATCAGTGTGGCCAAAACTTAAGCTGAGTTTGGTGAAACAGTGTCATTCTTTAATACTCAGTTATCATAGGAATACATCAATTAGGTAATAATGTAGTTACGATTGTGCATGTAAAACAAAATATAAGTAGTTACAATTATTTAATTGTAATCGTATATCTGCACATGCGGTGTATCTCAATATTTTTAAACGTCGAGGTATCATTGTGCCATGCTTATATCTATAAAGGCTCTGCACAAGTATTGGAGTGCGAGACAGTGGATTTGTAGGAAAGTCCTGGTAACATTTTCACCTGGTGTTGCTGATTCTATCAGCCCTGGAGATACGATAGACTCAGAAGGTACAGCGTCATTCCACAGTAAAATATTGCGTTTAACGTGAAACTATTTAGAGTTATGGCAGTCAATTAAAGTTGGTTAGTACAATGATTATCACTATCAGCCCATGATCTGTCCACTGCTAGATGAAGTCCCCCCCCCCCACATCATCACTCATTACCCCACCCCTTACTGCCCCCACGAGCATTACACGCAAATAAATAATCGCTAAAAAAATTCGCTCCTCGGTATTTCATCTAGAGACACATTGGACACACCTTACAATTACAAAACTGAATATTTCAACACAGCGATATTTGGTATTGCTTTCGGTGGTAAAAGCTATTACAATGAATAAAAAGTTAATTGGGTTTTTTGTAAAATTTATTTGAAAAGAAAAATAAACAATCAAGCAACTACCTTCAATTCCGTACGACTATTTCAGAACAAACTCGATCGTACTGTTCCTAACATGGTTCTACACCGTCTCACAAAGCGTAGTTATTACTACTGGACAGAGGTGTGGACTCGAGTCATGTGACTTGGACTCGAGTCAGACTCGAGTCATGAATTTGATGACTTGCGACTCGACTTGGACTTGCATAACAATGACTTTGTCCCACCTCTGCTATCAATACATGATTATCTCGTAGAAGGAACATTGAACTTTCTGTCTCATCTGCCTCCTCATAGGCACTAACAAAAAATGAACCCAAATTTTTGTTCGCAGAAAACAGGCTATTGCGCCATAACAGTGCATTATCACACACGAGGTTATATATTTTTTTATAAATTATTTTAAAATGATGCTGAATTATTAACGTATTATATTTGATTTGCCAAGAGGTTTTTTTTTTCTCTCTTGCATGTGTATTTGTTTCATGACTATCATCGAGATATATTTGCATATACAATGACAGTACAGTAAAATTCCTTGTTATTAAAGCTTAAGCTATTATCACAATTCTATCTTGGAATCGCTGTTCGTCTTCTCATCGAATACCATTCATAACTGGACTTTGGAACTAGGCGGCATTGTGGAATCGTGGGTGGGGGAAAGTTTCTTGCAGCCTGGCCTGGCATTCAGGCAACGAGGGTCCATGAGGCATAGCCGACTAAGTGGAATCGCCACTGAAATGAAAGTCCACGAGTGAAAAGTGCTTGAATGGCAATTCTCATCAGTACCGGCCAAATGGAATCAACCCCACTACGAACCAGCCCATGTCAACCAGAATCAACATTTAAATATATGGTTGATGCCTTATGCATGGAATTGGCCTAATTCACCCCAATATTGTTTATGCAGTTTCGGCACCGAGGGAGGACCTGTGAGGCCTGGCCAGGCGATTGTCATGACGATTGGTTATGAATGGAGATTCAACTTGATGAGTCCGAGGCTCTCAAACAATCCACATTAATTTCAAAGGTGCTGCCTGGCATCGCTATTTAAATGAATGGGGCTATCTTCTGGGTGATTCCTTGACTTTCAAAGAATGCACATTCTTTTCAATGGCAAATCCTCCATCACCATTATACTTGATATGTTTTTTGTATGGAAAACTTCCTGTTATACTTCCACAAAAGCGATTGTAGATTTGCACATTTTAATCACCCACACAGAAACTGATTCCTGCAGGGCTCATGCACGATGGGATTGTGGTCTTTGGATGTGATTCCCGCAACAATCTGCCAGCATTCCAATACTCTGGTGAGTGCATTGCTGTTTTTTATTGATCGTATTACCATTCAATGGGGGCAATAAAAAGCAACACACGCTATTAATAGTGGATTGGTTGTATGAGCAAGCAATATATATTAAACAAAAATCACTATTTTGCAGCCCATTTATACCTGCAATTACAACATATAGTCAGCGATTGCATATGAAGTCATATACGTAAAGGGGTGTTTTTTTTCCAACATTCAATATTGTAAAACTAAAGAAACATGAATTATTGTAGGATATCCTAATACTGTGTTCAGTCGCTGGCTCATAGTGGGACATTTATCATTATTGTTTACCCAAGACCCAGGAAAATTTCACCGAGTCTCAAGAGTAATTTTCAAGGGGTTCCTGCCAGGTGTTTAGCTTCAGTGGGCGGCGATGCTGCTACTACGTGCAAGCCAAAGTTAGTCATTTGCATGTGATTTTTTTTTAGCATTGAAATGTTTGGCCAATACGAGTTACATTGTATAGTTTTGTTGTTGTTATTTGGGATGGAAAACCGGAGAACACCATGCAAAACAGGGAGAGAAACATGCAAACTCCTTATAGAAAGGTGCCCGAGTCAGAAGTCAAACCCAGGCACTCTTGCTGTGAGCCACGAGTGTTGCCGTGGAGTTGCCACCGCCAAGCGGAGGGCTCTTGTGTGGGTGACAGGGTGAGCACCGTCTCGAATGAGAGGAGACCCACGGTTAACGGTTTTAATACGTTCCACGAAAACGACTGTTAACCGAAATAACTGTTTAATCGAATTCACTTATGAGTTTTAAAAATAAGTAAAAGTCACTGAGTCTGCAAAAGAGCTGTTTTTTCACTGCCAAAACAGAAAACGCAATGTAAACAAAGCCAGTCGAGGTCGAAACGCTCATAAATGGGCGTCGCTGATTGGCTGAGGGCATGGCTCAGCCCCGCTTACGATTGGCCGAAATTGGCGCCCCGCGTGCATGACGTCAACATGCCGTTCGTCAACATTTGCACGTTCATCGAAACCACGGGGTCTCTATGGGAGTGTTTTTGCACGTGTCATTTAATATTGATTACATGCAATGAAGCCACGTGTCACTAACTGCTCTGGTAATGCAGCAGGGAATGGTCCAATTAATGGCAAGCCTCTTCGCCTAACCACTTTTACTTTTGACCTCCTTCCAACCTGGGTCCTCCAAGGATAATTATTGCACTTTGCAGTGGGCAAAGTCTTTCACTTCGGTTCCATGCGTTCCGAATGCCTTCCAGTATTGTAATTCCGATTTAATGATTGCCCAGTGCCTCCTAAAATGAAAGACATCATTTATCAAATAAAATACCTCTCGCCCCCCCGTCTCCTTGATGTTATTCATACACTTTCTCACCGGACATATCTGTGAGTAATGACCAGATTGATAAAAAGCCCATTCGTACAATAATTTCACTCTAGGGCCATGCTGCACACAAGTTTAATGAAAGTATAAGTATGTAATAAAATGGTGTGTTAAACAGAGGTTAGGTTTACTTGCGTTGTCATTAATATCTTATTAAACATATCATTTGCCTTTGCAATTTGTTGCGAATAATACAGTATTTTATTCTTTGCATAAAAAGCTACATAGTTTCTATATTTCAGGGGATTTTATTTAGCATTTTCCAGTTAGAACCTATATTTTGTTTAATCTATGTTAGAATGTTAATGTGTGATGGATCGTTTTAACATGTAGGCTTTCGCGACCAATATTAATGATAATAGAGCGTTTTTGGGGGGTTAGATCACGTAAATATAAATGTATCGTTCACCCGCCACCACCCGACACAGCCAATTGGCTAGTTTTTGTCACGTGAACTAAACGTGGCAATTCGTTACTTTTGGAGTAGACCTGCAAACTTTACAATTCGAGTGTTTGTGTTAATTTATAAAGAGAGGAAAACCAAATCTGCATAAGACTGTTCTTCCCATTTCTTAACATTACTTTTGTACATTAATTTCATATATCCACATTTTTGGCCAAATAATAAACATTTCCTACAAATAGATGAAGGTATAATTCAATAATAAAAAGCTGTGTTTGGCAGCGTATATATATATCATCGTGGTCGATTCGCTTAACCGTTATTCATGGCAAGCAATATGTTTGTTTGCTAAATTATTGCTTTAATAAGGCACACCAGCTTAATTTACCATATAATTGTTTGCAGCAAACATGTGCACTATGCGATTCAGACCATTCCAGAATCAAATTCTGAAATTGTGAATGCACTGGAAAAAAAAAGTACGGTGAATACATAAATAAACAAAGTGAATTTCAAAGTGCTGTATTTGATCTGCCTTCCGAAGTGTTTCTTGTAACAAAGCACGCGAGAATACGTGGTTGAAGATTTTGTTCTTGGGTAATGGGAGTCCCTGATGTGTTAATATTTACTGAAGAATGCCCAGTGATGCGCACGTCCCGTCTCCCGGGGCACACGTTTAACCCACGTGCACGCTGGGAAACGGACACACCCAGAGGGAAGTGGAACAGCCTCGCACTTAAATTTCGACGTAAAGCTTTAGTGACTGCAGGGATTCATCTTCTTTGTTCTTTCGATAAAGTCACGTAGAACGGAGATAATAAAATAATAAAAATAAAACATAATTAAAGAATACAATTCTCACGACGTTTCGGCCACAGCGCAAGCAGCCGTCCTCAGGTGAAGAACAGGTCTGTCGGAAAGACAGCGTCTGAAAGGGACACACCCAGAGGGCAGTGGGACATCCTCGCGCTTGTGGAATGGCGCCTTCAATAATGCTTTATGTTTCATTATGTAATCATCATGTAATCCCAATCACCCCACAATAGTAAATGAAGATTTCATTCAATTGTGGGTTGAGACAGAAGGATGTTAAGCATGGCGCCTTGCGCACTTATCTCATTCTACTCAGTTCTTACATTGTTTCAGTTTGGTTACATTTTAAATCAAACCTGCGTCACGGAATTTACGATACAAATTGTAAATCGTTTTCCTTTACGGTCACGCGCAGCTCAACATTATGTGTACGCCACAGATCCATCAATCTCCATCCATACATGCCACCACCTGTCTTCCTTCTGTTCCTATTTAATAAACGGAGCCATCGCCTTCACAACATTGAATCACCTGAAAATCGGGGTTTCCCCTTTTTTCTGGCAACAAAACAGGTGTTAAGATGTTAAAACACCAAACCGAAACCTTTTTTTACAAGGAATCATGTCTGCATCCACCACAATGCTTGTGGTCAGAATGCAAACAAAAAACATACTCTTAACACCTGTTTTGTTGCCATAAAAAAGAGGAAAACCTATGATCATATTTTTGTACTGGCAAAGGAGGTCCCATGATTGAATCACCTGTAGAGTCGAAATATTGTGATGATTAGCCAGTGGAGGAGGGTATCTATAAATGCATCACGGCGTATATGAATACTGACCACGCGGTCTTCTGAAGCAATGCATTTTGTTGTGATCGCAAAATCAACCTGACAGGTGGATCACGAGTTGATAAACCGATGCGGCAATTGCAATGTCACAGCAAGACTTCTGGAGGCTTAACTTTGTCGTTTCTCAGCGGCCCTGTGGTGGCCAAGCTGCGGGAATCTTTTTACTCTTGGGCGTTCAGCTGAAATGCAAATTGGGAATTCTCGGAGTTGCCTGGCGGACTGAGGAGAGAGTGAAGTGGAAGGTTCCTCCCACTCCTCGTGTTGGAGCACGCCCTGCAGAGGGAGACAGATTGCAGCTCTGAAAAAAACAATTTCACCCTCCACTCTCGCGCGCTTGCAAGCGCTCTCCTCTCTGTGTCTCGCACGACGCGGTGCGTCGATACAAATCCCCATCTCGTTCCTTGAAAAATTAGGGAAAGTGTTTTTTCGTTCCCTTCATCTTTACGTCTCATCGCTTTGTGGACTTGCTCGTCTTCTCTGAAGAAGCCGGTAGGAATAAAATTTGCTTTTGGATGGATATAGCGAACATCTCGCCATGCGGACTGTGACCACGAGTGCCGTTTTTTTCAAGTTTTTCTAAGGTTTTTCTTTTCTTCTCAAAGGTCTGTTCAGACGCAATTACCAGCCAAGACTTACTCGATCATACCTTCGGATGGACATATCTCGGCCATGTAAATTGGCACGGGGAGTAATCATTGAAATCGCTGCTGAGCTTGGATTTTAAAAGCATGTGGGACATCAACTGGGAGTCGGAAGGACTGCAGACTTTTGGGATTGTGCTTATTCTTTGTGCCGGACTAAAAATCTTACACGTGCTGGGATTTATCGACATGTCAGAGGGTAAGTGCGAAGTGGAACTCAAGCTACGCAGCAGTCACTCGTCTCGTTACACTTGCACATCGGTGACATCTGTGTTCGGTTTATTACAAAAAAAGTGTTCTCAACAGGAGCCTTTTGAATTTAATATTCGTACAGTGGTATATGGTTTTAATTGGAGGGGAGCCCTCGCGCAGCGGTTAGCAGAATGCACTGTGAACCCGCTTGCCCGCGTTTGATTCCCTGCCACGGCAAAAAAAAATAATCGGTGGAAAATGATATCTCGACCGCCGTGTTCGCCAACTCCCTCTCGCCAGAGTGCTGAGACTGTGTGGAACGATGTTCGTCCAGCAATGGGACGACAAAGAGCGGTGGTCGGTGTCCATCGTGTTCGAATTATTTTCAATGTAATTATTGTGTCATATTGTGCAACCGACCATTTGTTGTTTGCGCTAAATATCGAACCCGAGTGCCACAACGTAGCGCCGCTATAAATACTCTATCGACACGCGGATTAGCCGCTGAATTCACATTGTCCAGATTAGGTTTAATAATTGATGAAGGTTAAACAATTGCCCCTACTTTATAGGCGGCAATGTGTGGTTTTATGACACCATTTGAAAAATACCGTTGCCCCAAAATTAATTAATAACACGATGTAAGCCGCTGTTCATCCCTTGATTGAAATCCAACTTTCATTTCAAATGCTAAGGCACATTCATTATTGGACTTATGTGTTTGGCAAACTTTTTTTATTTCAAACATTTTTATTAAACGATATTATAGCATAGCCATCAGTGTCATTTGAAGGTGTTGAGTGGAGGAAGAACCCTTCCCGTTGTATGTTATAGCAAGTGGATTGCTCTCCTCTATTTAGTAAATATAAATAAATATAAAACTCCGTCTGGCAGGTGTGTGCCGAATTTCGATGAACAGCGCAGCACAGAGTCACTCTTCAATTACCTCCGTGGGCCACATCTGGTGCCTGTAATTACAAATGTAGTTTCGCATAGGCCCTAAAAATAATTTGCTTACAGTCGGTCCTGTATAATTACCCTTTTGCTCACAACAGACAAGTGATATGCACATTCGTGTTGCGTAACGTGGAAAATGAAATCTATGTTAAGAAACGCTCCTCAGTAATTTGCAATTAATTATGGTTCACGTTGTTGATTTTGCTATTACATGGACATCAAAATAGAATAAAGTACACTGGCATAAAACCGACAACAGGAACACGAGCAGCAACCAAGGTTTTGTTTTTGCATTTCTGCTGAACTTTAAGCATCGGAGGCATTAATAATGAAGCTTAACCATTATCTGTGATATTTGTAAAAGTCACGGCATACTGTGTGCTGCGCAGAAATTGTCCAAATTGTAAAATCAATCTTAAATTATAGTACATGTTTGCTACTAATTTCACTTTATATTTCAATGGAGTTAGTGCAAGTTATGCAGCACCTCTGATTTATGAACAATGCCACTGTGCATATGCCCATATGCCCATATACAGGGTGCTTAATCTTTTTTAACCCTTCTAAGAATTTACAACAATATCACAAGAAATGTGCCTCCAGGCTCTGGAGACCACTTGGAAAATATTCCAGGCATGTGTTGACAATGATGGCGAACAAGTGGAGACTGACTTTTTGAAGCTATTAAAATACATTTGTTATGTTACAGAGTATTATCCGTTCTTTTTCCATTAAAAACGATAGTCCCATGTAAGTGTTGACATTTTTCTAAGCATCTTGAATATGCACAGTGGATACTCAAAACATGCATCAACATTTTAATTTACATATTGAGACATGGTTACATTTTACTTATCGTGGCATCTATTTTCTCTACGCTGCTACTTCGCCGTGGCATTTCCAATGGCCTACGGAAACTTATTTCAACTACAATTAAGCAATTGGTTACCGAACCAAATAGAAGAGAGTTATTCAATAGCCCCTTGATACTCAAATGTACAGGGGAACAATAGTTCTTCCATGCTCTAATTTGCAGGGAATCTTGTGTCTGGTGTCTACATTGTTATTCAAATGCCCTCCAGCTCAGAGGTGGCTACGTGGCTCAGCGAGTTCATGCCGTGTCAGGCGTCTAAACCAGAAGCACCTTCATACTCCTGCCCCGTGCAGGGACGCTCACGTGGGCAGTGAGTCTTGGAATAGTCTCTCAGTAAAGTCACCAGTACACGTTCACAAGGGGCAACAACAAAAGATTCTGACGAATTTCTGATTGTCCTCGATTTTGGCCTTCTTTCAAGAGTTAAAGCGACAATAGGAGTGACGCCTGCTCGCAAGAGGTCTAGTGGCGATAATTAATTAATTGGAGGAGGGTTTGTGTACTGATTTTGTGAAGATACAGCTAAAGAGTGCAACGTTTTTATTTGATCATTGGTTGTCAAACATTCAAATTGTCGGGGGTAAAATAAACACTGTGACGTAAGTGAAAATATACAAACAATATGGAAACCTTATAGAATGCAATCAATCAACTTTAATTATATGCCTTGCCGATGAGAGCAATTTTTGTTGAGGATTGTGATGCTTTTTATTTTCATGCTCTCGTCAAATTAGTTTATTATCCTCCCAGAAACGTTTAAGCATAGGTGATTGCCAGAAATATAATCCCAGCACTGAGTGAACGGGTTCCTCCCACTCAGCCTGCGTCATGAGAATGTGAAGCGTGCGGCATACTGAAAGGTGCATGATAGACGTCTCGCGATGCAGGTACGTGTCTTCCGACGTGTGTCCATTTTCACTTCTGACACCAAATGTAGTGTAGTGAGTTCTGGAGACGTCGGAGGCTGATCTTGCAAGCAACACTTGTATTCACAATTCACGCAATACAGCCCCGGCTCACTCAGGGCAACGGCCCTTCTGTACCCACTGCCTGGGGAGGTACTGCCTCCGGGCTAACGTGCCCTAACACGGGACCACGACTCTGGGTCCTCTGGCTACGGGTGCCTAGGGGAGGCTACTCTAACCCCCGACCAAGCCAGGGTGCGGGTTCCGACCTCTGGCCCACTCAGACCCGGCCCTCACAAGGACGTCGGGCCGGGGATTCCCAGGGTCTCACCACTGAGCCACACAGAGTCCCGGCCCTGACAAGGGTAGCGTGGCTAGGGGTCCCAGGGTCCTATCTAGCTGGTCTTATTGCTTCTGTCTTGGACTGGCCCCTCCGGCTTTTATACCCAGCAGCGGTGCGTCAGCCCTGGCTCCGCCTACCTTCTAGAGAGTTCCTGAGGGGGCTCCGGGGGATCCCAGGACACCCCGCAGCCCCCTCCTGCTCCGAGGATAGGGATATTGCGACTGCCCCTGCTGGACTGTGTCTGCTCCTACAGGTAAGTGTACATAGCCCGATTTAAAGCTTTCGTGACTGCAGGGATTCATCTTCTTGGTTATTTCGGTAAAGTCACGTAGAAGGGAAGTAATAAAATAATAAAAATAAAACATAATAAAACAATTCTCACGACGTTTCGGCCACAACGCAAGCAGCCGTCCTCAGGCCTGAGGACGGCTGCTTGCGTTGTGGCCGAAACGTCGTGAGAATTGTTTTATTATGTTTTATTTTTATTATTTTATTACTTCCCTTCTACGTGACTTTACCGAAAGAACCAAGAAGATGTACATAGCCCGTTGACGTCACGACACATAGCCCATTCACGCCGCTATGCAATTAAACGGTTGCCTCTTAAGCGAGAACAATTGTAAAATGTTTTCATCCAATAACCCTCCACCGTCCAACGGAGTCAATCAAATCAACTTGTCACATGGCCAAATATGCACATTTATTTGGTTTAATAGCAAAACCGCCACGTTGACTTAATGGCAAGCAACGTGTTTGACAATTTTACAGACAGTACGGCGTTTTGCTGGAGATGACATCCAGCATCATGAGGTGTTAAGAAGAGCTCGCGAGATGTGAACTCGGTAGGCATCATCGACCGTGGGAAATATCTAGCCATCTGGCGGAATATTGTTGTATCAAGACTAAAGATCACAACGTATACACCTATATAGTGGCCAATAATGTAAATGTTTCTTAAATAACTAATGCCGTCTTCAAATAAATTGAATTGTTAATTATTGTGGCACCACAATTTGAATTTCAGGATATTACTGTAAAACTGTGTTCTTGGAAAAGCATATTGCAATGTAGGATTCAACTGTGGGCCGTCACATTTGGAGGACAGTTTAGCCACTTCAGGACAAAGCATTCCTATGGAGGAAAACATAATAGTTTATCCCAAATAGTTTTGATAATAAGGATTACAATTTTCTATAGCATCTAATTAATACGATAACAATCTCTAGATGCTGTAGAGGGCAGCCATGAACAGAAACAGCACATTTAGGTTAACTAAATAGAGTAATAAAGTCAAAACAAAAACACAGGGGAACAACACACCGTACACAAAATACATCACCCAGCGTCACCCCAATCAGATGAGAAACTTTACTACAACGTGTAATGATTGCGGCGGAAACACAGGAAACATCGGGAAAGATGGTGATTTAGACTGAAGATGGTGTGTGAAATGGGGTGGGGAAAAAAAACACTATAGGAAGGAGAAAAGGCAGAACATCGGTGTGGAAAACCAGAGGGAAGACATCCCAAACACGAGGGCAACAGAGGAGAAGAAGCAACCTCGATTTAAAGCTTTCGTGACTGCAGGGATTCATCTTCTTGGTTATTTCGGTAAAGTCACGTAGAAGGGAAATAATAAAATAATAAAAATAAATTTTTAAAGAAAAGGCTAAATTCCTCTTGATATGCAAATTATTTTGTCAAGGCGCTCTTCCCCCTCCAACCCAGCTTAAATATACGCTCCAAGCGTGGTGGTGTTTCATTCAGACGCTGTCTTCCCGACAGACCTGTTCTTCACCTGAGGACGGCTGCTTGCGTTGTGGCCGAAGCATCGTGAGATTTATTTTATTATGTTTTATATTTATTATTTTATTATTCCCCTTCTACGTGACTTTACCGAAAGAACCAAGGAGAAGGAGCAACCTCCCACAGTTTGGAGATTAATTTTGGGTTTCGCCAGGAGGCCTGGGCTGTTTGAGTGCAGTATGCGAACCGAGAAGTGGGGCGGGACGAAAGGAAATTGATAGACCAGAGCAATGCCATTTAGGATATTAAAAACTGTGAGGGCGATCTTACGTACGATTCTGGTCATAATTTGTATTCGAGAATTGGTGAGTTGATCTCGTTCGCGGGTGCGAGTCAGAAGGCTGAGAGCAGCATCCAGGATCATCTGGAGTCTTGAAACGAAGGGATTTACGGAGGCTGTAGAACTTCAAAAGAACAGCTCTTAATCTGCAGTCTCAACGAGGCTTTTTTCATATTCTATAAATAATTTCCGTTTTGATTTTACCAGGAGATGCCCACTAAGCAATACTGGATAGTTCTTTTTCAGAAGTGACCTGGCCATAAATGATAGCTCAACGAAGAGGCGTATCATGTGGAAATTTATCGTAGCCAAATACTCTAAGTGCATGTTTGAAAATGTGGAGGGAAAAACCGGGGGACTCGGAGAAAAATCCACGTGACCATGGGGAGAACACGAGAACTCAAAATATACAGGCGTCAGGGTCGGGATCGAACCCACTCCCTCCTGTCTACCAGGCGAGGTAGTTAACATCTCACTACTATGGCGACATAAAGTCAGTCTTGTCTGTCCGTGCGACGTTAGAGGTGTATTTCATTGAAGGCAATTTCAAAGAAAAGACGATAGAAATGATAGAGAATTACTTCCTTCAGCCAGGCACATCATAAGCCGGTCACAATGGGGGGGGGGAGAGGAGGGATAGCAAGCATTCATCACTTTATAAACTCATTCACTGGTGTGGAACTGATTTCAAAATGTGGTCACCTTCCCTGATTATATGGAGTCGAGCAGGCATTAAAATGCACACGGGGCGGGGAGGGGGTCAATGCACAATCTTGAAAGCGTGTTTTTCTTATAGTTTGGAAAAAAAATCCTCAAGTGTTGGTAGGTATTTGTATGCTCTTCATTGCATATGATCCACATGTCAGGTTATCCATCTTATATATCGCAGCCATGCTTAAACGATTTGTTTAGAGGGCTCAAAACACGTCTATGAAAATGTACTAAAATATCGCACATTAATGAGCAGATTTCACCTGTACTTAAATAATATATCGGTCGCATGCAGTGCTCGCACACACCATGAAATTAAGCACACTTGATTTCTCATTGCCATCACAGGCTGCGCCTCAAATTCCTCCCCGAGGAAACGTTGGTATTTTGAATCATCGAAGTTCATCTGTGTGTGAATTCCCCACGGCAAAATTCCTGCCTCGAATTGCGGAATTGCGTCGTGATCAGAGAACTGGCCTTCTGGTGAACCATCAGGAGGACAGGAGCGCTCCGGTAGAGATGTTCTGCGGACAAGTGTGAATTAATCATCAGAGACGGGCTCGAAATGCAGCTTAGAGTTCAGCACAGTGCAGCTCAGATTGCTGAAATGGTTCTCACCCCTCCCCTGAACATCCTCGCACCCTGACACTCAACGTCCCGTATGATGAGCACACTCGCAGGGCATTACTGCGCTGCGACCTCATCTGGTTGGCATGCTTTAATCCCCTCTATGCGTCCCCTTGAACTCGGCGGCCCCTCGTCTGAATTAATGCAGCGATGACGGCGAGGGCAGCTTTTGCAAGCGGCGACTTTCCGGTTGAGTATTTATCATCCGACCATCCGCAAGCGACGTGAACTCGTATCTCATCCCGACCACCATCATCGGCCATGATCAATCGACTGCCATCTATTGCAAACACGTCGTGTAATAATCCACCAGGTACATGCTCTGTCTCCGTTTGGACATGTTCCATCCATTGGCTGATACTTCGTCAATATTCTTGGCCGTCTGTCGTCGTCATCATCATTTCGAGCCACGTGTCCTGCCCAAACCCCCCCCCCCCCCACCTCTTTCGTACAGTCGTGTCTTGAACCTGCGTACGCTTTCTGATCCACGCGTTCCTCTCTCTTGTCTCGCGATGTAAATGTCGACACGTACGAATGCAATGATATAAACACTGAAAAGCACACGGACAGATATACGCTCAGAAATTACCCGCGCATCTATGCATTAGCGGAAACATGTAACCTTAATTCTATGCATGTTGCACTCCTGATAATTGTGCCAGTAATATGCAGCAGATTTCAGGGCAACCCATGGGGATAATACCCATTTTAGGCAAGTGGGCCAGTACCTTTGAGAGACAATTCTTTAGTGCCTGAAGAAAAAAAAAAAGGAATTACAGTCTCCTTGGCATAGATGCGTTCTCAAATGCAACGAATCCTATGGCTCCTACCTGATCCCTAATGAGCACGCTCAACAACTATCCCGAAATTGAAGTCCCCGATTGATGGGAAGTCTGGAACTCAGTGACTAACACCCAGCGACGCGCACAGAGTGGAACGATTGCGCAAGTCGGCGTTTAAAGAAAACCGTCTGTAAAAGAAAACGAGGCTTGTTAAGGGGATAATTGGATGTGACACCCCCAGGAGATGCCCCGTAGTGTCACAGTCGGGGCCATTCTCCGGTCGGGGGTGTGCCCTCAACGAGTCCCTGTGGACGTGTGTATGTTGAACTTCTTTCACACAGCACGTAGCCAACCGTGCTAATGGGAGGTGTGGGAAAAGGATGACAAACTTCATACAAAAAGCAGTTCTAAAGAAATGACATTTCAATCTAACATTTCAAAGTGCATAGTGCCCAGTGGCTTCCTAATATCGGAAGGAAGAAGCGTTCCAGACGGGCGCAGAAGCACGCCTCAAAGTGCACGACGCAGTTGCCGTCTTCGTGTGCAAAGCGTCACTCTGTAACATCCATACGGAACGAGTCAAAGCGACGGGCAATAATAATAATGATGATGATCATCATCGGCGTTGATAGTCTTGAGTCACTGGTGGACATTTCACATTCCTAGAGCAAGGCACCGACCACAACAACTCGGTGCTTTTTAAAATCCTTTATATTAAGTTCGCTTGCTTCCTTGCTTGCGTGCTTGCTTGCTTGCTTATGACCGTGCAAATCTTTCGGTCGTTTTTTAACCCACTTCCCGTGATCCAATCGAGCTGACATTTTCCACACAGACTCGTTGTGCGAGACAATTAATGTTCGTGAAAAAGAATTCCCAAAATTTTACACTGTTTAGGGAAAACAAATTAAATATTTAATTACCAATTGCTTAATACTGGCAGACAATCATCTGACCCATAGGTGGCAGCCATCTCAAGCCAGAGGACGAGAAGACTCTAGCCGCCACGCATATAAAGGATTTATCGTGAAAAACTTTGTTTTTACGGGTTTACTTGTTTTTACTCAACCCACAGGGGGGTGACGGCTCAACTGTCAATTTTAATTCCACACTAAACACAGCAGGTAATGGTGCGGTCCCATTTTGACCATGGCACCAATGCCCTCTGAACTTCCCACGTGGGACGAAAGGCTGCAACGCCCACCGTTTACCTGCGCTAGTTTTTGTACTCCACCGACATTTTTTTTTTTACCTGACTTTAAGAATCGCCACTACGCAACTGCCCGGATGTGCAATGGGAGATGTCTACTCCCGACAGGGATGTGAACTTAACACCTCCAAGTCGAGTTCTCCAACCCCATTGGCATCTGGCCAGTTGTACGATGTGTACTTGAGCACAGCGTAATAAACACGTGCGTGGAAATATCAATAATGGTGATAGCTTCTAAATAGAAATGAATGTATACAATTTGCATAATGATTAATTGGTGGGGGGTTTTTTGCAGTTGAAACTTCTACAGCGGGGCTAAAATGGCAACTTTTCAAAAGTCACCTCCGATTAGCACGGTTGGCTACGTACGGTGTGAAAGAAGCTCACCATACATACATTCAAACATACAGCAGTCTCCTCCAGAGAGCCCCCCAAATTTCCCTGACAAATGTGGTGAAGTTTCGTCAAACTTCTCCTTAGAAACAATAATGCAGGTTCTCCTATTCTGTGGCTGGTCTTTTGACCCCTAAAAGGATCGTTTTTCTGACGAGATTTACACATAATTACATGAAATCGGATATCATGAACGATTTCCAAGAGTACTCTTTATTTTAACCAATATCATCTAACGTACAACGTTGTAATTATTGAAAAGCGCCTTGCACTAAGGCGCTATATACATCTGTATAAGATCACGTAAAGTGGTATTTGTCGTGCGATGGGACACTGAACAGGTGGGCTGCGTGATGGCTATCATCTTCCACCTCGGGAGACGTTCATCTGGCAGGAGTGTCATGATGGGCTCTGAAATATTACTCAGATCTGCTGTTTTAGGTAAGATGCGAAGCAAAAATGGGCAGTTTTTCAACAGCTTTCAACTGCAGTGCAGTTAAGCCCTCAAACTATTCCTGTCGAAGCCACGTATGAAGTGTGTACGGCGGAGCCATCCCAATCTCTCCGGCTTCTTTGAGAGCGGTGTTCAAGCGGATGTGCGCAAGCCAAGGAGGCTTCGTATTTTGTCACCAGAAGAAGAGAGGAACAAGTCGCACTCAGGCAACAAAACTGACACCTTTTTTTTTTACAAGGAGTCATGTTTGCATAGACCACAATACCTGCAGTCATAATGCAAACAAAAACACATAACTCTGATAATGATATGCACTGTCCTTGAAGTTGATTGGTCCACACCCGAGACAGCTTTTCTTAGAGCCTAGTCTCACATGGGTTGGACCAGATGACGCCAAAAGGCGCACAACCCAAAGACAATGCACCATCAGAGTATGAGAGCTCGGGGTAAGCATTTACACCATTGGAACCTCATTTGCCAGTAAAAAAATATGATAATTGTTTTTTTACCCTTCTACCTGGCAACAAAACTGACACCTTTTTTGACAAGAAGTCATATTTTTTACTGGCAAATGAGGTTCCAATGGAGTCGCACTCGGTTCGGCTGATGGAAACACCCAGAGCTGTTAAGAAACAGATGCTGCTCAGTTTTAATTTGTTTGTTATTTTATTTTACTTTAAAGAAACAACTCACAGGCCCATCGCAACGCGTCACGGGGTTCGTATTTTCAATGTGTACATCGGTGCGGGGTTCATCCGACGCTTCTATATTAAACCGGCACGTGCAGAGGAGTGGCCCGTAAGTTCTACGAGGTCTGCAGATGCCCTGCGTGGGGCGTTACAAGAGGGGGAGAAGTTGTACCTCTGCCGAGCGAGGGGACGGATACTGCACATGTTAACGCGTAGCAGGAGGTTAGATCGCGTAAACATAAATGTGTGGTTAAACCCGCCACCACCCGACACAGCCAATGGGTATGGTTGGTCATGTAAATAAAAAATGCTACGAAATATGAATTACTACACACCAGTACATTAGTACATGCATTCTCAAAACCACACACACACATCACCAGCGACACTGTTTACCATTTCAACCATGTGTGTTTGCACAGAGAGCGGAAATGTATTAAGACTTTTGGGAATCTGTGCAGCCATATGGCAAGATAAGAGTACAATACCGTTAGCGATCTTGAAAGCCTAAAAATGAAGCTAACACTGCGGGGCTGTTGAACTATCATTTGAAATGTCAAAACAAATATAAAGCCCGAAGGTGTGTGCGTGTTAGCGAATATAAAATATTCGCCTGATAAAGAAACTGCTTTTGTCGTGAGCACGAGATTTGGTGACGCTGCATTCGTCCTTTTTGGTCGTGAAGAAAGGTCATCGGGCTAAAGTTAAATTACTTTTGAGAAACTCATCGCATCCAACAGGACATGCTAATATGACGAAGTAATGTCCAATATTAAGTTGTACGTTTCGCTGAAGCTAACACGGACACTGGACATGCCTTAAGCGCGATCCGGACCGGAACACCAAATGTAATTATTATATCCAATCACTTTTGCCACACATGTGATTGTACGGTACGTGATGGGACTTAAGACAAGCAGTGGATACTTTTATCTCTAATGTCGGATACATGGATTGGATTCGAACAGATCCTACAACTGAGCTTCGTGGACTTACATTTGTTGCAACAGGTGGCGGGGACACAGGCTGCTTACAGCTTCAATCCTGACAGAGCATTGGAGGTTTGTGTTCATTCTGCTTCAAGGGATTGTCATGGCTTGAACGATCTCCAGGTGGCCTGGGGAAAGCAGACTTAATGATCTAATGGGGGAAGTGCCCCACAGGTGTTCCCATCCCACGTGACCGAGGCCAAGGATGGGCTCAGAGCTATATCTGTCGCTTCGGGTGAGCAGAGATACCGCGGACTTGAACATAATACCCAATGTTTGCCCTTGGCCAAAAAGTCAAAATTAAAATTCACATCACATGCACACAAAAAGATATCTTTCATAAAGTGACCTTAAAAAAAGAATAATAATAATAATAATATTGGCAGTGTCCTTTTCCCGGCATGGCAGTTTTCTTTCATTGGGCCCATTAAAGTGTAACCCTTTTTAACACGTAGGTTTTCGCGACCAATATTATTCATAATCAACGTTTTTTGGTTTAGATCGCGTTATTTATAAATGTGTCGTAACCCTCCACCACCCGACACGGCCAATCAGTAAAATAAGTTGACAACGTGACACTTTTATACTGATTGGCCGTGTCGGGTGGTGGAGGGTTACGACACATTTATAAATAACGCGATCTAAACCCAAAAACGTTGATTATGTAACTATTTTGGCACGCGTGATTTAAATATGGGGATAAACGGTCATTCGGACAGTGGTGGTTGTCGTGTCTGTTGTTGGTGCAGTCGCCCTGCAACGTTCACGCTTCTGCTGTCTCCATGATAATGCGAGGCCCATGTTTGAGTTGCACTCCAATAAGCCACTGAGTGGATTTTTATTTTACCCACATTTAGTTTCGTTGCAGATATGGCATCCTTGTTAACTCAGAATTTGGCTAAATGTTTAGACATCTTGAATGAACTAAAACTCACGTGTTCAGCTGTCGTACTCTCACGTTTGGCGACTTGTGTTAAACATGCGTTCAAATGCACTTTTGTTTCACGTATATCATTACAGACAAGAACACCCGAGTACAATACCGTTTTCTGGCGCAATAAATCATGGCAAAGTTTACGTAAGTTGTAGCCATGTAAACTTTTTGTTTTAGTTTCCAAATTTATCTTTGCAATTATATTCGAGTAAAAGATGAAGGTGCAGCCCTGCAATTTTCCGCTCACGTCACTGTTGACGGAAGCGGCTCCGTTGGAAGAGCTGGGAGTACCCACTCTTTACCCCACCACACACGAACCTGCCGACCGATTGTGGTGTACCCACCCATGCTGCTCGATGCGTAGAGAGTGTGGGATTTAGGAACACATGCCCTCTGTTTAAAATACCACGGCGAGAGATCAAACTGACGACCTCCAGTGTGGATCAGTATGACACCACGGCTGCATCCACACATCGCCATTTATTCTGCTTACGATTGGTTCAATTTAGATTGGGGGCACGTGGTCAAGCAGTTACTATTAGTTAATTTACTTTCCCATTATTTCCCACAAACAAAGGTGGCTCACTTAGCGAATGCACCATGCCAGGATATACAATGATCTCCCTTCGTCGTGCAAGGGTTAAGCTCTGAAGCGGACAAATTAAAATAAATAAAACGTGCCCGGCAGCAACACATGATTACAATTTTTTTCACATATAAAAATAATCACACTGATTATATGAATGGTATTAAGCATAGCTTGCTAGTTAAAAAAAACTGATAGCAAAATTATAAGAGCACACGATGCGCTGCGAAGTGGACATTTGTGACACTGGGACACACAAAGTACACCCGTGTCGTAGCTCTCAATTGCCACTCTTGAAAGTGGGCCCACGATTCTGTTTCTCGCGGAAGTTTAAAGAAGATAATCCAAACAATTTCTGAGTAGGGCGATATGTGAGGGTACACTCCATCCTGCTTCTCTGACATCACGGAGAAAACATTGTCTTCTGTTGAAAGTTGATACGCGGCAAAGTAGATTATGATGTCAAATTTGTAATCGTGGAAAAAAGGGTGAGTATTCTTACGATACCATAGCTCAAGTTCCTTGCCTGTATTTAAATTCTCTTCGTGAATTTATTATCAAGTGAAATCATATTTTAATTTAAACACCACCACGTACAACAACTTAAAATACTATTAACTCAGCCATTACTTTCTACAAATTGCAGCTTTAAGGTAAAATGAGTTCTCATAATTTTTTGTTTAGTTTTATTATCTCATAATACAGACAGCAATAAGCACAGTTAAACCCAATTAAATTGTTCATCAGTTATCAATCTGACATTATAAATATAACAATGTTTCATTTGCAGTGCAGATGCTTTCAAATTGAATTTTAGCGATGTCATAATTTTGGAATGACATTCAATTAAATGAAACTGCACATTTTTTTAAACTATTTTCGAACATAAAAGTAATCCTAACCATTTTGGCAGTTATAAACGGTGTGGGTATAGATTATTCCCAGATTGCACTGCAATTGCTTGCTTCCACCTCGCTCCCACATTGTGTGATGTCCAGCACCACCATGCATTGCGTTCAGTACACACACTGGACTGGACCGGTACATTGCCAACATAGTTCATGAAAAAAAAATGTCCATGCTTCGTAACAAAGCGCTGTTCTTCGTACGTTAAACACCTAAAACAAAATGGAACGTGGCATTTGACTTTGAAAGCATTTTCCTTTTTCAGGTAAATCGTCATGTATTTTCACCTTGTGAAAAACCCCCTATAATCTACGTAGGGGTCAGTCTGTCCTTAGAATGGCTAGACAGTTGACTTGGGATGACGTAACACGTACATAGTGGGACTCATTTGACTTACCCTATAGGGGATAAAGAACCGAGTCCAACCTTGCTTGGGTTTGACATTTTGAGTTTAATATCAAGACCTTAACGTGATGAAACAAACTGTTTGGTGATGCTGCTGCATTGGCAGTGGTGCACGAATACAATTAACAAGAAAAACTCAACACGTCGATCAATTATTCCTCCTTAGAAGGAAGTATATAAAATCTGACGTTTCGGGCAATGGCCCAACTTCATGGCGCACAAAATGATTAACCTCGTGCATAATTATTATCAGAACAACCGAGGCTTAACAACTATGATATGAACATTATTCGATTTATTCCTATGCTTAATACAAATGTGCAGAACGTTTTCATTATATATATTGGGTATGATATTGAAAGAGTTGAACAAAGAATCTGTAACTCTGACTGAATTTTGCATGAGCAGATGTAACTTTATTTATCTTGCCTGATTTAGCAGTCAAAATGGATGTTAATTACCTCGGATTAGAGATGAATAAAACAAAATCTAATTGCGGTGTTCAAATCTCTTTGCCAAAGGAAACTGAAATATTTTGCACCTAAGACGTGTGTAACACAGATTATTTTTTTATAATTATTTGTGGAAAAAACACTCTCCAACTCTGTGTTTTTGGACATTGTATTTAGATTATGCCCTGTTTAAGAATTGCATTCATATTTGCTGAAAGTTTTAACTTGGTGGCTGATGAACGTTAATGCATGCCCAGAGTTGTTTTGGTTATCAATTCCACCTTTTGTCATCTTATTTTGACTTGTATTATTGTATTAGCGCAGAATATAGTATGGCGATCTACCAAAGCTACGGTTCAACTAATTCTACACATTCGTCAAATAAACTGCTCTAAATGAAAAACATACTCACGTGCTATGAAACCGGGAGCATTGGCCAAAATCTCATCGTAAATATATATTTGAATGTTTAATGTTTAGCTTTATTTCACCAGGTAAGGCCCCCACTGAGCTGTAGAGTTCTTTTTCAGAAGCGACCTGGCCACAAACTATAGCTCAACGAAGTGGCTTATCACGTGGAAATGTAGTCTAGATATCCACACGACCACGGGGAGAGCGCGCAAACTCCAAATATTTCGGCATCAGGATCAGGATCGAATCTACGACGTCTCCTGTATACCAGCTGAGGGAGTTAACATTTCACAACTCTGGTAACCCTTTCGCTTTTAGCGCAGTGTTATTCGCAAATTCGCGTGTGGACTGCTGCCAGCAAGTAATCTGCGTATGATTAGTTTTTTTCCCCTCCATAATAAGCCAAGTAGCAACCAGTACGTGAGCTAAATATATGCTGCTTAACATATTTAGCACAAATAGCAAAGCGCAGTGGGGGAGCCAAGAATCCTGTGGTTCACACACTCACAGTATGTATACAACACATTAGGGATAGTCTATCAACTATTTTAGTTGTAATGTATACCAATGAGAGCATGCCTTAAACATGCATTCAACTTGAAAAGTTGTATCTGCTAGGAATTCGATTGTTTTGAAGACAACAAGAAACGTCATTCTGTTTGATCTTTTCTACTATATCTCAAAAGGTGACACTGATTCTTCTTCAGTGGAATACTGAGAGTAGCTCGACTGGAATGAGGCAGCAATAATGATAGATATTCAGTGAGAGGGTTAGATACAATGTACTCCCTTTGGCAAACCTGCACACTGACCAATATGGTGAAGTATACATCCACCAGTCATGGCGGCATTGGCTGGGAAAGTGAAGTGTATGCTGGAAAAAAAATCAATGGGTACAAATTGGACACTTTCTTGATTGACCAATACTATATAGGACACGTGGACCCTCTGGCAAGACAACCTTGTCAAACTGTAAGCAGCGCGGGGTTAAAATAAATTACGGCATATTTGGACGCAGCAACGCTGTGATTTATGGGGTCAACAAGACAAGATGGATAGATTGAAATGAGATGGTGACGGATGATTGCACACTATAGCGTTGCAAGCAACAGGGTGAGAAGCATCTATCAGGAGTATTAAGTTAGGGTGACGTTTAGATACTGTGATGTGGCGGGATTGTATGCCTGTCCACCACACGAGACGGCAGATGATGCCAAGAGAATGTTTAGCGGTGTGCTTGAGTTTGTGCAGCACACGAGACTCATTCATGATGTTCTACATGTAGGGGACTTGAATGCACAAGTGGGCACTCAAGTATGATGAGTGGGTAGATGCGCTCGGTCCGCATGGGCTAGGATGGAGAATATATTTAAAATTTGGTCAAGCATAAATAGGTCATGGGTTTACATGGGGGTTGAGGGAGAGGGGACAGTACTTATACAATTGCAAAATATGGAAGGTGAATTTATTTATTTTGTACCTACGTGACTTTACCGAAAGAACCAAAGAGTATGGATTCTTGCAGTCACGAAAACTTCAAATCTAGAGTGAATTTATTTATTTACTCTTATTTTACCTTCATTTAACCAGGTAAAAAATAACCTTGAGGTTAAAAACCCCTTCTGGAGGTTGTTGCTTCCATTTGGCTGTCTCGTCCAAAGGTAAACCTAAAGAGTCTCCTGCCAAACACCTTGCAGCTCTTTGCCAATCCACCGCTGGATTAAAGCCTCCCCATGTTGTTTCATTTATGGGGGTTTGTTTGAACGTACGTGCTCGCGATTACTAGTGGGGGGTGGGGGGTTGGTGATGGGGGTGGGCCTGGAGAGAAAGTACTCGCATCTCACATTAGCCGTCGCCAGGAATCAAATTGTGTTTACTGGATTCACAGCAAAGTGTACGGTTTTAACCATTTCCTAAGCATGTTAGCGTCCACACAGAACATTTGCAAAAGGAGCTGTCGTATAATACATTGTTAATGGTGAAGACCTTTAAAGAGTGTGTTCTCATCTTAGCTGTTTTATCTCCACCGAAGCGATACTGGACTTTCTTTGAACCAATTCACCTTGCTTGGGTAAGCAGGATTTGTGCTAAAACAAAAAAGGGTATCTGTCTCCCTGGAATAACTGCCAAAAAGAAAATTAGTGCACAGGTGTAGAGGGAATGAAACGCGAGCAAGCGAAGCAAAGTAAGTCGCGTTGCACTGGCAGTAGTAGCAGCACCACCACCAAGGCAGCCCCCCCGGTGTCAAAGTCCCAGAAGCCACCCCATTGCGGGAACCGTCAGGGCTTGTCAGTGCGAGGGGGCTCAGAGGTAACGCAACGAAGGGAAGTTTGGTGACCAAAATTTGCGGGCGAGGCAAAAAAAAACTAACTGGCCCAGCGTTTTGTTTTGCACTCAAATCAGGAAATGAATGATTACAGGAAATTAATGTGATTTTTTTTCATGTCTTTATTGCGTGAGAAGTTGCACCGTTGCCCATGAGATATATGTTTTGTCATTTCCAATTCGTATTAAACACTGCAGTAGTATCAGTATTTCTCAACCCAGCAAAATAAATAACTGACCACGCATTATAGGGCAGTGCAACAGTCCAGCACGCAGCTTGCACTCCGAAGGATGTGATTTCAAATGCTGGTTGGAGGTCAACTCAACCCATCATCTTTCGTGGGTAGATAAAATTAGTCGTACTTTGCTGGCAAGTCAACAGTGGTGGTTGCTCTGTGGAAAGACTTAACACCTGCCAATAGGAATGTGGAAGTTACACCACTTATATATAAAATATTGTAATGCAGCACTTGCAATATATATAGATCAGGTTGTCAGGAAGATAAATTATAAAATGATAAACAATAACAAATAAAAAAACTGACATTTTTTATCATGACTCCCATAACAGATCAGAGTAAGAACCACACTGCTTAGAGAGCTGGTATGAACAAGCACAACTACAAATACACTGCAGACCAGTCAGCAACTATAGCCCTCATTACTTTTACCCAATAGACCCTGCTAAACAAAAATGCCTTTTGATAAACTAACAACCCAGGGAGGGAATACATACATCTTTTAAACAATTCTGTGCTGCATTTGGTTCTGAATATTTTGTATTGATGTCGACTGAGCTCTTTCAAACTCATTTAAAGTGGGATTTTCCTGTTTTCCCTACATGCAAAAAGCAACCTTTATTAAGGTCTGTTCACAAGATCACAGTGTCTTAATTTGGAAATCTTAAAAAAATTCCTTAAATATTTGGCAACTGCATGCTACATTACTAAACAGTTTTGTTGACATGGATGTTTCCTAAATACAATAAAGTTTTTGTAAAACATTTTGGAGGCGTCCATTCACTTTTGTTAATTTTGCATGAACAATATGTGCCATACTCTTTGATTCTTTCGGTAAAGTCATTAATTTATTTTATTTTATACCTACGTGACTTGAATAGAATTTATTTTATTTTATAACTACGTGTCTTTACCGAAAAATCCAAAGAATATGGATCCCCGCAGTCATGAAAACTTCAAATCTAGATGTAATATGTGCCATATTGTATTCAATAAGAGTGCATTGAATGAGAGAAATGCAATCGCAGTGCATTTCTGAAGTAGAGAAGTCTGGGAACTAAAACATGAAGTAGAACCTTAACTTAAAGCTTTCGTGACTACAGGAATTCATACTCTTGGGGTCTTTCGGTAAAGTCACGTTGATAGAAAAATATTTTTTTTTAAATCACGACGTCTCGATGGCAACAAAAGCAATCGTCTTCAGGTGAAAAGAATACAGCACTGTATTGAAACATGTTTCTATCTATGTGACTTTACCGAAACACCCAAAGAGTTTGAAGTAGAACGATGCGACTATTTCAAGGGCACAATTACCATTTCAATAAACATTTCACTACCATACATTTCTGAGGAAAATAAATTCGTGATACTCACCCTTCTATCGTCTAAGCTTCCTTTTTAAAACAAGGATTCAGATACAATGTTGGATGACTTGATTTTCGTTTTACTCAGTAGATCCAAATTGTGGCGTTATATTTCTCAGTGGATATGAGCCTTTGGCAATATACCTCATAATGAGTGTTTTAAGTTTAATATTTTTCTTTAAGCAGTTAATGTTATTAAAGTCCCACCTCTCGTTAAAATGCTATGTTTTCATTTGACATGCAATGAAATATGTGCTCCTAATTCACCCCATGGGTTTTAGCACATACAGTTTTCCAGCCTTTTGGAAAAATATTATCTCAATCTAACTTTGGGGATAATAATCATACCTTATAATAGCTATAGGTGTGAATGGTGTTGACTTAAACTATCCCCTCTTGTGCTGAGTTTTGCGGATTTATTCCCAGGCCATATATTGCTATTTTATGTTCTTCATATGCTATTTAAAAATTTCCACCGAAAACCCAACGTTTAAAAGGAACAATTCATGCTGCTATTAAATGGAAAAGGATCTAACATGATCGAAGATAAATATCATAATTTTAACGAAAATTTTACGAGCATATGCAGAACACTCCAGTTGCACACGTGATCGATTTGACGACTCGGGGGAGCGGGGAGTGAAGTGGCGTCCGCACTGCGCTCCGAACCCGGCGATACGAGTTAGATTCCAGCTACATCGGTCCTAGGCCCTCCCCTAGGTCGACTCGGCGTTAAAAACGAGTACTTGGCGCGAAATGTGAACGTTAGCTTTGGAGAGAACAGTTGCCAATCATGGTGCAGGCCACTCTCTCTCTCGCTAACAGCAGTTGCCCCAATTGCTGAAGGCTATACAAGGGGGAGACGGGGGAAGGGATCTTTGTCTTTAACGTAGTGGCATGGTGATTGCGACGCAGAGCTGTGGTCCCAGTAACTCGAGTTTGATTGCGGGCTATTGGCGATTGGTACTGTCTGAAAATCGGTGTTCTTGGGTCTGGCTCGTCAACAGTGGCATCATGATCAGCACGCAGCAGCTGTTCGTCCTTTGTCTGGGAGCCCATCGCACATGCTCTGTGCGCGATGACAGGCAATTAATAAGTCGAGCGCAGGAGGAGAATATGAGTTTTCATTGTAACAGTGTCGTCAAATTGAAAAAGGCATAATATTTACGTTCTATATAAAACCTGAAAGGAGCTAAATGAGATAAGCGTTCGAGTTTACTTTTATAATCTCTGATAATATTTGTAAAAATGTTTACAGATGAATGACCTACAAACGAGAAAAAAATACACGATTCGTAATCAAGATTTGGGTCAGTTTGCGTAAGTAAAATGCTAATGTGTCGTACACCGTGCGCCACCTGGCGGGGAGCGGTGGCGTAGCGGTTAGCGCTACGCTGCACTACGAACCCCATGACCCGAGTTCGATTCCCGCTCGCCGCCAACACCCAGTGACGATTATTTGAAACGGTCATGGGCCTCCACTAGGTCGACTCAGCCTCAAATGAGTACCTGGTGAGATGTGTAAACATCGACACTGGGGAGACAAAGGCGGCCGGGGGTGGTGTTGGCCACCCACCCCCTCGTGTGCCCTAGCAGTCATGTTGAGGCTACACGGGGGGTCTTTGTCTTTTGTCCACCCGACACAGTCAATAATAAAGTTGTCACGCAAGGAACAAAAGAGAACAATGCACAACATTTAATAATTTTAGCGAGGCCTCTCCCTCATAATTGCAACCAGCATCATCAGGCGATCGCCACGATAAAGACAATCTCACAATCTAACCTAAATAAATCAACGATGACTCATAAGATTGGCCGCGGAAGTCTACGAGTGAACGAAATGACACTTAGGTTTGCACAATATTGCGTCACAAAATAAAAGAAGATTATCCTAAAAAGGCAATGGAATAAGTCAGCCTTTTTGCGCATCGAGAATGACAACGCAGTACTTTAAATAATTGATTGTATTTGCAAGAACGTGCAAGGTGAAACACATTAATTATTTTGTTGTTTTTATAAGCCTCACTTATATGCCCATATAGAGTAAGCAGATATACGAGGAAATATTTCCAACAAATGGACCTCAAAGTTCTGACATTTTATTTTGGCATCAAACTAAAATATTTACATCCTGCTGACAATATTCAAATTGCCCACACTGACAAACTGCAATTTTAATAAGCATCCTCTTTTTTGGATGCTCATTTAAAATGTGACATTTTTTTGTCAGTTGCTGACATTTAATAACACTATTAGAATAGACACGTCATTTATATAACAGCAGGGCAGACCGCAAAAGCATGCAAATGTTATAAAATTATAATAATAAAAGCAATTTCAAAGCAATATGTTTTCATATTAAGTGCCATAATAAAACACAACACAACTCCTCTACATAACACGTGACGACAATATGTGCAATCAATGCTGTCCCTCTCACCAAGAGTATGGATTCCTGCAGTCACGAAAGCTTCAAATCAAGATGGGTATACAAGTTATGCAAAACGTATCTCTAATGTGCAAATTAAATACACCAATGGGTGGAACTACAGTAACCTGTTGTTGATTAGTTTGACTTAAAACTATAGTGATGAATTAGTGGCCAATTTGACTTCAATTATTCATTCTAATAATCGGCGGTCCTCTGCAACAGATAATAAGAGACGGTTGTTATTTTCATAATCTTCCCACGATCCTTTACTCAGAGCACGAAAAGTCATCTGCTTTTTCACGTGCTGTAATGCAATTCCAAGATGATATGTATTGTGAGGTTTTTTATATTCCATATGATTAAAAGAGTATTCTCGCGAAAGAAATGCATTAACAGGAGCACAAATTGAGCAATTTTAGTACAAACAATTTAAATGAAGTCGGAAAAAAAGACGTCTCTCGTTATTTAGTTTGCCCACCCCTCCCCACGCGTGTTCTTATGACCATACTTCACCACACGCGTGAGTGAAATCAAACTCACGTTGCCAGTTTCATAGGACACTGCACTGACCACCGCAACCATTCAGCTGCATTTTGACGAAGTCCGCAATTAGATCATTCCCGTACAAAGAAAGCCCCCAACTCAACGCTACATTTATTTTTTCGCTGAGCTGTACAGCGCTCTACATGTCTGGAAATCATTAAAATCCCAAGGCTAAGGGCACCTCGAGCCGGACTCATTTATGCTCGTGCCTGTCGCTCATTAAGTGTTCTTCGAGTTGGATACACCCAACGGAGTGTCAATGTTGCTAAAGCTGCGAGATTGGTGACGCTGGTGACGAACGCATATTTGTCACTGAAATGCAAATCACCAGCGTTGGGGCATTGCACCAGTATTCGTCAAACGATGATGTCTGTCATCCAGATCAAATGTCCAATCAGTTTACATGAGCCTTAAAATGGAGCTTCTATGAAAACCTTGCAATTAGGATTGCGTATTATTATTAATTCTTATAAACAAACAAAAATCCTGTCAGCACCGGCAAACCTCTTTGGGCATTGTTTATAGCGGGATCGACACAAATGGACCGAAACATAATCCCAAGGACCTTTATTTATTGCATTTATTATGATCCACAATACCTGTTAGTGATTTTCCTTCAAACGTAATGCGTATGTGTGTGATTGTGCTCCGCTGTGAAGGACAAATGCGTGAGTACATGATAAAGACAATTCACTTGCCTTAAAAGAGGGGCCTTATGGTACATTCCTGTCCTGTATTCGATTGTAGTGGCAGGAATGTTTCAGAGTTGTCATGAATATACATTAGGAAAGTAAAAATGTTTTTAAATCAGGTCACATATTTGTACAGAAACACATTTTTCTTTGACAAGTATGTTTAATGTCTTTGCAAAGTATGTTATTCGCCGAAAAGGAGCGGAGGTAGACCTTGCTAAATGAAACAACGGTAATCAAAATTGATGATAAACCATTACATTGCACCAGTATGCACCAGTTTAATAAGCATCGTTGCTGTTTATGGGGTCTGGTATGAATACTAACAGCTCAGTACTTGCAGTCTATCAAAGGTAGCATAAAATGTTTTTTTACATCACTGGTCTTGCCTTAAAAGTTAAACTTCGAGTATAATTTTGTGCATTTGTATTCTATTATCACTTTTTTTGTTAATGAAAATATATTTAAAATCCTTAGTTGCTATTGCATATTTGCCGTGAAATCATGGCATTACATATTGCAATTCATAACATTTGGATGATTTTAATAGGTAAATACTTTCTTTATTTTGATGCATTTTTATATAAAGGTAACGTGTGGAACTATTACTATTAAATTCGTACAAACTTTTGTAACCAACCATTTGTTGTCGCGTCGCAAGGTTAAAAACGTTTGCGCATAAATTACATCCATCCATTCGCGTCCTTCTCTCTTGGAAACATGATGCAAAACGAACAAAACTTTCGGATGGAAAAGTTACATTGCCCTGAGGGATTTGTCTGATTGAATACTGCCAAAATGTATGCAAAAATATGTTCTAAAACTTGGAGACACACTTTAGAGCAAAAAATACAATTCGCAAATATGCATCCTTTCGTGATACATTTACATGCAGAATTTTTGCACAGCTGCCAATTAGAGAGGACATCGATCAGAGAATGGCCCCTGAAGTTGCAATCGCAGAACTACTTCTAAATCAACTGCAACAGGCCTCGTTATCCACATTATGACAACACCTTTATATGCCGTGCAACAATCTGATTTTGAACATCTATCAAGATTAAACATTTCGATTTAAAGCTTTCGTGACTGCAGGGATTCATCTTCTTGGTTCTTTCGGTAAAGTCACGTAGAAGGGAAATAATAAAATGATAAAAATAAAACGTAATAAAATACAATTCCCACGACGTTTCGGCCACAACGCATTCAGACGCTGTCTTTCCGACAAACCTGTTCTTCACCTGAGGATGGCTGCTTGCGTTGTGGCCGAAACGTCGTGAGAATTGTATTTTATTATGTTTTATTTTTATCATTTTATTATTTCCCTTCTACGTGACTTTACCGAAAGAACCAAGAAGCAGATTAAACATCTTTAACTCCGAGAGCTGGAATAAGCCAAATCGAGTTAACATTGTACATGTAATGGCCTTTAATTAGCACTCATTGGTGAACTCGCTATGACCATCAATGCGCTATAATTGAGAACTTGGTGAGCACAGTCAGCTCCCCAGATTCAAATCCAGAGCATCTCAGCTATGCCGGCAGAGTGCTGTAATATGGTATTACCCACGTGAGCTACCCTGCAGATTTATTCACATGCATTATCTTAGTTTGGTGAAGACAATTTGATATGGTCAATTGCACATTTCTATACATTAAAAACACAACTGGAGGGTGTAATGGAATCTTATTTTTCTACGTGACAGAATGCTTAAAATAAAGCACAATTAAGTGCATCTCTGCTGGACCTTGGCAGATTCTGTGCAGAATTCAACGAGTTGTCCAATGAGCCAAGCAGTGAATACATTATTGAAA
Organism: Lampetra planeri; assembly: GCF_965212315.1. Taxonomy (NCBI): domain Eukaryota; kingdom Metazoa; phylum Chordata; class Hyperoartia; order Petromyzontiformes; family Petromyzontidae; genus Lampetra; species Lampetra planeri. Next base: position 12,599,147 of record NC_136118.1, on the reverse strand, counting down.
TGCACCTATTTGGTCAATACATTTCTGTACCTTGCCTGAGACACACGATGGTGGGAGGAATATTACGAGAAATCCTTGACTCTCTGTCTGCAAAAGGCGTTGTGTGCCAATATGTGTGTGGCCATTCACAATACAGGAACGAATTACAACTTAGCAACTTTTAAACGTTGTTTTCGCAACACATTAATTATTCATTCAAATATTGTATTGTGTTCAAAATACCGTAAATGTAAAGATGTGTGAATTGTCTCTTAACTATATGACACTTCTTTTGATTTAAAGCTTCCGTGACTGCAGGTATTTATATTCTTAGTTCTTTCGGTAAAGTCACGTAGAAGGGAAACCATAAAATAATAAAAATATAAAACAATAAAATTCTCACGACGTTTCGACTGCAACACAAGCAATCATCATCAGGTGTAAAAAAAACATTATTGCTGTGTTTTTCACACCTGATGATGATTGCTTGTGTTGCAGTCGAAACGTCGTGAGAATTGTATTGTTTTATATTTTTATTATTTTACTGTTTCCCTTCTACGTGACTTTACCGAAAGAACCAAGAATATATATGATACTTCATTGACAAATTTCCCCTTGTATTTTAATCCAGTATAAAAAATAATAATAATATTATTTGTAGAAGGTTTTGCATGCCAAGTGGCTAATGAGGTTCACTATGCCACTCGTGTATCTTTCTATGTCGCCTTCTCGCCCTCTGCGCTCTCAATCGTTGCTCTCTCTCTCTCCTCCTCATTCCCCTTGAGCTCCATCCACACTTTTGTTCACTCTCTCCTCTCGTCCCCCTTCACTGGAACAAACTTCCACCTCCACATTCAACAGTCACCGTCGCTCACTCGTTTCCAGTCCGCACACAAAACTCACGAATTGTTCCCGAGCTCACCCCCACGACCCCCCCCCCCCCCTCATAACCCCACCACCACCGTTCCCTCTTCATATTCTCATGACACGGCCATCACTCATTAACGCCCATTCATTCAACCCATTCATCATCATTCACTGTCGTCAAGTTCGCTTTCACCGAATTCACGCATCACGGATTTGCCCCCCCTCCCACCAACCCCATCGCTTCCTGTCATCTATTTCATTCGCCTCATCTCCACCATTAGGGGCCGTCCATAAAGACGTCACGCACCTGGGGGGGGGGGGGGGTCAGACATTTGTGACGATGTGTGACGAGGAGGGGGGGGGGGTGAGAAATGTGACGTCAACATCAAAATGCGCAACTTTAAATAAATATAGACAACATAAAAGCAAAGTTTGTGGGGAATGATAGCCATTTTCTAAACTTTTTAGGCATAAGCAATTAAAAAATGACACTTACTACCCAGGGACAAAAATCGTGTTACATCGTGTTATTTTCTAGACTGTCATTCGGTATTTAACGGGGTCGTAAATAATTAGAAGCAATATGAACAAGTGACTGCAACCGGCAGTGCCTATTGCAAAGTTATTGAGAAATATCATTTGCAGAGTTAAGCGTAATGCCATTATCTCTGACGTCTTTGAGAAAGAACACAGCTCACAGAGACAGAGAGAGATAAACTATTATAGGTGTTGCGTGAGCTTATCTAGAGCGTATGGGGGGAAAACCAGATCATTAAAGTTTATCAGGCAACAGCCATGCCTCTTAGCATTAGACAGACATATTCCAAAGCAAAGTGTAAGTTTCAAGATATTCCTTTTTAAATATACACATATAATTATATATGCAAGGGGGAGATCGTTATGGTGTGCGTATATTACAATTTCAGTGTCAACTCTGCGACTTTGCAAATGTTACATTTAGGTAAGACAAGAACATGGCTATAAAGCTGAATTATTATTTTGTCAGTGAAAATAGGTAGCCGAGATGTGTGCTTATTATGAATTAATTTATCTTCACAATTCAGCGTCTGATTTATCTGTCAGAAAACAATACGCGCTTGTTGCATCAGTAATGCACAGGGAGGGCACTACTTGTCAAAATGTGCCACCAAATGAAGATACATTCGTATGGATGTCCTCTTCTTTGTAAATATATATTTTTTATAATTTCATCAAGCCATAACTGCGGTAATTATTTATAAAGGAAATTACAATTCTAGTGCTTGGCTAGAAAAGCATCGGGGAGGGGTACAGTATAATTAGTATTCTCTGTCACCGAAACTGGATTACGCACTGCGCTGTCCCACATCATAAAATAAATGGCAGTGAATATCCAGCATTTGAACAAGTAATTGTCGTTCCATTGTTTAGCTCCTGACTGTGTCGGGGTGATGTAGTGGGCAAGTGAGAAAATGATGATTAATAGCACCAGGTGCTTGCATTTGCTTCTTATTTGTTGGCAAAGATTCTATGAATCTTATGACATTGGCCCCTAACTTCTATATTTAAAAAAACAACTCAGGTACTCTCTCTCTTTCTCTTTTCCAAAGGGGTTATTATTCTTATTTAAAGGCACTTTATATGTTTGTTTCCTCTGCGTAAGCTTGCTACAGTGGTGACATCTGGGTGTTTAATGGCGGTGATTTTCTTCGGCTTGACGATCAATCGGAGGCATCAAACGAATGCAAACTATCAGCTAAACAGCACGTGAGTCAAGTAAAACGACCCTGGCTACTGAATAATAAGAATATCGCTGCTGCTGCTGCTGGTTGTTTCTCCTTCGGTGACCTCCAACTGCGAGGAGAAAGAGGAGGGAGAAAAAAAGAGCCGCTCTCGAATCTTTTTTTAAAAGACCAAAAAACAGTCCTGTGGATTTTTTTTGGGAAATTTGTTTAAAAATTCTGAGGAGGTTTATTCCAAGGCCATATACATTTGAAGATTGTTTTTGTTGTTGTTATGGACGAAATGGTTTTATTTTTTGTATCAATGTACAGTACTGGAATAACATGCAGTGGATGGTATATGCTACCCCTACTATTACATTAATTATTGATGTGAGTGCTGATGAGAGACCTGTATGATATACGTGTTCACATGTTGTACAATACCAAACAACACTAGGCCCATTAGACCACTGAGTGCGACACTTTATAATCAACATTGGAAAATGTTATGGCCATCATGAAAGTCCATAATATAGCCTAATGTCACATTGCTAATGTATGGCCTGCATACAATGTCTCCAAGCAATATCCAGAACTAACTTGCTGATTATTAGAATAATCGTTTCGTAAAATGTAAATCCCATAATATAATTGGTGTTAATTCGAATACGCTCTTAATTGCATTTCACGGTGCATTGCAACCTTTAACAAAGTTCAGTAAATGTGGGCCAATTTTGAAGTTAGTATCATAATCAACCTCGCATTCTTTCAGTAATTATAAATATGGAAATGTTTACAGCTAATTCATTGCTGCTGCTTGCGAGTCCGACATGACTCTTTGGGCGTGCAGGCTGAGCTTAAACAGCGAAATAAAATAAATGAATCGCCTCTGTGCTCGTGTGAGCAGCCATGCAGGAGCCGTACCCATCATGGAAGCATCATTTTGTTTTGGCCTGGGTGCTTATTGTTTTTCGCAAATTTGGCAGTCACGCCGCTGGCAGAATGAAAGGGGACACGAGAGTTTTAACATTCAATAATAATAATATGCATTGTAGCTGGTAAACTAATGAAGCAGATCCGATTGTGCCATAACAACGTCGTGTTTTTTTTAAATGAGAAAAGTGTTATAAATGTGCTGTCATAAGTTATTTCTTTAAGAGCCTCCACAAGTTTGTCCCCATGTATTTGTATACAACTATGTTGAATATATGCTGCTAGTATCCTACAGGTAGCATGCGTAGAACAAACATTTTCACTGAAGCTGTTGCATTATTTGCAGCTTGTAACTAGACAATTAAATGATAGTATTGTTAGAAAAAGTAATGCTGAGAAGATGTACGTATGAAACAGTGTATGCCATTATAATAAAAAAAATAGCAAGCATTACTTTGAGGTGAACATTCCAAGAATGTGTTTCATTTCAGAATTATTGAGAGATTATTTAGAAAGAAGCAGTATGTTGTAGTTTTGTGTAGCATTATTCATCCAAATTGCATCTCACAATCGCTGAGGAACTACAGACAAGCTGGAAGGCATGCAGGAAGGCAGTGAGCTGGTGGTCCAGATCTGCAGTCCTCTATATATTAAGATGTTTTCAGCCAGTCACTGAGTGTTTATACATGTCTCTGGTACTGAAATGTTTTCAATAGTTTTAGTTGAACTTCTTCTCCACCGTACGTTGCCAACCGTGCTAATCGGAGTTGCGGGGGAAGGACAGCAAACTAAACACAAAAAAGCAGATCTAAAGAAATTAGTTTTCAGTTTATATTTAAAAGTACATAGCTCCAATGGCTTCCTAATATCGGGAGGAAGAGCGTTCCAGACGGCCGTAGAAGCGCATCTAAAAGCGCGCGATGCAGCGACCGTAGTTGTTCCGATGGTTGGCCAAAAGCTGCTGCTGTGAGGATGAGCGGAGTTCGCGTGATGATGGTTCATGCTCCTTGACGAGATCAGCGATGTATTGTGGTTCACTTGTGGCGAGCACTTTGCGTGTAATGAGCCTGCCCTTTTATAGCCGATACTTTTCCGTTTGGCACGCACCCAACCCATGACAATATCCTTTTTCTAATAGCCCCATGAAGCATCATTTATGTTGGGGATGTTTATCTACAACTTCCAAGTTGCGTATTCAATCCTGATAAACATGTCCAGCATAATAAACGAAAACAAAGCTAAAGCTCGCGATGTATCGTCAAAAGGAATGTACGAGAGGTGATATATTGGATTCATTTAGCTTATTATTATATATATTTTTTTATTGTTTAACATCTCGAGCGCTTTGTTTCAAAGCTCTCTCTACTTGCCACATAACAGACATTATACCGTACGTCCTTTATAACATCAGCAGAGTTAAATGTGATATTTTTTTCAACTGTCCTCCAATATTGTAATCAATCAATAGTTATTCAGGGTCTCTGCAATCGCAGGAAAAATCTGTCCAGTTGAGCAGTACGTGTGTGTATATGGGTTTAAAAACACAGTGAGATAGGAGAAAGCTCTGAATTATTCCGCAATTATTTACAAAACATCCGCGCTGTTTGAAACATTTCTTCTGTAAAGAGAGCCAACAAATTAACTTGTTTTCCCCAAACACGGGGCGTCTGCTCTGCTAAAATTGCAGCTATCTGCCGCGTGATGTATCGCAGATGTGCATGAAGCCAATTATACCCTGCTTCACAGCAGCTGGTACTTGTGATGCTCGTGCCGCACACACTTGGAAGGTAACCGGACTTTAAGTGTTGTACTATCACAGAAAACGGTCTGGCAACGCAATACGTTGGCACCGATTTCCATCCATATGTTTCTCCCTAAGTACCTTCACGGTTAATAGGGGGATGATGATTGCGCGAGGCCGACCGAGATGGATCTGTTGTCTGGGCAGAGTTTAGACGGACGTGGAAATGACACGGACATCAATTCGTAAAAATAAAAAGCTCTTAAAGCATTATGTGTGGTGGTGAACGAAGCGAGCTGAGTGCAGACTTACGTAACCTGTGCAGCCATGGTATCGTTCAATTTCATAGCCGTCACTTGTGTATAAGCGCTCAACGAGATTGCAAAAAAGGCCATTTATAGCACAAAGGTAATAAGATAGAGCAATAACAGCAGCCAATGTCCAAGGTTTATTTTTGTCTGCTGTATATCTACAGACCACACAGTGTGCACGAGGACAGTCAAAGCATTTTGAGAGCGGTGCATTCAAAGCACACAGACGCCTATCACTTCACGTTGAAATGCACCCATGTCAGATGTATCGTATTATGTTGTATGGCTACCACGCTTTGACCCAGGCCAACTTTCCAAAAGACGAAGAGCCCAATTCGTGCAGCTACTTTGGCAATTATTTAACCACTTGTTGGCAGAACGACAGCCATCCGCATACAAATTCGAAACCATTCTCCCTTTTGTAATTCCGTGCAACAACAAAAAGCCTCCCCCGTTGTGCCAATTTCTCACGGCACGATTGCAACATGGCCAAGAGAGGGTGCCGTTAGGATGGAGTAATTATACAACTGGGGACTTGTGTGGCCTGTGTGGGGAGCACTGTAATAGTAGAATTCCACAAAAGGGTGAAATCAAACGTAAATCAGGCCCGCGATGTATTGACGGTCTAACCTGATTAAATCAACTCGCAGTAACATTGTTGGCAGTTTTATTGCTACGTATTTTCCTTTTGTTATGTTTTACTATATCTTGCATTCAATATCGATTGCTATTCCTTTGCATATAAAGTAGGAATATACAGTGCATTATTGATTCCTCATTTATGAAGATGAGTCAAATTCTGTCTTAGTAAAAACGTCTGAACTTAACGATTCGTAATTTAATTTTTGCATTCGGGCACACAATGATCTGACCAAGTTTGGTCAAACCAAGTTTGGTCAAATCATTTTGTGAAATAATAATTGTTTTTCAAATTACCGGTGAGCTAGAGGAATGGTAATGTGTGCGTTGTTAAATGCTTGTGCCCCACGTGACAATGCATTTGCTTGGCTGTGTTGGGTGGTGGACGGTTTTAATGATACACATTTGGTTAGGTCATTACGTGGCCTTCGCACAAAAAACATATTTGAAAAGGATTGTTTGTAATTTTCTATTTTTCACGTAACAAAATAAATTAATAAGCACCGTATTGCCCATGAAATTGTGGCAGAACTATGAAAGTGCTCCGATGGGTTCCCCACTATAAGTCAACAATTAACGTGACTCCAAATCCAGCCACCACACTTGGCCAAATATGGAGGAAGAAAAAAACGATAATAAAACAAGCAAATGCAACATTAACATGCACTTTTTATAAGTGCACTTTTTTAAGTGCATGTAAATATTGGCATGGTGAATGATGCAGACATTTGAGTCGTATTTTACGACGCATTCAGGAAGGGTTTAGCAGCTGCAGAGGAGGCCCATCGCTGCATTCGTCAGAATCCGAGCATTGCCACGATATGACCTTTTTAAGGTTCAATTAAAAGTAATAAGGGCCTTGTCTGTTACACTATCCCATGCCCTTTCTAATTGAATGTTTTAGGGGGAAGAAGTCTCTTGTTTCAAAGTTATCTAATTCTCATTCCCCTCGATCTAATCTAAATAAGAATTAAGAATGCCACATTGAGCTATTACTTTAATCACCTTGTTTATATTATCTGGCTGTTCGGTTTACATATTGCAGTGACATTAATAACAGATTCATAATTGTAAAAGAAAATGTAATAATGGTATTTTATTTCACAATTATTTGTGAGAATACAACAATCGTGCTGTTGTTCATATTTTTAACCGCAAATGTATTTCCTGACAGTGTTTTGTTTGTACAATTGCTACCAGAACTGCATTATATTTGCGTTAATTTTATTGAAATAAAATGTTATTCACAGTAGCATTATCGTGGCTTTGTGCATCAGACAAGCCACACAATCGATTATTTATGATATGTTTAAAGTCTTTAAGCGTTCGTGATCAAGAGGTGGCCAGGTGACGTAGAGGCCAGAGCACCGAGGTCCTGGGTTTGAGTCCAAGCAGCCGCCTGTGATCAAGGCAGCTTTGCAAGTGTCGCAAGTTAATGGTCTCAGCCGGGCCACCAACGACTCAACAAATAAACTTTTGCCTTACGTTTGGTGCTGTACTTTATTTGGGTTATGCAACAAAATATTACTTGGATGTGCTGCGTACAGTAGGTGGGAAAGGGCTGTCCTCTGTTGTGTGAACCAGAGGTCACTTTAAGGGATCTCAGATGTAGCTCTGTGAAATCCGCTTCTGTGGACCATCCTCAAGCACAAATGGTTGCACTGCTCTGCGATAGTTCCATAACGTGACGCTGATAGCACAACCAGGTTGCAACTGGGGAAACAATGACAATACTGTCATAAAAAATATCATTCCTTACCAGTTCCAGTTAGTAGACCAGTGGGCTTTTACGGTAGGACGTTACATTTGCAAGGTGCACAACGCCGATTTTATTTTTTTCCCATTCTGTAATGAATAAATAAATGGTACAATTACTTTGGGTGTGATGGAAAGCCCCGGTGTGATGGATAGCTCCCAGCATGATAGCAAAACACATTTGTTAAATTAAAAACCAGGCAGTATCAGAGAAAAAAAACTTTCCCAGTGCAATAAAAAAAAGTCCACGAAAATGCAAAGAATGGGTCACAATAAAAATCAATTGTCAAGGATAAGCAGATATGACGTGATTGCTGACAGTTGGAATTATTGAGGCAGGTTATAATTGAATGTCTCTTTTGATTATCTGTGATTTATGGTGCTGTAGTTGCGCCGCTTGGTAGCATTTGCCTACAGTTTGTATGGTGTTTAAACAAGGTGATTGTATGATGATATAGTATACACATTTTACCCTGCTTTCTCTCTGTACAGTTTTGTACATCCTACACTTTATTTAGCCACAGCTCTTGTTAATTCTAGATTTGAAGCTTTCGTGACTGCAATGATTCATATTCTCAGGTTTTTTCGGTAAAGTCACGTAGGTAAAACATTAAAAGTAATGAAAGTAAAATAAAACAAAACACATTCCTTCCACATTCCCAGCCATTGTCCAAAAGAGCATCACATCTAATGAATGCATTGCAATGTAATTTTGTTAAACTAGTATTTTAGCGAGGAAAGCGGTGATCTAATTGTATGCATCTAAATCCAAATCGCAAATGAAATTTTACAAACAACAAAGGAGGAAGCATTACCATAAATGAAATAACATTAGTTATTAATGCATTACATTTCATTCTGCAAATGTCTGAATATCATTTTCATATAATTTCACGTAATTTTTTGTTACATTGACAAGGCTGGATCCGTATTTGTTCTCGTCTTGATTGAATAGCATCAGGAATAGGTGTGTTCTACGGTGAAGCCAGACAGATAATTCTCACAGAATGCTCACATTTGTCATAGAGGCTCACCCCATGTTAGCACTTGCACAGCGCCTGTATCAAACCGAAGTGAGGTGGTTATTTGTCCGTCACGCATAACTGTGATTTTGTGACTGGCAATAATCGTAGAAGCCGCACTTCATGTGTTCGCCATCAACCGCCGTGAAAAACTACCGGCTAAGCCGAAACAGGAACGTAGTCGCATTGTCGTGGGAGAGATGATCCTGTTCTAAGAGGGCGGCTGAGGTGCCGAGGCCTCATGATTTTGTAATCACAGTAGGGGAGCTCATCACGGCCTCGCTGGGCAAACTCTTTACCACGCCTGCGGTTACCGTCAGCTAATCCCTTCCACGAGAGGGGCTTCCACCCTTCCAAGCCGCTGTTGCAGAGGCGGGGGCCACAGCTCCCCTGCTCGAGTGACCCATCGCGATTGAGTTGTCACAGCAGCACAACCGCTGCGATGTGCTTTCCTGCATTGCGATTGACGCATACTAATGTGTGTCTTGCATCAATTCACATTTCAAGTAGTCAGCCTCCTCCCCAACCACCATCCCACAGAGGCAGGCTTACGCATGACTTGCCCAATGTAGCTTATGCATGTTAAGCGATGCGTTCAGCGATGTACGTGCGAAACGTTTGCTTAATGGGCACAGGTGCTCTCCATAATGAACATCGTTTTAATTTAAGGCCAATTAGTGCCGTTCGCCTGCGTGTAAGGCAACGGCGACTATGAGAGACCTGCATTCGCCAGGCAGAAACACCCCTAGTGATGAACGAAACGTCACAAAATTGGCATTTGCGTGAACGACACACGTAGCAATGATGAATTTGCGTTTTTGTAAAACAATATATGTCCTGTCGTGAAATGTCATTTTTTTTTCACAATCGCCGAGTAGCAAGACTCGTTCGATGAGGATCCAGCGGTTAAGGAAGCTTTGCGTGTTTTTCTTTTAGTACGTTCGGCGTGTCTGGAGACGGCTCACAAACGTGGCAATAAAGCCGAATGCTGTGCACAGGCAGAGACCACAAATCCATTTTCTTTTTAAAAAAAGCATCACAATAAAGATGACTCCGCACTTAATTTGGTTACATTTCAGCTCTCTGAGAATGTAATATCGGCTCTGACTGTCGCGCAGATGGAGAGTGGGTGGGGAAGTGCGCAGCCACCCTCCACCGTGTGCATCAGAGGTCACTTGAAGGGATCTCGTGGGGAGCTCTGTGGTCTCGCACGCCATTCTCCATCACAAGGGTTGTATCGTGCTGTGAGAGATGCGAGTGGATTATTTTCGCCGCAAGGGCACGACACCGACAGTACAATAGGGGTACAATTGGGGAAGATGACAAAAAAAATTAAAAGTAAAACTATTTGCCATTCTGCCACGTTGGGGACATTGTTGCCATTGCAGATAGGGGGTTTCACGCAAGCACCATCTCTGCGTGACACACCAACCCCACTATCAAGTCACGGACGGAGTTGCAACATTTGCCACCACATTTGCCAGGATGGTGACTCGCAATGTCTGCACAGGTGCAGTCACGTGTCTTCTTTTGTGTTTACCTTTAGTTTACATCGAGTATTTCTTTACAGTCCTTGTTTACCAATTTGTAAGATTGTTTACATTCTCTAATGACGGGTGAATATATACATTAACACTTTATATACGTATAAAAAAAACTTTATTTTCAACGTATTCTAACGTCATTACGACTACGTCACTAAACTTTTCTGGGCTACATTCTTTAAGTTGTGTTCCGTTCGTCATCCACACGATGTATCGATATGCGTGGCGAGGATGACACTTAAGGGGGCAGGAGGGCGGGGCGCAGGAGGGGGAGATGGGCCATGCGTAAGCTGCATGAAAGGGCCTCATGTTTGTTGGTATCGGCTGCTGAGCCCAAGGGCCAAACTATAACCGCATATAACTTTTTTTAGGAAATCATTACAAAAAAACAAGATGTCACAGTAAGAACTGTAGATGATCAAATGCAGATACATGCACAGTTACTTCATGCTCGTCGTCTTTACGTTCATTGTTGAGTAAATGTTTTAACTTGAGTTAACATCTATGCACCATGAAATAATAACAATGGTCGGATACGTGTCCCATACATTGTGTAGCCTATCGATTGCAAGCAGTGGTCTCGTTCTCTCGAGGAGTTTTTAGCCCACTCATCATCGGACTGGTTGAAAGAGATAAGAGGAGACCAAGCAATTATTCATTCTACCTCACTACAAGTAGAGTTGACAAACGCATCACCCCAGCGTATTCATTTTAATCAAGAGTTAAAAACATTGTGAAATTTCAAAAGGTATTGACAAGGTTCAGTACTCCTGAAATAATACATTTCCTGTTGTCCAGCCTCTGAAAAACATTGGTTCCACAGTACACATTATTAAAACGGGCACGTAACGTTATTGATCAAATGGCCAGTTACAATCTCTCTGCTCTGATGTTTTGAGTGATTGAGGTGCAAGAGAAGATTTTCTGTCGTCATCAAATGAGAAACTGTGGAAGAACACACGGCTGAGAAGCATTGCTACTGGATGCTGATTTGATAGCGCTGCAGCCAGTATTGAAATCTAATGAACAGCACCCTCGAGACAACATTTAGTGGTGTGAAGGCCACAAAATATTGATGTGATCACAGGACGTAAATCATGACAGGGTATATAGCGGGGTGTCCGCTATCCTGTCGTGTATCTTGTAACCAACAATGTTCAAGCAAGAAGGCGCTGTCAATGTATATGCCACGCCATTTCACGTTTCAAAAATAAAGGAAAGCACCAAAGAACATCAATTTCCAGTCCGTGACAGTCGGTTCGATGAGCTGGAATAAAGGCAGGTTCACTTGAGGGAGGGTTTGCCACTGCCGAATACATTTTCGCGAGTGAAACGCATGTACCCTCCGTGTTAGCGACTCTAGCGCTCGGACAGTTTTGGTGCTGGCGCTATAGAATTCAAGTTCAAGTTCATTTATTAGGTATAGCCCTGTGAGCCATTCAGCTCTTGAATCGGGTGCAACCGCAACAAACAAAAAACAAAAACATGAACAAAAAAACATCTTAAAGTGAATATGTGACTAAGTGCAAACAGAAAATCCAAGAAAAGACAGCAAAATATTGCAGAAAAAACACCGTACACCAACGCTGTGTGCAAAAATCCCAGTGGGATGCAAGTCAAACAACAACAACAACAACCACAAGACAGCTTAAATTAAGGCCATCAGTCTAACTCTGTACTACAACAAACAAACATGGCTAAACCAATACACTTTTCGAAATCACCAAAATAAAGCCATGAAAGCAATGAAAAAGCAATCATAGGAACTGTGACAGAATTTTCACAATAAATGGCATAAACAAAATGTACTACCAAAACCCTGCAGCCATAGCTGGCTGCATGAGTCACTCCACCTTTAAGATCAGCACACTAAATCAAAACACAGAGAGAAAGAGAAGAGGAGTCTACGCAAGTGGTCGAATCGGGCACGATGGCTTTCGTTCCGCTAACGGCTGGTGTTCTGCCGAGGGATTGCCACGCGATCGTGCCACACGGGAGAGCGCCTGGAGGTTGATTTGTACGGATTGGCGCAGGCGGCTTAACGTGTGAGCGACTGCAAAGAGTGTAACTCTGGAACTTGCGCAGACCAAGCAAATGTACTCGGTAAATAATAATGAGGCTGACGTGTAACAGGGCTTAACTAAAAGCAGATGAGATCTGCGTGCTGTTCACGAATAATAGTCTAAAATCTTAACCGAGCATATCTGTATCAAATGTAAGTGAAAATTAACTTGTGTGGACAATTCTGCCAGTTTACACTGGAGTGCTTTAATTTTGCATTATACATATTTCGTTATGCAAGTACTGTTAGGGGGGTTACACAATAGTTGCCCGCAATGCTGTAGATTAAAGAAAAATGTGTTCTAATGTTTGTTCTGCATGCGTTTAGATTTGACGTGACGATACAAATTGGCTGTGATGTGTCACGCGGTAGCGTTGGTGAACAAGCGATAATATTGTCTCTATTAAACGTAGGTTGAAAGCTTACTTTACAACATAGAACTGGTACTTATTTCAAAGATCACCTTTTTGTAGCCGAATGAATTTTACATTGAAGGCATTTTGTGGTAATCATCCTATTGCAAGTCGTGTGGTTGAGCACGTGTGGTGAAATCGTGTTCTCAAACATCGTGTGTTTTTTATTACTGTGGTAATGTAATGGGGATGATGAAAAAACGTCCTTGATAATTATTATTATGCATACCGCAGCAATGGTGTCATTAAATATGGATGTCAAAATAAGGATTGTGTGGCTCAAGATTAGGCTGAGGCGTTCAGTACCCACACGGTAAGTGTTGTGTTATTGTTTATGGCTTTGGAGAGTGATTCATGCTCATTAGGTAATGAATGAAGGTGCCATCCAGCCCGGATGCATGGTGCACGATCTAAGCTCTCAAATTAACGCTTGGCTAAAAGTGTTGTAACTATTTGTTTGGTTGTACATATATTCTGTTGTTATAATCCTGCATTTTAAATGAAAATATAACTTGATTACGTTTTTTAAATGTAATTGCTTATGCTTAAGATGTGTATACTCCCAATAGTTAATTAATTCAGAAAAAAAAAATTAGACGTTACAAAAATATGGATTCGTCTGTCAATTCATGACAAATTTATAAAAAATATTTTCTTTCATATTTAAATTACAGTGACCCGAACAGACCGTATTGTAATCATGTGACTGTTGATAATTAATATTGTATTGAATATTCTCAAAAGCTTGGAATTTTCACCTCACAATCATATTTTCCAATGTTGCTTGGTATTTCATACATATTTAAAGTTTGTATTTGCATGAATTTTAAAATGAAACAAATATTTAAACTACCGTTATATTTCTAGTCTCAGGAAAAATACAGCATTGAATAATGCACAGATAAAACTCATAACTTTAACCCCTCAATCTACCACTACCCTCCTACCCTACCCGAGTGCTGTTTTCCCACTGATCCCCCCTTTGCATTAAGTGCTATATATTGCACTTGTCTTGTTGAGTGACCCGCAGAATTTGGCGAGTATAAAGTAAATATTAAAGACTTAAAAAGCGTTTTACCCGTGGCACACGACAGGAAGGGGAGGAGCGTCAAGGATATAATGTACGGAAACATAAATACAAAAAAGCACTGGGAAAATGCAGGCATGCTGGGACAGAAGCCCCCAAGACAAAGAGGTCACGGGCTCAAGATATGCAACCGGGGGAGAGAAGGAGCACTGGGCAGGAAGGGGAGGAGGGGAAGGAATGAATGGGCCAAGATGTCAGTGTTGAGAGGGGAGGGAAGCGAGGGGGAGAAGAGAGAAGGAAGAAGCGAGCTGAAGTGAGCTGTACGGAGGATCGGCGTCTGTTTTCACAGTGGGCGTGGAAAGGGGGGGGCACATAGAAGTCACGTGATTTATGGGAGCCTTGAGCTGATTTAGATATACGATGTAGATGTATGCACGTATTACGTATGTTCATATTGCGTAACAGTCTCATGACAATAGTTGTTTTGAAAAGCCACAATCCTTAAGTACTACGGCAATTCTGTAAATGTTAAGCGTGCATGTGGCATTTGTCGGTAAGGTCTATAATCGCATATATAGACAGTTGATAAATCCAGCACACACTAAATAAATATATAAGCAGAACAAAAACGGGGGACGTTGTGGCTTGTAATTATATTAATAAATGTAGAAGGTGACTGTTAAAGCTAAACATGCTGTCATGTATTTGCTTATTTAAACATTAAGTGGTAGCCACATTTGTCTGACGGAAAGGTGCGAATAAAAACTGCTCGCTTTTAACACTCCGTTCTAGACACGAAGGGACAAACTCCATCAGCTCTCGTGATTGCATTTGCAGTGCTCACGAGTGAAAAACAACCTAGCAGCTGCATCAAACACAATCACAAATGTCAATGTGGTCAGTGAGGGGGGATGGTGGGGTAAGCCAAACTATAAATGAAATGACGTGGTCCACGAAGCTTCAAGGGCCCACAATGCAATTGCCTAAGTTGGGCCGACCGTCTGCAGAAGAAGACTGCTTGACAAAACTGTGTCCTATAGTTGTTGTGTGTGTGTGTCAAATCTTTGTTGTTAATACCGTCGAATTTACTTTTGTAAGACGCCAAGCGCCTGGGAGAAGTCACCGTTGTGTTCGAACCTCCTCACCAACCACTCGACGTTGACGAACACAGCGTCTTTCATGGAGATTCTAGACTGCATGTAGAACATATGGACTTTCTTAGGAAATTGCGACACTTCTCGTATCGGCAAACGTGCACGTCAGGAAAGCCAGTGTCTGAGAAAATGTAATGGATTTTCTTTTTTTGCAGGCAGTGTGAATTGTAAGCTCTGGTAAAATGTTTGCGTGCAAACGAAATGTTATCCACATTATTAAAAAGACTTAAATCATCATCATCATTATTATGGAAAATTGACGATTCTACATACCATACATCCTGTCTATGACAAGAGTTAAAAGTAAAGGCCAGTTAAGTTATCGTGTAAACTACTGGATTCCCATTGCTGCTTCGCTCGTGGAATTTTTGAATTGAAAAAAAACCCAGTGTCAATCTGGGTTCAAATGTGCAAAAACAAACTTGAAGCATTACCCACAGCATAATCGCGTAACAACAATCACCCCCGAGTAGAACACTGCAAGGAAGTGTCGCGTACCAGGTGTACCATAGCCCTGCTCCACACAGGGGCAGCTGCCAATAGGGGGCTCTGCGCTCAGTCACGTGTATCGTCACGTGATCGAGCGCACCACAGATATCAATACAAGTTCGTTCATCGTTCACGGACGCCGACACTGGATCGGTGTAGCAGCAAGTTGATCGTCCACCGTCTGGTTTTAGCGCCTGCTCTTGGTGGCCGACAACTGGGTTACCCATCACGATCCTTGTCCTGGTTAGGAGCCCCTCTCCCTCCATGATGCACGGGTGTCACCGGTCACAGCCCTTCTTATTCTTCTTACTGATTACGTCTACAGCACTTCTCTGCAGTGTTCTACTCTGTACTTCTAAGGTGCTTACCCTATCCTGCCATCAAACTGCGAGCGATCCCCTCCCCACGCGGTCTGTATTCAAGGGCTAGACTCATCTCACTCTGGTATTAAAGTCCAACTTCATGATCCGTATAATAATAGACATTATGCCTGCCTCAAACGCCTGTCTTTTAACATACAATTTGATATTTATACTTTTCCATTAAAAAGGAGATCTGCTTTGCTAACACGCGCCCATCTCTTGAGCCCTTCACAACTCGATAGTTCGTCTCTCTGCTGGACATCTGTGAAAACAAAAGCGTCATGGCTCTTTGGATTTCTCCAGGATACATATTCTGATTTTGATGTAATGTAAAGTGTGGAGTCAAATATCTCGTGTGCGATGTTCTCAGCGGTGTTAATTGGTGCTGTGGTAGTATTATCACTGTCTGCATCTACATTATGAGTATAGTACACAATGCCAGCTTTACATTCAGGTCTGGCTGCAGACTATATATGCATTCATAAGTAATGAATGAATACATTACTCCGTCATACACTTATTATATTTTTAAAATTTTATTTAACATTAACCTAAATTAATATGAACCTACTGCGTAGGTTGTGTAGTAGAGCTCTCCGATGTGATGCCAGAGAATGTACCACGTGGTGTTCGACATTTCTCCTTGGGTATGCTGGGAGCTTCTTCAATTCAACTACTGAGGAAGCTCCCTGGACATGCAGCGAAACGTCGGACATCACGCCGAACCACGTGCGATACAACCCGACAATACATCGAAGAGTCAACGCAGTGTATGACCACAGCGGTCACTTGACATGCTGTGTAGGGGTTAGGTTGAGTCGCTTAAGGCTACGGATCGTCTGGGATCCTTTTGGGTCTGCTCAGCGCAAGGACAGCATAGGGACCGCCAAGGGTCCACTCTGCTCGTCTTCAAACGCCTTCCCCAATAAACCTCTAGCCAATTGTTTTCTCATATGTCTTGTCTGAATGCATCTCACTTCTGTCATCTCGGCTTCGTCTGAATACAAATCTGATAATATCCCTCCTGGCTGGCCTTCTCTCTCCTGCCATTGATGCTCTGCTCCATCATGGATGCACTGTGGTCTTATCTAAATACATCTATCGCACCATTATCTAATTTAGTATTTTCTCTCTCATCTCAGTACGCTGCTTTATACTGGAGTGCACCGTTATTATCTCATTCGTGCCTCTTTTCTAAATCTCTCTGCTAGCTATGATTGCGATTCACCTTCCACCTCTAGTGACTGCATCTCTGCATCTCAGCATCCCCTGCCTTCTGCCTTACCTGGGAGAAGTTCTCTCTCATCTGTCTTATGCCCCCACTGCATGTTTTTCCCAACATTTATTGCCTCTATCACTGTCTCGTTTCTATTGCACTGCATAACATATGAAGGAATCCTTACTCTTCAACCTCGGCTCTGCCTTTGGGAGGATATTTAGTAGGGATTTCGGTATTCAGTCAGAGAGAACAAAGCTGCACTGATCAGCGTGGTGAAGTATGGTCAAAACAAACCCCAAGACTGGCATGCTAAGGGGGAGGCCTTCAGGGAATTGACAAAGGGCTTTACTCCACTAAAATACTTAATTTAGATAAGTGTAGTATTTTAATACAGTTGTTAAATTACAAATGTATTGAGTATTAATAGCGTTTTTTTTTAAATACCGTACAATATTAAGTAAATGTTCTCCTTAAGCTGGGGATTGAACTTGTTTCCTTCACAAGTGCGGCCATCTGGTGTTGAAACTATTTCACTACACCTTTCGCAAATATATATCTTCACATCTGTTTCACAGTTCAATCCAATTTCGCTATTGGCATTGGCACGGGGCAAAGTATCCGATTGAAACTCTCAGAGTCCAGCTCATTACCCCTTGTGGAAAAAAACAACAGCCCAAGGAAGGTGAATATCACGTCCAGCAAAACTAAAAATCCTTCACGTTAACTCTCCTATCCCCACTAGGTGGCCCTGAACATTTCCACGCACCCTGCCACAGTGTAATATTCACAAACAATACGTTTCATCCTCAGGAGGTGACATTTTTCCAAATTAAGTGACCCTAGAATTTAAAATCTGGTGTGTATGTGTGTGTGTGTGGGCTGTAATTGGTGACCAAACTGAGACCATAAACTCACTGCTTTTGAGATTTGAACCCCAGAATCTGAGTGGTGGCAGCTTTCTCAGACCCGTCATTCACTTGGCCCCTCTGATATGAAATATTTTAACCTTTTATTCGATGTATGGGTTTACTGCTTTATTTGTATGCACAAAGCACTTTTTTATGCATAGCGAAGGAGTTACAGTAATTTCCATCCAGCACTGTCTCCCAGATACAGTATACCATTCCTTGTTGCCTAAGTAAAAATTTATTTTAGCGATTGAGAAGAAATACAATTTTCAACAACATTAAGTTCTGTAAGTAAAAAAAGAACTCAATGCATTTTTAAACGTACTGTTCGGTTTTATTTTCTGAATAGACGTGTTTGTGGAATATGTTATTATGCAGTAATTCAAATTAAAACCTCGATTGGCTGAGCTGAAGCAGTTCAGGAAAATTCTCCCATTAAAAAACACACGATGTTTGCAACAATACAAAAATCATCCCTAATTCAATCTTTTATGTGACGTGTGCCTCGACTATTATAATTCCAGAACTTGCATTTTTCAGTGGTGATTTAATTCCGCTAACAAAGAAAAAACAACCCTGTAGATATTTCATGATATAAACCCTTTTCTCCTTCTCTTCAGGGGCCTTTCCTGCAAGTTTTGTATGCTCTAACCTTAAGTTTAACCGGCTGTTTTTTTTGTTTCTCCTGATGGGAGTTGTGCCGTAATGCACAAGTGTGGGGCTGCAGCAATTTGCCCTCTCATGCCGTGCTATTTTAAAATGCCTCTGGCCACAAACTGTGCCCCTGAAAGTTGGGTGTATTTTTGGAGTCAGCCTGATATGAAAATAAATCAATGTATTGAACAGTATTTATTCTAGAAGGCGGGAGACTGGTTATTCCATCTTCCTGTCTCGACAATAGTGCGGTGCTCTGTGTGTTCCGATGTCCAGCCACCCGTGAAAGAGATAGTTGCGTGCCTTCCACCAAAAATACCGTTATCGAACGCAGCTTTTGAGCCACCTGGTCCATCACGATGTTTGAAGCTACATTTGACCGGAGGGCAATGATATTTATGAAAGCGCTGACATTTTTTTGTTCCGATTTAAAGCTTTCGTGACTGCAGGGATTCATCTTCTTGGTTCTTTCGGTAAAGTCACGTAGAAGGGAAGTACTAATCACATTCCTGCATTTCCCATAAATATGCTAAATTCCTCTTGATATGCAAATTCCTTTGTCAAGGCGCCCAGCTTATATATATGCTCCAAGCTCGTGTGCTGTTTCATTCAGACTCTGTCGCCTCGACGGACCTGGTTTTCACCTGAGGACGGCTGCTTGCGTTGTGGCCGAAACGTCGTGAGAATAATGTTATTATGTTTTATTTTTATTATTTTATTACTTCCCTTCTACGTGACTTTACCGAAAGAACCAAGAAGATTTTTTTGTTCGTTAAATTTTTTTAATTATTTTTGGAGATTTGTTAAATCAGTTTCCAGAATATGTAGTCACTCCGCGTGTGCTAATATACAAGACTTCTAAAGTTGCTGGTGTTATCTCTAAATCCCTCGGGGGGGTGGGGTCGGTCTACTTTTCGTGTTCACCAACATCTCACCTCTATTAAACTCTGATCACTCTACACGCGCAAACTTTTCGAATGACATCGTACTTTCTTGCACAAACCAATTTCTCTCTAACCCTTTTCTTTTTTTCAGTATCTTTATAAATATGCATGCATTTTATTCTTAAAATGGATTTCACAAATATGTGCACACGAAAATTGGTGTTGATTTTCTCCCTTTTGTCTCTGCGCCATTATCTAATCTTAATAATGAATGGAGTGGCAATTAATTTAGCAAATCAGCCTAACCTGCTGTGTGCACTGTCTTCATGCAGAGATTACCTTGAGAACAATACATCAATATAACAACATCTGCGAGCCTATTTAAAATCAGCCAATTGGTATGCGTTGCATTGGATTCTCTACCAAAACACTTTCTTTCTTTAACACAAGTCTTTCATTCCACTCATTTGTATGAAACTGTCATAATTTGTGCAATGCAGTATTGGGCACCACAAATCTTTGCAGATATAAGACTGCGAGATTCATAACTCAGAGCTAGTATGGGAGTGTCATGCAAAATGGATTGATGACCTACTTTCCCAATCCAACTTTTTTCCATATTGGCCTCGGCGAGAAAATTTTCGCACTGAGTGTAGTGGTTTTTAAATGTACGAATCATCCGTTCTTTGACAATGACTTACTTTACCTCCCTATATGATTGATGCTGCAATATGCTGTTTGAAGTCTTTACTCCCATTCTTTCATTTTAGCATCATACGCCTTTATATGTAGGCTTTGATGGCCACTTACGGTTCACAATTACAGGAGTTTATTTCGGGTTAGATCGCCATGTAGGCGTAATGTCCATTTTAAAATGGACATATATTTAAAAATATATTATTGTTATAACCCTCCACCTCCCGACAGCAAAATCAAGTAAAATTGTCAAATCGTCAGAAAATAATTAAATTGCTTTGTTTTTAACACGTAGGCTTTCGCGACCAATATCATTCATAATAGAGGTATTTTTGGGGGGTTAGATCACGTAAATATATAAATGTGCTGTACGAGTGACGAATCGGTATGTTCTGTTTTCGTGACAACCCTTACTAGTTGGCTGTGTCGAGTGGTGGAGGATTAACGACACATTTATATATTTACGCGATCTAACCCAAAAAAAAAACCTTATGGATTATTTGTTTTTGTTTTCAAAAGGATCGACATGTAGAAAAGCAAAGGCTGGTAAGGGCTGAACTTTTGCCAACACCCGTTGTGATGATGATGATGATGCCAGTTGTAATCTCCAGGGAGCCAGAGTTGTCGAAACGTTGCCTGGCTTGTCGATGCGCATTGCCCAACAAAGAAAGGAGCGTTTCAGAACGGCATCTCGAGTCGAATGCGGTACGCTCCTGCGGCGCTCGCGGGATATCGAGCGGGAAGCGCTGGCGGGATGTGGCCGCAATGGCTCCTCGATCTCGAGTATATGTCCTCTCATCCAACATTTTAAGGTGACTGGTCAACTCTTGCATTTATAGTGAGACTTCGGAGTGCATATACGTGCATACAACAACATATATAGGACGTACACAATTTGGGCACGATTTGGCTAGAGGTTACACATCATACCACGGTTTTTTTTATAACATACAAAAAGTTTTGCAATCTGTATTTCCTGCATGGATTCCTGGCTGGCTGCGTATTCCTGGCAGTTACGTCACCGCTCGCACCTCTGTGGTGCTGTCACCCACAAAGACAAAGATCCCCCGTGTAGCCTTAACAGACTGTAGGGGCAAGTGCTGTTAGCGAGCACCTATGAATGCCAGCACGACACACGAGGGGGTGGGTGGCCAACACCACGCCCGGCCGCCTTTGTCTCCCCAGTGGCGATGTTTACACATCGCACCATGTACTGATTTGAGGCTGAGTCGACCTAGGGGAGGCCCAAGACCGGTTCAGATAATCGTCACTGAATCGAACCCGGGTCGCCAGGTTCGTAGCGCAGCGCGCTAACCGCTGCACTACCGCTCCCCACACACCCACAATGCCCCCACCCACCCACAACCCGAGCTGTGTATCGTGGACAAATGCAATAGAGGGGGAGAGAGGGAGGAGGTGGGGGAGGAAGATCGAAGAGGGAGACAGAGGAGGGAGGCAGAGACGGAGAGGGGCGGGGAGGAGAGCGTGAAAGAGCGTGAAACGGAGAAAGAGCAAAACAGAAAGAGGGGAGCGAGGGAATGTGGGAGGGAGGATTCGGGAGAGGCAAGAGAGATTGAGTAGGGAGAGGAGGGGGGGGGGTAAGGAGAGCGAGGGTGTGAGGCGAGAGAGAAACCGGGAGAGAGATTGGGGGAAGGGAGAAGTGGGTGAGATACAGCTGAGGGAGGGATGTCGTGGGAGGGAGAGGTACAATAGAGGACAGGGATAGAGAAACAGAAACAGGGTCAAAGCGAAACAAATCAAGATACATTGGGATATGCAGTAGAGAGAAGGCGAGGGAAATGCAGAGGCTCTATATAAGATTACAACGTTTTCCTGGCTGGGAGGGAGGGACAGACGGTCACGTCAACAGAACGCGTGAGGTGCTCGTTACAAGACAAACAAGTGCAAATGTGCTTTGTGTGAAGCGAAGATATTACATTTGTTGTCTGTATTAAGGGGCGTTTGATATAAATAATGTACTATATATATACCTGCTAAATAATTGCACGGTATGGTGTTGTAAATGTTTAGTTTTCATGTTATAAATCTAAGAGCCTTTTCATATCCCAACTTCAACGTTGATTTTTTTCTTTCAATGGATGAATGCGACCACGCAACACCGATTTCGCGAGAGCAAATTATTTTGTCGTTAAAACTTTCGCGGGTTCCCATTGTCGCCGTGCACTTTCGCTTTGGCGCGGGGCACGATTCCTGCCGTGGCAAAAAAATAATCCAGAGAAAACAAAAAAATCAAGGATTAGGCCGTGACCCCGCGCAGACTTTTTGAACAAAAATAAACTGAAAGGTAAACGGGGCAATAAAAAAAACAGTGGGGGCACCTGAGGCTGAACAAAAAACGAGAGCTTTATCACCGCTGCCCTCATCCGCGTATAAATGAGTTCACAGGTGGGAGGATACACAGCGAGCGGCGAGCGTTCATCATGTCGTAAACAGTGCGGGTTTGTGCGCATCCCTGGGGGATAGTGGTTTGACCTCTGTTGTTGTCGACTCGCTTCGCTGCGGCTCTGCGAGTGCGTCGCAGCTAAATGCTTTGCGACCGTGCGCACTGACGTGACGAGGTTTAATGATCTGGCAAGGAGTGATATAATACTTCTTGCGTCTCTTTAGTCGACGTGGGCAGCACTGGATTGATGCAATGCTTTTGTGGGTCGTGGCGAGGCAGGCGGTGTTTCTCTCAACTTGGAGGGCAAAACTGACCTAGGATGTCCTTGCATGTTTTCTTTTTTTTTCAACCAAAAATAGATGTGCCTCGTGCTTTGCAAACATGCATGCAATGTTCAAAAAGTTGCTTCCGAGTCACATATGCACGCCCTAACAAAAAGCGAAACTTAGCACTCCTAATTTTTTCTTGATTATCTGTTTTACTTTCTGCACGCCTTCTTCGCGAGTCATCGGCAAAATTATTATAAACCTTTAAACTGCAAGCCGCTTTAAGACAATTGCAATCGCGGAAATTCCTCGTGCTTTCTTCCAGTGCTTGATTTAAAATCCAACGATGCTTGCCTAATGTTTGTGCAAAACTGCCTATTTTTAATTTTTCAATCTTTTTGTGTCGCCCCCATTCCTACTGTGATGTATTTCTAGGTTTCTCCCCCGGGCACAACACCACCAAATGTGGTCTTAAAAAGTGTCTTCTGAAACTCATTTCCTGCAAAGGCTCAAGCCAGCCGGCTGAACCATTAGAAAGCAAGTCCTGTTTTGCGTTTATTTGCTGTTAGAACGTTTTCTTTTTTACGTTTTTTGGCTTTAATTCAAAATGTGTACATTTTATTTGTGTTTAATTAGACACACCTAACATGCTTCACCACACTGGTCAGCGTGGGTTGGTGAAGACACCAGGTTAAGCAGGGATTTGGAACCAGATAAATTCCACCATATGATTCAGTGTCGGCAAACCCGTTGGCTTGATGTATGGCACACGCACGTGGCTTTGACAGAAATACCTAGGGGAGGCAAATGCCCATACAAATGTGTCGCAGCGCTATATCGCTATTATTCTAATTCATGCAATTCAATATATTTGAACCCATGATAAAAGGAATATATTTATATTATCTTTTGTATAGTCTTTACATTTGTGGGGGGGGAGGTGGGGGTTTGGGGTGGGTTAAGTATTTGGTTCGGTATAACCCAAATTGTATTTATGTGCTGTGGGTGGAGTGGTCGGGGATAGCACATTGTACAATGAACCAAGTGACCCGAGTTCAATTCCCAGCCATGGCTAATATCAATGATGAGTGGTATATAAACCGGCCATTCACCAGCCCACACTGACCTGTGCGGTGAAATATGTGTGGGCCTTCATCTCACGTGATCCCGGAAGGTCTCGTGGTTACAATTCGGCCCTCCTCGTTCGTTTCCCGCCACCTGTAATCCAGCGCTGTGGAGACAGCGAGGGTCAGTGGATCACACACAGATGTTGTGAAACTCCCTTCCCTTGGGCGTCGAGGAGCCTGCTATTATACCCTGGCTCGCCAGGACAAGGCGGTACAGCAAACGTGAACTGCACCTATTCCATCTGTATGGGATAGAGTGTTGGGTGTTCTCCTCGTGCTCTGGTTTCCTCCCACATGTACACACTCACTAATTGGCTGATAACACCTTCATATATAGAGGACCACAGAGCTTGGGGGGGGGGTGTATTGGCGCTGGCTCACCACGTGGCTGCCTTCCTTGCTTAACTGTGGTTCCTCACGCCCTCTGAGTCTGTCTCTTCGAGAGCGAGCAAAAACTGTGCGAGATATTACCAGTTGAAATTATTATTATTATTACATAGGGCTGTAACATAATAATTGTCATTCAATGTGTGCTACGTATAAGCAGCAAGGCGAAAGCAGAGCTCAACTTGCTTGCACAGCTCATCACTCCACCAGGCACTCTTTGTATCCCTGTCATCCATCAATAAAGTTTAATCTGTTGCACATGACAAGCTATTTGTTTGAAGATTCGGACCTATCATTGGACCAAAAAACAATGATTAGCTTTTCCGAGCAGCGGCACGAGTATAGGGGTATTTCTGCTTCACACAAGAGTACCAATTTTTGAAACAGTAATTCTTTTACACGGTCTGTCTTCTCTATTTTGAAATTAAAGTCTGAATTTAATTACTTTTTCCAGCAGGAACCACCAAGCTGAAAATGGAAACGTTCTGATAAGTCTCAGGTTTTTTTAAATCAATGCTACAGTTTGAATAACATCTGACTGGGATCTACTTAGAATGTGTGGGGGCGGGGTGTGGGGGGTGTGTGTCTGCTATGAGTGCGAGAGACAGGGTGGTGGGGGTCAGGTACTGGGGCCACCTGATTAAAGTTGGCCCAACCTGTGATGAAATGTTGCTTGGGAGACCGCTTTGCTACCTAGTATACTTGGACGGTTAACCTGGCCTTGGCAATTAGAAAGTGAGCGGCTCACATTTGAGTCACTTCTTCGATGGATCTAAAATGGGCTGAATTTTCACAACATACGTGAAATATCAAAACTTTAAAAAAGCATGATTAAAAGTATGCCTAAAACCCACACGGTATTATACACTTTTTATTGCATTGATTCCAAGGATTTGATGAAATGAAATATTATATGATTACGCTAGATTTTCTGAAAGACCAGATATTAAACTTTAATTCAGAGATAATTTAAAATTAAAATGTCTTCTCTCGTGACAGAGCATTGTTCGTGTGTTTGTGCTGCAATTGCACAATATGTGTTATTGATCAGGACAGCATAGCCCATTTCTATCCTGGTGGAAGCGAAATGACTCAATTATTACATGAACAGAGACAGCACCATTGGCACTGCTATGGATATTATATTCTTGGTTCTTTCAATAAAGTCACGTAGAAGGGAAATAATAAAATAAATATAAAGCAATTTTTTTTTATATAATATAATAATAAAATTTCTTGCTTTATATTTTTATTATTTTAGTATTTCCCTTCTACGTGACTTTACCGAAAGAACCAATAATATGAATCCCTGCAGTCACGAAAGCTTTAAATCAAAGTTTAACTGCTATGGATGTCATCCCCATACATGGCTCACCCTGCGTGCTTGCCCTTCTAGTTATCTATTTATTCCTGGTAGTATTATTATTACTGCCAGCATAATTTTTTCAGGCATCATAGCGAGATAGTAAATGTAACCATTATAGGACTTGCATTGCTTTGTATGTGTTGATTGCGCAATATGATAGCCTCTCTCTCTCTATGTGTAGCTGCATTGACGCTTTAACGTTAAAATCTTTCGACTACATCTCACACCGGTATATTTAATAACACGGCCACACGCTTAGCCGGCCATCCACTGCTTGACGAAAAACCCAGTGACGTTGTTTTTAAACGACTTAAGAATCGGTTCAGTTGTTGATTTCTCCAAAACGATAACTGTTTCATTCCCTTGCGAATTTTAAAACCCAGAGGTAATTTCCAAGCTTATTCCTCTTACGGTTCTGTTTACATAATAAAACACACTGCCATTCATTTCTCCCCACAATCGCATTTCTCCACTTTTCGCAAATAACCTTTTTGATCGGACTGTAAGACATCACAGCACAGGGCCTCCACTTATGCGGAAAGGTATTTGGCCGTGCATTTGCAACGAGAGGACGCTGCCGCGGTGTGTGATGGTGAGCGCAACTGGACTTTGCAATCCAGAGGCCGCCAGTCCAAGTCGATCTCCCGGCGCGGCTGTTTAAATCGATGGTGCACATTTCTTCGATTTCAAGTTTTCTTTTTTTTAACCAGTTGGGAAATCAAGAGACCAGGATAGTCTCATTTTGAAAAGTGACCTTCTGGCTTCTGCAATCCACCGCACCCCTGTCCGCCCAACAGTAAACACGGGTGCACCACATTCGATCAATCGTCTGCAGTGGCGTAGCATGTTCGTGCCTCTTCCGGTGATGCCCGACCAGCGTGGTAGAGCCGGCCAAAAGATCTTTCCTGAGTTGCCCTCTGGGTGCTCCCTCCAGCGGGGGGAGAGGCCCTCTGTCGGGGGGTGGAGCGAGCTCCTCCGTAACCGTGCCGCCGACTCCGCGCTTGACGATCCCCTCCATCGTGCGGTTGGGCTTGCGGTGTAGACAGCGCGGAGGATGAGCTGGAGTTGGCGACGGTGCGCCACCGGCCTGAAGCCCTCGACAAGCTGGAGGCGCAGAGCAAGTTCTCACGCAAGGAGCTACAGGTGCTGTACCGGAGCTTCAAAAACGTGAGTGTCCCCTCCTGCAATGGATCGCTTGCAACGCTGGTATTGTGCCCGATTTAAACTGAACCAAACTATTTTGTATTTAATCAGGTAAGGCCCACTCAGCTGTATAGCTCTTTTTCAGGAGCGACCTGGTCATCACAAATGATAGCTGAACGAAGTGGCTTGTAATCGTGTGGAAATTTACAGCAGCCAAATACTCTCAAGCGCACGTAGATTCTAAATGGGGAGGGAAAAGCCGAAGTGCCCAGAGAAAATACAGCGACCACCATGGAGAGAACGACAAACTCCAAATATAAAGCAGGCATGAGGGTCGTGATCGAACCCACGACCTCCTGTATACCGGGCGAGGTAGTTAACATCTCTCCACCATGAAAATATTTCCATATTCTACGGATTGTGATGCACTTTTTTCCCCTGTATTATTATAAACTTATAATCCGGAATGTGGCCTTAATTGCCACAAGGGTTACTTCTGCCATCACGTGTGCGACCAGAATTGTATATGGGGGGGGGGGGACAAAAAAAACCTCAACACATTCGTCAATTAAAAGAGAAAATGTTTAATAGGCGATGTTTTGAGAAATGGCTCTCAGTCACAGCATATCATTGTTTTGTTAAGTGCTCCATTTGCCAACGCAGCATCACCAAATAGTTTGTATGAATTCGTAACACAGTAATTTCATCGGCACCGGGTGGTGTCAACTGTTTTATTGCCAGAGACGAAATGTCCAACACGAAGCCCACACCTGCAAAATTACACTTGGATTGTAGAGTGGCTGCCAAAACTTACGTGTTAAACTATACGACTCCTGGATTTGTGGTGTACTATTTTTGTGGCCGTTTATGTATAATAAAATTTTTTAACATGTTTTATCTGAAAATATTGGTCCATAATTCAATCGGGACATGAACCAATGTCATTTGGGTCACATTCTAATCTGTGCACGGTCAGTTCAATCATCTTTTGATCCAATTCCGATTTTGCCAGGACAAAAATTATGGGGATAGATTTCCAATGCTGTACTCTGCTGCCCACCGAAAAGCAAAGGTATAGACACAAATAGAAATTAATTGCTTATGTTATAGGCAATGGTTTTAGTCATAATTATTCCACTTGTATATGATAAACCTTGAAAAAAATTATCTAGTCTCACCTGTGACCATAAATATGCCCCGAAATGCACTGCCTATAAAAAAAGATTTTGCAACGAAGACATTTTATAGCCCTCAGATCAATGCAGCGGCAGCAGCTGTGGGGACAAAGATGTCATGTTGAGGTCAGATGGTACCTGTGTTGTTAAGGTTGCTTGGAAACCCCCTTGTGTCGAAATTGGACATGACAGCAAAGCCATTTTTCTGCAACTCAATGCAGAAACCCAGTTGACCATAAATTGACTGCAATCTGCACACCGTTTTGACACGGAGGGTGAACATTTCTATGATTTCACACTGAGTTGCCATGGCTAGACTTGAGTTATTTTATTGTTTATTGGCTGCGTCAACGGACAAAACTGAAATACTTATTCAGCCACTGGGGGGATACCACAAAGGTGACTTCGAGATAAGGATAGGAGAGACACAGTGGTTGTGAACCATAGCCAGGAGGAATGTGTTCGTATCCAAAAACCAATCAGACATGGGTCAGTGCCCCCAAAACGCTCGTAGTCACACACTGTGAGTAACTTAGGATCTCCTTCATTGTGGACAACAATGTTGAACATGATCCGCGAAAGCTAATATATAAAGATTTCAAGGGCATTTTCTGACATTTTAAATACTTCGTGATAAAATATACAGTAGTCCCGTTAACAGCGATATGGTTTAGCGATTTTTCGGTAAATGTTTCGCCTGACATAGGACCCCCCCCCCCCATTTTGTTTTACGTAATGCACGCGGGCGCCAATTTCGGCCAATCCGAGCGCTCGTAAGCGGGGCTGAGCCATTCCCTCAGCCAATCAGCGACATCCATTTATGAGCGTTTAGACCTCGACTGGCTTTGTTTACATGATGGCGTGTTCTGTATTGGCAGTTGAAAAACAGCTCTCTTGCATAATCAGTGATTTTTATTTCTCTTTCAACTTATAACGGATTTCGATTAACAGTTATTTCGTTTCTCAGTAGTTTTCGTAGAATGGATTAAGAACGCTGACTGAGGGACTACTATATATATGTATCTTGATAAAAACGTTACAATTGAAAATAATTGCTATTTTGCATATTTTGTGTTCAGCTATTAATGGTCCAAGATGTATCCCCTGTCATTCTTGCAATAGATGACAATTATTTGGACACTGCTTAGAGATGGCTGAAAGCTGCCACTGTATCAAAAACACGATTGGAAATTTACTAAGAATTGGCAAGATAAAATTCGTAAAACTGCTTAACGTTGGTTCTGCTTGTTGTGAAGTGACACTGCAAAGTAATGTCTGACATTTACGGCTGGCCATAGAAACATTTTTTTATACTGTTATGTGCATTTTAGTTTTTCTGGGAAGGCTCATACATGTATTGCCCAGCATACTAATTCCCTTACCATGTCAAGAAGAACTTACACCATTTTGTATCCACAGACCATTATATATATAGTACCTTGAATTACAGTACAGTATATCAAATTCCCACTAAACATGATATGAAGTCGTTTTGCAGTTTTGGTGGTGTCAGACGCCAAAAGTGTTGCTATGACGGCACAGAATTTGACCGATAATTATAATTACGGAGATTAATTGAGGGGACTTTTGGTAGTGGAGTACAAAGAGCGCATCGCGGAACCCATAGTCAACACTTGCTTACGAACGAGTGTTACATCCACTCTTGTTTGCTCTGAAGAAGAGCCACATCTTCTGCGCATATACTGCTGTACAAACAGTGTATATATTGTATAATTGCATTATTAATTACGAACATAGTGAGGTTTCTTTTTCATGTTATATAGACAAAATGTGTTTGCGTTTATATTTGGTGAGGCAGAATGGGGTGCTGGTTATATTTGTTTTCATGATGCTTTGCAGAAACCCGTGCTGAGTTTGGGTACGTTATTGATTTTTTTTTGGCGCTGAATCAGACCCTACCGATTTTACTTGGGGTACTCTTTCCAATAGCATTTCACGCAGAGAGTCAAAAGCAGTCCAGAGTTTGCTCGCTCAAACATTTGCTGCTTGATCATATTGGTCAGGAATGCCAATAGGCTGACAGACGAAAACACATTTTGTTCACACGTGGAGAGACAGAATAAAGAGGTCTGCTCATATTTAGTTTGTGTCACAAGTTAGAGAGCTGGACAACTCGTGGGAGAAAAAAAAAAGACCAACAAAAACAACAAACTCGCCAACAAAAAACGTTGCACACCGCGGCCATTCTGATACAAGGTCACGGAACCCTGACCGACCGAACAGGAAATGGTTTGAATTTTGAGATAAGGTGTTCAGATCCGCCAACTGTACAATATTTGAATAACCGCGTGTTCGTGACGCACGTAGAGCCACCGGGATCATGCCACGCAGAAGGTGTACCACGACTCCAGTGTAACCCGTGTTCCCTTGAGATAAAGGCACGGGTCGATGAATGCCCCTGCAGCACGTTTTGTCTCTAGGCGTGGTCGCTGCAGCGTAATCCCCAAAGGCCCATCATGCCTAGCAGTCAGCTGAAAACAGCACGACAGCATGTGTAATAGATAAGAGTTTAATTTATAGATGTATGTATGCTGAACTTCTTTCACACCGTACATAGCCAACCGTACTAATCGGAGGTGCGGGGGATGGACAGCAAACTAAACACAAAAAAGCAGATCTAAAGAAACGAGTTCTCAATCTAGATTTTGAAAAGTGCATAGCTCCAGTGGCTTCCTAATATTGGAAGGAAGAGCATTCAAGACGGCCGCAAAAGCGCATCTATATTAAGTTGAGCAAGGTTGTGAAGACTTGGGAAATGAGACGATTGGAATGAGTTCCAAAGTTCAACGGTATGTGGGACGAAGCAGAATGAGAAATGTGTTGGCCTTTCAGTATGGTGGCTGAACACAGTGTGGATCAACGTGGGTGGAGGCGTTGGAGTTCATGGGAACAGTAATGAACTGTGAGACTTAGTGCAGCCCCCGTTGTGAAAGTCATAATCTTGGCATAGATGTGCCGTGTCCTGGTCTTCAATTTGCCATTGCTAATCTGTGTTTACACATGTGTGCGCGTACACATCAATGAGGTGTTACGATGTTACGTACATGTGACTGTGTTTGGTTTGTAAAGTGTACAAAAAGCTTTAGCAATAAAAAAAGAGTGCTTTATAATTAATGTGACTTAATGTGGGGAATGGCCACTTTCTTCGTTTGCAAATCCATTGCAAGTATATTGCTTTAACTCTGTTCGTGTGTATTTGCTGTCAGATTCGAAATTTTTGGGTTCGTACAATTACGAGGAAATTCAATTCACAATGGGAGAGGAAAAATGCGCGATGGTCATCGTTTTGCCCACCGATACCTCATCGGAACTCTTGTAACTTACATGGATCCTTTGTGCCTAAACGTTAGGAGTGAATGAGCCATCTCAATATGTTTGGTCTCTCAAAACGACCCAGCCCCATTGCTTCACCCCAACATACATACGTTTCACAGATTAAGTAAATCAACGATTGAAAATAATGTCACCGCCTAAAAAAATTGCCTGCTTTATAAATATCCCACATTCATCCCTTGTGTACATCCCATCCAAATCAAACATTCCTTCTTTAGTGCGATGTTACATAAATTAATCCCTGTAGACTGATCATGATCTCCTTTACCAAACTGCTCAGACAACCTCTGGTCAGCATTTGTGATAGCCCCCAAATTGTCCACCTCAAGGTTACACCAAACGTGTTAGGAGCTGGCCCCCTTAACCTTGACACCATTAAATCTTGACTTAAAGCTTTCGTGACTGCAGGAATTCATATTTTTTGGGTCTTTCGGTGAAGTGACATAGATAGGTTCAAAAAAATCACAATAATAGCAATAAATAACCATCTACGTGACTTTACCGAAAGACCCAAAGAACTTGACATCATTCCCATTAACTAAACGTGCGTCCGTTCATGCCCCTTGAAACACGTGGAGGCTATCTCTGCAAATGCAAATAAATGACGAGAGCAGAAGATACAGGGTCTAGTAGAGGGCGCGGGTGGCTTCTCGTATTATCCGTTGAGCTGAGCAATATTGCAGCAAGTTAGGTGTTGTGAATGCCCCCCATTATGCCCTCAAAGTATATCTATGTTTCTCTCTCCCTGCAATCCGACCGCGTGCCATGTCAGATAATGCCCTCTCTCCTCGCCCCATGTATTTATCAAGAATTTAATGGGATTCATTGTTGCCCTCCGTGCGACTCCCGTCCCTCACCCTGTCTGCGCCGACCCCGCAGGAGTGCCCCAGCGGGATCGTTAATGAGGATAACTTTAAGGAGATCTACGCGCAGTTCTTCCCACAGGGAGGTGGGTGCGGAGTTTTACTTTTAAGCACGCACGTCTCGCGCAGGGGTGCGTGTGATTCGGCGTCTCGGTGTGTCCTATTTTATCCCAGCGGCGGGGGACATGCATGCGGTTTAAATGCATGTATCGTGATGCATTCACTGGAGCACGTGTGCTCCACGCCTCCTTGTGTACTGTGCGTGTTGCATTCAATCAACGAGGTGTTCAATCTTCTTGCTTCTTTCGGTGAAGTCACATAGAATGGAAATAATAAAATAATAAAATAAAACATTATAAAATAATTCTCAGGTGAAGACGGCTACTTGCGTTGTGGCCGAAACGTCGTGAGAATTATTTTATTATGTTTTATTTTATTATTTTATTATTTCCATTCTACGTGACTTTACCGAAAGAACCAAGAAGATGAATCCCTGCAGTCACGAAAGCTTTAAATCGAGGTGTTCAATGTTCTTGCTCTAAATAATTCAGCTGATTGGTTTGTCGGTTGATATTAAAGGGTGCATGCGTGACTGCCTGAGATAGCTCTTATTATAGTAAATTACTTTCAAAGGAATTTAATAATAACCATAGCTACCTTAAGCAGACTTGAAATGTTTGAGCATGAAAATGTCTGTCTTTTACATCTGCATTTATACACATTACCTTTACATGTAGGCTAATATCCGTTCCTTAAACACACTGATACATGAATAGTGCTTGGGTTTTAAAGCATAGACGACCACAATCTATATAATTACTGTCATTATATTGTTCTACCCAAGTAAGTGCCTGTTGTATTATTTTTTGCAGATGCCAGTACATATGCCCACTTTCTTTTCAACGCCTTTGATACGGATCACAACGGCTCCCTGAGCTTCGAGGTAAGCGGTGATGCCGTTTTTTTGATCACGCTCAGAACCACGCCTAACATCCGAGCCCACATTTGTGCTGTGCACCGTCAATAACAAACAAAAAAACAGCTTCCATCCATTGCCCATTCCACTGCTGGATGCGTGTTCGTTGAATTTCTTTCGCACCGTAACGTAGCCAACCGTGCTAATCGGAGGTGCCTCTCCCGCACACGGCCAGTCGTAAGGGTTACCTGAGCACACTTCACCACGCTGGTAACAGTGCGCGTTTGTGGAGAGGGTCGAGGAGAGGGAGGTGTACAGAGGTGGGGGGTGGGGGGTGCAGGGGCCGAATTGAACTCAGGTCGAGGATTGGTGGATCGGACAAAGGACAAAATGTTGCGAGCCTCCCTTCCTGAGGACATCAAAGTGTGGACTGATGTCATCTGTCCCTTTTCTGTGGGATGGGATAGAGTGTTTCCCCCTCGCACGCGTGGGTTCTCTCCGGGCGCTCCGGTTTTCCTCCCGCATGTATAGACACTCACTAAATGGCTGAAAACATCTTAATATATAGAGCAATTGTTGGCACCGGCTCACCGCTTGGCAGCCTTCCAGCTCATCGCTTGGCAGCTTTCCAGCTCGTCCGTGGTTCCTCAGAAACTGTGAGATGCAATATGCGTGAACGACGCTGTATAAAATTAATAATTACATTAATCTTTTTTTAAGTCGCTGTGTTCAAAGTGCATTGTGATAAACACTCCACCCTCTTAAACATATCTCTTCTTGAACCTGCATTTTAAAGAAAATTGCGCGTTTGCAATCTTGTATTGTGTGCATATATAGTACGGAGTACAGATTCAACCTAATGCTTTTGCGATGATATATACATTGGAGATTATTTAGATTCCTTTGGTGCTATAAATGTCAAAATGATGGGCCAGTTTGTTGAGCTATCATTTGTGACCAGGTCGCTTCTGAAAGATAAGTAAATACCTCAGTGGCCTTTGCCTGGTAGAATGGGGATGGTCTAGTTGTATTTGTTTGTGTTTGGGTGATTTGTTTACCTTTCTTGTACTTTGCGCTACTATCGTGTCTTTGTATTGTTTGTTGTTGTAACGTTCTTACCCCACGCCCCTACTGGACATCTGTGAAAAAGAGCTTTATAGCTCATCGGATTCCTCCATTAGAAATAAATATTCTGATTCTGATACTGTATACTTGTGTGTGTGTGTGCATGTGTCATCACATCTTCATTACGAGGATGCCCAGGGTACTAGAGAACACAAGCACTGAATTCACTTAATCGGTTGTCATTCAGCTACTTCGAGGCCACACGTGCCTCCTGTAACGTGCGCACGGGTGGCATGTGGCCTGTGTACCCTTGCTGTGTGTCAGCGGGAGGACCCTGGCTCATCCACAATGTGTCGTGTGATTTCACAGCGCAATTTACGTGAAATAAAAAAAATAAGTAAATAAAAACGAAACATTGAATGTCCTTTTAAAAGTGTAAATGGAACATACTGGAATTCTGGTCTCGCCTAATTATCC
Source organism: Lampetra planeri (assembly GCF_965212315.1). NCBI lineage: Eukaryota > Metazoa > Chordata > Hyperoartia > Petromyzontiformes > Petromyzontidae > Lampetra > Lampetra planeri. The sequence goes on along the minus strand of NC_136118.1, from coordinate 12,564,242 downwards.
GGCAGCTGGGTGCTTAGTTGCAGGCTGCTGGCATTTGCAGTCAAAACTCTACACCGCGTCGTGTTATGATGAATGTTAACATGTAACATGGGAGGTGCTTTTTAAAAATAGGCCTACAATTTGCACTTTTTATGACATTGAGTAATATGCATAGAGTAAAAAAAACTTGCCAGGATCCACGACCATTTAAACTGTTTATCTGACCTGGAATACGTTATGAACAAAGAGCTAAAGTCGTGCTTGATATTAGGAAAATAATTTCCCTTGAAACAACCCAAATAATTTCAGTAACGTGGGTCCCATTGTGCATTCGCAAAGTAATACACATTTTTTAAATTGCCTTTTACAGCAAGCCTGACTAAGAATCGTTGACAGGCCAATATATATTTATACATTTTCATTAAAAATATGGAACATGGGGATAAGATGAGGGCAATGATTAGGGTAAATATCTCTGTGTTGAGTTCTTGCAGCAGATTTATCGATATGGGTGTGAGCCCCGGGTCTCAAATACCACATGGAGATAAGACCTAAGCTGGATCTTTGAGTTTATCTGTGACCTGCAAGTCATATAATTAAGTAAGCTTTCTAGAGACCACCATGTGGCTGAGATGTAATATGGAGACCCGTCTGCAACTCTCTTAATAAGAAACATAATGGAATAACTTTTATTTAAAGAGATATCCTGCATTCTTACATGATGCATGAAAAAAAATGCTAAGTAATATTTTCTATACGCGATTTTACCAAAAGAACCAAAGAGTATGGATCCCTACAGTCACGAAAACTTCAAATCTAGATTTATATTTTTTTATTTGAGTTTGAGAAGAAAATACACAGATTAAGTTTTGGGTCACAAATCCTTATTTACTCCTCAACATATTTTTTATTTGATTACAGCAGTGACTCATTATGGTCTTCAAATCGCAAATTGTATGCACGACGCAGGGAGCCATGCTTGTAGGCCTGTAGACCTGGATTTGATTTCGGGCTGTGCACACTTGACCCGTGATAGGAACAACTCGGAAATCAACCAAAACCAGCTCCCGTGTCATTTATAAAAGCCATTGCAATTAGAGATCGCAGTACACTGGTTCGTACGTTAATAAAAAGCAAATACAGTACTGTAGAATACAAGTGCCGTGTTGTGACCCACTTACAATACGGCAGTGTATTGATACAAAACACTACCATACAATGATAAAAACATGTTTTTATAATAATTTACATCCCCTTGCCAATCCACTGTTGTTGGTCATTAGTGTGGCGCATTAGGAATGGACTACTCTTTTAAATATTTCCTCGTGCAGCAAGGGAGTAAAGTGTGGTTTTGTGAAGGTCGTGATGTGCTGTGCAGTAGTACATCAACGCACGTGTGTACACCAGCATGCGATACTGAGTCGGGCCTGTAGGTGGCTGGCGGGGTTATTGAGTGACCTGACATGTACATCAGTCACGTGGTTAATGGCGACTCGGTTTAGGATTGCTGCGTCTGACACACGTGCTGTTGCATTTTACAGATGACCACAATGAATGTGTTTGCCCTCGATTTGGAGCAACTGCCCACGTCCTTCATTTCGAGTGTGCAACATTATAGTGTGTAATTATTTTGAAATCAAAGCTACGGGGTGTGTAGGTGGAGAAGTCAACATCTGTAATCCTATTATTGCTGCTCACCCAGTATTTTACCGTTACCCGAATCACACTGATTGATAGACAAATGCACCATCTTTAAATGCAGCATATATTTTTTTGTTTTTTTTTATGCAGTCATTTATTTTTGTGGAGCGGGGATAATTGGAGCCGTCACAATACTGACGCACGCTTCACTTTGTAAACAGCTGTATTTAGATAGAGGTTGAGGTTTGAGTTTCCTTGGCTTTCTAATTCCTCGAGTGTTGTTGTCCAGGACTTTGTGATGGGCCTGTCCGTGCTGCTGAGAGGCACCATCAATGAGAAGCTCTACTGGGCCTTCAACCTCTACGACATCAACAAGGATGGCTACATCACCAAGGAGGTTAGGAAACACGTTCCCCTTTGTATGTATGTTGAACTTCTTTCGCACTGTACATAGCCAACCGTGCTAATCGGAGGTGCAGAGGAAGAACATTTTATAGAGTTTCCACGAGTATGCCGTTGGAATGTTGTCACGGTGGCGAGATGTTAACTACCTCGCCTGGTAGACAGGTTGTAGGTTCGATCCCAACACTGACGCCTGTATATATGGAGTTTGTGCGTTCTCCCCATCGTCACGTGTATTTTTTTCTGGTTCCTCCGGTTTTTCCCAAATTTTTTAAACGTGCATTTAGATTAATTGGCTGCTTTACATTTCCAGATGATAAGCCACTTCGTTAAGCTATCATTTGTGGCCAGGTCGTTTCTCAAAAAAGAGCTATATAGGTCAGTGGGCCTTACCTGGTAAAGTAAAAAAAAATAGAATTGCAAGAACACCAAAATGTTAATATTCATCCTTTTAAAGGTTCTTCATCCAAATTTAGTTCATATGTTTTTTTGTGTTGTTACGTACAGTGAAACTCATCTTCATCCATCCCTTATTGTCCAATTTTCCAATGTCCATGGATAACATTAAGAAAATGCACAGATAAGGGCACAAAATAGTATCCGAGATTAGCGGCACCCCATATCAGCGCATCGGCCATGGGGGTTGACCGTACTTCACCACGCTGGTCAGTTGGGGTTGGTGGATGGAGGGTCTGCTGATCCAGTTCAGATATCACTCGCTACTCATGTTCGCTGCAGCCTGGAATCGAACTCAGGATGCCGGGTTTACAGCGCGGTGGACTAGCTACCGTGAGGTCACTTCTCACCCCGCATTCATAATGTTAATGCACCACGTTGCATGGCTCACACGGGGGTCCAGACTCGATTGAAAAACTTGTTTTATTTGAAGCAAATAAATTTTTTCTTTTACTTTGGCTAAACTCTCCAACAAGGACGTCAGTACTCTTTGGTTCTTTCGGTAAAGTCACGTAGGTATAAAATAAATCACGACGTTTCGATTGCAACACAAGCAATCATCATCAGGTGGGAAAACCACAGCAAAAAAAAATATTGCCGTGGTTTTCCCACCTGATGATGATTTCTTGTGTTGCAATCGAAACGTCGTGATTTATTTTATTTTATACCTACGTGACTTTACCGAAAGCACCAAGGAGTATGGATTCCTGCAGTCACGAAAGCTTCAAATCAAGGACGTCAGTGCAGCACAATGCTAGCTCGACCACGACCGCCGCATACACCCTGGCGCAGGAGGCACCCACGTGAATGTTTACAATGCCATCACATCGTTCACTGTTCGTTCTTGTTTTATAGGAAATGCTGGACATCATGAGATCCATTTACGACATGATGGGGAAGTACACGCACCCTGCTGTGAAAGATGAAGCACCACTAGAACACGTTGAAAAGTTCTTCCAGGTGAGCGCTTAAAATAATCTCTTCGAGCTATAACATTTAATTCAAATTGTCCCTGTGACGCATGCAAAAATGAATTGACTTGTTACTTTTTTTGAGCAAATACTTAGTGAGTGACTCGTAGGCATGATTTCAAAAAGTCCAATGCCAACCTTAATCATATGCCTAACATGTTTATCGTTCACTACTTGACCATCCTAGTCCACTCCATTACTGCATTTGTGAATTCCTACAGTTCCTCTGGTACTGTTCCTCTAGCCCTCAAGGCAACCATTATTACCATCCCATCCGAAAGAAAGATCCATGAATCCTGACATCCCACACATCTACTGCCCTATTGTGGATAACCAATGAACTTTTTCTGTTTGTTGCTGTAACGTGCTTACTAGTTTTGACTAGACATCTGTGAAAATTGCTTGACAGCTCATCGGATTCCTCCAGTATAAATAAATATTCTGATTCTGAACTGTAGTTCTCTCTCTATCCTCAGTCTAATAGACCTCACTGATGTGTTTAATCCTGTCCAACACTCCATCCACCTCGATGCCCAGTATAAATGTGCTTCTCTGCCTATCACAATTATTTCCTGATTACTCTGTCATCTCTGCTGTCTGGACTCCATTTCAACCTGGATCATGTCTACTTTCTCCATATAAATATTGCACTTCATTCCTTAACCGATGTCCTCTTAATTGGCACAATAAATCTCCGCCTGGTCACGACCCAACACCGAGTATTCAGTTTTATGACATGTAACAATAATCTCGCTAAGAATTTCATAACCTTGATGGCACGGATGATCCAGAATTCGCTTTATCGTCTGACATCTGTCAACTCTACAAGGCTCCCTGTGCATAATTTCCCACATTCGCAATTTCCGTACCCTGTCTGCTGCTATGAACCCTCATTGATGCCTTTGTTACTTCTCGCCCGTCTCCTCCACGGCTTTCTTAAATCCCTCGCTGCAAAACTCCAGATCATCTCAAATGCCACCGCCAGACTGTCTGACTTGCATCAGCAAATGGGCTCACATATCGCGAATGCTCAAATCACTCCAGAGGCTCCAAATTTCATCCAGAAAAGACGACAAGATCACCCTCACTGTTTATAAGATCATAAACAATCTTGCACCAACCTCCCTCCTATCACTGTCACTGTTTCCCTCTTTGTACACATCCACTCCAGCAACAAAGGCCTCTTAAGTGAAACTTATCGTCAACTTTCAAACTGTGGGAGGCTACTCCTTCTGCTTTGTAGCCTCCTAAGAATGGAATTCTCTCCACCTGTTCATCGATGTGACTGATTATCTCCCCTTCTTCAGGTTCAGGCTTAACATATGTCGTGTTTCCTGTCTTTGGCTAGTTGTCTGTCTGACTCGTTGTCTCTCCATCAATACCTGCCCCCATGTTTTTACATCTCTACTCCTCTTCACCACATCTTAATCAAGATCATCACCCCTTCCACTAGCGCTGTCTGCCACTATGTGCAGCGTCTTAGATATTTTGCTGTATGTTTTTTTTTACGTTAATTGTCTTGTGTTTATTTTACCCAAATGATGAATAGCATATGCAATAGGTGTTGATTTTGAATCAACATCACTGTGATTTTCTTTCTGCTATCAGATACACTATCTTCTTTTTCAGAAAATGGACAAAAACAAAGATGGAGTTGTTACAATAGATGAGTTCATGGACACTTGTAAAACGGTGAGAGACGTTACCCACGCGTCACATATTTATCACCGCATTTGATTTGTGAGAAATTCCACTGAAACAAAAGTGGAAGAGACTTCAGAATAACGTGTAAAGTTCTCTATTTCAAAAAAAAAGTCGAGCCAAATGACACATTTTACGATCTTCGCTTTCTACGGTGGGTGGCGGCAGTTTCGATTGCCATCTGTAAATATAAAATGACCAATTCTGTTCCACGCATTTCCATTTCCCGCGATGCACCGTCCGTCATGATGCGCACAGCCCTTTTGTCAATCCACTGCTGAACGAGGCCATGAGGGTTATTTGACCATACTTCACCCGATTACTGCGGGTTGGTGAAGGTGGAAAGCGGAGGAGCACAGAACAACACTCGATTATGCTACACTGCCCTCTGCTGTTGCTGCCGACGACGATGTTGCTTGCACCTATTTTATTTCCACAGTGGTCACCTGTCAAAGCAGTATTCAGGCTCAATTCTGCTGTTAACGAGTGCTTCTGCGTTGTTTCTCTTCAGGATGACAGCATCATGCAGTCCATGCATCTTTTTGAGCACATAATATAACCCTGCGTGCTGAACGGATTCTCCCAAGAATTACTTTTTTTGCTGAGAAGTAAAACATTTAGAGGAGGAGGGGGAAAAAAACCTGCATGAAAACAAACACTTGGAAGAGAAACTTCTGTCCGTGACTATTTTATACTCCAGTGTTTTCACTAGATTTAACAACTTCGTATACCAAGTTAAAAACATGACGCAAAAAAGAAGAAAAAACGACCATCCATCAATGATTTTAACGGTTTTAAACGTTGATGCCGGCCAAGTTAAGACCGGTTCCGGAAGCTTGATTGGCAGGAATAGACATGCACAGCAGCCTGCTTAAACGGTTCGATTCGTCGTCGAACATGAAGAAAATAAAGTTTGATTTGTGCTCAAACAGTGGGACCATTTTGGAGGCGATGGAATGTCTGTAAAGTCTCTTTGTACCTTTCTCTTTTGTTCGTCGTGTGTCTGGCAATAGAGATTTCGTGGCGTTTCCTTGCATGGACATTGCCGTACAGCTTATTTTAAGGCAATCTGGCCAATTGTCCAGCCACGGTATTTTACCACTGATGCATTTAGCCGAGAACATTTGTATAATTTAACTTTTTTAATTGTTTAACGTTTTTTTTTATTATACAATGCAATGTGAGTTATCAATCGTTTATTCTACTTACAATGAAAATTCTTCCCCACCGCTGTATTTCCTTCTCTTAACCGAGTGTAACCATGTCCACCAAGTCACTGCCAGTTATGACGAGGGTTTGTAAGGAGAAAATATCATGTATAGTTAATATACTGCATCATGTAACCTGCAGTTCCAACATGTAATTTACACTGAAAATAACACGGTCGAAAAATGTAAAGTCTTAAATATTTTTTTAAGTATCAAATGTTTTCATGAAAGCAAAACAACGGAATATGTGGTCTGGTGAAAATAAGGACTTCCATTGTAACTTCATTATTTGATTTATTATGTTTTAATAATGATTTGTGTTCAGATAATTTTAACTGTGTTATGTTAGCGTTGAACACCACACAAGGTGTTGCAAACACACAGGCTCGATTAACGTAAAACATTTGAAATGCAAAGTGTACATTAGTTACAGGAAGATAATTGACGATGGTCATTTCCCCATATTTTTGTATATCAATCGAGCTATATTGGTCTCAGAACAGCATTAATGGTGATGGCAGTCACATTCATTGTATCCACCAATGAGCATGATAACATAGTCCAATCCATACCAACAGCATGATAATACGATGGACAGCACCGACAAAATAGTTTTAAAGAATGCAACAGACTTTAGATATAAAGATGTTGGTGCTCATGCTGGTAATAGTTATTGTGCTACCTAGATAAGCACATTTACAGTCCCACGTTTAGTCTTAGAACAATAATAACAATGCTTCACTGTTTGATGAGGTTTTTTTTATTAGGATATGGCAGAAAGATCCCCTGTTTGACGGCTCATCTTGGCTCGCCTTGATGCTGCTACTATAATTCTGACTAATTCGTGTAGAATTGTTTTGCATAAGTGTTTTTTTAAGTCCATTTTGCCAAATGTATTGGCAACAATAGCACATCAACGTACTTGAATGCTGGCATACAGGCAAAATCGGGCATTCTCTAGATTGACCACTAGATGGTGATATTCAAACATCGTATGAATCCATGAATGTCCTTTATTTTAGGCACACTCAAATACTGTATTACAAATAAGCGTTAACCACAATCTTAATCCTGAAAATTGCAGCCAAAACCGATTGCAAATTTTGACTTATTTACCCGGCGGCTAAACAACTATTTACAAAATGACATTTAATCCCTTTCCCCTAATTAACCTATTGAATGGGAAATTCGGGCTGTCAATACAGTTGGAGGCATAGCTGCAAGTGCAGATGCAGAACAGTTTTCGATTCAGTATAACCTTACAGGAGCATTGTGCAATGGGATACGAGCAGTTGAGGAAGTGTAAAATGATTAGGCCCCAAACATCCGTTGTGTCGCACATTCCGAGCGTGTACGATCCCATCATGTATTGATTCAAATTGGGCAGAGATAGGCCTTGGCCTCAACCCTGATGATATCGACTGAAATGGATACAAAGTACATTTGTGGCTGCAATTGAATGTTACCCAACAGCGTGTGAGTGTAGGGAGCTGAACGGTTTGTGAGTGGGGATGTCGCGCAGCAGTGGGTAGTAAGCATGTTTCACATTCATTGGACATAGGTCAGTGGTGATTCATTCATAGGGTCCTGTGTTTTTGGAACTGTCCTGCCCTTGTTTTGGGCTAAGAATTGGAATTGATTGGTAAGCTTACCAAAAACCCCAGAATGTCAATGATGTGTACGGTATTGTGATGATACATTCTTTTGTGTGCATAGCTATTAAGAGCTTTCACTTATGAGAGCTCAGTGCTCTGTAAAATTTTTATTGAAAACAAATTTCACCTGCAATTGTATCCCTTGTTTGCTACAATGGAATAACTGCTGAGACACACTCGCCTGCCATTGCAGGATAGATTGTACACATTTCGCATGCAGGCCACAGACTTCAAGAGGCATGGTGGCCACATCCTTCAAGAGCCAGTACTACAAAAATAAATCCGAATTATGTACGGCAAAAATAAATCCCCTCCAGCAGTGGCAGAGGTCCAAAGATGTTCGAAGCCTGAAGTGATGACGACTACTGCTGGATATCCACCGGCCACTTTTGATTTGTGTTGAAGTTGCTCTGAGAATCAGGGAGCCACGGGGCCCCTTGCAATAACGCAGGTCGCACCGACGAGTAAGATCGACCCAGATCGCTGAACGCACGCACATACTGTGCTTGCTAGCCCTCCCTGTTTTAAAGCGGCTGTCTCGTTATCAAGGAGCCCGTGTGTGAAACCTGACACTGCAAACAAGTCTCGGTTTGCCGTGTCGCACAGGAACGTGTCGCCATATCCTTCCTGTGAGGAAGTGTTTGGGTTTCTTTTACATCAAACTGTATTCCTCATTCATCGTCGGTGCATATGTTTTTACATTATCAAAATCCTCTTTTTTTCAAATACACGTTAAATGTAAAGTACAATACACAAATCTAGACATTTTTTTCCCCCAGGAGGGCCTCACTCATGGATGGTTCTGCTATTGGATGTTTGGGCAATTTTCTCTTTTAGAGTGTCTTTGTGTATGGAAGGAAGCAGGAGTGCATGTAAAGGGCCCACACATGACGAGATACTGATCAAACTCTGCATCTTTTGATCACCATCCTATTTGCTGTACTGCAACCGACTCTTTGCTTTATGGGGACCCATTCACACCATCCAAGATCCACCCAAAACAACCAGGGGGCCAGTAGCTGATCAAAGTTCATCACCAAACCCAGCCGATCATACCTATAAGTTGTGACTGACACGTCACAGACACTTGTGCAAATGAATCTCATGAATTTCGAGAAGGCTAGGACCGGAGTTGAATGGTCCGTGCTCCAATGTAATTGCAGTGTTTAATAGCATGCATATAAAGGTTCTTGCAGTACAGAAACATACCAATGTGTTTGCATTGGGAGGCTGACATTGGCTAATCACTGTGCACTCGAAGCAATGAAATGCTAACGCTGCTTCTGCTGTCACTCGATAGGACATAGACACAATGCAGATCTCCACAAAGAATTGGCGATTACATATCACATGCGCATACTGTTGTGGTGTCTCCTCTATAGTTTTAACTGTCATACTGCCATTCGTTGCTGTGTATGGGCTATATTATCAGTTCCGTAGTTGGCACCACCACATCATGGAGAATGATCGAAAATTGCACGTCTGATAAAAAAAACACAATTGTTCATTGGATATTCAGGTTCAGTAGATACAGTAATACAGATGTGTGTGGATATACTTTAAAATTATCCTGACATTTGCTATTGCTCGGCAGAAATTCATCATACAGGACTGTTTGAAAAATCGGCACGTAACTTCTTCTCAGATTGAAGATGCTGTACTCTTCAAACATGAGACCACTGCTACTTATAGTCCTTGGGCCAGAGTAGAAATTGGCAGCACCTCAAGGTATCGATGTATTCATACGGCTAATGAGAGTCTATTATTTGATTACCCCAACTAATTTCAAGTGTTTTTCACATCATTCTCTGTTGTCGGCCACATATAAATTGGAACCTCTTCAAGTTATGCCACCTGTTGTAGTAATGACAAGCGAAATGTCTAGTCTGGGCGCATGCACTCTTATAAACATGTTTCAAGAAGTCCCTCCCAGAAGTTATTGCAATGCATTACTATTACGGACAAAACAGTTATTTTCAAGTGTGTATGATTACTATAACGTATTTAGATCGATGAAGAGATAGCACACGTGAGCACTGATAAAAAATGTTTTTTAAATAGTGACCTAGTTCGCAGTCTACTTGATAGAAAATAATGTTTAAAGCTCCTAGCATTGCCAAATTATATCTATAGGTAAAACACCAAAGCACCGTGTGCTGTAAAGCTGACTGGACGGTATACACACACGCACACACTGTGATATCACTATAGCGCCGCTGTGTGCTGCAGTCAATCCAAACACAATACGGTATGAAATTAGCATTTATTATATGCTTCATCAATATAACTCGAGATTAATACGGGGAAATTATTAGGCCTCCCGAGCCAATACAAAATGAATTACAGTTAAATGAATCACAATTATTTTGCATATGCAGTATTATACAAAATGCATAATAGAGGTTTATGTTGGGTTGGATCGCGTCATTAAACCCGCCACCACCCGACACAACCAATTAGTAAGGGTTGTCACGTAAACAGAACGTGCCAATTCGTTACTGGTGTAGAGAGGAGCCGACACGAGATTGCAGGGGTCTCGTCCTTTATTCCTTTCCTTCCATTCACACCTGTCGCCAGCCGTCCCCATCCCGTTCCCGCCAAAGGCCCCCCTTTCCCGCCCGTTCCCCCCTTATATCACCTCGATCACCCCTCCCCCTAACCCATCTATTGGTGGGAATCCTTCCCCTGACACCCCTACATCACCCCCCCCCCCCCGGAGAAAAAATAACCGTCCTCGGTTCTGCCTCCCCCATGGACCATTTAAGTCTCCCCATGCCTCCCACCACTGACAGTGACGACAGCCCTTACCCCCCCCCACAACCCTACAATGCAATATAACACAACAAATCAATTGCGCGGCCTGCCCAGGTCTCCAGCCAGCATCCCGTAACAGCCCGGACATCCACAGGCAGCAGATGACCGTGGCGGCCCCCTCCTTCGAAGGCCCTCTCGTCGCGGTCCCTGGTTCGGTGGTGCCGGTGTCGCCTTGCCTGGCGCCGCTGTCTCTCCGGCCCCCGCTCGTGCCGCCGCTCCGTCAGGCCTCACATGGGGTGCTGTAGGTGACAAGGGAACACAGGGCACCGAACCCCCTGCCGGTCGGCGCGTGGTGGTCGGCGACCTTGGCCTGGGTAGGGATGATGATGATGTTGGCAGTGATGTTGGTGGTGATGTTGGTGAAGATGACGGTGGAGAGATGTATGGCTTAAGGCGGGTGGGGTGTACAAACCATCGTCGCTTACCCAGTTGGACCTGGACGCACTGCGGTCGGAGTGCTTTGATGACCTCGACCGGCCCTTTCCAGGGTCGGTGCAGCTTTGGTGAGAGGCCAACCGGCACCTGAGGACAGTGTAGCCATGCCTGGTCCCCAACTTTAAAGGGCTTGGCTGTCACTGTCCTCTCCCGTATCCGTACATTACTCTCTTGGCTCGCGGCCGATGCGGCCTCGGCTGCTTGGCGGGCCTCTCTCAAATAAATGAGGGAGGTCTTTAGTGCCTTCGGCCATGCGTCGGCTCTTGCCGGAATGTCCGTCAGCTGCACCTCAATAGGCGGAACGGGATCCCGTCCGTACATCAGGAAAAACGGCGAGAACCCCGTCGCCGCGTGTGGGGCCACCCTGTACGCCGCTAAGACCGATGGAATGTGGAGGTCCCAGTCGGAATGGTTTTCGTCCACCACTTGGGACAGCATGGCCGCTATGGTGCGGTTAAGCCGCTCTACCATCCCATCGGTCTGGGGATGATATGGAGATGTTCGGACCTTTTTAGTGCCCAGGATAGAGCAGACGTCCTTCAATAGCTGTGAGGAGAAATTCCTGCCCTGATCCGTGAGCAACCGCTCCGGTGCCCCCTTATCAAGGACATAGCCTCCCACGAAGGCATCGGCGATGGTCTGTGCCGTTTGGTCCGGGAGGGCCCACGCCATCGGCCACCTCGTGCAGTACTCGACTCCGACCAACAGGTATTTATTTCCCCGTGGCGTGACCGGCAGCGGTCCCAAGATGTCCAACGCAACCAATTCGTTGACCCTGGTCACCGTGATGGGCTGTAGGGGCGCCCGGCTTACCCGGGGTGGCGGCTTTCGCCGCGCACATTCGACGCAGGTAGCGACCCATCGATGCACGTCAGCGGTCATACCTGGCCAAAAGTACCGACCCTGTAATGTGTGCAGTGTCTTCCGCCCTGCCAGGTGCAGCAGCTGGCGGCCGTGTACGTCCATAACCAATTGTTGACGCAGCGACTCCGGAACTACCAGGCATCGCCGGCGCCCTGTCGGGTCCCATCGCATGAGGAGATCCTCCCATACGATGTACTCCTCCCCCCCTGCCTCTGCTGAGGCGCGTAGTGTTCGCAGTGGGGCTTCCTCCAGCTGTAGCCGTCTCCAATCGTCCAAGGTCAGCCCCAGGTCGTGGTCGGTCAGCTGGACCTCACCCTGTGCGCCCTCCGCCGTGCGTACAGGAGCGATGACCGTCCCCTCCGGCCTCGCCTCCTTGCAGCGTGCCCCGCCTGTGGTGCATGCACAAGGGCCCTGGGGCACCAGTCGGGACAATGCGTCTGCGTTGGCATGTCTGGTCCCTTTGCGATGCACTACTTGGTACCTGTACTCCTGCAGGCGTTCTATCCATCTGGCCAGCTGGCCCGAAGGCTGGTCGATGCGGAGCGAATACTGCAAGGCCGCGTGGTCAGTGCGGACCGTAAATTTGCGACCATACAGGTAGGGTCGGAATTGCTGCACAAAGTGAACGACTGCCAGGAGTTCCCTACGTGTGACGCAGTAGCGCTGCTCCGCTGATGAAAGCACGCGACTACCATAGGCGATAACCACCTCCCGACCCTGCTGGACTTGCGACAAAACACTGCCGATGCCCACATCGCTGGCGTCCGTGTCCAGGATAAAGGGGAGGCCAAAATCCGGAAAGGCCAATGGTGGTGCATCTGTCAGACGTGAGCGCAGCTGCTGGAATGCCTCTTCCTCCAGAGGGCCCCAATAAAACCTCTGGTTCTTCGCCGTCAACACGTGCAAGGGCTTGGCAATGGTTGCGAAGTTGGGCACAAACCGGCGGTAGTAAGAAACGAAACCCACAAACCGGCGTACCTCCGGAACCGTTGTGGGAACAGCCCAGGCCCTCACGCAGGCCGTCTTTTCCGGGTCTGTAGCCACTCCCGACTCACTGACGACGTGGCCCAAGTAGCGTACCGACGACTGCATAAGGTGGCACTTCGACGGCTTGAGCTTCAAGTTCGCGTTCCGGAACCGCAGGAACACCTGACGCAATCGGTCAATGTGTTCCTCGAATGATCGGCTGAAAACAATGACGTCGTCCAGGTAGATGAGGCACGTTTCCCATTGGAGGCCTGCCAAGGCCAACTCCATTATGCGTTGGAACGTTGCCGGCGCCGTCTGGAGGCCCATAGGCAGGCAGTTGAACTCGAACAGGCCCTGTGGTGTCCGGAATGCTGTTTTAGGCCGGGAGTCCGCGTCTAGTGGGACCTGCCAGAACCCGGACAACAAATCCAGCGTACTGAAAAATTTTGCTCCCGCCAGTGCATCCAATGAGTCGTCGATACGTGGTAGGGGATATGCGTCGGCCAGCGTGACGGCATTGAGGCGTCGGAAGTCCACACAGAATCTCAGTGACCCATCTGACTTCTTGACTAGGACCACCGGTGCCCCCCAGGGACTCGAGGATGGAGAAATTATGTCGGCCCGCAGCATCTCCTGCACCGCTTGTTGAATGTGCCCTTTTTCCATTGGGCTCATTCTATATGTGTTTTGGCGCAGGGGTGCGGCATCTCCCGTGTTGATGTGGTGCTGTGACAGATTTGTGCGCCCTAGGTCGAACGGTCCCCGGCTGAACACGTCCGAGAACTCCTGCAATAACGAGTGCAGCTGCTGTTTCTGGTCGGGCGGCAATCCCGGCTCAGGCCCCGCCAGCTGGTCCATCCACGATTTGGCCCCTCTGTCCTCGGACTGGCCGATGCTGCCTACAAGCTCGGGCTCTGTCCCTGGGGCTCCTAGTGACAAGGGACTAACGTGGGCCAGAACTGTTCCCTCCTGCACCGTCGCTGTTCTATCGGAGGTGTTCAGCACCTGAATGAACAGATGCTGGTTCCTCTGTACAATAGTTTCGGCCCCCACCAGCGCATGACGATCCATGGCCGCTGACGCCGGAGACACCAGGATGGGTGAGTCTGGTCGGGCTGTCACGAGGGGGGACCGATATTGCAGCGGAACCAGCATCTGGGCTGCCGGGGGAATGGAGACAGACTTACTGACCAGAGCCTGCACGTAGGGTACACCCCGGCTGGCCCCCTCCGCCTTTAGGAAATGGAGATGCGTTCCCTGGACTTCCACCCGCCCATTGGCCAGATCGATTTTCATTGGCATCCGCCTCAGAAAGTCCGTCCCCAACAGGCAGGGTACGGGCAACGTTGCGGAGACAAGGATGGGTCCTGCTACCGAAAGCTGTCCAATCTGTATCGGGGCTTCAACCTGGCCCAGGAAGCCCATGCTGCCTCCATTTGCTGCAATGAACGTTGTCTTGACGGGGACTAAAGGTCGGATTTTATCCGGCAGCATCTCATGCATGGTGCTCGAGATGATCGTGGCTGATGCCCCCGTATCGACCAAGATACGTGCCGACACTCCCGCGATTTCACCGACCAGGACCGAGGTTCCTGACGTGGCCGCTACCACCCGCCTTGCCAGCTTCCTCCATTGTGTGGCTGAGTCCGGCCACTGACCAGGCGGCGTCTCGTTATCCTGTGGTGCATGGTGAAATGATGGGGGATGGGTGTGGATGGACTGAAGATGGGGTTCCTCCCTTTGGAGTGCGTCCCAGCAGGTTGAACGCGCCCTTGTTACATAGTGTGGGCTTACCCCTGGGTTGCGGGCTGGGCTCTCTGTGTAGTGCAAATTGCCCCCCCTAGGTGACGTAGGATGGGCCCCCCTTGTGGTGTGGGGGGGCCCCCCCATTGCAGGGGGCGGTGGGGACTGGGGGGTGGGCCTTCCCGTGAGCCCCTCCCTTTCCTTTGTCACGGGGGCGTGGTCCCCCTGGTTCCGTCTCGCTCTGTCGCAAAGCGGTGGTGAGGCGGGTCGTGGAATTGCTCCAGGGCGCAATGTCAATCGTGTGGGCTGCCTCCGCCCCCGGGCCGTTGCCCCTGGCAGCTCGCCGGCGTTGCAGGTAACTGGTGACGTCACGCCCGCCGGTGACGTCACGCCCGCCCGCGAACCCACGCCCGCCCGCGAAACCACGCCCACCCGCGACGTCACGCCCGCCCGCGAAACCCCGCCCGCGCGCGACGTCACGCCCGGCATCGACGTCGCTGCCGGCCGCGACGTCACTTCCGCCCGCGACGTCACCTCCGCCCGCGACGTCACCTCCGTCCGCGACGTCCCTCCCGGCGTCGGCGCGACTCCCGGCGCGGTCCCCGGCCTCGGCGCGATCCCCGACGCGGTCCCTGGCCCCGGCGCGATTCCAGGCGCGGTCCACGGCCCCGGCGCAATTCCCGGCGCGATCCGCGACACCCCTTCCGACCGCGACGTCACTTCCGGACGCAACGTCACGTCCGTTCGCGACGCCACTCCGGGTCGCGATGCGACCACAGGCCCCGGCGCTATCCCCTTCCCCCGACCAGAACAGCGGGGACCGGGAAACGACACCACCGGCGCCCACCCCGAGGAGACTCCCGGTGAGTTCGCGGCGTCGGAAGTGTAATTACCCGGCCCGCCCGAGAGGCCGGGTGGGACGGCGTCACTCGCCTGGCTCCTGTCGGCGTTCGGCCCCGGCAGGTTCCAGGTGACGTTGGCGGCCTCCGGCTCCGTGCGGCACCCCCTCGCCACATGCCCCTCGCGACCACAACGGTGGCAGACCCACGGGGCGTTGCGTCGGGGGGGCTCGGCGCGATGTTGTAGAGGCGGCTGCCAGCGACGCGGCGGTTGGTCCCTCTGCTCCGCCAGTCCCCGGATCGCCGCGTACACCTCCCGCAGCGATGGCTCCGTCTCAGACGTCGGCGGTCCGTCCCCAGATGCCCCACCGGCAGCCTGTGGTGACGGTGCAGGTTCGGCGGTTAGTGTCGCTGGACCAAGTAGCGCCGCGGCAACGGCTGGGCTGTTCCCCCCCGCCGCGCCAGCCACCGGGCCCACGGGTGGCGCCCGGCCCATGACCTGCTCGTGGGCTTGGATGGTCCGGGCAGCCCACAGCGAGGTGCGTTCTTCCGGCGTCACTACGGGCATTACAACGCCGGCGCGGCAAGCGTAGGCGATGAGGTGCTCGACCACGAGGTCCTCGAGCGCTTCTTCAGCCAGGCGAGGGAAAGCTCTCCTCGCCAACACGAGCAGCGCCCCCCTGTAGGCTAAAGGGGATTCTTTAGCCCCTCGCTGGCGATCCTGGAACCGTTTAAAGGCTCCTTCCGCCGGGCAATAGATCTCCCCCAAAGCCTCGTAGGCCGCCTGTAGCGTGGACTTGCTGTGCGAGGGAAGGGAGGTGTAAGAGGAGAGTGCTTCTTTGCCCAGAACAGATGGCAGCGCTCGTAGGGCCTCTTCGTCTGTCCACTCGAGAGCGTGGAAGGCAGCCTCGAATCGGCGGACAAACTCCTCCCAATCTTCTTCCTCAGCCACAAACTTGTCGACGGGCCCCAGCCGACGCGGCCGTCCGGCCACCTGCTCTCCGTGTTGGGTGTTTAGCCCTGGGGGTTTTGGCGGGAGCGGCGGCGGCTGGCGTGACGAGGTTGGTTGCGGCTCCTGCCCGGCCGGCTGGTCGGCGTCCGGTTCCCGTGGCCTCTCCTCCCGTAGTACGCGTGGGGGTGGGGGTCCCGGTGCCGGCGGGCCCCCCATAGGGAGCCTCTGCAAGAGCTCCTGGAGCGCCCTCTCCACGCGGGCCATGCGGTCCTCCATGCGATCCTCCAGGCGATCCGGGCCCCCTTCTGCTGCTTCTGACAGCAGGCCCCCTTGTTGCCCAGGATGTGAAGGATCCCCGGCCCCTGCTTCCTCCTCCCTCGGCTCCCTCCCGCGAGGATTCTTCTTTGTAGCCATTAGGATCCCACCGCTGCCACCAAATGTAGAGAGGAGCCGACACGAGATTGCAGGGGTCTCGTCCTTTATTCCTTTCCTTCCATTCACACCTGTCGCCAGCCGTCCCCATCCCGTTCCCGCCAAAGGCCCCCCTTTCCCGCCCGTTCCCCCCTTATATCACCTCGATCACCCCTCCCCCTAACCCATCTATTGGTGGGAATCCTTCCCCTGACACCCCTACACTGGTACAGCACACCGCTTGTGTGTTGGAGAGTAAACCCACAACATTTTGGACGCGAAAGACTGTGTTGACTTTGAGTCTTATACAACTGGGTAATCTGGTCACGTAACAATGCTGGCCTGAAACAGAAAACCTTGTACCGTGAACTGTGATTGAAATCCTGAATATGTTGCAATGACGATTGCCAGGAAATGCACTCTACTTAATTTTAAATAAAATGTAGATTTAACAGTACTTGATTTTTGTTGATGATGATGGCCACGGGAACAATTAATTAATCCACAATATGGCATGGCAGTAAAAATTCCCATCATTATTGGTCAGAAGTTGTGTCATTCACAAAATACATGTTCTTGAAGCTGGCCTGTGCTCCACTACTGTCTAAGGCTATTGGCAAGTGGTGGCTACTAGTATTTAGTGTCAATTAATTCATTTGCATAGAGAAGAGTAGGCACTTCACAAGTTGTCCATTTCAATATTTAATGGTGGTACATGTCCAGGTGTTATCAGATCACCTTGTCACTTCTAGTGCTTTGCTATTTATCCTGCAAAGGCCACTTTGCTTTTGCAGCTCAAACCGCAAATACCAACTATGCTTCATACAGTATTCCTGCATACAAAATATACTAACTAAATATTATCTTCATGAAGCAGTGTGTGTGTGTGTGTGTATAATAGTATGCTGTAATATGACCTATTTTGTAAAAAGGTTCTATCACCAACGCTCAATTGATGTCACATTAAAGTTACAATAAATTATGTTTGTTTCAACAAAATGTCCACGCTCGATTCTTCCTTTCCTCAATCAATTCTTGAACAGACGTAATTGTTTCAACATATTGCACGTCAATGCAAGCATGCGTAGTTGTAGTTGAATGTGAAGGTGACACAGAGGTCAAAGGCGCAGTCCTGCATTTAGTTTTCTCACCCCAATGCCGTTGGATGAGCCTCCACTGGAGGGCGCTCGACAATAGATTCTCTGAACAGGGCTCTCAAGTGTCGCGAATTGATGACCTCATCCTGGTCACCAATGGTTTTTTGCACGGAACAACAACAAAAACACAAATGGTCGCATCAAAGTGATTTAATTGAAGTTAAGGGATTGTTACGTCTGGCCATGCATCACCGGGCATCCTACACGCGTCTTTGGTTTAATCCGCTCCATCTCCGCATTGGACACGGGCACGTTTCCCTTTTGCCTGCCACTCCCAAGATTACTGAGGGGCTACTCCTGCGTGGGTGGTTCTCTTCGTGTGCTCTGGGTCTGTTTTATGTTGTTTTTTTGCTGCCTTGGCCCAAGCTTGATAAAAGTAAGTTATTTTATTTTTTTCATATTATTTGAGTCCTTTTTGGTAAATTCACGTAGATAGGTTCAAATTAACAAAAATACAATAAACAAAAAAACTACGACGTTTCGATCACAACACAAGCGATCGTCAAACCTTTGAAGTTAAGGCAGGCTGTTATTAAGTTAAGGCAGGCTGTTTTTAAAGGTTTTTAAGGTTTAAAGCTTTAAATGTTTAAACCTTTAAAAACAGCCTGCCTTCAGCAGCGTTTCCCTTTTTTTTCCTTCTGATGACGATCGCATGTGCTGTGATCAAAACGTTGTAGTTTTTTGTTTATTCTATTAATTTGAACCTATCTACGTGACTTTACTGAAAGACCCAAAGAATATGAATTCCTGCAGTCACGAAAGCTTTAAGTCAAGATTGATTTATTTTGACTTCGTGACTTGCTTATATTTTTCTCTATTTTTCACTCTTGTCGGGTTTTCTTTTTAGCATTGTGTTGTTGTAATTTGCTAACCCTGCCCATACTGGACAGTTTTAGTTTGTACATATTTTGTATATATTTTGTATATATTTTATAAGTGATTTGTTTACCTCGACGATACTTTGCACTCCAATCGTGTTTTTGTATTGTTGTGACGTTCTGACCCCGTGCCCCATACTGAACCTCTGTGGAAAAGAGCTTCATTGCTCATCGGATTCCTCTTAATGCAGTTTAGATTCTGACTACTCGAGCAGTGAGAGCCACCCCTACCTTAGCCAATGTTCTCAACAGTCACTGTGGGTTTCTTCACTTGTGCATATGTTCCCTAATCCGTGTCTTCCTCTTCCCGTCTCTGTTTCTCAACGTCTCCTTTCTTATTGGCACATTTCTGCTTTCAACGTCGATGTGCCATGTTTGTGATCCGTGTCTTAAGCAATAATTTCCACGGATAATAATTTAAAAAAAATAAGGTATCAATGTTGTTGGATTCACTCTTCAACACACTGGTTGGGCTAAGTAGTGAACTATTTGTCTTTTGTCAACGTGACAATTTTTTTACTGATTGGCCGTGTCGGGTGGTGGAGGGTTACGATACATTTATAAGTAACGCGATCTAACCCCAAAAAACCTTTATAATTATTTTTTTCGGCATGTTGGTCATTTATTTTCATGGTTAAATTCAGTTTTCTAACACCACTTGAGCATGCTCTCATGTGCCTCTGTATTCACAATGTTAATCCTTCTTCACTTTCAATAGCTGCACTAGTCGGAGGTGTTTTTTTTTACAGTTGCGTCCATCCAACATATATCTTTCAATGTTTGGCAAAATTGTGCATGAATTTTCTTTTGATATGAAGGAAATATTAATCATCTCATATATGCTGATGACAACGTGATGTTGACAACCATTGGTAATGAACCACAGACATTGAATAAAGAAAACTAAACCTTTTTTTATATATGACATAAAAACTAAACTGTTTATAGTTTAGTTTTAGGAAATGCATTGCTTACAATCATCCCGGATTTTATAAAATGTGCTTAAACTTGAGAGTAAATCGATTGTAAATGCTCAAGGATAAAAACAATATATCTAATGTTCTGCCCTTTGTCAATTCACTCGCAACGAATTGCCACGTTTAGTTCGTCACAAACCCTTCTTACTAATTGGCTGCGTTGGGTGGTGGCGGGTTTAACGACACCTCTCTCATGGATAATAGTGTCGCCAATGCCTCCTTCTATGTGCTAGCATTTGAAACTGTTTAAAAGCTTTGCTCTGGCAGGTGCCACGCTATTGGCATTAGTTGGCGCACCTTGCTGAGACTGCCATCTGGTGGCACTGTGTGGATACATTGAGCGCGATGGCTTGAAGGGAAGCCCGTCTGGTTTTAAGGTGCCAGTCGGCTCTTGCCCTGGTTGATTGTACAAAGCTGTACTCTGTAATTTCAAATAAAACCAAATTGAACATTTGAAATTGTGCAACACACCAGCGCTTATGCAATTGATGTGCATATTGTTTTTCTAGTTAATGGATAAGGCAGTAGTGTACTATGTATATGGAGACATACGTTAGAACAATGTGATAAAGAGTCTTGTTAAAATTACACCTTTGCAGATTATATAAATAATACATGTTTAAGTAATTAATGCCAAAGTTAAGCACATGCTTTCAAACAAATTATCCTCGAAGTTATTACACTTTAATTGGCTTTAACCACACAATCGCTAAGTAGTTAAATCCTGTACTGCTAACGCATACTTGAGGGGACATTTGCAATTATTGTCCAGTGTATGTTTATATGAATTTTTTTTTTCATTTTACAAATTACCGAAAAGGTTATTGCACTTCATAGGCATTATTGCGTACATGCAATATTGCCATAATGCATGTATCCTTGAGATGAAATGTAAAATACAGGACTAAGCATTCTATTTCAAAATGCAGAATCGGTGAATAATGCGTTGCGAATTTTCAAACAGAAGAGCGGAGTGAAGCAACTTCTAAGGTGTCGTCGTGAGCAATGCTTTCAGTGGGTTGTGAATGCACCCTGTATATCGGCACCTTAACGCGATGTCAAACACGCGCATGTGTTCGCGAAACCAAAACTAAATTAATAAAATAACTTTGAAAGGTTAATTTAAAAAAACACTTTTGGTTAAGTCTAAAAATGGCAGTTTTGTGAATTGCGAAAGTGTGCAAGGAAACCACAGCCTTCTGCATCAGCTGAACGTTTCCATTCTGTTGACAGATCCCTGTTTGCTTTGCACATTTGTTTTGTCCCGACAGAGTAATCAGAAGCAATTACATTGCTGTAGTATCATTTGTTAGCGTGCAACCTGAATAATAACAATGATTGTATGTCGAACTTTTTTCGCACTGTACGTAGCCTACCGTGCACAACCAGACATTGTGTGGGGAAGGAAAAAAATGCTCCCCATTTATGATTCAAAAATATCTTTATTAGGTGAATGCAGTACCAGCTACTGTCACACGCTCTTTGTAAAATCTGAAAATATATATATACTTTCACGAATGTTTGTGCTATGAGTTACATCTAATAGTGTTACCATTACAATAATGTATGTTTAAAATGATTGACAACAAATTATAATATGATTATTATAACATACCTGCAGAATGCAATTGAGAAATTCACCATTCGTCGGTACATTAATGGTGCATTTAAAGCCAGTTGCCAACCCATTGATAAAAGCCTGGCCATGCCGTGCGGGTCATGCGAGTGTTTGACCATACTTCACCACACTGGTCAGTGCGCGTAAGCGAAGGCAGGTCCGGTTCAAGATGCCATTCTACACTGATGTTAGCTGTGGTCGGGAATGAAATTCAGGTGACCGCGTCCATAGCCCAATGCGTGAATAACTGTCCACCGCTCCACTCCACTATGGATGATAAATTGTGGTTACATAATGTGGCTCATTATTATTGCTAACAAGTCATGGTGAGTGCCATTGTCCACTGAGTGTAAAAAAAACGTGTTGTACCAGGCAATCGTCTCAGCAGAGCCGCAGTCCTCACACTGCCGGTGTGGTTAACAGTTTGACCGTGGGAAGTTATTTTTAGCACCTAAAGATTATCAGCAATGGAAAATGTAACTTCTTTCCACAGTGGATTAAATATAATATGCACCGAAGGCATGCGTACCTGTTTCATTTGAACGTAGGGTCGCTATGGCATGTTTGAAATGTCTGCTCTTTAAGAGACCGTTTTAAATTATATATTAAACACTAAATACACCGATGTGCTGCTGGATGGTATAGTACCGCGTTCACATTTCTGAAGCTAAGCAATATCCATATAACAATATAAACAATAGCCATATAACAATAGCCATATAACAATAGCCATATAACAATAGCCATATAACAATATCCATATAACAATATAAACATAAAAAATATCAACAATAGCCATATAACAATTGATATTGCCTCCCCCGCCCCTGCTCCCCAGCATGCAATGCAATGTCACAATGTAAGTCACCAATTCAAGATTGTCTTTGTCTCATTTGTTCAGTCAAATTCATTTTGTATTTTATGTCCTCCATACAGTCTCACATCCATTACGAAAACCCAAAGGCTTAATTTTCAAAATTCTTGCGTGCGAATTAAAGGCTTGTATCATGAGTGTAAAGCTGAAGTTAAACGATGCAATGTCCATGCAATGCACATGTACTGCCTGTACGTTAATCCACTGTTGGACGAGAGTATGCCCATGGCGTTCAAGTTGTGATGATTATTTGACCATACTTCACCACGCTCGTTAGAACAGATTAACGAGAGAGGGGATTGTCTGGAACATCAAACTGAATTTCGATGCACTTCTCTCTACTGCTCACTACAGCTTCTAACACAGAAGTATGCACGATGGTCAGACTTACATTGCGGGCTGTGCAGTAAAAAGCCATTGATACACCGTACTTCTATGCTCCTGCACCTACGTTATGCGCCTTCACCCATCTCCCAGTACAACGCAAGAGCTGAAATAGCCACGATTCTCAAGAATGTTAAGAAACCCACTAGCAACATTAGCAAAAACGAACGCTCTGAACTCGCGAATTTAAAAAAAAGAGAGATGATACAGTCATCCTCTCGCCCGACAAGGGCAATGCTACGGTTATCATGGATAAAGACTCATACAACAACAAAATCCAGGTCATTTATTACTATTATTTTATTATAATTATTATGTTTTACCTACGTGACTTTACCGAAAAAACCTCAATATGAATCCTTGCAGTCACGAAAGCTTCAAATCTATAAGTACAACGCAGCTCATCAAGTCCAAGGCGGTGTCCTTCATTGCAAGGCCCGCGGGTCACTGGCGGCCCCTGGTGACCTTTAGTGGCCCCCCGACACGACACAACGAGTGATGACGCCCCGTGCAGCGCGAATGTGGCGGTCCTCGGCGAAAGTGGCCCCCCTATGAAAAAAAAACTGGCCCAAGGCGTACACGAAACATGCACAATTGACGCCAGCGCATCAGGCATTGCTGGAATGTCACTGCGGAGAGGAGCAGATGGCCACATATGCACCTCGACTACGAAATTAGGATCCGTCACGCTCCGGGAAGGGAAAATGTTCTCAGTCGCGCTCCGCTCTGCAAAGCAACGGAGGGCACACGGGAGACTTTGATCAGTGAACGCCTTGGACGTGCTGCTGAGGATGAAGTCCTCTCGTACCGGCGAGACATGGGCGACGTCGAGCCTTGGCCACCAGCAGTCGATCTTCAAACGATTCCGTGCCAGCGTAATGAACAAAGGCGGTGGTATATGAAGAGGGCCTTCGATAAGAACTTCGTGATCTTACCCCAGGACCACGAAGTTCACCGTGGGCAATATTGTTTCCATGCGTACGAGAGCTTGGCCGCTTCGTGCCGTTATGCATTAAGGGCCGCCGTCTCGTATTATTTCACATGCATTGCGGCTCTTAGTTTTTTTTTAAATCAAACTTTTAAAAGATGCCTCTTCTCGTTAATTTTGGTGACCGTCCCCTGGGCTAGATCCTCCTGTGGTTTCCCAGTGAGGGCCGAGAGGGGCTGTTGGCCCTCCCGCCCACGCTCGAATGTTTCACACTTTGACATCGGCCGCCTTCTTTGACGCTCAGGATTGTTCAAGCGCCTCGCCAAAAAAACATGTTGCATTGCGTAACATGAGGTGTTTAATTTGAAGACTGAAACAAAGTTGCAAGTAGCGATGGTGTACTATTTAACGTGAACTTAAACGTCCATTTTTTTTTAAATCGATAAATAATAACTTGTACTAAAGAATACAACGCATGCATACAATAGATTTCTCATGATAGATTTTTTGGATTGCAATATTGGCCTTGCCAATCTATCGGCTTGCCTGCCTCATTTCATGACTGTAATTGTGATTGCGTGGTCTCACTGCACAGCTGCCAACGCTCTGGGCTGGAAATGTGGAAAGCTGTTCTACGATGAATACGTCTCATGTTCCCAATATCAAAAACTATATAGAACGTATCAGGTAACGCCCCGCTGAGCTATGTGGCTCTTTTTCAGAAGCGGCCTGGACACAAATGATCGCTCAACGAAGTGGCTTATCACGTGGAAATTTCTAGCAGCCAAATACTCTTTAGTGTACGTTTCTAAATGTGGAGGGAAACACCAGAGGACATGCAAAAAAATCCACAGGGAGAGAGACACGCAAACTCCAAATATACAGCAAGGGTCGGGATCGGGATCGAACCCACGACTTAGTGTATATCAGGCAAGGTAGTTAACATTTCGCCACTGTGATGCCCCATACATAAGGACGATGATACGGCCGAATGGTAATGGTTTGCGGAGGTTCTTGGTTCGAGCCTATTTGCCACCCTGAGTAATGTCGTCCTGTACATTTACTGTGGGTCTATTGACACACAATATGTGGCGTCTGCTTAACAGTAGACGATTAAGATACCATGACGCTAATCGAAAGAGTAGGCCAGTATAACGGTTAAAACGTACCACATTTTAAAATGACTCACAAATGAATGCATTGGGTAAAACCACATACCAAGATCGTCCCCAACTGTCAGACTATATCTGTCAGTGAAACCTAGTGCCTTCATGAACATTGAGCTATCATAATGGTGTAAATACCAAATATACTAATTATGCTTATGTTGACTCAGGCCTTTATCATTTAATACCCCATCAAACAATGTGAAAGTTCAGAATAAGCAATGCACAGGTTTAACATTGCAGTCCATGTGCTGACACTCATGTCACAAGATAACAAGATAGAGTTCTAGCTGAGAAAACCATTTCAGTTTTGTGGAGAGGGTTAAGTGTCGAACAGTGGCAGCCCCATGCCTCCATTCCTAGGAGAAGTGTGTGTTGGTGGATTTATGTAACCGATCATTGGAGCACACAGGCAATGCGTAATACTCCACAAGTGCTGGGCTTCCATTACACCAGTCCTAGAAACCTGCATGGGCTTCTTTGTGCCCACCAGGTAAAATTAGGTCTGATGATGAAGCCACTGCCAGCGCATTGCTGCCTCAAACTAGACCGAAGAACTGCCACTGGTTTGAATCTACCACAAAGGTGCTGCATAAATATGATAGGACTTCAATGCCCCACAGAAGATATAATGTCGACCACATAAGACCAAATGTTTTGACAAAATATCCTAGGGTACCTTTGTTGGCATGCACATTTAAGGTGTGTGTGTGTTGAATGCGAATAATTTCCAGTGGTTTTGATGTGAAATTTAAAAATTATTAGCATTCTAATATAGTGACAATAATGTATACTGTGTGTAAATAACATCGTGTATAAAATTCTCCAAGAGGCCCTGACATGAAGGGCGCTCTACCAAAAAACGAATAATCATGCAATAATTAAAGTAGTAAAATAATTATAATCGTTAGTCATTTGTAAATCCACTGCTAGTCCTTACCATCGGAGCCATGCCAGTTATGGGAGTTTTCTGGGCCATTTAAGTCCCTTTGCGTTCTAATATTTCGTGCAGTTCATTTTTAACAGTTGTCAAAATGACTACGCCATCAGCAATTCTGGGATGGTTACCATATTCTCTGCACTGCACATATATATATACAGTACACTATATATGCGCCTTTTTCAGAGAAACAAAGGAAAAAAATGTTGGTTAAATGTCATCTGAGACAGAGACTATTTTTTAGTTGAGGAAGTGCCCTTCGTTAAAAAGGAACACGCGAAATGTGCGTTAACCAAATTCGTTTCCTAAATCCACCACTAAAAAAAAAAACATCTTGCAGAACCTCTAATGAAGCTTAGAATTATTTTACTTTACTTACAATTATTTGACTTTACTTTAACCATAAAAACTACCCTGAAACGACTTTTCTTATAACGTGTGGCTGTGTGATTATTTTAAATAATTAAATCAAATACAGTATAACGTTGCAACAATGGAGATAATCAATGTAGATAATAGGAGGAATGCACCAAGTGACTCCACTTCTCAAAAAAGAATAGAAGCCATCCGCAATGTTTGATGAGGGGTAGGGGGGAAATTGGATGATTGCGGATAATAGGAGGAATAGGGGTGAGGATAACAGAATCAAAAACGTGGCTATAATAACCGGCGAAGCATCGTACTCGAATTGTAAATGTTGTGGGTTTACTCTCTAACGCACCGGTGTGCTGTACTAGTAACGAATTGGCATGTTTTGTTTATCTGACAAACCTTACTAATTGGCTGTGTTGGGTGGTGGCGGGTTAAACGACACATTTATATTTATGCGATTTAACCCAAAAAAACCTTCTATTATGGGTAATATTGGTCGCGAAAGCCTACGTGTTAAATTGGTTTGTCCTTAAATATTGACTTAAAGCTTTCGTGACTGCAGGAATTCACATTCTTTGGGTCTTTCGGGAAAGCCACGTAGATATACAAAAATTATAAAAAATATCACGACGTTTCGATCGCAACACAAGCAATCGTCATCAGGTGAAAACATAAATTACGATTTCTTGTTTTGTTGTGTTGCGATCGAAACGTCGTGATATTTGTATTATTTTTTCTACCTACGTGGCTTTACCGAAATACCAAAATAATATGGTTTGGCCTTTTTCGTTGTGAATGGTTAAATCATGATTGAACTACACATGTCAAACAGGTAAATTGCCATAAAAAAGAACAGCAGAGCTGGACATTGTAATAAAAAAACATGTACTATTACCATGTCAATAATCCTAATCCTACAATTTCACTCATTCCCTGCTCGGGATTTAAAAAAAAAAAACTACCCTATAACCTTTCCATCCGTGGAAGTTCCCTTTGTACAATTTAATAAGTTTTGGTCTCGTTACAATAGCTATCCTATAAATACTTTTCGAAAATTAAGTCTGCACGCGATTACATGACATCACCAAGACCTTTGTAAAGAACATGTTCGAGCTACGGATCCCGAAAACATTTCTGCAAATAGACGCCTGCTCCTCGTAATATGTCGGCATTACAGTTTCGCATCCGCTCAGTGATGAGTCGCGTGCTTGTATTAGAAACGCAGCTTCCTGCATGCTATTTACATTTGTCTGGTTTCAACTGCTTCTGTCACCCAAAATAGTAAAAGTACCACAACGTTGGCACCCAGAAATAAACGTCCTGGCGGGGGCGGGGGGGCTCGTTTCGTCGAGCACTCGTGCACGTGCCAGGATCATGCAGCATGACATTCCAACATGGCAATGGAATTCCATTCTGTTTGCATGATCCGTGTATTTAGTTTGATTTAAAATACTCTTTAACCAGTAAAATTACCTCTTGAAACAAATGACCTTATACTGTACATTACATGTCACATTGGTCGTGTAAATTAACTCGGTCTGAGTATTCGAATTATCATTTGTAACGGTGTTTCGTATGTATGTTGAACTTCTTTCGTACCGTACGTAGCCAACCGTGCTAATCGAAGGTGCACACACGGTGCAATATATTCACCGAACACGTTCAAACATTTGCAAACTTTATATTGTGTGTTTTAATTATAAAATAATAAATTACACAGCCACATGGTTTCTGTACCAATTTGTTACGGAACACTTTGTGTGCATTCGGAAGTTTTCAGTCTATATTTGAAGAAACTTGGTCAGTTCGCCTTTGGGTAATGTGAAGACTCTAATATAACACTATAAGCATACAACATCTCTACTTATACTGGTAGTAACGTCCTGGTTACACCAGACCACAGGGGATTATTGTGTCCGTCCGTCGTGCAGGGAGGGGCTGGGTGGGGAGGGAGGGGCTGGGTGGGGAGGGGAGGGTGGGGAGGGGCCGGGTGGGGAGGGGCTGGATGGGAAGGGTGGGGCTGGGTGGGGAGGGGCTGCTCACCCCGTGGTGCCCTTATAAAACTCAACGTTTAACCTACTCACGCCGGCTTGTGCCCGCCCTCACAGTCGGGCATATTTGCGGAATACACCACGCCGCCGTTGACCCTGGCCACTGACCGAACAACCCAACGTTACTACCAGCTTCATCCGCAGGAATGTGTTCTGCAGTGATGTGGGGGGGGGGTAAACATCGCGGATCCTGCAAACTAACTCCTTTTTTTCTGTGACAAAAAACACCCTACAGATTAATATGGATAATCGGATTCATTTTGCATGCCACTCCACTTACTGCAAAGCAGCAGAAGCCGTCTATAATGTGAATTGTGGATAATAGGAAGAAACAGGGGGGAGGATAACAAGACTGGATTGCCCCTTTTGTATTTAGTTTTTGATGGCCAAAGCGTGGCTGAGAGTGCACATGTCAATCAGGTAAATCGCCTTCAGAGTTTCGAGTTATCGTATGTGTAAATAAACTGTTTACACACACTGAGTACTGAAAAATAGTAGCGTATATTGCTCGTATAAGTTTATATCAGTAAACATGTTTTTTTACGTTTGCACAATACAAATAAATGTATACCTTATCCAGTAAATCGTGTTTACGGACTAAGCTGTCGTAGGTTAGTGGTTGCTGTTTTTGTTTACTTGTTCTGAATGTTTGTTTTTCAGTTGTTATGCTGCTGCATAGAAAGGGCATACTCAACATGAACCAAGTGGAATTTTGGGTCACGTGGCACAACCAACAAGACCACAACATCCCAAACTTCCTGTCTCCCTATTTAGCTCCACCACGTGTGCGCGCGACAGCCTCTGTTAAGCGTCACGCTACTCAACTATTGAGCCAGAAACAACCAGAGGGTTAATACCAGAGGTGGGACAAAGTCATTGTTATGCAAGTCCAAGTCGAGTCGCAAGTCATCAAATTCATGACTCGAGTCTGACTCGAGTCCAAGTCACATGACTCGAGTCCACATCTCATAGGTGGGACAAAGTCATTGTTATGCAAGTCCAAGTCGAGTCGCAAGTCATCAAATTCATGACTCGAGTCTGACTCGAGCCCAAGTCACATGACTCGAGTCCACACCTCTGGTTAATACTAGGTCCATGATTATAGTACGTGGCCAACTTCACTGCAGTGGTCCTTAGCAATGAATTCATGGCACATACGACCGTTCAAATGTGAACCTTTTTAGTTTGCATCAGATATCCGTGCCATCTTGCGTAACTGGAAGCACATTTGTTCTTGCATTTATTTGTCAACCATCCTACAAACTGTCATGTGTGCGTCTGCATTTGTGTTTTGCATGCGTTGTCCATTTTGTAATTATTTGAATATTGTCTCCGGCCGATTGATGAATGGCATGCTCGTTTTAAATTACGTGACAACACACAGGGGAGAAATCTGGTGCCACAGGGGCATTATCACCGACGTTTAATCAAATGAGTGGGTGAAGATTTACGGAGAGAGATGTACACAAACGGTTCAGACGTGGGCTTTCTTCTTACTCGGGGATCATTTGCCTTTGTGACAAATCGTTCTGTCTGCTCAACCACACCCTCCCGCAGCTGTTTGTTCCGGTACTGGCGCAGTGCAAAGTTGTAGAGTGGACCAGCAGAAACAGACATTAATTCCTTTATAGAGAGACGGCAAATGAGAATGAGCCATGTGCACACATTTAATAAAATATTCCATGCAGCAGCTGTCTGACTTTCGATTCAGCACGATGCTGGAAAGTCCCTCTATAAATGCAAATCATGAATGTTTATATTACAGTGCTGTTACACGATCGCTGTCAATGATTTACGTATCACAAAGAACACAGTCGTGTTAAATTACACGACAGTACATGTAAAATTGCAATGCCCAAACATTTCATTAGCATCCAGCTTGTATCGGTCTATAATTGGCCTTCAAAAAAAGACCCGATTTGATGTATGGTGCAGAATTTATAATGAGTATAAATGGGTTATTCCATTGGCCGTGGAATGGAAAACAAGCGTTAACTGTTAGGGCACGGTTACACAAACGTAATGTGCAAGTTGAATGCATCATAGAGTGTGGGAAAGTTTAATATCTGGGTGATGGGGCAAGTTATAAAAATAATGATGGTCTTCTTGGTTCTTTCGGTAAAGTCACGTCGAAGGGAAATAAAAAAAATAAAACAATTAAATAATAGTTTTGCTTTATTATATTATTGCTTTATTTTATTATGTTTTATTTTTATTACTTTATTATTTCCCTTCTACGTGACTTTACCGAATGAACCAAGAAGATGAATCCCTGCAGTCACGAAAGCTTTAAATCGAAATAATGATGGTCTTTGTTGGAAAATTGTAATTGACACATTTATTTTGGCTTAGGATGCTATTGAGTGTGTTTTTAATGCTAAAAATGGGCATCATTACTGGCAAAGGCATTTTCCACCCACAGAAACGTTCGCGCTGCAATGCCAGCTGCTCGGTGACTGTGCACCTGAAGCCACAAACTGACATCTCAGACTTTCTGCGCCTATTGCACAAACGAGTCGTCGTGATAGTGCGCCTTTTACAAGAGAGGCACACTTTAAAAATATGTATAATTAGTAATAAAAAATAGCATCACAGTGGTTTTTATTTTGTAAAATTAGAGGTTATCTTGCGCCTTAAAAAAGAAGCTAATAGCTCAGTGGGCTTTACCTGGTAAAATAGAAATCGTTTCATATTCTTGGTTATTTCGGTAAAGTCACGTAGAAGGGAAATAATAAAATAATACAAATATAAAAACATTTCTCACGACGTTTCGACTGCAACACAAGCAATCATCATCAGGTGTGAAATCCACAGCAATACATTTTGAAAAAAGTGGCTTTTTTCCAGAGGTGTGGACTCGAGTCATGTGACTTGGACTCGAGTCAGACTCGAGTCATGAATTTGATGACTTGCGACTCGACTTGGACTTGCATAACAATGACTTTGTCCCACCTCTGAGATGTGGACTCGAGTTATGTGACTTGGACTCGAGTCAGACTCGAGTCATGAATTTGATGACTTGCGACTCGACTTGGACTTGCATAACAATGACTTTGTCCCACCTCTGCTTTTTTCCTAACCTCAGCACCACACTTTTTCAAATTTTCTTGCTGTGAATTTCACACCTGATGGTGATTGCTTGTGTTGCAGTCGAAGCGTCGTGAGAATTGTATTGTTTAATATTTGCATTATTTTATTATTTCCCTTCTACGTGACTTTACCGAAATAACCAAGAAGATGAATCCCTGCAGTCACGAAAGCTTTAAATAACAAAAAAAATTGAAATCGTTTAGTTTTATTTGCATACTTTTTTAAGTGATTTGTTTACTTTTTCTTTACTTTGCACTCCCATCGTGTTTTTTTGTATTGTTGTAACGTTCTTACTCACCCCTACTGGAAATCTGTGAGCCTTTTCTTTATAGCTCATCGGATTCCTCCAGTATAAATACACATTCTGATTGTGATGTTAAAAGTGGTCTAATTTGTTGTATACGTTTGAATTCGCTTCAGAAATAAATACTCGTTGCAGGTTAAAGAGCTTAATTACCCATGCACTGCACTAGTCCTGCCTCAATTAATACCACAATAAGCCTGCAACAAGCCCACACTTATTTTGTTTACGTATTACATTTCACAATCATATACATTGAATGTTGTTGTTGTTGTTGTTGGTGGTGGCGTTATTGCTAGCACGTCATTGTTATTCGGTTTGGTTGTACAGTACATTGTGTTCCTGCATCTGCGCAGGCATTGTGACGCACAACAAACGCAAGTAAGACGAGAGGTCGCCCGATGGGTGATGGCGTGGAGGAAGCGGGCACTCAATAACACAGGCGGGGTGGCTCCCTCCCTCCCTCCACCGCAGGGCGAGAGAGGGCCTCACCGGACGGACTCAAAGGGCACAGCAGAATCCTGGCCACAGCCTGGCTGCTGCTGCTGCTGTTGGTGGTGGTGGTGCTGCGCGCAAAGCCGCCAACATGTGCGAACCCATCCGCGAGGGACAACTTTTCGTGCAACAGCAAAAGTTTGGAATTGTAAGTCGCACACATACGTACGTTTTTTTTATTTTGTTACGGCTTCTTTTTTCCGCCATTACCAACCAGTAACGTTCTCACTTGGGCAAGGTTCTTCTTGTTATCGCGAATTGCGCTGCTGAATAATCATTTCCTTGTTACAATCGGGACTCTGCTACCGTGTCATAGACGTGTGTTGCAACAGCCAGCTATATGGATAACGTGTTTATTTAAAGTTCACGACGGCTATTGAATATTCACTACTGTGGCCAAGAAAATAAGCTTGGAACCCTTCGAATTAGAAAAATAATGTAACCCCTCGACAGTTGGAAATCTCGAAATGTATCGCAGTTAGCGCAAAACGACTGAAAAACGTCACGTGTTGATGGATGTAGTCTGATAAACGCTGGCTAAAGATCGATAACTGGCTGCTAGTCGTGTTCCAAAGTTAAAAGTATTTCCAAACAGTATTGTTAGTAATAATGATTCACAAGGTGTCAGCTACAAGGCAACACATGTTCGATCCCATGTTTACCCTGGGGTGCTAGTCTGGTCATATCTATTGTTAAAACGACCACAGTTTTCTTTGCTTGAACGCGAACTTTCCTTGCTGGTTTTTACTTACATATGCAGTCAAGAAATACATCGGACTGATACATGGGTTGTAATGTAATGTATTCGTTTGATCTCGGTACACTCCTGAACAGGTTTGTGCAAATGTTGGTGAGCGTTTCGAATCTGATTCGCCAACTACCTTTGGGTAGCCTTACAATGGATTCCCTTTTGGGCGCACGCTGAAAATGCATTCGTGCACAAACTTCTCACAATTCTTGTGTTTTTTTTAAACGAGTGATAATCAAAGTAACGAATTCCACGCTGCAGTGTCCCGGTTTTTATGTGTTGTACTCGTTATCTTTACTGTTCCGAGTTCCAAAAAAATCAATAAAATTAGTGGCGTTACTCTAGGAATAGCGGGCTATTTAATAATTGATTCTCGTCATCACCAAGCCCATTTATAATTTTTAAAAATAGTTTCAAGCCAGATTCAGTGATTGCAAGTTACAAATAAGCAAGCTCTAAAGAGTGAACAAATCTGAAGCAAGAGATTCCCCACTAGTAAAAAACAATGTTGTGGTGTTAAATAATCCATGAATTTTGGGAGCGACTACGTATGAAGGATAACAATATGAAAGTACAGAATATTAATGTGTTTTCAGATTGGGTGTAAATTGTCCTCCAGTGCCATTAACTATGTAAAAGTATATTTTTCAAATACAGCACATAGTGAAAGTAATTTAAGATGTATATGTTTTAGAACTGCTCTTTCATACTGCACAACAGTACAAAAACACGATAGGAGTGCAAAGTTTATGAAATATAAACAAATCTCTTTAAAAATATACAAATAAAACGAAACTTTTTTTTATCTTACCAGATAAGGCCCACTGAGCTATGAGCTTATTTTTTCAGAAGCGAGCTGGCCACAAATGATAGCTCAACGAAGTGACTTATGATCATCACGTGGGCATTTTAAAGCAGCAAAATACTGACATCGCTGCACTACGAGGACACAGTCCCACCTTGAGCTGCCGTTCAACAGTTCTATGTTGATACCGCGTTGGCAGTACAAATTGCAACAACAACACAAACTGAACACATTCGTCAATAACACTGCTTTAAAACTACGAGTGTATATTAAGGCGATGTTTCTGGAATGCCTCTTCTTTATAGCACATAAGTAGAGAATCAACTCGTCCTTTCTGGCTTCTCTGTGTGCTATGAAGAACGGCCATTACCCAAAATGTCGCCTATTATATACAGCATGCTTCAAAAGAATGTTAACACATACATGGGGCTATCGTTTTTAATGAAAAAGAACGGATAATACACTGTAAAGCGATAACAAAATGTATGTTAGTAGTACATTAGTAGTACAGTAAATTTAGCTGTGACGGTCCCACCTGAAGACGGAGACTTGTGTTGCCTCCGAAACGTCGTGATTTTATTGAGTTATTTTCACTTATTATTATTTTTTTATTATTATTAGCTTCAAAAAGTTAAAGTCTCAACTTGTTCGCCATCAATCTTCTCCAGGTGATATCCAGAAGCCCGAGGGCACATTTCTCGTGGTATTGTTGCAAATTCTCAAAAGTTTGTCAACATTTTTTTGAAGCACCCTGTATATGTATCGTCTTAAGGCAGCGTTAGTGACACATGTGTTTTGAGTTTTTATTTATTTCAACAGTTAAACCGTTCTTCACCTCTGTTTGTTCCCCAATCTATGTAATCCTCTTCTGTCTCTCAGCATAATCCAGAGCTTGCATCTCTCCATGTGCACTTTTGAGCTTCCACTTCTTTCTCATTGTCCATGTTTCTGACCCAGACGTCACATCCAAT
Source organism: Lampetra planeri (assembly GCF_965212315.1). Taxonomy (NCBI): domain Eukaryota; kingdom Metazoa; phylum Chordata; class Hyperoartia; order Petromyzontiformes; family Petromyzontidae; genus Lampetra; species Lampetra planeri. Next base: position 12,529,447 of record NC_136118.1, on the reverse strand, counting down.
GTTATGCATTGAGCTATCTACTCAAGTAAATGCGCTTGTTTGTGTATGAGCAGAACATATCTGCGGCTACATAATTAATCGCCTTTCAATTCACTTTGAAGATAGCTTTTCCCAACATGGATCAGGCAAAAATGGAAATCATTGTTGCATTTCGCCGCAGAATAATGGCTAAGTTTTCACACTACCTTCATAAGGCAAGTGAGCGTTTAAGGTAATGTAAAAAGAAAACGGGATTTCGAGTTGTAATTGAGGATAATGAACTGTGATGAGAGCCGTGTAAAGCATTGAGGTCAACCCCAATAGTGGAAGCTTTGAAGGTTGAGCAAGACTGGTGCCACCTGGTGGCGATGATTCACTTGGAATTACACGAGGCCACCAACATCCATGCAATACATTTTCGTACGAGAAAGTTTGGCAACCATTTCCATTGTTTATGACTTTCAATAAGTGAGCATAACTAATCGAAAGTCAACGTTGAGGCTATATTTGGAGAGTAATTTGTACAGTGTGATGTCCTACCCGCGCACCTCTGATTAGCACGGTTGGCTACGTACGGTGCGAAAGAATTTCAATGTACACACACTAAGCCAGACCTTCATTAAAACAACCCCAGAGCCTGCGGGATATTGTGAGCACTCTCAAGTGCAATTGCGTCAGCTGTCACCAAACTTTTCTCAACATCTCCGGCTTCATAGAAAACAAAATCCTGTTCTGGCTGCTGAATAATCATCCCCAAATGAAGCGTCAACTGGGGTAATGAGTAGGCCTTGGGACTTATTGCAGTTCCGGCAAACAGCACAGACGCCTCCAAGAAAGCTGGCATGGGTATAATGGTGGTTAGGCAGTAATGCATAACCTCACCTTGCCTATTATATATTGAGATTTCGATAATCCTGCTGCGATAAAGTTCCACACGGTAAGCCACTTCGTTGAGCTAATCATTTGTTGCCATGTCGCTTCTGAAAGAGCTAAGTGGGCTTTACCTGGTAAGATAACAAAGCATAGTTTCGTTTTATCCGTATATTTTTCAAGTGATATGTTCACCTTTCCTATACTTTCCACTCCTGTCGTGTTTTTTTGGATTCTTGTAACGTTCTTAACCACCCATACAGGACATCTGTGAAAATGATCTTCATAGCTCATCGGATTCCTCCAGTTTCAACACGCATTCTGATATATACAGCAATTAAGAACGATTGCTACAGCTCTTGAACACAAGCACACCGAACCTACGCAGCATTACGTGAAACGGTGCACAAAGGCATCGGTGTCTAATTCCCACCCCCCCTGTGCTCCGTTGCTTCGTATCTCCCCCCGGAGCAGAAGAGCTGGAAGAAGAACCGCGCCATGCTGTACGCCAACAGCGGCTCGGGAGTGGCGCGCCTCGAGTACTACGAGAGCAAGGAGAGCGGCAGCACGTCGGACAAGGGCACCGACAGGGCGGCGCGTCGTGCCGACAAGCGCGTGCTGCGCCTCGCCGACTGCGTGAGCGTGCGCGCGGCTCCGCTGGAGGTGGCGCCGCGGCTGTGCGTTGCGTTCCTGCTCGAGACGGCCGAGCGGCACTTCGTCTTCGCGGCCGAGCTCGCCGACGCGGCCGCCTGGGTCCGCACGCTCTGCGAGCTCGCGTTCCCGGTACGGACCGTGGTGGGGAGTGGTGGTGGGGGGGGGGGGGTCACCGCCCGCCGCATCTCCGCCGCCGCTGATGCTCCCCTCTGGGGCAGTTCTATTACTGCGTTGGTGGTGGTGCCGCGTATCGATGTAAAACATCGATGCGTGGCGCTTCGATGCTAAATTGAGATTGACTTGCGTGGGTCGATGTCGGTCAAAAACGTATTGATACACGCGGCTTCACATTGCTTGAGGATAATGAAACGTGAGGGTTGGAAATTAATGGGGGGGTGGGGGGGATGGTCAAATAGTTTTTGTTCAGGTGCAAATTATGTTTACGCAATGGGACACCGCGTATATTATTCTATAGCTTGTTCAACTATGTGGCTTGGGAGAAAATAAAAATACAAAGTCACACAAGCGGCATTATGTGCAACAGCCAGTGGATATCAACACAAGCAACTTTGAACCAAATGTTGCTAATCCTGAATTAAGAACGAGTTTTGTGGGGGGTGGCACAAAAACGAAATTTTCCACGCTTGCCTTTTTTGCAACTTCAGTGCTCAATAACTGAATGAATGTGTTCTGAGGTTTTTGTTGTTTCAAAATTTTCCATTGACCTTATATTTGTGGTGTGAGGAGAAAAAACAACAACGAATAAGGTCACGTTAAAAGGCTTTTTTTCCATCTTTTTTAAACGGCATTTTCTCCCCCAATGTGTGATGAATATAAAACAATAGACGGGCAGCAGTGAGAAAAGGATGATGGGGTTGTTGTTTTTGTGAGGAGTTTTTTTTTAATTACACACACCCTAACAACGAGCTTTTTGTTTTAACCTTTTGCAGAAAATGTCAAGCGATGCACTCAGAATGGAAATGAGCACGGCCCAAATGGAGATGGAAGAGAACAGCTTGTACGGCTGCCGAGACTCCGGTGAGAAACTCACGCTTTGCAAAGGCGCCGTTTTACTCTTCTGCCTCTTCAGTCTGGGTGGTCGACTCAAAAGGAAGCAGCAACAAAAATAAATCGCCCACTGGATTCGTGTCACAGTCGAAAGGCTGCTAGTTCCAATAGATCCGGCTCGTCAGGACTTTAACTGAAACTTAGCCTCCAACTGGTGATTTGAAGAGTGCCAAAAGTGTCTGTCCTATCTGTGACTCGTCCTCAGTGTAGTAATGTGGAATTTCCACCACTGGTCAGGGCCATCCACTGAAATGATCACCACTTGCACTGTTTGGGCAGGGGAGCTGGTGTGACCTTTGACTTAAAAACCACAGGAACAGAAGTGTATACCGTAATTCATTTCATAATAAATAATATGAATGTCCTCATAAACTGACGAATACCTACGTGGAAACGACCGATGGACAACATTCTGAAAATGTCTACCATGACTAATTGCACGCTCTGTTTGTGGTACACCAATGTCATGTGTGACAGCTTCTGTAGATATTGCAATATCCTGTTTGGGATTAGGACTATGACATTTTTTTTGCTAAATGGCGTTAAATCTGACTCCTAACCTATAATCTTTAAGGTCAGGCTTTAAAACTTTCCAAATATGTGAGTATATCAATTTTATTGTAGCAAGACGTGCAGCTACTGCCGGTAACTCGGGCTAAACGTTCCACTTAATATATTGTAGTATGGTCATGTTTTAAGATGTGCTTAATAGATCATTTGGAATGTAGAGCATGGACACAAGGTTTAGAGCCACAGTCTACAGGGCAGCACTTTATTTCTGGCATTCTGCCAGATAGAGAAAATGAAGGCAGGAAAAATATTTTTATTGACCCACATTGAGATTTTAACCCAGATTGCAGGGGTAACACGCCGTTCTGTATGAAACGTGTCAAGAGATCTTTAATAATAACGTCCAGCGAGCAGGCAGAAACTCCCGTTTGATGTCTCATCTGAAATATGGAAGCCCCTGAAACGCAGTACTTCTCAGTGCAGATAAGGGGCATTGATTGAATTCTGGTCCAGAGGGCAGAATGCCCCCTACCTTGACAATAAACCACACATCCTGTAGGATACTGATTTCATTTTAGTAGTCCTTCATGCAATTATCGGATAACAAAGCCCCAATCTTGCTCATTTTCACATACGGGTACGGAAGCATTTGTTGAAGGGGGGCTCTGCTGAGATAGCGTGGACATCATGAATGGATTCACACAGATGACAAAACGAGCACGGACACGTCGAGGTAAAATAGAGGTAACAGTGGACAATGACATGAGTGGATAGATACACTCTGTCAGAATGATTTGGGCAATGTGAGCGTCACAGTGGATGGTTTTAGATGTGAACAAGAAAATATGCAAAAAGCATAAAACTGGATTCAGGAAATTATTAAATATTGTGCGCTGGAGGAAGACTGCTCCGTGAGATTGGAGTGGAGAACACTAAGCTTGGCATCCGATCGTTGGCCTCCTGCCGAGATGTGCTTGATGACTTTACGATAATTAATTATTTAACAACTTTACTACAGTCCAATGTTTTTGTTTTAACTAGTTGCATAAACAACCTATTTTCAACATTGCAGCATCAATTATATACAAGTTGAATGTTAACACCCACCAGACCTGCAATATGTAATACTGATAACCAGACTAATAGATCGACTTACTGCAGTACTATACAGTGTAATGTTTTCCACATTTTAGCAACTGCGTGAGTGTTTATCAAATGGACAGATTATATATTATGGCAGGATATAAAGAATAGTCCTGTATACCGAAGTTAAATTCTCAGGATGGCTTTAGATGCAGTATATCGCAAAGCTTGCATAACTATATTATCAAGTTGTGTTGACATTTCCACGGGGCATTAAATGAACCACGAGACAAACCCACAAGCAGACGCGATGACCCGTAACACCATCCTGTCAGTAACACGGCTGACGTGGGGCAGAGGGGGGGGGGTGTCAACTGCAGCGCTCACAAAACAAGGCCTGCAACCTGCAAGCGTGCGGCGCACACACATGCGCGGCGCTGGCGAGACGCGCGTGCAGTTTGCAGGCAGACATCAACAGGAAGTGCGCATGTCCTCCTCGTGCGGTTGAAACGTGGAAACCCGAGGCACCGTGGCACGGTGGTGGCTTTGACGTGTGGCCGTCAAATCGTGGACGCTTGCGTGCGCGCGCAGCAGGGGCGGAGATCATCGACTTCCTCCTCCTCCCCTTTTTTTGCCCCGTCGACGTCGCGCATTTCACGGCTACTTGATGCGTGCGCATTTAATCTGTCATGTGAAATCTTCCATTGTGGAGGGGGGGGGGTGATAGAATATAAGCGACTAAAATGTGGTGAAAGGCCTCGTGTGTGTGTGTGTGCATGCTCAGCAGCGTGTGTTTTTAGTAATAGAATGGCTCTGCAATGGATTAACTGTGTGAAGAAATAGTAGTGCAAGACTCATTCTATACCGTAATGGAAAACTGTGTGTTTTTTTACCTTTCACCTCGTAACATTTAGGCAGTCGTTCTGGAGATTAAAAACAAGGAAGAAAAATATTAGTTTTTGTTAATATATATGACATGCAACACATTGTGCAGATTACTAAATTTTACACGCGGCACGTGTTATATAATGCATACATTATGTATGGGGCTGTACGTGCTAATTCACATGCCATGTTTGCGTATTCATAATAATTGCATACCTTTATACACGGATGCATACACAACAAGATATCAACCTATTGTAATAAATACGCACACAAACGTTTTACTCCGTTAAAAGAATAGCTTGTTCAACTGTGTGTCTCTTAAACATACGTAACTCTGTTCATTGGCACAAGATGTCGCACTGCCGTCTTGATGTTTCCACATTCCCAAAAATCTCGCACATTATTTAGCATCCATCATCCAACTTAGCAGAGATTCGGCAATAACTCATGAAGGGACTGATCCTGGACGGCAAGTGTGCTGTCCCCACTCTATAAAGACATTCATTCGAAAGCAAAGACACCCACGTTACCTTACTTTGATGGCTAAACCCAATAAACGCGCAACATTGATCCAACGTCAACCGAACGTTGGCCCAACTGTTTGTTGATGTTTGTAAATAGAAACCGAGCGGTTTAAACTGACGATTTCATCATTGCTTCTTTGGTAACCAGACACAAGAATTATCTCTGATCCACACACGAGCCAGATTTCATGCATCTTAATGTTTGCCCACCGTCATTGGAGCAGCATTAGTAGAAACATGTAACCACATTGCACGTGCGGTTAATGAGTTTAACGTTCGCAGCAATTGCATGGTACGGTACACCTTCACTCACTGCCCAGATGTCAAAGAGTTAAACATTTGGCATTCTACCAAGAATACAAAGGTATTGCTGTGGTGCGTATTCAAAGCTCAGGGAACTCTCAGACGTGTATACCTGAACCAAACAATGCGTAGGTGGATGTGTGCCTGCAGGCGACGAGGTTGTGAATGGAAGTATCGTGCGGGCCCCTTATCAGCGGTGCCCGGTTCAACTTTGGCAAAGCCTGCCGGTGGAAAAACTGACGCAGTTCCTTTGTGAAAGCCATACGCCTATCAGGGTGCCAATGTGTGCTTTTTTTTTATTAACGAAAGCTGCAAAAAGCACACACACGGCGCAGCAAGCATATAACACTACTGAAAGTGTACGGTGTTTTACATAACACCTTACGTTTCATGAACTTGTGTTTTTTTTTTATCGGGGTGGAACGATGCGTCGATTTATCGATTCTCTTGATTCTTCAGATCAGTCTACAAGTCACCACAATGTGACAAAACATAACGAATTCTTGAATCGAATAGTGAACCTCAATCACGAACATTCTTCGAAGGGCCCGGGTGAATGGTTCCACCCCTAGCACGTGCATGGTATGTTGTGTACGCGCAAATGTATTTAGTACCATAGATATTTGCACACTATACTCACAAACGTACAAAAATCAGTGTACTTGGTCGAACATTATTGGCGTATATATCTGAGCAGACGAAGCGTGCAAAAGTAAAACATTAACGATGGTTCATTGTGCTCAGAGAAATAGAAGCACTGAGAAAATAGCAGGCCGGTGGTGTGTGCTTGAGGGTTGCCTCTTGTATCGGAGTGGAACATTGCATGTGGGTTCGAGATATCTGCACAAGTTCCTCGGCCACAGTCTCTCCCAGTGCCCTTATCTCTTCGCCACGTTCACTTCGGCATTCCCCAGTCAGTGGCTGCTACTGCTAGAGTTACCTTTTTCTAATTTCCTGGGCACACACTAAAAATACACTTTATGATCATTTCCCTTGGACCTTTGTAATGTTACATCATTTATACATAGGGTACAGTACATTGATTTTTTACACGTACATTTTTTGAAATATTTCCATATAACAACCCAACTTTAAGCTGATAATGGGTGATTATTTTTTAAACAACTGTATAATGTGTCTTTGTGATTATTAGCAAGCAGAAGTGTTTTAGAATAATAGTTATTTAGAGTGTAACTTCTCCACATTGGGTACGAAAATGCTTGAATGCTTTAAATTACGAGGGTGTATTTCCTCCCTTAAATTGCTGCTTTAGATTAAAGATAAAAATAATTTGCACTTACGAGGCATCTTTCACAATGCCTCAAGGCACCGTGTGTGAAAAGGACAGAGATAATAAGGAAAGAGCCGGGTGGCAAAAGAATAGTCAGAGGAACAAATTCGATTAGAGGAAAGCTGCTTTAGAAAGATGTGTTTTAAGTTGGGACTTTAATCTCAATACTTTTGTGGAGCCTGATCTCCACCAGTAGCGAGTTTCACGCCCAGGGAACCACCAATAGCGAGCTCCACTCCCAGAGGACCACCAGTAGGGAGTTCCACACCCAGGGAGGCCACCATTGAAAATACGAAATCATCCCAACAACGCAGCAGAGTTCGAAGCTCATATGTAAAAGGGAACCATCGGCAGATCTTAAAGACCTTGAAAGGGCACAGTTTTGAATTAGCTGCTGAATATAAAGCGGAGCGAGCACTCATCAGACTTTAAATACGAGCTACGTGATCTTTAATCCCACTCATTTATAGACGGGAAGCCAATGCAACGATGCAAGGACATGAGATATGTGTTCTCACAATGGAGCACAAGTAAGCACCCTGGCTGATGCATTCTGCAGCCTACAAACTGACAAGGACCTTGCACGGGACCCCAAATAACAAGGCAACGTACCATGACAGGTGTTCAATGAATGGCAAGTCCTCGACATGAGCGAAAGACTTCCCGTTCATTATAAGAGGGACGTATTGAAGCTGAATATTCGACCACGGTACTGTACTGTGTTGAACTGCTGCGATGCAAGTTTCTCCACTGAGATGGTGAAGCATCAAACAAATCGTAAAATACCGTACATGCCTCAAACACTACGGGTAAAACAGATATGCGTGCACATAATTAATCACGCATGTGGATGTTTTTAATCTGTCCTTCTTAGCCAATGAGTACTGGGTCAGCATTCACAAGACAGAGGCTTCTGAGCGATGCGGTCTTGTCGGCTCCTACAAGCTCAAGGGCGACAAGGAAGACCTCACTCTGAAAGACCCCGCCAGTGGAAATGCCATCTACGTGTGGCCTTACAAACTCCTGCGAAGATTCGGCCGCGACAAGGTTCGTGTTCGCTTTTTTTTCACTCGCCTAAATTGACTTGCAATTTTATTCGGCGCTCGATATTAATTATTTCTGGGACAACTCAACTGGTTGGAAATTGCTTCCTTCGAATGAAAATAATACGTGAATCAAAAATGATGAATGTTGATATCGTTTTGCTAATAATATGAAATTCAATTCGAATTGCACTTAAATGTCATTGTAGTGAATCACACCATATGCTCATTGTTATCCAGTAAAACCATGGATTGCGAGTAACTTGGTCTGCGAGTGTTTTGCAAGACGAGCAATTTTTTAAAATAAATATTAATTTGATAAACGAGCGAGGTCATGCAATACGAGTAGTACGTGTATACGCTTTGTCTGCCGAGCGTCACGTGATCACAACTGATATGCGAGTGCTTTGGATTGCAAACACGTTTCCGCAACGAATTATGCTCGCAATCCAAGGTTTTACTGTATGTATAATTTATTTTCCTTTCAGTCTCTTAAACATACATACCTCCTAGGTACATTAACAAAATGGTATGCTCAATATAATTGTTTTTTTCTTACACTTTTATTGCAGACTTCATTCACATTTGAGGCAGGGAGGAGGTGCAACTCTGGCCCAGGGACATTCATGTTTGATACCAAGAATGGAAACGACATCTTTACTATCATTGAAGAGTCCATCAACCAGACGAAGCTGAACCGAAACAGCCAGAACTACACAGATGGAGACGTGCAATCTGCTGCAGTTCACTGCCCTTGGTCCTCAGAACTCTACACAAGCATGGGTGAGGGAGAAGGTGCAGAGGCTGCACCCGGTCCGCAGGGTAACTCCAAAAGGGAGATGTTTGACGGTACTCCTGGGACTCCGCCCGGCCAATACGGACATCGGGTGCATTCTATGGAAGGCACGGATGCCCCTGCGATCCCACCAAACCACCCTAAGCATGGAGCAAATGCCAAAGAGCAGGCAGACTTCCCCAAACATGCAATGAAAGGAAGACCTGCTTTTGACAATGCAGAAACCTTTACTCCAATTATCTTTGAACCGGAAGCTCTATCTTCGCGACAGGCTGGACCCAGGTCATCTTCTGTCAGAGTCCGGCCACCCGAAGATGCACCAAAGTTGCCAGAGATGGGGATGAGACATTGGCAGACATCCGCTTCTAAAACCAAGCCTCTGGAGGAACATTTGACGCTTGAGGAGGTCAGTGGCTGTTCACGATCTGGGTCTGCAAATAATAAATCGAAGTTATCGGAGTACCTCCTGAAACCTGAAGATGGTGGCATAATGCAATCTTCAAACAAGCAGAAAGAAGACAGCCCAAAGCAGACACCTCATGCATTTGCTTGCTTATTTGCCGATGAAGAAGTTGCGAAGTTAAGTCTCGTCAAGAGCTCCCAGAACTACGACAGACGCATGGCTCCGCCTCAGTCAATTGTTGTCAAACCTTTCCCCATTTCACCATCGTTGCCCGGCATGTCGCCAACAGCAAAGTCATCATCATCAGCAGGCTCAACACCTCCTCGCTCTCCTCTGCCCAGACCTCCCCTGCTTGATCCCTGCCTTGCTCGACTGGAACCACTACAGGACGTTTACGCTGACCCAGCTGATTCTCTGATGCTCACCATTAAACTGGACGACAAAGCCTCGGCATCGTCGTCATCATCATCGCATTACCATGATCCCGAAACTGAAAACAATCACCCGTGTGTGACTGGCAAGCTCCGCAGCAATGGTCTGCTGGCTGTGGCCAAGCAGCAAGAGTCTGCTCCAGAGCCTGTGTATTCTGATCCGTATGAAAAGGTTGAACAAAAGAATACAGAGGCTCCTTCGTCTAGAAGGCAGGAGCGCACACCAGAGCACATATATGACGAACCAGAAGGAATTGAGAAACCTGCCTCTCTCTATGATGAAGCTCTTCAAATCAAAGGGGATGCATGGAAGGTGCAGGCAAAGCCTGAACATGCATATAATGAGCAACCGTTTACAAGTCCAATAGACAGCTTTCCCGCACCATTGCCAGCCTCGAACCCACAAAAAACTCAGTCGATGGAATCTCCTCCATCACATGCTAAAAACACAGAGCAAGCACCCCAGCTTCCTCCCAAGCCAAGACAAATGGTGGCTCAAAAGTTCGGACTAAAACCTCCAACGACAGAGCCAAGAGGGTGGAACACGGCAAACAGCAATAACTCAAATTCCAAATTATGCCCCAAGCCTCGCATTGCCCCCAAACCGAAGATTGAAAATGTTTCAGGCAAGGAGCCAGAAAGAAAGAGCATTGGAAGTGCAGAGGAGTGCAAAGGTGTTGTTGCGGTTAACAATAAAAATGACAAAGACTCCAAAATCGTGCTGAAAAAGCCACCAATGAAGCCAATTATGGTTGCTGTGTCATATGCAAATGTCAACTTATGAATTAAAATGTCCAAGCACATTTAAAATATCTATTTTTTTTTGCGACTAACTCTTCTAATACTGGATATTTAGATTTAAGAGAACCGAATGAATCTGAGCACGTCGATCGTTCCTTCAGTGTCTGCAGGCAGTTCCCTTAATCTGAGCTGCGCAGGCGGAAAATGTGAGCCCACGCAATAGGAGGGGCGCATTTTCCTACCGCAGAGTTCCACTTGGGTCACACCATTTCTGTACGGTAGCAGAAAGATTTGCAGAACAGTGCTATTTCTGAACCACGTTTCAATCGTGCAAACCACTGTAAGCTGCATCTCGCAATCCCATTGCCATTTGTGAAAACAAAAACCTGTCAAATAGTATTAACATTCTTATATGTTTTTGTATGAATTGCAAACAATTAACCACTTGTGTAAAGGCAATATAAACTCACAACCTACTCTGTACCAAGCGTTTGTGACATTACAACTGAGAATTTTCAAACCCGTTTTGTACAGTGACTTATATTACCGCAAATAAATTGTTAACATGTTGAGACATGGAATTGATAACATTTGCTGCTATTTGCAATAATGTACATGATCGTGCAGTGGATGCTTTTGTACTGTATACAATCTTGTATTCATGCTTTTTTGTATTCCTCTGATTATCAAGAAATATATTTGTATATAAAATTTACATGCAAAAAATGTCCTTGAGTGATAATTTCCCACCGTGACGCCTTTTTTGTTCATGAATCAACCCCAGCTTGGTACGTATCATGAAGGCTGCCTCAGATGTGCATCATTGTTTTATCAGTGGGTTGCCAGCACACGTTCGATATTCGTGATGTTTTGTATCAGACACACCGGACGGCCTTGGCACGTAAACATTTGTCATGCACAGAAAATCAATGCCACCCCTGAAAGTGTAACTGCCAGCGTTGGTGCTAACAGAAGCCAAGGGAGTTGGCACACTGCATTTTCATCTCATTAATACTGAGTGCCTTCCCGATGGGCGCGTGCATACGAGCCAGAAACCTGTGAATTCATGAAGTGCAGTTGTTAACGTGCGATCCAGGCACTGAACTTTCTACTACGGCAATGCCCCCATTTGTGAAGCAAAGCGGAATTCACGAGCTCTGCCGAGAGGACAATGATACATTTCAGTTAAGACTTCGTTTCAGCCGGTAAGGCCCCACTGAGGAAAACAGCTGTTCTAAAAAGACCGCAGCCAACACGGTCGGCAGTGGCTGGTGGCAGCAGTTAAAGGACATTGCAGAGTGGGGATAGTCAAACCAGAGAAAATACAAACTACACGAAACCCATGCCAAAACTTACTGCAAAGAGGATAGTGCTCAAAAACAGTATTAACTATCATATCACAGATCACATGCAAATACACCATAGACACAGCCTCGGACATAACACAGCTTAGTTATAGCCGCAAATGTGGTGGTAAGTGGGGTGTGTCATGAATTTAGAAACAACTGAGCATTAGTATCCTTGGAGCCGGTCCCATATCTCCCCGATCATGATGGAGTGCTGCGTTATGGTGATGGCTATAGCTTTAATTACCACTATCACAGTCGGTGCTACTAATCCCTGGTAGCAGCGTTGATTATTTGCATACAATAAGTGTAGAAATGACTCGTGTCAATGCTAAGTGCACATGGTTACAGCAGTAACGATAATTTAATGGTGTTGCACTTTAGTCAGGATAACAGCAGTACCTAATACGTTTCCACTCGCACGTCCTTGTTAGACCTGAAAACAATAACACTTAGACAAATAAAAACGACCGATAACTAGAAAAATTGGCTAAATGTACTCCAGTACCTGATATCTCCCATGCACTTTAACAAAAGAAAATCCCATTGTCACTGTGAATAACTTGATTTAATGAAGAAGGCTGCAGGGCTGTACTCAAGATAAATAAGAGCAAAACAAAGACACCAATAAATTACAGGCTATTCACATAATTCACGGGGGGTGTATGGATGTATGTTGAACGTCTTTCGCACCGTACGTAGCCAGCCGTGAAAGATTGGGGTGCAGCACTTCACGTCGAACCTGAGTTTGATTCCCATTCATGGGTATTTCATCATCATCATCATCAGTGGTGGTGGTGAGTGGGATCCAGAGAGATGTGTGAGCCTTTTCTGGGTGGCTCTGCCTTAAAATGTGTGCCGAGTGTGGTGTGTGAATCGGTAATCCACGGCTTTGGATGCAATGGTTGGTGGCTGGCCACAAAATTGGGCTTGGTGACTAATCTGCACATTTAAAGCCATCATCACCGTCATAATAATCACCATTATTATAATCATCTTTCTCCATCATAAACAATCATCATTATTGTCATCATAAAAAACACCATCGGTATATTCATAATTGCATTGTTATCTTTAACATTGTCATCATCCGTATTAAGCAGCGCTCAGCCATTGTTTTAGCTTTCACAATGGAGTACTCGGCAGTACTAGCGATTGCTTTTCTTTTATTTTAACAAAAGTACATTTTAAAACCGCTTCTGGTAGAATTTAGATTTTAAATATTATATGCATTCAAACTTCAGTTTTCACCGTGCTCCCCCATCAAACAGAGACGTCGCTTCCCAGTAGGAACGCTGATTCACTATAACCGCTCTTTGTCCTCGAGAGGAATTTTTTTTTCCTTCCGCTAAACAATTAAGTAAAATAAAAAAAATTCTACAAAGCGCTTACGAGTGCTAGTGCTGCCCGTGGACACGTGTCCCACACACCCACCCCATAATTTGCTCGATCAATAAGAGCGTCTGCAGCTCTCACCCCCCCCCCCCCACCTTTGCGATTCAATTGTCGCGATTACGCGGCCACGATCCAATTCGAACGAGAAAATCGATTTCTTTTATCCAGGTGAGAGAAGAGAAGAAGAAAACTAACCACCACCGCCAGCACCACCCACCCACGAGGTCGGGGCGGTTAAGAGAGAGAGGAGAAGGGAGAGTCAACAGGCTTCCATCGACAAAAGGAGACACCTCGCCACGGCGATCTAGAACCGAGGGCATCGCCGACGACCCACGGGGGAGGGCTCCTCCTGGGCGCTCTCCTCTCGAGGTGGTGACCCCGACGGATTTGAGAGCCCAGAAGCGATCCTCCATCACCCGTCTCGCACCCGCTGCTATAGAGAGAAAGGCGTCCGGGGTAGAACGGCACGCGTGAGTACGGCGCTTTAATACTGATGTTATAATGACTTTGTTTTTTTTATTCACGATATAATTTTTACCAGCTGTATTATGAGCGCTAGTACAGACACCCCAAGTAAGTCATCGTGTACTGTAGTGTTTATAGCAAAGGGCGCTGTACTGGACACAATACATTCTGCAGGGTGGTCCAGGTGTCTTGTGACCCCCGTTTAATTCTATAAGACTTGCAATGAAATGAAAGTGAGGTTTATTTAAAACAGAAAAATATACGCAATGGAAAAACCCACACCTGTCAACCCCTTATCAGTGCCCTACCTTGTTACAGACCAATTCAGACCTTATTGGTCACCCCGTGCCCCCTTATAAATCTCAACGTTCATCCTACAAAGTCCCATCACGAGGGAGACAAACACAAACACAGAGACAATGTCGTTTTTACCCGCATTGAAACGGCTGTACGCTGTATGGACCTGAAAACTCCATTTCCCTGTACAAGAATACGGGCTAAACCGTATGGGTTGACACGGTATGAAAACATTTTCGGAGTCAATTAATTGGGGTGGGAGGATGAGGTGAGGGGGGCCACGACATCTCGACCACCCTGTCGACCGTAATGACCCATTTTATAGCGCGGATTCGATCAGCTTTTACTTCGCCCCGCCAGGAACGCATCTTGAGCGCTAAGCGAGGTCTGCCGGTGCTCATTTGCCCTTCAGAGGACACTGTGCCGTTAAACGCTGCACCACCACCGCATCAGCAGCAGCATAGGGTTGGGGGAGTTCAGCAGGGGGCATTTTAAAAGCCTGCATTCTCAAGACTCCCGAAAGGTACAATAATCTCGAGTAATAAACCAGCCTGAAAAAAAGAAGACGGTAACACAGGACACGGTGTGCAATGTCCGCCGTGTAAATCACGCTTCACAAGGCCCACGGTGAGCTTCTATCAGCATTGTGCACCCGCGCCAGACTGCCATTTAGATCACAGCTCCCTCATGTCGTTTCCCACCAGGTCTGCAGAGCAACTGAGTATTGTGCATGGCAACAACTGTGAGTGAATGGCAAGAAAGACCGTGCGTTTGAGAGCTAACAGCTGCCGTGAGATTCGCACATTCATTTTCACGAATTTTTCAGGGCCAGAAACGTATACAACATGAAACAATGTGATACAAATTCTATTTTGTTTTGTTTACTTTTTTTTATTGTCAAACGATATCCTTTGCAGTTCAGACCTACAGGTCCTTAAAAAAAGAGGGTTGCGGTTAGTATCATAACTTTCTATGAGTTCATTTTTACAAAATTATTTATATTTTGGGTGCTTTTCCAGTTACAATGCAAGTTGCAGCCAGCTCATGGTCATGGTTCAACATAATCATTATTGCCACATTAGCTCAGCTGTATGTCATTCTTACCAACAATATACAATCCATGATTGGCACTTAAGGTCAAAACGAAAATGCTCAAGCGTACTTGCCTAGCAAGCATGAAAATATTACAAAAACTGTGCTTTTATACTTTTACAACTTTCAGTGCAACATTAAGTGTTTTAGTTTCCATACACTGGATTGTGTATATATCAACAAGCTGAGGAACTCCAGGTGCAGACTTGCTTTGCTCATCACGCCACTGCTGGTGAAAGGGCCTCCACTGCAGCGAATTATTGAGGGTATTTGGTCTATTCTTCCACGTTGACCAGCCATGTTGGAAGAGGCAGTCGTACCCACATTTTGCCCCACCGTACACGATCTCCCGATACACGGTGGTGCGCCCCATTGTATAGCTCCTGGTTGGACAAAGGCGGATTTCAGAAACGTATTCAATGTTTTAAACTGCCCTGCCGGGCGATGGATACAAATCTCTGGATTGAAAGTCGGGTGTGCTCAGTGCATATCAAAACGCCCTCAAAATTATGCTTTAAATGCTACTCAACATTGCATATAGGTTGAAAATTATGTTAATTGTGATTTGAGCTCTGTACAGTCATTTGCATTACCTTTAGCACAAAAGTACAATTTTTTTTACTTGCACTGTTTCATCATTTTTTATTAAAGTCCATTCGTCGCAACGTAAAAGTATATTACTCTAGAAAAATACGGGCAGAAGGAATGAGACCTCTAGATTTTGATGCATGCATGCAGACATATAAATCTGTCAAATTCTAAATTTTGCGACACAGTGTGCTGCTAAGAACACTATAACTGGATAATGCTCATCACTACTGAGAAGCTGGGCTCAAATCCTGGGTGGTTGTATGAGACAAATTATTTAAGTGGAACAAATGTATGGTTCTGAGCCAAGTCAGTGGTAAATGCAAAACAAATATTTATTTCATCTTTGTGTAAGTCAGTATTTGCCAGTTCTGTTTCCTAAACGTTTTGGTTCGTCATGTGATGAACACTTTGTACAGGACAAAAAGATACGTGCGAGCTCTGGGTGTGAGATGTCTCTTATTATCTTATATTAATGCGCTTTTATCCAAGGCGCATTACAAGGTTCATGAGTGGTACAATGAGGGTAACGAAGAGTGACACAGTGAATAGGGATGGGGGGTATAGGGAGGGCGGTTAGTGGGTACGGGAGTTACGGGGGTGCCTCGGGATGAGGAGAGAAGGGGATGGGCCAGGGGCTTCTCCCCTGGCTCATCCCACTTCGGGCGGGGGGTCGCGGGGGAGGAGCGGAAACTCGACAGGGAGGGTGCTCGCTGCTTCACGTGGAGGGGGAAGTTTGTTCCAGTGCAAGGTGGGCGAGTCGGGAAAAGGTATGGGAACGGTGGAGTGTGCACGAGGAGAGGGGGGAACGGCGAGGAGTAGGAGGAGAGATTGAGAGCGAAGCGGGCAGGAGGGGGCATAAAACGAGGCGAGGGGAGCTAGGCCATGAAGCGACTTCAGAAATACCTCTGCAACATCTCCCGAGAGCCGTTTGGTGATGTGACGCATGCCGACGATTGCCGCTGTCTCGTTTGAACGACCACTTGGAGTTCGTCCCAGATGATCAGGGAACGGCTCAGGAAATGTCCAGAAACAGCATCACGCCTTGATCCCTGGTCGCTATGCCGCGCAGCTGATGGTTGTGTGAAGAAATCATTCCCTTTTTCAACTGTTTTATTTTTTACTCTACGTTGAAAGACAGATATGTGAAGGATTCCTCCAGTATAAATAAAGCATTTTCTGCTCATTATTTTGTTAGCAAGTTACAGTTACCAAGAGGGAGCTCAGAAGCAAGGTTATGGAATCAATTGGGACAGGTTTAACCAAAGGAGGCTGTTGTGAGGATCCAAAATATTGGTCCACGCCGCTTTCCAGCACAGTATTGGAGCACAGCTCACAACGGTCAGGTAAACGTGGCACACGAGAGAGTCTTCCCAACGGACAATTCTGGACATGACTCCAATATTTCATGACTTCACTCCAATATCACCATGAAGATTTTACATTTGTATTAAAAAAAATTGGTATAAAAAAGGAACTCCAGTTTTTATTTAACTTTTGCCTAGTGCAGCCTCAACGTCCCTAAGTAGAATATACAACACTGTCCAGCATTGCACAATCTCCACTGAAAACAGCAATAAATTGAGCGCGGTTTGATGAATGAATAGGGAGACCCACTTGGGATACATCAGAATCACTCCATGGTAGCATTCTGACAAAAGCACAAAACCACAAAACCATTCACACGAAAGTGCTAAAAAGGTGACATTGCAGCCACATCTCTGCCGTTTCTCAGAGACTCCCCGAGCTGCCAGTGTTAGGAAAAGGTTTTTTTCAAAATTGGGATGTCTCACGAGTGCATGTGTGCATATATGCTCCTTCACATACAAAATGAAAGACCACATTACATCTCCCTATGTACCTACTTAAATCTATAGACCCTATAAATACAGTATTGATGTAACGTTTTCATATCTACATCTTACTTTCAGCGATGTAGCAATGGTTTGTAGGGAGCAGAAGCCAAAGGCATTGATGTAAGTTAAGTATGGTATAGTGTACCTGAGTATTATATATCAACCAGAAGGTTAAATTAAAGTATTGTACAGTTTTGAATA
The DNA here is from genome assembly GCF_965212315.1 of Lampetra planeri. Lineage (NCBI taxonomy): Eukaryota > Metazoa > Chordata > Hyperoartia > Petromyzontiformes > Petromyzontidae > Lampetra > Lampetra planeri. The sequence continues at coordinate 12,511,623 of NC_136118.1, read as the reverse complement.
CTCTAGTGTTTAACACGAATGAAGGCACATTTGCCTGGACAGCACCTTCATTTAACATTATTTTTTAAAATGTCTTCTGCTAATGTATTCACAAGGGGTATGTTGACCCTTTGGCGATCAACTCCACGAGAGGAATATGCCATGATTAGCAATGTTTCCAGAAATACGTTTCTTCTTTATACGGTGTAAGTAGAAAACGTTAAAACCCATTTCAATTGACACGCAACAACATTCCGACTTTCACGTTTCAGTGAGTCGTTACCGTGTTCCGGTGTTAGAAGCAACTTACGATTAAATGTGCCTCGGTACAATACCACAAGCGGTGTCGATATACTCCCGTATGCCCCAGCTATTCTGGTCAGCCTCCCGTCAGGTTGCACAGTAACGCCTGATTAAAGGGGGCACCTCCTCCACGCACGACATTTGCCGCAACATCAGAGAGCAAACGGCGGAACCCTACGTTATTCTTGCTGTTTAACTGACCATTGCATGGCAGAGTTTCTGCTTTATTACAGTAATAATCCTCGCTCTTGGGACGACCCAAAGGGGAATCGTCTGGATAGGCGACTCTGTTCTACCAGGCATCGGATTCCTCCAGTATAAATAATGATTTTGATCTACGCAAAATAATATCGCAACTCTTCTCAGCCCCTAATCAGCTCACTGTTGGACAAAGCGCTGCCCACGCCATGCTGGCCATGGGGTTTCGTTCTGACCAACCCGCACTGACCAGCGATGAAGGTCAGTGCGGCCCGGTTGGTGATGGGGAGGGGGGGCACAAGACATGGCTCCCATATCTTTCGCCACTGCTGTTAGCCGTGGTCTGGAATCTTGCTCCGATCACTGGGTTCAGAACGCAGTGCCCTATCCACTGCACCACCGTTCCACCCGTTCGTCTACTTAAGTCAGCGGTTGTCAACCTTCTTGATATGGCAGCCCGCCTCCCCAGAACAAGACCAGAATCAGAATATTTAGACGGCAGGAATCCGATGAGCTATGAAGCTCTTTTACACAGAGCATCACAGCTCACGCCTACCCACCCACCAGGTTACTCACCCCCAGCCTCTAGAAGGCTTTGGCATGACCCATGCAGGGGGTTGAGAACCACTGACACAATCAAGTGCTCTGTTTTGTTCTTGCGCATTGGTAATGCTTGCACGTTCACGAGCTGGACGCCAATGTCGATGTCAGTTGTCCACGAAAAGGGCTTTGGGAGAGAGTTGGCGTAGTTCTCTTTCCTCCTCCGTTGAAGGAGCAACAGACTCACGTCGAGTGGTTTACTTTACACGGTCCACATGTTGCGGTTGCATGGCCACAATCGGCACTGCTGTTGCTTTGGGTTTCTGATTTTTCCCCATTCACGACGGAGGAGATGTTGTGCGTCGGCACATAAAAGGCAGTTCGACACGTCGTGGGATTTCGCGACCAATATTATCCAAAATAGAGGGGTTTTTAGGGGGGGTTAGATCGCGTAAATACAAATGTGTCGTTAAACCCGCCACCACCCGACACAGCCAATTAGTAAGGTTTCTGTCACGTCAAAAAAAAGGGCAAATTTTGTTCACCTTTGTAATTGGCTGTGTCGGGTGGTGGCGGGTTTAACGACACATTCACATTTACGCGATCTAACCCCGCCCATTCCGTGCAATCAAAGTGTCGAGAGCCGCCCTGCCACGTTGTTGTCCACGAGCCGCGAACCAGCACCCACCACCGCCACCTACCCACCCACCAACCGCCACCCACTACCGCACCCACCGCCACCGACCCACCCACCAACCGCCACCGACCCACCCACCAACCGCCACCGACCCACCCACCAACCGCCACCGACCCACCCACCAACCGCCACCGACCCACCCACCAACCGCCACCCAACCGCCACCCACCGCCACAAGTTCGCCGCGCCGCCACTGGAGGGCGCGCGTGCACCACGGCGGGCGAGTGGCTTTGTCGACCGAGAGCGCCGGGCGCAGGTGCCGCGCACCCTTCACGCTTCGTTTGCTCGCCAGGTGCGTGTGTGTCTCTCTCTCTCGGGGGGGTCCTTTCACCGGCGACCGTTTTGTGCTCGACTATTTATTCTTGGCCACTCAGATTCCTTGGCTTCTTTCGGTAAAGTCACGGAGGTAGAAGAAATAATAATAAAAAATAAAGTTAATAAAAATATCACGACGTCCCCCGCCCCCGCCTCTTCCTGATGACGATCGCTTGTGTTGCGATCGAAAAATCGTGATATTTGATTATTATTTTTTCTTCCATCTACGTGACTTTAGCGAAAGAGCCAAAGAATATGAATTCCTGCAGTCACGAAAGTTTTAAGTCAAAATTCTTGGTCACTCCTTAGCCCACTTCACGCCCCTTGCTCTTTACCCCCTCTGCTGCCTTCCCCTCCTGCGTCCCTCCGATAATCGTTTGACGTTGTTTGTTGTTGTTGTTTGTTGTTATTGTTTGAAATACCGAGCTAAGCGCTACCTTTATAATATGTCTTCGTGGATGTTGACTTGCATCCCACTGGGATTTTTGCACAGTGTTGGTGTACGGTGCTTTTTCTGCAATATTTTGCTGCATTTTCTTGGATTTTCTGTTTTCACATAGTCACTTTAAGATGTTTTCTTGTTCATTGTTTTTGTTTTCTGTTTGTTGCGGTTGCACCCGATTCAAGAGCCGAATGGCTCACAGGGCTATATCTAATAAATGAACTTGAACTTAATAGCAATAGTGTTTCTTGTTTTATAGCACGTGATGGCTATTCGAGCAATGTGCTGATGTTAAAATGTTCACATCTCTGAAAGTTAATTACTGTTTACGGCATTACAGTCACGTCATCATTTCTGCTTAATGCAATGTTGTACACAGATACCCTTATTGTATTTACATCGGCACGTGCGTGCGCATCAACATAGAGTGGTGATACAAAGCTACGTGTTTTGAGACATTGCGGTAAAAGTGTCTGGTGACAGCTGACAAATCTTTTTACCCTGCTTTAACCAACTTTAAGTGATCATAATTGGGTTTAATGCAAAGCGTATGTGTTTGATTAAACCACTGTGTGTTTGGAAAGATGCATTCACGTGATTACTCCACTTAGTTTGGCTTTATACGTTTTCAAATAAGATTTACAATACTCGGACATTAAATCAGTTTGTAAGAAAGCAACAGTTAAAGTAATGTTACTTGCTGCAGCAGAAATGTTATTCCAGTTCGGAGTTTTGTAACGTGGACAATCTAAGATCCTGCAGCGTCATTCTGCGGTAGCCCAAAGAACAAATCTGAGATTTGCTGACGACTGATTCATGATAACAACCGGTTGACGGTGACCTACGGGAAATGATTGAGGGACATAACGAATGCTTGTGACTGAGTGGCAGTCAAACGAGGACACAAGTGGACAAACACTGCAACATTGGGAGGCCTTCATCCAGCAGTGGATGTAACGTGGCCGACGATGACCAAATTTACGCGACATGAAATAATCATTCACTTGATTATGGAGAAAATACACAATATACGATGGTTCTGTCAAAAGCACGTTTATGTGAAGGGCAGTCGGCGTATTATCTGCTTATTCACTTTGTCATTTGCATAAGCTACTGAGTGCAACTGTCATAGCTGAAATTCTAAATTTAAGAATATCTCAAATCCTTGCAAATATGTTTCAATGCAACTGAATAGAAGCAAAAACTCAAAGCTATAGTGTATTTTGCGAGATTTCACGCTTTATATTAGCTGCAATATTAATTTCGTTGCTGCATCTGCATCTTTAAAAAAAAACAGGTAAAAGGTGCAACCCTGCAACCGCTTGCTCACACTACCGCTGACAGAAAGGGCTTCGACTCCAGAGTCCTTCGAGAGGGCTCTCTTGGGCCTACTCGTCCACGCTGGCTAGACGTCTTGGGCCATGTAGGATTACACCCACACTTTACCCCACCACACGCGACCCTGCCAGTCGACTCTGTTGTACCAATTTACATCGCTAGCTGGAGAGAGGCGTTGGGAGGGAGGGATTGAAGAAACTTTCCCCATTGTTACAAAAGCCGCGATGGGAGATGGAATCGAACTGGGGACCTCTGAATCGGAAGTGCAGCGTGTGAACCGTTTTGTTGTCCTTCCCCCTGCACCACCGATTAGCCTCGTGGGCTACGTACGGTGTGAAAGAAGTTTAACATGCATATAACCATGACATCACGACAGCATCCTTACAATGCAGCATATGGATACAGTGCAGCAATACAATGTTTCCAATGGAACGGTAAATGTGACTACAATATATAACAGCAGTTACGTGCGATTATATTTTATTTTAGAATGTAACGCTGTAATAGAGGTAATTATTGTATTTAGAAACCTGCCCAACACCACGCTGGGAATTCAAATAACATTTCCTTTAATCAATATTTATTTTGCAGATGCCGCTACAGTAATCGAGCAACGTCCATGACCTTCTCGCCTAACCTTGGGCCCTGCAACCAAACATTAATGTGTACTCACACTTTGGACACATTAAATAAACTGTCCTACGTCTGCAGCAAGGTCACAGGCAGGTCAAAGAAAGATGAGGGTTGCATTCTGAGGGGTGGAACACACGTCTGAGTCTGATTAGCTCAACGTCCCGGGAGATCGATTGTATCAGACCAAGGCCCAAAGGGTGACAGATGCGTCTCTCTGCACCACCATTTACCCACACACCCCATGTCGTCTGACCCCTGACCTTTGCACCCCAGTTTCGTGGAAATGCTTCATGACTCAATTGCATGCCCTTAAGAAGAGTGCACGGTGTATTTTGACACATTATGATGCACTTCAATTATGCTGATGATTCATCATAAATGGTCAGCTTTGGGGAAAAAAAGAGCAATACTTTCTCATCGTTTGACAAATGTGATGCGTGGGGCACGTAACATTTCACTCTTAATCATTTCAATCAACAGATTTGCTGCAATTTGCTACAGTAGACTGAGCAGACATAATTTCAGTATACTTAGAACCCTGGCTGTGAAAGTGTAATTAACTGTGTTAAGTAGATAATTGGTGTCCTAATTTACCAAAACTGAAAACAACTTTTCAAAATATATATTAAGTTCTTGATAAAGAGTACACAGTTGGGTACAATTAGGATATGCATTTCCCAAAATGCCCTATGGTTAATGAAACATTCAATTTCAGACGCAACTGACCATTTATTGCACGGCCCACAAATGTGTTAATTACTAGTGCCACTTTGTCTGAATACAAAATGCATTCAAATTAACAATCTCATAATAAAGCAACACACATCCAAACTAAGAAAGTTCACAGAAACGTTGTCAATCAGCAACACTGCTTCATGAAAAAAAATATCTGTAATTGTCCGAGAAAGCATCAATGGTCGTGGCTTGGTTGAGGTGGATCCTACGTTTGGTTATTTTGCCCAGTCCCTTCATGGTGTGTGTTTAAAACATAAACGCCGAACAATTCCACACGTCACAAGGGCCAAAGGCAGTCTACCTTCGAAGTTTACAAATGAACATATTCGTCTGCCACTCGTTAACGCATTCACGAGAGATGGACGCGGGTTACTCAACGAGAAAATATGGAAAGTAGACCAAGAAATGGGGGACATAATTCCATCTGACTGCACAAAGACAGTTTGTATCCAGGTTTTGGCATTAAAAATAACTAGGTGTAAACTTGTCACACAAGTTCAGTCGAGTTTTCACCAAAGAATATAAATCACACGTGGCTTTTTCTGATACTGGCATCGGCATCCTGCACATCTTTATCCCAAGTTTGCTAAATATAGAATGTTTCACAACAGTCGTTATGAACCCAGTCATGGGAAGGTTTGGGTCATCTGGGCAATGGTAAGTCAAACTTATGAGTTACTGTTGTGCTAACATACAGCAATTCATAAAATTGTCCCTAAACATTTGTGGATATTTGTACATAGAACACTTGAAATAGTTTTATTTTCCATATATTATATTGTTTTAAATGACAAAACTAAAGGAAAATCGCACTTGAGTGTTATGCAACAGACCATTTATAACGTTTTTCAACTAAAGCAGAATGCGGTAACGCATTGGTAATGTGTGTCGAACATTTGGTCACGATAACGCTCGTACAGACGATCCAATATCAATTACATTTTAGTTTTAAGTTGTGTTGATATATAAGATTGATCATCTGGTTATTACTTGTGATATTGGCGATTGTCAGCGAAGATGCTATTGGTGTCCATTGCTATCCTTGGCGTGATGGCACCAGCTGCGATGCTCGGGTATATATATATCTGTCGACGGCCGACACTGATTTACCGACGCTTGACCTCGGTAGAAATGGAACACATGCTAGGGTCATGGCTTTTGTAGTAAGCCATGGATGTTAGCAACAAACGATCTGCTGCTCTATTTAAGACCGGGAGCAAGAGCAGAGCCTCACCATTCTGGCGAATTGCCCGATGATGCTGGATGCAATTACCAGCGAAACGTCGTGCTACTCAAAAATTGTAAATGTTGTGGTTTCACGCTTCAACACACCGGTGGGCTAAAGTAGTGAACTATTTGTCTTTTTGTCAACGTGACACTTTTTTGCTGATTGGCCGTGTCGGGTGGTGGAGGGTTACGACACATTTATAAATAACGCGATCTAACCCAAAAACGTTGATTATGAAAGATCTTATAAAGTACACTCGGGAGAACCGAACCAAGTACCATAAGCAAATACCTTGGTATTTTTTTTTTCCATGACAAAAACTGCCAGCAGATAATAATGAAGTCACAAATGGTATCCTGTTTCAACGTTTATCCTTTCCAACGTGGTTTGTTAATTAAAATAAGCAGAACGCTTCTTTGACTGCAACTGACATGTTTCTTAACTTGTAAAAATAACGCAGTGTTGTCTGAAACTGATTTTGTTTGTTTCGTAAGTGTATGCATAATTGTGTTTTTATTTATTTTATTTCATAAGCAATGCAAAGTTAAAGCCCACCATTGGGTTTGCCATTGTATCTGGGATAGTATGTAAATGACCAATTCCCCATGTACCATTGGAGTGAAACATTGTTTGATCAACACGTAGGCTTTCACGTCCAATATTATTCACGTGAGTTTTGTTTTGTTTGGATCGCATAAATATAAATTGTCAATGTTGTGCGTTTACTCTCCAACACACCGGTGTGCTGAACTAGTAACGAATTTGCACGTGTTGTTTCCATGACAAGCCCTACTAATTATCTGTGTCGGGTGGTGGCGGGTTTAATGGCACATTTATATTTACGCGATCTAACCCACAAAAAACCTATTACAGATAAACTTTTGTTCATAATCTACTATAGGGAGGAAGAAAAAAAAAACGTTTTATTGCTGCCATACCAGCTGAGGATAGTGAGGAAGCTGTAATTCATTACTTGTTTATATCCCTGCCGGGCGCTGAGTGCAGGACGAATGCATTTGTTGTGCCTACTGCAATGTGTGGTTTGTTGATCATTTCACAGGTAGCTTTAGGAGACGTGTATATTCCTACCAACATTATCCAGGAGCATTTGTTTGAGTGAGCCGACTCTTCGACTCGCGTCTCATCTGCGAAACCAGCCAATAGATACGCCGATGGGACTATACAAAATATATTCTACTTTATATGCGGAGACATAATGGAGTTCTACTTATATATGTGTATGTTTTGTAAGTAATTTTGTTATAGAAGTTTTTGAAATATTCTTTTCAGAATTAGACGTTATCTTTGGTTTGTGCACAGCATGCATGCAAATGTGTGCTAACGTTGCTTTGGATATTGAAAACAGAAGCCTAAGGGTGTAGAGTTATTTGCGTATTTTTTTTAAGGCAGGTGTGTGCATGCATGTGTATGCATTGACCAATGTGCGCAGTTTGTGCATGCATGTTTGCTGGGGCTTGGTTCAATGTTTAAAGTGGGCCCCCTCTTATCCTCTGCAACCCTATTACTGGCATCTCCTGTTACCTGTGGTCAGAATCTACCTACAGAAATTCCTGATTCCCGCTGGATAGATCTTTACTATTATCCATCACCATTTTGCAGAGAAGATGAGTCCTATTACAATTTGTTCACGTTATCTGCCCTTATCCGCCGACTGTTAATAAGCCACTCGCCAGCAGCTTCTGTTATCAGCGGCTATTTTACAGATAAGTTGAATCATCCAGAAGTGATGACAAATCGCTTCTAGTATGGAGGCGACCACACTTCTGGGAGGCTCAACCAAGACATACGATGATCTAAACAACAAAATGGCTGAGGTGTATAATTTGTGTTCATATTAGGACTGTGCCCCAATTTTTTTTTTCCAACGCACGTAATTGACGGTGATCGCCAGTTGAATTTCAGCAACGTGAGATTCATTTATACGCGTGATTTCTTGACTTTGAAAAGTCAACTTTAAAAACAAATGTAAACAAAAAAATTTTGTCATGAATATTTGAACGTTCAGCGCCACAATGTAAATTAATTTTGTATACGTGTCGCTTACTGGTTGGCTTCTATCACAAAGCACGGCTCTATCCACGGGCCGTCATGGCGACATGTTTTGTGCGTCAGTAAAAAATGCGATCAATGGTCCCTGTTCTCCCAGTAAGAGGATTAATTAACCCTTTTTTTTATTTTTAATTAACGCTCTCAGACGTTTTGCTTCTCTGTGCTCCGTTAAACAAGAGATGTCTTGCAAATAAACTATCACATGTTATTGGAAGGATACTAACGATACGATGGCACTTTTGGTTCAACGTTTTCGGATATTGGGATTTCTACGCTACTGCATATAAATACAACAATCTAATTTCACGTACAGTAGAACTCCCCATTGTGGATACGCCAATTTGTCAATAAGCATAATTGTATTCATAATACCTGCTGAAAAAAATATCTTATCCATGACTATTGAGATTATAGATTTAATTCATAATGCAGTACAGTGCACAAATGTTGACCACAATAATTGCAAGTGGCAGAAAGCCTACTTTTCTAATCAAATTTAGTTGAAACGTCACGGCTCCTGCAAAGGACAAACGAGGCCTCGTTGGCTGTTGTTGATGGCTCGGCTCGAGCCTCGTGCAACTGCTTTTCTGCATCGGCCTTCGCCGTGCACAGGGATATGACTTTTCATGCAAGGTAAGAAGATTACAGGCACTGGACACGTGGACGATTTTCAGATTTGAGTTTTTATAGCGACATCATTCACAGTGGTCTTCACGTGCTGCAATTAGCCACGCTACAGAGGCAGCTGCACTAACAAACAAAAAAATCTCCGCTTTTCCAGTCTCAGGAAGGAAAAAGAAAAAAAGCAACCCAGCTGTCCTGACCCCTGTAACATTAGTGGCTGATTATCACATGTCGCTACTGATGTGCGTTGTAAACAACGCTGCCAGTTTTACCAGCACACGCTGTCCAAATTAGGTCGCACTGTATCACAATCCTCTAATATCGGTCGAGTTCATCACGACCCCGTATGTTGTTATTACAGCATTGTATGTTGTATTCTTCATATATTGCCATTTAATGCAATGCTATTATTAGGGTGAAGTTGTGGCACAGTTGTTACTGCCCTGCGCTATGAATTTAGCCAGCTGGGTTCGATTCCTGGTCGCTACGGACAATGAGTGACATGTTATTGGTTCTTTCGGTAGAGTCACGTAGAAGGGAAAATAAAATAATAAAAATATGAAACAATAAAATTCTCACGACGTTTCGATTGCAACACAAGCAGTCATCATCAGGTGTGAAAACCACAGCTTGTGTTGCAATCGAAACGTCGTGAGAATTTTATTGTTTTATATTTTTATTATTTTATTGTTTCCCTTCTACGTGACTTTACCGAAAGAACCAAGAATATGAATCCCTGCAGTCACGAAAGCTTTAAATCAAAATTAGTGACATGTGATATCCGAACTGGTGCTGGTTTCCCCCTTTACCAGCCCACACTGACCAGCCTGGTGAAGTTTGCTCAGTGGGAAGGGCCTCATCCAGTATTGTATTTCTAAATTATACTGAAACTCCACCAATCCGCATCGACGTCGGGGACAACATTTGCGGATCCTATAATTTGCAACCACAGCATGATTAAAATGCCTAACATTGAGAAATGCTTGGCAGGGGAGTATTCAGCTAAGAACTGGAAAAAAAATCACAGCTTTTAGAGTGGACTGATTGCTTTATTCGACTGAATGAAGATAATTACTGAAATACAATTCACAACCCGAGATCCTGACTTAAGTTTCACAACTTTACTGAGGCTGCCCAAAATAAAAATGAGACTAAATTAACACTGGACAAGGGGTGCGTTGGTTGACTTCCGCGTGGTCGCTACTTTCTCAAGGTGCCCTCTCGGCACCAGCCCCGGCCAGCCACGTCGGCGACAGTGACGGACTTACAGCGATCGCAGCCATTGACCACCAGCGTCATCATCGCCATCAATCATCGACCGCGGCAGCTGTATCTGTAGTAGTGACGAAGGCCACGGTCGCTTTCACCGCTATCCGTCATTGTCATCGCAGTCATCGTAATTGTTGATATTACCTTGCACACTCTTTGGGGGTAATAGAATAAACGCATCTCCCATCGTTTAATGTTTTCGTATTTTCTTTCTAATTGTATTCCCAATGCGCTATTGGCATCACGCCATGAATGAGACGATCCATTTAGAACCTCACGATGGAATGCGACTCCACGTTTTCAAGAATGGCTACGTAAGACATTTAGACAAAACTTCGTAGAAACCCTTCAAGATGCCTTTTTTTACCTTTACACAATAAGGGGGTGCGCTGTCTAACATGCTCTATGAGACTGGTGTTTATTGCAAGGCAGGCTGACTGATATTTTCTCTTGAACTGGAATTTAGCCGATTTAATTCAAAGTCTAAATTTCAAAATGTTGTTTTTGTTACTAGTGACCAGGCCGAGGCCACCAACGTACCACAGCAGTGAACTTGATTTCATGAGTGGCTGCCGGGATTCGATGGCGCGACTTCGTCAGACACGTCATCATCGCATCTGCGACCGGTCACCTCACGATCGAGAGATTATTCCGAGGGAGACGGCCATGTCACTCTGTGGACACGCCGCCCCGTCTCGGTGCGCAAAAACTCCAGCAGCAAATTGCGCCCGCTTCAGTTGGCGGTTGACGTTCCAAGTGGACTGCGAATCCTCAAAGGGATGGCGCTGCCCCCGTGATACGTGGATCAAACTAAATCACTCGTGATACCTGGTCTATTGCAGCGATAGCAATTTATATGAACGCCGTCGCAAGAGGCCACGCTTGGCGCAACGCTCCTTCGCTGACTGTGCCTGGATTCACACCTCGGATCTCGCTGATGTTGGCTCAGTGCTCGTGAACGCTTGAGTCCTTGACTTCTCTGAGTCACAAAATTGCTGGTGTCAACCAGACCGTGCAACTATTAAGATGTTGCAAATGATAGGGATGCAAATAAGAGGCCTTTCACTGGAATATTATTTTTAGCTCTGCCCTTGAAAATATGTCGATAAAACTTCATATGCAACTGTTGGGAGGTGAAATTTGGATAAAAAAAAAATGATTAATATGATTTAGGGGGGGGGGAGATACAATGTGAGGGTTTAAAAGGCCAAACATCAAGTTGGTGCAACTTTTTTTCTATTTTGCTCTCAACTTTGAATGTCTTTCAAACATTGACTTAACAGCAAATGATGGATGTAGAGGGTAGGCATGGAAATTGCCATGTCAATTTTAACATGATGTAGTCTATCTCTGGACTTCAGACTCGGAGAATGCCTGCAGTTGGCACTGGGTAGATTTGGTATAGAGTATGTGGATATGCTCGTACACATAGGGTAGCTGGGAAGGTGAATACACAACGGTAAGTTGTGTTTGCCAGCCCTTTCTTTACCAAATGAGATGTTTTGACTTCAGCAGGAAGATCGCAATGAAGATCATCATTATGTCAGAAATGTCCTCGCTGTTGCGATTGGCTTGAGTAGACACATTTCCCATCAGTGGTAGTCGGGTGGCGGACCTGAAATATTTGGAGGGTTGTGTATTTGTACAAATTGATAATCCAATCTAACCCGAGGACTCGCTGCATTTCGACCACACGTCTGCAGATAACCAAGCAAATTCGCAAAGCGCAAGCCGGAAGACAGTTGACGTGGGAGTTGTATTTGCGCGTATGTTGCGTGTGCAGCAATCCAGATAACAATCCAGGTTCCGTTGATGAACGTTGATCCAGGGATCAATGTTGCCGAGTGTTCTTTCATGGATTGTGGAGCCACGCACCAGATGTGGCTTGGTTTTAATTTTTTACACACAAACACCACATGCTGCCAAATGACCCTCGTGTTGCACCACTCAAGGCTGATGTGGACGCAGACGCATGTTATTACCACGGTTTTACATGCCGGGAAGTGTGCTGGCTCGGTGTGCAAACCATGCCCAGTGGCTCGGCCCACATCTCCCACGGCGGCACTGATGGGTCGTGACCCTACGCCAAGTGGGCTCGGTAAGAGGCCCAAAGAGCTCGCTGGATGACTTGGGCTGACCCCACGATCATGTCCCAAGGCCAGCGCAGAAACGGGAGGCGTGGACAATGGCGTCTCAATTAGGGAGATAAGGCAATCATGGGACCTCCCTTGCCAGTATCAAAATATAAGAATAGGTTTTACCCTTTCTGGCAATAAAACAGGTGCTAAGATATTAAAACACCAAACAAACTTTTTGCAAGGCTCTAAAGAAAGCTGTTTCTGGTGAGGACCAATCAGTTTCAAAGACAATGCTTGTACTACCGGAGTATGTTTTTTGTTTGCATGTTCACCAAAAGGTTTCTGTTTGATGTTTTAACATCTTAACACCTGTTTTATTGCCAGAAAGGATAAAACCTAGTCTTATAAGACAATGCAATGTTAACAGCATGGGGGCGGGGGGGGGAAGCCCCTCCCCCAACCCACACCTCCAATTATCACGGTTGGCTAAGTACGGTGCGAAAAAAGTTCAACATATATACGTACGAAGAGCCTCATGACTCATGCGATGTGGGGACATGGATTTGCAGTGCACTGCTTTTACAAGGACACAAATGGCCAATGTCCAGGCTACTGAGCGCGGTTGCCACTCGATGTGAAAGCTGCTACATTTAGCAAATATCTGCACCCCCCCCCCTTGAGGAAGGGCCCAAGTGAAGGAGCTGCTGCCAGAGCAGTCGTTCACGAAAAGCCGTGCTTGGCAGTGCACGTGGCCCCCTCGCCTCTGTGCTCAGCGGTGGGCAGTCAATGATTTTAAACGCAGGAAGGAATTTTGACTTCTTCAAAGTGGCTGTTGTCAACACCTCCCCCCCTCCACCCATAACACAGCAAGCACTTTTTTTTTATTGAGCCCGCTACGTGCAGGGAAGAAGTGCTCGGAAAACAAAACTGCCAAGGAGTATCCGTCACCCGCCCTCGCTGTCAGCCATGCCTTGCGGAGTTATGGATGGCAAACGAATACATTACTCATTACACATAAAGTTATTGCCACAAATGAACCACTAGCACCTTGCTCATCTCGTCAAGGAGCATGAAGCACCACGCGAACTCCCGGTCATCCTCGCAGCGGCTTTTGGCTGGCCATCGAACAAAGACGGTCACCGCATCGCGCACTTTAAGATCCGCTTTTGCGGTACGTCTAGAATGCTGTTGCTTCTGATATTAGGAAGCCACTGGAGCTATACACTTTTACATCGAGATTGAAAACAAATTTATTTACAACTGCTTTTGTGTTTTAGTTTCTTGGCCTTTCCCCGCACCTGCGATTAGCACGGTTGGCTACGTACGGTGCGAAATAAGTTCAACATCTATCCATGTAGAAGAAACCGTGGGGCCCCATCCTGGAAAAAAACAACACAATTGGCAAATGTTTGGATAACATTCGCAAGCAGAGCAGTAACAATTCAGCACCCACCTCGCCCATCTACAACGACCGCAAAGTAGCGCGGAACCCGGAAGGTCATCTCGGGGCCAAGTGATGCAATTAACAGTCACCAAGCCACAGAGCGAACAGCAGCACCACGTTGGGCTCAAGAGAAGTCGTCAGCAAGGCCAGTCGCTCATCCAACCCTCGTCAACAAATGGATCGTAACATTGCTGGACCCCGTACGCATACATGAACACGTGTGCATAGCCACACACAGACTGTTGGGGCAAGAACTGTTAGCGAGCACCTATGAAGACTGGCACTGGACACGACGGGGTGGGTGGCCAGCACCACGTCCGACCGCCTTTGTCTCCCGAGTGACGATGTTTACACACCGTACAAGGAAACTCAATTGAGGCTGCAGCCACACATGAACACGCAATATGTGCTCGCAAATGCAACTGTGACTACAAAAATACCGCCCTGTGTCGCCTATGTTCTACCAATGCTAATCGACATGGCTATGCGGTGGGTCCTTGGGTCCGAGGATAAATTGAGCCGCATGTCCACCCCTGCACCCCTCTGCCTCACCCCATTCACACCGATGGATTTTGTGCCGGCTAAAGCATATTTCGACAGTTGTGAGTTTGCGAATGGCAATGGCTGCAATCTTTTTATTGCAAGTCTAAAATGGTTAACCCTTTAAGGCGTTATCGTCGGCGGATGGATACGATTACCACAGGCTCGTCGGGCGATATTAATGAAGACTTGGGTCGAGACTCTTCCTTTAGACAATCGTCGCTTGTGACACCAACATTTAATGCTTCCACCACCGCTATAGACACAGTGTCCTCATCTTGCAAAGTGATTGTTCACTTGGTCGCTCTGCATCACTAACTTTTTATACTATTTTTTATTTAAGCAGGTGAGGCCCACTGAGCTATGTAGCTCTATTTCAGAAGCGAACTGGCCACAAATGAATTCACGTGGAAATGTGTAGCAGCGAAATACTCTAAAAGCGTGATGTTGATTCTAAATGTGGACGAAAAAAGCGGAGGAAAAGTCCACACGGCCACGGGGAGAACACGCAATCTCCAAATATACAGGTGACAGGTGTTAGGGTTGGGATCAAACCCATGACCTATATACCAGGCGAGGTAATGAACATCTCGTCACTGCTGCGTCCTAATATATACCACCATAATATTATATACTGAGTTGATTTTGTCTTTCCCAGGAGGTTAAAGCTAGTTTGGAAACTTTTACTTTGTATCATAATACCTGCTGATCGATCCTGAGCCTCGGTTAATGTCCACAGTTTGAAAATGTGCACGTTCATGTAACGAGCTATCTCGCTTATATAAGCTATCGATGTTGAAGCCTAAAGCATTGTGAAAATTACATTTTAAGCATCAAAGAAACCTTGATAAGGAACAACATTCATCAGGATGTATCTTGAGAGCAAATGAAAGTCATTTTCAACACTCTGATGTCGGCATATAACAGTACACTTTAAAATGGGATATAATTAACCGTGGAGCATTTACTGAAACGGCAGTGAACTGTATAAAGAAGCACCTGTGTTGTAAGATATGTTGATGTAGTCCATCATTTCCGTAGGAGTACATGATTTCCCGAAGGCATTTAATTGAAGAGGATGCAAAAACCGTCACAGGGGATTTCCTGCAGTCAACGGGACTATAAAATTAGAAAAATATTGTTTCATGCTGCACATGAAGGGCAACGTAGCACATCTACTCAAGCATTAGAATACATACTTTACTTAGAAATGCAGGTTTGTAAACTAGGCAGTGTTCGCAAGATACATGTATGCATGTACGTTGATTTGATGTCGCACCGTACGTAGCCAACCGTGCTAATCGGCGGTGTGTGTGTGTGTGTAGGTGCTGTGTGTGTGTGTGTATGTGCTGTGTATTGTGTATTTAAGAGCGGAGTAGACGACAAGACACGTTAAAATGTCTCATCGTTCACAACAAACATGAGGGAGTGAGCTCGGGACTCGGTGCAAGGACACCGGCATATGTAGCACAGCAAAACCAAAGGACGCACCTTTTTTTCACGAGCTAGCTGTTGCCCGAGTCAGTCACAAGCCAATGACCACAACATATAATCCTTCTGAAATTCCATTAGGTGGGGACATGGGTTCTATCATTTTGCTCTTTAATACTCCGTGTGTCATAGGCTGCAACTGTGTGGTAATGATAAAAAACACAATCCCATCATCGGTTCGTTAAAAAAAAATTCGCAATGGCACGGCATTAAACTGCGTCCACTGCAAGTGTGCATGACACCCACATTTATCTGGGGGCACTGCACTGCTGGCAAATGGAGGTCACATGTCCTTTTTAAACACAAGGTCTTTGATCTTTTATTAACTCGGGATTCTATATATATAAGAACACGGGGATGAAGTGCATATCTGTTTTTTTTTATTCTCAATTTAAAAAGAATTATCTGTAGGGAGGTTAAAAACGTCCTTGTAAGGGAACAAACGAACGGTAACTATTTTTTACAAGATATTTTTGTTTTACTGTACTTTGACGTACTTACCCAATGCCAAGTACAACTGGAAGCTTGGATAAGGCATGTTTGACTGTGCGTTGCAATAAAACATCTAGTCCAGGTTATACGAACTCTTGTCACACGTTGAAGCCAACTCCATTTATAGAGCATATAAAAAAGCACATGCATGGAATTTCACACCACCAGTGACCCATCAAGCCACGCGATGTTACAGTATACCAATGCATAGTCGAAGCACCCATATCCTGCATGAACAACAACAACAGGTGATCAATTACCTGCAGGGTGTTGATAAACCTTCTTGCAGGAGGAGCTCATCACAGAGGCACACTTTTTTTTAATTGGGTGTAATTGTAACCAACAGCCATGTCAGACATTGGTACATCTAATCGGCACAATCATTGGTTCACTTCAGCTCAAAGACTCAGTCTCGACATGGCGTGTGATGACGTTAGAAAATGTCCCCTCTGTGTGTGCTCGGCATTTGAAGGCCTGAAGACCAGAACCGGTGATTTGGCCGACATTGTGTTCATCAGGGAGGCAGATCCACATCCGTACAGCAGAGTTAAGTGGAGCTTCTGTCCAGGGAGCATTGTTTTGGCAATTGGTACAATGTAGTGGACAGTTTTATGCCCTTCGTATATTCAGTATATATGTGATTTGCTTAGCATTACAAAAATAATATCATGTTAAAAGTGCATGTGAATGTGAGTTAGATTACCTGATGTCAAAGTTTGATGGGTTTTAATCACGTAAATTTTACAATCATTCTAAAGACCACGATGAAAGTTGGCTTTCAAAATAAATAGAGGACTTTATGACAAATGCATACACTTAACCTACTCACAAATAATGCCATATATTAAGAGTCTTATTAAAGCGTATACAATCTGCAAGCAAACAAGAACCGCCACGATGGTGATCGTACTTTTAGAACAGACTGATAATTGCATATTAAAATGTTTCATCATTCTGCACTATTTAAACAGCATTAATAGAACGGAATATACAGATAGAAGTTAATAAAATTGAGAATAAGATTGACTTGCTTCATCATATTCATTGCAAAATTATAGCAATACTTCTCCACCAGCAATGGATATAAATTTTAAATTCAATTAAAAACCACTGAAAATGTTTAATTCCACTTTGCCGAATAAATATATATTTTAAACAAAGCAAAAATAAGAATCACAAATGCTCGTGGTTATTATTTCGTTTGACCAATAAAACATAAATTAGCACATTTAATGATATTCCATTGTTGCAAACTATAGTCATAATAAAGCACACTGCCATCTTTTTCTGATGGAAAATGTAGGCCTATACATTATTAATAAAGACTTGGTGGGAAAAACATGCACAGGGAAGCTACCCTGCCTTCATATTCTGCCCATTTGTTTTGCTGGATAAAAAAAACATTTAACGCCATTTAGCAAAAAAAACATTAAAAGGATGTGCAATTATTTACACTTAAAAATGTCAAACGTAGTTTAGCCATTAATATATAGCTAAACTATAATTTAAAATGTATAAATAAATATGTACTTTGTGATCATTACAGAGCCTAAAATCTTTGACATTTGCGAGTATTCTAATGACAGTGTTGTACGTGAGTCTACGCAGTTGCCATTCACAGCTGCTGTTCTATTTATATTTATTTGTTGTACACAAGGAACACCATACAAAATCTACAACATGTTGTAGTGGCTCTAGATATGTTTTGTTAAATAAAATCTGGATAATTTGTGGGTACCTAATAGGAAGCCATTCCACAACACGGATCGGGAAAAATTGTGGATAATCACGGATAAAAGAAAGACCATGGGCGCAGATAATTGGAGTTCTGCTCTATATTAAAAACGATCAACAGCACAATAGTAGACGAAAAATAAAATAAGAATTTACAACGAGCGATTAATATTTCACGAAGCAAACACATTTGTTCAACACCTCAAGAAGCACGGAGCCAGAGGCAAAGCTCAGAGTTCCTCGTAGGGGCAGCCGGAACAGCTGAGCATTGAGCTGCTTCTTGAACAGGTGAGCTTTGGGCTGCTGCTGCTGCTTCTTGAACAGCTGAGCCTTGAGCTACTGCTTCTTGAACAGGTGATCTTTGAGCTGCTGCTTCTTGAACAGGTGAGTTTTGGGCTGCTGCTTCTTGAACAGGTGAGCTTTGGGCTGCTGCTGCTTCTTGAACAGGTGAGCTTTGGGCTGCTGCTGCTTCTTGAACAGGCGAGCTTTGAGCTGCTGCTTCTTGAACAGCTGAGCCTTGAGCTGCTGCTTCTTGAACAGGTGAGCTTTGAGCTGCTGCTTCTTGAACAGGTGAGCCTTGAGCTGCTGCTTCTTGAACAGGTGAGCTTTGGGCTGCTGCGTCTTGAACAGGTGAGCCTTGAGCTGCTGCTTCTTGAACAGGTGAGCTTTGGGCTGCTGCTTCTTGAACAGGTGAGCTTTGGGCTGCTGCTTCTTGAACAGGTGAGCTTTGGGCTGCTGCTTCTTGAACAGGTGAGCCTTGAGCTGCTGCTTCTTGAACAGGTGAACTTTGAGCTGCTGCTTCTTGAACAGGTGAGCTTTGAGCTGCTGCTTCTTGAACAGGTGAGCTTTGAGCTGCTGCTTCTTGAACAGGTGAGCTTTGAGCTGCTGCTTCTTGAAGTTGGATAAAGCTTTTGGGTCGAGCGAATGTGCGATGGCAGAGAGCTTCAGACGGCTGCTGGTGTGCATCCATGGATAAAGAGCACCGGTCCTGGGGCACGGTGAGAAGATGATTAGAGGTGTTCCGACCACTGAATAATGTATTTCTTGCAAGGAATGTGCAAAATGCCTTTATAACACAGGCTCCATCTTAGATAAACCGTCTGTATACTTCCTGCATTTTTGTGACAATGCATATAGACACGGCACAAGTGCAAAAATCCCCAAATTCCTGTAATTCACAGATTAGCTGTGAATCGCAACTCCTCCCGTAATCCATGGAGATAGAGATCCAGAAATCCGTGTTTTTGGATCGCTTCCAGGAGTGGCTAATTCTTCACATAATCCGCGGTGCACAGACTTGTATATCAAGTCTAAACTATACAACAAGTCCTTTAGCTTACTGAATACCCAAATGACAGATTTACTCCATTTGGGTCTTGAAAAAAAGACGAATTATTCGCAAATTTGGAGTCTTGCGAATAATTCCTCCTGTAATCCGTGACGCACCGTGTCGGAGATGATTTTTTTTTGCGGAAATACGGCACAAACCTCCGCAGTGTGCCACGGATTACAGGATCCACGACATAACAAAAACACGGATTTTTGTAATGCTGCTGGACTATTAATATGCTCCTGTCCACCCAGGGTCCATCATAAGTGACACATCAGAATGTTCCTCTGTGTCGGTCAATCATGGAAGGTCACGTGACCCACACTGCTTCCACCCCGATTGGCCGGATTCAAATTTCCCACCAAATTCTGCAACAATCGGATGCGTTCAGCGCTGGCATGCGTGTTGTGGGCAGCAGGAAGAACCCTTCATTACGAGTGGGGAATGTGAAACATTTGTTGGCGCAGCTGCTCATTCGAAGTGGAGAATGAAAAAGTTTGATTCTGGTGGTTTTATTACGTAAAGTGAGAAAATGAAAATCTCACATCTGCTTACGCGAAGTTGGAAATGTGAACGATTCATTGATGCTCCTCCGGGGCCAGTCTTTCATTACCGAGTGAGGCGACATGCGCCTGGTGCCATTGTCTTGTGTGGGGCAGGTGAGGGTCACGTGGCTATCGGGTCAGTCCTACGTTCTCCTCTCTGAGTTTTTATTCTCGTGCCAAATGTACCGATCCTTTTGTCTTCTCCTCGACAACTGTCGCTTATATTTCCAGCGAGGGCACGCATCCAGCGTGGTGTTTGTCGCGTGTTGGGTGGCAGGTGAACGGCGGGTGTCTGCTGAAATCTGTCCGACGAACTGTGGGTGTAAGACCAAGGTGTGTCGTGATACGAGCAAAGCTCGTTGAAAGATATTCTTCCCTTTATATATTACACTGTACACTCTATATAAATGCAAGTATATATGAGGCACACGGGTAAAATATCCCCTACTTCAAGAGCTCACTGAAGTGTAAACATGCAGGCTAAACAGTGAGAAACGGCTCAGGAAGCAGGTAATTAGAACACATTCCTGCGGAGGGAGCTGGTAGGAACGTTGGGTTGCTCGGTCAATGGCCAGGGTCAACGGCGGCGTAGTGTATTCCGCACATATGGCCGACTGTGAGGGCGGGCACAAGTCGGCGTGAGTAGGTTAAACGTTGAGTTTTACAAGGGCACCACGGGGTGACCAGCCCCTCCCCACCCAGCCCCACCCATCCCCTCCCCACCCTCCCCTCTCCACCCAGCCCCACCCCTCTCATTTTTGGATGCACGACGGACGGACACAATCCCCTGTGGGCTGGTGGAACTAGGTGGTTCCTACCAGTATAAGAGCATACACTATTGTGTTCTTCTTGAGGTTCACTCAACACATGCCCATTGGTTGTCTTTTCTTGTAGCACAAGGGAGCGCATTTCTTGCCGAAAAGCAACACGTTGCAAAATTCGCTTGTACAATTTTTTTCTTTCACATCCTAGCTTGGATATAATGTGCAACCAGTGCAAGACATCTATAGAAGACTGTCACCGTGCAGTCTTCTAACTCCTCAAAGCCTCTATCCTCCAAGCAATTCCAGACTCACGGCTGCAGAAAAGTGTCAGTAACAGCGGTGTACACGGAATCGGTGGCGCTGTTTTAAGTAAGCGATCCTTTACCAAATTAATGCAAATTATTTGTGCTCGTGTGTGTGTATCTTCTTGTGGAATACAGACAAGCAGCAGGGATATTGTACAGATGGTAACAACTAAGAAACGTAGGTCCATAAAAGTTTGAAGTAATTTTTTTACATCAGCACGAGAATAGATACATTCATAATAATTAAAATGTGATTCCATTAATATATTACCATGCTTTATGCATTGCCGACTGACAAAACATATACAGGAGAGTATATATATAATTATAGGGAACTATAATTGAACATTTTCTCAGATTCTGTGTATAAGCTGCATGAAATGTTCCTTGAACTCAAGGTCATATGCACTCTCCATTGCTGGGTATACAATGCGTGCTGTAATTGACTTTAACCTATACATATTGATGCGCTAATAATTAATTAACCAAATAACTAAATATTTCAATGAGATTAATTCCGTTCATTGAATGAAATGTATTAATTCATTCATTTCCTACAGACACATGACTACATTCATTATCTAGGGTTCTGCAGAGAAATAAGTAATTACTGGACCTTTTCAAAGCATTTATTCAATGTGGGAGGGACAATTCTGTCTGCGATGCCATTGTGTGGTGGCCTGGTTTTTGTTCCAGGGTCAGGTGCATCTGAAAGCAGATGGGAAATTGGCCTCCGTGCCCTCTCTGCATACGATGGAAATCCCACACAATGCTTTGCCCATCACTCAACACACCGACACGGACCGAGAACAAGTTCCAAGTGGGAATTGTGGAACGGTACTAGCCTCGTGAGGTGTTCTACGTCTGAACTTACATTAAAGAGCGTGACAACAAAGGCATGCGCTGTACACACCGATGGCTGCTTTCTATTTGGTGCTCATTCATTATTCACCGTATGTGTGAAAACCTGACATTTGGCAGGTCAGCCTAAACAGCTAGACATGGGCAATGTATTCCAAACAGATGTACGATGAAAGGAGAAAGCACGGTCGTACAACAGGCAAGCAAGCAGAATATCCTTGCAATGACAGACCTTCCCGGGAACATGCTGTCAGTGTTGAGAAGTTAACCTCTTCACTACCGCTTATATTCAATGGCCATGACGGCGGTGCATGTAATGATATTAACAAGTCAAAAAGAAGGCTCTGGCCCTTTTCTTCATCCACAAGATGAAGGTCTTCGTTTCACGGCACGGGTCCACACCTTGGCTCTCGCTCTCTTCCGCAACGCCCCCAGCTCCTCTTCCTGGCTCCGCACCTCGTCGCACTCCGTCTCCACCAATCAGCATCCTCCCTCGGCCTCACCTGGCCTAACCGTCCCACCTGACGCTCACCCAACGTTCCGGACAATCCTCTTGCTCCCCGTGCCCTTCCTAATTATTCTGGTCCCAAAGATCGTGCGGGACAATCACCACACAAGCATTAACATATTAAAGGGTACAGAGGCGGAATCTATCATTTGTCACCCTCATGACCTATTATTGACAAGGATGAGTAGAAATGAATCGGAATATTCAGAATGAGCACATTTTTTACGTGGTACGTAGAACGTGTGCACCATTTGCATATACACTGTATATGTGAAATACGAATTAGTGACACAAAATTATTTACGTTGAAATGTACATGACATCTCCAAGTTCATTCATTATTTCATCTTTAATTTGCAAAATTAATGAGAGAAAAAGGTCATTCGGATGATGCTCAAGATTCCAGCTAGTAATAATAATGGTCTTGTAGGATATCTGGAACATAATGTTATTAATTATTTCCTGTCAAATTATTTAAATAATTAGTTACTCTTTTTTCATATATATACATAACAGAGATTAATGAGAGACCAGGTCAAATGGATGAGGCTCTGCTTGCCGGCTTTGATCGTTGTATGGGGTTCAAGGGTTGGTACCGAGTGTACTATGTCGTAAACGAAGCCGAGCAAGCATGAATAATATAGTTCAGCAACTCGGATGAGCCATCTTCCTCCTGCTGACAGAATTATACCCACTCAACTATAAACTAAACACATTTATTTTTATTTTGCCAGGTAAGGCCCACTGAGCTAAATAGCTCTTTTTCAGAAGCACACCTTGGCCACAAATGATAGCTCAACGAAGTGGCTTCTTACGGGGAAATGTATAGAAGCCAATACTCTGATCACGTGTTTCTAAATGTGGAGGGGAAAACCGGAGAATCCGGAAAAAAATCCACACGACCACGTGAAGAACATGCAAACTCCAAATATATAGGCGTCGGGGTCAGGGTCTGGACCGAACCCACGATCTCGTGCATATCAGGCGAGGGAGCTAACATCTCGCCACCGTGGCGCCACTGTGCCGAGCGTCAAGTGGTGGAACAATTATACCTGGGTTGTAACGTTTAGCTCAATTCCAGCATCGTGATTTAAAATTGTTAACCATTTCATGTGCAGATTGGTGGGAGATCCCTGGCTACTGTAAGTGCGGTCATGCTGTAGGAGCTATTTGACATGCTGTCGTCTGGTTTGTGGTCATTGTGACTGTATGAAAGTAATAACGGTATTGCTGTGTTAGGGAATTATTATTGTAGCCAACCACGGCTGTGATTGTACTGATTGCAGCATTACTAAATAAGTAAATTGCGACGGCTTTCGTATTTGAGTGCTCATCACCGAAATAAACTGCGGTTGGGTAGGCCATCGTGGTGCGCTTGTTTTCTTGTCAGATGGTGGGTGTCTTAAACAACCCCAAGTCCTCACCGGCATGGTGAACTGTGGCCAAACGACCGTGGCCCCAGTCCTCAGCAGTTCTAGTTTGACCAGCCATGGACATTTGTGAAAAAGAGATTCATCGAATTCCTTCAGTATAAATACAGATTCGGATTCTGAGTGGATGAAAAAATATATGGCGTAAAGTATCAGCTTTCCAGACCAATGTTATCTCGTACCATTACCTTTTCAATCCTGGTCATACTGTAATTTTGAATTTCTATATTTACCACCAAAGCCTTACAGACATCACAAGTGTTCAAATAATATCCCAGACTTGAGACACTAAGTACTGACACTTGCATTAGCGCTCAGCGACCTTGAACTTTATTTTTATTTATTTATACTATAAAAGTTACAGAGCTAAAGCTTCTTGGAAAATCATGTGAATACTCCACGCAGGAAAATGTAATCATTGCATTTAATCATTCCTAAAAATAGTGCCGCCATCTATTTGATCCATTACTTGCATGCATGTATAGAGACTGCACATAATATTTAATTAAATGCAAGCAGTCATTCAACTAATAGGCTCCATCTGATATACTTTTATATTTAGTGGAAAAATGCATTATGGAGCGGTATTTTAGAAGAAGAAGAAGAAGAAGAATGGCACCGATGAATTTGTAGTCATGAAAACTTCTGTACACACATTATTAACTTGGTATGCTCCAAAGTCATCTGATACAATTCTTTCCAAGTTACTCACGCTGTGTTTTGTTGATAAGGGTAATTTAACATTGGCCGCGCACCAAAGCATTTACAACAATTGTATTATCTGTACCTGGCACGGAAATCGTAAGCATCTTGTATCAGATTTACAGAACGTATGACTATAATCTGGTCGTGTAATGCCGATACAACACACTTGTGATTGTCTCATTGTGATACCTTGAACTGTGGCGAACTTTGAAGAGCCTTCATTCTGATAACAAATTTATTGTTTTACTTAACGAGGGTTTCGTGTTGATCTTTCAGGTAAGGTCTTTGCTGAAGTGCGGTGTACTTCAGAAGGCCTGACGCAGATTCATTTTTAAAACGCGAAGTGTTGGTGCTCACTGCCGTTGTTGATTCTGAATGGAGAGTGCAACTGATATAAGTTTGCCTAAAATTGGAATATTACCGAGCTTCTCGTGCAAATGTCGAGTTACACGTCCGTCAGACGTGCCTCACGTCTCTTGCACCTTCCATCCAAAGCTCAACCTACGTACACAATACGCAAGGTAACTAACTATCACGATTAACTGTTTTTATTATACCAGGTCAGACCCA
This sequence comes from Lampetra planeri, assembly GCF_965212315.1. Classification (NCBI taxonomy): domain Eukaryota; kingdom Metazoa; phylum Chordata; class Hyperoartia; order Petromyzontiformes; family Petromyzontidae; genus Lampetra; species Lampetra planeri. Next base: position 12,486,455 of record NC_136118.1, on the reverse strand, counting down.
CCAAACTAAATGGCCTTTTCAGAAGCGACCTGGCCACAAATTATAGCTCAACGAAGTGGCTTATCACGTGGACATTTCAAGCAGCTAAATGCTCGAAACGAATTTTGATTCTAAAAAGTGGAGGGATAAAACTGGAGGACCCGGATAACAATCCACACAACCACGGGGAGAACATGCAAACTCCAAATATACAGGCGTCAGGGTCGGGATCGAACCGACGACCTCCTGTATACCAGGTGAGGTAGTTAACATCTCTCCACCATGGCACCAGCGTTCATGTTATCCCTTCATTTTAGACGTACGATGAACAGAACGTTTTTTTATTCCAACCAGACAGACGTCCAATCACACCACATCACGTGAACATGACATTTCGGTAAAGTCACGTAGGTAAAAAAATGAAATAAAAATTAATACAAAACAAAATAATAAAAATCACGACGTTTCGGAGGCAACACAAGTCTCCGTCATCAGGTGGGACCGTCACAGCCAGATTTGCTGTACCGAAAAAACTAAGAGTATGAATCCTTGCAGTCACGAAAGCTTCAAATCTAGAATGACAAAAAATGTCCTTCAGACATAATTTATTTAAAATAAGTACCTACTTTAACCTGCAGCCACGCAGTGGTGGTGCCATCTGAATGCTGCACGTGGAATAGACCACAATCTATTTCAATGCAATAAGGTGTGCAGGCTTCCGTGACTCACTAGAAACAGACACCACTATAATTTACAATGTCTTCATTTCATTTTGGCCGCATTAAATGGGCACTTAGAAGGCTTAACCATCAACTTGGGCAATGCCTTTCTCCCCAAAACATTAAACTTGATAGAGTAGCAGTTTGGGTTGTGTGACCCAGTTTATAGCCGCTCAAGACAGCGCCCATTGGTGGAACAATACGGCAATCCCTGTTTCCTGCCTACACGATCACACTCGCAAACCTGACGTGGATTGATTATGCAGTAGATAACTTAGTTCTTTGAGTTATAGACATGGCGATATTTTGAGAATATTGCTGTGTGCGTAGTCTTGTATCATCGCCGGTAAAGCGGGGGGCATTTGTTGGTCATGGACAACCAACATTCGTAGATGAGAGGAATTTGCTCCTCATTCACCGTGAGAATATCGCATCTAACTTGTTAAATAACGGCGAATTATAGGATTGATTTGCCAAAAGACCCCTCTTACCTGCAAAAACTCACAGATACTAAAACGTCAATGCCTGCCGGTGACGACTTTTGTACGAGTCATCTTATTCCTAAAAATAATTTGTGTGTAATCGGAAGATTTGCAAGACCTATAGTGTAGTGGTGCAGTGCGGTATACTCATCATCATCAACCATACTTCTCACCACCTTGTGATCATCATCTCACAGGATCGAGGGCAAGATGGGCTCGTCATCTCTGATCGGGATCATTATCTCAATCCCTGCGTGGTCTTCCAGGTTATGCCGCGCGTTGAGCATGTCTTCTATAAAGCTTGAGCCATGCACCCGTACGGGCATCCTTCATGGAGCTGACATGTTCAACACGCGGCTTAACCCGACACACTGCGCTTGTATTGTGAGTGGCTGCGAAAAACCTTCATGCCTCATTGTCTGATAATTGACAGGCAGTTTATATACCCCACTAATATTCAACCTCTTCAGGTTGCTAATGTGTGTATGTTGAACTTCTTTCGCACCGTACGCTGATGTGTTAAGGTTTCCAACATCTTAATCCTCCTCAGCTGTTTGTGTCCGATTTATGTGCCCTGTCTCAACAATCAGCCATTTTGAGGTCTCTTCTGTTACTGGCATTTATCTCAGCTTTGATCAACAAAGCAGTCCTGGTCATTTAAAGACTATATTTCACGTCAAATAATGGGCTCGTGAGTAAATAGTTGCACGCATCAGAGATGGGATAGCGCAAAGTCACAACAAAAAGTTTTTTTTTCTGATTGATCGCGACGCCACACAGCGCGGCAAATGTCCAAATCTCGCTCAAAGCCCATGTCCATTGAGCCCTGTCCATCGACTGTCAGCAGCTTAATTGATGTCAAAAAACTCGATGACATGTCCACAAATGAAGATTCTTTGGAGGATTTTAACCTCCAGCTCTTTCGACGTTGAAGTGTCAATACAGCTTTAACTGTGACAGTTTTGTGCTACAGATTTGTGTCCACGAGTGACTGCTCTTGAGCCTATAAAACTCTGGGCACATGGCATCCGGCAGTTAAGTTACCAGAGCGGAATGTTTTTCAGTCATTGCTCCCTTGGTAATATTTGAACCCATACTCCCACTATATCTAAGCACAGCATTTAACTCTCATTAGAGAAAAAAAAACTGGAGTCCTCAAGCTGCAAGTTATTAACATTTTGTGTGTGTCAATCGATGATGAAGTTGGCAAAACACATTTTCAGTGAATACTTCACGCGAATAACACAAAGGGAATGGCTGTCGAGTGAGGCAATTATATCTACGCCGTATTTTTTTCAATAACAAAATTAGTTTGTGATATGAAGCAGAACATTTCAATAGACACGTGACCCAATAGGATGGCTAAGAATTATTTTTTAAGCATTGGATTTTTTTCACCCACTTGTTTCATATTAAACATTCATTGAAACATGCACAATGTTAAATATAGATTTCTATATTCCAAATGTTGAGATTATCGACGTCTCACTCCTAGTGTGTTGTATGGTATTATTTAAAGGCCATAATTCTGAAAAATTTAATTCTAAGTAATTGTTACTATTTCCAAACAATAATATGAAATGAAGCTGATCAAAATGAGTTAGTTAATCCTCTGCATACCATATGGGACATAAGGCCACCTGATAAAAAAAAGAATGTATGTAAACATTCATAATTAATCATCAGCCACAATCAATCCACTGCTGGATGAAGGCCTTCCCAAGTCACCCACCATCCTGTATAGTCACCATGCACGAATCCACCCAGCATCTGATCGCTGCATCGGCACAATCAGTGGAGGCTTGATGGCATCGCCATCAAGGCCTGCGTCACGATGGGTGTTGCTTGTAAGGGGTTTCCGCCCTTCATGGGACAGGATACTCGGGAGGCTGACATTTTAAAGGGACCAGAATAATTTACAATAGTACAAATATATATCGAGTCGTTGATTGCAATTTTTAGCAATGCTATACTTAATATACCGATTGTGTCAGCTCAAATCTTATTTGCATGTGGTCGATCTTAGAGTAATGTTTGCGAATCCATGGTTTTACTCATGGTTTGTCGGCATCTAACTTCGTGGTTGCTTTATTCCCTAGTCGCGTCGTGCACATTGCATTTACGTGCGATTAGAGGCTCGTGGTTTCTAGTTCTTCAAGGCAGCTTTATCACTAATTTGAATGGGATAATGATTGAGGCATAATTCCATGATTGCAATATTACATTTTGGTGTAATCATTTCGTAAACAAGTCTGCTAGTTGCATTTTGTTCGAACAATTGACCTCACGTTTCTGATGATATCTACAATTACTCCATCTGGTTCTGGAGTTCTCCCCTCATTGATGCTGACGCTGCCATTCACTGCACTTATTCTTTACCTGTCACGATGTTTCGTCTTTGTTGCAAAATATTCTTTACACTGGTAACCATGTTAAAGAGAATGTAAGCAAATAAAAAAAAAGGCTTACTTTTGGCGTCATCTGGTCCAACCCATGTGAGACTAGGCTCTAAGGACAGCTGTCTCGGGTGTGGACCAATCAACTTCAAGGACAGTGCATACATTGTCAGAGTTATGTTTTTTGTTTGCATTATGACTGCAGGTATTGTGGTCTATGCAAACATGACTCCTTGTAAAAAAGGTGTCAGTTTTGTTGCCAGATAGAAGGGTAAAAAAACAATTATTGTATCCCAATTGTTACTAATGGCATAATTTCACGAGACAAAGTGCCCAAATCATGTCGTTGCCATTCATATGTTTACGAAATGCGGACGTTAGTGTAGCATTTCTAGAATGACGAGGCAGCGTCCATTCCAGATGCCACACATTTATTGAAAATGTTTTCTGTCATAATAAAATAATAACACTTTTACGTTCGGCTTACTGCTCGGCAGCAAACTCTACAAATGGCTTGCATGCAGTACACTTCACTGTCTTAAACACAAATAAATACAAGTTACGGTCACTCAGAATACACTATATGTACAACTGTCTATAACCACATAAAGCATCCCTGTTTATGTACTTCAGTATCGGTCGTGAATGTCTAACTTTGTACAAAACAATTAGAAATCTAAATTAGAATAAACATTTACGAGCGCAACACTTAATCTAACAACATTTTGACGTTACGTTATCTCCTTTCTGTTTCTATTAAATGTCAAATTCTGCATAAGCCTCACCATGTACATGTATTTGCAGTGCTGTACACAGCCGACGACAGTTGCCTCTATTAAAGAGTACGGTGATTAATTAACAAATATATTCGAACTGAGGGAGTAAAAACAGTGCGTTATTATCACTCTTAACTTTCCCAGAATTTACAATTACCACATCAATGATTATACCACAAATACCCTAAGCCCTCTATTATATTATGTCTTAAAGTGCTTACAAAAGCCATTTCATAACGCTTTTATAACCATGAAACCGTCATAAAACTTACAAATAGCTAAGTCAGTTGACATAACATGTTTGCAAATCATATATGTCAAGATCGGGTGACTATATTGCCTGGAACAAGGAAAGATTAAAGCTTTCATGTGCAGCTTGCTGCTCAAGAGCTCACTGCCAATGGCGTTCACGCAGTGATGTTGGGTCCCTCCCACCATAAGAATGTGGAATATTCACAAACAGCTCAAGGCTGTAAACAGGACATGCTCAACTGGACAGGTAAGCATCGGTTTGAGTTCATAAATAGCTTGGTACTGACCGATAACATTGTCAAATCCGACATATTCTAAAGCTAAATTGTGATGGCCACGTGCTGACATAGACATTTAGTTTTCTGTTCATTACCACAAACCTACAACTCAAAAGGATCAATAATTTAACAAAACCTTTGAAGGTTAATGTTGATCACTCGTTAACCCACGATTTCCCAGCGTATTTCGAGTGGCCTGCCTCCATAATGGGAAAATATGAGCATTTTAATCCCGTAATACATGTTTAGAATGGAGTATGTCATATTGTGGCTATTACAAGGTTGCAAGCCCCAAGGCATTTTTTTCTTATCCGAGCGTACTTATTATTCGGCATCGCTGGTGCAGACTGGCAAAGCGAAACAAGGCAGGGTTCTAAAATGGGCAACAATTTATGCAATTCACAACCAACCCGCGACTAACTAAATCCCATTGTACAACTATTGCATGAGGATATTCCAACATATTTCTTGGACCCCCATTGTGCATTGAATCTGTCAGACTGAATAACAACATTTTCAGTGGGCAGATGCGCAAGTGGACTGCTCTCAGCTCTGAGCTGCACATTGCTCTGTTCCACCATTCACTTCAAAGACATTGAGTGACAAGATGTCAGCAACAGCGTTGATGTGGTGACCTTCAAACTCTATTGATAACTGAAATATATATCTTTTAAACCAAGTCGATCCCATGAACGAAAACAAATTGCGGCACGCATATTTTTAATGTAAAGAATTCCCTGCAGTGCTTCATTGTGAACAATATTGATTTCAATGGTTCATTGTATAATTGTATCATCTACTAAATGGACATCGTTAATTCAAATCCAGGTATGATCAGTACAGCTAAATGCCGAGAAAACCCCCCTTTTCAATGAGCAGATACCGATAGGCAGAGGTTTGGACTCGAGTCATGTGACTTGGACTCGAGTCAGACTCGAGTCATGAATATGATGACTTGCGACTCGACTTGGACTTGCATAACAATGACTTTGTCCCACCTCTGCCGATAGGACGAGGTACCGTGCTGCCTTCGAGCGAACCATCTATACAATGTATCCTGAAGCCCTCTCTCATGGCGAGCAGACTTCGACATTGACACCTAACTACGAAACAAGTTGTCATCATCTGCAAGAACAGAGAATGGACACTGATCATGTGTCGCACTACTACACAGTGTGGATCAGCATTTAAAGCATTTATTGAATCCTTTATATGTTCAACCGCTGAAACGTGGTCCACTAAAATATACTCGCATTAAGCATTTTAATGCATGCCGAAGAGAAGAAAAAACCCCGTGAACAGTATAGTAGCTATTTCTTGCATTTTTCTCATCCAGATACATTCCTATTTGAATGCAATGGCATTGGGCTATGCAATACTGCAGTATCTCAGCGACATTTGTTCCACACAGTAAAGTGCTGTCTTTAAGTGTGATAAGCCTCTTCCTTGAGCTATCATTTGTGGCGAGTTCGCTTTTGGTAAAGAGCCACGTAGCTCTGTGGGGCCTTGACTGGTAGTATAATGTGGTAAGAATCGTGTGTCGAGTCCTGCATTTCAAACCACATGCTTTGTCAGCCGGGTCTTGCTTTCATCTGTCAATCATAGCGCAGCATCTCGGTATCAGTCACCTGCATATTCAGCTCCCAGTCACGTACAGTTGTTTTTTTCCCCATTCTCTGCATGAAATATCCACTAAAAAATAAAAAAATAAACGAAGCTGTTATACTTATTAAAATAGAGTGCAGTACTGAATGTTGTTTTGAAATATTTTCTGATCCGTTATAAATATATTTTTTATCCTATGTTCTGTAAAAATACACATGACCACATGCCAATGCACGCTTCTATGATGAGTTTTACATCTGCATTATGTTGACCGAACTATAATATTGTTATTGTTAGGCAAATTAAGCTTTCTAACTTATAATTTGGTTAAAACATGATTACAATTGTACTTGATGTGTATTTCTATCACAGAGCCTCAACTGAGTCGCGAGGTTGTCATTTGTTTAAGAGGATCATGTTTTGGAAATTTTGGCCAATTCCTTATCGATTACGTCAGTGGGTCGCACGCAGAGTTCATGCCGATAGCTCGTAAGCCCACTTGCTGTACTGCCATCGTCTGTATTTTTTTGGGGGGGGGGGGGTTTCGCGAGGCCTATTCTGTGGCACGATGCCATATTTTGTGTCCTGTATTGTATATATATCTCAATGGACACAACACATGATGACCCAGACACTTTCGAAACAAACCTTGGGGGGGGAAAGTTTCTGTTCGAAAGTTATATACTCGGCAAGCGATTGTTCCTTTACAAAAATAATAACAGCCCTTCCTCAAATTGCTGCTGATTGAAGGCCTCCCCCATACTGTGTTGATTATGGGGGTTTATCGATACCTCACCGTACTGGTAAGTGCGGTGGTTGGTGAAGGGATGCCCAACATTGTTTGAGATGTTCCTTACGGCTAATGCTAGCTGTGGCCCAGAATTAATCTCAGGTTACTGCCTTCCTAGTGCAGCTGCTTTACAATATAAAGTTTTAAAAAAACGACAGCTTAAAAATAGGGAAAATGTGAACAGTATTTATAACAACATTGATAAACAATAAAACATCATCTATGATTTAAGAAAATACAAGCTAAAAATCCGTGCAAGATTATAACATTTTAAAATATTTGTAAGGCTTTACCTTAACTGGAAGTAAACTTACACATTTGACTTGTCATTGTTAAAACAAGCATTTGCTTTACAACAAGGGAGTACTGGAGACTAGTAACACATTTTGACTTGATTATTGGTGATGCTGAAATTGCAGAAGAACGACTGAACTAATCATTTATGTCACAGCACTAAACAAAAAAAATCTATCCAGACTGTTGGCTTTAGCAGACAACCCCTTGGCCTAAAGTCATCCTGCTGTTGGCATATTGGCTTAATCGATCCTCTGGGATGAACTTCTGGTTGTAGGGTCACCAAGGCAGAACAGCAGCCAGATTAAGTGTACTCCGATTTGAAGGGACTACCACTGAAGAGTCGATACCTGTCTGGGTTTATGAATCATTACTCAGAGTAAAAGTGTCAGCTGTATTGTACCCAATGTCAAAACACTGATTACATAAGATAAATATAAAAAAATCAATACCGGCCAATGCACCGGGTTGAGAGGAATGGGAGATTAGTGGCTATTCAAAGTATTTCAAAGTTATAGCTGTGTTTAACAACGAATGTATCATAATCATTGGTAATAAGGAAACAGTTTTTTTTCTTTTGTGGTTTCTTAAATCAGTATTATATTTTGTTAACATTAACGTGACCATTGTTGCATTGAAAACTTTAAATGCAAGTATAAACAGGGGTTCAAAATAATCGAATTGTACGTGAACAATGTTACAAAGATGGTGTTGTAAGAATCATGGTTTGCCATTGCAACGGACGTTTTGCAAACGAATTCAATGTGCATAGTAGCCAGGATAATTGATCACCTACCAATAATAACACGTCTGTTGAGGGTTGCGAGCAAATAAATGATTCTAATAATGGTTTAGTATCTTCACATGCAGTGAAAAAGGATTATCTGAGTCCTCCTGGCCTCAACATGTGAGGCTTTATAGAGATAAAAAAAAATTCTGCTAGCAGCAGGAATGGAATAGCTCATGTGCCAAGCACAATTTTGTCTTTAAAAAAACTGCAGAAAATGTATAACAGATTGGTAAATCTGTATTCTTTTCGCTGTGGCATAATTTCGTGCAGCAATTTAGGCTGAGAGCAGGAACGTCAATGTGAGCTCTGCGTAAGCTTTACAACGGCATAATAACATGCAGTTTCCATGAAAGTGGGTCGCAAATTAAAGGGGAAAACCCACAGCAGTATACTGATCAACATAGCCCACGAATCTAGTGCTATAACAATGCATGAACCAACAGCCTAACATGGCCTCAGTTTGTAATTAAGTTTAGGCATACATGCAAAAATACTTTTTATTATATATATGCATTGCATAAAATACGAAAGTACGTGTACTCATCTCCAATCATGTTACAGTTATAGATCAATTAACACAGCATAAGGTCTGTGCGCCATTTTCAGTTACGATTTTTTTTTCCTTAGAAATCCATAAAAAAGCTTCAATTGATTTCCCCCATTTACTCCGTGAATCAAGATTTAAATACCGTAAAAGGATTTTACTATCTACACTTGAAATACAAAGTTTACCCAGTCCTAAAGCAGTCTGTGATGTGGGGGACCTTATGCTTCTCAAGCAATTAGTTTTCCTCCACATTCAGGGGGTGTGGTGTATGTTGCGTAAATATTACCATTTAAAAATAAAAAAACCGTAGAGCAATGAGAGGACAGCAAGTAAATTATGATGAGATGCATGCCCGGAACGCTTTCTGTGACAACTTATTGGCCCCCTTTTGAAAATTATAAAGCGAATATTTCAAGAGATGGGGAAGCCAGCTAAGATTTTATGAGCCATTTGTGAGTGGTTAGGATGTCGGTGTGTGAGTGCGGAGAGAGGAAACGATTTTCCCAGGGGAATCATATTTTAGTTTGTTCTATGCTATGTTGTGTAACGCTGCATAAATAGAATGCAACAGCAGCATTCATGTAAAATGTGGAGTCAACAACTCAAATATAAACAGAATAGAATGAAAATCGTACATTTTACCCTACATATATGGGATATTTTTGGTTGAATTGGACACTGATGTTTCTCTGAGGCCCCTACCATAACATATAAACATCTGCAACATCTACAAAAAGCTGTTCCTAAGGTGGCTAAAATTGCGTCCAATATTTTGGGAAAAATTAAATTGATACATTTCAAAGACAGATAGTTTAATTAATATTAGCTTTACTTTATTTCATAGGTGCTGGTCAACAACACTTGCCATAATAGTGTTATATGTGTGTGCACCATACAAAGACAATGGTTAGCAGAGGTGTGGACTCGAGTCATGCGACTTGGACTCGAGTCAGACTCGAGTCATGATTTTGATGACTTCAGACTCGACTTGGACTTGCCTCATCTTTGACTCGACTTGACTCGGGACTCGAGAGCAAAGACTTGAGACTTACTTGTGACTTGCACAACAATGACTTTGTCCCACCTCAGAGGTGTGGACTCGAGTCATGCGACTTGGACTCGAGTCAGACTCGAGTCATGATTTTGATGACTTCAGACTCGACTTGGACTTGCCTCATCTTTGACTCGACTTGACTCGGGACTCGAGAGCAAAGACTTGAGACTTACTTGTGACTTGCACAACAATGACTTTGTCCCACCTCAGAGGTGTGGACTCGAGTCATGCGACTTGGACTCGAGTCAGACTCGAGTCATGATTTTGATGACTTCAGACTCGACTTGGACTTGCCTCATCTTTGACTCGACTTGACTCGGGACTCGAGAGCAAAGACTTGAGACTTACTTGTGACTTGCATAACAATGACTTTGTCCCACCTCTGATGGTTAGTGTGCTGCGCTACGAACCCGGTGACCAAAGTTCAATTTCTGCTCACGGCAAACACCAGTGACTATTATCTGAATCGATCATGGGCCTCCCCTAGGTCGACTCGGCCTCAAATAAGTACATGGTGCCAGTGTTTAAACACCGCCACTGGGGAGACAAAGGCGGCCTGGCGTGGTGCTGGCCACCAACCCCCTTGTGTCACGTGCCGGCATTCGTAGGTGCTCGCTAAAGCACTTGCCCCAACAGCCTGGTAAGGCTATACGGGCGATCTTTTTTCGTCTATAAATGTATTTGGGGAGTGGGGGGTGGACAGGTTTGATTATATTTTTGGGGGATTCAGCGGCTGATGAAACCAAAGTATGGAGGGAACGGTGTGGCTTTGAGGAGACCACGCCGGTGAAATTCGACAGGCAGTTCCTCCTCCGCATTTATTTTAAACAAAAAACAAAGGTCAACAATTCTAGATTTGAAGCTTTCGTGACTGCAAGGATTCATATTCTTAGGTTTTTTCGGTAAAGTCACGTAGGTAAAACACGTAGGTAAAACATCAAAATTATTAATTTTGATGTTTTACCTACGTGACTTTACCGAAAAAACCTAAGAATATAAAGGTCAACAACTAAAAATATCGGTCATAGCAATGAATATTCGCCACGCAGGAACGTGGAATTTAAAAACTTTGCGAACAAATTATGCCTCAGTTGCTTTGACAAGTGGCAATTGTAGCAGGTGTCATGAGATAAGAACAGATCCCTTATGGAAGAAAAAAGGACTTCCACACACGATGCTGCATGGCCAGAATGCTGATAATGCTGCCGGCCATAAAGCTGTACACCTCCACTTACTGTCCACTAAGTGCTCACGGCTGTCTCCTGCATTATGCATCTTGCCTGTTCTAATCTCAATACAAGGATCGTAATACATGATAACAATATACATTTTCACTCGGGTCTTTTATGAACTATTTTAGGAATCTTTTAAGTCCAATATTTCATCCCATCCTTGCCGCCGACTTGTCCCCACGTGATGATTCATCGTGCAAATCACCCTGCCCTGCCACTGACTGCATTTTACGATCTGCAACAGCTTCACCTTGATTTTAATGCGAGTAACTTCACACCCGTATATCATCGTCAATGGTCGAAACTTGGGGTCTCAGTATACATAGAGACTGTGACTCGTAAACATAATTTACCTCGTGACTTTTGGCAAAAGTTACTGTGGACAAGGCTCCGTAAAACCTGTCCAACTAGCCCAGGGGTCGGCAACCAAAATAACAAGAAGAGCCATTTCTTTCCAATTCGGTACAAAATTCAGTATTTCAAGAGCCGCAATGCATCTATGTATACGTACATATCGTCAAGAAGCAGCCCGTAAAGAGCCGCATGCGGCTCCGGAGCCGTAGGTTGCCGACCCCTGAACTAGCCCATTAAGTATTTTGTAAGCTATACCATTAGATAGTCATAGCAACGATATTACTTGAATACAATTATCTCTGGGAATATTGTGCTCACTTAGATGTTTCTACTGATGCAAGTTGGAAATTAAATGATATCCTTCACACTTAAACGTTTATTCGAATACTACGCACTGTAGTATTCGAATATAGAGCCCGATATTAAAAATTGAATATATATAAAAAAAACATGCTATGTATTTTCTTTGGTAAATATCAATAAAATAGCATTTTTGTTAGTTTTCGATTCTCAATGAGGAAATGGTAGGTTGAAAGCTCTTGTGGACATGGCTATGGCATATATATATATATTTACGTATCTTCAAAATACACTTTCACATGCTGATGCAGCAGATGCATTAAAAGTTATTGTCACGTTTTAAGCACATCGCACCAATGAGCTTCTGGCTTGGCTTGAAATGAAATGTTGCTTGCGAAGGCGTCTGCACAATCAAGTGCCAGGGTACGGTGACGTGCTACAGTGGATTGTCCTGCGAGGGATATTGCGGTGGCGTTTGTGCACAAGGACAGGGAACATTCGTGTGAACTTTCCATCGGCTGCTGCAGAAGCCGACACTGACATTTGAGTTTATAGGCCCGTATTTATGGAGCGTGACTAAACCAACATTATCATGAAATAGGGGATTATAGATGCATTGGCTACATCTTTTCGTTGCGCAGATGAAATCCTGACCAGTTTGAAACTTAAAATAAATCCAACAAATGCCTTGCACTATCCTATAATTCTACAATGAATTAATGTATGTGATTATAGGCCAAACTTGTTCTTTTTAATTGCAGCAACATTTACATTTTCGTACAACAATATTTAGTAGGAAAATATAACAATGTAATAATACTTATCATTATTATGTAGTCATACTAAAGCCATTGATGTAAATGTATGATTGTGAGTCATTCGCCATAAAACAATTGATTTATATATGTATTTTTATATTTTTGAAATCTTTGACAAAATTTGAAATGTAGCAAATTGCAATGTAATTCAAATGCAATGCCGTTCTGCATACTATTACAGGCTTTAATAAGCTACTTGTTTCGATGTAGATCTGCAGAAACCTTCATTCATTACCCGCTAAAGATAGAGCACAGGAACGTAATTACAAGTGAAGTGAAGTATTTTATGATGTGAGGAGCAGAGCAATGAAATAGACCGCTGGGAAGCATTTCAAAGCAGCAGACTATTACGTTAACCACCACGCTTCGTGTGCCGTTTGCTCGAGTGCACTCAGAACCTAAATTCACCTGCCATTGTGCGCTACGGTGTGGAGTGATATTAAAAAAAGGCGTAAATGTCGAGATGACAGCCTTTGTGAGACTCGCTCTCTTTTGGCTCCCTCCCACTTCCTTCTTCTTCCCCCCACCTCCTCGCTCCCACTTCCTTCCCCCCACCTCCTCCCCCCACCTCCTCCCCCCACCTCCTCCCCCCACCTCCTTCCCCCACCTCCTCCCCCCCTCCTCCCCCCTCCTCCCCCACCCCACCTCCCACCCCACCACCCCACCTCTACCCCACCTCCTCCCCACACCTCCTCCCCCCCACCTCCTCCCCCCACCTCCTTCCCCCACCCCCCCCCCACCTCCTGCCCCCCACATCCCCCCCACACCACCTCCTCCTCCCCTACCTCCTTCCCCCACCTCCTTCCCCCACCTCCTTCCCCCACCTCCTCCCCCCCCCACCTCCCCCCCACCCCACCTCCTCTCCCCACCTCCTCCCCCCCACACCTCCTCCCCCCCCCCCCACCGTGGGCAGACAAAGCTGTCTTTGTCTGCTTTTAAAGTACAGTGTTGCGCAACAAAACCAATGTTTTTTCAGCTGATGGTCTCGGGGGGAAAAGAAGAGGAGGGGGGAATAGCGAGTTCCCATGTCAACGTGTCTGTATGTGTCTGTCTGTATGCGGTGCTGATTAATTGGCGTTCCCAAATGAAGGTTGCGTTCGTTGGCTATACTTGTGTCTGTTTGTTTTCATGTTCCGCTAGTTTAACATTTTCAAGTGAAATAATGCGGGAGATGATAATCGTTTTTGATCGTGTTGTTTTCTTTGTGAAAATGCATCGTTGTATTTCTGTTAACAAGACAACGTGCATTTGAGAATACGACAAGACTAAGCCTCGTCCAACATAGTCTTCATTTGATTTCATGGAGTGTTTTCAGCTTGCCAGAATTCATGAGCAATGTCCGAAAGTCTGTCCAACTACAGTAAGCACATCCCAGAGATAAGCCACGTGACCATCTTGAGGATAGCTTCAACTTTCTTTCTCTTAAGTTGTCCAATCACACCTCGCTTTTCTAATCCATTCAGATCCATTCTAATTACATGGCCATACCATATTAGTCCACCGTCTTCGACAAACGCTGCTCCACTCTTTACGTTGAGATTATTCTTGACGTGGTCAATAGAAATCCTATATTGCCAATTACATTGCACGCACAAGGAACTATTCATCTTTAAACCCGTTTAATTTACCACTTTCATATATCCTACAAACTCCAAATTGACTGCTCACTTCTAATTCGCGTTTAAGAGAAGCAATTGTTACATTTTGAATAATAAAACAGATATTTGTAGCCAAGCAAAAAAAAATGCGTAATTAAGGTAATTTCATACAATAGATGTAAGGTGATATACAATTATACCCTGCAGCATTATGCTAAACCCATGTCACCTTGAACACCAAGGAATGATATTCACAATAGCCCGGTGTGCTCATTGGCCTTAAAGCCAGCTCAAGTGTGGCTTTATTTTTACATTGCTCTACATGGATGGAAATTTCAATGAAAACATAAAATAGGGACCAGTCATCGTAGCTTTTCAATTCTCATTTATTAACTACAGTGCACATGAAATCAAGGTGTAGCACTAAAGAGGCGATGGACAAATAATAATTGATTTCGAGTTGCAATTTGTACGAGCTGGACAAGAAAACGGATGTATTAAAATGTGACCTTTTCAAATGATTATTAATAGATGTTGAATAAAATATTTAATTACATATAAAAACCTGAGAAGCCTTGTAGTTTTTGGCATATGGCAATGACAGAACATACAATAGTATTAATAATAAACCTCCCAACAAACAATTTGCTGCATCAAAGTATAGACTGCAGCTGATAAGTGGTCTCAAACAGCTATGCAGACGTGAAAATGAATGCGTGTCAAAAGAATCCTGGCGCATATTTGTCATCAATTTCGCGTAAACTTTGCATCTGTTTACCGCTGAACGTGAGAGCTCGATTTACGTGGGAAATGTTAATCGAAGGCCATAATCCCATTTTGTCTTTACACCAGATGGCCAATACTTACACCTACCCAATTGAGAGCACATCTGCATACCACTGAATGTGTTATTCCATTGACCTTACCCCCCCCCCCCCCATGTGTGCCTTTGTGCACAAATGCGATTATGATGCCAATTCATGTTATGGCGGAAGTCACAGCGAGGTTATTAGGCCGCTCATTCCAATTTCATCGCCGTGCACTGTGCGGTCGCGCAGCCTGCAAGTGTGCATTGCGGGAGGGCTGTCTCTAGGACCTACTCGGGGACGGTGCTTGTGATGGGAGATGAATGCGGGTGCACGCCGCTCGCCAGCCACTGTGTGATTGACGGTGCGTCGCAGATGGCCAAGCGATCTCCAGCAGCACATCGCAGACCTCTGCGCTTCCAAAACTCGGTCAGAGGAGTCTTGGCTGTGGTGTGCGATGCGGGGCACGAGGAAGTGTCTGTAAACTGGGGCAGATGGTCACAGTGAAGGAGTGCAATAGGTACCTTGGGATGATAAATGTCAATTATGAAATGTCCATATTTAATATGGTTATACATCCCATTGAAAAGTACCATATTGTGCTGATTTGGTTCTCAGGATAATGCTGATTTATCCCAATTTCTAGTGGTAAAATGGACAGGTTTTTGGTGGGAAATTGTGGTATCTTCGTAAAAAAAATTGTCAAAAAACAGAAAATGGTTAAGCACAAACAAGTGAGGGAGGCCTATTGTCTCCTTTGCAAACGCGATACAATTAACCAGAAACAATACACACTGAAATCTCTATCATCTGCATTAATGTAGGAGCACTATCGATGAATCTAGTTATCAACAATTATCTATGGCTTCATTCTTTTCATGAAAATGGTTTAATTGCATTTAATGTTTGTGGTGTACTGTGTCGAATGTATTTTCATCGGTGTTGAATTATTGCCTGCCTATTTCAAAAAGTCACGTGAACAAATTACCCCATGAGCTGCCAAACTTGTCAAAACGCAGAGGCTAAGCAGCGCAATGCCTGGACAGTGTTTGAACGTGCATTCGCCACGATGATGCGGGAATCAGTTCATAGGCAGTGGTGCAAACGGAAAGACAAAACTGGGGGAACTCATTAATGCCAAGCGTAGCGAAGAGAAAATAAATGTTTATACCAGAGAATGTCGAGCATGTTGCCATTTGAGGCACTTTACAACTGCCGCGACCTCACTAAGGGAGAGATGGTTGTGAGGTGGTGCTCGAATAAGGAAGGATTCGTGAAGGTGGCATTGGAATGTGTAGTTGGTTACGAGGACGAGGAAGAGGAGGAGGGACTTTTAAGTGATTATGGGGTTGGAGTGTGCATCTCCATTGTGAGGGCGTGTGTGGAAGGGGAGTCCACCAACCCATACTGACCAGCGTGGTGCACTTTGGTACGGCAACCCCCGTAAGCTGCTGCATGGTGTAGGGAGGCCCAAATCCAGCAAGGGATGCACTTGAAATAAATTTGCAAACTAAACTATTTTTTTCTTTATTTTACCAGGTAAGGCCCACTCAGCTATGGAGTTTTTTTTTCCAGAATAGACCTGGCCACATGATAGCTCAACGAAGTGGCTTATAGCGTGGAAATGTATCGCAGCCAAATACTCGAAACGCATGTTTCTAAATATGGAGGGAAATACCAGAGGATCTGGAGAAAAAAATCCACGCTACCACGAGGAGAGAGAGAAAATGCAAACTCCAAATATACAAACATTGCCCATGGCCAATACAGCATGTGCAGGCCTTCATCCAGCAGTGGAGTGAGAAAGGGTTGGAAATAAGAATAATTTCGAATTTAAAACAAAACTTTGTTCAAGAACAGATACCAGTGTTTACTCAATGCTATACATAAAGCAACTTCTGAATGGATTACCAAACTCAATGTACATGCCATTTTATATATATTTTTATCAGTTGCTTTTCAAATGCCATACGAAAGAAGAAATGTCAGCCTGGATTCATTTCCATTCTGAAAACAAATATACTGACAATGCAACTGTTGAATCTAACAGTTACATTTGCCTGATCCTTACGTGACTTTGAACGTGTACTTTAGTAGCAGAGGAAATGAAGCGTATGTAATCACTCAAGCATTGGAAATCAGGAAAATCCTCTTTAATACAACTTAAGCCATACTGGCATTAGCAGCAAACATATCCTCATTAACTTTACCACAATGTGCCATTAAACTAATAGTATGCCTTCAAAATGTGTCTTCTACATTAACCATTTGCTTAATTAATTATTCATGGTGTAATGGAAATGTATATTGTAAACACAACTGGCTCAATACAATATTTGGCTGGATGGGATTAATAGCTAAATGTTTCCTCTGCAATGCGTTGGGCTTTCTAATGGTGTTCCTACCTCACAGTCCCAGGACTGGAAGTGGAATAGGCATAGTTGAATACACTGCCTTAAAAAACACGTGCTCTTACACTGGAATCTAGCAAGGCCAGTTAAGACATTTTAAAATGAGAAAATGCGCGTTTGGTTTTCTAAAATGTTATAAAAAATATGGAGACATATACCTAAATTTGTACGCTTCTAAAACATATGCGGTTATATTATTCTGTCTGTTGGTAGTATATTTTTGTAGTAGACCATCTGACAGATTGAATACGAGATTATTTCCGTGGGATAGCTTATTTTTCCTATTCTTCTCGAATCGCTTTTCAACGCAACAACCGCTTGGATTCTGAATTGCGTTCAATGCATACGGAGTCAGCCCTTGTGTCACCATCATTGTCGATCATTCCAGTGCAGCTGCGTTAATGTTTCAATTTGTGATTGCAGCTGCGCTAATTCCTCAAATCGTTTTGCCATTGACCAACCGCGTGACAATCACATAATCTTTTCACGGTTGCGAATTGCATTCTTTCAAAAAAGATTGCCAGACAAAATGAAACCGTTGATGACGTAACATACCTCACACTTTTCGTCAACAGTCATCAGAAATTCCTGATAGTGTGTCTAAATGCTTGATTTCCTGCGTCCAATTTGACGACCATGTGGATTCCATCAGTGGAATGTTATCAGTCAACTAACTCCATTCAGAAACATATTTGATTAAGATTGCCTGTTAATTAAAACAAGAACGAAAAATCAAGCAAACGTATGTATTCTACAGGGCTTTACGGCATACGTTATGAGTGGAACAAATTGCAATCCATCCATGCTACATGCTGTGACATATGGATCAAAAACATGGACGTTCACGAAAATAATTCACGAAACTGAAAGGTATGCAAAGTAGCGTCGAGAATTACGTGCTTTGGATTCCACTGAGAGACAGAAAGATAAGCACGCGGATTAGAGGGCACACAAGGGTTAAGTGACACTGCCTTGACCGTCAAGAAAGTAAACGTGAGCAGGACACATCCATAAAGAGGGCCGGTGGCTGAGAGGACACCGATGAAGTGGCAGCCGAGGGAGAAGGGAACTCATTCGCGAGAGGTTGTCCACTTCGGAGATAGAGCGGAAAAATCAGCTCGCGTGCAGGTGCCAGGCGTGTTTGTGTGTGTACATGGGTGTGATAACATGGGTGTGATAACATGGGTGCGGGGAGCGGTAGTGTAGCGGTTAGCACGCTGCGCTACGAACCTGGCGATCCGGGTTCGATTCCCACTCACGGCCAACACCGGTGGCGATTATTTGAGCCGGTCCTGTGCCTCCCCTAGGTTGATTCAGCCTCAAATGAGTACCTGGTGCGGTGTGTAAACATTGCCACTGGGGAGACAAAGGCGGTCGGGCGTGGTGCTGGCCACCCACCCCCTCGTGTACCGTTCTGGCATTCATAGTACGGGGGTATCTTTTGTTTTTGATAACATGGGTGTACACATACTGCCAACTGTTTTTGTGAGTGTTGAGTTTGATGTCCTTCCACCGCACCTCTGATTAGCAGGGTTGGCGAAAGTCGTTCAACATACAATGCCTATTTAACACGTAGGCTTTCGCGACCAATATTGTTCATAATCAACGATTTTTGGGTTTAGATCGCGTTATTTATAAATGTGTCGTAACCCTCCACCACCCGACACGGCCAATCAGTAAAAAAAAGTGTCACGTTGACAAAAGACAAATAGTTCACTGCTTTAGCCCACCGGTGTGTTGAAGCGTGAAACCACAACATTTACAATTTGAGTACGACGTTTCGCTGGTAATTGCATCCAGCATCATCGGGCAATTCGCCAGAATGGTGAGGCTCTGCTGTGTCTCCCGTTCTTATATAGAGCAGCAGCAGGGTGACGTCATCATTAACTCATTAACTCATCAGGTGCAAAGATTTGAGGGGGGGGGGGTTATTGTAATTATATACTTGATTAGTAATAAGGCTATTGTTACGATGCGAGTTGTAGATTAGTAATCATTTGGAATGTGTTCTATTGTGATTATGCTACATTAATAATCAGTTAGTGCTTGTTTCCCTTATAAGGAATTGTAATGCATCTTATTTAATAATACGCTTCCAGGCCGCACTAAGCCTGTAGCTGTCTGAGCGATTAAAGTTATTTCTGTTTCTCTCAATCTCAATGGATTCTCTAATTAGTCTTTGCCAGTAGTAACTAGTTTTACACAACACTTCAACGTTGTCAAAATCAATTGAGTGTCCCTGTTGACAAGCATGTTCTGCCACTGCCGACAGTTGTGTTTGCGATAGTTTAATATTTCTCTGGTGTTCTTTTAGTCTTACACTAACGTTACGCCCTGTCTGTCCAATATAGCATCTGCCACATACACAATTAATCCGATATACACCTTCTGTTGATAATTTAGGCAATTCGTCTTTAGTGCACGTTACTAATTGTTGAATTTTGTGTACTGTACCAAATCTTACTGTAATGTTTTGCTTTTGCAAAACACGGGCTAATTTGTCAGT
The DNA here is from genome assembly GCF_965212315.1 of Lampetra planeri. NCBI lineage: Eukaryota > Metazoa > Chordata > Hyperoartia > Petromyzontiformes > Petromyzontidae > Lampetra > Lampetra planeri. The sequence goes on along the minus strand of NC_136118.1, from coordinate 12,466,468 downwards.
TACTCCTGAGATAAATGGTATTTTTATTGTTTTAATAATCTGATCGCTTTCAGCAGTGTTGCTTTGCGATCGTGATTTGGCATTTAGTGCTCTGTTAATTTGAGCATTATTGTAGCCATTCTGTCTTAGTGCTTCTTTAACATGTTTAATCTCTCTCACTAGACTTTCATCATCTGACACTGTTTTAGCCCGATGTATGAGCGTCTTGATTAGAGAGGATTTCTGAGCTGGGTGATGCTGCTCTATATAAGAACGGGAGACACAGCAGAGCCTCACCATTCTGGCGAATTGCCCGATGATGCTGGATGCAATTACCAGCGAAACGTCGTACTCAAATTGTAAATGTTGTGGTTTCACGCTTCAACACACCGGTGGGCTAAAGCAGTGAACTATTTGTCTTTTGTCAACGTGACACTTTTTTTACTGATTGGCCGTGTCGGGTGGTGGAGGGTTACGACACATTTATAAATAACGCGATCTAAACCCAAAAATCGTTGATTATGATACAATGCCTATGTACAGGTGAGCTGACACCGGCTTGGGAGAGGTAGTGCCGGGTTTGGGAGGCCTTCATCCAGCAGTGGATTGATTATAGATGACGATGATCAGTAACGTTAGCTTTCGAGCTGGATAATGAAATGAACACCACACGTCGCGACTTGATATCACATCTTATGACTCCATGGGGATGCGCGTACATTGTGTGTGACTTCGTCTTAGCAAAGGGGACGACCATTTAAACGCTGGGGTTTTTTTTTACCATCACGAAATTTTATTTGGAAAACTCTTCCATCAATCTGCAAATTTTTCTGTAGGGCATATGCTACATTTTCATTTATATTGGATCAGCTTTCCCAGAGCACAGCTGCATAACTTTACACTAACATTTCATTTATGTTGGATTATCCTGAGCAAAGCAATGGTGACCCCTTTGTGACACATACTGAGGGAAAGACAGACAGACGAATATAGCGAATTCATTGATTATTTCTAACCTTAGTTGTAGCGTGTTAAAAAAACAATAGATGGTACTGACAATCTCCAAACTGGAACATCCATCTCTAGTCCAATGTGGAAAAGGAGAATTTTTCTCATGATATCAACACCAGTGGTCAACATAAGTTATACGGTAATGCTAATTCAGTATACATCCAATTTTAAAATCCTCGTGTAGCCATGCATACTAATGTGTCCATGAATAATAAATAGAAAAGTTTTGAAATCCCTTGTTGACTGAACAAGTGTAACATCACACGCAGCACAGACAACAAACGTATTGTTACAATGATAATTCACCCATCATCTCCTAATTTGTTGATAATTGTTTGAAATCAGCATCAAGATTTTATTTTTGCAAAAATGAAATAATATTCTAAACCGCTCTATTGAACACAATTTGGTGATGCTGCGTCCACGAGCAATATTAAAATAAAACTCAACACACTACTCAACAATATTGACTTAAAAGAAAAAAATATATAATTAGTAACGTTTCAGGCAATGTTCCTGCTGCATAGCACGTACACGTTTTATGTAGCCAAGTATGTTATTCTTTTAAGGCAGTGTTGTTGATGACTGTGTTTTTATCAACATTAAGTAAGTAGCATAAACTGTACTGAATTTACATTGTGACCTCTCTTTTAGTGGCGATATCATCATTAAAAAATATATATCAGCACAATATGAAAGGTGACCCACCAAGAGAGTGATGAACGTTTAATGATTTTTATTGTAACCCTTTTAAATCTAACGTTGCCACATAATGATTATGAAATTAGGTTATTTTAAGTTAATCAGTGAAGTCAGGAGTGAAATAGTTAAGCTATTCTTACAATTTGAATACGTTTTAAACTGCCCTTCAAATGACATTAGACCAGGGATTTTTTTGAGTGATTGATTGAGTTCAACACTCAAGATCTTTTAACGTGGGGCTACTTAGCATGGAGAACGAGGCTCGTAGGCAGCTGGCCTCCTGACTGCTAAATTTGGGCCTGCCTCCCTCCGTGGCTGCTCCCTCATCTCCACCATTGTCAGTTTGCCAACTGACGCGGTGCGAACACTCGCTCACCTGCCTTCTAACAAACCCTTCTTTCGATTTAAAGCTTCTTTCGTGACTGCAGGGATTCATCTTCTTGGTTCTTTCGGTAAAGTCACGTAGAAGGAAAATAATCAAATAATAAAAATAACACGTAATAAAATATTTCTCACGACGTTTCGGCCACAACGCAAGCAGCCGTCTTCAGGTGGAGAACTGCCTTCTCGAAAGACCTGTTCTCCACCTGAAGACGGCTGCTTGCGTTGTGGCCTAAACGTCGTGAGAATTATTTTATTATGTTTTATTTTTATTATTTTATTATTTTCCTTCTACGTGACTTTACCGAAAGAACCAAGAAGATAAACCCTTCTTCCTCACCTGCCAAAGCAGCTCCTGCAAGGTTTCATGCATATTTAATTCGCTGGAAATCCCCCCCCCCCCCCCGAACGCTCTCTAAGAATCAAATGAACCGTGGCTCTCTGTTTTTTTTGCTGCTGGTGGTGCTTGTTTGCTTTGCCCGATGGTCGGCACGTCTTCTTTGCGTGGCAAATCTCATTTCTCTTCAGCTTCATTCAATGTGTCCTTGATTCGGGGAGCCGAGGCGTGGCACACTTGGGTATTATAACTGGAGTACATTGATCTAGATCAGAAACAAAACAGTCATTGGGTTTAAAAAAAAGTTATTCAAATATTGGAACGATATAATACAATATTTTTTTTCACGTTGAAACATACAGAAAATAATCAAATAATAAGTTGATTATACAGGCCAGATTTATTTTGCTGTAATACTACTGAAATGTGGATTATTGCCCACTTTAAAGATGAGCACATACTTTACAGGTTAATAAGTATTAGTTGATTAATTCATAATAATGTGAGTAAAAAAAGGTTTTAAGGACCCATATAATGTAAAATATAAAAGATGTATTTACGTATAATGTAAAAAAATAATATTTTTGTCTTCACTTTGCAGTTTTTTTGCTCTAGAAATTCATGTCCATAAATGTGTATTGCCTTTTTCTTATTATTACAAATGTAACAGCAAATGCTAAATCCATCACATAATGACACGCTATTGGGGACATTTATGTGTATGCCGTGGATAGTGTGCATTGTGCACAGTCAATTACATCTGTCCTGAGCTAGCCAGATTCGGACATTGCAGTGAGGCAGGGAGAACACTTTTTACGCGTTTACATTTTCCAGTCATTAGTGGTGATGCGGCTTCCAATCTGCACGGCTGCAGCGAGTGCGGTGACTTGCTCTGTCCACCAGAAATAATTGACAGAAAAAGCCACAGCACAAACCCAACGGAAGTCAGTCGATCGAGGGAGACCACCTTTAACGTCAGCCGGGCCGTTGCTTCTTTAGGTTGGAGGGCGCACACACAAAATGTCAATCACCAACAGGAGCCAGAATTAAGTGTCTGGAAAAAGCAATTTGTTTGACCTCTTGTAGCCCAATTTAATCAGCTAAGCAACAGACGCTGTAAAGTGAGATAAAGATGATGTCATTTGTAGCAATACTACAATAGGTAACCGATCCCAAGATACCTCGAGGCATCTTTGCTAACGTATACATGAAAATGAGGTTGACCAATTGACGGTGATTTTCAATGGATGCATTCAAACACAAACATTTAAATGCATCGCTGAGTCACATAATTTCTGACGTCAAATGTTTTCTTGGATTTCAAAATACTCTCGTGGTATTCCTAACCTAGATATAGACCGTGGAAATAGAAAGGGGCGTCTGTTTAAATTCATAATCATCAGTCGTATTTCTATCCACTGCTGGATGATGGCCTACCTAAGCCATCACAATACCACACAGTTCTACAATGCCACAATCCACCTCGCTCCTGAAATTGAGTTGATCTTGTCGCCCCATCTCCGTGGTGGTCGTAAATTCACACATTTAATCTTCTTTGGCAGCCATTCCATCAGCAGCGTGACACATTGGTCAACATCCCTTCTAGAGACAGGTCCTTCCCAGGCCCACTGACTCTCCTTACTGGTCAATATGATATCTCTTATTTTGTGTTTGTTTCCAAACCCATGTGTTTCCCAATATAATTAAAAACATGCATCTCTCCATGCATGCTCTTGCGCTTTTGTTCGATTCTAATTATCAAGTTTCGATGTTTTGGTTGCCTATGGCACAGTAGGATATATGCACTGATTGAAAATGTTCTTCTCCAGGCACAATGGTATGTTGTTGCTTCCCTTCACTATCACAATCAGTTTTCCAAAAGCACTCCCTCCTGCTGTTGCTCACCTCGTGGATTTAATAATTTTGATGCTGACAAAAAATGCACTCCCTTTCACACAATGACCAGCGTCGTAAAAGTAACAACAAATCCCATGACTGGCAAAACTAACAGCCGTGTCCCCATGCCCCAGACACTCCGCATTCACCCAGCCTTGGCATTCACTGAGAAGGTGAAGGATTAGGGAGCAGGTGTCCTGAGAACAGTGTAACAATGTTTTTGTTCCAGGGTAGTAAGTTTTATTTCCTAATGGCTTATGCCTCAAAAGTACAGAAAATGGCTATTATTCCCCACAAACCTTGTTTTTGTGGTCAGAACATTGATATTTTGAAATTAACCTATTTTCCAGAACATTCCAGATGTATTCATTGCTGAGTAAACTTCGAGTAACTTCTAGAGCATTCTATAACGTTCCAGTAATATAAATAGTAGTTTAAATACAGGGGCCATAAGCCTACCAGTTCAGTTTAGTTCCAGCTGCCTAAGTGGATACATATCTGCATTTTTCTGAGATGGCATCAAGAGGCTGTAAGCATCCGGCAGACACATTTTGCTATGTGTGCGGCCGATTTGTCAAGACAAGAGCGAAAAAGTACTCTGTGGAAGCATCTGCTAAGATGTGTGAGGCCTACAAGGCATATTTCGGCATGTCTGTCGGGGATGAAGACAAACCCTGGGCACCTCATTTCACCTGTGAGCAATGCAAAAAAACTCTGGAAGGTAAGATGGACAATTGTTGCTTGGAATTTTATGTTATTTGCTACAAAAATGTATAATTGTAAAAGTTTTTCATTTTAAAATGTTTTACAATTTTCAATATTATTGAAAAAATATATAATTTTTTAAAATGTGAGAATCTCTTACACATTAGTCATGGGTGAAATAAATATATTTTTGTAGGATGGTACAGAGGGGAAAAGAGAGCCATGAAGTTCACTATCCCAAGAATTTGGCGGGAACCCACTGACCACTCAAGCAACTGCTACTTCTGCATGGTAGACCCTTCCAAACGTCAAACTGGCAAGAATGCACCTGCTATCACGTATCTGGACCTTCCTTAATCCATTGCCCCGGTGCCACACTGCCATGAGCTCCCCATACCCACTCTCTGTGGGGAGTAACAACGTCAAGTGGGAGCCACTGGTGGACCCCCGGAAGGTGCTGATGCCACCACTGCACATCAAATTGGGCCTTATGAAACAATTTGTCGGTTCTGTAGATAAGGAGTCGGCAGCCTTCAAGTACCTTCAAGACTTCTTCCCTAAGCTGTCTGAGGCAAAGGTCAAAGCCGCTGTCTTCATTGGACCACAGATAGCAGATCCTGGAGTTCAATTAATTCCCCAAGAAGCTCGCTAGTAAGGAGAAAGTGGCTTGAAACAGCTGTGTCGCAGTGGTTCGTGGCTTCCTGGGCAATCACAAGGTCGAAAACTATGTGGAGCTGGTTGAGACTGATGAAGAACTACGGCACAATGGGCTGTAAGATGTCCCTCAAAGTACATATGCTTGATGCTCATCTTGATAAATTCAAGGAGAACATGGGAGCGTACTCGGAGGAGCAAGGCGAGCGCTTCCACCAGGATATCCTGGACTTTGAATGTCGCTACCAAGCACAGCATAACGAGAACATGATGGGAGACTACATTTGGGGGCTGATTCGTGAAAGTGATTTACAAACTCGGGTTGACACGATAACACGTACAATACCTCATATATATTAAACACAACTGCTATGCAGACAATATCAATACCAATGCTAATTTACAGTTGTACTGGTTAAAGGCCTCCTCGTCCCATAATGGTTATGCGTTTTGTTGTATACTTCACCATGCTGGTCAACGTGGGCTGATGAAGGGGAGACTAGCATGGGTTCGGATATCACTCGACAATTATATCAGCTGTGGTCTAGGATTGAGATAAGGTTACCCATAATGCACCTGAGCTATCCACTGCACCACAACAGTTGCAGCAAAGTAATATTGGGAATTAGTAATTAGTACACAATGTAAGTAAATAATGATCAAATAAGAGAGTGCTTTCTGTAGCTTTAGCAAATACACTTGGATAGTAAACATGATTTATAAAACCAATTGATTATTACCTCAAATGATCATACTCATTGAGATTGCCGGAGCCAATCAATGGATGGAATAATTGATTATGTTGGTCTCATCTGCTTGGCTTATATGGTTTGTGTGCAGTGTCCTGACCTGCCATTAGCTAATTCTAATACGGGGTCAGGATCTGCCCCACAATGCCATCTTACAGCAGAAAGTGCCTCTGATTGGTTTGTTGCACTAATGTGATGAGATCGATGCTCGTGATTGGTTACATTCCAGCTTGATTAATGGTGTTTCTGCACTTCAAAGTAGATGTTATAATGGGTGGGGAACAATATATTCAAATAAACCGCCGTGCACTATTGTTTTGACAACATACACTCACTGCAGCACTTGTATTTCTGCATTGAACAGTAATAGACAACTCAAATAATACATTTAAGGTCAAGACCCCTTCTAAGGGCAGATGATAAAACGCAATTACACACTCATAAATATAATAGACGACTTATATACATGTAAAGAGAAACATTTTACAATGAATTATTTGATGTTGTAAATGAAAATACAGCTGTAAAGTGTTGGCACTATACTGAAAACAAAAATGCATATTAGAGTCAATAAAGCAATGAAAACTACGTCACTTAAAAAAAGTTAAAATGTTACATTATATATTATTATGATTGAACGATGGGGCACAAACGTTCAATTTATATTTTTACCAATGTGATGCACTTTTAAAGCGTGTTGCTATGTTGATTCAACTTTCACAGCCAGTACCGTGATTCACAATGATGTGTTGGGTTCGGCAACTCATAATCTGACCAAATAAATTAAATGTTCACATGGTATAAGTGTTGAACATGCCAATTATTAATATTATTATTTCAGCTTTCCGATCGGACGAAGAACACTTCTCAGAATATTTTTTTTGCAATTAAATATGCAACGTTTTCCTTGAAATTACAACAAGCATCTTTAGGATACCAGGAAGTCGGAATACAATTCAGAAAGTCAGAATGAATAACCGCGTCACCTGCCAGGGCTTCTTAAAAATGTGTCAAGGATTGTTGACTGCTGAATTTATGGCCCCAGAAAATTGGTATTGTGATGACATCGTAGATTCTAATACGTAGGCTTTCGCGACCAATAGCATCCATGATATAGGTTTTTTTGGGTTAGATCCCGTAAATACAAATGTGTCGTTAAACCCACCAACACCCGACACAGCCAATTAGTAAGGTTGCAATTGTAAATGTTGTGGATTTGCTCTCCAACACACAACCGGTGTGCTGTACTAGTAACGAATTGGCATGTTCTGTTTACGTGACAAACCTTACTCATTAGCTGTGTCGGGTGGTGGCGGGTTTAACGGCACATTTATATTTACGCGATCTAACACAAAAAAACTATATTATGAATCGTAGATTCTGCATGTACTGAGTTAGTTTAGCCAGTGTGTTGCATAGTCAACAATCATGTCACTTAGCTCCAAACTTCCCTTTCTAAATATAACTTTGTAAAACAAAATAACAAAGCACAAGGGTAATTTTTGGTCAGACTAATTTCAGAAAGTTTATTTATCATAAATATATATTTATGAAAAAGCATCATGAATATAATACGATGTTTTATTTTTTGATGGGTTCCATCATAAATATAATACAATGTTTTATTTTTGATAGGTTCTGTCCATGTAGTTTTATATTCATTTCATTCGTTGACTTATTTTAAATGCCTGATTTTCGATATGATGGTACGATGGGAAGATCTAGGGGGGCATAGCTACGCCACCCAATTACCAGCAGTATTTCCCCATACCCCCCCCCTCACCACATTCAGAGAAAACTCCTCAGGGCCGAGGGAGGCAGTCCAGCTCAGTGAGTGAAAGAGGTCATCTCAGCTCATGCCATTGGTGCCACTAGACTCATCAGCTCCTTCCTTCCTGCCAGATCCCATCAGTGTTCGTTTTTAGAGCCCATACTCGACCTCCACGGCCAGCTCTTAAAAGTATTCCACTTACAATGGGTACCCCTCATATTGTATGTGTGTATGTGTATGTATGTTGAACTTATGTTGCACCGTACGTAGCCAACCGTGCTCATCGGAGGTGTGGGGGAAGGACAACAAACTAAACACACGAAAAAGCAGTTCTAAAGTCATGAGTTTTCCATCGAGATTTAAAAGTGCATAGCTCCAGTGGCTTCCTAATATCGGAAGGAAGAGCGTTCCAGACGGACGCAGAAGTGCATCTTAAAGTGTGGGATGCGGTGACCGTCTTTGTCCGATGGCCAGCCAACAGCCACTCTGTGGATGACGGAGCTCGCGTGGTGGTTTATTAACGAATATGTCCTATCTCATCACTGTGCCGCTGCCCTTCCGACCCCCTTGCATCATATTTACTGCCTTTCGAATGTTAATACAAATAAGGCAAACAGACAGATGCTAGATTGTGAGATGCATGATTGCCCAAAAAGTAATGTATAGAAAACGTGATCATTTAACATGACAATACGAGTCTTAAAAGACAACTGCAATGTGCGATACACTGTGTATCATGTGAATGAGGTCATATTAATGACGGCAACTTTACTGTATTTCAACTACAAAACGTTCAAAATGAAAACATTCACAAGCAAGCGAGAGAGCAGTAGAGTAGACCTATGCACAAGGCAGTGGGAGGCACATTTCCCAAAGCGCGTGAGTAAATGGGGCGGATTCAGGCGCACTTCACGTGAGCACACACAACACAAACTGTGCGGCTAACCGCGACGGTGACATCCGATTGACAGATCCGGCGGCGTTCCTCGCGTTGGCATTAAAAGGACGCCTCTCTCTTTTTTTTTACGATCAGAGGAAACAAGAAGATGCTCGGTGTAGTTGGCACTTTGCTTCGTTCATCATTTCGTTTAATTTTTTTTTATTTTTTTTAAATGAAAGATTTCACAAAAGATTTCACGCTCTGCTCTCCTCCTTCTTATCCATTTCCTCTCTCTCCACCCCCTCTCTCCCTACTCTTGTCTCTCTCTCTCCTGGGTGACCTGGGTCCTTTCGCGAGCACACGCCGACGCATCGACGGGCAATAGGGCGCTTGGGTCTGTCGGCACGGCGTGTTTGCCGATGTGGGCCACCCGAGTTCGATTCCCGCCCGCGACCAACACCAGAGCGAATTATCTCAAACGGTACCAGGGCTCCCCTCAGGTCGACTCGGTCCTCAAACGAGTACCCGGTGCGGTGTGTGTGCAAACATCGCAACTGGGGGAGACAAAGGCGGCCAGGCGTGGTGGTGCCGGCCACCCAGCCCCTCGTGTTACCCGTGCCGGCTACACGAGGGATCTTTTGTCTTCTTAGATGCGTGGGGTGAGCAGGGCACGGGGCTATGGGGAGCGACGGGAAATGCGCAGAGGCGTGAGGTGAGGGACATTCCAGGGATTTGTGAGTCCGTGGAGGGTCGGGGGGCATGTCAGAGGGAAGGTGCTGCCACGTGAGACGGGAATGTATGGAAGGTTTCAGAAATCGGGGGAAGAAGGTGGGAATTATGGTTGATGTTTAGGGCCAAAGGGAATATGGGGTCGTGGGAGAGGAGGGACAGGTTTTGGGTCGGTGGCTGTGGGAGAATTCGTGGCACTGAAATAAGGAGATATTTTGATTTAAAGCTTTCGTGACTGCAGGGATTCATCTTCTTGGTTCTTTCGGTAAAGTCACGTAGAAGGGAAATAATAAAATAATAAAAATGAAACATTATAAAATACAATTCTCACGACGTTTCGGCCACAATGCAAGCAGCCGTCCTCAGGTGAAGAACAGGTCTGTCGGAAAGACAGCGTCTGAAATAACATGAGAATTGTATTTTATTATGTTTTATTTTTATTATTTTAGTATTTCCCTTCTATGTGACTTTACTGAAAGAACCAAGAAGATAAGGAGATATGTCATGGGAAGTGGGCAAATGTCTGCCAATCGATATATGGAGGTGGATACATGGATATTGAAATGGTTTTAAATGATGCGATTGTTTATTCCACCTGGTTATGTTAAATTATTTCAAAGTATTAGTTCAGCAATTGTTCAATCAGGGAAACAGTAGCGATTTAATTACGTTCGCATTAAATAATGTACAGCTCCTTGTCAATTCTACTTCCTGATGAAAGATTCCCCCACGCTGTGTTGGCCATGGCGGGTTGTTTGACCATACTTCACCGCTCCGGTCAGTGTGGTTGAAGAGGGGGTGTTGCTAAGGACCGGTTCAGATGTCACTGCCCACTGATGTCAACAACTATGGGCAGGAGTCGAACTCGCCGGGTTCATTGTGCGGTGCACTAAACCACTGTGTCCGCTGCTCCGTCACGACTCTTACACGCTTTTTATTTAACTCACTCTGTCTGTTGTCTTGTAACTCCATTTTAACCCACTTCCCAATGTGGTATTGACTGCTAACTTGGTATACTTATGTCATACTGATGACAATATTATATTATATAAAAAAAATGTTACTAAATATTTTAAACAATCTTTTTAATATGTTATGTTTCAGCTTGCCTCATTGTTATACACGCTTTTTATTTAACTCACTCTGTCTGTTGTTGTATCCTTAAATCTCGTAACTCAATTTTAACCCACTTCCCAATGTGGTATCGACTGCTAACTTGGTATACTTATATCGTACTGATGACAATACTATATTCTATCATAAAAAATATATATTTTTTTTTAAACATGATTATTTTTAATGCTATGTTTCGGCTTGGGTCTAATTGTCCACGCTCAACTGACGTTGGCTGTAAATCACCACGGTCCCTTACGTTCTGGCAAGCCTCGGGGCCACTTTCTGGAGTCGTGGAGTTCTGCCATTACGAGTACGGTACATTTCATTAAAGCGTGTTTAAAAAAAAGTTTTTCAAATATTACTTATTTTATTACGTGATAAAATATATGAAACCTTATGTAATCCCACCGCAGCAGGTCATCGAAATTAAACATCTACACACCGAAATATCGATGCTCAGATCTTGGCCACATTAGCCAGTGTGCAATCAAGGACCATTGTACATGGAAGGGTAAGGCAACGGCACAGCGGACGTGGTCCTGCATAAGGAATAGAGGGAAAGAAATTCACAATCGCCAATTCTTCACCTTCTGCCTGTTGACGTCGGCACTACATGGTTGGCTGCTGCTTAATCTACAAATCAATTCTGTACCAATTCGTATTTTTTTTTCATTTGCATGCCCCTGTGGTATGAATGGGCTGATTACTCCAAGAGCTTATGATATCCATCACCTCCTGCTGTCCCGCAAGCCCCCTGGTTATATCTTAACATGTTGCGCAATATAATTTTAGAACCAAAGTATAAAAATCTAAATGACCTTCTCTCTGTGGACATGGATAATGGACTGCTATCTGCGCAGCCTACTTGGTAACCACGGAGCTTGGCTCAGAGTGTGGATGCACCTCCGTTGTAAAGGCGTCTTTCCAACAGTGCCCTACATCATGTGGTACACATTTAATTGGTCAAATTTACATTGTATTTTACAGACCAACTCTGGGTTTTTTCTGAGCTATTTCCAATTACATTGATGTTAGATTTTGATATACTATTGCAGGCCTTTGTGTAATTGCTTTTGCGTGTTGTTCATTCTTGAGTGCTGTGCTTACAAAATGTTTATATTTGTGTATTAATGTAAAAACTATTATTATTTTCTACATTTTAAAAGCCACTAAACAAAAAGCCTCCCCCGAGCATAAAACAGGTCGTCATTAAATAGATGTGAATTTTTAACTAATGCTTGAAATGCTCTGGTAACAATGTGCCATTATAATCACAAATTACGGCGGTGTTAATTTAATTTAAAAGTACAAAACAGTTTAGTCTGTTAAATGCCGTTGAAGCGTTGTAGGTTAATTTAATCATGTGCAACAGCAGTGAACTTTGCCTACATGCAAACTTTTGGTGCAAAATACAACGATGTGCAGATTATCACATCCTTCCCTACAGACTGTCAAGGCTTGAGGCTAAATAAATGCAAACGTGATCCAAACCCCCTCACTTACTTTACACACAACATTTGTGTCCCCACCGCATCGCCGCACAAAGGTTACCATCTGTTTCAGCCTCCGTGGGACCCCTTCACATGCTCGGTACGGTAAGATTGTGAGCGACGCTCTCTCTGTCTCTATCTGTATCGTCTCGAATATGTGAGTAGATTATTTATTTATCCAGACCGTTAATAGATACATATTTGTTTTTTTGCTGTTCAATGCAAGGTCGTTCATAATTGGCTTCTGCGTCCGGATGCCACACACGGCAATGGGTTTCAATCAAGGGCAACAAGTGACAGTGCTTGCACCATTTTACTAAAGGCACATATGAAGCTTCAGACAAATCGACCAGACTAAAAGCAAAAAAAAATGGATGTAACCGATTGATTGTCCATAATAGCTTCCAACGTGTGCGTGCGTGCGTGTGTGTATAAGTGGCGAGACGGCGGTAGGGAGTGGTAGTGCAGTGGTGAGCCCACTGTGATACGATCCCAGAAATTTTGGCGCTGTTCATGGTGGGTTACATTTTGAATATCGGTAACTAAACCCGGCCTGAGCCTTCATGCACCTTGTACGCCATGCTCGTCCTAATAGAGGCCATCTATAAGATAATACTATTTATTATAAGGACAATAAACCAATAAATATATTCTTATGTTTTTTCGGTAAAGTCACGTAGGTAAAAAATCTAAATTAAGAAAAGTAAAATAAAATAATACGTTTCGGAGGCAACACAAGCTTCCGTCTTCAGGTGGAACCGTCACAGCACGATAGCTGTATCAAGTGAGAGAAATTCCATGAAACAAATACTGTTTCTTGGAATTTCTCTCACTTGATACAGCTATCGTGCTGTGACGGTTCCACCTGAAGACGGAAGCTTGTGTTGCCTCCGAAACGTCGTGATTTTTATTTTATTTTTATTTGACTTTTGTTAATTTTAATTTTTTACCTACGTGACTTTACCGAAAAAAACCTAACAATATGAATCATTGCAGTCACGAAAGCTTCAAATCTGGTCATTGCATGTTGGTGAAACGGGGGGTGGAGGGATGGGGGTCACCCAGGACTGGTTCAGATCACTTGCCAGTGATGGTCGCCATGGCCGGGAATAGTGCAGTACCCTAAGCATCTCTCCACCACCCTAACCTTGTTATGCTCCAGTATTCTATTCGGAGTATGGCATTTTATAAGAGAAAGTCTTTGCAGTGGAAAAGCAGCTCGGTAACTGGCTTTGACAGTCGTTTTGATTGTTTTCTTCGAAAATGTTTCCGCCGATGTCAGAAACAACAATTTAAAAAGGCACCGCATTTTTTTTTTATTCGCCAAAATAGTAAATGAGAAATCTGTGAATGTTATACTTTTATTTTTATATATAATACAGTCATGTTTTTATGCCCTTGTAATAGAACCCCATTTGGGACAATATATATCTATAAAAATGTGTGTATGTATATTCTGAATGCGAATATGTTTTATATCAGAGGCATGTGCCATAAAAATGCATGCAATAAGCTGTTCCACACAAAGTTTAGTGATTATAGTAAATCAGGCATACATGCCGCCCTCACAGACCTGGGCAATGAATTTGTCGTTGCTCACACCCCCTGAACCCCGCTTTTATGTAGAGTTTATTCCCTCTTTTGCCTTCCAAAAATTTACGCCCCCTCTCTACATTAGCCATATCCTCTGTGATGCTCGTTTTTTGCCAGAGCGGTAACTTCTTACAATTAAGCTCTCAAGCCATTTCCATTGATACTTTCGCACACACACACACAGCGTAATTTTAAAAGTGTGTCTTACACCTATGAAATTAAAATAGATGCATCATTAACCCTTCCACCACGCGGCCAAGATGGCTGTCATTGCCGCCTGAGCAGACTTGCAGTTTGACGGCGCCCGACGACGTATTGGTTGGTGGTGCTGCCCCTAGGCGATGTCATGAGGGTCGCAGGAGTAGAGTGGAAAGAGTGCAGCTGCAGCTCAGATGGAAACTGCCCTCACGTCTTACGTACACACCAGAACCCTTCCGTCAACTCTTTGCTCGCTTCATTTCAGTAGAACAATTGTGGGCTAAACGGTTAAGGCGCTGCCTTCATGCTTTAATAAGGATAAAGTGGTATTCCTCAATGGCCTTGGAACACCATTATACAACACCAGCTTTGTCTGAGAGGGCCTATATAACATTACTGACGCTGAAATTCGGCTTAAACACTCTCACAGACACACTTTCCCCCCACCCCCCCCCCCAGAAGTCGACCTTGTCAGTTCTATCAAAGGGGTATAATTATCACCCCATTTGCTGAGCTATTTAATGACGGTGTGAGCTACGTATGGTACGAGATGCACAGCGTGCAATCTCATTGTTTTGTTAATAGAAAAAAGCACATCTTTTTCCGATGAAAGTCAAAGATAAAGTTAGGTTAACCAAAACTATTATTAATTTAAAAAAAATGCTTTAATAGGAATCACTTTAAGAGTCACAAATTGTGCTTTAAAAAAGACACATGGCTCCCTTTGCTGCACGTAGTTTGGATACGATTAGGAGTATTTTACCAGAGAAAAAAGTGCCATTTTACTATCACTTATAATGAGCTTAATTGCTTGACGTGTACACTTATTTTTTATAATTTGGTTATTTAACTGCAGTGGTATACAATAGGCACTTTCACATAACTGCATATGGAGTACCCGATTATGTTATTAAAACAAAAAAACTTCTCTGAATTATTGCATCACGTTGGCCATGACAGAGTGGAATCGGAGCGTGCACACAAAGTTGAACTCATCAAACAATCCATTGCATTGCTGAGTGAACAGGGACGATGTTTGGCATGGGCTATGTCGCCAAATCTCTCAGTTTCCGGAGCAGAAGCGAAGTTTATGAGTCAATGTTTTATCGTACGCTTGTGGCGAGTACATTTTTTTGTAGAAATGGACCACTTTGGCCACTTGCATTTGTTTTGCTTTACATAACTGAATATAAAGGGTACATGCTGACATTTTAATGACAACGCTAAAACTCGGTACCTTAGCGGTTTAACAATGGAGACAAATTCACATTTTTAACCCCGCATTAAAATATCAAATATTCACTAACATGTAAATCGGGCACAACATGTAAATGCATCGCGTTTTGAGATAACATTTGGAGTCCTGTGAGTCCACAAAAATAACGCGTATAACATTGTTAAACTCCTGCTTAATCCAGATTAGTATATCCACATGTGATATTGGTCGTATAGAAAATACTAGGCGAAGAAAACCATTTTCCCATAATGCATTGACCACTTCTCCACCGATATGGACATCACCTTACAGGCACACAGTGATGACATAATCTTGCTCTATTTTAGGCTGGAAACAGCAAGACTTCTTCACCATCCTGGCAAATTCGCTGATGATGCTGGTTGTAGTCACAAGCAAAACGTCGCACTCAAATTGTAAATGTTGTGGGTTTACTCTCCAACACACCGATGTGCTCAACTAGTAACTAATTGGCCCGTTTTTGTTCACATGACAAACCTTATTGGCTGTGTCGGGTGGTGGTGGATTAACAACACATTTATATTAACGCAATCTAACCCAAAAAAACCTTTATTATGACTAATATTGGTCCCGAAAGCATACCACGTGTTAAACATAACCTTAAATTGACCTTCACGTGACCGGCACCACCTCACTGAGACCACTTTGAGGGCAGAATCTCATTGCCCTCATCCTGAACTACGGCCCTGGCCACTGGCTCCAAATTTTAAGCACCACAGAAAGTCCACCTAGTGCGTCTGGATTCTGAGCGCAGTCACTTAATGTTTACTTGACGTAACTGAACACTACAGCACAGTCAACCTCATTGTAACACACACAGTGCATCTATAAACACATGGGAGATCAAACTAGCAAGATACATTTCAACTATAAAGCCCTTCAGAGAAATGGTGACCTGAATCTGTCACGCTTCAATAACTGCTCCAGGGACAAAAGTACTCGGATTAAAAGTGGCACTTTGGTTAATAACATCTAGCATTAGGTAGTATACCGTGTTTCGATGGCTTGGTTATGCCAGACTTCAATTGCCGATCAGTATTGCCACACATTCCAAACCTATTGAAGGAAATTGAAAAGCATCCTGGCCAATCCAAGTAGACATCTAAATGGCCGCATGAGTCGTGAAAGCGCGTGCTGGCATGCGGGTCGATAACAATTAAAAGTGGGTGGAATGCATCATCTCCCGCACAGGACAATGGGGATAGCGACGCAGACACCAGCTTCAGAAGGTTATTTTCACCATTGCAAAGAGAGCCCCCCTGCGGTGTGATGACACGTGGATATATGATGTTTATTTCCTGCTTCCAATGGGTAGAACATATCCGGAAATTTAAATAAACGCGTTACAACACCCAACTCCATCTTATGATGGAAAATCATCCACCGTCGTTGTGACTGTCTTGTAATATATATATATATTTTTTTGGGGGGGGAGGGTTATTTATTTGTAAAAGTTTATATCAGTCACGTCAACAGCATTGCTAAAAAACAACGTATTGTATCAATGTAAAAACAGATGTAATGGTATTCATACAGTATATACAAGTGTGCTGAAAATATTATTTTATACGGACTCTTCGAATGGTAACGGTGTGCATGTTCGCTATTTCGCAACCCACCACGACCAGGTTTAATGAGCCCATTGCGGGCCTACTCCATTCAACTGCAGTACTTTGGTACCGAGGTTAAGCTGAGTGAACAACGTTGGGGATAATCTCGCTCGCTCGCTCCACTGCACGATGTGAACTCGCGTCTCGCTGCCAAGAGGCCGGGATTGGACAACATAAGCCGTTAGGGCTTTTTTTTACCGCAGAGCTAAATATGAGCGTTGCAAAGAGCAAGCCTCGCTGAGCATGGAAACTGGATGAGTTAATATGCAATTAACACGTAAATCCAAGCCCAATCAGCCTTACACGCACGAACCCACTTCCAAGGCAGTGCTGGGTGGGTGGCAGCTATTATATTTGGGTGCTCTAAATGCTAATTGCTGTCTGCCACTGTTTTATTTTAAACAAAGGTTAGCAACAGCTTTCTTATTAACTTTATAAATCGAAGCTTTGACAGTCTGGAAAACACAATGCGCAACGCATTCCTGGGCATTTCCACAAGAATTGTACATTTCAAGTGCGTTCGTCTCACAAGCCTCAAATAGTTTGGGGCATGAAAGTCAGTACTTTGTGTCTGCTCGCGGCACTTCGTGGTGACCGTGAATCAACGTCACCGGCATCGTGATCCTTGAGGCATGTTTTGAGATGATGTAATGATAGTCCACGGTTGACTTCCCATTTGTCAGAAATGCTGTTTCAGATAGGGGGTAGCGAAAGGCAGGAATAGATGGTGGCCACCGGGTCTGTCACAGTTGTAGCACTTGATAAGCATCGCAGCTGGAGAATAGCGTGAACCAGGACAACGATCCGTTTTGTCAACCTGTTTAACCGTTTTCACTCGACATGCACCAGGCAACAGGAAAAGGCATAAACCCTCGACAGTGATGTCACTCGTTAGTCCTTAAACCAGTTCCAAAAAACGTCAGCTAGCAAGGCGCCGTACACGACGAGCCATTTTTGAAAGCGACCCTACAGACCCTTCTCTTGCGATCGTTTGGTTTTTGACACGAATGTTTCAAGAGGATGATTTTTTTGTGTGCGTTTTGACCCAATGAAGGGCAATTGAGAAAAAATAAAAACGCGCGTGACGGAAGGGTTAAAGCCAAGGAGAACAAGGCCGCACGTTCAGCTACTTACAGCGAGGTCAAACGTCTGTTGGCAATATCCGGCCATGTGGAGACAGGCCGGTTAGATTTGCCAGGGGACGCAGGAAAGCAGTGTCCTAGTCTTTCGGTGTCTATACACTGTTTTGTTCACAGTTCAAAACCATACAATTACAAGGTTCAGGATGATATGTCTGCAATAATATAGCAGCTGCTGCTGCTACCATCACCTGCGCCATTAAAACCATAATTACACAAATGTAAGAGTTATTATAACACCACTCTTATGGTCAGAATAGGCATCTTCATCATTAGTACAGAAGCAGCGTTCTAATAATTTATTTATTTTGTTGTAGCATTACCCTGTGAGCATTTGTAGCATTTAGCAATGATAAGCTAAAACGAAACTATGTTTATTTTAGCAGGTAAAGCCCATGGAGCTATGTAGCTCTTTTGCAGAAGCGACCTGGTTACAAATGATAGCTCAACGAAGTGGCTTATCACGTGGACATTTACAGCAGCTAAATCCTTTAAACGCACGTGTCTAAATGTGGAGGGGAAACCCGGAGGACCTGGAGAAAAATCCCCATGACAACAGGGAGAACACGCAAACTCCAAATATACAGGTGTAAGGGTCGGGATCGAACCTACGATATCTTGTATACAAGGCGAGGCAGATAACATCTCACTATCGTGGCGCCCAAATGCTCTATAAATAACAATTATAAATGTACATCTTTTTGTCAATCTACTGCTGGAAGATGGCCTCGGCCAAGCTGTATCGGTCATGGGGTCGTTTGACCATACTTGGCCGTGCTGGCGAGTGGGGGTTGGTCTAAGGGTGTCCGGGACCGGTCCAGATATCACTCGTCACTGATGTTAGCCATGGCTATAAATCAAATTATGGTCACCGTGTTAGTAGCACGATGGACTCAGCACGTTTTCACATTCCCTTCTACTGATATAATCCACATTAATAGCTCCTCACAATTGTAACGATAACTACACATTCACACAAAAGGTTTCACAATTAATTTGTGTTTTCTCTCTCTGTCTCTACATGCATACAGTACATAGTTTCTCTCAAAAGCCACGGGAAGTCGGGCCAATATAAAATGCAACAATAATGGCAGCCAACGGGGAATTCACGCGTTGGCTTATATTCTGTCTCACATCCACAGACAACATTAGGGGGGGGGGGGGGGTTATCCGTTTCATCATTCAAAATGTATGATCGTGGTGCAGTATCGGTTAGTCACTAGAGGGTCCACTGTACAATTCTTCACTTGCATCACTCAATCTCATATTCTGTTTCCTGATTAGTCTCTGCTCCAGTGACTCTAATGGTTTTTCCTCTCCAGGTATACATCATGCTGGTAGCATTACGTACCAGGTCTCATCAGATTGTCGCTGGAAGGAGTTCACTGCTCCTCCCCACCTGACCTGGTATTTCCTCTTCCAACCTAAAGGGGTCATTTAGTTTTATCGCCTTGCCTCTTTTCATGAGCCCAATTTGCCGCTTGCAATCTACTCACTGCAATCAGAAGTCAGACCTAATTCACCTTATTTTCCACAATTACATGGGTTTTTTTGAGTCCTAAAACATGTAATTTGCCAACCCCGTGCTGTGTTTCCACAATAATTGCCCTAATTTTTGCGCCACCATTTTGCTGTTTTATCTCTGCTCGGTCACCCCTTTGTCGCTTTGAATCCCTTCCCTTTTGAAAAGCTCCCCAGTGGAGAAACCCCTTTACTGTCGCCACTCACCAAAACCGTCGAGCGAAAAGCCATGAAGGAAGAGACGACGCGCAATAGTGGATTAAGTCCAACCACAGCATAATTCATATTTGTGTAAAAAGCGAAGTACGCCAAAAATATTAAACAATAATATTTCAACACATTGCTAAATTTGCCGACAATGTGAACACAACTCCTGCGCTGATTGAGCAATGCATTTCTAAAAGATACCCCTCCTCCACCTAATATATTAAATAATCTTCTGAAAAAATAATATTTCTACGTGTTTTGCATTGTATCCAAAAACAGCAGCCCGGAGTCCATGAGAGGTGGTGAAGAGCGGGGGTCCCGAGGAAGCGAGCGTGTCATTGTTCACATTACCTTCCTGTTCGCATGCAGCGCCTGGCCAGCGTCCATGGCTCTCGTCTCGTGAGCTGCACGAGCGTAACCCAACTGCTCCCACTTCACACGTTCTCCAGAGGTTCCGAAGCGCCCTTCTTCAGCAAAACATCAGCTTTCTCCCCTTCGTGTGACGAACACCAGATTTCCCGAAACGCGCATTTACGTTTTCAGTGCCGCTCCGGTGACAAAGCAAAAAAATATATATCCGTAATCAAGGGAGGTATTTGTTGGCATTTATTCACAATGCACCACATGGGCGCATTGATGCTTTCTTCAAAACATGCTGATCATACATATAGGTGATTAAATGCACGGCTTCCGATTGTGTTTAGTGTGGCATCCGAGAGTTCTAAGAGGTAAATGTAGAAATGCTCCGCTCTATCCGTACACTATCATTTGCGTCCATAAATAATGAGTGTCCAATTTTCAATGCAACCATGCGATGGCAGATTAATTGGCAATCAGAGGTGATAATTACACTAAAGGAAAGCTAAGGGAATATAATTTATACCAAATTTAGGTTATCGCAAAATAATGTCCTTAATATAGCTTGTCATAAGGGGTCATGATCAATTGACTGCTGGATGAAGAACCTTAAGACGTTGCCACCTCTCACAGACCTCTGATGCGAGAAGCTGTGAAGCACTTCAACTAATTTCAGTGCTCCGTTTCCATGGTGGATATTCTCGTAGGGTGCCTTCCCTCCTTTGGTTTCCACTCCTTCATGCGCATCGACGGCCATCCGTAATCTACTCCTTGCAACATGGCCTGGTCATGCTGGACATGTAACTATGTTTCGTAACAGTCACAGCGTCTCTAAGTTGTCTATGTTTCTCAAATCAACGTGTTCTGCTGTTTATCTCTCGTTGTAATTCCACGCCAGCATTCCTCCCTGCTTCTTTACACACTTTTCACTTGCTGTTCACGTGTCTCAACCCAGGACCGATGGCAAACAGGCGTGATGCAAATTGCACTCTAACATAGCCGTGAGAGAGTGAAAAGCTAATTACAGGGAGAACCAAGATTAGCTTCCTCCTCATAGCAAGTAGCTGCTATCATCAGATAGCTAATTATAGACCAACTCTAATCAACAGCTTGAAATGCAAGAGGATAAAAAATATTAAATGGATGTCACCACTCTAGTTCGTTTAGTTATCCCGAAATATGTTATCGTTTATTTTATCTATATTTTTGTTTTACTCAACATGCAGACAGGCTGCTTTAATGGGATTTCACTAAAATAGTTTGCAAATCAATATCGAATTGCATTGTAGTAACAAGTCCGTTCGAAATGCATAACGATTATGGTATACCAACCAGCGAACAGTGGCAGAGATATTTATCACAGCATACACTCTTGGCACTTTGAAGTACCTCTGCCTATCATAAGTAAAACATATATATACCAGTGCATTGTAACAAATATATGTAGGTGTATGTACCTTGTCTGGGTCTGCATTTACAGTGAAATAAAATGTTCGTCCAATACTCCCAACAACTGATGTCCTTCATAGGCCAAGGTCAAGGGTGAGACACTAAGAAGATGCCCTCAAGCTGGCCTGGAGGCTGAGGCCTGTTCTTGGGGGCTCAAGACCGGCAGCCATGGCTAACATCAGCGGTGAGTGATTTCTGGTTGGGTTCCAGCCCCACTCTTCGTCACTATTTCACACTGAGCAGCGTGCTCGAGTGCGCTCAAACGGGGGAGACCATCCTTCCAGCAATGTATGAGCAGAGAGATGCAGACCGCTTATGAAGATTGTAACTTATGCACAAACTTACAGCAGCAATATAATAATCTCTTGCGTAAAAAAAATCTGTCCAAGAGAACATGGAGCTATAGGTAGCAAGAAAAGCCATACAGCCAACCTGTTTCACTGAGTGGAAGATGCAGAATCAGAGCTTGAATGCAAAGCCATGAAGCACATTACGTATTATAAACACTTAACATCCTGCTGTTTGCACTTCGATGCTATAATCAGACAACGTGACGACTTTATCATCCTAACAGACATCAAACCGTATGTCGAGGTCTGTTCAAGAAACACGGATTTCTTAATCTGAAATAGGAAGCCAACGTGCTTTGTTTTACTAATATTAAAGACAGTTAATGACCAGAACGTGTTCATCGAAAATAAGAAACGGAATGGCTCAGTGTGGGAGAATGGGTAACCACGCTCAAAGTGCACAGTAGCAACGCCAACTGCTGGACTTCACTTGCACGCAATGTCCTCTAAATCTCTCGCGGTCACTATTTATTTGTTGACTGCTACGGGCAAAATCAATTAAACAAAATAATGACTTTGTTGATATTTAAAACTACAGCGGTAGTGCTTGTTGTGTGGATTTATTAACATTGCTGCCCTTTTACTGCTAAGATCTTGGCTCGTGCCCGTGGACTGTTACAGTTTCCTTTGCATGCAGTGTATAGATTTAGTGATCTACAGCATGTACCCATGTGAAAAAAAAGAAAGCAGACAAAACAGATGAACAAGCAAGACTTACCAACACCCTACACATGGGCAAAATTAATCAATGTACGTTACATGTTTTGAGGATTTAGAAAACACAAATTCAGATGTAAAAATATATGTTACATTAAAAAGTGCTGACAATTATATTTACTCTTAACGTGTCAACATTGTCATATATTTAGGCATTATTAAAACTGCAGTGAAACATTGTGCCCATAAAGACTGCAGTTATGTTTTAATATATCCAGTCGAACTAACGTTATTGTGTGGTGTCCTTGTAAGGCACTTTGAAGACCCATAAATGAAAATTTATCCTCATTTCTACGGAAGTAACATCCAGTCACACTTTGCATTAGTCGGCTCTATTATTCCCATTACAACAGCAATCTCTTATAATTTAAGTCATGCATAGTGTGCTGTTACTACTCGCGCATGAGTTTTGTAAGAGAGACATGGCCTTTTTTGTGGGCGCATCTTATGATAATGATCTAGGCCGCAATTTTTTCGCACGGTAACTTTCAGTCAAATTCACGGCCAATGTGTAAACAAAACAATAATCCACAGGAAGGTCATAGAATAAGCTGGGCTGATGGCCCATTTAAAAAGTAAAAAATATATAGTTTCAAAAAAGATACCACGGGTAAAAGAATTGTTTAAAAGCGAAACCAAATGGACATTTTAAGTAATTTTGGTCAGTTTATTTATGGCATTTTCAATTAATTTGGATAGAATGAATAAAAAAGAAAATGTCGATATAGGTCACAAGCTGCATAGATCGGCTCCACACCCCTCCCAACCACCTCACCCACAGCGCCCTTCCCTTCCACTGCCACCGCGCGCAGCGTCTGAATGCTTCAGGGGGTGACTTTCTTCAAAGCAAGTAAAAGAAGCGCCGATGTGGCGTGTTATACAGCTATTCCAAAGATTTCATAGAATCCATTCGAATTCACAATTTCCGTGACCACGGTAACCCTCCGCGACAAGATCGTAGCCCCGGTTATAGACACATGTTCCTGAACGCAGGTTTCCATTATTTACTTTTCTGCATCTTTCATCCTGAGATGAAAGCCATCCTCAAATAAGTAATATATATATTTTTTTAAATCTTACGTGAAAAAAAACGCAGACATCCATGCTGCATAGGAAAACTGCATTTGCATCAGATGGCATGAAAGGGCATGCTCATTCCGGCCAGGTTGCACGTGGCACCTTATTACTCTTGCCACAATGCACATCGCAGCCAGGCCGTGTCTCGGAGCATTTTCCATACCACCGATCAAAGAGGGAGATGACGGTGCTATTTGTCTCAAACAGCACAGCACACACTTTGACGTACCTCTGCCTTCGTCAAGGGAAGGACAGCTTTACCACTCGTATCAAAGCAGGCCATTTGCCGTGAAAATAACAAATAGGTCATATGCAATTCAATCACTAATCTGACTGTCTTCTAGAGAGACAATAACTATATCGAGCTGAAATAATGCGTGAAGCAGTGTGTTTTGCCATTGAATGAATTCACGTGTATTTAATAATACCAGACAATTTAATAATACCTTTTTATTTAAATCTTTCGTGACTGCAGGGATTCATATTCTTGGTTCTTTCGGTAAAATCGCGTAGAAGGGAAACAATAAAATAAAACAAATATAAAACAATTAAATTCTTACGACGTTTCGACTGCAACACAAGCAATCATCATCAGGTGTGAAAACACACACACAAATGTGGTTGTCGCCTGATGTAGCTAGTTGTAATTACTGGCAAAACGTCGTACTCAAATTTGAAATGTTGTGGATTTACTCTCCAACACACCGGTGTGCTACCCTAGTAACGAATTGGCATGTTCTGTTTACATGACAAACCTTACAAATTGGCTTTGTCGGGTGGTGGCGGGTTTAACGACACATTTATATTTACACAATCTAACCCAAAAAATATCTATTATGGATATTAGTAAACAACCACATACACTTAGCATGTGTAGTAAGTTCAACTGAGTCACAGACGTTGTCTTGGGAGCAACACTATTTATTCAATAAATCAACACAATATAACACAACCTACAGTTGGGTGTTGAATGCTTATCTAGCCACGCTACGGCAGAACTAGACACGGTTCGCTATCCCGGCCCGGACCACGAGCTGGGTCCCGGACTGCGTAGCTAGAGGCTTCTTTTACCCAACGTGGATCTTCATCACCAGCAACACGAAGAACCCCGAGCCCCTCACGGAGCCCCCGTTATATCGGCCTGGGCTGGGGCTGGCTCCGCCCCTCACCCCGCCCACCTTCTAGATCTCTCCGGCTCTTTCCCGAAGGCTCCCCGAGAGCTATTTTAGACCACCTGACCACCCAGCGGCTCCCGTCCACCGGTGCCCTCCCCTCCAATATAATCCGGTCACGTGTTGGCAGGTCACCCAGCGTATCATGCCCCAACGTAACCCTGGCTGGCTGACACTCCCTCTCGCTCCCTCACCGGGAGCCCACACTGCATACTGCTCGCGGTGCCTCCGCGCTGTCCAGCGCTCACGCAAGCCCCGCTAGGGCTGGTGGTACTCCGCCCAGTAAGCGGGCTACACATAATGCCAACACATTATCCGCCGTGGCTTCGTAAGCCCGGCACCACACAGTGGCAATCACAGTCACTACACATGTACAAATAAATATAGAGAATGATGTTTAGTGACATGAATACATCATATCTAAATTACATGCAAAGATCCACTTGCAGTCGATTTCAAGGATCTTTGACAAAAAACAGCCATTTGGCAGTGATGTGCACTGCTTGTCTGAACAGCCACAGATGCATCACTCTAATGCACCTGCAGAGGCACGGGCCCTCCTCTGATGTCCTCTGACAGTTGCTGGCTTGGCATCAAATTGTGGCCATTGGCATGAGCGAAGAAGCCAATGTGACAGCACGGCTGCTCAGCAAGGCCTGATGAAGAGAGAGAGAGAGATAAAAGCTTTGTTGCTGCCTTAACTGGCAGTCCACATTGAGCAGTGAAGAGGAGCAAAGAGATCTTTAAAGAAGTACCGTAATACCCCGCTTTACGTCGGGGATGCGTTCCTGAAGGGTGTTATTTTTTGAACCACCGAATGTTTGAGTCCATTTAAATTAAAAGAAGAAGTAATTTCCATTACGTCGACATAAAATGTAATACTTGGGCAGAGGTGCCATATGTCACGCCTGTTTAACTATTCTCCCTGTGTGCACATGCCATCTTCCAAACGGGCATAATGCGTTTGATTTGTGCTTTGCTGTTACATTTTTTGTAAACAATTTTTTTTATGATTACTTGCAAACGTTATCTAAAAGAGAGGAATGTACAATATATCAGCCAGACGAAGAAACCACAGACATGAAAGTTAAAATGTTATAAAATAGACTTTGGGAATAGCTAAAAAAACTAATTTAAAATACAAAAATCTGCTTTCAGTGGTGTTGATTGTGAAAACGGAGTTTTGCACATAAGAAATGTTGCTGGAGGCAAACACGTTTCAGCAAAGATTAATCACGATAAATAAATATCCTCACTGCTATGAGTGGTAGCCCAACATAAGTTATACGTTTGTAAAAAAACAATTGGTAAATGTTAATGTCACTGGGCCGCATGTGGAACTGATATACATATTTTATTTCCAGTAAAATGTCATGAGAATGTTTTACAACTCAAAATATATTTGAAAATCAAAGGTTAATACGTTATTTTCAGTAGTGTTAAATTATAGCGCAAACTTTATTTTGAAAAATTAACACGTGAAAACAATACACATTTGCAAGAAATGTTAATCTTCGGAGGAATAATGTAACAAGGCCTCGTATGACATCCAACCAACTTATGTTGTTATTAAGCCCATACATCAAATATATTCTGCCCGTCAAATCACCTGCGCACTGTACATTGCGAGAAATGCTATAACGACTAAACATTCACTATCTGGAATGGGAACAGACTTAATGACCCAACGGAACGAGGGCATGCTGTGATGTTGTGTGCTCGCTACATAGCACCCGCACAGGGCTACGATTGCATTTTGAAAAGTGTCTTTGCTAAAGCAAACTCTTCAAGGATATGCGGTGACCCAAGCTATAACCTCCAATCGATATGAGTGCCCCTCTTGTAAAAAACATAATAATACTCCAATGCTCCGTGGGAAGCTCACTCGTAGAGGGAAAAGAGATAGAACAGATGTTCTTCAGCATTATTTCAGTGGCCCATGCTCTCACTCAAATTGTTGTGTTTTCATATGTATTTTTTTAAAACATGGCTCTCACTGTGGATTCAAATGCGAAAAAGACCTTGAATTCATAAAAAAAGAGTCTACTTCCAGGCTGCCTTGCCTACAGAGATGCAATTAAACTGACAGGATTTCTGAATGCCATTTTCTTTTCTTTTTTTACACAGCGGTGCCATAGCCCCTGGCTAACACGCAATGCAATGGAACAGTAAACACAGAGGGTAAAACTTATTGTAGAAACACAGTACCAAAAATCATGTCCTGAAATGATGGAGCACAACTATGCCATTCCAGGAAATGGTTTTTAACATTGCATTTTCTTTTTTAAATTGTAAAAGAAATATATTTACAACAGGATACAATGCGTAAAAACTTACTGTGGAACAATGTGCATATGTTGTAGTAGTTTTAATGTTCAGTGCTATATGTAAAACATTAATTTTCATGCAACACGACTCATTGTTCATTGCATACAATTCATTGCATTCATAATACCAATGTTCCTCTGCCGGGAAATGGAGCTGTCCCCTACTTTGCTCCTGAAATCCATCAATGAGAACCCAGTGGTTCAAATGATTTAGTACATCTGTGCAGTATCACATTGGACCAGAGGAAGAGGTATTATCAGTAGACCACATGAGTCATTTCATCTGGCACAGGTCTCGCTCAAAATTAATTTCACCGCGGGTTTCTATTCAGCTGGGTTTATATTTAGAAATGAGAGGCAGAGTATGGCTTACCATGTTATGCCACGTATCTTTCGGGAAAGGTCAAACAATAAGCAAAATTACAACTTTTTATTTTATCTTTAAGATTAGTTTTTTTACAGTTTCAACCAAATTTTCTTATTTGCATGTTATGCTTGAAAGGCTTTTTTTCGAAATGTGTATTAGAATCCATAATAAGCGTAGTTCATGCATACTGATGTGCAATTATAAACAAATTAAATAACAAAAGAAAAAAAGGATGTACAAACATTTTTAAAATTGTATTCAAAAACTTAGTGTACACAGCTGTAAATGTGTTCATTACAGAGCTTCAGGGCCATGCGGTAACCAGGCCGAACCTGGGAATAGGATAATTGCTTTTGGTCCTGAGCAACATTTTACGGGGGATAACAGCATTTTTGAAAGATTTATGAATTGCATGTTTACAAGTAATTAAAGAACACTCCCTACGGTGCATTTAATCTGCCGGCCTTCGTGCAGCACATGAATGCATACAACGGAAAACACGGTAGCGCAAGTGTTTGTTTTTGGCAGAAAGGAGGTTTGTCAAACAACTCTTGAAAATGTATGGTAACTTTTGTTGTTGTTGGGGGAGGGTTTAAGATTTGGACGAATATTTGCCCGAATGCGGCATTCACGAGCAAGTACAGCTGTCTCGGCAAAACAAAGTGGATTCCCGCACGTGACACTAATGGCTACAGTGCGTGCAAGTTTACACCATTGTCATTAGACATTCTGTTTCATCTCAAGAGCAGTACATATCCATACATTTTATATCACAGCCAATGCAAACGCTGCATAATGGATAGCAAATCCGAGATGCTCGATGTTTTCAACCATGAGTATGCACGCCTTTGTATCCCCGGTCCTGTTGCAGACAACGATGGCATGATCGTTATAATGGCCAATGGGAATGAACTGGTGGGGAAAATAAGCGTGCAGGCTGAGAAGTTCGGCTCAGGATGAATATGAAGCGCAGAGGTTGCGCACAAGTTTGCTCAACAATTGGGGAGATGTGTCTGTGAGACGCGACTGGCAAGCACAACGGAGGTATGCGAACCTCGGGGCGGCTGTTGAAAGAGGGCCGGAGTCCACAAAAAGGTGCGAACAAAGAGGTACATGAGAGCAGATTGGAGTGCTTTTGTCAAAGTGAACTGATAATGAGGAGCGGCTTCACCGATGTGCCTCAAACGTGCGTCACTCAAAATGGAACAAGGGGCCGTCCATAAATGACGTCACGCACCTGGGGGGGGGGGGGTCAGACATTTGTGACGATGTGTGACGAGGGGAGGGGGGTGAGAGATGTGACGTCACATCAAAATGCGCAACTTTAAATATATATAGACAACACGTTCTACTTAATTAAATAGACTTTGTAATAAATATATTCTCCTACAACATCAAAGTGCAACGCCACATTAAATACGCACTACAATGACAATAGTTTAAAGCGATTTGAAGCATGTTTAAAAAAATGGGGGGGGGGGGGGGGCAGAGCTTTGTGATGTCATA
Organism: Lampetra planeri; assembly: GCF_965212315.1. Classification (NCBI taxonomy): domain Eukaryota; kingdom Metazoa; phylum Chordata; class Hyperoartia; order Petromyzontiformes; family Petromyzontidae; genus Lampetra; species Lampetra planeri. The sequence goes on along the minus strand of NC_136118.1, from coordinate 12,437,223 downwards.
TTTGAGGGGGTGGGGGTCTGACTTTTTGTAACGTCGTGTGACGATGGGGGGGGGGGGTCAAACATCGTCCAAAATCGCGTGACGTCATTTATGGAAGGCCCCCAAGCACTGAAGAGTGTGCAAGTGGAGCGTTGCAATTACAATAATATCGATAAAACAAGAATAAGAGAATATTCGCCAAGTTAGGAAGACCGTGCTGACTCGCACGAGTGCCGGTGTGTCGGCCTGGCCAGGCATGACAGCCGCTGGTCTCGGCTAACGATCGAGGGTGCGGCTAGGGCTGAACGATGAATCGATTTTAAATCGAAATCGCAATTTGAAGCAATGCGATTAGCAAATAGCATAGGCTGCGATTTTTTGCGATTTGAAAAGTCCTGTTACTTTCTTATTGGAATTTTTTCATCTTTTTATGATTATAACTTTATTTATTTAACTTAACAATTGTTATATGTTTGTTCTATTTCAACTAAAACATTTAAATAAATACATGTTGGAAGCAATTCATATATTTTAAGTTCCCATCCTTGCATTCGAATTTCTAGAGCAGTTCATATTTTGATGGTATCATGTGGTAATGCTCCATCACATGTTTTAAATCTATTACACAGTGAATATTGAACTGAAGCTTGACTTATACAAATTAAATCGCAAATCAAATCGCAATCGCAATATCTGTCAGAAAACCCGCAATTAGATATTTTCCCCAAATCGTTGAGCCCTATCCGTGCAGCCCAAGGGGGTTGTAGGTGGAGCATTGACGCCAGCTCCTGTGCAGGTGCCAGAGATGGGATTGTGAGAGACGGCATCGAGTCAATCCTCGGGTGGATTGAAGCGTTCCTCCAGCAGTGGATCACTATTCATGTTGATGGTGATATATCTGCAGCAGTATATCGGTGGGCATTTACAACTCGGTTGTGTGTTTAATTGATGCCAATCGCTGATCGTCAATTGCACACGGGAAGCGGAAATGTACTGGTGTTCATTAACAAGCGTAAGATAGTAACGATGCAATAGAGCAATGTTTTGCCGATGAACTCAAATATTAATAACGTTTGCGGAGTGGTTAAAAATGAAAACGATGTCAACTTGGGAATAAATTATATTTTCATTTCTTACTCACGTCATTCATTATTTTCTTGCAGCAGCATGACCAAGTGGGTAGCCATTTTATATCAGCAGAGTGCTTTCTTATCTTATAGAATAAAGCAATTTATACTCAATAATGCTCAATTTAGCAATGGATAATATCTTTAAAAAAAATATCACAGGCACATTTGGACTTAATCTTGTAATGGCTCTTTGATATTTAATTTACAGCAGATGATCAACTTTAAGAATGCCCCCACATAATGTCTGAGTGAATGTGAAATTAAAACTGATAATTTACCATCCATAAGACGAGCACGATCATGACACTCTTAGTTGGTTAGGATGTATATAGCAAGTATATTTATAAACAAATAATAATCTACAGCCATTTATGAAAAAACTGCTGGTTGAAGGCCTCCCCTAGTTGTGGTTACGGGGGTTGAGGGACCATACTTCACCACGCTCACAAGTGAAGTTTGATGAAAAGGGGGTGAGGGGTTATGGGGCAAGGATGGGTAAGGCGGGCAAGACCAGTTCCGTTCTGATATCAATCACCACCTGATGCTAGCAGTGACCAGGAATTGAACCCGGCAAGTCGGGTTAATAGCGCAGTGGGTCAATCACTGCTAAATAAATTATCGTGACAGTAATATTATTTTTTTTATCAAAGTTGGTTATTTTATATTTGGCATTGGACAACTTTGTGCGTAAAAAAAACAATGGGATTCTTGAGATAGAGTGCCTATCAATATACCACTTAACCTGTGCAGAAAACTGCCAAAATTACTCGAAAAGCAACTTACTAGATGACACAACACGTCATTGTTAACTCTTTGAAAACCCTTTGGAAGCACTATCAGTTGTACCAACCCATTTACTTTCGTATGTTCCACTCAGCAGGGTCGATTTATTTTCCAACACAATCAGCAAACATACTGCAGAGACAAACAGCACCATGCTTTAATGTATATTTATGAAAGTATATTTTTAAATCAAAATTTTCCTTTTCAGGTAAAAAAACATAGAATGATGTATTCTTGAGGCTATACCCATTGTATCTTCATAGCATGGTTGTAAAATTACTTTTATTTTAAATTTCATGGGCACACTGGGAATGTATTGCCTGTTACTAATTGCACCGTGAAATTATTCTATATCTAGTGGCATTTCCAGTATCAAATGACCTCGGAGAGTAGGAAAGGATGAAAAAGGTAAGTATTAATGGAAACTAAACGTGAAAAATTTCCTTTTAGGGTCAGTAAATTATACCATTGGTAATTTAATAACTAGCAGACCAGTTTGGGGCCAGTTGTGTTAATTAAAAATGTGTTTTTGCTTTTCAGACACGAGGAGATGAATTGTTGGTTTACATAGCGACTTTCAGAAAATGTAATCACGAGCCTGCTCTGTTATGCTAATGTAGTGTTTTTTTTGTCATTAGCACGTAAACAAAAGATAAATTAAAATAACACGTCAGATGTTGCGAGTAACTTTTAGTTTCAATTTGCGATGAATCGTGGAGGCAATGAAACATTCAGGGCCTTGTTTCTAATCGATTGGAAGAGTGCCACAAACTATTACTACTGCTGCATTCATGGTGTTGTCTGCTACTTGGTCTATTACTTCAAGCAATAGAACAATATCATGTCCCCGTAACCTGAGAAGTCCATGCATAGCATATGGCATTGCCTTTAAATTTATAGCACATTTAAAACTACAATCTCGCAAGCAATCTTTCACCCGAATGCGCCTGTCCTGGTGTGCAGAACTTGCACATGGCTTAAAGAATTTCAACTTGTAATGCGGCTCACAGTATCGCTCACTCTCGTCGAGAGAGAACAGCTCAGAGCCACGAGGAACCACAGGCAGGCAAGCGGGAAGGCTGCCTCGCGATGAGCCAGCGCCAACAGTTGCCCAGGCACTGCAGTCCTCTATATATTAAGGTGTTAATAATTCATAATAAAGGTTTTTGGGTTAGATCGCGTAAGTGTAAATGTGTCGTAACCCTCCGCCACCCGACACAGGAAGGAATTTGTCACGTTAACAAAACGCCAATTAGTTACTACTTCAGCCCAACGGTGTGTTGGAGAGATAAATCCACAACATTTACAATTTGAGCCTACGTGTTAGACTTAATCATTGTTTATACGTGGGAGGAGGCTGGAGCACCAGTTTCGTTCGAGGGGGAAACACTCTTTTCTAATACGTAGGTCGTCCGAGTTCGAAATGAAGCTCACGATTCCAGTTCCAAAAGAAGGGCCCAAGCACCTTCGGAAGACCGTGCCGACAGCGCATCAAGGAGAGAAGCTTTCTTCAGCCACCAATTTGCTCAGCGTCTCAGCCAAGCCAACTGTGCTGCTAAAATGTAAAAAATAAAATTTTCCTTAAGCCACAGAAACCTTTGCAGTCAGCAGCCTGCATAATTTGCATATGGACTGCCTAAATTCAAGTGACCACAGCAAAGGCAATTCCAATGTTCCATTCTCTCTCCCCCCCCCCCTCCCCTCTCTGCTGTGTCCTCATTCAGAACACATCATCCATGCCCCCAGTGATGCTGGCCCTTGGTTATTTGATGCTGATGGGACACATTCATCACTTTCAAAGCCAAAGGAGCAGCACCCAATCTTCCCCCCAGGCTAATTGTATTCACCTCAATATGTTATTGCCTCTTGTGCATGCAGATTTAATGTCTTTAATATGGTTATATGCCTTCAGTGGAAAATCACTCTTTTTCATGTCTTCTGCTATCTGATTTGATACCTAATATTCAAAGGTCAAGCGAATTAGTGTTATAGCATATAGAAGAATGGAAAACGTGTTTCAAAACTAGGAGCAATGTTGCAAGTGTCATTGAGCGACAGGGTGGCACGGTGGAAACAATTGTGCCTCGCAGCTGTAAGTGCCTGGGTTCAATTTCTGACTTGGGAATCCTTCTGCTGTGTGAAGTTTGTACTGTATGTTCTCCCCCTGTTCTGCATTGATTTCCTCTGCGTTCTGTTTTCTCCCATAGCTAAATGAACGTACAATGGAACTGATATTGGCAAAATATCAGTTCCATTGTTTGTTTAGAATAAAGGTTTTTTCAGTTAACGCGTAAATATAAATGTGTCGTTAACCAAAAACCACCCCACGCAGCCAATTAGTAAAGTTTGTCTTGTGAACAAAACGTGCCAGTTAGCTACTACTTCAGCACATCGGTGTGATGGCGAGTAAACTCACAACATCTACAATTTGAGTACAACGTTTTTCTGGTGATTATAACCAGCTTCATCAGGCGATTTGCCAGAATTGTGAAGAAGTCGTCCTGTTTCCGGTGTTAAATAGAGTAAGATGACGTCATCACGGTGAGCCTACGTGTAACATTGACATTGTATGTGACCTGCAGATTTGTTTAATTGGGACTACAGATTGTAAAGTCACCCGCTAATGTAAAAACACTTAGCAGGACCCTCTTGAAAAAGAGTTGATACTCAGTGAGGTTTTCCTGGGTAACCAAGCATAAAAAATTACAATAATGTTTGCTTCGCTGTACATAATATAATTAAATAAAACTAAATGTAATGCGTAAATAAAATAAACTGATATGGAATTAAATAGTGATGCAAAAGTACTGTTTGTGAAATATATTTTATTGATCTACTTTTGGCCAAACAGACATCTTGACAAAATCGCTGCAATATATTGCCTTGCCGATTGTCCTAATTCTTGGCAACAGCGACTTGGGTGCATTTTTTTACCCAAAAAAGTGCGCGGAAAGAAAATGTGACAATATTTCATCTGGACCCTGTAAACATCACACGGAGCATTTAAACATCTGCGTCTAAACCCGTATGTCAAATTTTTTCAATGTAATCTTATAAATTTCATGGATTTTTTTGGGAAGTGTATAATCATCAAACATCATCTTCAACCGTTATGATGAATTAGTGAATTAATGTATTAATTTACCTATATATCTCCGATTAGCACGGTTGGCGACGCACCGTGCCGATTAGCATGGTTGGATATGTACGATGTGAAAGGAGTTCAGCATATATATGCATACGTACTTTGAAAGGTTTTTTTTCCATCAAGCTTACTGCTAAAAAAAAAATACTTTTAAAATGTTTCAAACAGTGCAGGTTTTATGGCCCTTCAAACTGGCCTGTACATTTGATTCGCATTTGTCTTGAAAACTGGTTTTCAAGATCCTGAATAGCGATATTGATCATTTCACAAACCATTTTTGATAGGATGCCATAGTGACTTGTTAAACTGATGTTATCGTGCGAGATAGGACTCGGAAGTAATATCCCCGGAATATCAATGTTGTCGGGCTCTTTTCATGGCAATCACATTCAATATTTCATATTACGGTTCTGAGCATCACAACAGCAAATCTTCTTCGAAAAAATATTGTTTGAAATCTTTGCAAACAAATAGCACAGTTGGTTACCTTCATACGCACACTCATCAATTCTCAATATTTGTAATTTATAGATTTAAAAAATACATGCCTATGTGATGTTTTAACCCAGTATAATTTTAAAAACGTAATTCTTTTATACTGAACGTTGAAGAATTTACAATCTAGTAATGCATATGGCCGGGACAAAGTGTAAATGTGAGCAATTGGGAATTAGTCCGGGAGGGGTGGTGGAGTCATTTTCTTGGGAGATTAGAGAAAGTCCTCATCGCTCCCAAGCAAGATTATGTGACAAGAAAAAAAACAATTATTTGCTATCATTTGCAATAATGCAATGATTAAAATGTGTCAAGTAGCCACTGAGAAAGATGGAATTATGATTTAGTGTTTCAAACTGCACGTCATTTCTCTGCTTTACATCAGGGCAAGGTATCAGGATAACAGAATTGCAATAGTGCAATGATTAAACATTGCAATAATGCGATGATTTAAAAAAAAAGTGTCAAGTAGTCACTGAGAAAGATGGCATCCCGATTTAGTATTAGCCAACTGCACGTCATGTCTCTGGTTCACATAAGGGCAAGGTATCATAATTAGAGAATTTAGCATTCCTGCGTTGAAAAAAAAAACTGAGTGGGAAAAAACCTTGTTCCAATTTCACCAGGATTGCTAACTAGCTCGTACTTTACAGAACTTTTTTTCATTTCCGTACTTTACTCTTATTGTACGTTGTGTCGCGAGCATATTAAAAAAGAGCCTCATTGCCATCGCTTTTAACACTTAGCCTTTGTGCCAAGTTCAACTCACAATAAATCAATATCAATTTGCTCACTAACTACATCTGAATATGTCATGGGCAGAGCGAGTGGAGTGTCACAAGATTGAACAATACCGATAGCATTGCATATAATGCTCATACTGACGGCATGGTTATATGACTTATTGCTGATCACATATGACCTATTCAGCAAATGTGCTGTTGTACTATATTGCAGGCACATGTATATTCATTGATAATATTTTACTCCTTTCATATGAACGTGCCCCATGCAATTCATGTCGAGATCACGAGAATCATATATCCTGGCCGCAGTCATATATATATTCCCACCTCCTCCGAGCCACATTATCCATCTACCACGCCACAAGCTGTCTGGAACGTATAAGTGTTATATTCTACCGCCAGACCACGATCATGCACGAAGCACCAAAGGGCATGGATTTTGTGGCCAACACCCGCGCGCGATCATTAGGTGTGACCACCACTCTCTCCCCAGGAGTGGCCTCGAACAGTTTTGCGTTCGCGGATTGGCTGGGCAGTTAAGGCCATTCGTGGAGGACGTCCTGAAAAGGATTCTTACAAATTGCCTCTGCCAATTCCCTGGGACTCGGTGCGCTCCCGCCCTCCGAAACAATCAATACATTTCACAAATGTACTCAATCATGGGTGCGAGCAGCTGGGTAAGTTTTGAATTCAGGGGCGCTGTCATGCATATGAAAACCACGTTTTCCAAGCGAGGATTGTTGATGCGTCGCAAGACTGGTGGAGCTCCGGTGCAGGAACATCTAGCGGCTTAGACAAAAAGGGGGATGCACCCCCCCCACCCCCCCAGCGGTCACTCGGAAATTGCTATCGCGATTGACGGTGCATCATCGCAAACTATCGGGTTTCATCTTCAGATTTTTGTGGCTGTCAGCAAGGAATTGCTTTTTTTTTAAACATCTCTACATAACTGAGGCTTTTTCACAGCCAACTTTATGACTGAGACAGCGACTGTAAATGTAGTATTTTGTAAAAAAAAAAAAACGCATTCCTCGGGTCAAATCTGTTACCATTCTTTGCCCGACCGCTCAAAACTAAAGGCTCTTCCTTTTTTTGCAGAAAGTGTCACAAAACATCGTCAAGTAAACATACAGCGGGCATTGTCAGTTGTGGTATGGCCTTTCTAAGCTCACATTCACAACTGATTTGGTTATTACACATGTAATACACATTGCATGTAATACACATTACATGGGTGCTGGTGAAACGATCTCTACATTTTGTACGTGCAATATATTGCAGTATGTGTAGGATTTAAACTTAACTACAGCGAAGGAAATAATTGCGAGCTCATTTAAAGTCTAATAATCACGCCGTGGATTAAACGTATTTTATTGATTAAACAATATCCTAGATATTTTGTATTGATTAAACTCTACAATATCCTAGATATTTTGTATTGATTAAACTCTACAATATCCTAGATATTTTGTATTTATTAAACTCTACAATATCCTAGATATTTTGCATAAGTAGTGTAGATGTCTCCCGTTGATGTTGAATATGATAAAACATGCCACTGTAACTGAGATTGTGTACTTTAAAATCTACGCATTGCAAGCACATGCATGTAATTACATATACATTGTACAATGCTTTGAAAGAACAAAACAGTTTCCTTTCCGATAAACGTGTATGCATATGCGCCCAATGAAGTGATTTGTGTAGAATGATTAATCCAATTACAAGTAGATGAAGCTTTAATATCCCCAAACTAATTTCAATTAATTCAAATATGGGGGGGGGGGGGTGAATTTAGATATCATCAACATCGCAACTAATAAAAGCATCAAACTTATAATTAATTTAACTTAATTGAATTAATTGATTTTGCAAAGCAAACCCTTAGCCGGATCTATAAAGCATGTATAATTACATCCATTAATCACACCTGTGGCACTTCGTTCCTTCGTGGCACGGGGTGTCCTGAGGCCCACTTGTGTTGCACAATGTGTAAAGTTGTTTTAAAACGCAAATCAAGCGCCCACAAAATTCATGGTAGCAGAATCAATTTATACGTGTTCAGCTTGATACGTTAAAAATGAGTGGATGATCAATTTTAAATAGGCCAACGAAATGCAATATTGTTGCAATGCACAATCTCTTTAAACGAATACATTTCTCAGTATGAACTCATTCAATTAAATATGTTACTCGCTAAACTCACTAACTATTGTCTTTCCTTAACTTTTTTTAATTGGTATCCTTTCTCCCTCTTGGATAAAACAAACATCCTGAATTGAGTGTTTTTATGGGAGACAAATTATAAAAGATTTACCGATCATAATTCCGCTTAAAAATCGTTGTGTGTTCTGTCCATTAAAATATGCATTCATCAATCCAATATTCTCGACAAATCTTTCAGAGCAAATAATTTTCCCGTTGAAATATGAGAGATGGCTAAAGATGTACCCAATCAAAAAAGAGTCACCCTTTTGGAAGAACACGTTAAACACCTAACTTCCGGCTTATTTGAAGACCATCAACATTCATTGAACACTTTTAGGCATGGAAACTTCAAATTCACCACCACTGCAATGCTGCACGCAAGGTCTACATTTTAAAGTGATGATCATTTCAAATAAAGGCTGCTGCAATCGTGTGTACATCAGAGTCAGATGTGTCCCTGGTTCGCAACCCTATAATCCCGAGCCCCACAATAGTGCACAGGGCACAAACTCACAGAGCACAATGTCCTTCAGAAAGCACACTTAGCCTTGCTTTCCCATCGCTTTGATAGATGCCGAAGAAGCCATGGCTGGAGAAAGACGCCTGTGCGGCTTAGCAGTCGAGAATGTTCCAAGGCAGAGGCCTGAGCCAGTAGCAATCGTGACTGGGTTCCAGCGCTGGGTTGAGCAAAAGAACATTGCGTACATTTGTATTCTCTGTCTGAAATCGTTTCCATTTGCTGCCATGTTTGATGGTCTCAGCACTATCATCACGTGTTTGAATAAAACCGTTGTCACGGCAATTTGAGCGTGGGCAATATTCAAGCAGGCACGGTGATTCACCGAGTGTACCGAGTACGCGACGGTTGTGTGGTAGATGTTTATTCATCATTTCACAGCAGAGATCTGTCCTGCTTCACGAAATTACGTGCAATGATGTTCGGAATATTCCGGGGGGGCGGTGGGGGTGGGCTCTATACAATGTATATCAACGTTTAAACGTTATTTTAATGATTATTTTTTTTTATTGATAGCACTGTCACTATTTGCAAGTCTCGGCTCTGATGTGGCAGAGTCATGAAGATAGTGGCTAAAGCACTTTCTGCTGAGCCATTTAGCACCGTGTCAATAATACAAATGTCACACCTGACAAAACTCACAAACGCCACGTCGTGAAAGACCCAACGCAGAAGATCCCTGGGGGTTTTGATCTTCCACGAAGCGGCTCGTGGTCCACCCTGAACCGCATCCACTGCACAAACCACGGCAGCAGATGCGGATACCTGATGCACAAATGGAAAATAAAAATAAAAAGTCGCCAGTAGCAGTGTGTGAATGTGATCATCCAGAACAGACCGTATAACGGATGCAATGCCCGATCCACACATACGAAGGAGACATCATAGCGATACACTCCGCTGGCTCCTGACACGCTTGTCTGGCCTAACCACCTGAATGTGAAATTGTGGTTCTGAAGAAGAAGATCTCACAGTAGTCACAACGTTGGGCCACCTGATGTCAAGGCGGCATTTACGTGCACAGCAACGTCTTCCTCGGTAAACTATTTTGTGCTACATCATAGGACAGATGACAAATGTGGAGATTGCCCACAATTGAATTACGAAAAGGCAATGTGTTCTGTGGACAAAGCTGCCCATGCAAAAGAGAAATAATGTCCCATTAACATCAGCCATATTGATATATGGAGACGGAACTGTGGCAGCACAACACAATGTTTACAATAGTGTCTGAAAAACGCCTGCATTTATTTGCATTGAATAACTGCAAACAAGTAACGAACAGTTCCACACAGTAACCATGCTGCCTTGTGCAATATAATAATATGTATCTGTCTGTGTATGTAAGCGAGGAACGGCAATGCAGCGGTTAGCGCGCTGCGCTACGGAAATGCCCTCAGCCAATACCGATTTACCTGAACCAGTCGTGGGCCTTCCCTAGGTCCACTCAGTGTCAAATGAGTACCTGGTGCGTTGTGTAAATATCGCCACTAGGGAGACAAAGGCGGCCGGGCGTGATGCTGGCCACCTAAACTTTTCGTGTGCCGTTCCGGCCTTCACAGGTGCTGCTCGCTAAGGACGGGGTGGGGGGGGGGTCTGCATCTTGTAAGGGCATAAACATTTAATGGGCAGTGCAATGGTTAATGCACTAGGCTGTGAACAAAGCTGTCCGGGTTCAATTTCTCGCCGCGGCTGTCCTAGGCTCAACATTCAACAAACTTTGCTGACCAGTGTGGTAAAGTGTGGATAAAGAAACCCGCATGACCGGCACAGCGTGGGGAGGGCCTTGATCCGGCAGTGAGATGACAAAGGCACTCTAAATAAAACATTCAGTGCATTGTTTCTTCTCTTCAAACATCTGCGCAATGAATAATCGACTGTCGTGTTCGGTCAGATAACGTTTGTATTAGCCGCGAGTGTGCAAGCTTTGGCGGGGTGTTTATGGACAGGAGGCTTGGTTATAAACAATGAGGTGGCAAGATGGATTTCCATGATCATTCTTACATTTTCACCGAGAGTCAGTCGTGTAAACAGTTGTGAGTTTTATTCGCAGTCATGACTGTTTTCTCTTACCTAAATGGATCAGTTACATAATACAATTGATATTGTTTTGACTGTTAGGCATATTTCATTCCAGAATTCTCAAATCAATGAACAGCTAAAAGTATCATCCTGCATTAAAATGTTATACATACTGCAATGTTACACAAACCGCACTGGTATTACATCCGTACTGTATTCTAAATATATCTAATTATCCGTATCATCGGCCATCGTCAATCCACTGCTGGAAGAAGGCCTCCTCCCCTAGTCATCACCATCTCTCATGGCACCGTCGGGTTCCAGCTGATGAGTCGATCATATCGCTCCATCTCCCCAATGGACGTGATCTCAGGTGCGATTACTCCTTTGGTTGTCACTCCATCAGCAACCTCGACCATCGGGGAAATCATTTATTTGAATGATGTGCCCTGCCCAAGTCCAGTTACTTTTCTAAACAGTCTACATGATATTCTTGGTTCTTTCGGTAAAGTCACGTAGAAGGGAAATAATAAAATAATAAATATATAAAACAATAAAAATGCTCACGACGTTTCGACTGCAACACAAGCAATCATCATCAGGTGTGAAATTCACAGCAAGACCTGATGATGATTACTTGTGTTGCAGTCGAAACGTCGTGAGAATTTGTATTGTTTTATATTTTTATTATTGTATTATTTCTCTTCTACGTGACTTTACCAAAAGAACCAAGAATATGAATCACTGCAGTCACGAAAGCTTTAAATCAAAATTAAAAAAGTCTACATGATGTCTAATTGGTGTGTGTTCTTATCCACGTGCTCCTCTTTCGATGTCTCTCATTTTTCACCGTCATAAAATGTGACCACACTTAAACAAATATATATATACTTCAACTGTTTTTTTTTAAATATATATATTATCTATTTGTCATGGAACAATAAATGAACATGTATTATGTATTTGCAAATAGTATATATTTTTTTGGAATTTTATATAGTTAAATATTACATGAGCAAATCGCGCAAAAGTTGTTGTTACTGCTACACAGTAAAATGCACCAAACGCTACAAAACAAACATCATCCGATTCACCCTTGTTTACATGCAAAGTTCACCACTAGCAGTGACTCTAGACACTGCAGCAGTGTTTTCACCTTGGCTTTGACATATTATTCTGTCTGCGTTTAATACTAAATAAAACTTGTCCTTAAGATTGTGGCCATTGCAATCTGTATTTAATCCATTTTATACACGTGATTTAATATAAATTGTAGACATAAAAACTTATAACTAATGCCATCTAACTGCCAAAATATATCGTATCATACGAGATGAAAAAATATAATTAGCCGGCCGGATTCACGCTTGGCTGCCTGGCCAAGTAAGCATGCACCGTGTTGACGTCACCGCGCACATCTGCGTGATGACGTCACCCGCATCCGCTATGACGTCACGCCCCCCCCCCTATCCAACCAGCCTCCACCACGGCCGTGAATCTCGTGCAAATACGTTTCGAGCTGTATTAGACATTGCGAGCTGGCTGGCTGAGAGAGAAGAAGGGATGTACTGAGGGTCGGTCACGTCCAAAGGACGTGTGGGCTGCTCGTGTTTATATATACCAAGACACACCCCCCCAATATTCAAATATGTTAAGAATGTCCCCCCCAATATATTTCTGTAAACAATAAAAGAAAATTCTATGCTATGTAAATAAAAACACAAATTTGCTAAACCTTGGCCACAATATCTGGACTTGGCTTCATATAACAATGCATAGATTTATGTTTATATGATTGCGGTTATGGTTGTACTTTATAAATACATAATCTCTGTCATTACATACAATGAAACAAGAAAACGTAAAACAGAAAAAAAACATCAAAGTAATACAATACACTATTTGACATAATTGTTTAAAAAATAAGTCCATCTCATGTGCTAGTGAATTTTTTTTAATATTTTAGGCAGGAAATGGCAGGAAATTTGTTTTCGAATTAACATTTTTTTCTGGGGGGGAGGGGGGGGGCTAGACCCCCTGGAAGATTTGGTCCCCCCAATGTTGACTCCATGGCTACTGGCTACAGCCTTGATATATACACACACAATGTCAGTGCTTCAGGCAATTGGCGTTCATATGAAGTTATGAGCCAAAGTAGTCTGAACAATGAAACTCAAAATGTTGGTTTTGTCTTTCCATCTCAATGTATTTTGAAAATCTACCAGAGCCATACATTCTCTGAATGCACTGTATGTTCCGGTACAGCAATATATTTTCGCACAAGGACACAACATTGCTATTTTGTTTTACTTTTCTAAGTTCGCTGAAGCAGCAAAAATTCTAATTTTCACATTACACATACAGTATCTGATGCCAGAACATTTTTCAGTGAAATTAAATTGTACGAGCAAAGCCCTATCATTTTTATCAGGTGACCAGTGAAGTCAATGATTTGTCCACAGGGTGGTCCAAAAGTGAGGACATATAGGGGTACATTTATTTTAACAAATCAAATTCACGGTTATATTTCGTTTATTTTGACGCATGTTCGCACTGGCTTTCATAAACATGAATGCGTGAATGAATTATCTAAAAAAAATATCACAGGTGTAATAGTAAAACATTCATCAATAATGTTCCATCTCCTCAAATCAGGATTCATGGTCAAGTTTTAGAAAGGACTCATTTGAGGTGACCCCACAGGAAGAGGAAATGTATATATTAAAAATTATAATAGATAAAATATCTACTTAAATAATAAACAATGAAAATGTTTTATAGCCCGTGTTAAAATTAATGGAATAACCTTATGTGTCCTGACTTTTGGGCCACACTGTATAACAAGTGTAGTGAGTCCAACTGAGTCGTAGACGTTGTTCCTTTTAGAGGCGACACATTTATTGTAACACAAAGGGGTAACTGCCCCTTTACCAGATACAGCTTAGGGTGGGGACCACCCAGCTAACTACCCTATACAGAGGAGTTACTGCTACAAAGGGTCAGACCCTTGCTCGGGTCTCCGACCACGTGGTTGCCGCGTAAGACGAAGAGCTTCAGCTTGAGAGGTAAAGCTTCCCGCTTGTAGATGTTGAGCTTCCAGCTTGTAGGACGTAGAGCTTCAGCTTGTAGAATGCAGCAACCCCTGTCCCTCTCAGGGACCCGCATTATATCCCTCTCCGGTCGGGGCCGCTCCGCCCTCGGCCCCGCCCGCCTTCTCGAGCACTCTCGTTCCCTCTCGATCCTTCTCAAGAGCTCTCTCTGGACACGTGATCACCCCCTAGTCCCCCCACCTGGGGCCCCCTGTGTGGACTCTCCGGATCACGTGTCTACGGGGTCAACCAGAGTGCCACGGCCCGGGGCAACCCTGTCCCTGGGCTGACGCTCACCCACTCAGCTCGGGGGAGCCCCCACCGCACGCTGTGCGTGGTGCCCGCACTATCCCAGTGCTCGCCAAGCCCCGCTAGGGCTGGTGTTACACAACAACAACAACCGCCATTCGCCACTAAGTGGCGGTGACGTCACCACGACGCTTGTGCCAGGCCATGTGCACCCTGAGGCCACGTGAAGTGTCGAACGCCCGCTGGCAGGAGGTCACGGGGCAGACCCAGGTGCCACGGGTCGACTGACCGAGATGACCGAGATGACTGGCTGATGCACCACCTGTGCCCCCTACTGTGCCAACTTGCTGTGCTTTAGCCACCCGGCGCTCCACTCGTTGTTGTGAGCGTCGCTCCTCCGCCCTCCGTTGTTGTTGGAGGGCGACTGCCTCCAACTGCCCAGTAGCGTCCTTCACGAGCCTCCTCCACAGAGGCCGATCTTGACACCGCTGGTACCAGTCATCGGCAAGTCCACTCAGCTCCACGTCCTCCTGTACCACATCACTCCATCTCTTCTCTAGCCCGTGCCGCGCCCGTTTAGCCCCCTCGATCCACCCACACGGTGCTGTCCACGATGTAGGAACATCGAACGGCACGGCCTTTCCGGGCCGGCACAGTACAGTGACATCCCCGTCATTACACAAGTAATGGTGCAGTCCTTCGGTAGAGGGTGGTCTAGAGGGGGCCTTCGAGATGGTATTTGGCCTGCTCTTCCACGCTTGCCACACGCGACCTACTGATCCAATAAAAATGTGATGCAGAAGGTCCCTGGCTTCGTTATTCCACAAAGCTTACGAGCCACAACCCTGAACCATGTGCACACACAAACCATGGTAGCAGCAGATGCGGATACTTCATGTGACAAATGTAAAATGTAAAACTGTCCGTTGTACGACTGTGGTCACCCAGAACAGACCATGGAACATATCACGACTCAATGCCCCATTCACAAAAACCAAAGGGGCATCAAAGCGATGATACACTCCCGACACGATTATCTGGCTCAACCACCTCTGTGTAATATTATAGCTGTTGCTCTACAACAACATCAGTCACAGGAAGGCCTACCGATCGACCAACTTGCATATGATTTTGAGGTTCAACAAATGTGCGTGCAACCAAAGCGTGTGCAACCAATGTGTGTGTGCACATGCACAGCCAGACATCTGTTCGGTTGTAGGTTTCATTTCGGATTCATTTCGGCATGGGTCCAACCCATTGGGCAATAATTCTCGTTTTCAATGGGGACCTGGTTATACCATAGCAACCTGGTTACTATAGCAGCAAAGAGAGGAACAAAACAACGACAACTGAACACGGTCAAGTTCCAAATGGCAAGGTCGTGCGTCAACATGGTACAACCTGCACACAAACAAACAATTTGAAAAACAACAACTTGAGGAGGATAGGTGCCAAGCGAAGTTGCCTATCTCTGTTGGAGAATACGGAGCCAGCCTTTAACAGAATCTCGTGTGTGGGCGGGGTGGAGAGGGGGGGAGGTGGGTCAAGAAACACGTCGATGTGGGTGATGCTCACCGCCTAACACCGCACATTGGCCGTCCAAAACAGCGCGAGTTACAATGCCACGGGGCACATGGGACGCAATCATTTATTCATCTATCATTATCCTACAGCCCCACCACCTCCCCCCCCACCCCACCCAAAAAAAACATTTCCTTGCAAACTGGTCGGTCAATAGCGGCACGTGGTGTCAATCTAATGATTTTGGTGATACTGGGTTGGCAATTGGTGCACAAGCGCAAATATTAATAATAATAAAAACTTGCACATATGATTCCCTAAAGGGACAACAAAAAATGCGATATAAGCGAAGACCAATAGTTGCATCAATATCATTATGAAAAGGTTAGTTTACTTAAAAAAACACCAAAATTAAATGAGGTTCTGTATTGGCGTTAACATACGTTTGAACAACATTTCCAGCAGGTGCAATCTATAGAGGAGGCGTGAAAACGTTCGAATTGAAATCGCCATCAGTTAATTACCATAGCTGGCCTTGCGCGCTCTAAAAAATCCCCATGCTGATTCAATTCGCAGAATTCGTTTCCTAAATAGCGAAACTGCACTCGCGCTCTCGATGTATCACTGTATCGTTGATTGATTCATAATTCATTTCTTTTTGATTAAGATCGTCGAGTTGTAATGTCATTTTTTTTACTTCAGTCCTCCACCACCTGCCAGAGGAAATCGCATCAAATATGCCAATTGATTTGGTTTTTTTTCAGCAAACCGGAATGATGATTCCAAGAACACAGGATGAGATGTTACTATCCTTTGTGCAAGCACTTCCAAGAGTTCATGAACAGTGAGCCTGGTGAAATTTGGGGAACGCATCGTCAGTAGTGTACCTTTGGTTCCTAGGGTGGTTCGGCCTTTCACACTATACACCCTCCCCAAAGGCGGCCAGCGACAGGGTGATCAATCCTACGCTTGCGTCCCATTCCCAATTAGTCATAGGAGTTGCCTTATTGTTGATAGCCAACATCCCATGAAATGTAAGAAAGATATAAAATTGTCAAAACTATGCTTGCTTTTTTTCAACATTACGGTTATGCTGAAAAAATCATAATAATTAATTGTCGTGTTTGCCCATGACGTGACAAATTGATTTGATTGGCTCCGTTAGATGTTGAAGGGTTAAATATATTTTTTAAATACCATACACGATGTAACCCAATAGGAACTACAGTAATTATGAATAATAATATTGGTCATTAAAGCCTTCCTTTTTTATTAAATGTTAACTACGTGGTAAACCTTTAGTTTTGTTTCTGTATACTGTATCCTATAGTTTCGTGATGATTGTATAAATATGTGCATTAAATGATTTCAACTGCTTAGTAGGGCATCTTGGGCTGCGGCTGCATTCAAATGCTTGAGAAACACACAACGTGGAATGTCAACCGAGGCTTGGCACACCTGAAGGTACGTCTACCGCGGAGATGAAGTGATGGGATCAACTCATCGTCAGGAGCTCGCTGGTCCCACAATGTTCGAGAGACCGGTGGTGGCTTTTGGAGGCCTTCATCCAGCAGTGGATTAGTCGTGGCCGATGTTGTTAAGAATTATTAAATATATTCACAATGCAATATGCACGTCACCAAAACTACCAGTGCAGTATATGTAGCATTCTATTGCAAAACACCGCAATGTATTAGTACTCAAATCAAGAATGTATTATTTATTACGTTATTTATTATATTATTTCTTCTGGCGTAAATTTCCACGCTGGCACAACGGGCTCCCACCCCCTGGTACTCTAACACGGAGGACAAGGGTGGCACAGGTACGTGGCACAAAATACTTCAAAAACGAACTGCAAATCACCGCAACCTATGGCTGACGGGACTTGTAAAGTATTTCTTATCAGGGCGCTATCGCTATGCAGTGGGTTGTCTCACGGGGAAAGACTAAACCCTTAATATCTTTAAATCCTCCCTGTCCTGCTGTTGTACGGAGTTCAGGAAGGGCTGCCATAACTAACCAAGTTTAACAACTTGCCATCAATAATAGTGCTCTAAAATCCACGCGACACACACACGCGTGCCTGCCGTTACTTAAAATCACGCTTTTATGGCCTTTGCTAAGGACAATGGAAATATTTGCAATATTAATAACCAAGATAGAGACAACTGCATAGGGTTTGTTTTTGCGGTGGGGCTGTATTCGCTGTCAAATGCAGTTTTGGATAGTGCACCCGCGCGAGTGTTATTTTGCAAAACGTCCGACGTTTCGCTTTCAGAGCTTCTTCAGTAACTGCATTGAGCGGCTCACTCGTTCGTGTTTTTTTCTCCTCGATTGCTGAAGCTCCCAGCACGCGGAGCAAAACGTCTGACATCGTGCCAAGCCAACACGCGGTAACAACCAGAAAACTAGATTGAGATCGCATACTTGGTATTTGATCATGTACATACAATGAGGAATCCTGCACGATAGTTTAGTCAAGTGCACAAATTATATAACGTAAAATCTGGCTGTCCCGCCTGATGATGCTAGTTATAATGACTGGCGAAACGTCGTACTCAGAATGAAAATGTTGTTGGATTTGCACTCCAACACACCGGTGTGCTGTACTAGTAGCTAATTGGCACGTTCTGTTAACGTCACAAACCTTATTAATTGGCTGTGTCGGGTGGTGGCGGGTTTAACGACATATTTATATTTACACGATCTAACCCTAAAAAACCTGTATTAACGTAAAATGAATTACCAAAGAAAAATTAAAGCTAATACATTCATTTTAAATTATCGCCATGGTATAATTATCTGATCGTATGAAGCAATGGTTGCTAATTGGATGTTATTGCTTTTTGTTGTGGTGAAGGGTTGCCCATCAGTGTGTGCATTACATGTGAATTCAAGCATTATCTCACACTTGCTACACATTAGCAATGATCAGTTACGGTGGCTACAAAAAAAAACGCATCTTTGCCACGATGCAGATCTCGTGCGCGCGTCTGAGAACGTTGCAAGAGAATGCACCGCTCCGAATCGAAACCAGCACGCGGGCAAAACGCACGCGGTACGATTTAGCATTGCCGCTGTTATTCACCCACGGCCAAGGGGGGTCTCTGGCACAAGCACCGTCGAGTGCACAAACGACGACGATCGCATTCATCCACGTGGCCTGCCTTGGGGGGGGTTGGTGGGCTTGGGTGGCACCCGCAAGGCGACGGCCCCCGCCCGTGAAGCGGTGGCCACGGAGGGGACGCTTGGGCGTCGTCCCGAATTGCGAAATTCGGCCACGAGGAATTCACACGAAGCGTGGAAGCGTTGTACGATCACCTTTTATTAATGTTTTTTAACTCGCATTTCCGAGTTTGGAGATGAGATGGTAAGATTATGCATTGTGTGTGTGTGCTGCCGAATGTTGTATTTTTTTACGCTGGTATAATGAACGGTGAATTATATATTTTAATTCGGCGTTAGCAAATCACTATGGATTATGGATGTGGTAAAAAAAAAATGTATGATCACTGTACTGTGAGTGCATCATCAGGGTTGGGATCGTACCCACGTCGTCATAATTAGGGGACTGTCATACCAACAAAGGTCGAGAGCCACTGAGCTCCTGATTTATGCTGTAAGTGTGTGTGCACGTGTAAGTGTGTGTGCACGTGTAAGTGTGTGTGCACGTGTAAGTGTGCACGTGTAAGTGTGCACGTGTATGTGTGCACGTGTATGTGTGCACGTGTAAGTGTGTGTGCACGTGTAAGTGTGTGTGCACGTGTATGTGTGTGTGCACGTGTAAGTGTGTGTGCACGTATGTTGTTAATGCAGGGCCCGAGCAGTGGCTCAGTGGTGAGCAGTGGCTCAGTGGTGAGCGCACGCTCTGCAGTGCGTGGGCCTGAGCGAGGATGTCGGCACGTGTTGTCTGTCCAACTTCAATCTTCTGCACGCATCTTTGATACAGAGTCACGGCGGACTGGTGATGCCAGTTCCAGGCTGTCCCATGCGTCTAGGAAAGCTGCATCTTCATCGCTTTCAAGCATTCAAAACAGATTTACACTTGTGTATTTTTTTTTAACCCCGAATAAAATACTGCTTCGTGGTCGATTGGCGTCAAGCGTTATTCCACAGCCGAAAAGCAAAGTAAGTCACATTGCCGGTTACGCCACATGGGCACGCATGCACACCTCTACCTCTACACACTGTTGGGGCAAGTGCTGTTAGCGAGCACCTATGAAGGTGGGCACCGAGGCAACGCCTCGGGGTGGGTGCCGAGCACCACGGCCGGCCACCTTTGTCTTCCTAGTGGCGATGTTTACACATTTCACCAGGTACTAATTTGAGGCTGAGTCGACCTAGGGGAGTGCCAGGTGCCAGTTCAGATAATCATCACTGGTTTCAATTTAAAGCTTTCGTGACTGCAGGGATTCATCGTCTTGGTTCTTTCGGTAAAGTCACGTAAAATGGAAATAATAAAATAATAAAAATAAAACATAATAAAATTAAATTATTCTCACGACGTTTCGGCCACAACGTAAGCAGCCGTCCTCAGGTGAAGAACAGGTCTGTCGGGAAGACAGAGTCTGACTCTGAAGAACAGGTCTGTCGGGAAGACAGAGTCAGACTCTATCTTCCCGACAGACTTGTTCTTCACCTGAGGACGGCTGCTTGCGTTGTGGCCGAAATGTCGTGAGAATTATTTTATTTTATTATGTTTTATTTATATTATTTTATTATTTCCATTCTACGTGACTTTACCGAAAGAACCAAGAAGAATCATCACTGGTGTTGGCCGTGAGCGGCAATCGAACCCAGGTCGTCGGGTTCATAGCGCAGCGCGCTAACCGCTACACCACCGCTCCCCACTACGCACACACGCACACGTGGGTGCATGCATCACATACACACACAGGTGGCCCTGCCATTCACAGGTAGGGAACCCGCAAGACAGGCCAGGTGAGCTCTCTCAACACAGCTGCGGCTGTTTCCATGCAGGATGGGCCCGACTCGAAAGCGCTGGACGCCGGGTCGCGGTGTCTCTGGGACGTCTGCAGGTGAAGGTGACGTGAACAGGTGAATTAGAGAGCGGTCACTGCGACGGGAGATTCAAATAGCACGCGGTGCGGTGGCGGCATTGAATTAAATGCAGAGACACGGCCAGAGCCACACATGCAGCTGCCGTGCGTATAGCGCCCAGACACCCTGCACCTGGAGCCTGGAGACCCTGCACCTGGATGGAGCTGGGCCTGCATCTCGGGACCCTGCACCTGGATGGAGCTGGGCCTGCATCTCGGGACCCTGCACCTGGAGCCTTCTGAAGCGTGAGTTGCCGCCTCCCTGTGGCTGACGTCTGAGTTGGATTTCGGGCGGAGTGACGCTTCGATGCCTGGATGTGCATGAATGAATGGCAGAGTAGGGGAGAACGTGTGAAGTTCGGCACAGGGGTTTTCATGTTGATGTCGGGAGGTTTTGTTTAGCCCCTTGTCGTCCTTCAAGCCCCAATGATGCGCTCTGTGTGACCAGGGGCAGTTGATCAAGATTTCGTGTCCGTAGCGAGTAAATCCTTTGATTTTAAACCAGGCGAGAGCTGTGAAGAGACTCGGGCGCACACTCTGGGCTCTCAAGGCGGGCGAGCGAGCGTGGGTGACGAGGAGCAGCGACCTCCCAACTGAGGCGAGATTCACTTGGGGTTTGGACAGCAAGGGGTAGGGGAGGTGGGGGTAAGGTGAGAGGGGAAGAGGTAGGAGAGGGGGGAGTGGAGGACGGTGAGGTGGGAGCGAGGTAGTTGAGAGCGCCGCGAGGGGAGCGAGATGAGAGGGGAGATGTGTTAGGTAGAGAATGGGTCTCTTAATGTTCACTCGCTGGGATTTTCACAACGGGATTTCACAATTAGAGTTACGCGTCGCGTGGTAGACGCCACCGTTTCGTTAGTAATTCGTGCTTTGAGTCGTATTTTGCTGTTCGAAAAGAACAAAACACGTTACCAGTAACTTCCAATGGTTTTTGATGATTTACGCAGCTGGATATTGTTGGTTTGGCGAAGTTTCACTTCGCTCGAAGCCGTTTCTAGTTGCTGTGTGTACAGGGTGCAGGCCTTTTGTCAATCTAATGCTGGATGGGGGGGGGGTGCATGAGCGTAACTTGACCATACTTCTCCGCTGAGTTCCTTTTTGTGGGTTTTAAAGCTTTTAAGCGGCTAGGATGAGTTGATTTGACAATATACCAACGACATTTGTCGTAGATAAATCGTGTTTTGTTGTATTTTAGCGTAAAATTCTAAAGTTTCGTCGTGAAAAATCAATTTTATGCCAAATTCCAGCAATTACAGTGCCCCTGTTGGATTAAATTACAGGGTTTGTTTTACCTTTGTCATTGTTATCAATTGTGGAAGATTTTACCGCTATTTCGCCAAAAGATATGGCTTACAGGCTGCAATATATGGAAAAACCGTTGTAAATGCATTGATTTGCAGGAAATTTACATTTTGAATGGGAATATCAATGGAACAGCGCCCCCTAGTATAGAACAGCGCCCCCTAGGGGTAGAACAGCGCCCTCTAGTGGTCGAACAGCGCCCTCTAGTGGTCGAACAGCGCCCTCTAGTGGTTGAAATTGTTTCATTGTCATGCAATAAAAAAATAAATGTATTCCCTTTTCTGTGCTTGCCCTCTCTCCCAGGTCTCGTCCACTGCTGGTCCACTGCTGGTCCACTGCTGGTCCACTGCTGGTCCACTGCTGGTCCACTGCTGGTCCACTGCTGGTCCACTGCTGGTCCACTGCTGGTCCACTGCTGGTCCACTGCTGGTCCACTGCTGGTCCACTGCATTTCCCCCTCCAACAAGCTCTGGATGCACCTCCACCTGCCTGTTCGCACACAGAGAGAGAGACACGTGTAATACAGCCACACATACTACATTTTATTCACCACTCACCTTTTCCGGGGCTCGAACTCAGCACTCTTACATTACCAGGTTTCACTCTCATCGCCGTGAGCCACGCGTCTTCACACATATACAGCGGGCTCCGCGTGGTGTAGTGATTGCGCTGCGCGCACATGACTCTATATAAGTACCGGTTGTGACGTCATCACCTATTTTGTAAATCAGCAAAAATCAAATGCGGGATTTGAACCCGGACCAGCCAATTCAAAGGCCGGCAATATACCCATTACACCACACGGGATCACGAGTGTTAGACATGTTCCGGTGATTACATCATCGACTTTTTTGTTTGAAACGTTGTTTCAGTTGCATATTTTGAAATGTCCTATAAAAACACTGTAATTAAACAGTTTTCATTGCGTTTTATATTTGAGTTTTCGACAAAAATAATGTTAAAAAGTGGCCACCGAACAGTGCTGACGTCACAGTGTTCCACGTGGTTCAATGATACACATTCTCGATGATGCCATGGCGGAATCTTGAATAAAAAAAAATAGCAAAAATAAAAGCCTGGATTTGAACGTGGCTCACCTAGCTTGAGAGACAGACATGCTATCCGTTATACCACAACCGCTTGATGATGTGCATTGACTGTTCTGGTTATTACATTATTGTTTTTACTTTGCATTAAAAAACACATTAAACCATCCTCCCCTGTCCGCGTTTGATATATGTGCATTTTTAACGACGTGACTTACAGGTGCGCACGCATCCTGATTGGTCACCGTACAGTTCTGCATGCAGCCAGTGCCACTTTTGCGTTTTAATCGTTGAGAGAACACGAATCAGCTGCTGCCGTTTTAATTGCTCATCTCTGTGCGGTTGGATCTTCGCCAAAGCTGCCTCCAGGCGGGGCGATGGAAGGGGGGAATGTTGTTAATCTTTGAAATGAAACTAAACTTCGGTGTTTACCAAGGAGAAACCCACAGAGTTTTGAGCAGAGGCCACCTGTGTGTGTGTGTACGTTATATAAATTAAGGTCTCCAAGTCGTCTCGGCCATTGTCACTGTCACCACCGCTTCCTTTTTTCAACGGTTTTATTTAATTTTTGCCAGAGCTTCGAGCCGTTCGCACGATGAACACAACACCACACGGCAAGGCCGTAATGATAATATTAAAATATGCTCACAATATCCTCCCCAATATATTGCTATAAAATAGATTTCTGTTTTTATGATTGTGGTTATGGTTGTACTTTATAAATCCCTAATCTCTGCCATTACATACTATGAAACAAGAAAAGGTAAAAAGGAAAAAACAGAGCAATGTAATACAATACACTATTAGACATTATTGTAAAAAAAAATCACTCCCATGTGTTAGTGATTTTTTTTTATATTTTAGGCAGGAAATGGCAGGAAATTCGTTTTAAATTTAATTTTTTTTTTTCTGGGGGGGGACCCCCAGACCCCCTGGAAGATTTGGTCCCCCCCAATGTTGACTCCATGGCTACGGCCTTGCCCCACGAGGTATACCTATGCTGGCAGCCTGTGAGTATAATACTGGGGGAACCCATCATGAATGAGCTAAATTGTGAATAAATGGAAATTTTAATTCAAACTGTTGCGTGGGAACAAAAAAAACCTCTTATTAACTGTGTGATAATGTCAGGTAAGAGGATGTGATTGCTGTGGGGTACAGGGTACCACGACTATTAGTCATGATCACAGATACCATGAATAATGTATTCCACGGTACGGTGTAGTTCCTCTCAGCCACAAGGGCCACTTGACAGTGAGCGGAGATAGCGGTGAAGTTGAGGGCATCCTCAGCACCGAGAGGCATCATCGTCGTTATCATCACCCTCCATCTTGCATCTATTCCCATCGTCCATCATCATCATCACCATCGTCCAGTGTCATTTTTTTTATCATCCACCATCTCCATTCTGCCACATCCTGCAGCTATCAGCAACCAGCGCCCCCATCCCTGAAGTATCCAATGGTGTACGTGTGGGTAGAGGAGACTGCCTGCCGCATAGCTGCCAAATAGCTGCCAGTCTCTCCGGGTTTTGCTCCAACACCCGTTGTTCCCACGCCCAAGTAAACCGTACCAGCAACAGTGTGACAGGCCACGGCAGTGGAGATGATTAATTATAATCGAGCAATGATAGTGGTGACGTGGCATCAACAGCAGCAGCTGTGATTACTAATGAATTGCAGCAATGATGCTCATTACCTTCATCCGTCGTCATCAGCATCATCATCAGCATCTCTATGGGCTGCAATCGTCGCGTATAATGGGATGAATTTAGCGCCTCGCTGTAAGCAGCCACAGATAAATGCTGCACAACAATGGGATACATTTACCACCCTCCCGTGGTTACTTATAATGCCTCATCCTCTTAGCCATCACATTGTGGATAATAGGAAGGCCAATCAGCGGACAACATAAACAATGTGGCTCGACTTGACCGAGCAGATATTAGGAGTGATGGATAAGAGGGAAGTATATCAGAGGAGTTTCGATGTAATGGTGTAGAATACCAACATTTAATCGCTATTCTTACGTCAATACCTTACAGGAATGCATTTAAAAACTGAAAATATGGTCTCGAGTCAACCAACGTATGCAATTGCATAAGAAAATGCATTGTTAAGCTTCTCATAAACATATAAACTGCGTGTATTGTACAGTCATTGTCTTCATCCATATGCACAAAATTAGTTTGAGAAATTACAGAGGAAGAATAATACAATGCTAATATAAACACAACGGTTTTTTTCTCTTGCATTTCAAATGTAATGTACTATTCATGTTAATTTTCCTGGCGCACATTCATGCAAATTATAAGAAGCATTTTTTTCACGAAATATTTTTTGTGATATTTTTGAGTATTGTATAAAAACTTTTTCTTATTCTTTACAATCGCCTCCCTCTCGCTACCCACTCTACATTTCGTAGATTTTCAGGTTTGAATGCCTTTTGAAGATTACTATAAATAAGAGGTATCATACAAAGATATTAATTGTGTGCGAACAAAGCACATTTATCATCCGTAACCGCCCCATCTAGAATTTCTGTGGCTTTCCGTTTCTACTTCCAACTCTCTGAGGAAGAGAATCAGGCGAT
Source organism: Lampetra planeri (assembly GCF_965212315.1). Classification (NCBI taxonomy): domain Eukaryota; kingdom Metazoa; phylum Chordata; class Hyperoartia; order Petromyzontiformes; family Petromyzontidae; genus Lampetra; species Lampetra planeri. Next base: position 12,411,339 of record NC_136118.1, on the reverse strand, counting down.
GGTTGTATTTGTCTGCTCAGATTATGGGACCACCTCTTTGTTGGGAATGTTCGGCTTCACAATGACAAGGCTGCTATTTTAACCTTCTGCCAGCGGTCAACCTCGGCTCCCATCATCCCTTCAGAGTTGATAACATCCATATCATTTTGTGGTTGGCTGATCGAGAGACTGTCTTTGGGGTTATAGGAGTTCAGAATGTTTCCCCATCAGCTCAGAGCTGTCCACACAGAGGTGGGACTCATACGAGTCATGAAAACACCTTGGATCGTATGTGTTTGAGGTGAATAAAATAAAACATTCTAAACTATGTTTTGTAAATAAAACGTAGGTTTTATTTTCTTCTTTCAGATATCAACTTTGTATACCTTACAAGGAATGGATTTCAAATCTATCACGAAAAACGTGCACGGTGCACACGTCGTTTGTGACAACGCAGCGCACACAATCCAATGTACTGCATTCGCAGCAGTCGGCTACATGCTGATAGGATGACAAATAAGAGTGTCAACATGTTTGCTCATTTTGTTTGCTGCTGGCCAGCCATGCAAATCGCATCGTGTCTGCTGGAGATCACAAAATGGCTGCAGAAAAATGCATCGCCTTCAGTTTTTTCTCCAAGCACTTACTCGTCGTGTATAGACGACGTTTCATGCTGTGCCCCAATTCGTGCCAATCGCAGTGACGGCAGCAACGTCGAAGGTGCGTCACTCTCCAGCAATGCCTCCGATACTGAACGCAATACTTGTTTTTCCCTTGAATGTGTTATTTATTTAAAGTCTTTGTCAACAAACGTAATTTTCGATTTAAAGCTTTCGTGACTGCAGGGATTCATTTTCTTGGTTCTTTCGGTAAAGTCACGTAGAAGGGAAGTAATAAAATAATAAAAAATAAAACATAATAAAATAATTATCACGACGTTTCGGCCACAGCGCAAGCAGCCGTCCTCAGGTGAAGACCAGGTCTGTCGGGGAGACAGCGTCAGACAAAGCACATTTATCGTCAGACGCTGTCTCCCCGACAGACCTGGTCTTCACCTGAGGACGGCTGCTTGCGTTGTGGCCGAAACGTCGTGATAATTATTTTATTATGTTTTATTTTTATTATTTTATTACTTCCCTTCTACGTGACTTTACCGAAAGAACCAAGAAGAAGAAAAAAACAAACGTAATGTTGGTTCTCCTAAAATGAAGCAATGAAATGCGATACGGAACATTTTTTTTTAATCTCCCGTTTCTAGGCGACTTTGCTCTTAGGTGTACAACGGTTTTTGCAAGGTTCATGTTTTTGTAATATCTTACAAGAACATTTCAGGCATGTGCAGATTCCAAGTAAATAGTTTATGTGCGGTTAGCGTAGCGAGATTTTAAATATGCCCACTATTCCTCTCTTAGGTTTACACACAACCAGACTGATTTGCCGATACACTAAACAATACCTAAACAATAACCAGCAAAGTCATCTCCTAAATAAATCATGGTTTAACACAGCAAATATGCAATAATACAACATATTACAAAGCACGTTATACAGTGTAAAAAAACAAGCTGCATTTATAATAGCGATTCCTATGAATGAGTGACCTTTTATATTACATTTATTAAAATTTATTGCAAAGAGATTTAAATGTATGTTATTTTAAAGAAGTATGAATGCATTACCATTTTTTTGCAGATTAGATTCCAAAATGATAGTTCAAATTCATATATGGATGCATAATATTTTTGAAGTAGCAATTAAGGTCACTATTGCAGTTATATTCAGTCTTGCTAATGTATATAAAAAAAATCAACGTTGAGGACGTTATAACAAGGGTCATCAATACCACATCGCTTTAGTGGTATTGCCTAATGTGTATGTGTAGAGAGCATGAAACCGCTGAACTTGGTAGATATGGGATCCTTCAGCTGCCATCATCAACTGTGAAATGAGATCTGATTCACCCTCCCCAAGCTGGAATCAAATTCGGCACCAAAGAGGTACACGGAAATTATTTATGTTATGGGCTTTCACTTTATTGAGCCACCCAGCTGCCGAAAATAAATAAGTAGATAAGTAAATAAATGCCCCAGCAAAATGTTTTCTTCACACATTAACGGTACTGAATTGCTTCCTTCTCATATTTACACAGAGCGATTCGTTTTCCAACCGACTATTTGCCGACCGGTCCTTGCGATGATTGCAAGTTAATAGCGTGGCTGGAATTAAATGTAGCCATGGCCTGGTCTTGGGGTATGATCTAAAAATCAGCATAGTGGACCCTTTCCAAAAGAAGGCACACATTACTAGGCTGTGCGCCCGAGTGCTGTCGCATAGAATAGTGATACAACACCCGAATTCAAAGTCAGATCCCCTATATCGCATGGGTAATTGCAGTGCCGACTGCTTATTTTCGCTCTCCTGAGCCTAAGGTAAGGTGCACATAATATACTCCATTCTGCCAGAATCAGAATCTCATTTTTTCCCGAGTCTCAAACAGCGCTTTCTGTTGTTAGAAATGTGGATTAATATTGGCTTGCGCAGTATTATCCCCGAAAAGAATACTAGATGTTTTTGATTAGGGCACCACATTTTTAGGCAATACATTTTCTCTATTTTTACTTCTACGCCTCAAGCTACTGTATGCGGTGGATAGTGAACACAGTATGAAACATTTATGACCTCTGACTTGAGTGCACAATAAGACAAATAAAATAGAGTTGTGCAAGAACAAACACGAGAGGTGAGCTCATACATTCATTTCCTCTGTTGTTTTCGCGAAAAGCAATCGAGGCTATTTTTGATGGCGGCGCCCGAAATGGGAGTTACCTAACAGGTCCACGATCTTGGCTTTTTAGATGAGACGTGTAAAAATCTCCCTCAATTGATGCCACAAGCATATGTTCATAACGTCGAGGTTGAGTGTGCTTAGAGGAGAAGTGAACACCGCGATGAATGTGACATCTGTTTGTTGAATTCATAATACTCAATCATCACCATCAACAGCCAAAATCAATCCACTGCTGCTGGATGGGGGCCTCCGGGGCATCGTCGTCATCCGTCGCCAATGCTGAATACTTTTATCAAAACAAAACAAAGGTATGGACATTTCTTCTCTCGGCTCACATCGTCAATGGGGGGGCAGGGGGGGCATATTTGCATACAGGATGGCAAGACAAACGTCACGTGTGCAACCGCAAAGCCGTGAGCTCTTGCACTGACGCACTGCCACGTGCCCGTTATGTTGGGGTTTGTTGTCCCCCAGCCGCGCACCTCCAAGTAGCCGCGGTTGGCGACGTACGGTGCGAAAAAAGTTCATGGTACATGCGTAACATCGTGGCATAGTAACTTGATTTAAAAGGCATCCGTGGCAGCAGCCTGTAAGGGGTGCAAGCGCTCACATCCTGTGCAGCGAGATGATCGTGAAAGACAAGCGACAAGGCTCGAACATGCTCGAATACATCAAGATAACGTGTTTCTAAATATATATGTACGGAATTTACCATCAAACTTTAAATGCTCGACATTTATTGAAAACAGGGTTATAAATCATATGCACATATTCTCAATTTTAATTCACATGTTGCTTGCCTTATCCTTAAATATATTAGGGTGTACAATTCTCTATGTTCAATGCATAACAGCATCATCAGCCTTGAACAATTTACTGTTGGATGAAGACCTCCCCAAGTCTGTTAGCATCTCTCAAAGTCTTGTGATGCAACAATCCATAACAATAACTTAGGACAATTTGTTAATTTAGCAGAAGGCTCTCCAACAAAGGTAAGCCACGTTTCACGGGGATAATCTAGAGCATAGCAATAGGTTTAAACCTTTATGGAAATAAAACAGTTGTGTCAAGATGTTAACACGCCAAACAGAATCCTTATTCAAGGAATCCTGTCTGCATTAACCACACACGGTACTTGCGGTGAACAAGCAAACAAACGACATGCTTTGATAATATATGGATTGTCTTTCAAACCGATTGAAACTGATTGGTCCACACCAGAGACATAAAGTTTTTTTTACATCTTGACACAGCAATTTTATTGCCAGAAAGGCTAAACCCTATTGTTATATTCTAATGCTGACAAGAAAGGTCCCTTATCATAATCGAGAATAGTTTCACCATATGGGGCATTGAACCACAGTGTCGAAGACAACACCAGAATGGACATCGGTGTGACATTTACATTTTAAATAAAAACAACACGACGACCGCCGCTCAATGCGTGGGGGCTGGCAAAAAAAACGAAAAGGATGAGACGAATTGCCTCGAGCACGAGGAGCATTGCAGCCGCTTTCGTGATTTGCCAATGCAAATCCGAGATAAGTTCGCTGTGACCCACCGAGTCACGTAGGCGAGGTCATGTGTCCGTGCCGTTGAACGTCGTCGTGTCGTTCTGTACAGCCTACGCAGTACGGGTACCGCAGACACAGAAGCACGTGTTGTTTTTTTACAAAATCAGAGAACGTTATTTACACGTTCCACAGGCTTCGCTTGCCCCGGTGGGGGAGTTTTTTTTTTGGCCGAGCACAAACGAATCTCTCTGGCGACGGTGCAGCAAAAGTTTCCGAACTTCCCCCATCAGCTCCGTGTCCACCCAGCATTGTGGATGGGGCAACCGCAACAAGCGGTAGTTCTGATCGGCAGGTCGCGCGCATGCGGTAGGGTAAAGTGCGGCTACTCCCACCACCATCCGAGACATCTGGCAAGTGCGAAAAAAGAGGGCGTCAAATTGCCCTCTGGAGCTCCCTCGAGTGGAGGGCAGCGTCGCCCCAAGAAGCGGCGTGGAGCAAACACGTTGCAGGCCTGCGCCTTGAACCCGCTCCAATTTTACGGCTCGGAAAATACTGCGACGTGTACATGGAGTGGACAGTGACGGGTACCATGCGGACACCTAAGAATGTCCCATGCAATTTAATTCACAAGCAGTGTGAACTATTGTTGATTGCAGAGTCATCTACAGCATTTCTTCGCGAACCCCCCATCGTAGACAAGCCAGGAAATCACATCACACTGCCCCCCAGTGAGCGTTATTCCAGGATACCACGTGACTTTTGCGGTTAGCTTATGTTGGGATGAACTGTGGTTTACTGGTGACGTCCGAAGTAGACAGAAACGAACATGGTTTAATGTTAATGTGATGACAATGTTAATTCAGAGAGATTTGAGCATGGCCGTTTCATGTTATGTTCCGTGCTTAATAAAAACAAAAAAACTAGGCAGTGTTCTAACGGTGCTCAACAGCTTTTATAAGTACCACTGTGCTCAAGGCTGAGAATGCAACTCGCCTATAATCTCCAATAATAAAAGGTGCGTAATAATGTATGAATCATAGCATGAAAATAATTAAAGATTACCTAGGGCAAATATGTCTAAAAACCTTGAAGACCATTGCAATACGTGGATGTCTGCGAGATGTTTTTTTTTTTAATAAAGTGCTATTAAATTTACACAAGCTTAGAAAATGTACCACCAAAATGCACCTTCTGGCAATCAAACGCATACAGTATCATCCGCCAACTACACATACTTGTGCAATCAAAATATGAATCAAACAAGACAGTTTTTCTAAATTATAATTTTTTCTTAGATGTAAATAAATCAAGTCAAGCGTTTAATGGCGAGTAGGTTTACTGTTTTGCAAAAGATGAATCTCATTTAGGTGAGAATCCGAGACGGCCTACTCTTTTTTTTTTGCAGCATGTGTCATTAACTAATTTCCTCTTTTGAAAAGGACAAGAGCGACATCGCCGGCTCATTTGAAATGGGACGATGCTGCCCAAATGTGATTGCACACCGTGAGAAAACGAGGTGCGGATGTAATTATAGCGCATAAAATCAGCATGCTGGCAAAACTAATGACAATTTCTTTTCGTGCAATTTGCATGAGCGCATGTGCCAGCATCCGTTTAAAATATCATCTTAAAAAAAAAATCCATTCGCTTCGTAAATCGTAAACAAGGCAACAATGTCACACTTGTGCATAAAAGAAAATCAATATGAAAATCATTTCAGTCCTCAGCGTCCTGATGGTAATCAGGACATCTATCAGAGAGTCGGTCGATAGTTGCCATTGACTGTGTGGCCTTGGACACGGGTGAAATTACACATTGTTCAATCAGTAAGAAGCGATCTTTTTATTCCCAACAAGTCCCCCACTGATACCGTTGCGCGCGCGTGAATGGATATAATAGTTGCTTTGTACACTGCGAGGTGGCTTCGTGTACTCTGGGGTATCCAGTAACCCGGACAAATCATCACCCGAATGCTGACATTCAAAACAGTAATAAGCACTTGAGGCAATCCAGTTGCACTGCTAATTCATGCATGCACAGCGATCGCTGTACGTAAATTATTTTACATTTTAATGATCCCGTGTGAAGAATTACTATCGAAAAATAAGTGCTAAACGTAATTCTATATCGAGCTATTTTATTGATTGTAATTGTTATAATTAAAAATGTTTATACAAGTACTATATTTAACGGTTATGGACCATATATAGTGAACCCCTGTGTAGTCCTTCAAACAGAGGTGGATGAGTAGCAACACTAAATAAGCTAACATATATCTTGAATCTCTCTCATGACTCGCAGATCGCCACATTGCCACTTAGCTGCTAAACATGTTGCCATACGCAAGAACATAATTTATCGTTTACATATTATAGACATATAAAACATTGGCAATAAGGCACAGGGGTTGGGTTTTTGAAATACCGTAGAAAGTTCAACATGCGCACGAGGGACTGAAAATCCGCAGAGCGACTCACGACCTCGATGTGTGAAGAAAATATTTAACTAGCAACAAAATCAATTTCGTGAGCAGTTGAGATTGTGACCATTAAGTGGGTCACAATACAAACCTGTGCATTCACAGGATGTGCGTGTGCCCATCAGTGCCGGATTCAGCTAGTGCGGGGCCTATAGCATATGTTATAAAGGGGCCCTAAATAAATAAATAAACACAAATGTTTTTCTTGGATAGTAAAGTAATTGTATGTTTTCATCTTCTATACAGCCAGATAATACAACAAATCGCTCACCTTAAACACCCAGTCGTTCATAAAAGTTGAAGGCGGTATAGTACTATAGTAATAGAGCAAGTGCAGAATCACTGAAACGAAATTGATAGCTTGAAAGCATTAAGCGCCTTTGAAAGTGCGGGGCCCCGAGCATGCGATATTTTTGCCTCTAGGATAATCCGGGACTGGTGCCCATGAGCAACTGCACGCATGCACTCTGATTTGTGTTCACGTGTACACAGTAACACCCCGGTGTACGTCGGGGATGCGTTCCTGAAATGGAGAAAGGACGATGATGACGACGATGACGACGACGACGACGATGATGCCGTCAGCAAACGCAAGTGTGGGCCTGATGCGACGCAATCCGGGTAGCGTTGTTAATAATAAAGTGACGTCAAACTTGCGAAACGACGTTAAAGCGGAGACGTAAATCAGGGTGTTACGTATGTACGCATGCAGCATTAACAACAACAAAAACTCGACCCGCTCGTCAATAGCAATGCCTCAAAATAAATAAAATAGTCAGGTGACGTGTCGGCAAATGACGCTGTGAGCAAGAGCCAATGCCAGTATTGTCACTCAATTTACGTTTTCGTTTAAAGGCCCTTGTTATTGACGAATGTGTGGAGTGTTTGGCAAAATATATACCCAAGTATTTGAAAGTTAAGACCGTATAGAACACTAATATAAGTTTGCGTTAAACCCTGCTGAATCTGTTTAAATGCCATCCAAAGTGCGCAAAGCCTGCCAGCTTGGTAAGGACTGCCTTAGGTACTAATTTGCCAAGGTTTAGGCTAAATGTCATAGTCCTAACTGTGACACCCAAAGCTCAAACGTTAACAAGTTCCAATCTGATTTGAGTTGGAATAATGAGGTCTTGGCAAACACCTTCACTCGATACATCGCGCCAGGGGCCATTGCGATTCCAGTGGAGTGTCGCAGCCGAGCCGAACGTTTGACCACGATGGCCGCCACATCATTCAGGGGGATTAAGAACAATCAGGCAACAGATCTCAGCCCTCGTGTCACCCGCAATCGAACGTCGCTCACGTGTTTACACATCGATACGTCAAGATGACGCCTGCGGAGCATGACAGAGGCGCGCCGTGATCACGAGCTTCATTAAGAACAACAGATATTAAAAAGAGAGCGCGCCCACACCACGAGCGTTATTTTGGAACACGACTCCGTGTGCATCAATCTTGTAAATGACTTAATTTTGGATATGCAAATGGAAATAATTAGTGTCAATTATAAGCTACATTTGGCCTACATTAACATGTAAATTCAAACCTTCACTTGGCAGGCCATAAAATACCAAAATTCTCATTTGTATACGTATTAATTTAATCTTCATAAGCTATATGCATGAAAGCTATTTGTAAAATAATTATTCCACATGTGCAGCCATTTGTTTTAGTCATACTGGTGTACATTTTAAATTGTCAAATTATGCTATTTTATTTACGCTATTCGAGGCCTATTTCTCTCACCTATGACTGATTGATACTGCTGAAGGGTAACAGCTACACATGTTAAAGTTATGTTTTATGTTAATATTGATTGCTAATTGTAATAAACGCACTGAGTGTAATTTGTCTAACAAACTCATTGGATCCGCAAGAATATTTCCATGACCTTGCATTAGCATCTTTGGCCACTTAATTTTGAAAGTTGTTTTTCCACGTGGAAGGAATCTGAAAAAAATCCCAAGTATGAGAACAGCTGATGCTTAAAGTAAACAAAACAAATCAAAAACCCCCAACACATTAATCAATACCACTGTGGCCTTAACATTAAATAGATAAAATCAGCGATGATTTTGGCAAAGACCCTTGTGCTACGAATAAGGGACATTGTCGCTGATTATGTTTTTGTTGTGTTTTTGTTTTAAGGCCACAATGTGATTGATGAATGTGTAGAGTCGTTATTGGTAATTGTGCTTGTGCACCACTGCAAGAACGGCGTCTCGCCGAATCGTTGTTTGCGAATGCTTAAATGGGTTCACAAAAAAAAAACATTTTCTTTACTGCCATCCTGTGGCCACCTTGCAGTTCAATAGTTCCAGAGTATGCGATCCGTCACCCTGGATTCTATCATAGGAGTGCTATAATATTACACCTGTGCGTTACCATGCCTGGCCAATTTCCCAAAATAAGGTTCGCCGACATGAATATGTTTCGCATTTATATCAGCTGCAAGAGTAGATGGCGTATATTAATACATTATGCATTTACGTGTGAGACGTGATATTGCAAACGCATTTGTGTATTTAATCCCAGCTAGTGAATGTACCCAAAGCATGCATCTTTGTGTAATATCGTTGAGGACTCTTGGACGCCGGGGTTGAGGCACACGTATTTATTCCGCAACAGTTGTCACAACCGCGGACATACAACACTGGAGGGGGTATCGGCCCCCTCACCCGGCTAGCTGGGAATACACTGCTAGCTATCTCTGACCTACCTCCTAGTCCTCCACTAACGGGCTAGGGGAGGCTGTCTGGCCCGACACTGGTAAGTCGGGCTACGGTACCCGGAGTCCCAGAGCACTAGCTCTGGTTCTCGGGACCACGCCGCTGGCTCGGTCCTGCGCGGCCCTGACAAGGGCGGCGACCCAGGGGAGTCCAGGGCTCTAGCTAGACGATCTTCGGTCTTCACTGGTTTAGCTTTAACATTCTTCCCCGAGCTCTCTGGCTCATCCCCTTTTATACCAAAACCCCCCGCTGAGGGGTGGGGCCAGCCCCCCAGGCTGCCCTGTGCGGACGTCGTTGAGAGCACCTCCCCGTGCACTCACGAAGCCCCGCCCACTGTGTTTGTTTCCCGTGTGATCCTATGTATACAGCCCCTCCGTAACACCCCTACATTTGTATGCGTGTGTGTTGTGGTAGTGTAGTGGTTAGCACGTTGCACTACAAACTCGGCGACCCGAGTTCGGATTCCGGCTCATGCCAACACCAGTGATGATTATCTCAATCGGTCATGGGCCTCTCCTAGGTCGACTCAGCCTCAAATGAGGTGTGGTGTGTAAACATTGCCACTGGGGAGACAAAGGTGGCCGGGCATTGTGCTGGCCACCCACCCCCTCGTGTGCCGTGCCAACCTTCATAGGTGCTCACTACCCCTGCCCCAACAGTCTGTTACAGGCTACACGGGGGATCTTTGTCTTTGTTCTGTACACACAAGTGTGCTAGTGGGCATGTGCCATCTAACCGGCCAATGAAAAAATGTGGTATATAAAATATTTACAAATTATATCAAATGGATGTCTTAAATGTTGCATATAGCCCAAATAAGCTCAAGTGGCAACAGCACCGTTTTTGAAAAGTAAGAATAGGTAAAAAAAAATTGGTGTTTGAACATCTTTACACCTGTTTTATTGCCAGATAGGGTAAAAGCTTTTCTTATTTTTCATACTTTGATACTGGCAAGAAAAAGGTCCCATTATGTAACACCGTTTTTGATGAGTAAACCAATGATCATATTTTCTACTGGCAAATGAGGTTCCAATGGTGTACATGCTTATCCCGGGCTCTCATACTCTGATGGTGCATTGTCTTTGAGTTGTGCGCCTTTTGGCGTCATCTGGTCCAACACCATGTCAGACTAGGCTCTAAGGAAAGCTGTCTCGGGTGTGGACCAATCAACTTCAAGGACAGTGCATACATTATCAGAGTTATGTTTTTGGTTTGCATTATGACTGCAGGTATTGTGGTCTATGCAAACATGACTCCTCGTGAAAAAGGTGTCAGTTTTGTTGCCAGATAAAAGGGTAAAAAAACAATTATCATCTGAACTTATGTGAAGACAACTTTCTTGCAAAAACTGAAAGTCGTCGTGATGTGATTTGCACAAAGACTCTGTATGATCACTGGAGGGGAGAGTTTTACAGCAGAAATTATCTCATATTTTGCTTCAAACCTGATGGTAACTATGCATTTACCCATGCTCATGATTTAAAATGACCATTATATTTATAACTTTCGAGCCATCTCTGGGTTCTTCAGACTTTGGGCCGTTAAAATGACATAAGAACCTTATAAAAATTCTCACAATTTGTTTTATTCAACAATAAAATATAAATACAAAATCCAATGTGCTAATGTAATGAGTTACAATAAAAAAAATGGCGTATGGATTTGCTATTGAAGTGCACTTTTAAAATACTCGTATTAATATGCAGCGGTGAAGTGACAATTACTTCAAGGCACTTGTTCTACTACCCAAACAAACATATTATTGAAACATTGCCGTCTTAATTATTGTTCCTTTTGAAAATTATTTTCCGTGCTTTGAGCAAAATGGCTATTTTCTCATGAGTACTAAATACATTGAAAACACATTAACCAACCAAACATTTGAACGTAATGCTATTGCACAGTACGTGCCCTGCAGTAGATTATCTTCTGCATAGATTATGTATTTCAGATATAAATAAATACAGTCAACATCTCAAACATATCTCTGCATAATAGAAGTTTTTGGGGTTAGATCTGCAGTTGCGACATAATGTAAGATTGCATTTATGACGATGATGCACGTTAATTGATCACGTGATAAAAGAACAAAGCACCATGATTAATAGTTTATCAAATACGATTACGAACGGCATTTAATAGCGTTTAATACAATACACCACACCAAAATCTAACTATTGTGTTACCAAAAATTCCATGATTAATTTTAATGAAACTTTATGTCACTTAATTTACATTCTAATTATTAATTTTAATTAGCTCGCGTTGTGCTTTTCCCTCGAGCAAGTCGTACGCTACCCAACCGCAGTTTCAAAATGTAAAACTCACAACGTCTCCATTCTCAAATGCGCAGCATGCCAGCGGTGATAGTCACTGGCGCCGGCGGGGGGGGGTTCAGAGCATTGGTGATTCCACCTCCTCCTCGCTGCGACTCGGAGCTTCCTAGAGGACAACCACTGTCCCTACTGCTCACCTCTCACCAGGTGGTGCTCATTTTCATCAACTTTGATTGGCTGCGATTCATATTCATGACCTCCACCAGTCTGCTGGGCAAGATGATCGCGTGCGACAAAAAATCCCAGAAACGCACGTGCCATATTTACGAATATTGGTAAATGAAACACACGCGTGGTATTATCGGCCCACTCGACAGCAAAAGCAAATTCATGGCGATCGTTTATCAAAGTAAACTGTGATGTACACGTCGAGCAATCATTCTCAGCTGTGCCAGGCAGATATGATATGGGGGGGGGGGGGTGGAATGCTGGCCAAGACGTTAGAGATGGCTCAATCCATAACAGGCTTTAATCTTCGACAGCTATCAAGACTTTCCATCCCGATGACTCGGTTATGGGACATTCACGTGCCATAAATCTCAGCTGCTATCTTTTCGTATTTTCCTATTGTTTGTAGCATCCTTATTACGGTTTAAATTATTGCTGTGTATTACGCTAGTCTCTAACTGTCATGAGGATACATTATGTGAGCAGAATTTTTTTTTTAAGTTCGCCTACGGAGGTCAAAATACAGATTTATATTTGTCTCCCAGGGCGAGAGAAAACAAATCTGGCAAAATTAAACTTGCAGGCTCCGTGCACATTTACAAATTCTTATTTTAAAAAGTATACATCAATGAAAAAAACATCATGGCACATATTTGTACACGATTTGACAATGTAATACTATTTTAATGTTTGGTCGGCATGCTTATATATTACCACACAGTGTAGATAGTCAGTGAAAAATTATATAGAATGCGATTCATTTGTTAAAACAAAGTCAAACCAAGCAAATGTTAGGATTAAATAAATGTATACCCCTTACAACACAAAATCACCCGTGGCAAAGATGTATGTTCTTATGCTAGTTCCCAATATATCGACTGCCAATGTTCAAGCATACTCTTAGGTTTGTTTGGTAAAGTCACGTAGGTAAAAAATAAATAATAAATAATAAATAGTAAAAATCATAGAAATAAAATAATATATTATTTTATTTCTATTATTATTTTCATATAAATAAAATACATTATTTTTTTTCTATTGTTATTTCTATTATTTTTACTATTTATTTTTATTATTTATTTTTTACCTACGTGACTTTACCGAAAAAACCTAAGAGTATGAATCCTTGCAGTCACGAAAGCTTCAAATCTAGAATGTTCAAGCATGCCCAGCGTTTAGCTGCCGATATCATCTGGTACTAGGTTTTAAGGAGGTACGGCTGCAACCATGAAAACCAACAAAAGCATAGAAATGAGGCCACTCCTAGTCAGGTGGCAATGGTGTGTTCCCTTCTGTAAGAATACACTCATAATCATCAATGTACAGCCCGAGGTCAATCCACTACTGGATGAAGGTCAATTCCCCACACCGTACTGGTGACGAGGGCTGTTTGACCAAACTTCACCACGCTGGTGCGTGTGGGTTCTCTCTTTTACGGATTTTAGGTTTCACGAAGGCATCCAAGCAGACAATACGGCCAGCACATATATCAACATCGTGTGTGTCCTGCTATAATTATTATAATAATAACACCATTGTCCCCTATTTAGAAACGTATTTTCTTATTTGTTAGTGTCTTCATTTCTTTTCTAACCGCTTTTTGGCTTTACTTTACCGTGCTTCCCCCGCACCTATAATTCACACGGTTGGCTACGTACGGCGCGAAAGAAATTCAACATGCATACATTCAACAGAGAGATAACGATATTCCATTGTATGTATATATAGTCTGTGAGGCGTAGTAAAAACAAATGTTCGCACATCTTCTCAGCCATACCAAACTTGAAAATGAATAATTTTCCCATTGTGTTTTTTTCTCTCTCTTTTTTTTTAAATCAGTTCACGCCCCAGGAGTAAAACGGCCGCGCTCATTCACAAGGCACGCGCCTGCCACTCGGTTCAAGAGCCCTCGAATGTGACGCCACGCACGATCCCGGTCCGTTTAGTGGTCTCATTTAGACGTCATCCGTGTGAGCTCATTGAAATTCCCGATGGGGTGCGCGCGTGCTCCGCGAGGAATGTGAAACGAGATCGCCAAATGCGAGTTTGTTTTTTCTCTCTCCGTTATATATATTTTTTTAATGCAGGACTCGTAAGATTTCGAGTGGAGGCACCCAAAATGGATGGGGAAAAAACCCTACACAAGGTCAAAGTTGAGGTATGGTGGCGCGGTGGTTGGAACGCTGGGAGCTACGGACCCGGCTCTATCCTGTTCGATCATTATCAGCCTTGGCCCTGCTGCCCTTCCCGTAACCCACAATTACCAGGGTGGTGAAGTATAGTCAAGCAACCCTCATCACCAATTCCGCGTGTGATGAGGAACCACAAACAATGTATAATGGGCGGCGTTTCTGGCAGTTGCGCAACTTCATAGTACGTAGATAGGCCAGAAAGATATTGACAAATGTTTGCACTCTGTTCTTTATTCTGTTATTACTATTATAGCAAGAAACACGCGACTGTGACTTGTGTGGTGGCGTTAATGTTTAATGTTTTCTTTTTAGGCATTCAATTGTCACTCAACATATACTCTACAAGCAGTAGCTCTTTTTACTAGCTTAGTAAAATGCTAGCGTGTAAAAAAAATCCCCTCACTTTACTCATCAATTGGTGCGATGATGACTGCCTGATGGCTTTTGTGAGGATGATTTGGCTGCCGTATGGGAGCCAAGTAGAGTGAAAGTTGAATGTTAACCTCACGAAGGATGTATACGTGAAAAGCATGTCAATGCTCTTTCTATAATAACTGGTCAGTTTATCAAATTGTTTATACGTTTTAATGATTTTAAAAATATTCCTGGTAGGAACCTCCTGGTTACACCAGCCCATAGGGGATTATTGTGTCCGTCCGTCCGTCGTTCAGGGAGGGGCTGGGTGGGGAGGGGCTGGGTGGGGAGGGGCTGGGTGGGGAGGGGCTGGGTGGAGAGGGTGGGGCTGGGTGGAGGGTGGGAGGGGTGGGGCTGGGTGGGGAGGGGCTGGTCACCCCGTGGTGCCCTTATAAAACTCAACGTTTAACCTCCTCACGCCGGCTTGTGCCCGCCCTCACAGTCGGGCATATTTGCAGAATACACCACGCCGCCGTTGACCCTGGCCATTGACCGAGCAACCCAACGTTCCTTCCAGCTCCCTCCGCAGGAATGTGTTTATTTCACAAGAAAATAACTATTGGCAGTATTTTGTCCATCACAAATTGACAAGTGTACACACAGTCAAAGCCTGGCCAATCACAAACTAGAAAATAAATCGATTGCGATTACATTATTTGTCTGTATTGTATTTTGTGTGATAACTTGGGGTTACAATATCTTGTATAAGACTTATCTGCAATGTTACTTTATTTTAACCGTACATTTGTTTTGTTTCCAAATAAGCATCTGAAAAGAAGATCATTTGTAAGTCTTCACACGTGCACTTTTAATGCACAATATAATTGAATATTTATGGAGTTACTAATGAACTCGATTTTAAGAGCAGAATGGTCTGTTAACTTTAATTAATAAACACACTCACTCATGGCATTTAACAACCAAACATGTTCTTTCATCCAAATGGCATGACCAATCTCTTAGGTATATAACTATCGTTTTATTTAGAAAATATTTAAAAAAATGTTGCATTCACTTATTGAACGTAATAAGCACAATTTGTTGCAAAGCTTCAGCCCAAAATTTATGCTGTGTGCTGACCCTTTTCGAAAGAAAAAAACAATACATCTATAGTTCTTTGACCAAAGTCTCAAGAATTATTTTTCAAGCTCCTGCTTCTATTATTGACTTTCCTTCCCTTCGGGCAAAGATCTTTCAGGAGTCCAAAAAAAAAAACATCTCACCGAAATCGTTCATCGCAGATCTTTAGATCCTTCACTTTCAAGTGTAGCGGAAGAAGCTGAAACAGCCCCCAGTGTCTCTTTGCTTTGTAAGTGTCAAAGGTCAAGATGAAGTTTCCACTTTTAAAAACCGTTGAGATGGTGCCTCCAATAGAATAGCATCCAATCAACCGTCATTGGCCGAGAGTGGTTATATCGAATAATGCACATACAGGATCAATATACACATGTATTTTGCGTGTTCTGTTGTGTGTATGGAATATCATATCTAGGAGAGAAAATGGAGGCTCTTCATAGGTTGATTCCAAGAAGACGTTGGTGAGCACGCCTTTTGCTAAATTGAAAGAATTCCTGTTGGAAACCAGCGACTGCGAGCATGAACACAGACGCGTGATAAGAATTAAACGTAATGCCTTATTAAGCAGACAAATGTGTGAGCGAAGTTTAAGAGACACCTTTTCGGTCAGAAATGCTCAGGCAACATATCTCAATTTGGGGAAACAAACTGGCATTATATTCACTTCTGAAGTAAATGTTTACAATGTCACAAATTGTCATCCGAGCAAAGATGTGATCGCGACTGACGGCAGGTAATAGATCCTCGGCCCGTGCGGTCCATGGAATGGGTCCAGACAGACGTGTGGTTATGGGTCAGGACAGGAAAGGTGCCCTTGTGCCCTCGTGCTGATTGACGCGGCGAAATAAGCAGACAAGCTACGCAAATGGCAACAGAAGAAAAAAAAACTGCCTCTTCGACGCCGAAGCGTGAAAATGATACCTTCCATATTCTTAGGTTTTTTCGGTAAAGTCACGTAGGTAAAACATAAAAATTAATAAAAGTAAAATAAAATAAAAATCACGACGTTTCGGAGGCAACACAAGCTTCCGTGTTGCCTCCGAAACGTCGTAATTTTTATTTTATTTTACTTTTATTAATTTTAATGTTTTACCTACGTGACTTTACCGAAAAAACCTAAGAATATGAATCCTTGCAGTCACGAAAGCTTCAAATCTAGAATTGATACCTTCCATTTTCCCGACGTTTTGTCCCATCATTTTTACGAAAAGCACGGGTGTGTGGTGAGCCTGACAATTTGATATTTTTTTTTATCATCGCAAACCTGTGGGTGATAAATTACATTTGCAATGAGAAAGAAAAGATTCTAATTGAAAAATGTGACCGTGATGTGCAGTAAGCTTGTTATTTTTTGTAACTTAATATATATCTGTCAGGGAAGTGCATAATGCCAGCAGCTAAAGCTGCATGTATAATTACACACATTCTCAGTGACCTATACCATTGTCTAGTTTATCCAAACTCACAGTTCTTTTTATGAAGTCATCTGACGAATTACCTTATATGTTGTTTGCATAACAGTGAAATATTTTTTCCCAACGCTATTTTTGTAATGTTTAATGAGAACACTTAGAGAGTGGCATGATACTAGTGATGATAAATGTTAATCTAGCTTCGGTCTTCGCACGGTAAACCTTGAAACACATTTCCTGCGGAGGGAGCTGGTAGGAACGTTGGGTTGCTCGGTCAATGGCCAGGGTCAACGGCAGCGTGGTGTATTCCGCAAATATGCCCGACTGTGAGGGTGGGCACAAGCCGGCGTGAGTAGGTTAAACGTTGAGTTGTATAAGGGCACCACGGGGTGACCAGCCCCTCCCCACCCAGGCCCACCCCGCCCACCCCCCACCCAGCCCCATCCTCCCCACCCAGCCCCTCCCCACCCTCCCCACCCAGCCCCTCTCCACCCAGCCCCACCCTCCCCAACCAGCCCCTCCCCACCAAGCCCCACCCCTCCCACCCCCCACCCAGCCCAACCCTCCCCACCCTCCCCACCCAGCCCCTCCCCAAGTTCCCCACCCAGCCCCTCCCCACCCTCCCCACCCAGCCCCTCCCCACCCAGCCCCTCCCCACCCTCCCCACCCAGCCCCATCTTCCCCACCCAGCCCCTCCCCACCCTCCCCTCCCCACCCAGCCCCACCCTCCCCACCCAGCCCCTCCCTCCCCACCCAGCCCCTCCCTGCACGACGGACGGACGGACACAATAATCCCCTGTGGGCTGGTGTAACCAGGAGGTTCCTACAAGTATCACTCCACAGTTGCTGTAACTCAGGTGGCAATACTCACACAGGCGACAGTCAAGAGGTTAAATTGACAGAAACAACGAATTATTTTTTCCAGCCAGAGCTCATCCAGGGCAATCGTCCTTTGGACCTCTGCGGATGAAAACTCCTACCTTTCTATTACAGGTAAGCGAAGGTCTGTTGTGTTCTGTCACGCTTCATAAGTGGGAGGAGGAGGAGGGAGGGATTTCCAACTGATCACAAGTTGATAAGTAAAAATTGGCTCAGCACCCCGAGTCCTAAAGCGCAGCAAAAAAAAGACCCCCCGACTCAATCTCGATAGCGTCTGCCACGAGCACAAGTGTCACGCTTCAGAGAAATCTTGGCTAGAATTCAAAGTGGTCTGTGACATCGAGTCAGGCGTGGGGGGGGGCATAGTGGGGGTGTTTCAAAAAGGTAGCTCTGCACCAGTACCCAGTGGCCTGTGGTCCCAATCCACGTCTCTCTCGCCCCTTCCCAGGCACTTTGCCACGCCCCACCTCAACTACC
Organism: Lampetra planeri; assembly: GCF_965212315.1. NCBI lineage: Eukaryota > Metazoa > Chordata > Hyperoartia > Petromyzontiformes > Petromyzontidae > Lampetra > Lampetra planeri. Next base: position 12,392,895 of record NC_136118.1, on the reverse strand, counting down.
CCCACCACACCGCCCTCCCAAACAATTCCTTTATTTCTGCAACACATTCCTGCGGAGGGAGCAGGTAGGAACGTTGGTTTGCTCGGTCAATGGCCAGGGTCAACGGCGGCGTGGTGTATTCCGAGGGCGGACACAAGCCGGCGTGAGTAGGTTAAACGTTGAGTTTTATAAGGGCACCACGGGGTGACCTGCCCCTCCCCACTCAGCCCCACCCCTCCCCACTCAGCCCCTCCCCACCCTCCCCTCCCCACCCAGCCCCACCCTCCCCACCCAGCCCCTCCCTGCACGACGGACGGACACAATAATCCCCTGTGGGCTGGTGTAACCATGAGGTTCCTACCAGTATAACCGCCGTGTCTCAAGAAGGTTCAGTGAGGACTCTCGCTGCTTGTAACTCTTAGCTCGAGGACTTGATAACTGCTGTGTGCTATATGTGAACTGACACTACAGAGACGTGGGCCCTCTCTGGGGTCGGCTGGGTAGGGTCTTTCAAGAGGTGTTACTTTGTAGAAACATGTGTGATTGGGGAAATGTCCGTTAAAACTAAAACTTCATGCACTGGTGTACATTGATATTTGATTACTTGACATTCCACAACATTATTTAAAAAATGCGTTTTAAATACTCACATTGTGAAAAAAAGTCCTACTCTTTTAAGGCTCCTGCCTCAATTTGCTCTAAATATCTTTCAATATTTAAAATCTCACCAAATAATGTTCTGTGGACATAAAATACGTTTTTTTGGGTAATAGCACGAACGTGCTGCCTAACATTCTTCAATGAACGTAACCGTACAAAGCGTTTGTATGGAAAATAATTCAACAACGTGAACTATCTTGATTTGAAGCTTTCGTGACTGCAAGAATCCATACTCTTTGGTTCTTTCGGTAAAGTCACGTAGGTAGGTGGGCTGGTTCAGCAGTTCCACTGCTGGATATTTTTTTCCGCCTGAGGACGACCGCTTGTGATGCGATCGAAACGTTGAGATGTATTATTTTTTGTTTTATTTTATTTTTCTACCTACGTGACTATACCGAAAGAACCAAAGCGTAATGTGAACTATCTGTATATACACACACACAAGTGTCTTTATATACCCTGTGCCAGAGGTCACAACCGGGTACCCGATACCCGTACCCTACCCGATACCCGGCTACCCTTACCCGCCTGGGTACGGGTACCCGTTTGCGACCCTGGTGCGGCCGGGTACGGGTACGGGTAGACCGTGAGTCACTGTTGAGTAACTGTTTGTCACTAATTTCCCAATGTCTTGTCTCTTCTCACAATTCAAGTTCCTAGAATCAACCCACCCACGCCTGCAACATGGCTTCATACCAGAGGTCGCAATCAGGTACCCGATACCCGTACCCTACCCGTACCCGGCCGGGTACGGGTAGGGTACGGGTACGGCCGGGTACGGGTACCCGTTTGCGACCCTGGTGCGGCCGGGTACGGGTACGGGTAAGGAATCAAAACCCGTTTGCGACCTCTACCCTGTGCACGCTGGCCCACGGAATCAAGCACACGCGTGTGCGTCACAAACATAAAACGTGCAGAGAGAAACGAAAGGGACCGCGTCGAGACAGAATGTGCGATAGCCCCACTTTTGGCCACGTGCCCGCACGAGCCCGAGACGGCAAGCGCGTCAGTGAACGTGCTCTCACGTCCACAGTGCTCCTCCCTCTTTGATATCTTCGTCATCGGCAACGATGGTGAGTACACGCGTTACGGCGATTTGTGAATCTCACGATCCGCTTGCAATCTGACACGCGGCGACACACAGGCCGGATGTGTATGCAAATTCATAGCGGTTAGGGCCGTGGCAACCGCACAAAGGAAAATAATTAAAATGACAAAGAAATCGTATGTAAATGCACGGCTTTGACTTCACACAAACGTGATTTTAATGCACAAATGAACCCTCGCAATTACAATGTGCAACAGTGCTTCAAATTGATATTTGCTACTGACATCTTGATTCATGACACTGAAGCTTGCTGTTTTTGGACAATGGATTATTATGGTTAACTTAAAAAAAACTATATATTTTTATGGAATATTAAAAGATTTCCCCAAGGAGATATTTCCATAAATATATAAATTGTATTGCCCTATAATCTCGGTCTTCAAAATATGACAAAGGAAGGAAGTTAACGTCATACAAAACCACCAATTGAAAATTCGTGCCATGAGCCACATTTTCTTTGTCATGTAGATTGTCTTTAAAAAAGATAACTTCAGTTTACTTTTTAAATAAGTGTTGAATAATGCCATGCATATAACGAGGAGGAATATTAACTGCATTCATTTTAAGTAGAGTTCACATCCTTAGACCTTTGTGCTGACACACAGCGCAGTGAAGAAGCTTAATAAGCCATGAACTGCCTTAATGATCTGAATCTAATTGTAGAAATGTTGAAGTATTAGATGAGACTCATCAGGAAGCAACAAACCATAATTTCTCTTCACACCCGTAATGATGACCAAAAATATACTCGATTAAAAAAAAACTTTATAGCAGTGTCACCTTCATTAAATATATTTTAGTTAATTAAAACGAATACATTCAAGGCAGGAAAAGATACTTTATTTGCATTTAACTTTCCATTAAGTTTATTCACTCTTAAAGTTTATCACATCTTCTGAAGGGGAGTATTCAGATTTGTCTTGGCATTGTTTTATTTGTCACAATCCCTTCATTTTGGCAAAGAACACGGGCAGCATCGAGATAATACCATGCCAAAGAGCTGCGCAAAAAACATGGATCCTTCTTCTGTCCTTCTAAACAAACCAAAATAATCGTTAAAAAGCCACAGCAGGGAAAAACACAGCAGCATTGTACACCGAAGGTAATTCTTTAAGGCAGATTAGGATCAAGTTGATGAAATAATGAAGGGACAACAACAGCAGGCCGGATTTGCTTTTGAGAAACGGAATTTGAAAAGCAGCGCATCAACATGCCTGAAGAGGAAAGTTTTCCCGTCAGTGCGTATTACTCGCTACGATCTTTGGACCGCAAACGCGGACGCCGACAGCGAACATGGAACAGACGCCCCCCAAAAGTGTGCAAAGAAGTGTGGCGAGATGTCCGCCTCGAAATGCCACTGAGAGTAAAACATGGATCCGGGTAGCAAAGGCGAATCGCGTTCTTGGGCTGGACGCATAAACCAGAATGGATGTATATTCTTGGTTCTTTCGGTAAAGTCACGTAGAAGAGAAATACAAATAAAATAAAAAAATAAACAATACAATTCTCACGACGTTTCGATTGCTGTGGTTTTTACACCTGATGACGATTGCCTGTGTTGCAATCGAAACGTCGTGAGAATTGTATTGTTTTATTTTAATTATTGTATTATTTCCCTTCTACGTGACTTTACCGAAAATCCAAGAACATGTCTCCCTGCAAGTCGCGAAAGCTTTAAATTGAAAATAAACCAGCATGGATGTGTGCAGCCAACGGATGCGATTGGTGATGGCCACTCGAGGAGAGAATGTACCACAAGATGACGCCAGTGGAAGATGGTGCAATGAGATCAGTCGTGAGGGCGACTGCAGCATCACGGGACAAAGAGCGGCTGTGTCGGGAGGCGGATAGACCCTGACCCTGCGACGATAACGGTGATGGAACATCTTGTCAACCCTGTTGCGAAATCATAATCTCACTTTACTAACAATGAACGAACAATAAACTTTTTGCAAGCTGTGGACAGCAGTAGCTCTGCTTCCGATCGTTATGTTGGAGCAGGTGATGTCTACGTGAGTCGGCGTTTGATTCATTACACACATCGGTACGTTGCTTTTTATTTGTTTACACCTCCGTTTTACAAAACGGACTTCCGACCTACTGTGTGTACCAAATACAGCCGCCAATACTTTAATTTGTCCGTATATTTCCTTCTGGAGCCTCGCTGACATATCTAGGAATGTACATCAGTCAGTTGCGGTATCAAAATCTCAACTTGTGGCCGTATGTAAAGTTTCTCTGTGTCGAGGTGTGCATTTTGGCTCAGACGTGTGCTCATCTACTTCATAAACGACGTTTGTTCTCCACCGTGAATCTCGTGCAGTGTTGCTGAGAGCATGTATGAAGCTTAAATCCATGCCAAACACATTCCACTTGCAACTTCGAGCCATGTGTAAACGACCACTTATACAACGAAATTCATTGAGCAGTCTAATGTCCCCATTTTAAAGACCAATAAAAGCTGCTGGTAAATGTTGCTGTAATGGCTATAGTAGCAAAGAGAAAAACGATAATAGCAAATATCTGGCATTTGGAAACGTATAAATATATAGCCAGTAATAAACGTATATTAACCATGTCAATAAATAAATAACAACTGCAAGAAACTGTTCTCTTAAGCACAACATGCTGTGAATCGGACATGTAACTGGTAACTAATCTGGCCATTACCGCTTTCACAATTACCACATGTAATGCATTAATGATCTATTAGTTTATTTCAAGGGAACACCACAAAAGCACTAAACATAAATCAAATTCCACATTATCAATGGACTTTGATAAGCAGACGAAATAGCTGCGCAAAGCAAAACGTGGCGGCATATTTTCGATTTTGTTTCTTCTTAAAAGGAATATAAACTGACATACAAAATCTCGAGAGGACAACTTTAAAGACCGTAACATTTTCATTTTCGAGAATTCATCCCAAAAAGAACATCGAATGAATGTATCTCAAACTGGTTTACCAATAAAGAACAGGAATCGAGTCGGTGACCATGATTTGAAGTGCAAGGGTAAATCCAAACCGCCTCGAAAAATAACAAGGACTTTCGGACAGGTGCTGGGAACACAATTAATGGGCAGCAGCAGCTGCTGCTCGGAGACTTTTTCATCACGATCTGAGCGTGCAATGTCCCTCCATCGCTGGCAATTAGGCTTTAAGGTCAGCCACCCGCAATGCTCTTGAGTAATTATCAAATTGGTTTACGCGGAAACGGCTATAATTTAAACTTTCGCACAAGTGCATGCACCTGACATTTACATTTCAATTACAGGGAATACAAGTCGAGCGAGTATGATCCTGCGGCTCTACAATGTATATGTTTATGCATCTTTGTTCGCGCGTGCCCACTTGTCACAGATGCCATTATGTAAATCGATGTGCATGAAGTGACCGTTGTGGTTTAGAAATATATCATTGAGTTGAATGCACCGCCTATGCGCTTAAAATAATAATAAAACAACCCCCTTTTGAAATCCATCAATATAAATTCACTGCGTATTTATTTATGGCCACGCTGATCTCCACGGAACTCATTAAAACTACTACTATGCTATGATTTAAACCAAAGGCATATTGACTTTTTAAAGTAATAGAAGTGTAAGTAAATAAATGATAACTTCCTGGATGTTATTAAACTTTTTTACATGAAATTCTCTTTTGCACATATATAAAAAATACCGTATATTGCAATAATGACCACAGCCTTGCATTTTTAACCACATACATAACATGCATAAAGGGCATCTTGGGGAATAATATACAGTCGCTACATTCAACCAGAATTCGTGTGAACATGCTGAGAATTGGCTGGGAAATACTATCCAATCCTGGATCCACTGAAAGGTCACACCCAGCATGGCTAGTATCCTCCATGGAATCGCCTCTGCCACGTCTCTCTTCTCATCTCACTCAACTCCTCCTCACACTCTGTGCTCCAGCATCCAAGGACTCCTTGTCAAAGTCCCCAGGCAACCTTGGCTAGGAGGGAAGTTGCCTGAAACCCCCTTCCCGTAGCCAACTCTATGCTCCAGTCCGGGCTCAAGATCGTTCTCACGTCCTGTGCTTATCACCGTCTCTTTCTAAAATAAATAACCACACCACCTTCTCCAAAACGCCTATATTACACTGCTTATGCACTGCACATTGAGATGTGGTTGCATGCATATGCTACGGAAACCCATATTGGTGTGTGTTACATTTAAAGCAATACCAATTCCATTTTATCATCACGATCATCAGACATGATCAATCCACTGCCGGATGAAGAGCTCTCAGACCCGCGATCAACTATTGCGATCCTGTGATGCAGCATCCCATCCGGCACCTGTGGCGCGCGAACCGAACTCATCAAACGCCAGATCCGTCTCATTGTCATCGCCCGTTTATCATTAGCACGTCGCCAGCAAATCTGACACGGTGAATGTTTTCGCACCATTTACACGCACACGCCTTATGTTCCTTCGCTCCAATCTTGAGAAGAAAAAAACATCTTCCTCCGATATCGCACCGTTAATAACCTCGGTGAAAGCACGCCACCGTGTTTTGGCACCCTTTTTAATATGCGTGTCAGCATGTCCTTCGTGTCATCTTGGTGTGCGCTGTTCCAAAGCTATTGCTTTACCGCGTATTAAAAACACCCCCCCCCCTCCCCCATAGCTCCAATCAGGGGGTGGGGAAACTTTTGCCCCTTACTGAGAGCCGAGAGGACTTTCAAAAATACCTTTCGTGCGCCACACATTAAAATAAGAATGAGACGTTAGCGTTATCCAACGCCGAGGCGACGCGCAGCGCAGCCTTTACGATCGCGACGCGGCGAAACGAACGCGCCGAGCAAAGCGAGACCCTGGCGGCGACGCGAGCGAGTGAGTGAGTGGGCTCACGTGAGAAGCAAAGGGGGTTGCTCCTTTGATAATAATATTCCCCCACTCCAGTTCTCAATGAATGCGGCCAAGATCCCTTATCGGGTTTGACGCGGTGCCACGTGGCATGAAGTCGATCGCCGCAGTCAGCCCACGGGCAACAGGTTCGCCCACTCCTGGCTTAAACAGATGGAACACTGGGTAATGAAATCATTAACAACAACAACAATTAATAGCAACAATGTTTATATATAGTGTCATTCGTATAACTTGCATTTCTTAAAAGCTGCAGATTTTTTTATGATAATAGATTTTGCACAGAGGTACGAAAAACCACAGAAGGGAAGGGGGGGGGGGGGTGCATCCAGGACTGGTGCCACCAATAATTTCCCAAGCTCTGTGGCGCTACATTGCGACGATGCTTGCCCAACTTCATCCATGAGCGGTTACACGCGGGAGGAATCGAGTAGCCAGAGAAACCCCGCACAAGCGAGGGAGGGTAACACAAAATCCACGACCGGATGACGAAGTAATCCACTTGCTGTACTGCCATAGCCTGATGCCCACGGGGTAGGGAGTTTTCACTTATCTGCGTGATCCGTAAATCCTCATTATGAAACGATCCAGAAGGGATAAACAATGCCCTAATTGACTTTTGTCCGTTTAACATGTGGTAGGCTTTCGCGAGCAATATTATTCAAGGTAAAGGTTTGTGGGTTAGATCGCGTAAGTATAAATGTGTCGTAACCTTCCACCACCCGACACTGCCAGTAAGGTTTGGCACGTAAACAACGCGCAGAATTAGTTACTACTTCAGCCCACCGGTGTGTTGGAGAGTAAATCCACAACATCGCCCGATGACGCTGGATGTAATTACCAGCGAAACGTTGTACTCAGTTTGTAAATGTTGTGGATTTACTCTTCAACACACTGGTGGGATTTTCTCCAAATTTGTTTCTAAATCACGGATTGTGTTGCGTTATGTTTCCTTAGTATTATCGGGACACCTACTGGTAGGAACCTCCTGATTACACCAGCCCACAGGGGATTATTGTGTCCGTCTGTCATGCATGGAGGGGCTGGGTGGGAGGGAGGGGCTGGGTGGGGAGGGGAGGGTGGGGAGGGGCTGGGTGGGGAGGGTGGGGCTGGGTGGGGGGTGGGAGGGGTGGGGAGGGGTTGGTCACCCCGTGGTGCCCTTATAAAACTCAACGTTTAACCGACTCACGCCGGCTTGTGCCCGCCCTCACAGTCGGGCATATTTGCGGAATACACCACGCCGCCGTTGACCCTGGCCATTGACCGAGCAACCCAACGTTCCTACCAGCTCCCTCCGCAGGACAATGTGTTTTGACGGGCAGAGAAAATGGACAGCGTTACTACTCCTGTGACCATACATGGGGGTACAGCGAGATTTGACATTTTCCTACATTTATTGGCAACGTGAAATCAAAAACTGGCTTACCTGCAACATTGAGCAAGCCTAGCTTTTTGCATCTGCACCAACAGTGAGTGAGTTGATATTAAAAACAAGATATGGGGTAGAATGATGCAAAATGAAAAACATATCTTTAGGTGCCCGTACTCTCTTCCGATTCTGCTTTACTGAACTTAATGACATTACCATACAGTTTATTCCACGAAATATTTCCTTGTATTAAAAAAGATAGATTACCGAATTGCTATGTTTGTGGGTTCTCCATTTCTGGGATGGGAAAAAGTTTCAAAGTGACGTTTGAATTATTTTCTTGAATATATAAGCAATTTAGTGCACAACATATTCAGGGCATTAAATGTGCATGTTAAAAGTTTACATTACATGTTACTCTTTCTCAGGTTACTGCACACAGGGCATATACACAGTAAAATTGCATGATTACATCCTTCACGAGAGAAGCTCTTAATGTGTGTCATGGTGCAAACTTTTTGCACACGTACCCATCAAAAAGAGGAGTTGTGGACAATGCGAATTTACAAGCAAGGTGCTTAGGGTACACCGTGGAAATGCACTTCACTTTGTTTGTAAAGCATTTTAAAATCTGGAAAAGCAAAATGCACGCAGTGCAGAGCCAAGGTACTTAAATGAACAAAGAGCATTTTCAGAAAAAGAGTGGATAATTCTCTATTATGCTCAAAGATAACAGTGTTCGTCCACATTCTAAAAACATGTTTTTTGTAAAAAAGAAAGCAGTACGATGTGTACGAGTACAATATAGATCTAAAGTCCAGATCACACGTCAATTTAGTATTGCCAAGCAGATGCCTTCCCTACGTTGAAAGGAAATACATCCTTTTTCGCCGGGTGGAAAACAGTAAATTTAACAAGAGGGTGGAAAATGTTGACAATAATGGCTGTGAAGAAATTATATTAATGATGGTGATTCTGCTGAAGAGAACTAACTTGTTTTTCTACACAGCCTTGTAGGCTTTCACCATCTTGCAATTCAGGCAGAGAGAATTGGTTGTACTCACCAAATCCGGTGCCTTCTCTCGATGCGGCTCACAATTTAGCAAATAGCTCCCCATTATCGGAGGTGAAGTGGCAATTTATCAGCACAACACAAGCGCTGCTCCAGCTGCTGCTGCTGCCTCCACGGAGCGGTGCCCCACGGTAGGCACGTCGCCAATTACCAGTGGCCGTCGGGGCAGCAGTCTGAGGGCAGGTGGGTCGGTTCGTGTGAGGAAATTGCAAATGTGATCTGAGTTAAATATGTATACTGATTACACTGGTTTAGGATTTGTTTTAGATGTCGTCTGCATCAGAGATGAAATGTGCTGTTTATTATGGATGTTGACGTGCTGAATTCAAATATGGCAATTAAAACAAGTGATTGGCTACTGTTCACAAGGTATTTCTGTTTTTCACATTGTATGTCTATAGTAGAGTTTAACTCATAAATTCTAAACCTAGGTCTTTTCATGTGTTTATGGTTGCTTTACATGATGACATGTCACCTGTCCTGTTTATATAAAAAATGTATTCTGAAACAAAAGGCAAAAAAATATATGAAATAAGTATATAGTTTAGTCCTATGTATTTGTCTACTGGGCGTTGCTTGGCTCGTCTCTTGTATTCATTCAATGGCGCCTCTCTTGTCATTGTCCAGCAATAGTCTGCAATCATTGATGGGCTCCATTTGCCCTGATAACGTTTCTCCATTGTCGCAATGTCCTGGTGACATCGCTCGCCATGCTCGTCACTCACTGCCCCGCAGTTCGGTGGGAAAAAATCTAGATGAGAGGGCAAAAAAAAATATCTTTAGTGACATGTTGCAACCAAGGCATTTTGTATGCCTTGATGAGGTTTTCCACCAACTCCCTGTAGTTAGCTGCCTTGTTGTTTCCGATCAAATGTGTTGCCACTAACTGGAAGGCTTTCCATGCCGTCTTTTCCTTGCCACCCAGTGCACTGTCAAATGCATCATCTCGAAGAAGTTAACGAATCTGAGGACCAACCAAGACACCTTCCTTTATCTTAGCTTCACTTAACCTTGCAAATTTTCCAAGGAGGTACTTGAAAGCGGCTTGTGTTTTTTTCCATGTCTTTGACAAAGTTCTTCATCAGACCCAGCTTGATGTGTAAGGGTGGTAACAAAATCTTCCTTGTGGTGGATGCTGAACACTTTTCCTCCCAGGCTCCAATCACTGTCGGAGAGGCCAATCCATCTTGACGTAGTGGAAATCTCTTGCACGACTATCCCATTCGCAGAGAAAGCAGCAGTACTTTGTGTATCCAGTCTGCAGACCAAGCAAGAGAACAGCAACCTTCAAATCACCACAAAGCTGCCACTGATGTTGGTCATAGTTTATGCACCTCAAATTTGTTTCATGTTGTCATAGGTTTCCTTCATATGGACTGCACAACCAACTGGAATTGATGGCAAAACATTGACATTATGTAGAAAGACAGCTTTAAGACTCTTCTTCGATGAATCAATGAACAGTCTCCACTCATCTGGATCATGAACGATGTTGAGGGCTGGCATCACATCATCAATGTTGTTGCAGGCTACAAGATCGCCTTCCATGAAGAAGAATGGGACAAGATCCTTTTGACGGTCACAAAACATGGAAACCCTAACATTCCACTGGAGTTTCTACTGCTGCAGTCTGGAGCCCAAAAGCTCTGCCTTACTCTTGGGTAGTTCCAAATCCCTGACAAGGTCTTTCAGTTCACCTTGTGTTATTAGGTGTGGTTCAGAGGAGGAGGATGGGAGAAAATCTGGGTCATGTGACCTTGATGGTTCAGGACCAGAAGTTTCATCCTCGTCTGACTCAAGTAGGGATGATTCTGGTGCATCAGGAACCGGCAGTCCTTCTCCGTGGGGTACTGGGCGAATAGCTGATGGAATGTTTGGATAATGCACAGCCCACTTTTTCTTATTTGACACACCTTTCCCAACTGGAGGCACCATGCATAAGTAACAATTGCTGATATGATCTGTTGGTATCTCTCCAAATCATTGGCACTGCAAAATAAAGGTGATAGGCTTTACACTATGAGATCTCTTTTACCAGTGGCAAAATATAGTAGTAAGTTTTTACCCTTTTAAACTGGTACAAAACTGACACCTGGGGACTAGGCTCTAAAGAAAGCCGTCTCGGGTGTGGACCAATCAACTTCAAGGACAGTGCATATTATTATCATTTTCAGAGTTGCTTCTTTTTGTTTGCTTTTTTGACTACTTGTGTTGTGGTTATTGCAAACATGATGCCTTGAATAAAGGTGTCAGTTTTGTACCAGTTTAAAAGGGTAAAAACTTACTACGTGATAGGCTTTCTTAACCATAGTGGTTATACTGTGCTTTAGTGATGCAAATGTCACTTCACCACAAACATAGCAGAAGTTATCTGCTTTATTCACACAAGTACGAGGAATCTCTGCTCACTTTGGCTAAACAGAAATGTGTCCCTATGCAAAATCAAACACTGACAAATAAGACAGCACAACACCGTATGATGTCTAGAGCTGATATAGGGCAATTTGTTCAGCAGACGGATGTAAGTCTAGTTATGATTGCATCATCCATGACTTCTAGGAATAACATGATGCAATTCATATCATGTATGATGCAATACCAAGTTCAGATTGCATCATTCATTGTTTTGCTCAAAAAGCAAGTCCTGTCCAAACCCAGTCATAGATTTATTCATAGATCTAGTCAAATATGTATTTTAGTCATTTCTGGTTTAAATTGAGATCCCTTCCCTGTATAACTCACTTATCCTGCACCATTCCCAAGTCAAGGGTTGTATGTACTGACCCAGTAGGATATATTGAGCTAATCAACAATTTAAAGCATCATTTTAATTCTCAGTGACCCAAAAATTGTAAAGTTGGACTACATTTATTTCGGAAGAATTTTGGCTGTAGACCAGTGTTATCAGAGCATGATTGTTTGCATGTTTTGCCACAAGTACGTGTGGTTTGAACATCTTAACTCCTGTTTAATTGCCAAAAATAGTGAAACCTATCCTTAATGTTCATCATTTTGGATACTGGCAAAAAGGTCCCATAGATACATATTTTTTTCCAAAGAAATTTTTTATTACCTCTGTGTTACGCTTCATTGCTTATTTACGCTCTCAGTTGCCATTAAGAACTATATTCGGCAGCCCCAAAAAGATTCTTCCTCACCCAGCACATTTTTTTTTTGGACCAGCCCCAAATGGGCCAATGAGATTGCACAGCAATTTGGGCCATGTGTGTTTACAACTGCTTGGGCCGATCTCAAGTCCCAGTCCCGTCACTAGGCACCATCTAGCAGCCCGAGCGCCTACCACCACCACCGCCGCTTTGCGATAAAGATCGCAGTGGCTACAGAGAGCAATAATGACGCTTAACATCAATCTTTACACTTCAAAAAAGGCAAAGAAATCAGTGGTTTGCATACATATGTACTGCACCGTCATTTACTTGTATTTTTTTTGTGAATCATCGACCGTTGATATATGAATAGATTTGGAGCGCAGTTTTTGATGTGATGTATTGTTAAGCTATTATGTGTGTGAGTGATCTGCTTAGAGCCGATAAATGTTTTACTCTATTTTGGGTGACATCGAATTAAAGACTTCGGGTTATTTGGCATGAGCCTGATCATCTACATGATGATAATCGTATACGCTTCTGTGGTTAGAAAATACGGCTACCCATGATTAAAAGTAGTTTCTGAGAGACTTAAGAGTTGATGGCAGTTGAATAGGGCCGATCTACAAAACACCTCGAAGAATTGACTCAATCATCATTTCGGCAGCTATTTCACAACTATTGTCGGTTAAAAGCTTTTCTCTGTATCTATGTATTGCGATGTAATCCACGTTTAAACTGGCTTCATAATCTTACTCGTGAGAGATGTTTTTAGTGATATTATTCCCATATGAGCATTCACCTAAATATTTAAAAGTAAAATACTAAACATATGACAAATTGCAATGCACGTTATGATTTTCGTTGCATGAAAAGAATAGCGTATTAAGCTTTAAGAATAAATATATATTTTTCAACATATGTTAATTTTGAAGTAATAATTTAGCAGCTTCAGAAACGTGCAGGTCATATTATTGTAATACGTTGTCAAGATCAAATGACATTCTCTAGAACCGAAACTCTTATATTAATAGGTAAGGTCCATTGAGCTATATCACTCTTTTCAGAGGCGACCTGTCCACAAATCATAGCTCAACAAAGTGGTTTATCACGTGGAAATGTATAGCAGTCAAATAGTCTGAATGCACGTTTCTAAATGTGGAGGGAAAAACCGGAGGACCTGGATAGAAATCCAGACTACCACGGGGAGAGCATGGAAACTCCGAATACACACGAGGCAGGGTCGGGATCAAATCCACGACCTCCTGTATACCAGGCGAGGTAGTCAACATCTCACCACCGTGTGGCTCGATGCTCCCTAAGCCCTCACGGCCGTGTTCTTGCCACACTTTCCCCTAACGCCCGTTTCTCTACTTACTTCATCCCTTTGCGTATTCCTATACATTTTCTTAACTAGACTCTCACCAATACAATTTACAATACACGACACTGTACTCAAAAACATGTAAAAAGCCTTATTGTTTTTTATATAACCACAAGAGGGAGCTTATGAGACGGACGGACGGACGAACGAACATACATACATACAAAGACGCTATATCAATAAAGATTATTGCATTGATTCTGTATTGATTCTGCTGCTGCTGCTGGTGAAAATGGTGATATTTCATATTGTATAACAATTTCACATTGTGAAAATAATCTAGGACTAGATGATCTTATGAGAATATATCACAGTAAAGAATGAAGGGGGCTTTGGGAGCATGGTACATCCCAGGCAGAGTATTGTGGGATTGCCAAAAAGTAGGGTGAGACGAATTTGTTCTTTGATGATATTTAACCTCTTCCATTGTGTCAAGCAAATTTGCATGTCACTCACAATGTTGATGAGAAACAATTTGAGCTCAAAATGGTTTAATGTTTAGACAGGAAACCAAACGATATCCAACTGCAGGATTGTGCTGTTTCGAGTCTTGTCTCAAGGTTGCATGTCGAATCACGTGTGATCAATTTCCTCCCTCGCAGAATTACAAAGAAAGTCATTTAATGGAACATGCACACAGTTTAACACATAGTAGGCTTTCGCGAGCAATATTATCCATAGTAAAGGTTTTTTTGTGGCTAGATTGTGTAAATAAAAATGTGTCTTTAAACCCGCCACCAACCGACACAGCCAATTACTAAGGTTTGTCACGTGAACAAAATGTGTCAATTAGTTACTGCTTCAGCCCTCAGGTGTGCTCTATGTTTATTTGACTAATTTTAATGTTTCAGTGTTATGATAATTTTCATGTATTTCATAGCTTATGTATGCATTTCTTTAAGGTTATTCATTGAAAAAGGTTGTCGTAGGCCAATGTCATTAGCCGAGAAATTATATATTCACGGGCATCTCCGGAGCGTATCCCTCGTGGCGAGGGAGGGAACACCGCACCCCAAGACATGCCGATACAACTTACCGAAAGGAAAACGTTAATACTTATGCACACCGCATTTTTTCCGAAAGTATCCTCCTTAAATCACAGCAAGCACACATTTGGCGATCACCAGCAAGTGGAAATGACATCGCTTGAATGCTCAATTACCTGAGATTATATAACAACGGCTTGGATGTATAAGCAGTACTGCACAATTTCGAAACGTACAGCATCTGTAATATGGGCAGCTTGCAGCATGTGGTTCCTGACGCACCAGCATTGTGAAAAGTTTGAGCTGCAGTTTTACAACTTAACATTTCATCTAATGCCAAAAATGCTCTTGCATTGTAAGTAAATTCCTATCATGATGCCAAACAATAAAAACAAAGTTTATTTTTACCAATTTTGCACCAATCTGTAACTTTACTTTTACAAGAGAGTAGCTGTGTTCAAGAGACATTCCAGACAGTAATTGTGTACAGATTACTGTAGTTAACATATCACCACCATGGGGAGCCTTCGTGGTGAGATGCTAACTACCTCGCCTGGTACATAGGAGGGCATAGGTTCGATCCAGATCCTGACACCTGTATATTTGGAGTTTGCGTGTCTCTCGCCGTGGTGGATTTTTCTCCGAGTGCTACGGTTGTTTTCCTCCACATGTAGAATCAACATCACGCGTTTAGAGTGTTTGACTCCTATACATTTCCACATGATGATAAGCCACTTCGTTGAGCTATCATTTGTGGACAGGTCGCTTCTGAAAAAGAGCTATATATCTCAGTGGGCCTTACCTGGGAAATTAAATAGTTTAGTTGAGTTCACTGAATGTGCCAGGTGTCACGCATAACCTTTGGTGATGTTCAACATCTTGCCTGGTCCCTTACACTCTTTTGCCCCACAGGCCAGAAAAAAACATGTTATGGTGATGCCTTGGAAAGCCAAGGGGCAGTCAGCCGTAAATTTCTATCCTGCATCCCATGGAGCACGAAAATATATGTTGCACTGAAGCCACCGTTTATGACCCATTTTTGTGAGAGGATCAGTGATGATGTACCTTTCTTGCATTTGACAGCTTAATATATATTACAAATATGTACATAATTTTCACAAATAAATGCAACTCGCTGCCATCCGGTGACAGATGTAATTCTTTATTATGCATTACTGCGCAAAAATGATGCATTCCTTGTGCAGAAATATGACTTCTTCCCTGCACCCATTGCAAAATGCACCGGATGTTTGGGAGCCATAAATAAGAAAATGGTACCACGGTCTCTAGCAGGGTAGCTTTTAAGTAAAAAAAAAACTACCACAGGGCGATTGGACATGTACAATGCATCATCCCGATTTCTGAAGTTCCTAACAGCATTAACTGCTGACATCAGCTGCCAATAAATGGTCTGTCACGTCGGAGTGTTTCCAGTTTCTGGTTATCATTCACAGTAAGTATCCAAAACCCCACTTGCAGTTGAGTGCACATGGAAGTGCTTGACAAATAAAGACAAGACCTAATTTGCACCTGGTGACATTTGATACACAAGATACAAATTGGGCGCTGGACCAGCAGTGGTTATACAAAGGAAGATGTGACACAGTGAGTGGTGAGGACAGAGTTATGGGATGAATATTTGAGGGAGAAAATAAAGTATGCATTACTGTGGCATGTGTGGTGTGTCCATGTTTTGGACATTAAACACGCACCGCTAT
The DNA here is from genome assembly GCF_965212315.1 of Lampetra planeri. Taxonomy (NCBI): domain Eukaryota; kingdom Metazoa; phylum Chordata; class Hyperoartia; order Petromyzontiformes; family Petromyzontidae; genus Lampetra; species Lampetra planeri. Next base: position 12,376,613 of record NC_136118.1, on the reverse strand, counting down.
TTTACAGTCGAGATTTTTTTTTTATATCTTCCCTGGAGAATATTTGCTGCATGGAACTGGCACGACTGGCAACAATCTCATTCAATTCACTGCCGCCAGTAAAAAAAAAGTCAATAAAATTCCCATCGGATTTCCTTGGCAAAACCTCGTGTCTGTAGAGGTGTTTAATGTGTTACCCAAGAGTGCTATGAAGATGGGCACGTGTGAATCTCCGTAAATATCACAAATGTGATGTTTATTAGTCTACTTACATTCCGGACATGTTGATGGCTACGCATGAATATTTTGGCTAGGTTCGTGGGTAACTCTATATGAATGCATTACTTGCTCCCAATAGTGCGACATGCATTTTTTTACGTAAACATTTCGAGCACACAATCACCGCTGTGTGTGTCCCACCCTCCTCCCCCTCATTGCTCCATTGCTACTTTGAATGACAGTCTAAACCCGTGCACCAAATAAGGAAAATATCAAAATTACATATTGCATTTCCTACCATGACTTCTTCAAAAGAATGCTTCGAACTCTGAGTAGTGACTTAAGCAGGCAACTAGGACCAGCCACCAAAGACCACAGAGCATCATTCAAGCCACCTCCATCTTTACTGGCTTACAAATTGGGATTGTTTATCAAGCCAGCATGCACGCTAGTTCACATGAGAGACTGCTATTAAATAAGCTCACAAACCATGCGGCACGAGTGTGCACGTTCAGTGAAATATTCAAATCATAACTCAGACGTTTCTCTAAACAACATTTTTACACTCGTGCCACCATCCATCGTTCTCTTACCACCGTTAGTGTTTTATAAGGTATTAAACATTCTCTAATTAGGCTTAATTTCACGCTGGCGCAGTAATTGCAAAAAGAGTTCAAGAACCGGAACAGTGATTACAAGTAAATAGGCATACCGTTTAATGACACTATTAAAACTATTTCTCCACCTCCCACTATGCAGCTTCATCAGACATTACTTTGCATGAACCTTGCTAACAAAGCTGTCATCACACAGCTACGGCATGGGATTCCAAAAGCTCGAGAGCAAACGGAACAGCATACGATGCTGATTTACGCAAAACATGGAAATTAATGGCAACACCACAAATTGATATATGAACTGTATAAAGACGTATGTGATTTTTTTTTTTACAAATGCGCAAAATCTTCGGTCGCATGTTCGAAACACGACTTTGACTTGTTCATTGAAGATTTTTTTTAATGTATAATGCATGTGTGCATAAGTTATGGATTATGGATATAAAGTACGTAAATGTTTATACAAGGGCAGGAAACAAGTGTTCAGGTAGGCAGATATGCGGGCACGACCGTACAGAGAAATCGACAAACAAAGCATATTGATCACTGCAAACATAAATAAATATAATTCGTGGCACTGTAACTGAAGATGGCGAGAAGAGGATGACACAAGGGCCATTGGTCAGAATCAGAATATTTATTGATATTGCAGGAGGAATCCGATGAGCTACAAAGCTCTTTTTCACAGATGTCCAGTAGGGACGTGGGGTGAGAACGTTACGAGAACAAACAATACAAAAACATGATAGTAGTAATGCAGAGTACAACAAAGATAAACAAGTCACCCAAACGCATACAAATGAAATTAAACCGTCACCATGCTGCCAGGCAACCCCCCACCGAGGTATTCACTTACTTCTCAGAAGCGACCTGGCCACAAATGATAGCAGCTCACAAAAGTCGCCCATCATTTGGACATTTATAGCACCAAAATAATCTAAATTATCTCAATGCATACGTAAGACGTTGGAGAACAACATTTTAGAAATGATTAGGATTGTTAATTGCATTTTCTCTTCTGTAAGCTACTGCAGTGCTCATTAAATTTCATCTGCGGCCATTTCAACATCCAACTTATTTTAAATTCATGAGACAGACCGACTCCGTCCCATAACGAGCAATAGATTGATTTGTTAATTGAGATAATTAAGTTGGGAATGTCTCCTTATGTACAATGAACATCAATACCATCAAGAATGTCATTATTATTATTATCATATTCACATCTACAAAACATAGTCCGTATATGAAGAAGATTAAAGTTACATTTTGAACCTCTATTAAATTTGCCAAAATCCTCTGCAGATAAGTACATTTCAAAAGTTTTTGGTAATTTATATCCCTGTTAGTTTATCTGATGGGACTGCATTCATTGGGCTACTATTGCTCCATTTCAAAAAAGAATAATGTCATACCATTACCATTAGTGAAAACAAATATAATCACATTAATTCCTATATACAGCCTCACACGTGTTTTTCCGCATTGCGTTATGAATGGAACATAGATGACCCAGTGATAATTCACTGGGATGATTAAAGCACAATGGGGTTTCAAAGGATCATGGCCTAGAGTTAGGTTATCTACACAGATACATTGATGAGCATGAATGCCACACATTAGTATTCCTTATTGATTAACTGTTTAAACGCAATACTTATTGATTTGTTCAATCAATTGAAAAAATATACACACAATCTAAATCAGGTGAATATTTCTCGTCGAACCATGAAGGAACATTTTAATTAGGAGCAATGGTGTCCATGTAAGTTTCGTTTATTTTATTCCGAAAATATTGAATTCAACATGAATATAAGCGTAACATTTTCACCGAAACGTTTGTAAATAAACCAAACATTTTTCGATTTAAAACTTTCGTGACTGCAGGGATTCATCTTCTTGGTTCTTTTGGTAAAGTCACGTAGAATGGAAATAATAAAATAATAAAAATATGATTTAAACATAATGATGTTTTATTTTTATTATTTTATTAACGGAAATAATAATATAATACAAATACAATTTAAACATAATTATGTTTTATTTTTATTATTTTATTATTTCCATTCTACGTGACTTTACCGAAAGCACCAAGAAGATGAAACCAAACATTGTCAAATAACTCCAGTCAACCAGCTTTGAATACCACATTTTCTCCGAAACTGCAGTTCACCTTACGCGAGCCACAGCATCGTTCACCAGTGACGGCGACTGCCACTCCCTGCTTCTCAATTCAGCCATGGGCCACACAAAGCCCCCAATCCCGTTATGCATGCCGGCGAACGCCGTAAGAGACTGCCCTGCCAAGTCGCGCGATCCGCCCGGCAGGATGAAGGACGGCGAGCGCCAATAAAGACGTCTCCTCCGTCAACCCGCAAAGGTCGACACCTCACACCCCCCCCACCACACCAACAAGCGGCAGGGCCCGATACAACAGCTCCAGGCTTAAAGCCGCATACACGGGGAGCCGTCCGGACATCGCCATCCATCACCCTAATGAAGAGAAAGAGAGCCGCAATTAGCCGGACGGGCAGGCTGTCCTACAAGCTGCACGCTGATTGCATAAGTGCTTTATTCTGGCTACGGCCAAAGCCACGGGCTCGTTAATCTCATTACAGGGAGAGAAGAAAAAGAAGAATAAATGCATCGCACGTGGCAGGAGTGTGGTCGTGTGGGCAAGCCCAAGATGCGTCGTCATTGGCGACGAGGGCGATTGGCAGTGTGAACAGCTTGACACAGGAGCTTCCTAGACGCGCGCTTTGCTCGGCGAGGTAGCCTGCTCCGTGCAGTTGCGAGATCCGTTTAATCCTCGGCGGACGCTGTTATTTTGGTAACGGCAAAACAAATAAGCGCAATTCCCCCGTTGCGGGCAAGTAGCTCATGGACGACGGTGGAGATATTTTACACGCCTCGCTGTTTCGTGCAATAGTTTCACTGTTACCCAAATCGTGCAACGGTGTGTGTTCCGGACAAGATGTGTTTGTCGGTTGACTTACATCTGTTGTTTGTTGAATAACACCTACACGATTGTTAATGATTTATTCTCGTTATATTGTTTTCGTGTTTCCCCCCCCCTTCCAATTGTGCTAGGGGCACATTGGTATGAGATGGCGAATCTGTGAGGGAACCTTGAGACCAGTGCATACTGTGTCGCAGAATGTTTACAGAACTTCTTCTCAATCATCCTTCAAGCACCATTTTACCATTTACGAGATGGCGAGATGGAGGTCGTGCTTTCTCACACACACTTTGCCATGTGTCTGTTGTGTGGCAGTCAACATTTTAATTTTAATTCTCAAAGGTGTTCCCCCCCCCCCCCGTCCCCCAAATCAAACAGAAAACCAATTTTAACGTCATGGGTTTTTTTTTGTTCATGCAGTTCTTCGGAAATCAGCCTGATACCATTAACTCGCTGAACGGGAGAGGTCAGTTTAATCACACGAATGATTGGGTGATGCACCGTTGGCAGTTGTGCACAGAGCAGAATACAAAAAAATAAGAATGTACACATTCGTCAATATAACACTGTGGCCTTAAAAGTAAAATATATATACTAGGTGACGTTTGTTACGTGCATTGAAAAAGAACCATTACCCAAAAAGCTGTCCATTGTATATTCTTGCTTTTAAGGCCACGGGTGTTACTAATTCACGTACTGAGTTTCCAGTCTCACCATTTGTGGCTGAAACCTGGATTAGAACCCATGTTTACAGCAGTGGTGGCTCGGTGCTCTGAACTCTGATCCACTCGATTTCAAATCTTTTCTACGGTTGATTACTTTGAATGTCTTTGTAAACTGCAACAATACAAATAAAACAGACTTCATAATTAACTAAATTTATATTTCAAAGGCATCTTATCAATGATTATGCGGACATGCTGAATGTGACATTATTTGCGCTCCAAACGTTTCACCAAATGAAATTAACTGAAACAAATTAACTGGTTATAAAGAAAAGAACAATTATTCCACGTGAGTTTAGATATATATGTTTTTCTTTCTTTCAAGAGCTCTCTAAGCGGTGCGAATGCGATTGCATCTCACAACACTGCTAATTCCGCGCAGGAGATATTCGGAAAGGGATAATAAATCATCCAATTTGGTGCATTTTACACTGCATGTGTCAGTGTGTCCATTTCTATAGAGTCTCGTGTTTCACAATGACAAAGCCCCCCCCCCCCTTTCATTAACCACGACCATCAAAATACGACGATTATATTTATAAAATACGTCGTGGGTTATTTAACAGTCAATGTTAATCAGAGAGGGTGTATTTGTATTTTTCGTACACCCCCGGTATTTATCAGGGTGGCCACTGGGTTTGAACTGTTAACCTCTACAATAAAAAAACCGCTGCCACTAGGGCCGTGCCACTCTGTTATATTTGAGCATGTTCTATTATATAGGAAATTGGACGAATTTAATTTGTTTAACAAATAAACACCCAGAACCTCTGAAACGGATTTGGACGTATTAAAAGCATGATTTTGGCTCGAATAAATATGAAGAATGCAGTGCACAGAATAATAGGAAAGTGTGAAGCTTGCATAGGGTGAGTGGATAATAAGATAATAAAGAATCGGATAAGAAGAGTGTTACAGTCGTGTGTGTGTATATAGCATGGGTGGTATTTCATTTCATACCGTTTATCCCATTTCGAAAAGGAATTGGTTGAATTTTAAATTTGTATAAAAAAAACTATGGACCGTTGAAAAGGATTTGGAAATATTAAAAACATTATTTTACATTTAAACCATGTAGCGGAAAGCACATTTCTGTATATTTCCACAGCACTTACACCCAACAGTCTGTTAAGGCTATACGGGGAATCTTTGTCTTTTTTTATCTATGCACTGCCCCTTTTTGTGCACGTACCAAAATATTGAGAATTTTTTACAAACAGGTTAATTTTGTTTTGGATTGGGTGTGCCTGTAGCAGATAAAGAGAAGGTCATTTATGTCAATAGGAGAAGCATAGGGAGGAGCAAGACAATGATGGTTATCCAGACACAAGTGAGGCTCCATGTAGACCAGGTAGATAGTGGCTCACTGATAAACATTCCGTCTCTAGCTAGAGAGACGACCTCTAGATATGGAGATCATCTCTCGTTATGGAGATTATCTCTAGTTATATAGATGTCTAGTTGACAGCGATGGTCTCGTGAACACGGTCTCTAGTCATAGATACGAACTCTAGATTTGAAGTTTTCGTGACTGCAAGGATCCATACTCTTTGGTTATTTCGGTAAAGTCACGTAGATTTTTTTTTATATAAAGTAAATTAAATCACGACGTTTTGATTGCAACACAAGCAATCATCATCAGGTGTGATAACCACAGCAAGAACATTTGGGAGAGATGTCGGAGTTAGGAAGGCTATATAAGGCAAATAACCAAAGAGTATACGAACTCTAGTTATAGAGATGGCCTCGAGTTATGGAGATATTAGCTGTGTGCATAAAAAGCATACCTTTTTTGCAATGGCGTGTGAAAAGCGTGCAGCAACCAAGTGACATCTATAAATGCGCTTTCGCGCGGCTCCTTGGGAAAGAAAAATGCACACAGGTGCATGTGCATAGATAAACAAATATATATATACAAAGATCCCCCGTATAGCCTTAACAGACTGGTGGGGCAAGTGCTGTTAGCGAGTAGCACCTATGAAGGCCGGCATGGACACACGAGGGGGTGGGTGGCCAGCACCACGCCCCACCGCCTTTGTCTCTCCAGTGGCGACGTTTACACATCTCACCAGGTAATCATTCGAGGCTGAGTCGACCTAGGGGAGGCCCAGGTACCGGTTCAGATAATCGTCACTGGTGTTGGCCGTGAGCGAGAATCCAACTCGGGTCGCTGTGGTTCGTAGTGCAGCGTAGCGCTAACCGCTACACCACCGCTCCCCACTACGCACACACACCAAGGGTGGCACAGTCGGGTTTTTTACAATCGGGTTTAATTGTCTTTTTATATTAAACCCGATAATCTGAGATTGGGATAAATCCTGTTTAATTGGTTCTAATGTAGTGGTGATACGCGCTGGGTGTATATGTCGTGTGCCAGCGCGTATGTACGGGTGTGTGTGTGGTGACGCGCGCTGACGGGGAGGAGCAGGCGTCAGTGCGCGGGTGGGGGTAGTGCTGCTGATTGGCTGTGTGCCGGTGACGCGCCCAGAGGGAGTGATCGGGTAGCAGCGCGGTGTGATTGGTCGGGGAGTGGAAACACGCGCTGAGCGGAACCGGATCGTAGGGATAGCGCGTGGGGATTGGGTAACTGAGGAGCGGTGCCGACGTTGAGGTCCGCATCCGCTCCGTCTCCCGGGAAGAAGGGGTATATAAGGTGATGCACAGAGGAGAGAGGGGGGGAAGTGGAACCATCTAAGAATGAAGACGAAGGTGCAGAGATAGAGCCCGGAGAGGAGAGTAATGGAGAGTAGAGGAGAGTAAGGTATAAGTGTGTAGCCAGCGAGAGAGAACGGTCTACACGAGCTGAGTAATGTATAGTGTGTAGCCAGCGAGAGAGAACGGTCTACACGAGCTGAGTAATGTATAGTGTGTAGCCAGCGAGAGAGAACGGTCTACACGAGCTGAGTAATGTATAGTGTGTAGCCAGCGAGAGAGAACGGTCTACACGAGCTGAGTAATGTATAGTGTGTAGCCAGCGAGAGAGAACGGTCTACACGAGCTGAGTAATGTATAGTGTGTAGCCAGCGAGAGGGAACGGTCTACACGAGCCGAGTATGCATACGGTGTAGCCAGCGAGAGAGGAAGGTCTACACGAGCCGAGTATGCATACGGTGTAGCCAGAGAGAGAGATGCAAAGTCTACACGAGGCGAGTGGAGAGTGTAGCAGAGGCGCAGAGTCTACACGAGGCGAGAGAGGAGTGTAGCCGAGGCGCGGAGTCTACACGAGGCACAGAGAGCCGGCAGCACAGAATCCAGAGTCAAGAGAAGTGCATTGTGAAGAAGAGAGGCCACGCGTTGTATTGTTACGAGTCAAGATTTAATAAAAGAAGTGTGTTCCCGTCAAGGAGTTTCCTGCCGTCATTTTCCAATACTTCATCTGGCGTCAGAAGTGAAACGGGCTTCCAAGTATGGAGACGAGGAAGACCCGTAGGACCCACGGGATTGACCGCGAGGAAGACCTGGACGACTCGGGGCCGCTGGTGGCGGGGGGTGAGGAAGAGGACTTGCCCACGCTGCAGGGTCCGTCGACGGCGCCGGCCGAGCGACCGGGGACAGACGCCGGGCTTCGTGAGGCGCACTCCCGACTGGCGGAGCTGCTGCTCGCCGCCGCGTCCATCTTGGCGGAGATCAGCTCGTCGGGAGGAGCGGGGACGGTGGGGGACATTTTACAAGGTCGCCCCGCAGATTCCCGCCAAAACGAATGGGGGATTCCCGCCATTGCGCCTGGGCCTACTTTTGGCGGGAACGGCGAGCGCCACGTGGTGGTGGGTTCCCAAGCGCGCGCATCGACGTCATCAGCGCGCGAGGGGGTCCGCCATCTTACGTCTGCTGCTGGAGCCGCCATCTTAGACACCGACGGACAGGCGGAGAGGAACCACGAGGCGGATGACTTCATTTTGCAGCAGCGCCTGCCCACGTTGTCAGCCTTCAAGGCGGAAGGCGGAGACTGGGGCCAATTTCAGCGAAGGTTTTTGGCCCATCAAGAGATGTCAGCGTGGTCCGATGCTACGGCGCTGCGGGCATTGCCCGCCATGCTGGACGACGATGCGCTCGCGGCCTTCAGGGCTGCACGGAAGTCAGACCGCTCCACGCTGAAGGATGCGCTGGGGTTGTTGGCCAGGGTCTACGGGCCTCCCTCTACGTGCCGCCATCGGTTCTACGCAAGACGGAAAGCGGCCACGGAGACCGCGCTGGCCTATCGCACGGCGTTGCTGGCTCTTGCTGATGCTGCGTTCCCTCGGATGGACGAGGAGGGCCAAGACGCGATGGTTTTGGAGCAGCTGCTCAAGTTGGCGCAGGACCTGGGGGTCCCTATCAACACAGCTGACGAGATTGATATTTCTTCTTTGAGAGTCGCCACGAGTATTCAAGCGCACGAGGCCCTACAACGGAAGCAAGGCGTTGGTTGCAACGCTGCTGTCGTCGCAGCCCCGGGTTTGGTGGTCGCCGAACCCCAAGTCGTCAGCCCACGAGAGGAGGCGTTCGCCACGGGACGACCAGGGGACTGGAGGCCGGGGGCCCGGTCGCCTCTGCGATCGGGCCGAAAGTCGGAGCAACCAAGATCTACTCCGACCCTCGTCACGTGCTATAACTGCGGCCTCCGGGGCCACGTGGCGTCCGGGTGCCGCGCTCCGCGGCAGCGCGCCATGGGAGCTCGGCTGGACGACGACCGAGAGCCCAAGTCATCTCTACAATCCCCGGCAAGTCGCGGCACCTCACACGCTCGGCCTGTTTATTCGGCACACATGGGACGCCGCGTTGCGGCGGAGGAGGGCCGGTTAAGGTTCGGGGATTCGGTTCGGCGAGGGGGGTTCGGCCGGGACCAGGGAGACATTGAATGGGCGGAATTGGGGCATAGAATTGTGGCTGCTTCGGCGGGTTCGTCCGTTGTTACGGGATCTATTGATGGGGTTGAGATTAGGGTGTTAGTGGACACGGGGGCATCGGCAACTATTATATCGGACCTCATTTATAATATTCTTCCGGTCCAATGTCGTCCGCTGCTTCCAGTGGATGTGCCATTTTACGCCGCTAATGGGGGATCGTTGGGCATTATCGGTCAGGTTAGGGCGTCCATTCGCATTGGAGATATCAAATTGTCGGGACCCGTTTTCGTTTCGTCTTCTTTGGCAGTTCCGTGTCTTTTGGGCACTGACTTTTTGGCTAAAATGCCCATTAAAATTCTTATCGATCAACGATGCATTGAACTGCCATCGGGTCGCCGGATTTCATTTTTGACGGGCCCTACTGACATTCGGACGGCGTGCGCTACGATACAAGCGGTGGCGACGCAGACAGTGCAAGTGCCCCCGGGTTCACAGATGTTGATTCCCCTCCGGTTGCGGAAACCATGGGTGAGGGAGGCTTCGGGACAGAGTATGCTTTTGGGTCCTTCTAACAAGGCTGTCGGGGGTCTTGATTTATCGGTGGCTCACACTTTGGTGCGGGCTGACGGGGATCCGTTTGTGATGGTTTTGAACGCGGGGTCGCGACCAGCTGTCATTCCGCAGGGCACCGTGCTGGCTCACGCGGCGCAGGTCCCTGGGGATGATGGGTTGGTTGCGCAGGTGGGCTCGAGCCCCGCGCGGAACGTTGAGCCAAGGGAAGACCTTGAGTGGGTCCATTCGTTATGTGCCGCCTCGGACGATTTGTCGGCGGCGCAGTTGGGTGCGCTGCGCGAGTTGCTCATTGAATTCTCTGATGAATTCAGTAAACATAAATATGACATTGGGTGCACGGATTTGTTGCACCATCACATTGAAACGGGCGATGCGGCGCCGGTCAGGCTAAATCCCTTCCGACTGAGTCCCGTGGAGAAGGAACATGTTCAGTCGGCTGTTAACGATATGCTAGAAGCCGATATTATTTCGCCCTCCTCTAGCCCGTGGGGAGCGCCTATTGTGCTGGTTAAGAAGCAGGACGGGTCCCTGCGATTCTGCGTTGATTTCCGTCGCCTGAATAAGATCTCTGTGGCTGACGCGTATCCGCTCCCCAGGATGGATGAGTCCCTCGATGCATTGTCTGGTGCGCGATATTTTTCGACTCTTGATTTGTTATCGGGGTTTTGGCAGTTGCCGCTCGACGAAGAGTCGAAACCTAAGACAGCATTTCGGACTCCAGGGGGGCTGTTCCAGTTTAACCGGTTACCCATGGGACTTCACTCCTCTCCAGCGACGTTTCAGCGACTTATGGAGCTGGTTTTGTCGGGCTTGCAGTGGGATACATGCTTGATTTATATGGACGATGTCATTGTTTTCAGTAAAACGTTTGAGGAACACCTCCGGCGATTGAGAGGGGTGTTCTTGCGAATGCGATCGGCTAAGTTGAAATTTAAACCGGCCAAATGTCACCTCCTTCGTAGGTCCGTTAGATACTTGGGTCACATTGTCGATTCTTCGGGGATCTCCACCGATCCCGCGAAGACGGATTGTGTCGGTTCGTGGCCGACACCTACGTCCGTTTCCGACGTGCGTAGTTTCATCGGGTTTGCTTCTTATTATCGGCGGTTCGTTGAGCACTTCGCCACTATTGCAAAACCCTTGCACGCTCTAACGGCGAAGGGAGTGAAGTTCAAATGGGGACCGGAGGAGGAGGCCGCGTTTCGCTCCCTCCGGGACGCCTTGGTGGGTGCCCCACCCTTGTGTTATCCCGATTTTGCCAGTCCCTTTTTGCTGGACACGGATGCTAGCAACACGGGCATTGGGGGGGTGCTATCCCAAGTCGTTGGGGGTGTCGAAAGAGTTGTCGCCTACGGTAGTAGGGTGTTGTCTCCGGCGGAGCAGCGCTACTGTGTCACCCGTCGCGAGCTGCTTGCCATTGTTTTTTTTGTGCAGCAGTTTAGGCCATATCTTTATGGTCGTCACTTTACAGTCCGAACGGACCACGCGGCGCTACAGTATTCATTGAGGGTCGCCCAGCCCTCGGGCCAGTTGTCGCGTTGGTTGGAAGTCCTCCAGGACTATCAGTTTACGACTACGTACCGTAAGGGGTTGCGACACACGAATGCCGATTGCTTGTCGCGGTTGTTGCCTTGTGATGAATGCGCGTGTTTGTCGGGATCGGCGCGCTGTAAACCGACGCTTGCGGGGGAGATGGGGGCACTGGCTGCGACAGCGGGCGCACCGATCGGGGATGATTCCACTGCCTCTCAGGGTCGGGACTCGCTGCTCTCGCTGTCGCTCAGCGAATGGGGCCGCCTCCAGATGGCGGACAGCTCGCTGCTAGCATTGCGCCGCAAGGTTGGGGGTCCCGAGGGGGACCAGGAGCGTACCGGCTCCTATGTACTTGAGCGGGGCGTGTTATTGAAATGGGACAGTTTGTCCCGGCGGAACGCACTCGTGGTGCCTTCCGCTGTGAGGGGGAGGGTTGTCTTGGCGGCACACGAACGCCTCTTGCACTTGGGAGTTAACAAGACGCTTGCCCTGCTTCAGCGTGACTATTACTGGCCGGGAATGGGAAGTGATGTGGTGCATATTCTGAAGGGGTGCGTTGAGTGCGCCAGGCGTAAACCACCGGCCGTGGCAGCTAATCCACCGCTGCAATCTATTCAGGTCTCGCGTACCAACGAGCTCGTTGCACTCGATATTTTGGGGCCCTTCCCAGTCACGCCGAGAGGGAATAAATATTTGTTAGTGGGGGTCGAATACTTTACCCGATGGCCTATGGCGTGGCCTCTCGCTAACCAGTCGGCAGCGGCTGTGACGGATGCCTTCGTCCAGGGCTATGTCCTGGACAAGGGGGCTCCCGAACGCCTGCTGACCGACCAAGGTAAAAAATTTTCGAGTAAATTGTTGCAAGAGGTGTGCGATCTGTTGGGTACCAAGAAGGTGCGTACCTCCCCGTACCACCCGCAGACTGACGGGATGGTGGAGAGACTCCACAAAACCTTGACTTCCATGCTGTGCCAGCAGGTGTGCGAGGCACATGTAGATTGGGACCTGCAGGTCCCGGGAGTCCTTGCCGCGTATAGAATGGCCCCCCATGCAGCTACGGGGTTTTCCCCATTCTATTTGATGTACGGTCGGGAAGCTGACCCGCCAATAGAAACGCAACTTGGCCTGTCCGCTCCACGAACTAATTCTAATTTGGCAGAACATATTAAGTTTAATATTCACAAGCTGACAGAGGCGAGGGAGGCCGCGCGGCTTAATTCGCGGGCTCGCCAAATTGCTAATGAACGGTTGCGGGCACGGAAGGTGTCCATGCACGAATGGAAACCAGGTGACAGGGCCTGGCTGCATTGCCCTCAGGCACCCTTGGCTACGTCGCCTAAATTGTTGAGACCGTGGAGGGGACCCGTGGAGGTCGTGCGCGTTGCACGGCCCCAGTGCGTTCAGATAAAGTGGGGAAAGCGCCGGTGGTACGTTCACCCCTCCCGACTGAAACCGTTCTCGCCTCCATATGGCCTCCCCTTGTGTCGTGATGGCCGGGCGTGTGACGTGACCGGCGACCCAGAGGGGGAAATGTCTCTGCCTGATCCACACGTATTTTCGCCTGATCTGCTCCCAGGTGTCTCGGAACTGACAGCTGCCGATCACCGGCGGCCGGATCTCCGCGGCGGGGCCGGCCCTTTCAGGCCCGTTCCGCGCCGTCTGGAGCAGCCGGAACCGCCGGACGGTCGTCAGTGTCCCGCCCCATACGATGGACCAGCCAGACGGACTCGCGCCAGGTCGTGCTACTTTGCATGACCTGCCTCGTGAGGAGTCGGGGCAGTTGGAGCGCCTCGTCACTGCGTGTAGTCGCAGGGACGTGGGGCGCGTTCGTTTCGAATTTGCTCGTATCGTGTTATTGTTGACTTTTCGGGTTCATTGTCAATCTGTACATAGTTATTCTTGTTGTTGTTGGTGTTGTGTTATGTTACGGGGCACACTCGGGGGGTTACGGGGTTTTTTTTTTTGTTGGTTGTCGTTTTATCGTCGCGGTTGGTTGTTGTTAGCAGCCGGGCCGGCTGCGAGCTATGTGGGAGGGGGTGATGTAGTGGTGATACGCGCTGGGTGTATATGTCGTGTGCCAGCGCGTATGTACGGGTGTGTGTGTGGTGACGCGCGCTGACGGGGAGGAGCAGGCGTCAGTGCGCGGGTGGGGGTAGTGCTGCTGATTGGCTGTGTGCCGGTGACGCGCCCAGAGGGAGTGATCGGGTAGCAGCGCGGTGTGATTGGTCGGGGAGTGGAAACACGCGCTGAGCGGAACCGGATCGTAGGGATAGCGCGTGGGGATTGGGTAACTGAGGAGCGGTGCCGACGTTGAGGTCCGCATCCGCTCCGTCTCCCGGGAAGAAGGGGTATATAAGGTGATGCACAGAGGAGAGAGGGGGGGAAGTGGAACCATCTAAGAATGAAGACGAAGGTGCAGAGATAGAGCCCGGAGAGGAGAGTAATGGAGAGTAGAGGAGAGTAAGGTATAAGTGTGTAGCCAGCGAGAGAGAACGGTCTACACGAGCTGAGTAATGTATAGTGTGTAGCCAGCGAGAGAGAACGGTCTACACGAGCTGAGTAATGTATAGTGTGTAGCCAGCGAGAGAGAACGGTCTACACGAGCTGAGTAATGTATAGTGTGTAGCCAGCGAGAGAGAACGGTCTACACGAGCTGAGTAATGTATAGTGTGTAGCCAGCGAGAGAGAACGGTCTACACGAGCTGAGTAATGTATAGTGTGTAGCCAGCGAGAGGGAACGGTCTACACGAGCCGAGTATGCATACGGTGTAGCCAGCGAGAGAGGAAGGTCTACACGAGCCGAGTATGCATACGGTGTAGCCAGAGAGAGAGATGCAAAGTCTACACGAGGCGAGTGGAGAGTGTAGCAGAGGCGCAGAGTCTACACGAGGCGAGAGAGGAGTGTAGCCGAGGCGCGGAGTCTACACGAGGCACAGAGAGCCGGCAGCACAGAATCCAGAGTCAAGAGAAGCGCATTGTGAAGAAGAGAGGCCACGCGTTGTATTGTTACGAGTCAAGATTTAATAAAAGAAGTGTGTTCCCGTCAAGGAGTTTCCTGCCGTCATTTTCCAATACTTCACTAATTGCAGAACCGCACTTCGCCAACTTCTCACCGATGGGCTTCATCCATTCCAAGCTAAGGAACTCACTGGCGCCCACGATTGTGGAGAAGTTCGTGTTCATCAAGACAAACCTGCCCGCCGCATTCTACGACTACCCCGTGCCCGACGGCCCCCCGAGTACGATAGCAGCACCGACGAGGAAGCAGCCTAAGCCTTGGATCAGAGTTTCGTATTCATTAAACCAGGTTCTAATTCCCCGAAATCGGGTTTAATTGTATTAAAGAAAAAAACCGATGCCTGCCGCTGGAAAAATCGTGTTTTTTCCACCCATGACACACACACGCACACGTGGGTATATGTATCACAGACACACGCTGGGGGTCGTACTGCGGCGCAGCTAACCGCGACACTCCACATAAATCCCTCCCACACACAAACACACATCCTCCACTGATCTCGACATAAGTAACGGTCTACATTACTAAGCCAAAGAAGCGCCGAGATTTGCTTAATAGCAGTTCGTCCACCCGTCATCACAGATGTTAAGCAAGGACAACTTACACAATTAACTCCAATCCAGATAACACCACTCAACATAATAAAGTGATTAATTATTATCAGCCCAGACGGTGGCTGTAACTTTTCTTATAGGCGTGGCGTTGCTGGGATCATCAACACCGTCACGGTGTCACGGTGATATCGCGACGAAATTGCAATCGCTCCACGATCGATCAAAAGGAACCCCCCTTCAGCCAGGTTGCGTCATGATGATGATGATGAGGTGACTTGATTGTGTCATTAAACAATATGATTTGCGCATGCTGCATACACAAAGATAAAGATCCCCCGTGTAGCCTGTAGGGGCAAGTGCTGTTAGCGAGCACCAAGTACTAATTTGAGGCTGAGTCGACCTAGGGGAGGCCCAGGACCGGTTCAGCTAATCGTCACTGGTGTTGGCCGTGAGCGGGAATTTGAACCCGGGTTGCCAGGTTCATAGCGCAGCGTGCTAAACACTACATTACCGCTCCCCGCGCATATGCACTGCTGCATACACACACACATGGACACACACAGGCTGCAGTCTACATTATAGACTGCCAGTACACTCACCCAGCTTAATAACCAGGCTACAGTCTACATTATAGACTGCCAATACGCTCACCCAGATTAAGAACCAGGCTACAATCCAACTCGGGTTGCTGGATTTCGTAGTGCAGTGTAGCTAACCGCTACACGACCGCGAGCATGTGAACAAACACAGTGTGAACGACTCTTGGAATGCGACTCGGAGACCACAACCATTTATAGAGACACGGATAGAATTCTTGCATTAATTGCAATGTAATTCGTCACTTGACACGGACATATGTTGGGATCGTTGAAGCTCCAGGAAACGCAATTCCCTTTGGACGAGGAGAATTCATCTCGTGGGTATTTTGAGCCACAGTACATGTGACAGCAATACTGATTTGGTCTTGATTAAAGATATACATATTGATCTGATCCCAAGCTGCTCGGCTGGATTAGATTGTGCACGTCTGCCAAAGGACGTGCTGCTGCTTTTAACCGATGCCAACTAAATTAACGCTTCCCGAACGCACGGGGTGAGAAAAAAAATTAAGTCACGGAGTAGCCGGCGATTCTTACAAAAAATCAGGAGGATGGACGCAAGCTCGAAGCAGACGAGGAAGAAGGTGACGCCAGAGATGGCAAGGAGAGAGGTGCCACTGTGATGCAGAGGGCCGTCACCTCAATTTGTGGAGATGCAGTGCCGTGGAAGCCCATAAACACGAGATGTTCTGCCTGGATAAATGTGGACCATCTGGGCAATAGGGCTGAGGGGTGGACGAGATGGTGGCTTCTTCTCTGTGCGTCTGGCAGCAGCAGGCAGCAGGGTTGCTCACCAGGGTGAAGAACAAACCCATTCCTGGGGACAACACATCGCTTGGTGGTGGTGACTACGAGCAATTAGGGAGAACGACGAAATGAGCGATGCGTTTCTTTTATTACGGAATATAAGACATGGCAGCATTGCTAATGGGGGTGGGGGGGAGTGCGTGATTATATGCTTTATATTTCCCCCAAGTGTGTAAATAAAGAGAGCTGAGCGTGCATGTTCGCGTGCTTATCTGTACGTGTGTAGTAATGAGTCGACCAGACGAAGGCAAGGACGACGACACACGCTTTGCTTAATTTTCCGAACGAGCTCACGCCACGTGCGTCCACTCCACTCCCGAAGCCCTCCCAGGAAGGCGCCACCGATCGCCACCACTCTCTCTCTCTCTCTCATCCTGGACGTTCCCTCTCTCTCTCGGCTCACCTTCTCTTCCCTCTCCCTCGTGCCGTTATCTCGAGTGTAACCTGGGAAACCCCTGGGTATTTCTCCCCCCCCCCCGATCACGTAAGCATTAGCATCTACACGTGTGTTGTGGCAGCCGCGATACAGTTTTCACTTGTTAGGTCGCCTGGGCTAGATTCCCTGACACGGGTAGCATCGGTTGCAGGTGGTATCTCAAACTGGCCTAGGCTTTCCCCAGGTTGACTCAGCCTCAAATGAATACCTGGTGATGTAAAGGAGACGAGGTGTAGTGCTGGCCTTAATAGGAGCTCGCTTACAGCACATGCTCCTTCAGGACGATATTTTTATCCTCATTTCTGTGCGTGGTGCATGTGCGTGTGTGTGCTTCCAACGTTGCAATGCATGCAATCACTGTTGGAATTCAGACAGCGCGTGATAGCTGGCTTCCAAAGTTTGCAGAGTGTATTGCTTAATATTCGTTGTTTTTGCCTTCTTATTCAAACGCTGGCGAATTCAAAATGCCACACTTGCTTTGTGACACCAAGATACACGGGGCGTCGTGCTGCAGTTCCCTGCATTTATGAGCCCACAGTGTGGCCAACGCTGATTTAGGGAGCTGTAAAAGGGAGAAACATGGTTTAATTAAAGAAAGAGATAGGCTCAGACATTTCACTTCACTTCATCACATCCACCCATAGGTACCACAGGCCGCTTAATGCATTCTCCAAATTGTTCGATAGATCATCACTGCAGGATTACAAAGAGCCCATCATTTTTTCGAGGTTCCATTAAATGACTGATTTCTTCGACACATTTTCAATTAGAAAAGGAAATAAATGCAAATTGCTTCACCGAAAATGAAACTATTTTCCCCTTTTAGTATTCTTTAATAACAATGTACTATTTACCATCGTTATACCAATTAAAACGTATCCTTAGTCAGTTAAGAAGCAATATGGAATGACATTTGAATAAGCTACACAAATCACTGAGTCGTCACGACACAAATACTGCAATGCATTTGTTCCAAAGTGTTGGGTCGTCAGAAAGCACACGTTTCAATGCTGTGTTCGAATAAAATTAATAATGCCATTTTTTTAATTTTTATAAGTTCATTAAATAAAACACGACTCATGGGTCTCTTATGGTGCCCCATATATAATTGCCAGCGCAGTTAATGTTTTAGAGCATTTCCTATATACAGTATTCACAATAATTAACCACAACAACAACAACACCAAACTTCTACGTACATTTATATTTGTTTTAATCGGAGAAGAGGGAAGAGATAAAACTTCATTTTAACTTTGCATCTTGATGTGTGACAGCACACCGTGCAGGCCGTAGAGAGAAACTGTCCTTCACTGAACTCCACATGCAACAGACAGCAGCAGCTTTTCTCGTACCAGTCAACCCCATTCCTTCTTGTAAGTACACTGAAATACAATTTAAAGTAAAATAACCATCTTGATTTGAAGCGTTCGTGACTGCAAGAATCCAATCGTCATTAGGCACCTGATGACGATTGCTTGCGTTGCGATCGAAACGTCGTGATCTATAATTTTTACTACCTACGAAACTTTACCGAAAAAACCAAAGAGTATAAAATTACCATGATGTAAAATTGCATGCAGGACTTTGAAATTATGTTTAAAGACAGTTATTGTGTGCATTTTATTATACAGCAAAGCTAATGAAGTATAATAAAACTAAAAACGATTTATCAGGTAAAGCCCACTGAGCTATTAGCTCATTTTCAGAGGCGACCTGGCCACACATGACAGTTCATCGCAGCGGCCTACATCATCATCAAATGTGGGAATAATTTCTCGTAGCCAAATAATCTAAAACTCACGTTTCTAAATGTGGCGGGCAGAAAACACACGAACTCCAAATATACAGGCGTCAGTGTCAGGATCGAACCCGGCCCCTGCTGCACACCAGCCGAGGAAGACAACGTCTCACCATCGCGGCACACTTAAAAAAGATCGCTTTAGTATGCATGCGTACATTCAGCGTAAATTAAAAAAAATATGTACAACTGAAGGCTAAAAGAGAAAAGGTCATAATTCAAACATTGCGAAAACGGCCGTGGCTCTATTGTTGCCGTGACAAAGGAATAACGAATAATTTCGACAAAAAAAACCGATATAAATCACAATAACCGTTTTACTTATATTCACAGACTAAACAATAGATTAATAAAGTAACCACTTTTCCTAAGCAAGCTATGGGTGGCGAACCTTGCTAAAATATTGGCCGATTAAATAAAGTGGCCACATCTGGATTTAAAGCTTTCGTGACTGCAGGGATTCATCGTCTTGGTTCTTTCGGTAAAGTCACGTAGAAGGGAAGTAATAAAACATATTTTATAATGTTTTATTTTTTATTATTTGATTACTTCCCTTCTACGTGACTTTACCGAAAGAACCAAGAAGATGGCCACATCTGCCCAACCAGGGGATTGCCATTGTTTCACACGGCTTGTATTCATGGGCACACAGACTACCTTGGAACATTGTCGAAACTGCGGCTCTCCAGTTGCGTTATACGACAGGGATATAAAATGTGAGCTCCTGTATAATAGAGGCTTGGGCAAACAATAATCGTAGGCCATTACAACTCTAACCTTAGACATATGTGCATCTAACTTATGCAACGGCTCTTTGGAAATATCCATGTTAAGCTCCGAAGTCGACAAAGCCAAATGGTTAAGCATTGTGTGAGCTGCTTTATTAAAAATAAATGATTTCTTCAAAAGTGAAAACAATGTGATGGAAACAAAACCGATTGCAGCACTTTTAATAAATTAATAGACTTTATGGACTGAAGCCAAAAATAATGGTTTATTAATTTCATGATGGATTATTAATTTAATAACAATTGTCTAAGCATAATTATCGCAAACATATTCTGGCCCAAATAGCAATAACGTGTTAAAATGTAATTAAAACAATGAGGGTAAAATAATTAAAAATATCTACATTATCCAATAATACGTAGTGTATTAAAATGCATGTATATATCATGTCATGCGCAATCATTTAGAGTTTTAGATTTTCTCTCAGCATCTGCAGTTGTTTCTTTAATTTTCGACAATGATTGCATTGTTTACTTTGACAATGATGCAAACAAAGTGGTGTCAGAATTTCTTACCAAATGAAAAAGCTCTGGTTGAGCCGGGCGGGAGCAGCAGTTTTTTTCTTGCTGTGGTTGTCCCACCTGATGACGATTGCTTGCGTTGCGATCGAAACGTCGTGATCTATTATTATTTTTCTACCTACGTGACTTTACCGAAAGAACCAAAAATTGCCAACGATTTACGTACGGCTCTGACGCCGAACAGAGACAGCCGTGCAAGCAGATAAGCGTTGAATTCGCAGTAACAATGAGCACATTGCTAAGTTGGTACGCGCCCAAGAGCAGCCGATAACACAGTGACCTCCTTCCCCTGCTCCTTCCCTGACCTGCACGCCCTGCCACCGCGCATGATGACGAGAGTGTGCCGTGGTACGAGAGGCGCTGTGGAAAAAGTAGCCGTGCACGATTACGACCATCAAAGCAACGTTGTATCGTACACGCGCGCTATGCTTTCACGATGCGGACCGTGTGCGTAATCGATTGACAACGGATACTCGCATGTGTCGCGTGTCGCGTGGTGGTCGTGAGATATGGAGTAACAATCGGAGGCTTGCGAATTGAAATCCCAACAGGGGGGGTGGGGGGGGGGGGTTGATCGGTCCATCATCCATCTAGAAGTCAATAAAATAGGTACCGCTTTGTTGCCACTTGAAGAGAGCAGCGGTGTAAGCGCTGTGAGAATCTATAATTTCCGCTCCTTGCTCCCAACGGGCTCTGCAGGAGGTGCAAATTGCCTTCGACAATGATGCAGTGTAATAGGTCAAGGTGCGGCCCTGCAATTGCTCGCTCATGCTACTGCTGCCAGAAGGGCCCCTTATCTCGTCTATAGATGTGTATGGCGCCTTAGTCCAAGGCACTTTACAACGATTGTACAACTGTACATAAGATGGTGATAGTCGTTGAGATTAAGAGTGGGGTTATTAAAAGCGGTGGTGTAGTTACGGTGACACGTTAGGAGAACAGGTGAGAGTGGTGAAGGAGGGGTGTGGATGTGGTGGTGATACAGGCATGGGTAGCGATAGGAGTTGGGGTAGTGGTAGGAGTAGTGATATGAGTTTTGGTAATGATAGAGGTTGGTTGTAGTGATATGGGTAGTGATAGGGGTTGTGGTGGTGATAGGGGTATGGGTGGTGATGGGGGTTGGGGTATTGATAGAGGTTGGGGTAAGCTGGGGGTTGGGGGGCAGGGAGTAATAGTGGTATGGGCTATGGAGAATTTCAAGGGAGAAATGGAAGCAGGTTATGGCGAACACGATTGTCATAGAGTCCGAAATTGTTTCAGCTCCTCTGGAAGCTATTTTGGTCTACTCTTCCACACTGTCCCTGGAAGACGTAAGAGCACCCACACTTCACCCCCTGCCGATCAGGGGCCGTCCATAAATGACGTCACGCGATTTTGGACGATTTTTGACCCCCCCCCCCCCCTCGTCACACGGCGTCACAAAAAGTTAGACCCCCCCTCAAATATGACGTCACAAAGCTCTGCCCCCCCCAAAAAAAACATGCTTCAAATCGCTTTAAACTATTGTCATTGTAGTGCGTATTTAATGTGCCGCTGCACTCTGATGTTGTAGGAGATAACTTTTTATCAAAAAGTCGATTTATTTAAGTATAACGTGTTTTCTATATTTATTTAAAGTTGCGCATTTTGATGTGACGTCACACTTCTCAAACCCCCCCCCCCCCCTCGTCACACATCGTCACAAACGCCTGACCCCCCCCCCCCCCAGGTGCGTGACGTCATTTATGGACGGCCCCTCAAACAACTTTGATGTGCTCATTGAAACTGCTGGGTGGGCAGAGATGAAGGAGGGACTACATGAAACTTAAAACGTTAATTCTAGATTTGAAGCTTTTGTGACTGCAAGGAATCATATTCTTAGGTTTTTTCGGTAAAGTCACGTAGGTAAAACATCAAAATTAATGAAAATAAAATAAAACAAAAATCACGACGTTTCGGAGGCAACACAAGTCTCCGTCATCAGGTGGGACCGTCACAGCCAGATTGATGCAGCTAATCTGGCTGTGACGGTCCCACCTGATGACGGAGACTTGTGTTGCCTCCGAAACGTCGTGATTTTTGTTTTATTTTATTTTCATTAATTTTGATGTTTTACCTACGTGACTTTACCGAAAAAACCTAAGAATATACTTAAAACGTTGTTTCAGCTGCCATGCCGGGAGATCGAATCAAACCAGCGGCCGTTTGATTGCAAGTTCGCTACGCTATTGCACCATGGCAGTATCCCCATGATACAGCGTATCAGATCATAAAATGTATCAGTCCATAACAATACAAAATTAGGTAAATAAAGTACGGGTAACTTGCATAGGGAAGCTTTATTTTTGCAATAAGATTCACTATATTGTCATATTACTGTCTTCACAATTGTCTATTTTTGATTTTCTCTTGAGTTTCTCTATGAAAGAAATGTTGATTGACACTATATGAAGGTTATTTGTTCATGTATCAACTAAAACATTAAAGGGCATGTATTTCCAGATTTGCAAAACTCTAAGGACGGGGCTATTATTTTTCCTCAACACGAACACAATTGGTTCATATATAAACCGTTATATGAATAACAAAGTTTTTGAATGAGCTGTTACATGAAATCTGGAATCTGTATGATATGATCATGATTTAAATATATTGGAGTTAAATATATTAGGGTTAAAATTTTGACTAAAAACTTTCGTAACTGCAGGAATTCATATTCTTTGATTCTTTCAGTAAAGTCACGTAGATAGAAGAAGAAAAATAATAAAAATGAAAGTGAATAAAATTTTTTATATATATAAGAAATAAAAAAATAAACAACAAAAAAACACTAATGTACACTGTAGCCTGGTTCTTAATCGGAATGAGTGTACTGGCAGTATATAATGTAAACTCTAGCCTGGTTAATACGTTTGGTGAGTGTACTGGCAGTCTATAATGTAGACTGTAGCAATGCCTATGAAGCTGGGTGAGTGTACTGGCAGTCTATAATGTAGACTGTAGCCTGGTTAATACGTTTGGTGAGTGTACTGGCAGTCTATAATGTAGACTGTAGCAATGCTTATGAAGCTGGGTGAGTGTACTGGCAGTCTATAATGTAGGCTGTGGTCTGGTTTTTAAGCTGGTGAGCGTATTGTCAGTCTATGATGAAGACTGTAGCAATGGGTATTAAACTGAGTGAGCATACTGGCAATCTATCATGTAGACTGTAGCCTGGTTCTTAACCTGAGTGAGCATACTGGCAGTCTATAATGTAGACTTGGTTCTTTCAGTAATTTAAATATAATTTTTAAAATATAGAAAAGAAAAAAAAGCCACGACATTTTGATCACAACACAAGCGGTCGTCATCAGGAAATGGGGGGTTAGCCTCTAAAGGCAAACTGTTTATAAGGGTTTAGAGATGGGCGTAGCCCAAGTGTGTCAGCAGCATGGGCGGGGCAGCTAATGTTAATGTAGGAGAAAGCAATGCCAATGCAGTGGGTTTACACTAATCAAAGGGCCGCCAGGCAATGATTTGCACCTCGCTCCACATACCCACACTGCTGACGGTGGAGGTTGACAAGAAAACACAAATCAAGTCAAGACCCAAAGTGGTTGATGACATTTTCCCAATGATTTCCGAGTTTACAACCATCCTCTCAGTTGAAATTGTGTCTGTATATATGGATGGCTTCATGAACAAACATTTGTTGATAGCCAGTAGGCTTGCAAAGTACCATCGTCTTAGAGAAATCAATTTCGTGTGAACCAGCCGCATTTAAATAATGATCAGCCACAGCAGAAGTATTGGTCCTACCGTGTTTCAAATCTATCCTATGCTCAAAAACACGGTCCGAGACATGTCGCTTAGTTTCCCCAATGTAACTGCTGCCGCAGATACAACTTAGTTTGTTGACGCCGGGATATTGCATGTCAGGAATCTTGTCCTTTACAGATGGGATCAGGTCACGAATGTTATGTACTGTGCTAAATCGGACCTGGATCTTGTATTTGTTCATGATTTTGGAAGTCTTTTTGGTTACCCCTGCTATGTATGGCAAGGTGATGGTTTTGATTGAATCCTCAGATGGCTCCTTCCGCACGGTTGGGGTGATGGCTTTGCGGATTGTGTAGTCAGAATATCCATTTACCTTGAGAGCTTGGTGTACGTGTTTGAGTTCACTGGTTAGGTGTTCATGGTCGGAGATACATTGAGCTCTATGGTGTAGCGTTTTGATGAGGGAATCCTTCTGGGATGGATGGTGGTGGGAATAAAGTTTTAGGCAGGCGTCAGTATAGGTTACTTTCCTGTAAACAGAATGTATCATTGAGCCATCTGGTCTCTTTTTGATTAGGACATCCAAGAAAGGTAGCATGCCATCCTTTTCTACCTCCATGGTGAATTTGATGGCTGGGTGTATGGAATTGATGTGGTTGAGGAATTGGTCCAGAGCCATGTGGCCAAATGACAAACGTGTCATCCACGTACCTCTTCCACAAGGATGGGCATAGAGTGGATGCCTGGATGGTGTCCATCTAAACAAATTCCGTGAAAATATTGGCTACAACCGGAGATGAGGGAGAACTGATTGGGGTGCCTTCAGTTTGTTTGTAGAATGTTCCATTCCAGGTGAAGTATGTATTGGTGAGGTAGTGTCTCACCCGGGCCGGTACATCAACATTCAATCCTTGTTGGACCAAATCTTCAATGATTGCAATGGTATCGGGCACATTAACTTTGGTGAACAAAGAAACTACATCGAAACTAACGAGAAAATCACCTGGGGACAGTGAGATGTCTTTAATTGATGATACCAGGTGAGTTGAGTTAAGTACAGAAGAGGCGGTCTTACCAGTGAATGGCTGCAAGGTCTCAGACAGATATCGGGCAGTTTGTAGGTGAGTGAGCCAATGGTGGAGACGATGGAACGAAGGGGTGGTACCTTCTTCATGGATTTTCGGTAAGCCATATAATATGGGTGGTCCAGCAGCAGAAGGTTTTAAGGAAAACCGTTTGGTCTGTTCAATTAATGAAACTGAATCAGTGATGATACTGTTCGTTTTCGTAACGAGGCAGTTGGTAGGATCTCTTTAAATTTTTGTGTAGCTACCATCATTAAGTAGGTCCTGCATTTTGTTATTGTACACGTTTTTGTCCATGATGACCGTGGCATTGCCCTTGTCGACTGCGAGGATGACGATATCATCACTCTTTTTTGAGATCACTCAAAACGCTCATCCTTACTGATGTTGCTGACTGGTTTCTTAGCGCTTTTGAGGGTTGCACAAATTTCAGATCTGCAGCGATGTGTCTCAAACCCTTAAGAGCTACATCGACCTGGGCAATAATGTCATCCACTGGTATGTGTTTGGGGGTGACTGTGAAGTTCAACCCTTTAGCCAAACCCGACTTTAGACCATCAGAAATTGGGCTATTACTCAGATTAATAACAACCTTGTCAACGTCTAACTTTTTTAATGTTGATGTATTATATAAAATAAATTCAACGCACATTTTCGACACCCTTCGGATGCGGTTACTTTTGTCTTCATCCGTGGCATTCAAGGCACGTGCAATAAATGTTGCGTTGGCAAATGCCATTGCGAATTATTTCATTACTGCCCCCAAGCTGTTGTGTTTGGACATCATCAAACACAACCAGCGTTCTTCCGCTGAGCTTGTATATTGTGTGTTAAACTTTGACTTGTGTGTCACTTTGCCTCAGTCCGTTTTTATAAGTCTTGTCGATTATCAAACCACAGAGAGCTCATTTCCATCGAGTATTTTTTTTTCAATTCTGCTCAAGACGTTCCCTATCCAATTGTAAAGGCTGAACACAGCTTAAGAGCTCTTATATATAATCTGTTGCGTTAATGCAGTGTTGCTTAACATACCTAGCCTAAAGCACATTTTACTTTGTGAAATAATGACACGGTAGATATTCACATTAGACCAGTGAAGAGCTACACTCAAATACATTTCTGAAATATTTCAAGACAATGCATTACACCAACAAACTGAAGAACAGAGGAGCCACTTTAAACCCTAAAGTTAATGTACCCCTTCATGTTATAGGAATGCTCACGAAACACACAAGAGATCGATGATAGTGCGAATGAAAATCTTTGTGAGCGTTAACATGATCAAAGTGTGAAATATCTCAACGGCCACACTTACCCTACAATTCATGTCTTCGGGAGAGACATCATTTGTGCACACATCCTGTAAAATAAGGCTTACATATCTTAAAAGGATATACTGGACAATAATTGTTCACGCTAAATATGAGTGATAGTGCATATGTCCTGAGAACGATTTATTTAAGGGCGCTTTATACATTTAAATTATTATATATTATTTTGCATGCGATCACATGCAATTTATCCACTGCTCAATGGAGGTCTCCCCCTGATGCAAAAATCCAATGAGCACCTCCACACGATCCGATTTAATTTCACATCCTCACGGCAGATGGGATGTCATGGTGGCAGAATGTTAACTACCTCGCCTGGTGTGCAGGGGGTTGTGAGTTCGATCCATGACCCTGACGCCTGTATATTTGGAGTTTGCATTCTCTCTCTCTCCCGTGGCCGCGCAGATTTTTTCCCATTTTTTCCCCTCCACGTTTAGAATCAACGAAGCGCGTTTCGAGTCTTTTGGCCGCTATACATTTCCGCACGCTGAGCCACTTCGTTGGGCTATCATTTGTGATAGGCAGTTCGCTTAAAAAAGAAAAAGCTCGGTGAGTCTCACCTGGTAAAAAACCGCCGACCGCCATCCCTCCGAGCCAAGCGACGTTGTCCTGGGCCCAGCCCCCCCCCGGCTCATTGTTCTCAACAGGTCAAGATGGGGTTCAACACGTTGGCTCTCGCCAACAACATCGTCCACGCATCAAAGGCTAATCGCCCGATGAAGCCGGTTGTTGTAATCGCGAGCGAAAACGCCGTGTGCTCGAATTCGTAGAATGATGTGCGTTCACGTTTTGTTAACGTACTAGACTGCTATAAAAAATGCTCTTTGCGTTTAGTTTGCTGTCCTTCCACCACACCTCCGATGAGCGTGGTGGGCTACGTACGGTGCGAAGGAAGTTCAGCATACATAAATACGTGACGAAGCTTACTAATTGGCTGTGTCAGGTGGTCGTGGGTTTAACGACTTTTATATAAAAAAACACGTTAATTATAGTCAAGATGTGGCGTCCCTGAAGTGCGTATGCATGAATGTTCAACTTCTTCCGCACCGTACGGCGCCAACCGTGCTAATCGGAGGTGCGGGAAATGTATGTTCTCTAATCCAGCGGTCCCCAACCTTTTTGGCACCAGGGACCGGTTTCGTGGAAGACAATTTTTTCACAGACCGGTGGGGCGGGGGGGGTCATCATTGGGTCTTTCCCCCTTTTTAAAGAAGCTCTCCTGAGACGTTTGTTTTTTACTCATGTTGGCTACTAGGGGTTAGAGCTTGTGGGCTCACCAACACCGTGACTGTGACGAGTGCGCAGTGCGGGAAAGAGGCGCGGATGGAAGTGGTGAATAATAAAACAATGGGGGCGGGCCACGCGCCGACTCACCGCTCTCACCTTCTGCTGCTGTGCGGCCCGGTTCCTAACAGGCCACGGACCGGTAGCGGTCCGTGGCCCGGGGGTTGGGGACCCCTGCTCTAATCCGTGCCTTTTCTTCTCCGCCTCTCGGTGTCATTCCCAGCATGCACCTCTCTCCACGATCAAAACATTACCGCCGGCATGGGCGTATCGCACAACGAACGAGTACCGTACACCGCCACGCGTGCCATCATCGTCAACATTCTTGTGGGGTTGTTTTTTTCTTACAATTCAATTTTGTATGCAATTAACGATCTGAAACGTATGCCGATAAATCATAAAACTGTCCCCACTCAAACACAATATTGTCACATTCGAACAGATTGCACGTTAACAGTTTACAGACTGATTACTGCATTCATGAATGATGTAATATGATCAGAGGAAGTTAGTGATGATTTATAATGGGCTTTTAACAGAACTAATAGCTTGAAAAGGATGGGAAAAAATGATTTATAGGTGCCAGACAAACCATTAGAAGCTCAACAAAATAAAGTATTTTTTGGAAAATGTATAAAACCCGTTTAACCCCTGAATCCCTTATGCGTGCATGCTAATGCATTTCAGAGATTGACACAAACGGTAAAACAAAAGTGTAAGCATTATTGATATTGTGGCTAGAAAGCATAGCTTCGCTGGGCATTAACCGTGCCTGCTAGGTGAGACATTCCATCGGACTCCGACTTGGCTCTGACATAGCTGGGAAATGAGCATTGACACACGGAAGCCATCACCGGCGTGAAAATGTTTTCGTTTCGACTAATGCATTCCCACAGCCGCCGTCAGGACACGAACTTGTAACCCCATTTCCTTTATTCCAGCCGAGTCCCCGTATTGGCACATCTTTACACTGAATTAAGGGAAGAGCACCTCATTGCTAATTCACGAGATACGGCGGCACTTGCCAATAGAGTAGAAATCATGCACTCCAGGTGAATTCAATCGCCGACGCTCCCTCATAGTCGTTCTAACTCGTGACTGCATCAATCAATTTTGATGAATTTCAAACTCGACAAAATGCAAAGATGCAGATTTTTTTTGTTTTAACGTTGACATATCCTTGTTGATGAAAACTCTTATACGCCAGGCGTTTTTCGACTGGGGGATTTTATTTGGTCACCAAACTTTGAATTGTGGTGACAAAAGGATACCTCAATTGAGCAGTGGACACACCACATCTGGTGATAATGACTTTTAGCATCCCCTTTAAGATCGATTTATCTCTTAATATCACGTAATCCGCTATTGCGAACCATTCTACCACCACGTTATGCAATACAGTAGTGCTGCGATTACCTTCTTAAGCAATAGGGTAATATGTTTTCTTCTTGGTTCTTTCGGTAAAGTCACGTAGAAGGGAAATAATGAAATTATAAAAATAAAACATAATATGCGTCTGACGCTGTCTCCCCGACAGACCTGTTCTTCACCTGAGGACGGCTGCTTGCGTTGTGGCCGAAACGTCATGATAAATATTTTATTATGTTTTATTTTTATTATTTTATTATTTCCCCTCTACGTGACTTTACCGAAAGAACCAAGAAGATGAATCCCTGCAGTCACGAAAGCTTTAAATCGAAATTTAATATAAGTTTTATACAATACTTCTCAATGCTATTGTATTACGGTACAAGTGAAAATCCAGAGGTTTTATGGGTTAGATCGCGTAAATATACAAATGTGTCGTCGAAACCCGCCACCACCCGACACAGCCAACTAGAAAGGGGTTGTCACGTAAACAGAACGTGCCAATTCGTCACTAGTACAGCACCACCGCTGTGTCGGAGAGTAAATCCGCAACATTTACAACGGTAAATGTTGACAAAACACGAGCAATGTTTGCTGAGGGATGTATTGGGTACCACGGTGACAGGATATTAACTACCTCGCCTGGGACACAGGTCGTGGGTTAGATCCTGACCCTGATGCGTCTAAATTTGGAGTTTGCGTGTCTCTCTCGCCGTGGTCGTGTGGATTTTTCTCCGTGTCCTCCGGTTTTTCCCTCCACATTTTGAATCAACGTCACGCGTTTAGAGTATGTGGCTACTACACATTTCCACATGATAAGCTATTGTGTTGAGCTATCATTTGTGGTCAGGTCGCTTCAGAAACCGAACTGTATAATAGCTCAGTGGTCCTTACCTGATAAAATAAAATAAAAATACAATGTTATAGTTTATAGGGCGAGGGAGCTTGAAAGTGAAATTGTGTACAACAGAACGGTAAAGATATTATAGACAGCCTGCTGGGTAGGTGAGAGAGGAGAAAAAAAAGCTGTACAATGAACATGGTTACAAGTTCAGAGGTAAAAAGTAACAGTAATCATATTCATCTTCTTGGTTCTTTCGGTAAAGTCACGTAGAAGGGAAATAATAAAATAAAATAATAAAATAAAATTCTCACGACGTTTTGGCCACAACACAAGCAGCCGTCCTATTTGTATTATTTTATTATTTCCCTTCTACGTGACTTTACCGAAAGAACCAAGAAGATGAATCTCTGCAGTCACGAAAGCTTTAAATCGAAAGGTAATCATATTCACATGGGAAGGTGTAACTGTTTGCTATTGACTTTAACAATGGGAGGGAGTCAAAGGTGCATACAGCCACGGAGGTGGGAGTTGCAGACACCTTGTGGCAACAATAGAGAAGGAGTGACACTGACCAGCTCAGGCTTACAGACGGCTTTGAGAGAATCCCTTGAATGCTGGAATTGAGAGGACTTACTGGATATCTGTGAAAAACAGCTTCATAGCTCATCGGATTCCTCCAGTATGAATACATATTCAGATTTCGATTCTGACTTTGGGCGGAGGGCAGAGCGAGATGGGATTATGCTTACTAGGCTCTTCATTGCAGGCGTCACAAACTCATGGTGTACAATTGTTCATACGTTCCCACATGTATCGCTTATCCATAAGCATTTATTCTGTATCTTGACTTAAAGCTTTCGTGACTGCAGGAATTCATATTCTTTGGGTCTTTCGGTAAAGTCACGTAGATAAGTAAAAAAAAAATAACCAAAAATGTATTTAATTTTGTTTTCTTTTTTCTTATTTTCTTTGAAGCTATCATTAAATCTAGATATATTTTGGTATATTATTGGGAATATCTACGTAACTTTACCGAAATACCCAAAGAACATGGATTCTTAATAAGAAGTAATAATTTACTTGCCATTGTATACCACAGTGCGCACAGAACATATAAGAGGCCTGTTACCTGATGTATCCAGATGCAATTTAACTTCACGGTGCCGAAAAATGCTCCTTCTCTTTATTTATAATAGTTTTGTCCCCAATATGAATGTCATGCCGTTTTGCGGTTTGGTGCTAAACAGGCCTCGTGGTGTTCATGAAGGGGTCGAGCCCATTTGGATAATTATTTTTCTTCTGCACAAAACACCGGGGTGTTGTTACTGCACGGTGGTCGTCTGCGCATACATTTTGAGGGTCGTCGAAAAGTTCGGAGCCACTGGTGTCGCTTATACATGAGACGACAGCGCAGTGTTTGCTTAAGAGGCACACACCCCACTGATGAGCCCAAGAAAGTCCAACTTTTTGTTCAGGGTTTTCCTGTTCAAGCAATTGCTGCTGAAAAACATTGTCCAGAAAGCTTATCGGCTGAAATATCTCAATGGTTAATTCAGTTTTGTCCACAAATCTAGTATATGTAGTTACTTGCCGTTCCATGACATATATTACGTGGCATTGTACGTATGTATGTTGAACTTCTTTCGCACCGTACGTAGCCAACCACGCTAATCGGAGTTGCTCCAATGTTGTGCAAGAGCCGACTCGAACGCAGTTGCGTCGCCCCATTTTGTCCGACCGTCCAAATTGACGCCTCCAGTTTCCCCAAGTGGCCCTCACCGACCGTGACCTCCGTTCTGTTGCCCTGCTCTTGCCCACGAGAGGGCCGCGTGTAAATCCGAAATGTTTTCCCCGGGGAGATTTGGTAAAAAAAAAGAAAATTATATTTTAGGTGCGCTGCGCACGTGGCCCAAAATACTTTGGTGGAGGCTACAAACGCCCCATTGTCATAAAATGTACTTGCGTAAAATGTACTTGCCTTCAGGCGGTCGCGATAAGAAATGGTGATAGCAAGTCCTGAGCAGAAATAATTCTAAAAGCCCCCTTCTTTCCATTTCTAAACTCGCGTGATTGAAAACAAATATGAAGAACGAATGGTTCCATGGCTGTAACACAAGCGGCGAGTTGTATCTGAACCAGTGCTGGCCAATTCTTTCGCAAACCCGGCATTGACCTCCGTGGTGAAGTACGGTCAAACAACCCATCATGATCGATACGGTGTGGGGAGGCCTTCACTCAACAGTGGATAACCAAAAGACTGGAGTCCGTTTTTTTCTATACATTAGAAAAATGCATTCAGATGAGATGTAATAGGTGAAAGATGATGGATGAATGCGTGTGGATACTATATACAACCATGTCGTAGTCCACAGCGCTTTAGACCACAATCATTAATTACCTCCACCCCAGTCATGTCACTTGACTACAAAGGCTATGTGTTGTGGGAAAGCTTGGATAACGCATTTAAAGATAATATACATTTTCTGCAAATTAGTACAATGTATGTACAAATGTTGAACTTCTTTCGCACCGTACGGAACCAACCGTGCTAATCGGAGCCAGTGTGGGTGGGGAGAAAGACAACAAACTAAATACAATATAAATAGTACAGCTCGATGCCGGCCACAATTTAATTTACAGTGGATGTTCGGTGCATCCCCCTCTACATTCCAGGGGCCAATTGAGCTGTTTGGGGCTCAAAGCTTTGATTTATTCTGCGAATGCCTTCTGACTCTGCCCCTGTGTGCCAGGGCTCAGAGGGGGGGGGGGGGAAGCACTTGCCTCAAGCTGGCCTGCATCTTCATAACACATGTTGCCAGGTTAATCAGAGCCCCTAACGCCTTTGCTGATTCTACCGACCTTGTCAGCCAGTCTTCATCATCGACATGCATTCCACTATGTAACATAATTTTTGTTCCTGGGTAGTAAGTGTTATTTCGTAATTGCTTATGCCTAAAAAGTATAGAAAAAGGCTATTATTCCCCACAAACTTGGCTTTTTTGACCAGGACAGTAATATTTAGAAATTTGCCTATTTTCAATGAGAAAACTGGCTAATTTGTGTATTTTCGTTCACATAAAGTCAGAAAAAACAACTTATGCATCTAAATTAACATGTATTTATCCTAAAGTAATACAAACATGACGACAAATGATTTAGAAGTGAGTAGTTTTTTGAGATTCAAGATTATACTGTAAATAATTTTCACGAATCAGCCCCCAAATATAGTCTCCCATCATGTTCTCGTTATACTGTCCTTGGTAGCAGCGTTCAAAGTCCAGTATATCCTGGTGGCAGCACTCACCTTCCTCCTCCGAGTACGCTCCCATGTTCTCCTTGAATTTAACAAGATGAGCATCAAGGATATGGACTTTGATGGACATCCTACAGCCCATTGTGCCGTAGTTCTTCACCAGTCTCAACCAGCTCCACATAGTTTTCGACCTTGTGATTACCCAGGAAGCCACGAACCACTGCGACAAGGCTGTCCCAAGCCGCTCTCTCCTTACTAGTGAGATTCTTGGGGAATTGCACTCCAGGATCTTCTTTATCTGTGCTCCGACGAATACACCGGCTTTGACCTTTGCCTCAGACAGCTTAGGGAAGAAATCTTGAAGGTACTTGAAGGCTGCCAACTCCTTATCTACAGCTCTGACAAATTGTTTCATAAGGCCCAATTTGATGTGCAGTGGTGGCATCAGCACCTTCCGGAGGTCCACCAGTGGCTCCCACTTGACGTTGTTCCTCCCCACAGAGAACTCGGTCCGCTGTGGCCAGTCCCGCCTGTGGTAGTGCGCCTTGGTGTCCCTGCTGTCCCAAAGGCAAAGATAGCAGGGAAACTTGGTAAAACCGCCTTGGAGATCTATCAGGAATGCCACAATTTTGAAGTCTCCGATGACTTCCCAGCCGTACTCATTATACTTTAAGGCATCCAGCAAGGTCTT
The DNA here is from genome assembly GCF_965212315.1 of Lampetra planeri. Classification (NCBI taxonomy): domain Eukaryota; kingdom Metazoa; phylum Chordata; class Hyperoartia; order Petromyzontiformes; family Petromyzontidae; genus Lampetra; species Lampetra planeri. The sequence continues at coordinate 12,343,065 of NC_136118.1, read as the reverse complement.
GATGCTGTTGTAATCCTCTTTGAGGTGCACCGAGTGAGCCAGGGGAAGAGACGGGTACTTGTTACCATTATGGAGCAGCACGGCTCTGAGGCTCCTGGATGAGCTGTGAATGAAGACGCGCCACTCATTCTGGTTTCACGCGATTCTGATTGCCTCGAACAGACTGGTCACATTGTGGCAGAAGCAGAGCCCATCTTGACGGGTGAAGAAGCTGCAAATAGGTTGGTGATACTTCCTCTGATCTGCGACTTGCACACTTTTATCCAACAAGTTCCACTGCTTGAGCCTAGATGTCAAAAAACTCGGCATTGGATTTGGTGAGACCAAGATCTCTGATCAAGTCGTTGAGGTCTTTTTGGTTGTGGTAGTATGTGTTTCTCTCCTCAGCTCCACCTCTGAAATTGTCATTTGTATCTACGTCTTCCTCGCGCTCTGACTTGCTGCTCTCTTCTAAAGACGGCTGCTCTCTCTCTGGAGGAGTGGGTATGGGGAGCTCATGTCAGTGTGGCACCGGGGCGATGAAGGAAGGTCCGGATGCGTGATAGCAGTTGCATTCTTGCCAGTCCGACGTTTGGAAGGGTCCACCATGCAGAAGTAGCAGTTGCTTTAGTGGTCAGTGGGTTCCCACCAAATTCTTGGGATAGTGAACTTCATGGCTCTCTTTTCCCCTCTGTACCATCCTACAAAAATACATTTATTTCACCCATGACTAATGTGTAAGAGATTCTCGCAACATTTTCACGTGATATATGTTTTCAATAGCATAGAAAATTATTTAAAAAAAAAAACTTTTACAATTGTAAGTTTTTTAACAAATTATATAACATAAAATTCCGAGCAACAATTGTCCATCTTACCTTCTGGAGTTTTTTTGCATTGCTCGCAGGTGAAATGAGGTGTCCAGGGTTTGTCTTGATCACTGACATGCATGCCAAAATATGCCTTGTAGGCCTCACACATCTTAGCAGATGCTTCCACAGAGTATTTTTTCTCTCTTGTCTTGACAAATTGGCCGCAGACATGGAAAATGCGTCTGCCGGATGCTTGCAGCCTCTTGATGGCATCTCAGAAAAATGCAGATATGTATCCACTTAGACAGCTGGAACTAAACTGAACTGGTGAGCTTAAGGCCCCTGTATTTATGCTACTATTTATATTACTGGAAAGTTCTAAAATGTTCGAGAAGTTACTCCAAGTTTACTCAGCACTGAATCTATCTGAAATGTTCTGAAAAATAGGTACATTTCAAAATATCACTGTCCTGGTCACAAAAGCAAAGTTTATGGGGAGTAATAGCCATTTTCTGTACGTTTGAGTCATAAGCAATTAGAAAATAACACTTACTACCCAGGAACAATGAATTTAAAAAAATGTTACACAGTGTTATTAATGGAGTTTTAAATGGGCAGACGTTTAAATCGCTTATACGTTTCACAAATAAACCTACCACATATATAATAAAAGGTCAACGTCTTGATCACCATCTGGGCAGTGGTTATCATATACGAGTAGAGTTGTTTGTAAACTGCTCCGTCAATCAGTAACCTACCTATCCTACGGGGACCCTTTTGCCAATATCGAGATATTGAATGATAAGCGTTAACCTTTACGGCATAAATACCGGAGGTCTGAATATGTTCAACCACACAAATGTACACCTATTAGGAGGCAGACGAGGCTGCCTATTTGTTTGTGCAATGCATCCTCTTGCCGCTCAATGAATTTCCTCATAACCGGGATCATTTCACGGGCAGCCGGCGATCGCGGGTACACGACTAAGCTCACGAATGCCTCGCTTGCTTCTCTTGACAACACACTGTACTACAAAGAAATGCGGTCGGGAGGATGGGCAATGGTCATTTGACCTCTCTGGCCAAATCCTCGTTAGCGACGCTCACGATAGCGCAAAGTGAAGAGCGTAACTCGAGAAGCCAGAAGCACTTAAATAACCCCTGCTTCATGCCCTAAAGGGCGACTCACCAGAGGAGGGATGTCATCATGTTCACATCCATCCCTTCTCAAAGTCCTGCTTCGCAGCTTCGATGCGATGTGCACGACAAAACGAGTATGCCGAGGACCGGCGTTTGGCGGTGATCACTGCGCCGCGTGTGACACGAAAGGCACATATCCCCGAGGGGACACTGTGCACGTGCACACGAGTAAATAAACTAATAAATAAGCGACGCGCAATGCATCTCAAGTGGAAACACCGCGTATGATAAACGGGTTTTTGCATTTTGTTTGAGAAAAAAAAACCACAGAGTGCTTTATTGGAGCATGAAAATGTGTCGTGTATTCAGCAGAGCTTGAATAAAGCACAGGCGAATGCTTTTCCCCTGCTCGACTAAACAATGGGTCTCGTCGTCCTTGACTGGTGTGTGTCGGTGTTTCACACGCGCAACAACAACAAAAAACAAACACACACTTTCGTCCTCGGCACTTTACTGCATCTTCTTTTTCTGACAGTTCTGAGTTTGGTGGATTTATTTTATTTATTATGTTAGACTCCAGTCGCCATTTCCACCCCCCTCCCCCCCACTTCTGCTGATGTGAAGGCTCGCTCGCTACTCGATCTCCGCTGTGGGGTTCGATCAGCATCAGCACTGCCACGCAGCGCTCCCGAAACGCCGGGAGATTCAGCCGCGACATTGAAGATCGCCCGATCATTTTTCTGGTGATTTTTTGTTTTGTCAAAACGTTCCGATGAAGTATTATTCTCAAGACCGATACGAGTGGCTTCGAAGGGCGCCCCCCCCCACACACACGCAAATGAACAAAACTATGCGAGGGCAAATACATTTCAGTGTGAGTGCTACACACATGGGAACTTGCGTAGAAATAACACCTGCTCAAGTACATGTGGACCCGATTGTGTACGGGTGTGTGTGCTGAATTTAAGTTCATTTCAAGTGCATCCCAAATTATTTTGCCTTTTCTTCCTCCTCCCGCACCAATGTTTATCCGCTCTCTTTCCTATCGGCATAAGCCGACAGAGCAGAGAGCTCTTTCCCAACCACTGATAACTGGGCTCTACACCCGGCATGGGAGGAAAGCACTTGGGCAGAGAAGCCCCCAGAGGACCTTGCTCAGGGCTCGATTAAAGCTCTTTTTTTGCCTGCCCTGCAGAGGGAGCACTTTATCTAACAACAACAACAACAAAAGTTGTAACAAAAAAATGGCACGTCGCGTACAAAATAAACCTGCAGAACGCGAACACTTAGCACGGCGACGTTGACTCGACATGCACCTTGATGTCCGCTGCTGGTGCCTCTTGTGCCCGCCAATGGCGGAGCCAGGAAGGGGGGGGGGCAACCTCTCCAGCAATGAGAAATGATAGAGGAGTTGTTAGTAAGTAAGGACTTGTCCCTTGCTTCTCTTCGAACCGCGTGGTGTGATCGGCATCGCGCTCGCTGAAGGTGTTGATGCCTTCAGGGAAGTCGTGTACTGTAGACGCAACTGCGCAACAATTCTGACTCACTTATAACTGCTTTTCCGTTACTTATTGCCAATTATGGACTCAGACTATTGTCCTATCATCTGATAGAGTCCCTGGCACGTGATAATATGCTACACAGTGGCAGTGGGGGTCGCAAAATGCCGATTTATTACTAATAAATTAGGGATTTCGATCGGATCATTTGGCCACTGTAAGTGAGTGAGCAACATTCCTCGACGGCCATGCCCTTGTTCTCTACAATATCGATGCATTTTTTGTCATTAGTTCTGTTATTGCTGTGCTCACGCACCGCGGCTCTTCCTGGAGAGATAGCCGGGTAACTGGCTAAAAAGGATTTTATATTAAAAAAAAAAATTAAGCCACGTGCTCCACGGTAGGTAAACAAGAGATCGGTGAGGTTGAACGTCGACTCGTCTCTGAGCCGTCATGCCGCCCGCCACATTCTCGAGATCAATCGATAGTTCCTCAGGCCCTATCTACGAATTTTCTGGTGTGTTTGTCTCACATTGCTCGTGTCCAAACACAGCAGGGGCGTACAGCAATATGACTTGGGTCACGAAAAATAACCGGCGACTCATCCTGCCCTCGTCTTGCTTGCGTCTGGCACCAGGACAGGCGCGTGCTGGGTTCCTTAATCATTGCCGTCAGATTGAAGATGACATTTCATGCGCATGGAACTGTGCGTGACGTGAACAACGTCACATCACAGTGGGGAGCGGGTGTGCAAGTGGTTAGCGCTCTGCGCTACGAACCCGGCGACCCGAGTTCGATTCCCGCTCAGGGTCAACACCGCTGACGATTGTTTGAACCGGTCATGGGCCTCCCCAGCCTCACACGAGTACCTGGTGCGGTGTGTAAATAAAACGTCGCCACCAGGGAGACAAAGGCGGCCCGGCGTGGCGCTGGCCAGCTCACACCCACGTGTGCCGTTCCGGCCTTCATAGGTGCTGCTCGCTAATACCACTTGCCCCAACAGTCTGTTACAGGCTACACGGTGGGGTGGGGGGGGATCTTTGTCGTTGACGCGTACAACGGTCGCAAGACACTCCTTTTGTTGGCGACGACAACTTGCTGATGCTTCCCTCGTTGCCAGCAGTGCCGGATTATCCTCGTAGCACAAGTAGCTACATATGTAGTAGCTACATGTGTAGTAGCTACGGGCCCCGCACTTTCAAGGGCCCCGCGCTAAATGCTTTCAAGCTATCAATTCCGGTTCAGTGATTCTACACTTGCTCTATTACTATAGTACTATACCGCCTTCAACTTTTATGAACGACTGGGTGTTTAAGGTTAGCGATTTGTCGTATTATCTGGCTGTATAGCAAATGAAAAAATACAATGACTTTACTATGCAAGTTAAAAATGTCTTAATATTTATGTTTTTTTGTATTTAGGGCCCCTTTAAAACATATGATACACGCCCCGCACTAGCTTCACCCGGCACTGTTTGCCAGAGGTCACCTTGAAAACATTCTCAACGCTGGTCGAAAGGTGCCAATACTACGTATGGCAATGGCCTGGATTAGCAACCAGGCCATTGTGTGGGGCAGGACCACGTTGGGTTACTGGTAACGGATCATTTGACATCGTAAACAAACGAGGTTGGTCCACAGAAAATAGCCTAAAGTCAGCAGCCTGTATTGCCAAATTGTGTAAATGATAGGGAAATCCATCACGACGGAAAAATTATTGGAGGCTGGAAAATGTACAAATGACGCGCATGAATGTATACAAAAAAGCAGTCGGCCTGTGTGCATCATGAAATAATTGTGACGGACTGCCAGCAATAGTAGGTGGACAGAGACAACTATAGACCGGTTTATTTTGAATGTAGACTCATCAGTACACTGCAAACCATCAATGCAGAGTCTGCCTCTGCCAAGCTAACGGGCCATAGGGGAGAAGTGGGGAATTGCTAATCAGGACAGAGTCGACAACAGTCTATGTCTCACTGCTGCCCATCAGTCAGTAAACATTCAGTCGAATTTATTTGATGGTGACCTCAGGAGCATGAAACCTCACGGGAACTCCGGTCGTCCTTGCAGCGGCTGTTGGCTGGCCATCGAACAAAGACGGTCACTGCATCGCGCGCTTTCAGATGGGCTTCTGCGGCCGTCTGGAACGCTCTTTCTTCCAATATTAGGAAGCCACTGGATCTATGCACCTTTAAGTCGAGATTGAAAAGTAATTTCTGTAGAACCGCTTTGTTTTTTTTGTCCTTCCCCCGCACCTCCGATTAGCCCGCTTGGCTATGTACAGTGCGAAAGACGTTCAACACATATACATACAAGACAATCGCACCTAAATGCGGTGCTTCAGGAACTTTGTATGTTTTTTTTTTTATATAACGCACAAAGGCTGAGTGTTCCTTCTAGCTTGCATTGGGCTTGCATGGCCATCATTCTCAATACACAGAAAACACACATCATAGTAATCTGCAACGTTGGTAGGAAAATACCAACATACATCAACTCTGTATTGCATGTATGTTAATCTTCTTTCGCACGTAGCCAACCGTGCTAATCAGACGTGCAGAGGGAAGAACAAACTAAAAAAACATGTCCTGTAGCACACACTGGGATACAAGCTTCGTGTGTAGTGCAGTGAGGCTCATTGTCACGTGACTGCGGATTTATCGTTGGCCCGGGTGGTCTTGGCCCTTCATTCGTTTTGGATCGGCAAAGCCAGCACCATCTGGTGAGGCCGTAACCGCCTTGGCATGAAAGCAACAGTGGTTGTCCTTTGGGGAGACGAGTCCCCATCTAAGGAATGTGCCATTTACACCACTGGCATATGAATGTGGTGTTAACAAACAAAAATCCACAACAATAAACGCTGAAGTTTTAAGCGTTGTTGTGGAAGCTAATTTACAATATGTGATGATGGATAGCAAAGTGATAATCTCCCGAGACGTAATCTGCATGTATTCCAGCTTTCATAAAGAGCTTAGTGAAAGGCAACTGCGTCTGTACGTTATACTGAAACTCTGATTTTACGCAACTTTAACAATGTACATTGTTAACAATTCAGCTAATTTCTGCTCTACCTAACTTGGCACTGGAGTGTTGCGATTATTTCATAGGTTATTTTTACATAGGTTTTTAACCAAATAATAGAGCGGTTAAAATATGACAAACCCAAAATTATGCAGGAACATAAAATAAACTACGTTTTTGGGTTAGATCACGTGAATGCAAATGTGTCATTAAACCCGCCACCACCCAACACAGCCAATGAGTAAGGTTTGTCATTTAAACAAAACATGCCAACTCATTACAAATACAGCACACCGGTGTGTTGGAGAGTAAACCCACACAACATTTACAAGTAACATAACAGCTCAATAATTGCTGCAACTTAAATGTTGTATATTATATGTATGTTTACATATCTCAAAAACAGAACCACATTTCACAGTTAATATCTCAATGATAGTTATTATAACGTTACAAAAACAAAACATAATTAGTTTTCTATCCCGAGGGCAATGGTGTGTTAGAGCTGCAATCAGACATGAGAGTAATGTGCATGTTATTATAGCCGTTATATATAGATTCGTGTATTCAGATATTTCTTAAACCCTATAATGTCACGCTCATTTTATGAACACACGTTTCTTACACGGTATGTTCTGCGATATGTCAAACTCAACATCTTAAATCCATTTAGAGTTCATACATTAGTATTATTATTTGAGTAACCTTGCTGTGCTTAAAGATCATGCAATAATTTCGGTGAAAGGAAATTATTCAAAAAATATTGCTTACATTGTGGATCGTAGTTTAAAATATAAATGGCTGTAAGAAATGTTGGCACAATTTACCCAGTGTCAATACCCCCAGATTATATGACCTTACATTAGATTACTTATATTGTAGTGGAAGACTATTGATTTGTTTTGCATTAGCCAAGTACAATTTAATACACGACAATGTGAAACCAATTAATATAATAATTTGTATGGTACCATCAAATTAGTAATTCTGCATCAATCAGCAGTCACAGCTCTCTCTTTTGTTTAGACCTATGATTACTTTGCCATTAAACGCCATCCCATCAGGAAAACTTTCAAATGTGTCAAATGTATCATAATAGGACCATAATGACATCATCCCACAGATGCCAGAACCTGACATTTTGTCACCTCCATTCTTTTTTACCCGAAAGACATCATGTTGTAAAATGCCATGCATGTTGATATAGCCTTTCTTTCTCTTTAAACCCATGAATGGTATGACATTATCTTCTTAATTCTTTCGGTAAAGTCACGTAGAAGGGAAATAATAAAAATAAAACATAATAAAATACAATTCTCATGACTCTTCGGCCACAACGCAAGCAGCCGTCCTCAGGTGAAGAACAGGGCTGTCGATGTGGAGTGACGTCACCCGTCCATGTGGAGGACGTCACCTGTTCATGAGTATTTAATGAGGGGGGCTGGCCGACGTGGAGTGACGTCACGAGCGTTGCACACAGACATTCTTGGCTCATTATAGTAGTACATTTGTGTGTGAAAACAGATGTCGAGGCAGCATCAGGCACATGATATAGTATGGTTCTGGGCATTAAAGAAGCAAACTTATACAATTAGAATTATAACTTTTGTGACTGCAGGAATTCACATTCTTTGGTTCGTTCGGTAAAGTCACGTAGATAGAAAAATAATAAAAAAGAAAGTGAATAAAAAAATCACTAATTTATTCTGTAGCCTGGTTCTTAATTGTAGTGAGTGTACTGGCAATCTATAATGTGGACTGTAGCGATGCTTATTAAACTGAGCAAGTCTACTGACAGTCTATAATGTAGACTGTAGCAAGAGTTATTAAACTGAGTGAGTGTACTGGCAGTTCATAACGTAGACTTATTCTGGTTTTTTCAGTAATGAGAATAAAAAATAACACGAAAAATAAAAAACAAAAACCACGACGTTTTGATCGCAACACAAGCGGTCGTCATCAGGAAAAGCGGGGTTAGCCTCTAAAGGCAAACTGTTTATAAAGGTGTAGAGAACCAAAGAATAAGCAAACTTATAGTTTAAGTGTATAGTTTAGTTTTCCTAGGTAGGGCCCAGTAAGCGAAACAGCTTTTTTTCAGAAGCGACCTGGCCATACATGACAACCCAACGAAGTCGCGTGGAAATTTATTGCAGCCAAATACTCTAAACGCATCTTGATTCTAAACGTCAAAAACCGGGGGACCTGGAGAAAAATCCACGCGACCACGGGGAGAGAGACGTGGAACACCACAGCACGCACATTCACAGATTCCTCATCCCGACTAGTTTAGAGACCAAAAAGTGAGGAAGGCAGTCAGGACAAGCAAAGTGTGAGATCCTGAATGTTCTGCTTGTGATTTGTATATTTTTATTAAAGGTTAGGCTGTGACATTGTGCTAAATCTAGACATATATATACACCACAATAGGAATGTGGAATTTCATCACTGGTTTAGGGCAATAGAGATGAAGATCAAAGCAATGTAAAATACTTTATTTCTAGGCCCACACAGAAATGTACGTAAAACATTGCACATTCAGTGCATATGCAAAGCATATATTTGTTTAGTTTGTATTTAATTTTTGTCATCCATGTTCTCATAAGGTTGTGAGGTGATCCGTGAAGATTTGCAAATGCGATAGGGATACTCCAGTTGATTCCCATTCCATACAAGTATTGTCTCGCTCTTCTGTTCGCAGACTGCATTGCTTCGATGGGGGTGAGCTCGAGGGGGGGATCCGTGTTAGCGCTCACGCCTGCAACGTGTAACATTTTGCAGCATGCATATTTTATGGTCTTAATTTAAAATATGAATTGAAATATTGATGAAAACAAAGAGTATCTTCGAAAGAATTTGCAAAACAGCAGCATGAATCACATTTGTTAAATTTTATTTTAACACTTATAAATTGCTGATATATATAGGAATGAGTATTGTGTAAATATTCAAAGCAAGTATTAGCATCTATGCAGAACATGATTGATGCCTTGCCAACCTAGAGAACCACCCTTCCAAATTAAAAGCCACACCAGTTAATAGTGTTTAATGAACCATTAACAGATGGAGCACAATCATTATTATCCAAGGGGACTCTTAAAGCGCCATCATGTATTAGTCAATTTCCGATTTACTGCCAGATTGCCGAGGCAGTTCGGGATGCCTGACCACACAGTGCTGACACCTTAGGTTTACGTGTGTATACGCATGCATGTACGATGTTGAACTTCTTTCGCTCCGGGAGCAGTAATGTAGAGGTTAGCACGCTGTGCTAGGAACCTGGTGAACCAGAGTTCGGTTCCCGCTCATGGCCAACACCAGTGACGATTATCTTAATCAGTCCTGGGCCTACTTTAGGTCGACTCAGCCCCAAGTGATAACCTGGTGCGGGGTGTAAAAACATCGCCACTGGGGAGACAAAGGCGTGGTGCTGGCCCCTACACCCCCTCGTGTAGCGTTCCGACCTTCATAGGTGCTCGCTAACATCCACAACCGTCTGTTCAGGCCATACGGGGGATCTTTGTCTTTGTATGATGTTGAACTTCTTTCGCACCGTACGTAGCCAAGCGTGCTAATCGGAGGTGCCGTATGTATCCATATAACATTTCAAAGAAAGCTCAACAACAACAAAAAACAAATACATCCTGGCAAAAAGTGCATCTGAGGTAGTGCCTCGTAGCAACAACAACGTTTCTTTAACGAGTTGTATCCAAAAACATGATTTTACAAATGTGACCCGTCAAGCATGAATCAAAAAGATGGGAAGTGGTGGGGGCATTTGGTTTCATTCGTGTAGTCACGATTTATTAAAAACAGTGTGAGGCGGTGCACACCAAAAACAACAAAAAACACAACTATCATGCCAGCGGCATCCATCCGTCCGGTTGTGGCGAACATCTTATCGTACGAAAGGTTTGTAAATGAAAGCACGAGCCAGCACAATTATCGATTGTGTGCGTGCGTGCGCCTTTTCAGCAAACTTTTATACTGGAAAAAAAACAGGTTACATGATATAGCTGCTCAAGCCGAGCGATACATGCTCATATTCGTGCACTGTCTTTGGACTGTTCACATTTTGGCGTTCTCTGGTCTAACACTGTGTAGACGAGGCCATAAAGAAGGCTGTCTCTGGTGTAGGCCAATCAGTAAAAAAAAAACAATGCACATGTTATCAGAGCATGTTTTCCATAATACAGGTTGTTGGATTAGATCGCGTGAATATAAATGTGTCGTTAAACCCGCCACCAACTGCCCAATCAATCCGTAAGGTTTGTTAATTCGTTACTAGTGTAGTGATTGAATCGGAGACACTAAGAGTTGGAGGCACTCTGTTTATTAACACGCACCAACGGGTTTACACTTGCAAATAATCCGTCCATAGTCGACTACGGTTCCCAGTCAGGACAGCTGGTAGACTGCCTGACTGGCGACGCCGAGATGGTGAAGACTCCAGCAGCACGAAGGGGACCCCCTCACTCCACACGACAGCCCCGAGGTCCCCTCCAGGAGCCCCTCTTATACTGCCAGCGTGGCCTGGCTCCGCCCTCGGCCACGCCCCCTTTCTAGAACCTACCCGCGGGTTCCTGGTGTATCCCTTCCGTGACCTTTCCCATAGATCCCCCTCTGGTGTATCACGTGGCCTGCTGCTGTCAGGGCTGCTATAAGCTGCAGATCCCCTTTCCCGCCAGCAGGCAGCGCTATGCTGCTACACAGCTCGTGCTATGTCACTACACTAGTACAGCACACCGGTGTGTTGGAGAACAAAGCCACAACATGTTTTTAATCTGAGCACGACGTTTCACCAGTAATTACAACTAGCTTCATCAGGCGACAGCCAGATTTGTGGAGAAATCCTCCTGTTTCGTTCCTTAAATAGTGTGTGGTTAATGCAGACTTAAATTTCGATTTAAAGCTTTCGTGACTGCAGGGATTCATCTTCTTGGTTCTTTCGGTAAAGTCACGTAGAAGGGGAATAATAAAATAATAAAAATAAAACATAAAATAATTATCACGACGTTTCGGCCACAACGCAAGCAGCCGTCCTCAGCTGTCTCCCCGACAGACCTGGTCTTCACCTAAGGCCGAAACGTCGTGATAATTATTTTATTATGTTTAATTTTTATAATTTTATTATTTCTCTTCTACGTGACTTTACCAAAAGAACCAAGAAGATAATGCAGACTTGATTCCTTGCAAAAGGTATCTATTTGGTGTTTGAACATCTTACCACCTATTTTATTGCCAGAAAGTGTCAAACCTATTCTTATTTTTCATACTTTGATACTGACAAAAAAGGTCCCAGGAAAAGCAGTTAATGTCATAGTCTTGTGTGGGTAAGCATTCTCAAAGGCCAAAACATATAAAATAAAGCAACACACATTGTCTAATTATGCAGCTGGTCTATTTATGAACTCATTAACAATGAAGTTGGTAATTTGTTCCTTTACACCTCAATCAATTTGTAGAGGATGTCACCAGACGACGACGGCCTGGCAGGATACACGAAGAAACGCTCTTACGAGAAACACTTTGCGCTTATGAGAGTACGAAACGCTTTGGGCATACGCTGTGCATACCGGTTATGCCAAATGGGCCTCCTTCCTTCAACCTGCAGCCAGCCCCCCCCCCCCCCCATTTAAATCCACCACCTCTTCGTGGCCGCCTCTCTTCACCGCCGCCTCGTGCAATTTGCTCCGGCAGTAGGGGACACGAGGAGCCTCTCTACCCTCAAGAGACCTCGTGCGGTTTTCCCTCGGAGCTCATTTGCGGTTCCCCCTTCCTCCTCCTTGCAGCCCCAATAAATATTTAACGTAGTCACGGCTCTGTGGATAAAATTATTGAATGGCTGCGGTAGACATATAAATCACATTGACGTGATGGCGGCCCACAGACGTTGCGATTGCTTTAATAAACTTGTATTATCGATCCTTCCCAGGCTGCCTGTAAAAGCAGATTTACATGCGAGTTTGGCATAGAAATAAGGATATTTCCCTCTTGAGCGCATATGCATCAGAACTTACAGTGACTCACCGTACGCTGATCTGTCTTGCAACGAGAATATAAAGGAAATTCAATGCGTGCCTCTGCTTATATTGTTATGTATCGCATTTCGTGCGTATATCATCGCGTAAAATGTAAAAACGAAGCTTGAAACTGCGCTTTCACACAATGTCTTGTAATAAATGTGTTCTGAGCGGTCATCAGCCAAGTAAATTATTACACGAAAAAATAACAGTTGCCCAGGAACTCATATTGCTAAACGATATTTAGCATGTTATTTCTTAACCAAGGACTATACATCTTTGTAAAATAAGTCTCCAGACATATTCATTGCTGCGTGATAGCGTATCCTTAAGTTTATCCTACAGATATAGGGTACATGTATATATGATATGTATGAGGCTAATGTGCAGCAGAGGCACACACATGCACTCACTCATCACCTGACACGGGATGTAGAGCCACAAACATGAAACCAGATTGTATGCACACACACACACATTGACGAAAGGAAATTGATCATGAAAGTCATCTTGAAGGAGAGAGAAGAACTGAATTGGACACAATCTACGATGGTCTGCTTTGATGAGCGAGGACGTTACGGGAGGAAGAATTGAAGCGAAGAGCGCGGGCAGTGGAAGGCCGATGATCGCGATTTTGGAGGAGTTGACGGAAAGGGGGTGGGGGGGTGTCAGAGAACAGAGGATAGAGAAGATGGCAGTCAAGGAACTATCCTTGTGGCAGCAGAGCCTCAAAGACAAAGACTCCCCCATCCCCCACTATAGCCTGAACAGACTGTTGGGGCAAGTGTTGCTAGCGAGTACCCATGAAGGCCGGCACTGTGGCACACGAGGTGATGGGTGGCCAACAACCACGCCCGGCCGCCTTTGTCTCCCGAGTGGCGATGTTTACGCACCGCACCTGGTGCCTGTTTGAGGCTGAGTTGACCTAGGGGAGGCCCCGGACGAGTTCAGATATTCGTCACTGGTGTTGGCCGTGAGTGTGAATGGTGGAAGTTGGGTCGCCGGGTTCGTAGCGCAGCAACAAATGAGACACAAGAACGCCCAAAGAAAACCCGTAAACACACGCGTGCGTGCGCAATTAACTCTTGGCTTCATATCTGCAGGGTTGAGCCTGGTTATCACTTGGGTGGGTGACACCAGGTCTGGAGAGGTGAAGCATTGCTGGGGCCGGGAGGTGCGGGGTTTCTCCAGGTGCTCTGGTTTCCTTCTTCATGCCAAACACTCGCGAATGGTATTAGCCAAATACAGTATCTTATTGCGTCATGGGAGGCTTTTGTGTGTAAATAATAATAATAAGTTGATTAACTTATATGCGAAGCTTACTTAGCATTGCTACAGCATGTTATGTTGACTTCCTGGGATATGAGGATTTACGTGATGCAGAGGAAAACATGAATTGCTTCTCCTCACAACATTCATTAAAAAAATCCTAAATATTCAGCAACACGTTCCCATGTTGCCGAATGATAAGCATGTCTGTATCTGGTTATATTCATTGCACAATTCATACCTTGGCATCAGAGAAATACTATGAGGTTGGCCCATCACCAATTCATAATTACCAATGCCCTAACAGGCCGTTGCCATCCACATCGACGAAAAGCAGGCACTCATTTTAAGACGTGTTCACAAAAAAATGTACCCACAAATTCATTGGCTGCATGGGTCCAGCCACTCGAAAGGTGTCAGCTGGCTCAGCCTTAATGCTGCTCAACGTCATCGTGCCCAAGTAAACAGCCAGCAATGGCATGTAGTGCATCAGTGGGAGTGTCTGCAGTGTCAGCTAACACATCCTTCGTTCTTCTGTGTAGCCTCCCCGATGCTCGTATCTCCAGTTGGTCTCAGCCCTCGGGCTGGAGCTGGGGTCATCAAAATCTGCCAAAACCCTCAAGGCTTAAAAGATACAGAGGGCTCTTCTCGGCACTGTCATTTAATGATCGATAGCTATCACCTTCCCGCTAGAAATGCCCCCCAGAAAGCAAACGAAAGGAAATGCCCAAATTACTCAACCAACGTCTCCTACTACCACCAGAGCTATGAATACAGAGCAAAGGAAGCTTACCACTGCCGTTACGAATGCCAAAGACCCGAGGCGGCGCGACTGTAAGGAATTGAACGGGCAGGCAAGCAGCCAAAATGCACTTAAACGCACGCACAGCAGGGACCAATGGACCCCCACCCTGCCTATCCTCCTCGTCCTCCCAACGTGAACGGGCAATTGCCCTCTCTGCCCTCCACTAGTTACAGCCCTGGGAAGGACTCCAGATTCATTGTTTGTAGATTTATTCTGAGGGTTCGGATGGGCGAATCGAGTGTTAAAGCGCCGTATAGAAAGAGCAATGTTCATTGTGTCATGAAGGCAATGTTTTCCTATTATAAGTAGATCGATACACTCATGGATAAAGATGTATCTGTGCCTTTTTTCACGTTATTTACTGTCATCAGTAAAGATATCATCTCAGCGTCCACCTCCTAAACTCTGACATTACACTCGCACAAAAAATGTGCTCAACAAAGAAGTTGTCGCATTTATCCCAGGCTCTCATTCTATTCCCATCTATCTTAACTCGGCCGGACATGATACTTCCATCTGCACATCATCTCCTGATATCCACAATTTCCTCACCTCAGCTACCACTTAAGACACTGTCGCATGCCTGCATCACATGAACTCAAATCCTGCAACTCCCTCCTGTACGGCCAGTCCCTGCACCGGCTTCCAGAACAATCCTAGGCCACCTTTAAAATTGCACTCACCGTCTTCCAATATTCTCTCTGGACTCGTTCCATACTTACCTCTCCCCTCTGATCTCACTCTCTGCTTCAGCAACGACTCTCTGTCAAGAACCAAAGTCAACATTTACTCAGTGGGAGGTTGCTCATTCTCCACTGATGACCCCATATAATCTCACTATCTGCTCCAACAACCAAAGCTTTCTGTCAAATACCAAAGCCAACCTTCGCTCAGTGGGAGGTCACCCATGTCCTCTGCTGCTCCCGTTGTCTAGAACTCATTTCCTCCAGCCATCCTCACTCTCAATGGTCTCCCACTGTTCAAGACCAGGTTCAAAACCGAATTTTTCCTCTGCCAATAACTGACTGCCTCTATAAAATATATACGCCCTATGTTTCTCTACGGCATTTTGAGACGCAGTCCCATTCAGATGCTAGATGAATGCAATGTATTTTACAGCGTGATCCATTTATAGATACCCTTCTGCTTTTTTTTCAACAAGTGATTGCATATTGTTATAAATTAATGGCTCCATATGTTAGTGGAGAGTGTGCATTGACATTAGTGGGAGACATATCGAGGTTTTGAAATTAAATTATTTTTCTAATTTCTCATTAATTTAGTGGGGTATCTATAAACGGATCACCCCGCCTTTTGTTAATGTCCCATAATTCAACGGGCCATAGTCTACCCCACGGCCGAATAAACACTCTCCTACACCATCACCATCCACGAATGCCCTGCAAGCCATATCACAATCCGTGTCACTAACACAATTTACATACCATACTGATTCTGAACATAATTGGCTTTGGTATATGTTGTAGTATGAGGTGCGATTGCTTAACCAAATACCCGACTGTGTATGTTAAACAATGTCGGTCTCCCTAAAGCCTGACCAACATAGTTTATGATGCTCAAGAACAGACCACCAACAATATGACGAGAAGTAAACTTTATACATTGTCAGCTCGATTCATTTCATGTGTTGGTTAATAAGTGTACGCCCCACATCCAGCACGACATGACTGCAGATGTGTTCGCTGCACATGAATAAGTAAGCGCGTGCGATAACTGACGAAGAGATATAAGAAAGCAACGCCCGAGAGCTCGACAGGACACGCACACATACATGGACAGACAGGAGGAGTTGTTGCGTAGGCGAGTGGGCTGACAGGCGGATGGAACAACAGCGAGTAATTATGCAAATAAATAAACACGATTTTCTTTGTTCGGCCCCCGCAAACAGAAAATCTCACGGTGGATGACATGCAAGCTAAGTCGCAATGATGTAGGGACCTGCCAGCTTTGAGGCAATGGTGACAGAGAGTAGCCCTGCACTGAACACCAGCCACAGGCCTTCAAAACTGACAGGCCCAAGTGAGAAAGCGTCATCAATGTCTCGAGTTTGTGACCAACTGTGACGATTTCACAACATGCAAGTATTGTCCCCATGCTCATCCTGTGAGCCCATTAAACAAAATTGATTGTTCGTCAAAAATCGCTGTCCTTTCGACCTGACGATAGGAGGGTGATGCAAATCTCGGCTACGTCATCACTGTCATCATTGTCAGCCGAGATCTATCCACTGCGGGACGATCCTCTCCACAAGCTGTCGCCAATTACACTAGTCAACAAAAAATAAAAATAAAATTCTGGCCTGGACTTTTGCAGCTGTTTTAGACTAATTTCAGGGTGCCGATTCCAAATTTGATCTCAGATTTGCTCTATCACATCTCATTTTTATACTATCGGCATACCCCATTTTCATTGATTTTACCCGAAATTAACTCTGTCACTTATGATTGCAAGTTGTTGCGAGTCAGTGACTGCTTTAGTGTTAAAATATGGTGCTCTATTTTTAGGACAGCGTGTTTATAATATTTTATGTAGATATCCACATTTATTTAATATTTTTCTTCTGCAGTTTTCATTGAAAATGCAATATTTGATATCTCAAAAACCTAATGTGATAGACAAGAACTGATGCCAGATTTGGAATCAGCACCCCAAAATTACCTTAAAACCGTTGGAATACCTTATGCCAGAAAAAGTGTGTTGACCAGTGTTATCTTCTTTAGACAATATTGTCTTACATTGTTGTTTTATTGTATAAAAGGTTCATATACATGTAACGCCCCGTAGCTCTACAATTTTACGGACTTACGAGATAAAAAAATACCAAAATGATTTTCAGTACTCTGGCTCCAGGTACTCACTGATGATGTCTCGCAGAGGCAGTACTCATTGAGCCGAGAGGGTTGAGTACTTTTCTGATTTACGTAGCGAGCTGTACCCAAACCAGAATTTAAATTAAACGTATAATGCTATTATTGTGAGTGAAGCACTTTTGCACTCGTGTGGCCCAGTCAAATGGTCATAGCACAACAGGAGTAAGAATGTTATTTTGTGTATATATCAAATAATGTATACCGATTGATCTGTTACATATATATGGTATAAACTGAGAAGTTTGCTTGCTGATAATCAAAGTATCTTGCCTTTGTGGTGGGTGTTTGCACAAAATCAACGCTCCCATGGTCCCTAGAGGCTTGCACATCCTTTCAAGGGGACACAGCAGCCAATAAGGTCAACGGGGTCACACCCACTCATACTGGTGATGTGCCGTGCACGGCAGCAAACCGTAACGCCTGGAGAATTTTTAAAATCTATTCCGCCAAATCTTTGCAGCAACATGGACTTTGCTTATTTGCCCTTAAGTGATTTCTAATTAAAGTTTCACAGTTCACTATGCACTGTTGGAACACTCATTATGAGCAAACCGCATGCAAGGCCATGACTCTATTATCAGAATTACTGATGTGAAGATGTTGCTCTATCCTTTCATGTTACACCTTGAGCATAATATTAAAGGACAGAGAAATAATTAAATGAGGAAAATCAATCCAAGGCTAAAATGGCCTTTGGTTGACCGTTATTCAGGAAATAAAATAAAATAAATCCTGGCTCATTACATTTCTTGTCTGCAATCATCGCATCTACTAGTATGGAGTCAAAGATTTTCAGTTGCACATTCTTTCTCAAGGGATTTATTTTGCAGTGTTAGTATGGCTTAGCATACAGCGATATCTGCTTTAATGCCATAATTTGTACTGCTTAGATTAATTTTCAAATATATTATTTGTATTCTCCCATCGTGTCCCCTTCCTCCTGCAAAGAAAGAAGCAACCCATAAAAGCAAATAGTTCTTAGTTTGTAGTGACATACCCTGATGGGTTTTATTTTAGGTTTTATCATGGTTGCTAAGTGTAGGCCCACATGCCGAACCATAAATTGGTCCAGCAACAAACTGCACTTTTGAAGGTGTATTGAAGGTGTATTGGAAGAGTTTTGACATTTCTTAAAATTGAGCAAAATTACATACAAGAACTCGGGAGAAGAGACGATGGGAGGAAATTCCAAAGTGGAGCCGTGTGAGGAATGAAGAAGGGAAGTGAGATTTGACCCGTGGTATGGTGGATGAACTCAACATGGATGAGGCGAAACCGTATGAATGAGATGGCAGTCTTAGCGGTTTTTTTGCACAAATCTGAAACGTTTCTATTGAAAGAAATGTATTCAATGTTACTATGAGGAGGCCCACCGTGACACATTGTCATAACGTGACTGCAGTATCACTGTCGTATCTATTTTTGTAATAAATCCGGAATGCGTGGTGCATCCTGGGAGCTGGCACTTCTACATCAAAACAACACAGTGCATGATGGGATCCAACTACATTATGCAAATTACGTTTATTGTGTACTAGGGAGTATAATTCATTAATGGTACTTTAATGTTTGATCGAAGAGTTGAGAAGTTGAAATAGTGGAGATGACTCGGCCGTTTTATTTACAAAATATTTAAACTGCCGAATTCCTGCTTAACACGTAGGCTTTCGCGAACAATATTATCCATAATACAAGTGTTTTGGGTTAGATTGCGTAAGTATAAATGTGTTGTTAAACCCGCCACCACCCGACACAGCCAATTAGTAAGGTTCTGTAATGTTCTATTTACGTGACAAACCTCACTAATTGACTGTGTCGGGTGGTGGTGGGTTTAACGAGACATTTATATTTATGTGATCTAACCCAAAAAACCTGTATTATGCTGTATTTCTGTAGGCCGACGTTTGTCTGACTACAAAAAGCAAGCAATTGTTTCTTGGTTTGTGTTTTCCTTTACTCAAGAATTAGGCTTTGGTAAAAAAAAAAGATCCAAGGCTACACAAGAGCCTGCACTAGGCCCAGCAGAGAATCCATAGGTAGGCCTAAACTTCCACTTGGTGATGATCTGTGATGAGTATTTGCCCCTATCCACCACCTGATTCCTGACCTTCATTTCCCTGCTTCCATCACTCTCTGAATGTTGGACTCCTGGGACATCCGTCACAAAAAGGACTGAAAATTGTGGCCATGCCCCATCCACGGCAGGGACTTTCCCAGGTTGCTTTATACCCTAAAGAAGGGTCCATCACTCAAAATGTTTCGCCTGATATATATTCTCATAAAAAAAAGTAGTGGTAATGATGAAATCCGTGAAGCTTCTTTTTGTCTGTACTTGTACAACACTGTTAACCCACTCCATTGTATTTTCATTGTAAGTGGAAATGTTTCTGATTTTAAAATAAATAAAGACTCATCCATTCTTAAGCTGTGTTTTTCTTGTTTGTCTACATATACACGAAACGTATTTGAATTGCATTCATGTTTGGGGGATACTATTGGTGGATCCTCTGTGAACCTTTTTTATTCATGAAGATAACAACTCTCATTTGTAACATCAATCACGAATAAATACAGTTCATAGGAGAGATTTGTCACGCGACTCCTCTTCTCTGGATACCGTGAATAATACCATATGAAGTTTAGCAATTGCAACAGCCCCTTTTGGTCACAAAAAAAACACAAATCATCGGATGAACTTTAATCACAGCTCATCTTTCAGCACACAAATAAACATGTTAATCGGATTAATTAGCGCTCACAGTGACCGCTTCTGTGTGCACCGCTTTCATGCAAGGAAGAGGATGAATTTGCGACGTGACTCATATTACCTGCAACCCCCCTCTCCGCAGGTAATGGGATTTAGGATCGATTATGGGTGACAGATAACAGGAAGAGTAACAGTAACGGTGTTGTGAATAAGGAGTTTCACTTTATATTCCAATGCAGACCTTGTACAATAGCTGTCTGCCCACGTGAGTAGATGTTATTTTTCCTGCCTGCAAGTTGTTTGAAGGCGAGGAGCCCCCACCCCCACCTCGATGTCACAGTCCAGTAATCTATTCCTTTCCGCAGTCACTTTGGATGGGTCATCTTGAGATCACGCTTGTTCATTAACATTTGACGACCGTGCGTTCCACGGCACCGGGAGCCACTGACTTCAGGCAAGCCGCTGATCCCGACCTTTGTGATGCATGATTGTGGGTTCATAACACCCCAACTAGGCATTGAAAGGGATCACGCTCACCTGGAGTTTCTAGGGCAGCGTTTACTTATTCTAGCGACAAAGCATATTCATCAGTCATACTTAACCCTAACTTGCACACATTTGTCTCGTGGTGACAGACGATCTCAGAAGCGGTTACAATGCTGAGTTGAAACACGAAAACAATGCTCACACTGCTGACGGAACTCCTCACAACAAATGTGTTTCAATAAAGATCAATACATTGATAGAACGGTACAAGTGCTTGATTCTAAACTGAGTAAAGAAGCCGAGTGCAAAAAACCATACATTTACTGGAATGTACTACCTACTCTTCATCTTGAAGGTGCTGTGTTATATAATAAGTGCGTGTAGAGCAGTGGTTAGCGCACTGCATCCTCAACCTGGCAACCTGAATTCAATTCCCAGCTTTGGTTAACATTTAGTGGCGAGTGATACTCAAACAAATCCTACCCCCCCCTTTTACAAATCCGCAATGACCCATGATGGTAAAGTATGGTCAAGCAATCGCCATAACCAACATGATGTGGGGAAGCCATCGTCCAGCAGTGGATTGCCAAGGTGAGGTCAACTGTTTTTTACATTATTATTTTTATTATTTTCCTTGCATGAGCTTGTGAAATTTTTTTCATCATCCACAGTAAAGGCAGGTCTTTAAACTTCTAGTATCCCAAAAAGGTCAGCATCCCAGGGAAATTTTTTTTTGAAATAATATTGGTTATTATTGAATTTTAAATTGGAAGACTGCCAAAATAGGCTGCACTTGCAGGAACACACCATGTGTGTGTGTGCGCGCGCGCGCAGCCCAAGGATGGTGAATGCGGGCAGGAATGAGTTAACGCGCGGTGCACTTTTCCCACCGCGGTGTTGGGGGAAGTCTTGAATTTTTCATGGAGGCCCACTGTCTGCAACACCATCGGTCAATGCAACACGTTACATCTACAGCAGCGGACACGTTGGGCAGGATTTATTGTGTTCCACCGTGCTGCACGCGCTCGCCCGGCGCACAGAGAACCCACTGGATTGGGCAATTCAATTAAGCCCGTTAATTACACTGCACAATTGCTCAATGTTGTTTTTCTTTCTCTTCATCGGGTAACATTTGCCAGTGCCCCGTAAACTGTTACATGTGCTTAATGGGTCAGCCATTTGTAATTAACTCATTAAAACATGATTTCTAACAAATGGAACACTAGGGCTGATTTGAAGCTCCATATATTCTTTGAAATGTTTAATGCCCGCATCTCTGACATTAACAGACGTGCAAATAAAATGCGACAAAGGAAGTTAATGAATTCATGCGTTACTATTAGAAAAGTGACATTTAAGCAAGAGAGCCATCCATAATTTTCAAATGTGTTTTTTTTTATCAAGAATAATACATTGTTTAGCTGTATTAATATTAATAATAGGTATTGTGAATATCGTCTTTAAAACGACTAGCATTTTAAACATGTTTTAAAAATACGGTGTGTATATATACAGTACTTTTTTCCATCACATTATACTGGCTGTGCAGGGGAATTGCATGTTTAGATTTGACCACACATTCAAGCATCAATGGTAAAGCTCTGAATATTTAAATTAAGGCACACACTATTAGCTAAAAAATGTTACTCCAAAAATGGCAAGAGGTGATAACGACGGATTATTTACGTTTAAAATGCAAATTGTATAATGCATCTTTCGTAAACATCTGAACAATCACGAGATACGGCGGACAATAAAGAAATGACTATGGTTATGAACTTAAAATCTTGCTCATCCCTTGCCCACACGACCACGTTAATATGGCCCTTTTGAAGACTCCTCAACGCGGCTGCCGTATTTATACAGCTTCCCATTGAGCCCCGGTGCGATGATGAAATACGCTCTGGGAGGAGAATTAACAACGCTATTCATTTTCTAATCTCAGCCTCATCTCCCTTCAATATTCATTCTCATTATAAACCTAATTGAAAAGCAATGAAGGACAGGGATGTCAAAGGTATCAGAGCCACCCCTGGAATTCTCTTAAGGGCACAGCTATATCCCGCCTGCAGAAGTAAGACTGCAGCTCTCCAATATATGTGGCCAGCACGCTAACTGACGTGCCACCCTGTTCATTCCTTTATTCCAGAGAAGCTTTGTGTGGAATTGGGCTGTCTTTACGAGCCAGGCGTCAGGGAACAGCACAGTAAATTTCGTTTGATAATGTATTTCTGAATGCCAGGTTGAAAAATAAAATGAAGATGGGGGGGGGGCGCATACTCTCTATCAGATACAAATATATAAAAACACAATTACAACAAAAAATCTGGGCACAAAGAATTCACGCTTAGCTATACTGGGCTTAGATTTAAAAGCAGTGCAGCCATTATTTCCTTTTCTTGCTATCATTCCAGTTGATCTACAGCCTTTATTTCCCAAACTAATAGCCACCAACAGCCCTTTTATTTATGTGGGATGACCTTTTTGCAGCCTGTCACTTTGTGGGTCTGAAATTGTTGGAGTATTGGCAAGCTAAGGACTGCTGCCCTTTCTGCCCCTTTGTTTGCAATGAGGTCCTGCAAGATAAATGGGGATGGTGACACAAACTGCTTCATGTGCCATTTACCCTCTTTCCATCTCATTTCATATCATTTTTTTCTTTACTTTAAACTGCTTTGTCCAACCAAATCTGCAATTTCAATCCAAAATTAGAGCATTGGAGGAATGACGTTGCCGTAAATTCACCGCTCGAATTTAACACGGAAAGTCAATTGTTATTTTTTATTAGCTGAAGCGTTTTAAAATATGTACATCACAGCGATCATGGTCGCAAACAAAATTTCACATTCATTACAGTATTTCTCCTGCACATATATTTAAAAAAAGCATTCAGTGGCTCTACATATGTTTACTCACAAGCTCCTATATTGACAAGGCAAAGTAATTTAGCTACGCATGAAGTATTAACAAAAAAAATAATTAATAGTTTTCGATTTAAAGCTTTCGTGACTGCAGGGATTCATCTTCTTGGTTCTTTCGGTAAAGTCACGCAGAAGGTAAATAATAAAATAATAAAAATAAAACATAATAAAATAATTCTCACGACTGCTTGCGTTGTGGCCGAAACGTCGTGAGAATTATTTTATGTTTTATTTTATTATTTTATTATTTCCCTTCTACGTGACTTTACCCAAAGAACCAAGAAGAAAAATTAATAGTTAATCACATGGGCATGTCAGCACTGACCCGTGTCCTTCACTTTGACCCCCTCAACCTCACAGATGCAAAACTTTTGTCAAAATTAGTTTGAAGTTGTACAATTTTCTGAACAAAAGCGAATGTTTATAGCTGTGTGTGTTGCCCATGGGGAATTTCTGCCATTTCGTCCCAGATTTTCGCTGTAATCTCTCTACATGACTGCCCATTTAATCTGACTATTTGTCTGCAGGCCTCAGAATCTATAAATACTGATCTGTAGCAAGTTTCCTCACGTCCTGGGTCTCCAGTGTTTCATTTTTTCAGAGTAAAGAAACGCCGTGACATCTTTTGACTCTCTAACGTTCTTCCGAAAATAAACAGACATTTCTACACGTGGAGTCACGGGAAGAGAGAGGACCACTTACCCAACTCACAGTGGTTGGTGATCACTGAGCAAATCATTGTTGCTATTTTTTTTTCTGACAAAGCACATTTCTATGTCAATGGAAAAAAAAGTGACTCCCTTGTCCTTCTGCATTATGTCAACCACAGGCCTGATAAAAATCAGGGAATATCTGTTTCCACATCCTGCGAATGGTTGACTTGTCGTTAACCGATTTTAATTCACGTAAACCTGCACAAGGGTTCTCAATTAATAATATCGCACGATGGATGATCCAGTTTGGAGCAGCTCGCTTAACCAACCATTCTATATAAATATAACATAACGTGCAGGACCTGATTCATGTAGAAATCCTACGCGTAAGTCCAGCATTTGCGAGAAATTCACATACACGTATTTGGGTCTGATTCACCGTTGCAGAAGGGTAGAGTCCCATTCCGCAAAAAGAACCAACTTCTGCGTATCGGTAGCTCGAGGTGCTCCGATGTGTGTGATGGACGAGTGTTCTGTGATGCCAACAGGCAGACCACGTGAACCAATGAGGCTCCGTCCATTTCACACGTGCACTGGTGGCTCTGACCTCCACCAAGGCATAGGATCTCCCATGCGATGAACCTCGTGAAGGCGAGGTCCATGAAAAACATTATGATGATGATGATGATGAAAATGATAAGCATGATGATGATGATGGCCATGATGATAATAGTTATCAAGATGAAAATGATAATTGTGTTCATCGACATCACCACAAAAGAGTGGTGGTGCAATGATGGCGAAAATAGCTGCAATCGCTTACATTCCGCTTTGCCATTTTGAAGCTGGCTGCGAACTCCACCTAATCTTTGTAAGTTTGTTATGAACCAACGATCGGAATACTGAGGCTTCATTAGGTGGGCAGGCCAGATATTTGTTGTAATAAGGGGGTATTGTATCCAATGAGAAAATGCCTAATTACACAGTATGTGCAATTGTGTGGTGCAATGCCACAAGCGGAGAGAATGAAACTACACATTTAATAATATTTCGATATCGAAGCTCCTTCGTTAAAAATGTAACGATAAAAGATAAATAACTTAAATTGTCGTCTTTTTTTTACACGAAAACTTGTTTTTTTAAGTACACGAAAATCAAAGTTCTTAATGTACAACCGTTTAATGTTTTGTGAAGTTCACATGGGGAACGCCGATTGGCTCAATACATTTTCCTGGAATATTGCATCAATAATGCACCATGCCATTTTCATTTGTGTGTGGCAAATACAAAAACCAGCACGTTGCAGCTATATGACACGCTGGCAGCTGGCATCACCGCGCCATGCTAAAGCGTGGCATGTGTGCGTCAAACGAACAGCACATCAGTTTGTCACATTAGTCATTAAGCAAGAATGTTATCCTTCATGCAATGATCATTTCGTAACATTATCACAAATTATACTCAAAAAGACTTGTTTGAATGTACAATAAAATACTCGTCAAAAAACCAAAACAATAATTATGGTGTTTTCATTAAATGCTTGCTGTGGATAGCAAGCCCCCTATGCTGACAAATATATTTCCCAATTGGCCATACCATGCGTGATGAGATTAGATATGTGATCGCATTGGAGGATTAATGAATTTGTGAAATTGCAGCTTCTTAGATGATAATTTCTGATCTAACGAGCCTTGTTCAGGCGAGATCCATGTAGCCTCACTTAGAAATATCCCAGTACATCCCAAAAACAGTTAATCAAGCCCCGTTCAGTGTGAGTCGCATGCAAGCACATACCTAAATTATTAATCACAAGCAACGATCTAACCGATGCCAGCAGGATTGTGTACGTTATCCACTAATCCCGTGTAATCCTGTATAATTCGAGCACAATATGGTGTTTCATGTGACTGTACTGAGCTTCAGCATTATTTTTAAAAAAAGTGTTACCCATAACAATGCTAAAAAGAAAATCGGCTTATCAGAAGAACAAGCAATTTGTTTGATGATACAACTTGGTGTACATTTTAGAGATCAAAATAACAATCGACCAGCCGATCTCTGCTGGTCTGCTCCATGTTACTTTATTTTAGTTTAATATTTTTTTAAAACAACATATGCCAAACCGCACTCTAACAAGTACTGCTTTTTTTATTCAGCTTGTTGTCCTTCAACCCGCACCTCTGATTAGCATGGTTCGCTACGTACAACGCGAAAAATATTCAACATACAATCATTTAAAGTCACAAATTAATGGATATTTAATATTTACTCTGCAACTTTCATATTTATCAGTGTTCGTTTCATGTTAGTCATTTGTCAACTTACGTGTCAAATGTAAATCACATTAAAGCAATTAAAAATTGCAAACAAGCAATTAACAACCCTTTATCAATCCACTGCAGGGATGAATGGTCCCGCATACCCACGTCAGTCATGGGGATTGTATGACCATACTTCCCCACAGTGGCCAATGCAGGTTGGTGAATTGAGGAGTCCAGGAGCAGTTCAGGCATCATTTGCTACTGACGTTATCCATGAAATAGCATTGCGTATTGATGCTTTTCGCCAGTCATGTTAATAATTGCTAGTGGGTTTGTTTTACAAAATAATTATAAGCCCAAACTGTAGATTGCAAATGGCTGGCAAGCATTTTGCATGGAAAATCATTGAATTTCGAATCATTCCAGACTCCTCTGCTTTTGAATGTATCTTCCTTTAATTACTAAAAAGCAGACGGAATACAATTTCAAAGTTCAGTCTTGTGACTAATCTCACGCATGCGTTTTTAACAAGACACCGGGAGGCCCCCCCTTGGGTAAGTCAGCAATGGTTCTCACAAAATGTCCGGATCCGCGCAACCAACGCCTTTCACTTGACCTCGGCAACGACGGGAGGAAGCGAAAGCCAAAGGCATCCCTTGTGTGTGTCGCAAGAACGAGTCCCACACACACACACGCACGCACGAATACGCGCACGCATGCCACAGCCGTCAGATTGTCCATTGTGCACCTCTGATTATTCTACAGGGCCACGACCACGCGCAGAGCGAAGGTCCCCTTTCTCCTCCGCACGTGAGACAGGTCCAGCGTTGTTCCCCCAGCGTCTCGCATAAAGGACGACGCTGTTCCACTTTTTTTTCTGCCCGAAAGAACAAGACTCCTAGGTGACCTTGTACAGTTTTAGCTCTAATTTGCCCTGTGTTGAAAACCCAACAGATTACTGGGGGGGGGTTCTCTCCGCACCCCCACTCCCACCCAGCCGTGTCTTCACCCCTGCTGACCCCACCCCCTCCCCTGCCAAGATCCCCCCCCTCCTTTACCTCGGAAGCTCCTTACCCTCCCTATAAACAATTCAGCTCTTCTACCGCTTGCACCAAGCTCTCATCCAAAACCTCCTCTTCCTCTATTTGCACCCGGCCCAACTCCTCTTGCCCTGCCCTACTCCCCCCAGCCTAGTCTGGCTTCACTAATCTCTTTGCTCAGCCCTTTTGTGGGAACATAGATGCATGACTCACACATTCTTTCAAAAGGTCACATCCCCCCCAAAAATAAATGCTTGGCACGTGGGGGGGAAAAAAGAACGCAAGATTAATGTCATCGCCAGACAAAAGATATGTTTCGTATGGACAAACTCACCGTCTTAAATGCCGTTAATGATATTAATATCTTCCTATGAACATTCTATTTCATTCTTCCTACATTTATTAAAATTATGTATCAGCCTTGTTATATAAGTTTCCATTTTGAAAATCAAATCCAACCAGCTTATCCCTTTCTGCTCGGAAAAAAAAACCGCATGCAGATAATGTAGACTTTGTGTTGTTGCATTTGCAACCAGCAAGGCTTTATTCCAAAGGATCAGATATTGTCCACACCAGGGGAATTTAATGTGACTCTACACCCACAAGTGCTGCATATTGACTACACGTTGTCAACATGACGGGGTGACATGTTGCTAGAAAAATACCCGCTATGTTTGAATCCATCGGCAATACGTCGCAGCGTATGAGACGCCGCCAAGGCAACAGCAGGCTTCGCCGAGAATATATCAGGAGCCTAAAGCCGTTGTGTATTTTGTCGAGGAGTTTGCTTTGACTAGAAGATGCAGACATGCACCAAGGAAAAAAGGGAGCACAGGCAATCAAAGCGCTCATAAGAGACCAATTTTTCATCGGTTACCGAATCTGATGACGAGTAAAATGCTTCTGTGGCGGGGATCGGACAAGTTTACGGTATTAAGTCTCTATTGAGGTCAAAAACGTTTGTTCACACGTTGAGAGATTTAAACCCTAAAGCAGCCCATGGCTCATTCTGTTAAATTTACTTTGTCGCACTCATTCTGCTGCCTGATCCCTTGGTTGCAAATCACTTTGGGTTAGGGTTTGGCTCAGGGTCATCATGGGACAAAGTGATTTGCAACAGAGAGTGATTGTGCAACAGAATGAATACAACAAAGTGAACGTGACAGAAAAAGCAGCGACTATGCACTGATCAGCCACCTTTGTAGAGATGTAAAATGTCACTTTCCCTTATTTCTGCAGATTAACTATGTGTTACGTTGCTATACATATTCCGAGAACGTTTTATTTCATGCATTTATCCGTATGAATACATCATTCTACTTTTAATCTCACATTGAACACGGCATTAGTGTTGATGGTGATCAAAAAATAAGATTGCTGAGGCATAGCCGATTTTGAACAGCTTTCCATTTGAGCAGAATTGCTCTGCGGTTAAACAAGAGGCACAGCTATTGACCAGAGTCGCAGGTTTTTTTCTTTTTATCAGATTCTAATTGTGAGCAATGAAGGAATTCAAACGTACAGCGACGATTCACGCGATAGGAGGTGCTGAG
The DNA here is from genome assembly GCF_965212315.1 of Lampetra planeri. Classification (NCBI taxonomy): domain Eukaryota; kingdom Metazoa; phylum Chordata; class Hyperoartia; order Petromyzontiformes; family Petromyzontidae; genus Lampetra; species Lampetra planeri. Next base: position 12,314,006 of record NC_136118.1, on the reverse strand, counting down.
GTACCTCGGGGGACTAATACCCCCTGTCAGAGCAGTGAAATGACTCCGTTGAGATCCTGGGTTTAAATTGTGGAGACCATCCATGATTAGCCAGGTACTGAAGCTAATGGTCTTAACCCAGTCAAGAAAGACTGCAAAAAAAAATACTATGGTCGTAAATGTGCCCGTCTCATTTACTTCGCCTGAATCCAGCTTTGACGTTTAAGTAAATTCGTTTCGCTAACATGTAACAAACACTCATCGAGTGCATATAAGAGGTGAGTTGCTCGTGTGGATAAGGAAACCTAGTAAAAGGCACCTTAGAAGTATTTCTATGACATTATCTGCTGGAAGTGTTTTCTGAAATGAGATGGTGCCCTGCAGGTTACGCGAGCTCCAAAATGGAAATTATCTTCATTGTGTAAGACCGCACCGAAAGAACAATCGGCATGTAATTTGGAGAAAAAGACAAGGATTCACTCGATAATGTAGCTAGCGCACGTAAGCTTGTCACGAGTAACGGGTTGTTTTGTGGGATTAGGCCATCGTGCTGATGGGATAACAAGGAGGCTTCGTGTTAAGGACAAGGGTGGTAAAACTGACACTAAGAGTATTTTTCCAGCTCGACAGGCCGTCATGAATGTGTCGTGCTTCAAGACTTGTCAGTGTGTTTCTGTCACTGCTGCTGGACTCATGGCATGTGTGCCTCTTGTTGTTTCGCATGTCATTATAGCAATTCACAAACATCCATGTCAACAACACGATGTCTCTTGCTCTGTGAAATGTGTTTGTTATTCTATACTAGCAGGAAATACCCGGCGTTGTCCGGGTAAAAAAAATACTTAAAAACAATTCTTAAAAATCGAACAGCAGTGCGTACTGACTGCGGTGGTACCTGCTATGATTACAGCAGTGCATACTGTGGTGGTACCTGCTTTCACTGCAGCAGTGCATACTGTGGTAGTACCTGCTATGATTACAGCAGTGCACACTGACTGTGGTGGTAACTATGATTGCAGCAGTGCATACTGACAAAGTACTCACCTGACAGAGTGGCGTGGTGAGGTCTAGTCCCGTGCAGTGATACCTGCTATGATTACAGCAGTGAATACAGACTGTAGTGGTACCTGCTATGATTACAGCAGTGCATACCGACTGTGGTGGTGCCTCCTATCACTACAGTAGTACATGCTGACTGTATAGCAGTATTTATCGACTCTATAGCACAAAGTACTCACCTGACAGAGTGGCGTGGTGAGGCCTAGTCCTGTGCAAAGCCTTCGGCCTCGCCTAGATTGTCCAGATGGCCAAGGTGGCACCTTGGCAGGCTGGGGCTGGGCTGCTACCCCCCCCCCAGCCACGATCTCCCTGGCCGCTCTGCAGTTTTATCTATGGCCTATAGGACTGTATAGTAGTAACTGCACGCATCGGGGTAGGGGGGATATCACACAGTGAAGAACTTACGTCAGCGTTTAGTGTATTTTTATAGCATTTTTAGCGCGAAAGAAAATGTCTCCCTCACTCCCACCGAAGGCGTGCGACTTGGCATGGGCCATCCCCCCCACCAAAGGCGTGTGAGTTGGTATGGTCGTGCATGCGTCATTAATAAATAAACAATTAGAAGGCAAGCGTACACAAATCGCACAAAATCGCTAATTAAGCTAATATAAAGTTGATGGGTGTGGAAAAGGAATAGCACTTGCTCACCACGGGGCTTATGGCTATTTTTTTATGTAAACCCCACCGTTGGAGAGGCAAATCGTTCGCAAGCGTGCAACCACAAACCCACAAACAAACCCAGAGACATTTTTTTACTTTTATAAATATAGATAGATTCAAACACTTAACAGTGCACAAATTATATATATGTTGGTGTAGGTAAAAAAAATATTAATGTCAGGCTGAAATGGAACAGGGTAGAGTTCCTATTTTTTTTTATTAAAAAAATGAAACATACGAATGTTCCTGGAGAAGAAAGTTGTAAATTAATGCATATAATCCACTATGACAGGAATAAAATAGAAACACATGGATATTGACAAAGAAAATATAACACAAGCTGGAAATATGGGTGTTTGGATTTCCGCGAATGGACAGAAAGAGAATCCCATGGATAAAGCACAAGCAAGAAACGTAATTTTGACTGCCAAGGCAAAGCAAGCGGGCTCGTGCAGGACAACGAAGGGATATGGCGCCTGGCGGATGTGACTGCTAGCAGGATGGCGGCCAACGCAGGGAAGGTGCTGACAGGATGACCAGTGCAGAGATGGAGCGACGAGATCAGCGAATGTGCAGGTGCAAGATGGATTGTCGCATCACGGGGGGGGGGGGGGGGGGTGATGGATGACGAAGGGAGGACGTCACTCAGCAGTGCATAGAACACAGGCAATAATTTAAATGATGATGATAAAACCAAATTATCTCAAAACTCGGGCACATAATTTGAAACATTTATGTTTCAATCGGAAGGGTTTTATACGTCTTAATGCACTAAAACATTAAAATGCTGCATTGAGCACACCTTTTTACGCAATCATATTGGCCTGAGAGATGAGACAATAAACACTCAATCTGGCCATGCATCTTTCCTCTGCTTATTCCCAGCTGTCCAACGACAGGAATCCCCATAGCCCTACTCCCCCAACCCATCCTCACCCTCTCACTCTCATCTCTGTGTGTGTGTGTGACAATCAGGCTGCAGTGTTCACAGATAAATTGCATTTACACATAGCGCTATGTTTTACATCATGCAAAATAAGCCATCATTCACCTTTGATGTACGGCACTGGTCACCTCACAACCGGTGTCTCTATTGCCCGTTGATTACAAGCTGTGGTGTGTCGTGTAAGCTATGAAATTTAGAGGACAATTGACCTCTGTACGAACTGGATGGGCTTTGGGAAATATTAAAGGAATACATTTTTTTTGTCTCCCATTTTCATTCCAAAATTGTTCCCTGCACAGATATCACTCACAATGTGGAGCCACCATTATCAGAGATACTGTCGCTTTGTGTGAACCTCAATTTACCTCAAGACACTTCCATTTGTCAATGCCAAACGGTTTCAAAACACCGAGGGGTCTTCAATCCAGTACTCATAGCTTGGGTCTAATTCTTATATTTTCCCTTAAAACTAAAGGCTAAAAAAGCCTCATCGATTTTTTTTGGCCCACATATATTTTTCTCCATCTTTCTTCTATTCCCTTTCCGCTTATCTCAATCTCCCTCCTTGGTATTAATTTGTTTCGAGCTCTTTCTCTTTTTTGCCTCATCCCACAATGTTCTGTGTTTGAATGCGCCTTGTTTATGGGTCTATTTGTCCGTATTTTTATCTCTAACAATGTATGAGCTTGAGAAGAAGCTATTCCACCGTATGTCACCACTTCCATAGAGCCATGAATGGTTAACCAATTAAATTTCCTCGGGGTAGATATTATAGCAGGGAAGGATTGGGGCAGTAATGCTATGGTCTGCACACTGTGCCATGAACTTGACGACTGAGGTTCAGTTTGCGGCCAAATTAACATCAGAAGTGATCTTCTATGGACACATCTGAACTGGTCGTTGGTACCCCTCACCAACAAGTACTGACCAGGTGGTGAAACAAATTCAAACCCCCTATAATCAAACGATGCAGACATGCCTTCATCCAGCAGTGGATTGAAAGTGTCACACCAATGATGAGTATAGATGTGAAAAAATAAATATATTTCTATTCCTTGCACTTAATTTTATTACCTGCCATTATTGGTCATCATGAAGATCTTCTCTTTCAACATTGATTTGTACCAAATCACATTACATTATCAGACGTTGTCATTGCTGACTGATTGGTAAACACCGCATTTCCATTGTTTTTAAAGTGCCTCTCTATGCACATGATTGTAAACTGTGCATCTCACCTTCATATTTTTCGAAATCATTCCGGACGTGCTCTCGCCCACCTCTTTTTTGCACCATTTAGGCACAAAAAATCGTGTTTTGACAAATTTAGAGACCTTACGGGAAAAGCGGGTTTGCGTTCCTGGGTCCGAAATAATCCCCCCCCTCCTCCTCCCTCGTTGTTCAACTAATTATACAAGATCCCCCCCCCCCTTGTCATTGTACTAAAGGATGCTGCGTCACTTCTCCACGTCTTGTGTGTGTGTACACTCTATATTTATTCTATTTCACCTAGACACAAAGTCGCTGTCCCCATTCCTCTTCCCACACCGCGGCCATCACCCCCAACACTGGCACGTGAACGTTCACGATTCGCCACCTGGGCGTCCGTACGACTCACGCCCTCCACGACGGGATGTCGAGATGGACGGCGAGACGCATGTGAACATTTGCGCGAGCGTGTTGATGTTGTTGTTGTTGCATTATCACGCACGCATTCACAGTGAATAGATCGTTCTCACGGTCAATTCATTCACAACGGAAGCGGTTCCCTCACGGCACTACTTTTCACCGGCGAAATGAGCATCTTAGCAGCGTCAAACCGCGGTACAGCCGAAACATCACCAGACCTCAGTGGGTAACACCGCTTGGGGCCGAAACACGCGCTTGGCAAAGGCGCGTTGGGCAAGGTCTTCCTGTACAAGTCGCAGCAGCGAGGTGGATTGTGGCATATTGCTGGGCTGTAACGGAGGTGACAACGTGGGGAGGAGTCATTTCAACCAGCAATGCATGGATAGATCGTGACTATAGATGATGGAGATGATGCTGATGTGGAGTTATCGAACTTCAAAGATGACAATAAAGCCCTCTGTGGCGCCTAGGATAATAACTTCAAGGCGATATGAGGATTAACAGGTATTCCGTCTCAAATGCGTTGTTTATATTATAGTTTACTTTTTCAAACATTACACAGGTTTTACTAATATGGTGTCTGGTGTGTGTTGGCAAGTATGCATCTATAATAGCTGTGTAATCATTCTAAACCAATTACATGAATAAACATTTCCATTACAATTACAGTAGAAGCACCTTTGATACTAGCAAAAAAAGGTTTGTAGTATAAGCACCGATCTACGGTATACATACACAGTGTAATAACTTGGAATGTAATGCTTAAACGTCACGCATTACCGCAATTTACTTTCACCTCGTTTCACGAAGTGAGGTGCGCCAAAATTGCCAACGATACTCGAAAGGAAAATTGCAGGACAATCACGTCCGGTATAGCGCCAGCGAAAACAACCACGTGGACATATATATATACACGCGGTCCTTCTGCCGTCGTCGCCGAAGAAGAAGAAAAGACCCAACTGCCAGTGTTTTATGGCCCGAGTCGACCGTTTTATGGCCACTGCTGATTACATGTAAACAATTTGGCCACGAAACAGAGCGGGCTGCTAGTGGTAGTGGCAGGCGGCGAAAGGCCCCCTCTCTCTGCGGGAGAGGGGAGAGACGAAAACATTGACTCCGCATTTGCCTCGATATTTGACAGAGCGGCGGCAACATTTAACGGCTGTAATAAAGCAACGCTCTCAAACTGCGTGTTGCTGATGCATTATTCAGCTGAATATCCTGCTAATGAAAATAAACCCTCTGCTGATCAATGTTTGAGTTATGCGCGGACGTGGTGGAGGGGGGTCCGGACAAAAAAAAAACAACGCAGAATGTAAAAATTACCGCAACAAAACCAAAATTCACTGAAATGGATACAAGTATTTTTTTATACATATAAATATTCCTGATATCGATAACTTGAAAACATCGACAATTACAACCTCAACCAACAAACGTCAATAGCTGGTGGCATTACGTATTGAGCAAGTACATGAAACAATACAAACAGTGCTATGCCTGCAATAATTAACATTCCCATGAGGCAGATTTGCTCAGACCATTGGCTCGGAACGCGAAAAAGCTGTGGGCCATAGCTAAATGACTGTGGGTGACTTGCACCAATCAGCAACCAAGTGGCAAAGGACCTTTGACAATGGCATGTACACAAGTACATACAACAAAACAAGTATAGAACAAAAACAAAGATCCCCCATACAGCCTTTCACAGATTATTTGGGCAAGTGCTGTCAGCGAGCACCTGTTAAAGCCGGCGTGGGACACGAGACGGTGGGTGGCCAGCACCACGCCCTGCCGTAATTTTTAGACATGTGCGGACATGTCTGTGTATATACATCAGGTGCTCATTTCAGGCTGAGTGAACCTAGGAGAGGCCCAGTTTCAGTTCAGATGTTCGCCACTGGCGGTAGCCATGAGGGGGAATTCAACTCGGTCACTCGGTGTGTGCGCTAGGCGCCACGCGACCGCTCCTCCGTGTACCCACACAGCCTTTCACACGACTGGTCCTTGATGAAACATGCATCCATGGCTGATGATGATAATGGTGACGTGAACATCAGACAAGCATTTTCAGCTCTTTTACTAAAACGTATATCGGTGTCAATGCACACACCCACACATTTAAAACATTCTAAAGCACATGTACAGGATGTAAAATAAACATTGACGCACTCACAAATACACGTTAATGCACAGGCCTAGATTTGAGCATTTGGTTAATTTTCCTTACGTGCAGATCGATACCTTTCTAGATACAGAAAAAAAAGCTTAAAAAGCTTCTGATTTAGAACAGCAAGTAACGAAGAACCATGAGTTTTTTTAGATGTATTAGTTTCATCTGCAATTGTATCAAGAAAAACATTTAAACAAATCTGCAGACACCCATCCCTATGTTTACGTGTTAAACATTAATTCCAGAACATGGCATTTTCACCGCAATGTAAACCACAGACTACGTGGAAAAGCTCTGACAACTATAAAAAGCACACGTGTACAGATAGTCGTGCACGTGCGCATACCACAGAGATTTACGTTGTTTGGCAGCAGCAGCAGCAGCATAAGCACTCACACCTTACAGTGGCTGAGGATTATACCCTGTCCCTATTGATAGATGCATCATCAGTAGGCGACCAAGTGACATCTGGCCAACCCCCTCACGCTCACTCGTAGAGCGTGCAAAACGGATAAAACCGCGTGGTCTCAATAACATCATCATAGTTCGAGGCCCCTCAAAGGCAAAAACACTCACAATTCTTCCCCAGTATTTTTTTTATTTCAAATATTTCCGATTAAATACATTCGTTTTGTTGCCTATGTTTGACTTCACACGTTATAGGGGCTGGGCCACATGCTGCTCTTTAAGGGCTGCTTCCTGACGTTCTTTATGAAGGACCACCGCCGTCTCGTATTCACGATGCATTGCGCCTCTTGAAATATTTTTTAAACTGAATTCGAAAAAAAATGTCTCTTCTCGTTGTTTCGGTTTCCGACCCCTGTTCTAGAGGTTTTTCAGAATATACACCTGATTTAATCTGATGAAAACTACTTAAAGTTGGCATTCATTTATTTTTCAACTTTCGCTGACGGATTATTGTTGTATTATTTCTTCGACATCTCATTCAGCCCAACTCGATATTGGGTCTAAGTTGAATGCGCTAGAGTATTCAAAAGCACTGTACTTAAACCCAGACAAACTTGTCTGCAGCTCGAGTATGAAAATATCTGTGGTTTTGGAAATACAAAAATTTAGTGTATACTTGTAGCATACATCTCTTGGTGATACCCCAATAAAGTATGTTCATACATTAGTTACTAAAATGTAAGCACAGAAAATCACAAAGCAAAAGAGCTTAAACATTTACAGGGAGAGAAAAAAACCCAAATCAGCATATACCTCGCATATTAAAGCCGTGCCATGGGTGTTTAAACATAATATGCCTCTGGATGAAATCTTGCAGTCAGAAATTAGCCATGCAAAAATTATGCGAAAAATTGCTTAAGATAAATGTGTTTTCATGCTCCGACAGAGGTAAGTGGAAAATGAAAAAACACCGTGCACCTAATTTCAAAGTGACATAAAAATTCCAGAGCCTCAAAGCACTACAATTACCAAATACAAATGTGGCCTGCATCTGTAATTGATGAGTGCAGATTGCTGGCTTTTTACACTCGCAATGTTTACTGGCACAGAACAGTTGGCAGGGGAGTGAACGGAAAGTAATTTGACAAACTCACCTGTTACCTGACGTGGAATGCACATCGGTGACATTGTAGCGAGAGGGGAAAAAAACACTCATTCAAGTCAACACGTGGAAAGTACGTCAACTTAACCATGCTGCAATTAACCTGACATGCCCTTCCATGATAAAGGAGGCGATGTCAATCCAGCACAATTTTCACGCTGCCGGGCCGCGAGTATCGGTAAAAGCAAACACTGATGTCAAATGAGCTCCCGGGTCAAAACAGTTGGGGACCTGTGTTCACCGAAGGACGCGGGGAATGCAGCCATCAGCCAAAACGTTCCAACAATTTGACACGCAATTTTCAGCGCACCACAAGGTGTGTCGTGGTCTCTCTCATATCACACATAAATGTTTGAATTTTTGTTGTTGTTGTTGTTGTTGTTAAATACTCTGTGTGTGTGTGTAAATATATGTCAACACAGTATTTGTGGGCAGGGGCGGTTTCTTCATTAGGGCGATTGGGCGACGCACCACCAATGTCATTCAACCACAGAGTCACGCTAGCCGTCACTGTGCCTTTGGATATAGTCCAATCAGCGTCATGCTACGTTCTGTGGAGTACCGCCTCTTTTTGGGCGATTTCACTACGGCTGAGAATCGCCCCGAGTGGTCCCATAGACTTACATTCAAATATGTTTTTTTTCGAACGGGGGCGCTGCAATGCATTCTCTATGGCTTCCGGGAGGGCATGCACTAACGTGCTTACGTCATCATACGTGCTAACGTCATCATACGTAAGCACGTTTCATCCAACAATATAATTTATCGCCACCTAGTGGAATCTTTAATAAAATAAACTTGAGTGGTTTGTTTTAATAGTGAGTATATAAACAAACAAGATGTATTGTAAGAGTCACTTTATTTTTCATTAATATTAAAGAAGTGAAGTTGCCTTTACATGCTTAAGCTGTTAATTTATTCATTGCATGGGTGGACCTTATCCTTATCAATCATCCAGACATTTGCCCCCCGAGAGATTTTGCAGGAGCCGCCACTGTTTGTGGGGTAGCTTAGCAGTTAGCGCACTGCACTACAGACCTGGTGACACAAGTTCGATTTCTGCTCACGACCAATAACTGGCGAATATTGAACCAGTCCTGGGCCTTGCCTAGAGCAACTCAGCCGTCATATAGACTACTACAAAGACAAAGATCCCCCGTATAGCCTTTAACATGTTGTTGGGGGAAGTGTTGTTCGCGAAGACCTTTGAAGGCCGACACGGCACATGAGGGGATGGGTGGCCAACATCACGCCCTGGCACCTTTGTCTCCCCACTGGTGATGTTGCTCTAAGGGAGGCCCAGGACCGGTTCAGATCATCTTCACCAGTGTTGGCCATGAGCAGGAATCGAACTCAGGTTTGTAGCACAGCTGCGCTAACTGCCCCACTACCGCTCTCACATATATGTACACACACAAATTGAAATAAGTTATTGTTAAGGTACTGGGTGGATGTCTACATCGCACGACTGTGAGAGGTGGGAGGTGTGGCTTGGGAATGCAGTGGATTAATCATGACTCACGATGATGATGTAACATTGCACAAGGTATAATGTAACCACAAAACATAATTATTGTAATCCTGCAATAAATAAATAGACTTTTAAGCTAGGGTAAAACATATTCAAGTGTACAAAAAGTAAGATATTTAAAGAGCATGGGTGAAATATTAGTCAGTGAGTAAAATACATATTTGAAGTTCTAATTCTAGGATATGCCCCCCCCCGCACCTCTGATTATCATGGTTCACTACGTAAAGTGCTAAAGACGTTCAACATACATACACACAAAAGGTAAGAGCTAAAATGTGAATGCGTCAGTTTGCAGGATGATGAAAGATGCACGAAGGTAACAGAACACAGTTATGTTAGAGTCATGGAAAAAGGCATGAATTAAGAAAATATTGTTTATTAAACGAATTATTGTGATAACATGAAAGATCCATGAAAGGTTTTTTTGGGTTAGCGTAAATATTTATGCGATCTGATGGATGATATTGGTCACGAAACCCTCCATGTGTAATGAGCGACTTCCGAGAAACGTCATGTAGAGGGCTTCTTCTTATTTATTCTCACCGTGCACACTGGGTAATATATATATACGTCTCTACTTTCACTTGCGCACAGCCGACCTCTCTACATAGTCCCATCGCCTACATCCACCACACAGCTGACTGACTGGTGTGACGATGACGGCGCTGGGAGCCGTGCGGAGGATCTTCCATGCGGCCGGATGACAGAGAGAGATGACGGCGAGCAGCGACGCAGCCAGGACCCGGGACCCCGCAACAACACTGAACCCTCGGGTCCATCCCCCTTATATACCTCTCGGCGTGGCCAGGCCCCGCCTCTGGCCACGCCCCCTTCCAGAACCTTCGAGCAGGTTCCTGGAGCTTCCCGACTAACCCCACCTTTAAACCAGATACGCCCCCCTTCTGATTATGTGTTACAAAACCTTGCCCATACCCGTGATTACCCTTACAGGCCGACAGGTGGCAGCCTGTCATTACACATGTTAAACTAACGTGAGAGATGTAGGCCCTGGTTAGTGTACATGCAAACCATGTGGCCTATGTATGTAAAATTTAAATAACGAATCTTCACAAAACACACAAGGAAAGGCATGCTGCACATTGGTGTGTTGGATCTGTGGCACGAAGGCAGAATGCTGACAAAGGTCCCCAATGCACAATGCTTGGCTACGTAGCTCATTAAAGAAAGATGAAGGATAAGGAGCGGTGCCTTATTTCCACGAGTAGCCCTCGTGAATTCAATGTATGGGAGCGATATGGAAGAACAACACTCAACCACCAGTTCAATGTAATTACGCAGCGCTGGTGCCAGGGCTGTGTGTCCAATATCCTGCGCGCGACAGAATCATTGCCCAGAGGTTGATTTCTTGGAAAACAAATGTTTGCTTCTTAGAAAATGATAGGTTATTGAGACGGTTGGGTGCTTTATTTCGTTCCAAAACATAAGCCTGCTATTGCACACGACATTCAAATATCCTAGATGTGACTGTGACTGACTAACATCGTGTGGCATGTTTGAAAAGTAATTGTTTTTTTTTACTCTTAAGTAAAAGCGTAATATCGAGAAGGGATCTGGTGTAATGGTGACATCACCTCTATACACGCCTATCAGTTACCGACGAGCCAGTCGTCGCTGCGATGAAGACCTGGTGTTTCTCTTTCGCAGCCAGACATAGGATACAGACGTATTACATTGCAATGATAACCTTATCAAGAAAGTGGCATCGATGATCACTCACAAATCACAAAGCAATTAAATCGTGGCATTTGTTCACATAAAAAAAAATGGTATACCCTACGCTTTGATAAATACTTTAACAAAAGCACCATTAACAAATAATGTCAAACGGTTGTTTAACATAATGGATATTGCGAAATAGAAATGTAATATTATAAAATGCATTACATGTTTAATTCGTTATTTCTGTCAGCCGATATGTGCAAAGAAAAACTTAAAAATGCAAATAGCGTTGTGACTGCTATAATTCGCGAGATTCCTGCATAAAGGCCAGTATTGACAAAAACCTGACTGCCTCACACACGTATCAATCACGACAGAACACAGTACTCAACTAGCCCACACACAAGGGAGAGATGACAAACATCTTTATTTGAGCAGCGATTATATTAAATATTGGCCCAAGAGTGTTGGCTCACACGATCCAATTAATGCATCACACCTGTGCTCACCACAAGAGCGTTCACGGTGTGCTACTTGCAGGTGCGAGATGCTAATTGGATTCCATAAGCCCTCATAGGGGGTGTTAGCACGTACAATACCCCTTTTGGACACTCCAACCCGCTGAAAAGCAGAGGGTAGCTTTGTCGTAGTTTTCCCTGTGCGATGCACTTCATCGAGATGCATCAAACCTGGGTGTAAACCAGAACATTTTACGACGGGGTGAATTCAAGGTGTGCTTGAGATGGGCCCTGAATTTTAAATGATCAACGCACTGCTGGACGATGACCTCCCCAGGTCGTGGCCATCGCCATTGATGTTGGACAGCCCCTCAAGTTTGAAGCTTTCGTGACTGCAAGGTTTTTTTTCGGTAAAGTCACGTAGGTAAAAAATAAAATTAAAAGTTAATAAAAGTAATAATGGAAATAAAATAAAATAAATCACGACGTTTCGGAGGCACAGCTAAAATGACTGCATCAAGATGCATCTTGATGCAGTAATTTTAGCTGTGACGGTCCCACCTGATGACGGAGACTTGTGTTGCCTCCGAAACGTCGTGATTTATTATTTTATTTTATTTCCATTATTACTTTTATTAACTTTTAATTTAATTTTTTAACTACGTGACTTTACCGAAAAAAAACCTAAGAGTATGAGCCCCTCAGGTGTGTTCCATTGCTTGGCTTCCACTGCGTTATTATTCCTGACCATCGTTCTGGTCATCCCTTTTAGCAACGTGTCGCGCCCAAGCCCACTTACTTTTCTTAGCAGTTTTAATGTCTTTAAGGCCACTATTGCCCCAAATTCCATTGCATAATCGTTATTACAATAATGCACCCCTCTCCATGCTTCTTTGCATACTTTTTAAAACAAATTCTCTCTCCCATTTTTATATTAATGATCAATGTCGTATAGCAGACAGCATGCACTGATTACAAACTGAACTCTCAAGGAATATTGGTACGCTACTTTGGATTAGCAAGTTCAACTTTTCTGAAGCACTGCAACCTGCTCTCGCTTGCATCTTTATTTCATCATTTTGATTCCGGTCGACCCCTAGGAGTTGCCCTTGCGATGCACAAAATAAATAAGCATATGAAGCAATGTGTTCTTAAGTTTAGCAGTTGAAAGGGTGACAGTAAATTAGAGAGAGGGTTATTGGCCGACATATATCTACACACACACACTTAAAGCACATTAGTTATGCACATACACTTACACAAATCATCAATTTTGTAATATCGGTTGTTCATTGTTCATTTATTTCACACACTAATATACTTGTCTGCTAAGAGAGTGTGGCACACCATTAACATTCCAAAAATTGGGAAGCTTTTCTCAAAGCACGAGGGTCAGCGTCAACCATAAATTATCTATTTACAGTCATTTGTCAATCAACTGCTAGATGAATGCTTCCCCACGCCATTGCTTGACTGTACGGCTCCATGCTGGTGATTGTGGGTTGGTGAAGGGGATCGTGGTCTCAACCAATTCAGATATCGCTCCGACTGGGAAGACAACTCGCCACGTTCGCGGTGCAAGTGCGCTAACCGGCACCTCCGATTAGCACGGTCGGATATGAACCTTATGGCGGGACCCCGTGGTCCCATAAGCCCCCGGCTCTCGCATAAACTGCGTTGCGACGCCATTTCATGCCTGTTGAAGGCGAACGACACGGCGATCTATTCCTCTCGACGAGCTCTGTCCTGGGTCACAAAAGCAAAGTTTTGTGGGGAATAATAGCCATTTTCTATACTTTCTAGGCATAAGCAATTACGAAATAACACTTACTACCCAGGAACAAAAATTGTATTACATCGTGTTATATTTTGACTTAAAGCTTTCGTGACTGCAGGAATTCATATTCTTTGGGTCTTTCGGTAAAGCCACGTAGATAGAAAAATCTAAATCATGACGTTTCGATCGCAACACAAGCAATCGTCTGAGCTTACATTTACATGCAAATTTCCGGGCCTTAGTCGAGCTTGGTCCTTGCCGAGCTTACATTTACAAGAAAATGTATTTATCCTACTCGCTCTCTCCTACTCGCTAACATGTTGCATGTAAATATAAGCTCGGACGATTGCTTGTGTTGCGATAGATACGTCGTGATTTTTAAAATGTTCTATCTGTGGCTTTACCGAAAGACCCAATGAAGAGTGTTATATTTCTCTGCCTTAATGAACACAATCCCTTCCACGATGAAAGGTTAGTTGCTTGCGACCAAAGTACTTACACGGGCATGCTGCTTTCATACGTTCAATTCCAACGGTTCGTTAGGAGTAATCATTGTTTAAAGTAACCTTTTGTAAACACGCCTCAATATCTGTCTGTATCGTTTAGCATTAGGGACACGTGGAACACTTTAGACTGTCAAATATTGACTTCCAAGAAATTACCGGTAATAACAATGTTTATATAAAACTGGGATATTGAATTTGAGCCTGGGCCTAATCACACACGATGCTCACGTGCTGAGATATCTTCGGTTAATAGGCAGCTCTTTAGACTCCAGTAACTATGAGAGTTACTCTCCGCAGTTATTGATTATGATTAAATGTGTTCCTTTTTTCACCTATCATATTATATACTGTCCGGGTATGATGAATGCTATTCATATATCATTTATCATGCCATTTTATAACCATTTCCATAACTATATTGTGCTGTACATGAGTTCAATTCAGCTGCAAACTTGTCACGGCCTTTTTGTGGGTAAACACATTTGTAAAGTAAAAATCAAATTACGTCCCTTACGAATACTGCAGTGTGACACGATATCACGGCAAATGTCGCGTGATTGACATGACGGTTACATACCTTCATGTGTCTACACTTACTCGTTCAGGGATAGTGTTACATGGGAAGTTAGAATCATAAAGACGGAACGGTGAAGCTCAACACGTTTGTTTGTTTGTTGGTTTCACCTCGGTGAAGGTGCGGGTAAAGGGATGTCTCGCTCTCACCACTACTGAGCACGAGGGCCTCCTCCACCCGAGTGAGCTTTAGGCAGCCCCTCCACATGGTGTTTTGGGCCTACCCTCTTACACTGGCCACACGCCTTTAGGCAGAGGTGGAACTTACCAGAATAAAAATCTTTATTTTATCCTGGAGAAATCCGATGACATTTGAAGCTCTTTTACTAACACGTGTTCAGTAGGAGCGGGTCAGAAAGTTACAACAACAAACAATACAAAAAACGATAGGAAAATGCACACTTGACCCAAACACTTGCGACCTACCCATCGACTGTGGTCCATTTGCACTGCTCGGTGGGCAGAGCCATCTGGATTGTCTCAACTGCCGTGCCAGGAGATCGAAAAAGTGACACCTAGATTGCAAGTCCAGTGCACAAACCATTTCACCACCTTCATGAACATATAACCATTATTTTTGCGGTGAGTTTTGCAATCGCTAAAAGAACTTCGCCAAGTAAAAATATATGATTTGTATATTTTAATAAGGCCTCTTGATATCAAGGTACTCAATAACTGTGATTAGCCAGTCATCTGTCGCAACACTGCACACGCATGTGAACACAAATGCACACTCTCGGAATGCCCTTCCTGAACTTTAACTGACTATGCCATTCCGCATCAGGGATTTTCAATGCTATCCATTAAAAATAAGTGCACAAAGTTTGTGGAAATGCAATATAGGTGTGGATTAAATAGATCCCTTGATACAAAGACTGTGCACACGTAACTAATTAGCTCGAAATGCTCGGCTAAAAGTGCACTTCCAAAGTGTAGCAAAACACCGCTCCGAATGCCCTTCTCAGTTGAATAGCCGAGTGCTTTCGGCAGCCAATCAAATGGGTATTCAAAGAAGGAAGACATCATCCACATTTTTGGACTCTGCTCAATATGTGGTAGTGATTTAAATAATTCCCATTCTGAATTGCCGGGTGAAACGGCGTTGACTTTTTTTGTTTAAAGATCCGCAGACATCCTCGAGGAAACACACGTCGGTTCGTGTATTTTAATGTGTGAAATGTTCACGTGTGAAATGTTAATGTGTGAAACGTGCACGCGCATCCTTCACCGATTGCATTGCAAGCACAACATACAACAGGAGCCAAAATCTCATAGTTCATTAAAAAACTGGCTCGTGTACCAGTCGACACGATAATTTGTTTCGTAGAGAAGCCAGCAGTGGCAATGCCATCCATCTCTCCCATTTTGGAAAGCTAAACATTTTGCATGAACGCAGTTGCGCAAATTCAATGTGCATACATTTCTGATTTGTATATGAATTGGGGCAATGTGGTATTATAAAGGGGTTCATTGTTCAGTGCATCCCGCATGCATAGTTAACGTTGTTTGATTAATAGTTATCCAGAATTTGAATCGTGCAAATAATAATTCATCATGTTGACGTGCTTACACACACGCGCTCACTCGCACATGCTAGAAGTAATTAGCCAACTGCATGTAATTTCCTCTAAAGTAACAGGGGATGGAGTTAATATCTGCCAGAAAATATAAGACGTTTTTTTTCAAATCCATAAAAATAAATTATTTCCTTTGTTGTGAACTTTAAAAAAATTATAGCAATCATGCTAATGAAACTAAGGCAACCATGTACGCATTTTTAAATAAAGAAAAATTAAACCAACAGTAAATATACATCATCATTAATCATTATGATAAGAATCATTAATACAACCAAATAATTTCTACATGAAAACCCATATCCCAGTAAATATGCCTTTCCCACAAAAAGTGGCATTGCCAGAAGATACACGGCACATTGTTGCACAGCACAATAAAATCAAGCGTATCAGTCATTGTAGGCAAGCCGATAGCTTCCATGAGAGCATTATTTATCATAATGTCTGGGCTTGCAACATTTAGCAAACACGAACATGAAAAGGTCAGGCAGAATTTATTACTCATTGGGGGATGCTGGAATATCGGGGACGAAGAAATCGTATCTCACACAGCCAGACACGTGACAGGCATTTAAAAGTGGGTCGAAGCCAACAGCAGCAGGGGATGATGAATCTCCATTGTGGGCGACAAGGCCATGACAAGCCAGTTGCGGCCTAATTATGCGAAATCACTTTGTTAGCACAGAAAATCTACAAGCTCTGCTCGCTACAGAGGGGTCAAAAGTGCCGGGGAGAGACTTCATAATGAAATCTTCGTAAGGGAGGCAGAACATATGTTGAGTTGAGGGCACAGTTGGCAGTTATGTTTATTATTGCTTAGGCATGTTCATAGTATGGGTCAGCATTTTTTTAACTTGTTATAAATTTAACCCCAACAGCTAACAAAATGAAATTCATTTTTAACAGCACTTCGACTGCACAGACAGCACATGCTCCAATACAATATCTGACAACAGTTCAGCCGGTGCATGAAAAATCACACGAATTTAGATCTTGCCTGTTCCCCCCCTATAAAGTCCAGTGCTTAATCACATTGAAACAGGTGCCAAATTATCGTCAGACACGTGACTGATTGGGCGTGAACGAGTGTGAGCTTCAATGTGCAATGTCAGGGTGCGGCGAAGTATGGAATATTCTTCCGAACCGCGGGGGTCTCCGAAAACGAGCTCGCAATTGTTTAAAATGTGATCGTCATAATTGAGCCTTGGCCACCCAGCCACTGTAAGCTATCGATCAATTTAAAATTTGTATTGAGCCCAGACAAAAATAAAAAAAGGAAAAACCGCAGATACCCCCTCTGTAAACCTCTGCCCCGTATGATCTGCAGCACATAATGTTGGGCAGGCACATGATTGGACACAAGGCCTCCAATTTACCGTCAGTGGTGATGTTTATAGCTCACAAAGCAATGGTGCACAAACACTATAAAAAAGTGATGGCGGTGCCAACACGTATCACCACGGTGACCCACTTTATAAAACCGATACAGCCCGGCATGAAAGTGTCCTATCATAAAGGGACCGAGAGCCTGACATTGAGAGCACTTTCCATGCAGCTCGCTTAGTGTTGTGGCCTTAAAAACTGAAATGTTTGGCAGGAAGCCAAGATTGGCAGAGCCGGGATATTAACCACAAACTAATGCACCGCAAATTGCGGTACAGCATAAGGAATGAGTCTTCGTCTTTCAACCAAGTTGTCTCCTGTGTGTGCAAGGGGGGGAGGGCCTGATAAAACGGTCGCAAAGAGAGACCTGCACGCCCATTAGAGCCATTTGCCATAAGACATCTGCTCATATTAATGAGGCGTATACTAGATCACGGCCAAGACTTAGAGTTGTTCGTGTAGTTTTGTTAAGTATCGATAACTCCACGAAAGTATTAATTGAAGTCTGCACTTGTGTCATGGATGATATCATTCAGCATGTGCGCTGAATATATTAGAAAACAATGCTTAAGCTATTCTCTTTCTAAATAATAAATTTTTGAGCAGAGCATTTCACTATGGGCCACTAAAGATGACACAAACAAACCCATTTACCACAAAGCCATCTGCTCACTATCCATGCCACAGGCCTTCTGGACGGCTTAATGTTGGCAATTAGCACGAGTCTGAAATACCAACCATCAAGACGGACAATTTCTTCAGGTATTGCTGCAGAAAGGGTCCGTGGGATGGATGGGGGTAGACGTGGAGCGGTAGCGCAGTAGTTAGCGCGCTGCACTACGAAACCAGCGACCCAAGTACTATTCCCGCTCACGGCAAACACCGGTGATGATTATCTGAACTGGTCCTGGGTCTACCCGAGGTCGACTCAGCCTCAAAAGAGTACTTGGCGCATGTATAGAAAACATCGCCACTGGGGAGACAAAGGCGGCCGGGCGTGGTGCTGGCCACCCACCCGCCTCGTGTGCCGTGCCGACCTTCGTAGGTGCTACTCGCTAACAGCACTTGCCCCAACAGTCTGTTAAGGCTATACGGGGGATCTTTGTCTTTGTCATCTTTGCCGCAGCCTCCTTGGGTCCAGGCAAAGCCATCACATTACATTCAGAGCACCGTGCCGAGGAACAAATAATCCATCGGGAAATAACAAGGATTTCTGCATACACATCTATACTGTTTTACATTTCTAGTGTAGCCAAAGGCTACTGCGTGGACTCCATATAGTTGCAATGTGTGTGTGTGCGACATACACCGAGAGCACTGAACCTAGTGCGCTTTGGCAAGCTAATGTGGAAACCGTAGAACTTATTGTTGTTGAAATGCGCTCATGGTGTAGGTAATTTTTGTTTTTTTATGCTTCTGCAATGTTTGTAATGCTATCTCAGGTTTGAGTACCATTATCCTCAAATGCCTCTAAACACAAAAATCACTGAAATGCGGTCCATAGCCTTGCAACTCTGCTTGCCCTCAAGGGACTTCATAGCCATATTACTTGCGCCGTAGTGCATATACAAAACCCGCTGAAATATTTAATTTGAAACCTTTCAATGAAATCATGATTCAGATTTTTTTTCCCAATAAAGATTAAGTGGTACGTGAAGGGCATTGGGCTTAAACATGTCACAGGTAGCGAGTTCGTGTGCAATCATTGTGCACCAGTGCCATCCGTTGATTAAAACAAAAATAATGAGCATAACTTGACAATTAAACAGTGGCCAAAACGAGGCCGATATTAGTTTTAGCAGACTTCTTTGCTTTGTAAGGACTCTTTCTTCAAGCAAGCATGAACATTTTAATTGCGGGTTTTTTTCTCTCCCAAACACTCTAACAAGCTATTCCTCGTCAAACTGCAGTTGGCCTTTTCTAAGTTCACTTTACTTTTTTCGCCTCTAGGTTTCTTTAACACTCCTGTGTCGACTTTAAAAGACATGTCTCGTCCAGTGAGAACGTTTTCTCTAAATTACTCCACAAAAGTGGCGACCTTAGTAAATCAAATCACGTAGATTTCCCCTGACGAAGCCCCTAATGTTTTACCTTCCCCCCAACCACTAACCTGAATTATAAATTAACTTCTATCAAATTGTTCATCACATTGTTTCACAACTGCCCACAATACAAGTGACGAATACAAGCTCTGAACAAGAGTCACCACCCACGGTCTAGGCTGGCATTTGTAAATTATAAAGGAGTTTAAGGTAACTGTCCTGTGTTTAGGCATGACTAACCAACAAAGTGTGTGGGGTTATTGTTGTTGAGGCGGATTGAGTCATTTTTTGGCTTCCATTCTATAAAGGTACGCTGGTGGGACTGGCGGCTCGAGTGTTGGGTCCCATTAGTCCAGTAGGGGTCCCATCGGTAGTGTTGGTGGTCATCCCCTGATAGCAGCTGACTTGTATCGCTTATCGGCGCCATTGAATTGTATGGTTGATGACCTCGTGCAGGGGACTGGCTTGATTCCACTCGAATTCTGGTGCGTCATTCAGCAAAGACAGAGGGAGTTCCCGTGGGATCTGACCGGCCTAGGCTATGGAAAATACAGCCAAGCCTATTGTTGCCTAGCTTTATGGTGAATGCATAGTTTTGTTACCGGACGCCTTCGTGTACGTTTGCTCACATCTACGTATACAAGCAAATTGTTTATTGCGTTCGCGTGTAATCTGACGATCCGACTTCAATTTTCATCCATGGCCAATATCAGTGGTGACTGATAACTGCACCCCTCCTGTGTCCCGCTATTCACTGTATTGAAAGATTTTGATATTTTTATAATCATCTCACCTACTAAATGAAAATCATACTAGATTGAACGCACTACGGGGCTTATAATAAGTAGAAAAATCTGAATGAGGTAATAATACCACGAGTAGAAGGTTACATGAGCACGACATTAAATATTGTATCAGCTTACATAAAATTTGCACTCGTGAACTCTAAAGGCTTGCCTAGAGCCATGCACTTTTATATTTTTTTTAATGGCATCAAGAACGTTTGAGATTCATGGCCGTCGGTTCTGGGTGCCTAGATGTGATCTACCTCGCCTGCTATGCAGAGCCATGAGTTCGATCCCAACTCCGACGCCTATGTGTGTTTAGAACGTTCATGTTCTCCCTGTGGTCGCGTGGGTGTTTCCCCCCGGTGTTGTCCTGCACATTTAGAATCCACATGTGTTTCGAGTATTTGTCTGCTAGAAATGTCCACGTGATGATCATCCACTTCTATAGCAATAGGAGTTACCCTTTCTGGCAATAAAACAGTTGTGTCAAGATGTTAAAACACCAAATAGAATCCCTATTCAAGGAATCCTGTCAGCATTAACCACACATACTTGCGGTGAACATGCAAACAAAAATATGCTTAAAAAATATATGGATTGTCTTTGAAACTGATTGGTCTACATGTTAACCAGAAGTACGTGTGGTTAATGTAGACAGGATTCCTTGAATAAGAATGATGTTTGGTGTGTTAACATCTTGACACCTGTTTAATTGCCAGAAATGGTAAAACCTATTGTTATATTTTAATACTGCCAAGAAAGGTCCCATATTTTAAGCCACTTCGTTGAGCTATCATTTGTGATAGCCGAGTCGCTTCTGAAAAAGAGCTACATAGCTCAGTGGGCCTTAACATGGTATATAATATAAAAATAGAGTTTCATCTTTGTTTAGTAGTTTTGGAGGGCGAATACACCTGCTGTGATGGCACCCTCCACCAAATCCAGGCATCCCTTGATCTCCCTTCCCTCCTACCACGTGTCTCACCGCTGCAAGGTATCACTGAGATTCACGAGAACAAGCTGAATGGTGCAGTCCTGGATGAGGTGTAACAGAAGGCGTTAAGTACATTTGTGTGGTTCAATAAGCCATTGGCCTGGCTAATCAGAGGTCTGTGGAACAGCTAGCCCTCTATTTAAAAGGCAGCAATTTGGTCGGTGAGACAAGGGACTTGGCAATTTCATTATGCCTTTTCATTTACTATGTTTTAGTTACAATAATTAAAGTACTGTACATGTAAACATAGCTGTGTACAAGTATAAGTGAATCCTGTGGAAGGTATTTTAAATAAAAAAAATTGTTATATTACTTTCACATTTAAATGCATTTATATTGCTCATGGCAGTAAGGAATTAAAATATAACCAAGGTTCAATGCAATTGAAGGCATTGCCAAACTGTCTGCATTCTTTATTGGAATGTTAATTGTAGGACTAATTAATTTTCCTAAATTCACTCAAAACCTTCTTGAAAATAGGCCTTTTAAATGTTTCTCCTCAATATTACAAACGGCTGCTGCTTCCAATGCCGGAGTACAAGCATCAATTGTGTATTTAGAACACGGGGCAAATACGGGCATTTACGGGAGGGATTTTGTCCTGTATTTCCCTAAGCCCTCCTGGATGTAGTTCAATACCACCTCATCATTCATACGTGACAGAGTGCTCTCTCTCTCTCATTAGCCTCACATCGAGAACAACATCTCCCACAGCCGACCCTTAAGTCTACCCTGTAATAATATGTTATGATCTTATGTGTATACTTATACATTGCTTCTTTATGTTATGAACAATTCATGTGCTCTTAACATTGGTGTATTGCTTTGATAAAGGTTATTATGATGAAGAAACAGACTAATGAGTATGAATACATGTGTGTGAACTCAACATTTAATATCCTGCTCTCAAAACTCTATGACTGTCCCTTCATGTACAGTACATTGCACTTTACCATAAATATAATTACCTAATGTTTAAATATTTAAAAAAGCTATCTTGCCGGCATAGAAAGCAATAGTATGTCCACCTCGTTACTTTCCTTCCATACGCTATAATCTGTTACTGAAAATAATGTGATTTATTCAATCATATTCTGCACACCAACTTTAAGTGCTGCTGTGTTTTTGTCCACTGATCTATAAAGGCAAAACCACACTTGAAGCGAATTTCAAAAGTTCACTGGGTCATATTGTACAGAATCAAGCCACTCACACACCTAATTTCACTCTCTTTACTAATCCGTTTGGATAGATTCATGTGAAATGTTCATGCTACCTTAGCCTGTGTTTAAAATAATCCTGTAGTCATCATTAAGTAGCCCAATAATTGTCCATAAACGTGATGCACAACACAAACATGTGTCACGAAAGACTAAATTGAAGCGATTTCTCTAGACAGAGGCAATTCAACAGACATAAACACATATATTTATATATTTGTAGCCTGAAAACAAATTATAATACAGTAGATATGAAAACAAAATCAGTCTTCAATCACAACATTTTGCAGGACTCCCAGCATGCCGTGCAAGCTCAAAATCGCGCGCATATTCTGCATGCAGATTTGCGACAACTGTCAGCTCAGAGGAGGTGATATTTTGACAGTTGTAATTTACCTCACGTGGCTATGCACTTTTGAATCTAGATTGAAAAGTCACGTCTTTAGAACTTATTTTTGCGTCTAGTTTGTTGTCCTTCCCCGCGCTAACTCCGATTACCTCGCACGGTCGGCTACGTATGGTGCGAAATAAGTTAAATATGCGTACGTACGTACGCGGTATATGCACAAGATTTATTTAATACACAGCATGCTGTGGGAGTGATAACGGTTCCACAGTCGGAGCCCCACAGGTGAGATGCACATGGCTTGGATAAGCAAACAAAGTCCAGAATCCGAGTCGAAAGCACCTGCCACTGCAGACATTTGCTACGCCTGAGTTTCCTAACACTACCTCGAGATCTCATATGGGCAACTTTGTGGTACAAAGAACGGAGGAAAATAGGAAAGGTGGGGCCTTTACTTACGAGGAAAAAGTATAGCTCAGTAAATTGGGATTTAATACTTCTATTGACGAGGAATGTACACACACACTCGCCATCACGAAATGTCAATGAAACACCATTTAAAGCAAATACATTACCCTATAATTTATATTCAGAATGCACTCGTATACTATTTAGTCAAACAATAACCACACTCCGTCAATATAACTGAACTCCAAACCCAAATTTTTGCTCTTTTCGCAACAACAATCAAATCACGAGC
Source organism: Lampetra planeri (assembly GCF_965212315.1). Classification (NCBI taxonomy): domain Eukaryota; kingdom Metazoa; phylum Chordata; class Hyperoartia; order Petromyzontiformes; family Petromyzontidae; genus Lampetra; species Lampetra planeri. Next base: position 12,290,415 of record NC_136118.1, on the reverse strand, counting down.
CATCGACACTAATCAAGCTATCGACAGATATTTCGCCATCGAGCACATCATCGATGCCGACTCCCGCAGGTCGTCTCCAACCTGTGTTTCGCTGGTAATTATATCCAGCATCGCGGGGCAAAACGTCGTATTCAAATTGTAAATGTTGTGGATTTGCTCTCCAACACACCGGTGGGCTGAAGTAGTAAACTAATTAGCGCGTTGTTTACGTGACAAACCTTACTGGCTGTGTCGGGTGGTGGAGGGTTACGACGCATTTATGCTTACGCGATCTAACCCAAAAACCTTTACTATGAATAATATTGGTCGCAAAAGCCTATTTGTAAACAGGGGAAACGTTACACTTGCTTCCACCTCCCAGCTCATTCTGACGCATCAACAGAAGGCTTTTCAGGCAGTTAGCGATGAGCGGTCCAGGTGCGATTGTGTAGTCGCACCTAGAGCCCCCTTTGGGGGAATTTTTTGCAGACGCCTCTGACTGAGCCAAGTAGGTGGCATGACCAATTTTTCATTACCGGGCAGTGTCACCCCATCCTCTCTCCCAACCCCGATCATGATATTTCAATTTTTTTAGCTTGCTCTTTGGTGGTATTTGCACATGCCTGAACACGAGCCGAATTGAGGAGAGACAATAAATCCTGTAAAATGGGATGCAATTGTTTTCACTGAAGGTGCTCCGTTTCCAACCACACCTCCTAAGGGGAGTGTGGAGTGTCACGCTTCCAACTTATGTAGCCCGCGTGCCCAGCCACCGCATGCCCAAGCAGCTTCTGCTCAGCCGCCAGATAGATGGGGCTAAACGGGTGCGGCAAGGGCGAGAGAAGAGATGGACTGATGTCGTACAGATGGGTGTAGAGTTCATTGCACTTGCCCGGTGACCAGTACCGGCGATGTCAAGATCGGCCTCTGTGGGGGAGGTTTGTGAGGGATGCTGCTGGGGAGTTGGAGGCAATTCGCCCTCCAGCAACAAGGGAGGGCAGAGGAGCGACGTTCGCAATAAACGAGCGGAGCGCCAGGCAGCTGAAACGCAAAGAGTTGGCACAGTAGGGAGCGCAGTTGGTGCATCTGCCAGTCATCTCAGTCAGTCAACCCCTGGCACCAGAGGCGTAGCTAGGGGGGGGCAGGGGGGTACATATGTCCCCGGGCGCCAAGGTAAAGGGGCGCCAAAATGAGGCTTACAACGTTACATGATAACTTATTGCGGCGGGCACGGCAGCCTGAAACTACCTCACAAATCTACACCTCAACCTAAAAGTTATATATCCCGCCACGCACAGCCTACATGTCATGTAATTACATTTTGGTACGCGCGCCTATTAAGAACTTACATGGAAGAACGTCCCAAACAACAGACAGGCGCAGTCTTTCAGCCTTAGTCACTGGCCTGTTTTTTGGTGGCGGAAACTACGACGGCCTGAAACACGCTGGAGTGCACGATCAGAAGCTGTTAAAGCTATCTTTGAAGGACTGGATGAACTAGTAGGGCTGCTAGACAAATTATCGGAGGACGTTACTATGACGCCTGAAACCAGAAGTGATGCAGAACAGTTACAGGCATGCGTATTAAATTTTTACTTCATAGTTTTATTACATTTCTGGAATGTCATTCTTGGAAAAATTTATCGTGTTCAGAAGCGCTTACAGGATCCTACTATGAATTTCAAGGAAGCAACAACTGATCTTGAATTTTTGGGGCATGAATTTGTCAAGCTTCGTGATGATTTGAGCCAAGTTGCTGTAGAAAACGCCAAAACAAGATGCACAGCCTGGGGGATCGATGTGGACAGAAGAATTAGGCGACGTCGGAAGATGCCAGGAGAACTGGCAAGAGATGCAGGACTTTCAGAAGAAGAAGAAATTGTGCGCGTTATGAAGAGCGTATTTTATCGACTTCAACAGGAGATGTCAACACGGTTTTTACGACTAAAAGACCTGAACACAAAATTTGGATTTCTGCTGGACGTCAAAACGCTTCTATCCGACACAGATGTCGATGCAATTCGTCGAAATTGCACAGATTTTGGAAATTTCTATGACACCGGCATCAATGGCCACAAACTTTTCACAGAAATTGGAGATTGCAAAATGCTGCTCAGTAACCGGAATGAAGTTCTACCAGAAACTCCTATGGATCTTCTTGGTTTTATTGTGTTTTATGGAGACGACATATTTCCGAATTTGCGAATTTCACTGCAATTTTTATTAATAGCAGTTTCAATTGTAAGCTGTGAGCGGTCGTTCAGCAAATTGAAACTTATTTTGTCGTATTTGCGGCTTCAATGGGACAAGATCGTCTCAGCGATCTTGCTCTTCTTAGCGTTGAAAGAGACACATTGGAAAAAACTGATTTTGATTACGTGATTGACCAGTTTGTAACAGTGAAATCAAGATAAATTAATCTATTGTAGAATATGTCAAACAGTCTACGACAGTGACTGAGTGAGCCATGTAATATCATTTCTATAAATTTGCTTCTTTAAATACAATGTTTCATTAAAATTATAATTGTTATTCCTTATTCGATGTAATAGGAAAATGTGATTAAACGGGGGGGGGGGGGGGGGCGCCAATTTTATAGTTCGTCCCCGGGCGAAAAATATCCTAGCTACGCCTCTGCATGGCACCGGCGTCTGTTCCGTGACCTCCTGCCAGCGGGCCTGCAACACTTCACGTGGCCTCAAAGAGCACCTAGCGTGGCACCAAGCGCCGTGGTGACGTTACCGCCACTATAATGGTGAATGGCGGCTGTTGTTGTTGCCGTTACTTCTAGCTGATAGACAAAGGCGAAGGGAGTTTGGCAGAGTCCCGTCGTGTGGTAAGGCGAACACGGCCGGGTCAATGTGCCGATCCCAGCGACTGTGGTGCTCGTACGCCGGACGGGACAGCAACGGTGGAAGAGAGTTTTTTTTTTTATCTCTCAACCATTCCGTCATATGCACTTCAGAGACAAGACTGTCCCCGATGTTTGCCCTTTGCAAAAACGATTGCGTGCTGCTGCGAATTCGATGTACAGCTCTCCGACCATGGAGTTCAATACTAACCATTCACAAAGTCTAGCCCTGTTCCACAAATTAGTTGTGTCTTAACTATGCGCCTACAATTGGCACGGTTGGCTTCGTACGGTGTGAAGGAAGATCAATAAACAGACATACAGATGCCGTCGTCAGTGCAACACCACTGGATTCTCTGCTCACTCGATCCCTCCGCACTCATTTATTTGCCTCTCTCTCCCTTCTTCCACCTCACCGTTACACGTCCCCGCATCTTGTCCCTGTCTCTGCTACCCACCCCCCTGATGTGCTGTGAATCTTAGCAGAACTCATTAGGTAATTGGCATCTCTCTGCATGCAAATACAACACGTGCCCGGCAATTTCCACAGCGCGCACCTGATGCCCCATCCAGAACAGAAGCACGTGGCCTGCCTGCCACTGCTGAGCAAGGGTGCCCACCTGCGCCATTGCCCACCACTCCTCGACCTTGCCACACAAGCCTACGGCCTTTACAATTCAATGCAATACATTTCACTTTCACACAGCGTTCTTCGTACACCGTCATCCGGGATTGCTTCACTGGGAATAGTTTAAAATTATAATCCGATCAATCACGATCAAGGATAAAGGTAATTCCAAATTTATTTTTGTGATTTAAATAAACGATTCAGCTGCGCCTGATTTGCCTTGGGATGGAGTCCCAAAGGCAGGCAGCATAATAACTCAAGGCCCTTTGCCCCTGCTGCTTTAAAACAACTTCTAGGAACCACCAAACGTTCAACATTCACTGATCTCAGGTGTGAACGGAAGCATAAAATGCCAACAGTTACTGTACATATAAAAGCCCAAACCCATAAAGGGCCGAATGAGTCGTAAGTGTAACTTTGAAATCAATCTTCTTGGTTCTTTCGGTAAAGTCACGTAGAATGGAATCCTGAATTTAACAGGAAGCCAGTGCAATTGTTTAAGAAACGGATGAATGTACTGTGAATGAGGCGTGCAAGTAAGCACTCTGGTTGTGACATTTTTAACCAATTGGAGGTGCTGTAATAAATAAATAAAATGTATACAGTTGTGTCTAGTGATGTTTTTTTTTATATTGTTGGATGACAACGGAGGTGGTTGTTTTTTATGTGAGGGGCTGGCCACATCTCCTTTATCACACGACCATTGAGCCCATTTACAAAGAATGGCCACACACAGACGACACACACACACTTCAAAAACAGCGAAAGCCATCTAAATTTTACCATTTAAAGTGAGGTTTTTGTGACGGGGATAAAATTAAAAAATTATCCTGCAGTATCTGAAAACCTCAAAGCAGTTTCAAGACGTGTGCTTTCAAAACATGGGTCTAGCAGTAGAGAAGCTCACGTCGCGTGGAAACTGATCATTCACCGAAATGGTCACAGTTTCACGAGAGCACGGCCTAGATGGGGGGATTGCCACGTCTATCATTCTGACATTTCACAGCGTGAAGGCATCACTGGGAAAACGTATTTTTCTGTCGCTCATTCTTGCAATCGCAAGCACTTGCGATTAGCATGGTTGGCTACGTACTGTGCGAAAAAAGTTCAACATACGTACACGCATAACCCAAACACTGTTGTACAACAACACCCTGAACCCACTCTCTGTGTATCCATTATACAGTATTTCGAACGCCTTTCAAAGCAATGCATCTCTATTGTACTCGAAAAATGCAATAAACATGCCCAAACCTGTTGGGATTCACGTAATCGTCACGAACATGTGAGCGCACGAGAGGATTAAAACATCTGAAAATTCACTTGGATGTTATCATCTATAACCATGTCGCTGTCCATGCCGCATGCTTTCGCCGTATTTTGTTGAGAGATGGGGAAATTGAGTGAGACAAGCAAAATGTATTCTCCGTTTGTGTGTTGAATGTGGACGCATCGCAATGACATTGGGGTTCCCCAGATCACCGCTAGACCGAGCACTTCGGTCTTGTTTGACCACAGTGTCCCCGGTGAAAGTGTCTGGCCCTTGTCTATCGCGTATTGCATGCGGAATCGCATGCAGTACGTGCAGTGCTCTTCATATTGCATGCGGAATCGCATGCAATATACGATAGACAGCTCATTATCCCCGGCTTTATACCACACAGCTTGTGAAAGCGGGCCCGAGGGTTATCGGTGGAAACGTCAGCGCTACAAACTTCAGTAATGAATATGCCATTATTTCTGGATTGTGGTAAAGCCATAAAAGGTGCTGCACGTGGCACGGACCAAAATGGTCACATTTTCTTCTCACTCCCCACCATTTTAAACGTCAAATTAATCTCAGTTTTCTAAGTACTGTTTTATTACTATGGCAATTTTATAAAGGTAGTATGTGTGGCTATTATTTTTGTACATTCTATTTTCTCAGCATTATAAATGGTGCAGGATGCAATGAGACTCAGCTCTGGGTGGATAGAATTCCCTGATGTAAGCATCAAACGGGCAAAGATGTTTAGATTATTTAAAGCAGAAAAAAAACTGATATTAGTTGAGACCACCAGGGCAATTTTGGATGCCAGGGTTAATGTGCTCCCGGATAATTTGACCCAACTTAATACGTGCAGTGCTCTTCACTGATTCCAACCTACTCGAAACGGGCCATAATTTGTGGCTGACATAACTGCAGATTAAATTACCCTCAACGTAAAATATAAATCGCTCCATCTGAGTTAACACAGAACTGTACATTGAATATAGTCTCACTGCCTTTGCGATGGTTTTGATGGTTTGTGCAAATTTGATAGGTTCAGTCTTGGGAGAATTATTTTTTTATATATTGAGGCACACAGAAAAAGACTCGGTAATTTTGGCGCAAGGTGCTTTGTCTCGTGAGGTGAGCGCGTGTTGAAGTTTCTCGTCCCTCGCTCGGTGAAGCCACATGTATAATATTCAGGACCTGATAAACTGTCATCTCATGCCCCCTTGGCAGCCTGGGGATAGGTTTTGCACAAGTTTCACAATGGTGCCATTTAGAGAATGGCGCTAAACGCGTCAGGCTGAAGCAGCGAAACGGTGCGTGGCCGTGCCCCAACCTCATCAGCCTTTGTCTTTGTGAGGTGACCATCGATGGGCGACAAGCCAGATCCTTTTTCAAGATTTGCGAGTTCCTCAAACAATCCAACCTAGACAGGCACGATACTAAATGCAAAGGGCAGACCCCCATCCTGAAATGTTACATTGGTGCGTATAATATTTTACACGCTTAGAAAACGACTCCACTGCTGCTGTAAAGACCCAAGCGCCTCTGTGAACTGACAAGTTGGTGAGCTTCCGCCCAGCCTTACACGCTGCCAATTAGATTATGGAGCACCCTGCCTGCTACAGAGAGCCAGCCCACAGCCAGTCGTGAGCAATCTACCGACCCGCGTAAATTACCCTGCGCTCGCAATGATGACTCCATCAGCTATGGCGAGGGTTATGGAAAGAGAACCCTGATTGTGCCTTGCGCCAAGGTAGGTGATTTTTTTTGGAGAGAATGATGATAGGGCACCACTGTTTCTTGGCCAGCTGCAATGCGTGTGGCAAAGGCCGCAATAATACCACCAGTATATATGTATACATATGGACGAAGTGCATACATGCACTTCTGTTAATGTGCCAAGAGTAAACAGAAAAATAATGCAAGGTATAGGCCAATGCAATATCACAAAAAAATATTCCCATTAATGTTTCCAGTTATTCCATTGTTATCATTTAAATAGAATCCTTCGAAAAAAAATGTGTGGTTTATCTGCATTTCTGCTCAAAGACCAGCTATAAATTACATACGGCCAAGGCCAATATTATAGGGTAAGGAAATGCATTGCTGACATAGCATTTGTAAACTGATGAGGCATTGCCATCATTCTACTGTGTGGGATTGCGCAGTTGTGCTATATGGCTCTCTGGCGGTTGTGTTGTATGGCTCTCCGATGTGTTCTTGGTTTTTGTCCAACCTGAAAACACATCAGAGAGCGATTCGCATCACGTCTTCCCCAAGTGGTCTCGCTATGTAACATGCATTGCATTTCACAAAAAACAAAAATGTTGTTGATATTTGGTGACAGCGAAGATTTGCAATATTAAAACAACTTAACATCTCCCTTTTGGGTAAGCAATTCAAGTGTTCATTGAGTTTAGAATGATGATGTGCTTCAGATAATTAATAGTAGCAATAATTCTCAGCCAATCTAAATCAGAATCAGAATATGTATTTATACTGGAGGAATCCGATGAGCTGTAAAGCTCTTTTCCACTGAACGAAAGAAGCCCCCTGTCCCCCGTGCTGTGTCATTTCCGGGAGTTGTTTTACCATACTTCACCAAGTTGTTCAGTGCAGGATGAATCAGATATCACTCATCACTGATGTTAGCTGTGGCCGGGAATTGAACTTAGCGCACAGCATTTCTAGTGCAATGCCATGACCACTGTGACATCGCTGCCCCCAAAACTACATACGTCTGCTTGAAGTTCGATTGAAAAAAAATTACTCATATTTCTATGTTTTATAATTACTATTACTCTTAAATAGTGTGTCAGAGCAGTCCTGAAAATTTGTAATTTACAACTTCCTGAGTTGCGGCCACTACGTCTGCAAATTTGCGCGCGTTACAAATTGAACTATTATTATTATTAAACAGTGACAAAAATCGGCCGGTTATTTGAGGAGTGAAATTCTCATTCGCTGACAATAGTAATGTGTAAACAGCATACTTATTTTGTTTTCAGCATATGCTAACACGTTTTCAACAGCTTACCTACACCCATAATTGTCTCGTGTGTCAGAATTAGACAAGTATTGATCTGCTGCGGCCTTGCTTGCTGCCAGAAGCCAAACAAAGGAATATGCGTGGATGTTTAAAGCCATAACAAAACATCAGCGCGCCTCACATTCCCCACCCTAGACACATTAACGTCAGTAAGTAATAACTCTGAGCTTATAAGCAGTATAAAGCACAATATTTCGGTGAATCATGAAGCACATTTCAGAAAAATATATAAGGAGTTTTCATGCCCTTCGAGTCGTAACTATTTTCATCCCCATTAGCTGCTGCACAGTCGAACACGGCATGCATCCAAATGCTTGCCGAGCGCGTGGATTGTGCGGAAGCTACTATCACGCGGGTTTCAGAAATCATTCGACAGCCCCTGCACACTAATAGTACTGCAAACAGTGATAATTGTAAGGCTATCAATGCTCTTGATATGCCTAAGATTGTTGACCTCATATTCTCAAATGGCAGGAACATTCGTCGTGTGATGAGCTATGCTAAAGACATGATCAGTAGCTGCCACTTAGTGTATCAAGGATTAACTCGGGCTGAGTGATTCCCCGCTGTCGTTCACATCAGAGTGATGCTTAAAAGGGGAGTTCTCCAAGATCAGCTTTGTCAAAAAACGAGAACAAACGAAAATAAAGCAAGCCCAGAGGCAAAGATGGGAAACATCTTTTGAAGATGTTTGCTCTCTATATATAATGATATAAACACACATACAGTTAATTTTATGTAATTATACAAACGAATGAAAATTCTTAAACAAGAACGAATTGTTGAAGTTAATTGAAATGCAGTGTTTCTCCCCGGTGACCAGGAGGCCTTAATGGAGCCGATGATCGTGGCAATAACATGTATTAACGATGTGAGAAAGCGGCACAGGATTTACAGGCGCATTTGCGTTGCGTGTTGTTCTATCCCGACTTGCCGACTGGCGATCTTCCTGCCTGCGGATAAAAGAGGGCGGCCATCGTTTAGGTCGAACGAAATGTCACGTGCAACGTGCCACGTGAATTCCCCACAGCACTGATACAGGACAATGTTTGAATTAAAAGTTGCAGACTAAGAATTGTGAGCAACGACCTGGGTCTGGTTCGGCTAAATAATGCAACTAAATGTATGTGTGTTGAACTTCTTACGTACCGTACGTAGCCAACCGTGCCAATCGAAATGGGACGATGCCAATAAGTCAAATGTCAAATCAGTGAAAGCACCAAGCCACGATAAATTATGTACTGGAAGACATTTTTTAACATGACCACTGGCCGCCTGCTGACCTCCAGGTTTTACCCTCTGACCTCGTGAAGCAACAAACCCCCCCCCACACCACCACCTCCGGAACCACGCATCTATCTAAACCACGTGGTACAATAACGTGCATGATGACATCGATACGTAGTAGGCCCTGCCATGCAAATGCCTAATATTTGGCTGAAGGCGCTGGTTAAAGAAACCAAAGCGATCCTCACTTTTAAATAACACGCTCGTACCGTTTTGATTGGTTTCTATCTCTCACACGGTTACAGACAAAATAGTGACAAATAGAATAAATGAGGAGATGTTTCACAGGGCTATACCAATGCCAAAAAACACTCGTTTTCTAGCATCACCTTCCTGCCGTGCAATGACAATAATGCTTTGTTGCTTACTAAAAATGAATGTTCCTTAAAATGTACCACGATAGGTGAAAATTGTTGCTCAGGAATCATCTGTGCACCCAATACTAATTATTTCCGAGCGTGAAGTGAGACATTAACGGCAACGCTGCAGCACTATGCGATTGACCTCTTTTAAAAGAATGACTTGCTTTTGCGCCGTAACACTGAATGTGCGAGGATTCAATTAGTCGGCGGCGCTGCGCGTTGCTTGCAGGGTTTTCCTACGGTGTCTAAAGTACGCCAGAGGATACTTTGCGAGAATCGCCAGCTGCTGCGTCCTACTTTCTGTACAATTTACTGCGCACAATCAAGCCCCCTCGTACACTTTGTCTCAAAATAAGGGCCCAGCGTACGCGTGAGGCGATATTTCCTCCGTAAAATAAGCCGACGCTTCTTTCAGGTAGTTTAACACGTGTGCTTTCGCGACCAATATCACCCAAAAAAAATCTATATTTTTGGGGTTACGAGATCTAACCCCGAAAACCTGTATTATGGATTATTTCAGGTAGAGAGAGTGTGTGGGGGGGGAGGGGGAGCCCCCTACAAGATGCTCCTTAAAATGTAATTTACTGCAATGATCTTTTAGTACTTTATGACCTTCTGGGCCATATTTCTTTCATTTCCTGCACGCCACAGTAAAACAAGCTTCATAATGACTAAGCCCTTCAGGATGAATAAATCCGCTGCTGAGTTGCAGTGCTGTGCCACAATTACTGGCAGCAGAGAGCAAGCGGCTGCTTGGAGGCAAAAGGGGAAAACTCAATTAGTGCACTGTATATTCAAACAGAACACACATGCCTAATCTAATACACAATATCTGAAATGAAATCTCTCAAGTGAAATGTACTTATTATACACAATAGTATGCACATCCGTGTTTGCACGACTGATGATTTATTCTTAACCCCTTGAACGCTAACATTGTGCTGTCAGACTTGCTTGGAAAACGTTTTCGTCCAGGGTTATCTGTGAGCAAACTCTTGACTTAAGGTACCATGTATATCGTTTACCACGTGTTTCAAGACTCACGTGGAAATATTTGAAATTACGCTACACTTTTGCAGGCTTATTACAAGAAGCGTGTTTTTTTAAAGCATTACTATACACAGACCATCGCAGGATAAATATTATTGCATACACACTCTTTATTAAAGAGCATACGTCTCCCAAAACAACGTGAATCACAATTGGTATCGCTGGCATACCTCATGGCACGAAGATTTGTGTTGGCGTCTTGCCTCTCGCCACATTCGCAACCTACAACGTCTGTGATGGCATTCTTCTCCTCGTTTCCAATCTCCTTATATCAGAACGCTTTGTATCCCTTCGGCAGTCTGCACAGTCAGAAAAAAATACAGCTACTCACAACTTGCAGTCATACTCATTGACACCAACCAATCTTAAAACGTGATTGAGGACCAAATTTCGGTATTTCACACTGTCTCTCGTCAGTTAATTCATTCACTCATTCATATTTACACACAGGAGAGGGCTCCTCTTATGCACGTTCGTAGTATCTGAGGCTCCTATTACTCACCGGAGCTTTGTGGTTTGCAAAAAAAATCTGTCTACGGTCCGCCTATGCTTCCCATTAGCCCTGATTATGTGTGAATTTCCCATCCTGCTTTGCAGACTGGCTTGGTTTCTCAGAGATAACAGGAGTCGTGTGGAAAATTCATCCTTTTATCCACAATTTTTCTCATAATAATTCAAGCTTATATAGCACCATTCATACAACTCAAGGGCCATGTTTAAAAAAAAAACAGATGTTTAGCTTTGGATAGCATCGACTCACCGAAGTGTGTTTCAAATCGTGTTTAAAATTAAAAAAGAGGGGTTTTGTTTAATGATAACACTGGTCAACACACTTTTTCTGGCATAAGGTATTCCAACGGTCTTAATGTAATTTTGGGGTGCCGATTCCAAATCTGGCATCAGTTTTTGTCTATCACATCAAGTTTTTGAGATAACAAATATTGCATTTTCAATAAAAATTGCAGAAGAAAAATATTAAATAAATGTGGATATATAATTAAAATGATATTATAAACACACTATCCTAAAAATACAGCACCATATTTTAACACTAGAGCAGTCACTGACTCGCAACAACTTGCAATCATAAGTGACAGAGTTAATTTCTGGTAAAATGGGGTATGCCGAGAGCATAAACATGAGATGTGATAGAGCAAATATGAGATCAGATTTGGAATCAGCACCCTGAAATTAGTCTAAAACAGCTGAAAAAGTCCAGGCCAGAAAAAAATGTTTTATTTTTGTTGACCAGTGTAATTGACCTCCGATAGAAGGGAGTGGGGTGGAGAGGACAGCCACGAGGAGTGTTCACAAGGCCCATGGTGCCAGGCCGCAATGGCCCAGCAAGGCTCGGTTTTGATTCCTCATCATCATCTCAGAGGCATCACACAAGCTGTGTGAAGGCTCCCTGATCTGTCTGGTAGCTATGAAGGCCTATAAAAGAGACACAGGGCCAACTGAAAGGGGGGTGAAAGATCAAAGAGGCATGTTTTATATTCTTGGGTCTTTCGGTAAAGTCACGTAGATAGGTTCAAAGACGTGACTTTACCGAAAGACCCACGAATATGAATTCCTGCAGTCACGAAAGCTTTAAGTCCAGGCGTGTTTTAAACAACAACATTTAAATTGTAAGGGATGAGCAAGAGTACTGAGCGGATGATTTTAATGAAAAAAAAATAGATGTTTGGGTTCTTTAAAGACGCCTGTGAGAAGCTGTTTTAGCAGTTCCGTCAGATTAGGGCAGGGGGGTAGGGGAGCAGAGGGGGGCAGGGGGGGGGAAAGCTCCCCTCCATCGCCACCTGATGAAAACTCAGCAGTCCTAAATTCGTGATGGCCATCTCAGCCTTTCCTCGTGCACATCGAGAGTGATCACGAGAGCGGGATCTGTGATTGATAAAAAAAAATTTTGTGGTTTCACGCTTCAACACACCGGTGGGCTAAAGCAGTGAACTATTTGTCTTTTGTCAACGTGACACTTTTTTACTGATTGGCCGTGTCGGGTGGTGGAGGGTTACGACACATTTATAAATAACGCGATCTAAACCCAAAAACGTTGATTATGAATAATATTGGTCGCGAAAACCTACGTGTTAAACAAAAAAATCACATTGTTACCGCTCATTTTATTTAGCATCTGTGTTTTGTTGAAAGTTGTTTCAGCATTGAACGTGTTGTGCACTACTCCCCTTTAAAAAAAAAAGAATCACGTGTGATTACATGGGGAGTTCTGTGCCCGTCCGTTTAACATGCAGAAGAGCAACACTTGCAGCCAGATTACACGGTTGGCTACGTACAGTGCAAAAGGAGTTCAACATACTCGCATGCTAATTGTTTTGAAACGGGTATTTGGCTGTTATAAATGTCCACATTGATAAGCCACTTCGTTGAGCTATGATTTGTGGCCAGGTGGCTTCTGAAAAAGAGCTTAGTTGGCCTTACATGGGAATAAAACATTGCTTAGTTTTAATACCCACATTTCACTGTTGCTCATTATGGAATGTGCTCGTATTATCGTAGGGTTGCCACCTGTCCAGGTTTTTCCAATATCTTTCTGTTTGAGGTAGCTATTAGACTTCCTCGGGTATTAAAATACATTAAAGCCCCAGTGTTTTGTCACTTGTGTAACAACAATAACGCATCGCTCAAGACAATGAATTTACATGGAGTTCTCCCTTCTGCTACAGTGAAATGTTGACATATGTCCCGATTTTTTGTTACCTAAAATATCGCAAACCCAACTTACTATTTCCATGTTTACAAATGCTTTCTAGCGCTCACCGGTGCTTACCGCAAGGCTGAATCGAACACACTGCGCGTTCGCGTCCTTGCGAATTCCATTCCTGACTAATGGTGCTCTCTGCAGCGAGCTCTAGATTACCTTGCCGCCTCGAGGCTATTCTATAGATTTGGGATTCCTGTTTGTATGGGGCAACATAATTACCTAACTGCATGTGTGGTTCAAAAGAGCCCTTCAGGTGTGTGCGCACAGCTGGGTGTGCTCGTCATGTGATGCGCCCGGGGCGCTGTCGACACCAGCGCCAGGCTTTCCCCGACTGCCACGTGAACCCCCGAATGATGTGCGCATGAGGCCTGAACCACCTCTTCCAGGCAATTGTGTTAAGCGCTACTAACAATGTCGATCACGTTCCCACCCCCCCCCCGCCCAGTTTACCTACCACTGAAGTTTGTCTCATTCATAATAGTTTTTTTTTGGGGGGGGGGTGGATCGCGTAAACATATAAAACAGTCTGCATCAGCAGTAGGCCATGCTTTCCCACCTGAAGACGGCCGCTTGTGTTGCGCCCGAAACTTCTTCATTTTTTTACTTTTTATCTACGTGACTTTACCAAAAAAAGAGTATGAATCCTTGCAGTCACGAAAGCTTAAAATCTATAATATATAAATGTGTCGTTAAAACCCGCCACCACCCGACACAGCCAACCAGTAAGGGTTGTCACGTAAACAGAACATGGCCAATTCGTCACTAGTACAGCACACCGGTGTGTTGGAGAGCCAAGCCACAACATTTACAATCTGATCATTCATGTGCATTTTAGTGGCTGCGTCAGGTGGACTGTCGCACCTCCGATTAGCTCGGTTGGCTACGTACGGTGCAAAAGAAGTCCACCGTGCATACGTGCATCACTATCTCTTTCCCTCACACTATCTCCCCCCATCTCCATGAGCTTCTGTGTCCCACCGATGTATTTAAGCACCATCTGGCTTACCTCTGCTCAGTTCCTTCACAGATGGGAGACAGAGAGAGAGAGAGACACACACAATCGCAAGGCAAACAGTGAGACAAGGACACGAAACAGAGACACGTGGAGAGACACACAAAGAGGAGTGAATGCGGACAAAGAGATGGACATGGAAACATGTGGAGGGTGACCCAAATACAGAGGGACAATGAGACACAGACAAGGAAAAAATACAGAGACAGAGAGAGAGAGTGAGAGAGCAATACACAGCAGGGACATGGAGAAAGACAACCGTAGACGCAGGGGGCGAGATACCCATCAACAATGAGACGTGAAGGGTAACAAATAGCCATGGCGAGAGACTGAGAGACAGACGGAGCGATGCAAAGACAGCGAGACACACGGAGACAGACTCAGATGCAAAAGGAGATGAGGCAAGACGCAAGGAGACACGGAGAGTGATAACCACAGGCAGGCATTTGCCCATTCCTCACTGCCAGTGCACTGCACACTGCAATTTATGACTTCTTGATTTTTATGATGGCAGTGCCCACGCTAAACATTTTAGGAGGGCACTTGCCGAGGCTTAAGTATACTTTTCTTTTCAGCTATGCTGAGAAGCAATGGAACCATAACGTACGATGCATCTGTTGACCATTTGTTGACCATTTTTCTCCAAGTTCTGCCATCAAAAAGTTTGGAAGCCTAATGCAATCTCTGCAACATCACAGCACATGCTCGAGCTGGAAAGATTAAGGCTGCAACTGTGGAAACATGTGCCAGCTGCTCATTGTAAATGATCTCTCACAGTGTGTATCTCCTCTGATGCCGGCTCCCACAATGATGAAGAACTAAAAGCTACTTTGTCAGTCGAAGAAAAAAAATATGTAACTGGTACGAAAAAAATACAACCTAAGAAAATCCCTCTTGACACATTTGGATCTAAAGCGCTGTGGCAGTATGTGCTGTTGGGTAGATTTCGAGCTTTCAGTGCCAAAATTGTATTAAATTACGGCAACATTATTTGTCATAATGCACAAACATTTTTAGAAGCGTGCAAATAATTTTTCAAAAAACCTCGCAACTGAATGCTGCCTTGGATACAAGAGTGTCCATATACAATAGTGTAAGTTAATTTCACTATCTGCCATCTTAATATGAAATATAAATCTAATACGGTAAGTTTCACTTTAGTTTTTGCTTCACATATTTGGGAGTCCGCCTTCTTGGCTGTAAATGCAGAAAGTTGTCACGGCAGATACAAAGTTCACAGGGGTGTACAGTATGTAAATAGTTTTATTATCTTTTAGATATTTTTTACTCAAGCTGCATGAGTGCGTTTACAAACAGACAGCTACGATTTTTTTTTTATGTAAGCATGGCCAACGGGAATGACACACGGGGTAATGCAGAAAATAAAACAATTTATTCATTCCAACGGCTTTGGTTTATTTAAATTTATATTTTACTGCAACCTTTTTTTCATGAGAACTTTGTAATGTCCCTCATATCTTAGCATCACCTCCTTCAAAACTACAAACACTTTTTTTTCACAACGTGCACGAATTATGGTTTATTTTGTGTTTATTCCACTGAATGTTGGCATAAAGCAATAAAAAGCACCGTTCAGAGATATTATTTCAATATGTTTTGGGGAATCTTATGACACAACAAAGTAACTGTGGTTGCTTTTTGTATTTTGCACAAATGTCTTTGTGAAAAGCCGTACAGTATTTAAAATACTGATTTATTTATTTTTTATTGAATACGTGCTCCCATGCTACATATGACCGTTGGAAAAAGTCCATCCATTCTCGTGGTCCGAAACTTGTCGTGTGAATTCAACATTCTGATTGCTGGGACAAGCCTCCCCATAGAATGACCACTTTCAACGTACGGACCGCAAGGTGGGGTGGCTATGCTTGCCGGTAATCCAGCACTGTGGAGGGCAAGTGTTTGGTGGATCGCTCAAATGTCATGAAACCCCCTTCCCAAGAGCGTCAACGTCACCGTACCCTGGCTCGCCAGGAGATGGCAGGACAGAGAGCGGTTTAATCTCCATACGTTTCCATTCGTACAGGGATTGAGTGTTGCCTCCATATTGCGTGAGTGTGTTTTCTCCGAGTGCTCTGGATTCCTTCCACGTGTCTAAAGACTGTACTGATGGAGCTGGACAAACATCCCAAGATAGGGCCACAGAGCCTGGGCAATTGTTGGCTCCAGTTCTGGCTGCCTTGCTGCTTGTCTGTGGGTTTCCCGCACGACTGAATTTGAGGAAAACTGTGCACGTTACACATTTGTAACTAAATTGTAACCGTTGACTCCCTGCAGTTGTGCTAATATCACTAACCGCTGCTGAGTTTATCCCTGTCCTGAATTTTAAATCACAAACGTCTGTTCATGAGCTGTTTCTGTTTGTACTCAACCACCGCCACGCGCCCAGACTAAAGCAAGTATACACAACACGTATACTGTGTCCGTACACTCACAGGGAAAGACAGGAGTTTAAAAGGTGTATGGGAATGTTATATTAATAATAGAAACTGTCTTGAACTTATTAACGTATGTAAACTTTTCATAGTCACTCATATCAATCGGTTTTTTTCATAGTTCAAATGAATACTCGGAACAGCTCATCTCTGTTGGTGGTCTTAAACCATAACATCAATGCAGGGATTTATGCATTGCATGATTGGTGTCTCATTATATAAAATAAAAAAAATCCCCTTTGACCACCCTGTGTGTACGAAAGCTTATTAGAAGCCCTCACCGAATAATTGATATACAAAAAATGGGCAAGGATAAATAAATGATAATATTTCATACTGCTAACAAAAACTCCCTGTGTTAATCAATCTTATTTAAACAGATGCTTTCACAATTTTCCCAAGTCAAGAAGAAAATGTTGTTCTTATTTAGCTGCCTATTTAAAAAAAAATAGTAACAATGCCGATTTAATTACAAATAATTGTCGAATTCACTACGTGTTGATTTATTTCCTTTCCAAACAACAAGATAATTGCAGGCTTTGTTTTGCGTAAAATTGTCACTTTTGCTTTCCCAGGCTTCAACAAATAGAAAGGTGTGGGGGGGGGTAATAATGGAGGGATTGTTCGCTACTAAGGCAGATGGTTTCCTGCCGAGGTCATTAGTCATGGGCCCGGGACAATGGATCGGAGACAGGCCTGGGCCATTTTGCTCATTGCAAACGGTGGGTGGCCCCAGTGCTGCTCGCTGGCTATCGATGCACGGGACCGATCTACTCACCCGCTTCCATCTGCCAAAGCCGTGACCTGCTGTTCCTACCTGCCTCCCTCAACCCACCACCACCACCTCCTCGCATTGCTCGAGAATATTTCGTAGATTCAGCAAGCACCCCCCCCCCCTTTCTCTCCCATCATCATCATCTTGCAGTGTACAATTTACACTCCTTCACAAACAACGCGACATTATTGCCACGTTTACAGAGCCCGTATTACACCCACATGCATAAATAATAACCTCGTGTGATCACCGATGCAATAGCAACGTTTGCATGGTGTGAATTGGGAATGTTAATGTTTTGCATAAGCCGAATTCTTAAAAATTAGCTACTCGGCATTACAATACTGTGCCGTACATGCATTATAATGACGTGTAATATGTAATTGATATGCGACAGAGTTTCTCAATGCATACGGTTGGCTTTATTGAAATACTTAATACATTATGTGTAATGTACTCCACTTCTGCAGTGCATTACACAGGGTATATTAATGGTATATTATTTACGTAAATGATGCACGTGATGCATATGGCAATTGATTTTAATGACAAATCACTTAGCAAAAGCTATAGTTCAGTAACCGGAGCACGACAGTAAGCGACTGTGTCTACAATACTGAACGTCTAGAATATGAAATGTGTTAATTTATCGGATGAAAATAACGCGTGCTTGCTTTTGAGTGTTACACCCTCGACTTCTTTTTTACATGCACAGCAAGTGGCATTTGTACAAGGTGAGTTGCTCTTTCTGTGGCCTGAATTTATCCATTTCTGACGCTTTCAAAAATTTGAATGTAGCGTTTCCCTTAACCGCTCCACGGGTGTTATTAACTGGAGACACTTCTAAATCTGATGTAACGTGAAATGTTCTCGGCTCGAGGTTTTTGGGCGTGTTGTGTTTCTGTTACGCGTAGAATTTAGCGTAAAACAAACAATACACTGGGTGATGCCGCTGCAGTGGCAGCGTGTTCACTGCATACCGTGTCAACCCAGACGGTTTAGCCCTTATTCTTGTACAGGGCAATTGAGTTTTCAGGTCCATACGGCGTACAGCCGTTTTAATACGGGCACAAACATTTTTTTTGTCTATTTGTTTGTGTTTCTCCCTTGTGATGGGACTTTGTAGGATGAACGTTGAGATGTATAAGGGCACGGGGTGTGAATTGGTCTGTAATAAGGTAGGGCACTGATAAGCGGTTGACAGGTATGGCACTAGTACAAATAACTAAACAAAACTCAACACATTCGTTTACAAACTAAGTGTATAACAGTTGACGTTGTGGGCAGTGGCCCTTCATAGCACACAGAGAGACGCCTGGGAGAGTTGAGAGTATACTTTAACAAAATTAATTCTTACATCGCAGCACCTTGGATGGTCCAATATTATTGCACGTACAACGTATTCATTTTCTGTTACACCGATCACACTTCACGAGGGTATTTTCAGAAATGGCAGCATACAACGCACGCTGTTGTTTGTCCTCAACTAAATGCCACATTTGCTGCTCTAATTAAAATGTAAGGGGGGCCGCAAATCACGTGACGAGAATTACAATCGGCGGTCACCTTGACATTTGAAGATGGGAGGATGTCAACACGTTTACACGAAATATTTAGGATTTACAGTTGCGTATCGTCTTACAACTCAAGTTTATGAAAACGCCATGCTGTGTATACCCAATCACATTGTGCATTTACGTAAAAAACAATATACAAAAGAAAATGTACGGCACAAATTAGACTTGAAAAACATTTTATAAGAGGCCCATTTAAACTCATATCACTGCATTAGTACATGTGCTAGTAAGCAAACCAAATGATAAACTGTACACTGTATAAGCATGGAGATAGATGATCGTGTTACGCCCATTTGAGATTTGTGCATGAATTACTGCACATAAAGCCACTTTTGGTGTGTTTCCTTTTGTTACTAAACAATACGTGACTTTACCGAAAGAACCAAGGAGTATAATTCAATTGGTAAGTTGTATTATTAAGCTCAGTTGGTATGTTGCTTATCATTTGCACTTTCACCTGCTGCTGCTGCTGACCTATGCCTCTTTGTTGAAACATTTTGATCCCAGTCTGTTCTCAAGAACTGACTTTAGGTTATCCACAATCTGCTGCGTATTCCAGTTGCGTCCCTCTGAAAGATATCCTCAATTGTTCAGCGAACTCTGTCATCCGTGGATATCGCTTTGTTCATATGTATGGGTTCCAACTACATTAAATTCTTACAACATATAATTTCCTGTCGCTAATTTACACTGGTTGTTATAATTACTTTGCTGCCAGCAAATCTGAGATTATTAATATCGTTGTATCTATTTATGTTTACACTTTTTTTCTTAAACCCATCCAACCTTTGGAAAACCTCTTAATGTTACAGCGAATAACGTAATCGCATTGACTCCCCTTCCAATGAGTCCTCGTTTGGATAAAATGCGTATCATTCGTGCAATATGTGTGCCATAAAATGTTTGTAATTACTATTGCATTAGAATTGTGGCACCTGCTTTATGTAGGCTCAGTATAGCTGTTCCATATACACATGTACAAGATTGTTTTACTGAACTTATTACAAAAAATATACCAATACACATACAGGCATGGCCGTAATTATAATATATATTGGGGGTACACATCCCCCCTCCCCAATATTCAAATATGCTCAAAATGTCCCCCCCCCCAATATATTGCTTTAAAAAATAATTGCTATGCTATGTAAATAAAAATAAGAATTTGCTAAACCTTGGCCACAATATCTGGACCTGTCTTCATATAAATCAATGCATAGATTTCTGTTTATATGATTGTGGTTATGATAGTACTTTATTAATCCCTAATCTCTGTCATTACATACAATGAAACAAGAAATGGTAAAAAAGTAAAAACAGAGCAATGTAATACAATACACTAATAGACATTGTAAAAAAAAAAGTCCATCCCATGTGTTAGGGAATTTTTTTTATATTTTAGGCAGAAAATTCGTTTTCTTAAATTTAGATATTTTTCTGGGTTGGGACCCCCAGACACCCTGGAAGATTTGGTCCCCCCCAATGTTGACTCCATGGCTACGGCCTTACATACAGGCAAGAAACATGTACTTATCAGCATACACTGAACGAGGGCCGGGAATTAGGTAAAGCCTATTGAGTGATATTGAATGATTCTACTGTACTGTTACTACCACAATGAAGGATAATATACACCAAGTGTTCCTCAGATATTGCGTGCATGCAGTTATGTGGTCACACAAAGCAGGCCCTGTGGGTATGAGTTTTGGCACCATTTCATATTTCATGGAGGAAGAGTGATGAAGCGATATTACATTTTCAGTTGGCTTTGGGAAGTTGGCCCTTCTGAATCTCAATAATGTATTGCTAACAACATCCCCACACCGGCCATGCAACGTATGAAAGCAACCCCTCTCTGAGAGTAACTTGTTTTGAAGACACAAAGGAAATTAAAGGAAATCTGCCAAGGCAACTGAAAGACATTCCAACTGCAGCTGAAGACTTCCAGGACTGCATCCAGAAGCTGCTTGGTCTCTGGCAACGATATTCAGTAAAGTATAAATTCTAGATTTGAAGCTTTCGTGACTGCAAGTATTCATATTCTTAGGTTTATTTCGGTAAAGTCACGTAGGTTAAAAAAATTTTTATTTTACTTTTATTAATTTTAATTTTTTACCTACGTGACTTTACCGAAAAAACCTAAGAATATAAAGTATAAATGTTTGGGAAAATTATTTGAAAGGGGACTCTAACTGGAAACTCTGTTAATTGACAAGATACATTATTTCAGAAAATTGTGAGACTGGATTGCATATGTATATATTCTTTATCTCCGTCCATTCCAATGTAAATTTTATCTGAAAACCATACAGATGTTATGGTATCTGCTGAAAGCAGTACCAATTTCATATACATAATTCATAAAAGTAACTTAATAGTTATTTTATTAGCGTTTTATTGCTAATCGATACCATCAGATGTGTAATCATTTACATTTTGATCTTATGTTATTTAGAGTGTAATCACTTTGTTCTTTATTTTATTAATCACATTCGTATTATGGATTGTCATATTATTACTGCATTGATGGTTTTCAGTGGCACAGTGTACTGTCTTTTACCGGATATCCTTTCTAAATACGTGTTAAAACATTTCTGTTCACTCGCCTCTCTTCTGGTGTTTAACAAAGGTATAATAACGAATAAAAATTTAACAATAAGCATCGTTGTAGAGAATGTAATGGGAAAGTAAATAAGCAGTTAATGCATCCCCTTCACACAATCCCTACGCATAAAAAAACTCACGTATGTTTAAGTAATTTAAATATTGATCTGATGGACCAAAATGTATTCATATACTACAGTGCACTGTTATTTTACAATTCAGAAAAAGTAGGCGACTATTCTCTTCACAATATGTTAGTTCCAGTCTATCTACAACAGGCAGCTCTGTTACAATGTATATCAACTAAGTCTTTGCTCAGGAGATCCACAACTGCAAGCAACCATCAGTGCTGTGCTTGCTGTTACAAAAAAACTAAACTCCATCCTCAAATCTTCCATAAAAGAGGCATTCTACACCACACAGTAAACATATTCAGTGGAATTTAAACTATTTTACTCAATACAAATAGCTTAGAGCTTCCATAAGAGGTGTTTTGTTATGTTAGATCGCGTAAATGCGTCGTTAAACCCGCCACCACCCGACACAGCCAATTAGTAAAGTTTTGTCACGTAAATAGAATCATGCAAATTCGTTCCAAGCTCAGCACACCAGTATGTTGGTAAGTGAACCCACAACATTTACAATTCGAGTAAGACGTTTCGCCGGTAATTCAAACCAGCCTCATCAGTCGACAGCCAGATGCGCATGTAAGCTAATAGCTTACGTGCATTCCTCAAAGTTGCATCTTAGAGTTCAAAGCAATAGCATGACACCTTTTTTTGTCCAGAATGTAAAAAACTATTACTATATTTTGCCACTGGTAAAGGAGATGTCTCATAGTGTTAATGCTTACCCCGAGCTCTCAATACTCTGATAGTGCACTGTTTTTTGAGTTGTACGCCTTTTGGCGTCATCTGGTCCAACACCAATGGAGACTAGGCTCTAAGAAAAGCTGTCTCGGGTGTGGACCAATCAACTTCAAGGACAGTGCATATCATTATCAGAGTTGTTTCGTTTTGTTTGCATTTTGACTGCTTGTGTTGTGGTTATTGCAAACATGATGCCTTGTATAATGGTGTCAGTTTTTGTACCAGTTGAAAGGGTAAAAACCTATCACTACAGAATGTTCTCGTCAACAACAATGATAGCTAATTCCATGCGAGCGTGTTGTGTGCACCGCGTTCCGTCCAAACTTTGGCGTGGTTTTTTTTCTGTTTGTCCTTTGCTGTTGTTTCAGCCAGGGGCTGCCCCTGTCCGTGTCTTGGCGGTTCCTATTTAAGCCTGCCCTTTATGTCATCAGCTCTCCGCAAGGTTGTGCTCACGCTGAACAAACACGGCCATAATGTGTGCCACCCATTTTATGCATCCATTGTAATGAAGTCAATATTTCAGCTTGTTCTGAATGAGTCACCATAAAACCCGACTTACAATAATGGAACATCTGCTGCGCCAATAAAACAGCGCTGGTGACATTTAAACAAAGTCTTATTTCAACCAACAGCACGCATTAAATCTCTGCCTAGTCAGCCTGAATCATTTTCACAGCCATTTATATCCCACCAACATCATTTAGCATCTCACAAAGTATTTTTCTGTGCATCCTATGAATTACACAATGTGAAATATTTCAAGACTTTTTTTTTAACCCCCCCCTCCTCCTTCCTACAATTTGTCGTACAAGCTGTGTGGTCCACGCTGTCGTCGTCGTCGTCGTGAATGAAACCGCGAGACGGACGGTGGTGCGCGTCTCCACCGTGACGCCCATTAATGCGATGAATTCGACGTCTTTGTCACGTGGCTACGTGTCTGTTTAGGCAATACGGAGAGTGCTTGAGAACTCGCCATAAGAGCGTCACGGGATGGGGAAGCCGAAAAGGCTTCACCGACGGCGAGGTCTCGCGCAAGCCAACATTCGCTGCGTTTCACACGGAGCGATTCCACCGAAACCCGATACCCCCCGAATTATCCCTAAAGGATTGCCAAGCAATGGGATCGGCACACAATCCGTCCCAGGACGAAAGAGGCCATTGCATATCACCGCTGCTTTATGCGACATCGTGCACCGAGGGGCTCCCGTACATGTTGCCCACGGCGAGAGAGGCGTTGTGCTGGAGCCGTAAAGACGGGTTGCTCGTCTCGCTGTGCATGGCCCGCGGTCGATGATAGTTTTAGACGGATGACAAAGGTGGAGAGAGGACAATGAGCGCTAATGGCAAAATCTCCCTAATGCATGCGTGCGAGTGCTGCTGTTTGATTTTAATAAAATGTGCCCTTCGCGTTTTAAGTAGTGTTTGCTTTACCATCAGTAACTGCACAGGGAATTGTGTGTGTTTGTCGACGCACGAAGATACTGCACTTAGGAGTATATTGTATTTTTTTACAGCATCTAGCAGGGACTCACGTGAAAAATAACAACACAAGTCCCATGCTTTGTGCAATGTGCGCTTAGAGTTGTTGTTGTGTGCATGTGCAAAATACAGCCCCGTTGCAATTTGTATCCTGTATCCTGGATACAAATTGCAAAATCAAAGGAACCACATTTCAGATTTTAATGCATCCCTTGCTTGCTTTATACCAATCACCACAGCAAGTTGTACAGTGCCAGACAAGTACGATATTGCAGGAAAAAACAATGCCAGATTTTTTCTAATTCATTTTATGACAAGCGTGGCATGCATGAACTTCTAATTTAGTACGATCAAGTTAACCTCCCTGCAATCTTGGATGCATTTCTTTTTATTCGTCACTGCATTGATGTCTGTACGCATGTGCATCACAGTCCTCAACATTATCTCCGTCCTTCTGAA
Organism: Lampetra planeri; assembly: GCF_965212315.1. Classification (NCBI taxonomy): domain Eukaryota; kingdom Metazoa; phylum Chordata; class Hyperoartia; order Petromyzontiformes; family Petromyzontidae; genus Lampetra; species Lampetra planeri. The sequence goes on along the minus strand of NC_136118.1, from coordinate 12,265,998 downwards.
TTACCTGAACCGGTCCTGGGCCTCCCCTAGGTCCACTCAGCCTCAAATGAGTACCTGGTGCAGTGTATAAAAACATTGCCGCTGGGGAGACGAAGGCGGCCGGGCGTGGTGCTGGCCACCCACCCCCTCGTGTCCTGTGCCGGCCTTCATAGGTGCTACTCGCTAACAGCACTTTCCCCAAACAGTCTGCTAAGGCTACACGGGGGATCGTTGTCTTTGTCTCTTTGTTGGCCTCTTCCTGCCTGCCTCTCTGCATCCATGCCTCTCATCCCGTCGTCTCCTCACGCACGGGTTTCTTGCTCACCGTACTAGCCCCCCCCCCCCCCCAATGTATCCCTGTGGCACCACGTATGCATCCAGTAACTATGATAAACACGCCGCAGTAGGCGACTTGCAGTGAAGCAACGCATGGGTCCACTCTTACATCTTGGCCTCCGTGGCCATATAGTAACTCCGTATAGACGAGCATTCTCCGACTGCAGTGACATGAGCACGATGTTGCCTTTGTTTTGAATATGATTGCGTTACGTCTGATTACCTAAACTGCCACGATTTTCAAAGTCCTCACCCAACCATTATTCAGGCATTATCATTTGTAAAAGTGAAATTGCAGAGGAACAAAGAAACTCATGTCTAGACACGGTGCCTCACGTGGTGCAAAGTAAGGTCCCAGTGCATACGCTGATCGCATGAAAGCTGGATCACTTCAGAACAAATTCTATTTACAATGACATACACCATTGATTGAATTGACGTACCTCAGTGCACTGCAATTTGGATGCTTAATAATATTACGAGCATAACATAAACGGAGAGTTATAGATCGAAGAGCGGGAGAATTTTTCCGAAATATTCACCGAATTGTAGCACGATGCGGACAAACCTATTTGTCTTGTTTAAATGGACATGTCCGTTTAGCATATGATCGTGCCATTAAACAACCACGTCCACACACGTCGAATGTGTACATTCTACACGAGCATTATGGATAAAGAGAATCGCACCTGGTATCTTTCATTGCACGGTTTTCAAAGCAACGTCGAATGCATCTATTACCATGATGATCAAATGCTGTAATACTTTAGCAGGTTAACAAGCTCTGTGCAGCACATGCACACCCTTTCATCTGTTTTTATTTAAGATTTAAATTATATTTTGTTATTTAACATTTCAATTATTATTCATATGTTTCGTTTACGTATCTATCACCTTAACCCATTGTAAGAACAACAACAAAAATTGCACTGTCTCATTTAAATTAAGTAGCATTCCCCCCCTCACTCACCACCTCCTCCCCTCACCCAACACCTCCCCCCCCCCTCACTCACCACCTCCCACCCTCACTCACCACCTCGCCTCCCTCACTCACCACCTCCCCCCCTCACCCACCACCCCCCCCTCACCCACCACCTCCCCCCCTCACCCACCACCTCCTCTCCCCCCTCACTCACCACCTCTCCCCCCTCACTCACCACCTCCCCCCCCCTCACTCACCACCTCCCCCCCTCACCCACCACCTCTCCCCCTCACTCACCACCTCCCCCCCTCACCCACCACCTCTCCCCCTCACTCACCACCTCCCCCCCTCACCCACCACCTCCTCTCCCCCCTCACTCACCACCTCCCCCCCCTCACTCACCACCTCGCCTCTCTCACTCACCACCTCCCCCCCTCACCCACCACCCCCCCCCTCACCCACCACCTCCCCCCCTCACCCACCACCTCCTCTCCCCCCTCACTCACCACCTCCCCCCCCCCTCACTCACCACCTCCCCCCCTCACCCACCACCTCCCCCCCTCACCCACCACCCCCCCCCTCACCCACCACCTCCCCCCCTCACCCACCACCTCCTCTCCCCCCTCACTCACCACCTCCCCCCCCCTCACTCACCACCTCCCCCCCTCACCCACCACCTCCCCCCCTCACCCACCACCTCTCCCTCTCACTCACCACATCCTCCCATCCACCCCCTCACCCTCCCCCCCACCTCACCCACCACTTCACCCCATTCCACCACCTCCCCCAACCCCTCTCACCCCCAACTAGAATCCTGCAAGATTTCATGAAAGCATGGTGACCTTGACCTTTAACCTTTGACACTTGAACCTAAACAACAAAAATCATTAAATGCAGTTTGAAAAATCCTCAAAAATTTGATGGGATTGGTCAAACAGTTCAAGAGACTACACGCGTACAAACAGAAGCAAACGTGCATCCAGACTTAAAATTGGATTTTCGCTGGCATGCTGGGGGCTCAATGGGTCAAACTATGGCACATGAATATAAAACAACACGTATATACGGGCCAATAAAGAAACAGATGCAAATAGGTAGACAGATGGACTGAAACAACCATCGTAAAAATACACTTTAATTTTCTTGTAGACAAAAACACACGCACAACGGTCGCCTTAAACAAATAGGACGTGCAATATGTTACATTCCGTCTCGTTGTAAATATAAAACGTGCGCCGTTATTGTTTTAAACCATCATGGGCCGATCTCAATTGGACATAGGATTTGCTGTGGGGGGGTGTGTAAGAAAAGAAGGATGGGTTGACAAAAAAACATTGAATTTGAAACAATGCGCTGCCCGTTCAAAGGCCAGTGGGGAGTATGGGCCGGGCCGGTGGAGATTTGGTAAGAAGACCGAGACTCAACTGTGATTTCTCACAGCCAAGGTCTTGTAACAATAGTCACGAATCCGATAATAAACTGTGAGCTGCAAGTGAATGGCTGAGTAATGAAACGCAGTGCTGTATATTCTTATACAATGTGCCATTCTGGGCTAAAGCAAGAAGCTGCACCGCACTGATGTTCTGATAATAGAGCTAGGGCATCTCACTGCTCCGTGGCAAATTCATGTCATGCAATCCTAAATCCTGTTTTGTTGTACAAAATGTGTTCTATCTGGTGGCTGCCCTTCGCCTAATCAGTGCTATCTCCAAGCGAATCACACTGTTATGGTACCTGGCCCATTCAATTGTTGTAACGTTCAATACGAGGGGAAAAAGTTCTGCACTTTATTCCAACAGCGGAGAGAAAAAAGAGCATTGCAATGCAATCACGCACACGTACGAAACCATAACCATTTATAAAATACCACAATATGCAGTGTATTGCAACATGTATTGATTTAACGCAAGCTAAATGCGTTTTTGTAAAGTTTACACGCTCGATTTCAGAAAAGCTTAAAACAAAACGATAATGTTCAGAAATTGCTTAAAATATATATAATGATATAAAACGTCGTAGTTTTTTTAAATTTTCTTTGAACCTACCTACGTGACTTTACCGAAAGACCCCAACAATATGAATTCCTGCAGTCACGAAAGCTTTAAGTCAACACTTTTTTTTCCCTTAAAAAAAATCGTATGCTATCATGGACACGAGGTTTTTTTTTATGAAAAAAAAACAAGGCGAAGTGGCTCACTTTGAAGTGATAAAATATCTCTGACAAATCCCCGTGCTGCTCGTCGCGAGACGAGGATGCTGCTTTCGACCCGAACAAGCAATTTTCACAGAGCGCCCCTAAAGTGCTCGCATACATTTTGAACATTCCCCTTTAGAACGCACATAACGGTGGCGGTGAATTAGCAATGTCCTGCATAAGTACCTTGCCGGATAGCTCTCCCATCTCCTTTCGGTCCGTGTCCCACGTTGTTCGTCATGACGTCAAGTGCCCGTTGGGTCCGCGAAGCTTCCAGCACGTGGGAGCGACACGTCGAGAGAACGTCACGGCCAACGAGGCGAGGTACAACCAGACAGCATTACGGGAAACGTGACTCTAATGTCTTCGCCTTTCCTAAAACAAATATAGATATCATTCGGGACTAGCGACAATGGAGTGGGCAGCGAAAGAGGGAAAGCAAGGCGGAGAGAGAGAGTACGTCCGGCAAGAAGACGGAGCGGCGAAAGCTGGGCCAGTGCGGGGACGAGATGGGTCGCTGCATCGCAAGACGATGAGAGATAAACGCCGGCTTGGGAAGCCCTTCATGCAGCAGCGAATGGATCATCGCCGACGATGATAATTATGTTATTTAAAAATGAGAGATTTTTTTTTGCTAAATATGACAAGCTTGAAAGACATACCCTTCTGTAACCTATAAATGAGCACTGTTAAACGTAACAACATCTTTGCACCCAGAATTCAACGTTTTATAAAGGGTTCAAAAAGATTCACAGGAACTCTGTACCCCCGCCCGCCCGCCCCCCCCCCTTTCAAGGCAAAGTGAAGACTGACGATAAAAACAAATCATGTCTTGCATCACGTGGGTACCTATGGAAAAAAAAGGTACCGAGGCTAGGAGTAAATTGTGCTAGGTACCGCGGAATATGTTAACTTGAATTGAATGAGAATAGCGCTGGAAGATGAAAGATGCACTTAAGAGGTTGAATAATGTTTTGCCATTATCCTGCAAGAAATTCAATATGGTGGGCTAATAATTTAGAACTAACATTCTTGAATACATATAACATTTACCTGGCACTTTAACATAAGGAGAAGATGAATGTGCTTTTATTTTATTTTAAGCAAAGGTTATTTTAGCCTCCATTTCTTTTCTTTCCCGTTGAAGGCTAAAGATGACAACGTCCAGACAGAAAATGCTACTTTCCATTCACATCAATCACAAGAACAGCGGGGTTATTTTTTAACCAGTTCCCAGTCGCAGCATCAGGTAGCGCTATCATACGAATCAGGATTCGAGGAACTTTTACGAACACGAAATAGATAAAAAAATAATCTAGACTTTGTTCATAAAACGTACACGTTTTCATTTACCCCGTTCGCGAGCAAGAATGATCCTGAGGCACAAGAAACTAGACAAGCGGGAAGGAAGCGAGAACAATTGCCCAAGCTCTGTCATCCTACATTGGGATGCTTGGCCAACTCCATGATATTTCCCTTTTTTTCCCACTTACAATACATTCGCGGTGAATAAACTTTGCACCTGCAATCCGTTTCAGCGTTTAACGTGGTGTCCTCGTGAGGAAACAATGCATATTTGACTCATCAGCGCAGTGAAAAGGTACTACTACTGGGGGTCAGACCCACGTCATGGTTCATTGCCCGACTGAGTCACACAACGGACTTTTAGGGAAGCATTTTCTCTCATTTCCAAAATTGCTAATTACAACAAATTAATATTTTCGCCCACTATGTTTGCTTTCACTTTATTGATGGAAAATGTTTTAATTGTCTTTTGGTTTGCATAGACATTCACGGTACTGTGCACTTAACTACTCGTGTAAACGTTTTTGGATTGCTGGAGCCATGTTTTAAACCTTACAGGCAGCATTACTTCCCACATAGTTCATGGTTGTTAATATCGTTACTCTTGCATTACCGAGAACCGGGTGATGATAAAAGACAAAAATCCGGTTACCGGTTGGCCTCTTGCATTTAAATATCTAGAAGATTGAACGTAGCGGTTTCACGTTTCTAACTGAGAAACAAAGAGAGCTTCCACAGTGGTGGAAAGGTTAGCATGCTGCACTTGCACCACAGAGGTGGCCAGTACCATCTATCTCATCTCGTTTTATTTGACCAGGTAAGGCCCACTAAGCTATATAGCTGCTTTTCAGAAGCAACCTGGCCACAAATGATAGCTCAACGAAGTGGCTTATCACGTGGACATTCATAGCAACCAAATACTATAAACGCGTGACGTTCATTCTCGATGTAGAGGGAAAAAACCGGAGGACCCGGAGAGAAATCCACGCCACCGCGGGGAGATAGAACACGCAAAACTTCAAATGCACGGGCATCAGGGTCGGGATCGAACCCATGACCTCCTGCATACCAGGCAGGAGGTCGTGAGAGTTACCGTGGCGCCGAGTGCGGCAGCTGAAGCAATGGGATAGTTTCTTAAGTTCCCATCAACCCTGTCCACGGTTAACCGATCGTCAGGTCGCGTGCGGCGGAGTAAAAAGTACGTACGCCCACATTTACGGAGACGTCCGGTCGGCGTGGAAGAGTAGACCAAATACCACCTTAGAGCTCCCTCTCGTGGAGGTTTCTTCCGTCAGCGGTGGCGTGAGAAGGCAAGCCAACTATTTCAGGGTTACACCGGTAATTTTTGACTCGGAAACGAGGGCAAGTCTTTGCGTGCGTGCGTCCGTGTGTACGTTCGCGTGTGCCAATCGGTGCATTAATTACGAGCATTCGGCTGGAATTGGTTACCAGTTCCTGACTTTGGTAATCCGATTCTGACCGGTTTACTCATTGTCAGTCAGCAACATTAATTATAATACGTTAAACGGGATTCAGCGTCAATTTTACCAAATGCGTAACGTACACACAGACGTTTACTTCAAGCGTAAAGTATTGTTTTAAAATATCATGTTAAATATATGTACACAGCTGATGGGATTCATACGGTGGCGTTTTAACAAGCAGGTAGATAAATGTGTTTTGTTTCAATATTATCTATAATGGAGGTTTTTGGGTTAGATCGCGTAAATATAAATGTGTCGTTAAACCCGCCACCAGCAATTCGTAAGCTTCGTCACGTAAACAAAATGTGCCAATTAGTTACTAGTACAGCACACCGTTGCGTTTGAGAGTAAACCCACACCATTTACAATTCGAATACGACGTTTCACCAGTAATTACAACCAGCATCATCAGGCAACAACCAGAGTTGTTTCACGAAGAATAAACGTCAGCGCGACAGACAATTTCTTGGCAGAGCCATAATCTACAGGTCCCAGCAGCTTGCGAGATTCCTCACGCCAGCAGCATATAAGTCTTCGTTTGGCTCCTCAAGCCACAACTGTACCGCCGCTTCGTCACTGTCAAACACCATTCCAAGGTGGATCTTGTTTGGATAGAAGTCCGAACGGGCTGGGTTTGGGCTATATGCGGGTGATGGTTCCGGAACATCCCGTAAAAGCTTTGCCATCAGTGGCACCATTACGCGTGCCGTGTGTGGACTGTGTTGTAGTATTCTTGTTATTCTCATCGGTTGCTCAGCATGGCGTGTCTGATGAATGTCAGGCTTAACTCAAAATCAACCTCTCAACTTGAGGACCAATGGCTAAAAGTTGATGCATCGACTGGCCGACCACTTCTGTAATCCCCTTAAACATACGAACCATGGTTACTCGCCCTTACGCTACACAATTTCTTCTTCAAAAATCACACCGACACACGGGGGCTCACAGGATTATAATATTTTAAAAGGCTCTCTCGACTTATTGAAAAACCGTCATGTTGATGGTTTTGCGAGCGGCGTGAGATAGAAACAGCGACTGTACAGCTTTTAACAAGTCTAAACAAGCGCGCAGATTTCCAATCAAATGTTTCACGGTTTTAAAGAAAGCAGCCGGCTATAGTGCACTTACTTGCAGGCAATTGTAAACAAAAATAATGCATGTATATTTAAGAAACAATTAGACTTCAATTCAACCCAAGAGAACAATAATTTACCGTGGTATAATTTAACAGATGATGTTTAAATGTAAGTATGTATTTATTGAAAAACAACTTTGCATTCGGGCTCCTGAATACAACAGTCCATGGTCTTGAACTAAATTAAATCGGTAATAGGTTCGACAAAAGTATGCACACACACGCATTGTCAGCGAAATCAGTAAGACCGTGCAAATGGAACACCCTTGTAAATGTGCACACACAAAAAACAAACGGCATGGCATACAACAAAACACAACTACATTTTGTAAGAAAAATGAATTTCGTTTTATTTGAATGCTGACCATGATTTTGACACGTATACTTATTCGTTTTACCCAGTCAGCTAAAAAAAACAAAATCGAAATGTCCAAAGGTGTGAAAGTGTGTTTACAATAACATGATATTCTCAAATGCAGATTTCGAAAGCAATGTCGTGTGTATATATATATAAATGCTTTAACGTCTTGAATAAAATGCCTACTGTCACATGGGAAATTGTGGTCGCGCGTTCTTCCGTATAGAAAAATAAAATAACACATCTGTACAGTACTATATTTTGTATTGTTTATTCAACAAGTGTCAACCCATTCTCATAATCCGAGGATTCAATGGAGATCTATTTACTTGCAATAAATAACGGTGCATTGCCCAAAATGGTACCATACCTGTTGAGTGAGACTTGCTGACAAAAATGATAACTTCCTGCAGTTGCGTGTGTGTCACGCGGACATGGTCCCAGTATTCAGAGTTTTAAGTGGTAGTTCTACCCAGTGGTGGTCCCATTGGTGTATCCCAAAACCAACCAACCACCAGATAAAGGTATGCCCCATGCCTGTGTGATACATTATCAGTGAATACCGGCAGGCTGGTGTAGGAGTCCATCGCTTGATCGGCATTGAAAGTAAAAATTGCCTTTTATGATCAAAAGTTCGAATCACGATCCCAAACAAGGAACCGTGAGACTCATCCAGCTGTAACATGGGTAATTGTACATAACGTATCGATGTTTTGCCAAGTATATGGAATTAACCAATGACACATCTTAAGTGTTCGTACAAAAATCTATAATTATTCTATATTAATCGACATACATATTTTAAAAGACTTGTAAATGTTTTTTTTCTTAAAAGAATGTATTTTATGGCATCTGCTTGCCTCGATTAAGTAGCAAATTTGAAATGTAATCAGCATAAATCATTCAATCAACACGTTTTGCATGGACCACACATTACTGTGGACCTCGGGGGAAAAAAGTTAAGTAACGCATAACATTTGGCTAAATAAATAAATAAATGCAGCTGGGTTGCTTCATTCGTGCCTTTGAAATCCGCTTCACAGGCATCACTGCCGCTGTGTGTGAATGGAGGTTTTATATCTTAATATTCCACATCGGGTCACAGGAAATGCAAAAAAATTGCTTTTCCCATTACATATGCACATATATGCAATTTAACGAGGAGCACGTTTTGTATCTCCCTGATGGAATATTTTACCTCTGCAGCTTATTACACACAAAATATACTGCGAGTGTTAACGTGCGTTTATTTATCAACAAGTTTTTGCCATGCACAGCCATTATTTAGTGCATTTTAGCATCGAATTTGCTTGCATAGTTACTGGAACTGATACTTTTCAGTTGATTTACAATAGGTGTACTCTGATTCACAATTGATTATTGGGTCAGATGACGTAAGTAAAATGTGTGTTGTACACCCTCCTTCACCCGACACAACTCAAAAATCTTTCATTTAACAAAAAAATAGTGATAAAATGGCCATTGTTGTATTCATAAAGGATATAAGATAACGGGCAGTGGATCAGCTGCACTGGCGGCCAGCTCTCAAGAAGCCCTGTCTGCACCACGTAACACGAGATGCTGGCTCCCACTGGCAGCTAACGAGCTGAGAAGTGGCATAAGCCGACGTGACAGCAGTGGCTGCTGCCTTTTGTCACTCAACAACACTGGAGACACCCCCTGAATGTCTGACGAAGAAACCGGAGTTCATCCTTACTGCCCTGCTCTTTTGCCTGAAATGCTTTGGGATACATATCGATGGTGTTGACCTCAAAAAAAAAATTAACTTTAATAGTCATCAAAAACCACAGGAGTACTCAAACTCAACTATGACAATAACGTGCGATTTTTTTTTACTTTACACAATCAACAATTTACCAGATGGTGACATGATGGAGAGCATATGCTGCTCAGTGTTTGGGAACATAGTTGCCGGAGAAAGAAACGCTCCAATATCGTGTACTTCTCAGCTCCAAATGTCACCATTCGCCAAAGCGAGCTGCAGCGCCACCCGTGTCTTGACGCACATCAAGTTCAATTTCCATTTGAACGCGGGGCATTTAAAAATAAAAGAGGGTTAAAATTCGGCTGCTCCCTGCCTGCTACCATGAGTCACTGCCCATTGCTCGTGAACATTTCCTACACCTATTGCAGTGCATTTTAAGGAAATGTGTCGATGCTTGTAACAATTAAACGGAACAGGAGATAAAAGAGTTAAATGCAAGTGCCGAACTGAATTCAGCCCCGCATCTCCCGCTCTGCATGCATCTCAAGTTTGAGCCCTATAACTCAAGCTGCGACTTGAAGATAAAATTCTCACTCAAGGGCTGATAAGGTGCTGCTGAGTCTATTGAAGTGATTAAGAGCAAAACCATGACAAAAGCCAGTAAAATGCAATTTGGAAGTGCTACAAAGAAATGTTAAGCTCAAGGACACTGTAAAAGTTATTATTATACGTATATAGTTTAAAACAGACCTTATCAAAACTAATACACTTATTTTGCAGAAAATTCCATAAGAGCGCATTTAACCATTAACAACAAATTAAAAAAAGCTTAACTTTGAGTGCAGTTCATTAAGAGAGGACGATTAAGGGATTAGGTATTTATAAACTGTGAATGGTCCCTAAGGAAGTGGCAGCGACAGTAATTCACTTGCTATAGGCCTGTTGTAAATATACAGAGCAGCCAAAGGAGCACAGCACACACACACACGGGCATCCCTGCTGCTTGCAGGAGACTGCAGCGGGTCCCAAAATCGATTCCCCTTGCCTTTCACTGCTTTACCCACAATTCCCTGGTGTTCATATGAGATGAAATTATCAATTTGTGTTTGTTCGATATATATTTTTGTTTTATTGTGGCTTGTAACCTCCCGCCAAGCCTCCGGTAGGCCATCGATGATCGGATATTTGTGGGAAATGGCAGGCTGCAGCACGGAATCTCAAATAGAAGCGCTAATGTTGGGAAATAAAAGAATGTACAGGGTCAGGTTCATTTGCATGTTTATGATGTAAATATTGCACAGTGACTGTGTTTGTGAGAGCAATGCATGTTTTGCAATATAACATCATGCATGGCTGGCTGAAGATCATGCAATTGGCTCAAGGCCATTTTCCAAATGTCTTCTGGGTCAAACAAACTTTAAATATAAACACAAGTGGCATCCATGCACATGCAGTAATATTGCATCCATGCACATGCAGTAATATTAGACCGCTCAGGTAAAGTTGCGTTTAACAACCTTTTCATTTTAGTATGTTATAATTTCCCCCAGTTGTATCTCATTTGTATTAGAGAAGCAAATTAAATGTTGACAAAGGCACAATGAGCCTTAATAATCCTAAAGTTGGCAATCAAACATCTGTTCCTGGACATTGCTGCTCATCAGTAACTTTAACATGCAGTCAGTGACACTTTAAAACGCCAATTTAAAATACCCTGACAACAATATTAAACAGCATCTGTGACTGTTATTTTATATTGCGGTTGAATTACAAAGTTTTTTTTACAAATATATAATTTATCACAATTCGCAAACGGCGTGCACAGCGCAGGAACGGCCTTTTACAGTTATCTTATAACAATGAAAGATATGATAAATCAACCGCAGTCGTGACAATATATGAAATGTGCTGAGACTCAACGGTCCAGTGTTACTTACTCTCTGGGTGCAAATGACCACAAACATGAACCCTTTCGCGTGCGTTTCTCGTAACACCACGATTACCTTTGAATATAAGACACAAACTGCCATGAGCAGGAGCCCTCTGTGCGCAGTGTAGTGAGTTGAGGTGTATTTGACAGGATATTGTTGGTGACTCGCTGATGAGTTATGGTCATGTTGATTATTATTTGCTGTATAATAATTCATGGCAATCTACTGCAGTACACGCTTTGACTACAAACGTGATAATTACACTCAGACACATACGTAGCGCACTGTTATATTAATTTACGGTGTATAATGTAGATGTCAGACAAAATCTCCTGCTGCATATTTAATGGCGCATTGTTATTGCGCGAAGATGCCAATTCAAAAGCGTGTGTCAGGAAGAAAGCATGGTCCTAAATCGTGCCACCCCTTCCGCCTTAACACTTGTTACAACTTATCGTAATCGAGAAACGATTGCATGATGAGTAATATATAATTGCACTTTTCGTAATGTTAGAAAAAAACAGATACCTATGAAAAACCCAGATGGCAGACTTCACAATGGCAGAAAATAGGTTTTGGCAGTGAGCGCGAATTGTCGCTACAAATACAAAAATAGCTGCTGTCCACATTTGTTCAAGAACCATTCACGTTCTGAGCTGACCACACGGTTTGTTTGTGGCAGCTAACGCACGAAAGTCCGGAGGCAGAGGCCATTTCCTCACGAGGGCCCAAGTTCAAGCCTTGAGGTGGACATAATAGAAGCTCACGCCTCAGGGTAGACCAGGGAAATAGAGAATTCGTCTGGAGTCTGGAGGAGAGCAGCCGATTTCTGGTTTTCCATCCCTTCAGGTCACATCATTTTTCACCAACCATGCCTTATCTGAGGCGAAGACACAATGTATCTAACAGTGGTTAAGTCTTTTAATGGAAACGGTTGAGAATTTAACACGCACATGTAACGCTATTTTGGTGCTCCAAACATACACTGGAACGTCTAAATTCTATATAAAATGCTATTTCATGATGACATGGTTCTCGGAACAAACTGTGACATCAGTAACAACACTTTACATAACAAACATTTTAATAACACACTTATATCTTAATTATGCATATATTTTTCAAATGAACTTAGTTTTTTTTTACCAATAAAACATCTAAAAATGGCACTATAACTTGATTGATTTCAAATGTGGCTGAAATAAAGAAATTCACATCGATGTAAATAATTTTGTTATTTGAAATCACAAAGGGTATGTACAGTTAAATTTCGATTTAAAGCTTTCGTGACTGCAGGGATTCATCTTCTTGGTTCTTTCGGTAAAGTCACGTATAAGCTCCTAGCTTGGTAGTGTCTCATTCTTCACCTGAAGACGGCTGCTTGCGTTGTAGCCGAAACGTCGTGAGAATTATTTTATTTTATTATGTTTTATTTTTATTATTTTATTACTTCCCTTCTAAGTGACTTTACCGAAAGAACCAAGAAGAGGTATGTACAGTATTATGGCCTAACAAGACCTGACAGCCTAATTTCGCTAGTGGTGAAATGTGTCCTCGAATTTTCGAACAATGTTTAGAATTTGCTGTCGTAGCAGGTATTTGAGAGATTCAGGAAGTGTGATGCTTCGAAAATGAGATATACATATTTTCCTTTGCTTCTCTAAATTAACATTCATTTAAATTTCACAATAACTAAGTATTCAGAGATACATTACCCAGGGAGCCATTAGCATTTCATAATTTAAATGTTTTTTTTTGCCAAAGTTTTATCACTGACGATTGCACATACATGAATTATTCTCTGTTTTTGTATGTGAAGTATTGGAAAATGACGGCAGGAAACTCCTTGACGGGAACACACTTCTTTTATTAAATCTTGACTTGTAACAATACAACGCGTGGCCTCTCTTCTTCACAATGCGCTTCTCTTGACTCTGGATTCTGTGCTGCCGGCTCTCTGTGCCTCGTGTAGACTCCGCGCCTCGGCTACACTCCTCTCTCGCCTCGTGTAGACTCTGCGCCTCTGCTACACTCTCCACTCGCCTCGTGTAGACTTTGCATCTCTCTCTGGCTACACCGTATGCATACTCGGCTCGTGTAGACCTTTCTCTCTCGCTGGCTACACCGTATGCATACTCGGCTCGTGTAGACCTTTCTCTCTCGCTGGCTACACACTATACATTACTCAGCTCGTGTAGACCGTTCTCTCTCGCTGGCTACACACTATACATTACTCAGCTCGTGTAGACCTTTCTCTCTCGCTGGCTACACACTATACATTACTCAGCTCGTGTAGACCTTTCTCTCTCGCTGGCTACACACTTATACCTTACTCTCCTCTACTCTCCATTACTCTCCATTACTCTCCTCTCCGGGCTCTATCTCTGCACCTTCGTCTTCATTCTTAGATGGTTCCACTTCTGCCCCCTGCTCCTCTGTGCATCACCTTATATACCCCTTCTTCCCGGGAGACGGAGCGGATGCGGACCTCAACGTCGGCACCGCTCCTCAGTTACCCAATCCCCACGCGCTATCCCTACGATCCGGTTCCGCTCAGCGCGTGTTTCCACTCCCCGACCAATCACACCGCGCTGCTACCCGATCACTCCCTCTGGGCGCGTCACCGGCACACAGCCAATCAGCAGCACTACCCCCACCCGCGCACTGACGCCTGCTCCTCCCCGTCAGCGCGCGTCACCACACACACACCCGTACATACGCGCTGGCACACGACATATACACCCAGCGCGTATCACCACTACATATGCATAATATCTAGCTGGCATTATAATCCTAGAGCTTAGTTTATCGGTATATATTAGGAGACTGGAAAACACTTTTGGCAGATGAGGCTAAAATTATCAAGTAGCAAATAGTTGTGGCCTTAATACATTTTTATTGTTACAATCAACAAACGACATGCACCCTACCGACGACAATATTCTGTACCTACTACACATTTCTCCGCAATGAATTTTAATTTGAACTCTGAACTATTCTAATTACAGAAATATAATCAAATAGGCAATCGGGCATACCTGATATAATATGTTCGACTTAAACATATATATGACATTTTAAATCACAGTGCCATACTTGATAAAGAATTAAGTTGTAACTTCGAACCTTTACATGACAAAGCATGGTCACGTTTTTAAAAAAAAACCCTCACACACCGATGCCACAATCGTGAGCAGTCCCGGAGATGTTTCAGGCACACCCCCCCCCCCGACTCTAGCGCGAATTACAAAATAGAGACCCCTCCCAATCGCTACTAAACAGTTCACATCTGCCAATGAACGTGACGGATATATAAATCATGTATTGCTGTGTCTGCAACCATACACAGGTCATAAATGAGCAAAAAGGAACTGGTGGGGGTTTAATCTGGCCCTGCACATCACTCGAGCACCCCCTCCCGCGTACAGCCACAGGGGGTGCGGGCGGCGTCGTTGGCAGATAAGGCCATGCCTCCCCACAGCGCCAATAATGCCTTCAGTAGGGATACATACGCCGTGTAGTCCGGACCCCGCGATATAACGCGGACGTGCAGCAATGCAATGCCATTCGGATGTGTATCTCGTGCGTTTGCTTTGATGATTCACCAGGTTTCACAAGACCCAAACGGGCTATGGCGATGGCCACGGCGGAGTGGATAACAGGGCTGCCGTGTCGGCACGTGTAATTGACGTTAATTCATTGCCAACAGTGTCCTTGCAAGTGAATTTTATGAACAAATCAAACAAAGCGGCTACAGTTCATGTTCATAGACCATCAGGCATGAGATATATATATATAAAAAGAAGATTTACGATGTTAATATGCATTTAATGACTAAAGAGTTTGAACAATTTAATTTGCCTCTTAGGTAATCGGACGGTGTCTCAATGGTAAAATGGCAATATACGTGTGTACGGTATTATCAAGGGTACTGTAGTTTGTAATATAGGCAAACTGTCACGGTCGCTTAAACCGATGCAGAGGGTTCATGTTAGAGGGTAAGACGACGCCACTCTGAAAAGGCAACAAATCTTGGTGCCGTGGTGACTTCACCATCACTTAGTGTGTTGGTATTGGTCACAGTGGGACACCGCTGCCCACATCACTGCCCAGACCACTGCCCAAACCGCTGCCCACACCACTGCTCACATCACTGCCCAGACCACTGCCCACATCACTGCCCAGACCACTGCTCACATCACTGCCCACACCACTGCCCAGACCACTGCCCACACCACTGCCCAGACCACTGCCCACACCACTGCCCAGACCACTGCCCACACCACTGCCCACATCACTGCCCACACCACTGCCCACATCACTGCCCAGACCACTGACCACACCACTGCCCACACCACTGCTCACATCACTGCCCACATCACTGCCCAGACCACTGCCTAAACCGCTGCCGACACCACTGCCCACATCGCTGCCCACACCGCTGCACACATCACTGCCCACACCACTGCCCACACCACTGCTCACATCACTGCCCACATCACTGCCCAGACCACTGCCTTAACCGCTGCCGACACCACTGCCCACATCGCTGCCCACACCACTGCTCACATCACTGCCCACACCGCTGCCCACACCACGAGGTGTGATCAAGCAGGGAGAGAAATTATTGAGATGGGCCAGCTTGGAATCTTGGTGCACATTGCCCCTCCCAATTACAAGAACGTGTTGTGTGTGTGTGACCTCGTGCTGCGCTACGAACCCGGCGACCCGAGTTCGATTCCCGCTCACGGTCAACGCCAGTGACGAAATATCTGGACCGGTCCTGGGCATCCCCTCGGTCGACTCAGCCTCAAATAAGTAGCAGGTGCGGTGTGTAGTAAACATCGCCACTCGGGAGACAAAGGCGGTCGGGTGCGGTGCTGTCCACCCACCCCTTCGTGTGCCGTGCCGGCCTTCATAGGTGCTCGCTAACAGAACTTGCCCCAACAGTCTGTTACAGGCTACACGGGTGATCTTTGTCTTTGGGGTGCACAGGTGTGGAGCACTGATTACACAGAGCTCCATTCCTTCTCTAGGGAAATGGTTTAACTAATCACACACACTTCTCCCATCCTCGCCCTGTAACCGACGTGTGCACGGCTCCGCAAATTGTTTTCAGCGCGACGTATCGAGCGATAGTTTCCATCCCAAATCATTTTATTCTTCGAGGCCACATCTCATTCAAGAGCACTCATGATCCGGTTTGCAATGGCGCGTGTGCATTTGACAGCTGGTTATTTTTGGTGGCGTTGCAGCGCAGACTCTCGCAGGAAACGAAAGCGAAGACTGCGAAGGTGACGAACACGGCGGACGTGATTCTCAGCCACTGCTGCATGAAAGGGCTTCGCAACGTGCCCATCGCTATCCCTGTGATGCCAGAATTCATCTTGAGAACTCGTGTGTCATCGCTCGATCTCGGCCGCATTGGTCCATCTCTGCACGACATGTGTCCCCCTGAAGCGTGCCTTCCTTTTCTCTTCGAGTGCAATTCCAAGCATTCATATTTCAATGCTTTTTTGCACCGTTTACATTAGTTAAGTTAAACTTTTCTTTTCTCTTATATTACGTCCAGTGCACACATCGCCCTGTTGTGGCATAAACAGCATCAGTAATCACATACAAACAAAGATCCCCCATATACTGTAGCCTTTTAATAGACCGCTTGGGCAAATGCTGTTAACGAGCACCTTTGAAGGTCGGCACGGCCCACGAGAGGGTGGTGTGACCAACTCAATGCCCAGCCACATTTGTCTCCCTGCTGGTGATGTTTGCACACTGCGCCAAGTGCTCAGTTGAGGCTGAGCTGACCTAGAGGGAGCCCAGAACCGGGTCAGGTAATCGTCACTGGCATTGGCCCTGAGCGGGAAATCGAACTCGGTCCACAGAGTTCGTAGCGCAGCGCGCTTACCGCTACACTACCGCGTTCTGCAAGAAACAGCGTACAAGCACACATACACATAAATGTGCACGTGTACGCACATAAATGTGCACGTGTGCACGCATTGACACATTGACACAATGGCACACATTGGTCAGCTTACATGGAAATCTGTGCAGACAAAAAGGCCTTGCGTGATGGTGAAATTGGAGCTGGGAGGTGAGTTTTTTTTTACTTTTCCCTATAGTTAGTAGCACCCAAACTAAACGTAATGCCTGGCCAGCACTTTGTGTTTAAGCTCAGTGGGAATGCATTTGTTTTGGTCACTTAAAAAAATCACAAAAAGAGGCAGGAGTAGTGTTACCGGTGAGCGAGACACACGGCAATGAGCGATTTTCAGGCCAGGTTGACTAAAAATTTGTTTGGTTTAAAAAAGACAAGGGCTCATGCATAATGAGTGAAACAGTATTCCGTATATTTCCAGGAGCTATAGCCTCCAAATCAGGTGACCTGTTTCAATGCCCCATCCACTGACAAAAGCGTCGAGTGGTATCTGAACTGGTCCTGGCCCTTTAACCCCCTTGACCAAAACGTGCACTCATCAGCATGGTGAAGAATGGTCAAGCAACCACCACGACTTTGGGGAAGCCTCCACCGAGCAGTGGTTTAGCGAACGGCTGTAATCCACTCTGCTATGATCGTAATGGACTCCATCTTTGCTCTTCCTCAGCACCCAGTGCAGTAGGTGTCGTGTTTCGATGGCAGATTTCCAGCTCCCGATTCACCCAATGGCCACCACTTATCATTTCTTGATGATGTTCTTGACGTTGGCACAAGGCCCATGTGTTCGCGTGCCCTAATGTTGAGTAATTCCTCGGTGTCCTGCTCGTTAGCCCGCGTTGTGTGTGGCGTGCATCACCCACACTACAGAGGCACGGCATGCAACGTTTTCAGACGCAACAAAAAAA
The DNA here is from genome assembly GCF_965212315.1 of Lampetra planeri. Lineage (NCBI taxonomy): Eukaryota > Metazoa > Chordata > Hyperoartia > Petromyzontiformes > Petromyzontidae > Lampetra > Lampetra planeri. The sequence goes on along the minus strand of NC_136118.1, from coordinate 12,247,782 downwards.
GAGAAAAATAAAATCCTTCAACACAACTAATGCATCACATTAGCATTGATGTCAGTTCATCTCGTCTTTTTATCACATTTCTAGATGCTCAATCAATGTATGCAGACACAATATTGGAGCAGGTGCTTCAGTGCTATAGAGTGTATGCTGTGAAAACACTTGTGCTGTGAATATTTGCTTACATTAAACATGCAAAGAAACCAATAAACCAACTACTTGAAATAACAACATCTATGCAACAGCGATCCGTATCATATTTACAACTACTACAATGGATGTTAGTGTGGTATCTCTAAAGGAATACATTATATGTACGATATGTCACAATGAGAGAGGGGGCAAGCTGGTGTTTATTGAATTTATTTGCACTGGATAGCATTTACCACGGAAAATTGTTTCAATTCCTTTTTTTTCTATCATTGGTCAGATAACAACTTTCCATTCAGGTTCGGTTAAGTAGATTCATAGCGCAAATCAGTATAGCATGCAAAGCGACATACGAAAGCCTCCAAACCCATCAAAATCCATCGTTACAGCATAGCACACGTATCAGAATTGGATTGTTTTTATGCTGGCAGAACAATGTATAAACGTCAGAGTGGCAGATTGGGGAAGGTTTGTTTCTCTCGCCAAGCATAGGTCTCCTTACAACGAACACCGCTTCAGTAATAACCGATGGTGAAAGTGCAGCCCCCGCAATTGCCTGCTCGCACCACTGACGACAGAAGGTTCTCCCACTGAGGGAACTCTGCAGAGCCGACAATCAACCGAGGGACTGGTACGCTGACGGCGTTAGGAAGCTCGTGGGCTGCTGTGAGATGTGAATTCCAGTAGAGTGCGAGTGCGGGGTCTCATCTACTCAAGAACATTCGACTTACGAACTTTCAGAGATACGAACAAACCTGTCCGTATGTCCAGTTGCCTGTTCGGACCGAGAGTCGTAAGTTCAACCGCCGCGCAATCGACGTCGGTGGTTGTTCTGTGTCATTACCCAGCATTCCCAGCTGTTATGTCTAGGCAGCCACTATTGTCTGTTCTATTTCGGATTGATATAGCGCCCTTTCCCGGGGCGCTTTAAAATGCAAGCCGACGGCGTTCAGTGAGGGAGGTGACGGAATGGATGGAGCGACAGTGGCTGGGAATGGAGCCTCACTACAACATTCTCTGTGTGCTGTTCACGAATATTATCATCCTCCATCATCTCTAAGGGTGGTGAAAGTACTGAGGGTGGTAGTAAGAAGAACCAGTGGCATCTACAGGAGATGATACAACTTGTAAAGCCATTTCCCATGTGTAGTGTACATGCCGTACAACATGTTGGGAATTGACAGGAGTAAAATTGGGCTAACGAACAAACCGACTTACGAACAGACCTTTGGAACGTAACTCGTTTGTAAGTAGAGAAGTCCCTATATGTTGAGAATAAAATCATTCATGTTGGTGCTAACAAATGTTCCATGAAAAACAACGTCCATCTCTACTTAATGAAATATATATATGCACGCATATAAAAACAATAATATAATGCAAACTGTAGTCAGAAAACAACGAGATGCACGCAATTTTATACAACATATATCACACTCTCATCAGTCTAAGTTCAGCTCAGAGGGCTTCACATGCACGTCGGCATGGCGATGAAGTCACCAATTTCAAAGTGTGGCAATTGGTAATTACCAGTAAATCAAACCATTTGGTTTGCGTTGACGTGCATGCCACTAGCCGCTCATACTTGTCGTGATGCAAAAGGCACATTACACAGGATCTCACGGTGACGTTTTTGTTGAATGTATGTGGGTGTATGATGAACTTATCTGTGCACCGTACGTACCCAGCCGGATGTACGAGAGAATACAACAACGAACAACAATTGGCGCTACATTTAGCCAGCCTTACACTCGGCGAACCACAACATACCAGTGCATCTCTTCATTACGCACACAACGATGTGCAACTGCACGCATATTAAGGGGTAAAAATAAAAAGCATGTAAATAAAATGTCCCCGTCCATCACCTTAACCCCGACTCTTCACCCCGGCAGCTTCGCTTACGAGGCGCTTTCGCCGTTGCTAAATTTACGCCGTAATTTAGCACCGTGACCTCTCTCCTTACCTCTCTATCCCCCCACCACCACCAACCCCGCCGCCGCCGCCGCCGCCGTCGCCGCCACCACCCCGACGCGTTGGCCACTGATGCCATCTATTTACACCCTCGGCATTATGCACATACGTGCAGAATCGTACCAAAATCGATTTGTAATTCAAACGCGGACAGTGCGCGCGCTTCACCGCCTAAGTGAGCCCAGCACATCGAGACTTTAGCTACAAGGAGGAGGAGGGGGGTTTAATAGTTCTTCAGCTATGACGACTATTTTACCATTTTGTTTTCCCAGGGAAGCGGCATGGCTCTTTTTCAGACGCGACCTGGTTACCACAAATGATCGCTCAACGGACATGGCCGTATCATCATCACGGGGGGAAATTATAGCAGCCAAAATACTCTAAACGCGTGTCGGTTCTAGATGTGGAGGGGGACAAACCGGAGGACCTGGGGGAACATCCACGCGACCACGGGGAGAGTGAACATTCAAACTCCAAATATACAGCAGCAGGCGTCAGGGTCGGGATCGAACTCACGCCCTCCTGTATACCAGGCGAGGTAGTTAACATTTCGCCACCGTGGCGCCCCTAGCTATAGCGCTAACACATGAGACCGACCAATGGGATTAGCCCAAGTGAGATTACCATACACAGCTCGAGTGAAGAGAGCTACCGCTTCAAGAATGGGATATGTGCAGCACACACAATTGCCCCGTAGGTGTTTCAGGAAAACGAGAGACGTCATTTTGGAGGGTTCCATTTCTTTCCCAGGGATGCGAGTGCACAAAGATGAGTTTTGCTGCGCTCTCCACAACTACAGTAGTAGCAGCTGCATTGGGAATGGATTTGGTGATTTATTGCAACCGAGAATCTGTGCTAGACAGCAGCAGCAGCAGTCTCCACAGGTCGGCAGCTAGAAAATGAATAAAGGATGAGGTGTATTCTCCCAGCCACGCACACCTTTTGTGAGATATGTTAAATAAATGAAGATGTGCTGTGGAATTATTTCGTATCCTCGTATTAACCCAGCGTCGTCTCTCTTGGAAGAGAGATTTTTTGCCTCGGCAAGTGCCTCCTAACCTTAATGTAACGAGTACCTTACAAACTTTAAAATATAACAAAAACTATTTTCTTTGAAGACAATACTGGCATTCACATTTGTCATTATTTCATTGAATACATCAGTAAAACACGGAGAGCCCTGTTCGTATAAAAAACAAAACCTGCACACGCATCAATAACACTGCCTTAACAGAAAAATATATAAAAGGTTCCGTTTCGGGCAACGATTCTTTTTCATAGGGGTCATTTTAAGTGCTATAGAAAGGATTTTTGCCGAAAATGTCACTGATTGTACATGTTTCCTTTTAAGGCCACAGTGTTATTGATGATTCCGTTGAGATCTTTTTTATTTGTTCATTGTACGTGTGCACCACCGCCAACGTAGCATCGCCGCGTAATTTGATAGCACTTCTAGATATATTTTAGAATGGGCATCTTCAAATGCTATATTGAAGTTCAATAGGCACTTTATCTCAGTTTCTGCCAAGCATGTGTCAATCATCTCCACCAGTTAAATGCCTTATTTACAGCAGAGTGAACATATCACAGTTTGGCAGAATTTCCATTTTGAACTAGGGAATTAACAAAAGTGCGAAACAGGTTTTGTCGGGTGCCACTTGTTCACGCATGACAATGGCACAACTCTTTCATTTGCTGATGCACGGCTGTTGTGTTTTGTTCGTGAAGATTGCAACAGAAGGTGGCTTGAAAACAAAGCCTAACGAACAACACGATGTACCTGCTGAAATAACACTCCATCGGCGGGCCGCATGCAGGTGGGGTAAAGTGTGGGTACACCCACATCTTTCGAGATGTGTGACCAGTGTGGAAGAGTAGGCCAATTCCCTCTAGAGGGCTCTCTAGAGCTCTCTCTGGTGGGATACCCTTTTGTCAGCAGTGGTGTGAGAACACACTTGCAGGGCTGCTGCCACCTTTACGTTATGAAATGTAATCACATAGCATTATATCATGTAAAGTATTATATTATTGAATGTTGAGATGTACATCAAAACCCCTGAATGATCACAACTGTAAACATGTGCATACCACGCGTGCATTCACGTTTTTGGTTTTGATTATTTAAAATGACAAGACATTCATTGATTTGTGAATCTGCCGTGCGTGGTCAATAACGGTGTGGCGTATGGCCCAGTAGGGTGTCATTCTATACACTGTCAACTAAATACTAATGTGCATTTTAACGCGACATTCCTCGTATAACGAATAATGTTATTTTTGTCGCCATTCATGCCTTTCCATTAATGTCTCTGAGTCTATTTAGTGCTGCGAAATCAATGGCAGTTAGAGACATTTATGCAGATTTATAGATGTATCGGCAGGCCCAAAAATGGCAATTAGGCATGGCGGCTCTATTGTAATTGTAAGCGGGGGCAATTACAGCAACACTCCCGAACATATTCTTATGTTTTTTCTGGTAAAGTCACGTAGGTGAAAAATCAAAATTATTAACTTGATTACAGCAAGCGTGCTGTGACGGTTCCACCTGAAGACGGAAGCTTGTGTTGCCTCCGAAACGTCGTGATTTTTATTTTATTTGTATTTTACTTTTATTAATTTTGATTTTTTACCGACGTGACTTTACCGAAAAAACCTAAGAATATGAATACTTGCAGTCACGAAAGCTTCAAATCTAGAATTAACTCCCGAACACTTCCCCTGTTGTAAACTTCCGTCGGGTTATTTTCTATTTTTGGGCAATGAAGTCCGAATTTCAATTCATGCTTAGATGCCATTTTTGCCCGGCTGTATTGTAAATCACCACCACGAGGAGCAAAGCCACGACCTTGAGACGGAATCGTGCAAAGTCATATGTTTTGAATTCTAACGACAAGCCGCTAAATTCTACCAAGACCCAGCTGCTGAAGGAAGGTGACTCGGGATATAAGTGCAGGCTTGTGCTCATGAGCATTTGCGTGTGATTGTCAGTAGGCGCGCAAGTGCACACAATGCGTGCGTGCGTGCACGTGCATGCATGTTTGTATTCATGTGAATAAGCATTGAGGTTGTATTTGTACTTCATTAAATACATACATTTTTGAATGCTGTGAGTGACCTAATCATCACGTATATGTATGCGTATCACATGTATATATGCATGGGGGGCGGGGGGGGGATTATTTACAGACAGCTACAGCGCCCAGTGCAAGCCTTATTATGCAATTTTAAATCTACATTAAAAACGAATTTATTAGAACTGCTTTTTGTGTTTAGTTCGTTGTCCTCCCCCCCCCCCGCCCCGCACCTCCGATTCACGCGGTTGAAAGAAGTTCAACATATATACGTGCATACAAGCCACAGCAGGTACCTGTAGGCAGGAGTGTATTGGGGCCCAGATAATGGATGTAAGAGGTCAAAGACAAGCCAGCAGTCTCTCCAGACGCTATGAGAATTATCAGCCAGAGATGTAATGCATTATCGCTAAACCAGATAACCCACAACCACTCTCCCTTTCCCCTCAAACTGGGATCTATTATCTCCCAAATTCTGGCCAATCAGATAGAGTAATCCCTGGAGAACGGGCACGTGACTCTAAGCATCTGTTCCGCACAGCAAGCAATGCCTCGGTTAAATGCACAGGCACTTGGAAGATCATTAGTTCTTACAATAATCAACGGAAAAAATCTGACTACAGTGTATTTTTTTTCAAACAATAAACTACATCTGGAGTGGATGTAGTCTACTTGCGCCAGAGTGTAAATTGAACGGTATCTGTATCTAAGTCTAAATCTTTGGGTCACCGATTTGAACCATGGCCCCATCTCTGTGTTGTGGACACATCGTCACAGAACACATCAACCTTTGAATTGGATTTTAAACAAACTGACCCGTTCTCTTTGGATCATTAATTTCAAGACCTCCTGCGCAATAGGAGGGTATGTCGTGCAAGGGTCATAGCAAATTTAACAACCCACGCAAAATGCATTATTTTCAGACAACAAGCTAAGGCAGCCATACAAACAGGCTTTATATGGCTTCGTGATACTAAGCCTCCTAATCAACGATTTTTGGGTTTAGATCGTGTTATTTATAAATGTGTCGTAACCCTCCACCACCCGACACGGCCAATCAGTAAAAAAGTGTCACGTTGACAAAAGACAAATAGTTCACTGCTTTAGCCCACCGGTGTGTTGAAGCGTGAAACCACAACATTTACAATTTGAGTACGACGTTTCGCTGGTAATTGCATCCAGCATCATCGGGCAATTCGCCAGAATGGTGAGGCTCTGCTGTGTCTCCCGTTCTTATATAGAGCAGCAGCAGGGTGACGTCATCATTAACTCATTAACTCATCAGGTGCAAAGATTTGAGGGGGGGTTATTGTAATTATATACTTGATTAGTAATAAGGCTAAGCCTTATTACTAAGCCTCCTGTATGAATCATTGGTTAAACGTTGATCCAGCGAAACAAAATATTTACCTCTTTCGACATTTTGTCACCACAATTTTCACCTCCGGTTAACACGATTGTCTACGTACGGTGCAAAAAAAGTTCAACATATAAATATAATCTGACTAATCCAGTACATCACACACACCCACCTACCCCTCAACAAGACATGTTTACTACCTCGCCTGGTATACAGGTCGTGGGTTCGATCCTGACACCTATATATTTGGAGATTGTATGTTCTCCCCGTTGTCGTGTGGATTTTTCTCCAGGTCCTGCGGTTTTTTCCTCAACATTAAAAAATATACGTTTAGAGTATTTGACTGGTATTAATATCCACATGATAACCCACTTCGCTGGGCTATCATTAGTGGCCAAGTCGCTTCTGAAAAAGAGCGATGGAGCTCAAGCGGGCCTTACCTGGTAAAATAAAAAAAATAGTTTTTTTAAATACATTAAAAAAATTAAATGTACACCCCTTTTGTAATTCCACTGCGAGATGAATGCCATCTGGAGACCCCCATTCACATTTTGTGGGCGTAATTTGACCATACTTGACCATGCTGATAAAACATTTTTACCCTTTTATCTGGCAACAAAACTGACACCTTTTTTTACAAGAAGTCATGTTTGCATAGACCACAATACCTGCAGTCGGAATGCAAAAAAAATGTGCGTTCGTGAAAGAAGGGGCCCATTGCCACTGGTGTTAGCCATGACCTGGAACGCGACTCATGCGGTGGAGTCAATAGTGGAGTGTGATAACCACAGTACAACCGCACCCCGTTCATGTGTATAGACATATAAATATATACTCATAGGATTGTATAAATACATTGATATAAAGTGACTATATGTAGAGATACGCAAACACAATAGAGAATTATAAAACCATTTACACATCATAAAAGATTCATCAACGATAAACCATATTTACATTTTCATTAAAAGGCCACGACTTTTAAGTATTTAACTAACATTGCAAGATGACCATTTCATTAAGGGTCAGCACTTCTGCTGATATTACTTTCCAACTTTTCGCTGGTGCGGTTTTGCATATATTCCAATAAGGCTTTGCAAATGTCACATTGGCTTGAAAAGAAGAAAAAACATAATTCCATCAAACCCACATTTGGACCCAGGAAGTTTCCCCCACTTTTTTGCCCAAACAACTTTCTGCAGAGCGTCGTCCAACTCACACGTGGTGCTCATCAATCATTAGGGGCCAGCACTCGTGCGCACGCCATCTTCAAATGCACGACGTGCCGTAAGCAATGTGACTGCTGGGTCAGTGCAATTCAGAAGGCTCCATTTTTCAACAGCAGAGTTCAGAGCAAGGGTTAAACCCTTTGCGGGCGAATTTCAATTCGTATTAAGTACAGTATCTGTGTATATCGCCATCCGAGTGTATGTGCAAGTTTTTACATAATCCTGAGATGGCCTTGAGTGGCTCAAGAGTAAGAGGCCTAACGCGGTGACCACTGCGATCGCGGGTTAACGAGTGTTGGCAGACACCCCCTGATTAAACCAGATTCTGGAATGTTGCAAATGGATGGTTTCAGCCCAGAAATCAATGACTGTACAAAAAAACTATCACCTTAAATTTGAGTTTTCACATAATATGGCATAATTCCAGTGCTGAAAGTGAAAAATGTCAGTTTGATTGATATTCAATGGAAAATCTTTGCACAGCATTAACGCGTATGACTTTTGTCAGGATAAAGTGGTCGACTGAAGTGACTTCAGAAGTAGTTCTGTGACCATCATCTTGCAGGGCTGTTCTCTGACACAGGGGAATACGTGCAATGCTATCTGCAGATTTCCATGGATATTTGTCCATCTTATGACAAGATGCCCAAAGAACAACTGCGACATAATTGGAGACAATAAAAATACCGTTCATAGTTTACTATTCGTATTGAAAATTAAAACGATGCTGTGTCAAAACAACTTTCACATTTATCTTGGGAAGCTTCAATCGTGATTTGAAGCTTTCGTGACTGCAGGAATCCATGCTCTTTGGTTCTTTCGGTAAAGTCACGTGGGTAGGAAATAAAATGAATCCCGACGTTTCGGGCGCAACACACGGACGCTTGTGTTGCGCCCGAAACGTCGTGCTCAACTCTCATATACAGCCCTCACCCAATGGTGGAAATTCCACATTCCCATGGTGGGAGGAGGGTGCGTCTATCCATAGGAACCCACTAGTTGACTTCCCACACAAAGTGGTACCTATTTTATTGACCCTCGAGGTATGATGGCCTGAGTCAACCCCACAACCATGATGTGAAATCGCAATCTAGCAAATGCGAGAGCCCACTTGAGCCACCTGGATCGGATAATTAAACAAAGATCCCCCGTATAGCCTTAACTGACTGTTGGGGCAAGTGCCGTTAGTGAACACCAATGAAGGCCGGCACGGCACACGAGGGGGTGGGTGGCCAACACCACGCCCGGCCGCCATTGTCTCCCCAGTGATAATGTTCACACACCACACTAACTACTCATATGAGGCTGAGTCAACCTAGGGGAGGCCCATGAGCGGTTCAAATAATCGTTACTGCTGCTGGCCCTGAGCGGGAATCGACCTCGGGCCGTCGGGTTTGTAGCGCAGCGCACTAACCGCAACACAACGGCTCCCCACAATAATTAAACACACACACAAAACAATGTTAAACATGTGATATCATTATGAACATTTAACATGTTAAATCATAATCGAATATTATTGAGAATCCATAATTGTAATATTTAAACACAATTCACAATTTATAGATGGACGTGTGGGGCAGTGCCGGATTAAGCTCGTGCGGGGCCTGTAGCATAAATTATAAAGGGGCCCTAAATAAATAAACACGTACATATTAAAACACACATTTTTGACTTGCATCGTAAAGTAATTGTATTTTTTTCATTTTCTATACAGCCAGATAATACGACAAATCGCTAACCTTAAACACCCAGTCGTTCATAAAAATTTAAATCAGTATAGTACTATAGTAATAAAGCAAGTGCAGAATCACTGAAACGGAATTGATAGCTTGAAAGCATTTAGCGCTGGGCCATTGAAAGTGTGGGGCCCGTAGCTACTACACATGTAGCTTACTTGTGCCACTAGGATAATCCGGCGCTGGTGTGTGGGTGTGGTTGCAGGCAAAGATAACACTGGTCAACACACTTTTTCTGGCATAAGGTATTCCAACGGTTTTGAGGTAATTTTGGGGTGCTGATTCCAAATCTGGCATCAGTTTTTGCCTATCACATCAGGTTTTTGAGATATCACATATTGCATTTTCAATGAAAACTGCAGAAGAAAAATATTAAATAAATGTGGATATCTACATAAAATTATATTATAAACACTATCCTAAAAATACAGCACCATATTTTAACACTAAAGCAGTCATTGACTCGCAACAACTTGCAATCATAAGTGACAGAGTTAATTTCAATGAAAATGGGGTATGCCGATAGCATAAAATGAGATGTGATAGAGCAAATCTGAGATCAGATTTGGAATCAGCACTCTGAAATTAGTCTAAAACAGCTGCAAAAGTCCAGGCCAGAAAAAATTCATTTTGTTGACCAGTGTAATGTATACGTGCCATCCATATGACTGGGAAAGCAGAGTGGAATGCACAGTGTCGATATGGTTTAGTGCGCTCGCACAGCAGCATGCATAGGCATCTTGCGGCATCAAACGCGCACAAACACGTCACACTGCTGCCTATACGGTTTTGCTGTGATAGGACCCATGTAAAAGTGCTTAAGGAAAGTAATACAAATCATGACTTTCATAGAGCTCCGCAAAGCTCGTGCCATAGGCAGTGGCTATTACCCGAAACATCACGGGTTACATATTCTCTTTGCTGGTGCGGCAGCAGTGTTGGCGAGGAGCGTGTTGACTTGGTGTTGTTGATTGCGCACTACTGCCAACGCAGCATCATTAAAAAACAAAAATCTGGACGCAATCTTTAGAATGCAATTCAAATGTAAACAGCATAAAACAATAGTGTTACTTGATGACAAAGTTTATACGCACGCCGTTTAATGCTATGTTTTTTATAGTCAACCTTCATATTGTAAAACAGAGGTGTATTAAAACAGTGAGATCGACAATAACAATAATATTACATAATTGCATAGCACTTAAAAATATAATATGTTTTCAAACTCACCACACACTGCATCATTACTGTGACCATTAAACTTTACGTAAGCAGTTGGTAACACGGGAATCTGTGTTGCGCTATTGCAACTGTGATTTATGGTGCCTATGCTTTCATTTGGACCCCTCCTTTGCTCAAGTGCTATTGTGTTTTAATGGCTTCTTACCTGAGTTTAAATAATAACATGATTCAATAGGGATACGACACCAGCGGCCGCACCGTCAAGAAAATATTCGGAACCCAACATCGCACGCAGAATACATTTGATTGGGAATTACATTTGTAACATCAAAGAAAATCAGTATTCCCAAGAAGACGTCATTAGAGATGAATCATCAAGACAAATAGGTGTTTCACGTGTGGTAAGTGGAATAAAGTTTGTTTGTGTTTATTTTTAAAGGAGTCTTGCTTGTACTGTTCGATGGTTTTTAACTGAATGCATGTTCCACGTAATGGGTTTTTTCTCAAAAAATAAAACATTGCCTTCTGGGATTTTGGCACATTGCCCTGTGTATACATTTATTAATGTACCCACAAGTGTGAAGCTTGCTGGGAACAACACATTAAATTAAAGTTAAGTTTTAGCTCCAGTTTTTTTTTAAGCTTTGCTGTAAAATATATTTACAGGTTATTGTTATTTTTAAGGGAAGAAGAAAAACACTCAATGACAAATGAAGTAAAATTAATAATAAAAACAAATTAAGGCGTCTCCTTATGCATAAACATCATACTAAAAGTGGAAAAGTGTGGTCAGTAAAAGCTTACACATCTAAAATTAGATTTGGGGAAACTAAGATACAACTTTGAACAACGTCACATTTTCGAATGCAGTCATTAAGGCAACCCATTGAAATGACAGAGCAACTTAATGAAAAATGTTGCAAAGTATTGCTCAAGATAAATAGGAACAAAACAAAAGTTGCGCACAATAAGTTCTCTAGGAAATTGAAAATTTGTTGCAGGAAGGTCACAACTAGAAGACAGACGAGAGTACAATACTTAGGGCAGTAATTGAAGGCAGACCATGATCACAGTGATGAAGACATGGGGCAGATTTAGAGCAGCTTGGAATACGTTTGGTCAACTTTACTTCATGAAATGCGGTAATACACCGATGTGCCTAAAGAAGAACATTTTCATCAGTGTACCTAGCGCCTGCACAAGAGGGGATTTTATCATTAGAAACGCTACACATCGTGAAACTTTGTAGTTCACGCAATGAGACTAAAATACGTTCATACATACAGTATTTAGATACACAGCTAGAATGCATGTAGCACTATGCACATATTTTATATGACCTCAATTTACTGGTGGCAGGGCAACATTTTGCCATTTTTAGTTAATGCACACGAACAACTCCGTTTGCACGATTTCGACAATGCAAAGAAAGATCCACTCGTCAACAACACTGCATTATGAGATCATCATATATATATACATACACAATATGCACCGTCTTGGACAAGGGCCCTTCTTCATAGCACATGATGTGCTCATTGTTAATTGTACTTGTGAAACCCACTGGCATTGGAGCATCAGCGAAAAATAATTTGTTCAATTTTGACAGTGCACATGCATGCATGCTAGGGGACGGGAGAACCCGACTGCCCTTGCAATATGGTATACTGAAGAGGGCTTAGTTGAAGCCACATCTTCAAAAGTTCACTTAACAACATTAGTCGCCGATTAAACGTTTCACAATTTGTTAATCACATCACAGAATGCTTAATGTGGTTAAAACTGGGGTTGACCCCTTGAAAAGGTGAAGCAACGCGCATAACATTACGTTGCCATGAGCTTCTCTCTTGATTGACAGTGGCCTCAATTATATTAATATATTGCCTGCACGAGCTAAACAAAGCCTCCCTGTGAGAAGAAGTCGCAAAAGTAAAGAAATGTTCTGGACGACACAAGTCGTGTTTACTCATTAGCTTTTATACAAATTCTATGCGACTCGTGTTTACATTATTAGACTCATGTTTATTCAACTACACATATGTGTGACGAGCATATTATTTAATCTTTCAGAATGTGACGCTAATGTAAAGCATATATTAACGTGAAATGTTATGTCGGGGAAATAAAACAATAAAATATCTTTCTCAAAAGTAAATTTCCACCACCCCTTACTAGACACGTGTGCAAACGCGCGCACAAACGATGCTGCAGATAATCTTGCAATTCATGTACGTACGCTCGCTTACACAATTAAAAAAATGTCGTTGCATATTGTAAAACTGTATATCATTATATTCCCATTGTACAGCAAATAGCTTCGTGTAATTGAGTGGCGGGGCAGCGGTTTTACACACTGCGCTATGCACCTGGCCACCTGAGTTCGATTCCCAATGACAAGTCAACGTCGGCAACATTTGACCCCAGCCCTAGCTGCCCTCCCCACTCACGGACCAGCACTGCCCTCCCCAGGATGGTGAAGCATGGTCAAAACAACCCCCAGGGCCAACACGGCGTGGGAGGGCCTTCATCCAGCAGTTGCTTTACAAAGGGGATGCAAATTTATAATTCAGATAATTAACTCAAAATGAAAATCTTTTTTGTTCTCAGATTCAAGTTGGCAAAGCAGTCGATTTGTTTTTGTTGTAATCCCCGACATTGGCAGAATGCCAAAAATATGGCGAGCTATTAAAAACCACCCCCAGTGCTACACTTCTCATTTTGAAACAGAAGAAAAGGACCTATTCATATAAACAGCGTGTAATCATCGTCATTATTGATCTATTTAAATGCCAAATTATGCAAATGGACGTGAAATAAATGCCTAAATGTGTTCCGGGCGGAAATAAAATGCAACAAGTCAACACATTTTGAAATAAGATTAATTACAACGGATGTAAATTTCGTAGAACCATTTATAGCCTCCTGTCGACTAATTATTATTTCCCTAATGCAGCCTTCAACTATTTACGAAGAAAAAATATTATATTTTTTATATATAAGCATTCCATTTTTGTAAACGTGTGTGCAGCATGGCAGATGTTTGCATACCAGCTTACCCAGGTTTGATTCCTGGCCAAGTTAAACAATGGAAATTGCTTATTTAACACTGGTTTGTGCCTCTTGTAGGTACCCTCAGTGTGAATTTAGGCACTACTGTGCCAAGAATGAGAAGTAGAAATTCAACAATGGCATGTCTGGCCATACTACCCCATGCTTTATCTTCACAGTTTCACACTAACAGCATTTACACTAAGAACATTTCTTGGTGAATTAACATTGCTGTTTTATGTTTCATTAATGTTTTTTTTTGTCAATAATAATCATAATTGGTGGCAGAGTGGTGCAGTGGTGACATGTGTTCCTAACAGCAAGAAGGACCTGGATTTGATTCCCAACTCGCACACCTTTCTGTGCAGAGTTTGTATGTTCTGTATGTATGTTGAGCTTCTTTCGCACCGTATGAGAGCCAACTGTGCTAATGTTAGCTAGGGTGTCACGGTGGTGAGATATTAACTCCCTCGCCTTGTACACAGTAGGTTGTGGGTTCTATCCACCACCCTGACGCCTGCTGTACATTTGGAGTTTGCGTGTTCTCCCTGTGATTGTGTGGATCTTACTCCGGGTCTTCCAGTTTTTCCCTCTACGCTGAGAATCAACGTGCACTTGGAGTATTTGGCTGCTATAAATGTCCACGTGATAAGCCACTTCGTTGAGCTATCATTCGTGGCCAGGTCGCTTCTGTAAAAAGAGCTGAACAGCTCAGTGGTCCTTACCTGTTAAAATCAACAATGTTTTGATTTTTAAATAAAAAAGAGTTTCGTTTTAGTTTATGTTTGCATGGGTCCCTTCGGGTTCTCCGGTGTCCTGGCCAAATGTCCCAATGCCGAAAAAGTATCTGCAAATGACTCAATTGGGATTACAAGTAGCAACATCACCACCTACTGCAAAAAAAAACACTTGTCAGGACCATACCGAAAAATAATCTTGAGAATCATTGGGGCTCTGCTGAGTAAACAGGCACAATAATAATAATAGCACAATGAAAGCACGGAAGGTAAAAGTGCGGCTCTGTAATTTCTTGCTCACACGACTAGCGGAAGGGCCTCCAGTGAAGGGTGCTCGAGAATTCTCCTCAGGAGTGTGTGTTTGGCCTACTCTTCCACACTGGTTAGACGTGTTTAGAACTGCTCTTTTGTGTTTCACTTGTTGTCCTTTCCCCCGCACCTCTGATTAGCACCCCTGGCTACGTACGGTGCGAAGGAAGTTCAACAACAACAACCGTCATTCGCCACTAAGTGGCGGGACGTCACCACGACGCTTGTGCCAGGCCAAGTGCACCTTGAGGCTATCACGTGAAGTGTCGAACGCCCGCTGGCAGGAGGTCACGGGGCAGACCCAGGTGCCACGGGTCGACTGACTGAGATGACCGAGATGACTGGCTGATGCACCACCTGTGCCCCTACTGTGCCAACTTGCTGTGCTTTAGCCACCCGGCGCTCTGCTCGTTGTTGTGAGCGTCGCTCCTCTGCCCTCCGTTGTTGTTGGAGAGCGACTGCCTCCAACTGCCCAGTAGCGTCCTTCACGAGCCTCCTCCACAGAGGCCGAACTTGACACCGCTGGTACCAGTCATCGGCAAGTCCACTCAGCTCCACGTCCTCCTGTACCACATCACTCCATCTCTTCTCTAGCCCGTGCCGCGCCCGTTCAACACACACACATTTAACCCCACCGCGCACAATCTGCCGACCGACTAACTGTGGCGTGCCGATTTACACTGCGAGGGATGGGGGGACTTTAAGAACTGACGAATTGTGTTGGGGCTTTTCATTTGCTTCAACTATCTCGACGGGAGCTGGCTCCGGCAAGTCCTGGATCGCAAGTGCAGTGTGCATATCAAGTCACATCGCCGCCTCCATTGAGCATGTACTCAATGTTTTGTCACGTAAATGAAAGACTTCAAAGTCTACCCAGTGCCGTTAGTGGAGGCTAATGAGTGGTTTGAACTGTTGTGAAGCATTTCTGTTCTTCTTCCTCTGCCTCTATTTATTCTTCACAAGATCACCACCGCCCACTCATCTTGTACTAATTACAGCCGAATCGAATCTATTTGCACACTTACACAATGCCTCGGCCCACATCTGATGTCTCACCACACATTCATCATTTTCCCAAAGAAATTAAATATTCGCACCTTTAAAACGCCACAGTATTATACAATTTTGCACAACACTTCGAAGAGTCGATATTTGCCGATCATTTCATTATTGTTGCAATCAATTCCAGGGTTAAAAAATACAAAACATCCGATTTAGAATTTAGTATTTCTCCATTAACTTTTTTTTTTACAACTTGAACTCGAAAACGCTTACGTGGTGAAAAAAGTCGGGACGTGTGAATAAACACGGGGATGTATTACTCAGCTCCTTATCCAGCCAAAGACACTGCAATGGCGAGTGTGATCAACAAAGACACACTATTTACTCGCAATGAAGTAAGCATAATGAGCAGATATAAAGATGCGTGGGGAGCGGTAGTGTAGCGGTTAGCACGCTGCGCTATGAACCTAGCGACCCGGGTTCGATTCCCGCTCACGGCCAACACCAGTGACGATTATCTGAACCGGTCATGGGCCTCCCCTAGGTCGACTCAGCCTGAAATGAGTACCTGGTGCGGTGTGTAAACATCGCCACTGGGGAGACAAAGGCGGTCGGGCGTGGTGCTGGCCACCCACCCCCTCGTGTACTGTTCCGGCCTTCATAGGTGCTCGCTAACAGCACTTGCCCCTACAGTCTGTTAAGGCTATACGGGGGATCTTTGTAGAGCAGTGTGTGGGGAGCAGTAGTGTAGTGGGTTACCACGGTTGGCTGTGTACGGTGCGAAAGAAGTTCAAACATTGGGTAGTGTAGCTCTCCACTGCGAACCTGGCGAAATGAGTTCGCTTGCTACACACGACCGATCACAGTGGCGAATATCTGAACAGGTCCGAAGCCGATCGACTCAGCCTTAAATGAGCGCCTGGTGCGTTCAGTAAGCATGAGCATTGGGGAGACAAAGGCGTGCGGGCGTGGTGCTAACTCCTCGTGTGCCGTGCTGGCCTTAGGTGCTCGTGAACAGCACTTGCCCCAACAGCGTTTGAAAGGCTATATGGGGGTCTTTGTGGAGCAGAGTATGGAAAACAACAGCAGCTGATGCCTCATCTCATATTGGTTAATGGTCATAATGAAGCCACTGTTTTATAAACATCGTTATGCCTGCCACCATAACACCTATTCGGGCCAAATAACAAACAAGCATAATTCATATCTGTCACTCCTGACACTGCTGAGCATTTGTACCAGAGTACATTGCATATAGGCTGTGCACAAATAAGAACACAAGATCATTATAATGCATTATTATTGTATATATAAATAAAATATGTACATGTTTTTCAAAGATTTCCAGCCATTCGCCTACAAATCTACTGGGTTTAGAAGAGGTTATATAGCTGAATAAATTATCAGGACACACAATTCAGGAAAAAAATAATTAGCATTATTTTAGTCGTGATAAGACAGGGTCACATTACTCTACAGATGAAAACTGCTGTACATTCAGAATGTGTCGGGCACAAATTAATCGGAGTTAATAGTTCATGCAAGGAAAATTTACTTATTATGCATAGATACAATTCAAGTGGTATAAGAAATATGATTTTAAATTATACAGCAGAGAGGTAGGCACTTTCACAGACATCTTGAGAATAGCCCTTTCTCTTCAGAACAGTATAATGCTCGACAGCATTTAACAAGGGAGTCACAGCATTGGGACATATTTTGTAGCTTTAATCACAAAACATCTGTACACACATAACAAAACACAAATTATTTGTAAATAAGTAATATGGAAAAAATAAAAATATGATATTTAACGTATTAGAATGTAACTAAATGCTTGACAAATACTGCTTTCTTCTCACTCCAAAAGGAAATATCACAGGTTTTATTTATACTTCTTATGCATCTATTTTTTAACAGAACTATTTCACTAATTACACAAATTGTTTGGTGCTGCTGTTGCGTTGGCAGTTGTACAGAAGCACAATTAACGAAAACTCAACACACTCGTCAACAACCCTGCCTTGAATAGAAAAAAAGTAGAAAACAACATAGTAAAAATAAAACTGGTCATCAGAGAACATTTCTAAAATGTAACTGTCATCCGGCACCATAGTGTTCAGTGTAGTCTCCAACCATTATGGCGTCTGTCTCTCTCTCTCTAAACCTCTCTATGTATGTGCTATGAAGAAGGGCCATTTCCCAAAACGTCGCCATTTCTCGACAATGTTTTCATTTAAGGCCACGGTGTTGCCGCCGAGTGTGTCTTGCGTGTTTCATTTCATGAATGCGGCACGAAGCAGATGTAACATTTCGAGCGAGATCTTGTCATTCAGACTGTCTTCTCGACAGACCTGTTCTTCACCTGAGGACGGCTGCTTGCGTTGTGGCCGAAACGTCGTGAGAATTATTTTATTACGTTTTATTTTTATTCTTTTATTATTTACATTCTACGTGACTTTTACCGAAAGAACCAAGAAGATCTTGTACCAAGTTTAGCTAAACGAAGCCAGACACTCGTCTCGACATGGCCACGTGTTCCAGAGGTGCTTACAGCAAGTCCACCGTGTAGGTTTTCACGGTCGTGCTCTATGGGTGTGATTGTGCCGCGTGCTGTTCGGCACGATGCCCGACATTTCGCTCCACGTGCTGGGCACAAGTTTCAAGTAACGATGCTTTCAGCTCTTGAAAAAAAATCTCCGATCACATGCCGACGAACACATGGCAACAACACGAGATTTATTCCAGGTTTTTTTTGTCGAACACGTCATTATACGACTGTTGTTGACGTCTGTGCGCAAACACCGCGTATAAAGCACCTGTTAAGGAGCAGAAACTAGAGCAGCATATGTGTGTTTGTATTTGGAACAAATACATAACAAAACCATGAAGCGTTTTCGGTAGCCACTGCAACAGATTTACTCCCTGGATTAGAAGCAGGGAAAAAAACACAACAAATTGTAACATTCACGCAATCAGCAATATATGGTGTGGTTGTTAAAATGTAAAAATATATAATCAAAAAGAATAACATACTTGCAAGTCGGTGGCATTATTCAGATAAAAATTATATCAGTAATAAATTTCGCAACAGATAACTCTCTAAAGCTGTATTTACCTTGGTAAATCAAGATATAAAAATGCCACATTGCTTTACAAAGTTTCCCGAAATCATTTAATATTTTTTCGAGGAGAGTAGAAGGGAATATGGACGAAAATAAATATATATTTGATACTATATTTTCTAGTGCCTTTAAAAGGCGCATAATGTGCGTTTGCATCAACCGATACGACGTGCAATATTATATATTTTATTTCCAGTTGCTGTGTCAGTGCTTCTCAATAGATAACAAAAAAAAGGGAATTAAATTTATGCCGGAAAATAAAAATACAAAAGTGTCAGCATTTTTAGCCGATGGGACGATGAAAGCCAATTGACCAAAAACGTGGCGAATCTTCAATGGTGAATCTACAAAACAAGGAATTACAGAGATACGTGTATGACTGTATCGTATTCATGTACACGGCGGTACGTACTGTGCATTAAACAGCAAGTGGTAGCTGCAAAGCGTTTGATGTTAGGTGGCCAAGTAGCTGAGGGGTCAGAGCAATGAGCCAGCCCTTTTGAGATTCCGGCTTAAAATGCAGACATACCCCCATACCATGAGTGAATCCAAGTTTTAAGTGAGGTGGAGCTAATGATCTCTTGGTGTGCACACAAAAAAAACACAAGCGCTCTCTTTGAAGTTTAACTTCATTTGGCAAACATTTTAGCTCCAAATTTTTTTTTTAAATCAACATCAGCGTGAACATTTACTCAAAGGAGGGCAATATGGGATTTTTAGCGGCAGTTCTAAATAAAGAGGTTTGCATTGCCCCGCAAGAAATCCAGATGGATAACTCTCTCTCTCGTGACATGCTATCAATATTACATTGGGCATAAAGCGTGGACAAGAATACATGTCAATTGAGACCAAAAACTATGGGTGTTTTGCATGTTAACTGGGGAATCTACCACACGGATAAATGCCCTCTGCGCTGTCTCGATCAACAGCTACTTGTTT
The DNA here is from genome assembly GCF_965212315.1 of Lampetra planeri. Classification (NCBI taxonomy): domain Eukaryota; kingdom Metazoa; phylum Chordata; class Hyperoartia; order Petromyzontiformes; family Petromyzontidae; genus Lampetra; species Lampetra planeri. Next base: position 12,227,920 of record NC_136118.1, on the reverse strand, counting down.
ACCCCCCCCTCCCACCTCTAGCAATATAATTTATTGCATTTTTTTTGCTCTTTACAATTTAAATGCCATGTTTTTTTATAGCACCCAATTAAACATGGACCGCGCTCAATGCTAAAGCATGGGTGCTACATTTATATTTTTTTGTAATTTCAGCAAGGGCAGGAGGAGGTGCCAACAAATTGCGTTGTCTTCAATTCGAGTTCCTCCCCTGAGAGACCTCAAATTTACATGTCCACCAATAAAACTCATCCCCTACCAGCACACACACACACAGAGCTGGTTTACGCTGAGTGTTTATAGTATACATGTCCACATGTGTCTGTGAAGGAAGGGGGGGGGGGGGAGCAAAATTATACTTTAAGGCAAAATATAACTTAACATAAAAAATTAAGGAGAATACTCTGGACTTGATGGGTTTCAGAAATGTAGAGTCCATAAAAAAACAATCGTTGCGTGGAAGTTTTAAATTTCAAACGGGTCCTCGAAGGAGTCTCCATGTATGCGACTAACACGTGTGCGCATATGCCGATGCATGTTGTGACGAAGCATCCGTGTCGACTTTGCTGTAACTTAAATATTACAAGCACAATAATGGATACAATGGAGTTTTTTTAAAAGTCATTATTCCACAATGACAACTTTCCTCAATTTATCAATCAACAGCTTCTCATCGTATTAGTTTCACAGCTTCTGTGCGTGCATATATCCATGCACAAACGGCTCGTGAAATGAAAACACAAGAGTTTTTCCACCAAACTTTGAACACAGAACGTACTTTACTGTAATTGGCTCAAGTAACAAACAGAGTTTGGAATGTGGCATGTAAGGTTTGGTCACTAATTCGTTTTCATATGAATGTGTTCATATTCCACACGGTCATGGTCAGCGTGTAACTAAATTATCCAGCTTCTATGGTTTTATTTGTCCGAACCCTTGGGCTTTCCACAAGTAGTAATTGTGCGAGTGCATAGAGATATATGGTAATGTTTGCCGGTGTAAAAACAAAACAAAAATCAAATATTGATATTTCTACAATGGAAGAGCTGAAATCAGTTGTATTGTGTTGTGTAATTTAATGCAGGAACTGAGTTGCTTCTAAGATTAAAAAAAAATGCTCGTTAAGTGTCATTTGTTATCGCGTTCCTGAAAAACACATACACGGGCTGTTATTCCAATAAAGATTTAATCTATCTCATTTGCAGGAAGTATTATTTATGTGAAAGGAGGCGTATTGTCAACAAGTATTATATACGTTACACTGGATCAGACAAGCAAAATAAGTCTAAGCCTCTACCGGGCATTTTGCATTATTATTTATTAAATAGCCCAAGGCTGTTTGTTGGAAAAATTAACTGCTGTATAAAGAAAACGAATAACCATACAAATCAGTTTTATAATCGGCGGCATCGCAAGGCTCCAAGTTGAGCGGACACAATTGTGTGATATCTAACATGCAGTTTCCCCCCCCCCCCCCACATCGGTAGCACCCAGTGGAGGCAATTGAAAGACAGAAGAATTATTGCTTGCATCTGTCTTGGGGAATTTGCAAATCCCGTAGCGGATTAATCTGCCCCTCCCACACGGGGCCTGGGCAGTCCCTGGACAACAATGCGTCTCGTGTTGTCTGTTGGCGTGCCAGCGTACCACTGAGGATATAGTACAGTGCTAGCATGCCTCGCACGCCCTATTGTGTGTTTAACGCCACTCGCAGGTTCGGTCCTGTGGAGCAGCGGTTCCCACCCTGTGGTCTGGGGCATACTGCCGGGCTGCAATGCCGTGGGAAGTGGTCTCGGAACTGTGGTAGATGCAAAAATGTGTTTTACAAAACAACAGATATGCACCGCGTGGTGATCCGTGAATTTTTTTTTAAGGGTTGAAAGAGTAATCCAAGGGTTCCAGATGTCCAGCTCGATCGCGTGTGGTCGAGTAGAGCGTAGGTAATCCCACCACCTCCGAGACATCTGGCGAGGGTGGAAGAGGACAACATAGTGGACTCTTTTTCGATTTAAAGCTTTCGTGACTGCAGGGATTCATCTTCTTGGTTCTTTCGGTAAAGTCACGTAGAATGGAAATAATAAAATAATAAAAATAAAACATAATAAAAGAAGACTCTCGACAGCCATGTTCTCCACCTGAGGCCGGCTGCTTGCGTTGTGGCCGAAACGTCGTGATAATTATTTTATTATGTTTTATTTTTATTATTTTTTTCATTTCCATTCTACGTGACTTTACCGAAAGAACCAAGAAGATAGTGGACTCTCTCAGAAGGTTCCTCTCGTCGAGGCCCTATCCACCAGTCGAGGCGTGAGCAAGCACCTTCAGGGCTGCCCCTTTCGCATTAACCACATTTCTATAATCGCGTCTTTGGTTTAGACGTATGATTGCAGGCGATCCTGCGCGACTGCACCGCTTGCTGATGAACCCATCAGCCCGTCTCAGAGAGTGACCCCCAACGCACCCTCCTGGTAAGGTCACTCCCATCAGGACGGGGACAGAAGTTGAGTCGGGTGTTTGCCGGATTGGATTTCTTGCAAAGCAGGTGGCGGTGCTCAACGCTGGCACGGGTGGAATGGGTTCGCGAGGGGGGAGGGTGGGTGACAGTGAGCGACCGACAGTGTGGTACGGAGGAAATTATAATAAGCTAATTCTCTGCGTGGGGGCTTTTTTCTGCGCCTGGGCAGAGAGTGGCATTAAAGTTATACACACACACACTTTCACAATTAAAATAAATACAATGTAATTCAGTAAGTCTCTATAGTGTATATATATTCCTTTCATACAGATTTTTTTGGGGGTTAGATCGCATGACTTAATGTGTCGTTAAACCCGCCACCACCCGACACAGCCAATTAGTAAGGTTTGTGACGTAAACAGAACATGCCAATTAGTTACTAGTACAGCACACCGGTGTGTTGGAGAGCAAATCCACAACATTTACAATCTTGATTACGACTTTTGCCAGAATTGTCAAATCTGGGTGCTAGTTGTAATTACTGGTGAAATGTCGTACTCAAGATTGTAAATGTTGTGGATTTGCTTTCCAACACACCGGTGGGCTGTACTAGTAACTAATTGGCATGTCGTGTTTATGTCATAAACCTTACGAATTAGCTGTGTCAGGTGGTGGCGGGTTTAACGACACATTTATATATATTTACATGAACTAACCCAAAAAAATACCTGAATTATGGATGATATTCGTCGCAAAAGCCCACGTGTTTCATTTACCAAATACCTCCAGTTCAATTGATTAACATTATGATTATAAATAACTAATATTTCTACGAGAATTGTTTGCATTTTCGTATGAATGTTCTTTTAAAATGTCTGCAAAGAAGAATATCAGGAGATTAAGCGTTGGATTGTAATGCATACATATCCTGAAGAAATTGTTTGAGTGCATATGAAAAAGACATCGTTTCAAAAAAATAAAAGTGTAGAAATTCATCTTCCTTGTCGGTATTTCACTCGTTCCTGGGCTACACAATGGGACGGCGTATTCGATTTTGGCCACAGAAATTGCCGTGGAGGAAAATGTGTCTAGCTTTTGTTTAACGACACTTGTTACCTTTCATCTTGCCAAAAAAAAAACGAATGTTTGACTTTTTGGTTGTTTAAACTCACGCGGAACTTTTCATGCTCAAAGTTTCAGCGCGGTGTCATCTGAGATGTGGAAATTACATCTCTACCCATATATTTACAAATACTGTCATTTCACGAGTCCATAGTGTTTACCAGGAGCAAGGTCAATATTTTCACTGCACTGTCAATATCTTCCCTCTAAAGAGATACCTGCGTAAACGTACCGTGGCCAACAGTATCACCTGAGAAATACGCTTCTCAATGTAACACGATTCTTGTTAAGGGAAACCATCATCATGGTTTCTTAGCAGTAAGATGATCCCTGTGTGTCAACAAACCAGCCCTGCCAATTAAACACAGCCCAAACTAGACGTGTTTAAGTGTGCTCTATTTTGTTTAACCCGGTGAGAACTCAAGAGACCAGTGACTTCTCATTTGAAAGAGTGACCTGGGGCATTCGTCTGTCAGCAGGGGGTGATGATTGACAGGTAGCAGCCTTAATTGAGTCATTTGCGGTTCATTTTGGCATTTGTCAAACGTCGGCAGTGACAACTGCGCGCACGCAACGAACGGCCCACTCTTGTGAATGTCGCCAGGCGATCTTCAAGGTCCACCGCGAAGCAGGCGGCGTACATTATGTGCACCGCGCAGTATTAAATCGGGGTGGCCGCTGGATTCGAACCATGAGCCTCCTGCGCTTACCGCGAGGCCGCGTCACACACGGTTGCTGCAGCGACTTAGCCCCCCACACCACTGCTCGCGGATTTCCGAACGTTGCACAAACGTAGATCTCGGGTGCGGAATTCCTCGTACGTAAATGCAAGTGGTGAAGGAGCATGCTCGTTGCCTCACTATTGCTACTTGGCGTTTGCGCGTAAAATAGATCGGATTTTATTTTCAGAGGTTTTTTTTTCCCTTGCAAAGAGTTTTTGGGGTGGAAATCAAACGGTAGAGTGCTGGACAGTGGCCGAAATGACAGGCTTTAGAAGCCTGTCCATGAGACCGTGACGAATCGCGAGGGAGACGTGTGTAGGTGGAGGGGCCAATTGCATAGATTCCACAGTTTTTCCCAAAGGCGTGAGCAGGTTGCGCGGCTGTAAAACGCCACCCAAAACATTCAGGAGCCAGGCTTAAATATTCTGCGGGGAGGTAGCGGGTGGGTGGTGGAGAGGTAATGGGGCCAATGCGAGATATCGATTCATTCGGGTGTCGTGTATCCAGTCCCCCTTTTGCTAATTCTCAATCAAGACTGCAGAGCCCACGCACACGGGGTCCCACGGTAACGCAGGAAGGCTCTAAACGCTCGCAGACAGAGCCATGTCAGCCCGAGCGAGTCTCCGGGGGGGTGGGGGGGGTGGGTTAGGGATGGGGAGGTACTCAGGGCCTTCATCCATCAACGGGTGGAGAGAGCGAGCGTGCCACGGGCACATCCGAGGTGTCTCTGCTTCGGCTGCGCGGAACGTGTGCCGGAGTGCAGGTGTGCGGATCAGCACCAGCGTTCCCCCGTGGGAAGGGAATTGTCCCCGGGGCTACGGTGGGAAGGAAATTGAGAAACTGAGACGTGCCAGCGCAATCTATTTTAAAAAGCACCGTTCTGCTTCAGAAATAGAATGACGGTTATGCGAATCCAAGACACCTCGTGGATTTTGTAAATTAAACCGTTGTTCAAAGACTGCTTTTAGCTTTAATTGTCACTTATATTGATAATGTGTTCGGGGGAATATCACCCGACGTATGATGAACGCTGCGCCTCCTTTTTTGTTTACGCTGATACTCTTCGCGGCTTGTTTTACTTTAATTTACGAAGAGCAAATTACAAAAACGAAATGGGATGATTTAATTTTTTCATGGAGGCAAATGTCTTAAATGTCGTCAAAGTCACAATATGAAGACCCACAGCAGCCTCTTACAACGTGCTCTTCGTGAATTGCCCTGGCTGTAGAAAGTAGTATGAAGAACCAAATGCTACTTTACAAATTACATTAGAAAGCGACAAGCATTAAAAACCAATAGCGATTCCTTTGCTTCATCCTCAATGTTGTGTGGATACGTCTAGAGCTGTCACGTTGTGACGGCAGGCTAGACATTCGATTTAAATTGAACAAAAAAATATATGACCGACATGTCATTTGGGTAATTGGAAGTAAAATAATCAAATAACCCTGCCAAATGCCAGCCGTGACAAATTTGCTCCAAAAAAAATCTAAACGGTGCAAGAACTGAGGCAATGGGGGGAGGGGGGAGGGGAGCATGATGCCTGATAACGAAGGAGGAACTTCAAGTGGAGTGCAGAGTGTGGGGCAGAGTGCTTCGGTTATGAGGCGGAAAGAGTTGGACTTTTTTTTTTGGCTAAGTGATGAGTTGCGAGGTTCTCTACAGATGAGCGTTGGTCGCACGGCCGAGAAAGCAGCTGGGTTTTCTTACTCAGCCGCCACTGACTTGAGGCAACCAATACGTTTTGTGCTGCCCCCTTTGGGATACTCACAAGGCCGGGATGGGGGTGGGGTGCTGGTCCGAGGCCTTGAGTTATAGGGCACATTTAGTGGCCAGTGTTTTATGAGATGGGGTACTTCATCACAAACACCAATCTCCTCAGCAACATCGTCACCACGTGGAGTAACAAAGCCCTCTCGTGCAAATTATTTGGAAGAAAAAAAAACGACTGGGAATTATAAAACCGAAATGAAAATTAGGGCACAATGTGACTCCTACTGCCGAGTGTTAATGTTGTCTAAAAATGTAGCGATTTATAAACGGTAGGAGTTGTTCAATTAAACTAGAGAATTGTTAGTCATACACTGTCATGAGTAGAAACTGTAATCATGGGCTATGTAAAGAGTGAAAATAAATAAATAACAGTATGTTATGAACGAAATATGTAATACTACATTACGCGAGTTTAGGGCTGTGCGTTTTGCTGCATTTATTTATACATTTTATTTCAGATGAGTAAGATAAAATTAGATCAGAGTCTGAAACATATACCCACACACCTATAAATAGTTGAATAGAATACACAGCGCACACATCTGTGCGCTCTCTATATATACTGCCACGTGGACAACCAATAATCAAAAAGACATTTTTTTAAATTAATATTTACCCTTTATAAATGCTATGTTATGGAAATGAGATCAATTTTCAATACAATTCCCAACTAAACATCCCACGATTATTGCCGTGCGTGCTGCAGCAGCTGCAATTATGGCACCAATCATCGTGACATCTGTCTGGGGATAAAGAAAGCCTGGCCTTCGGGAGACCCTGCCTGGCTGGCTTTCACACAACCGCCCACGACTGAGCACCGTCACTCCTCCTTCCTGTATCAGGAAGCCACCGGCAGCTATGCAACTGCAAAATCGTCGAGATTGAATACGAATTTCTTCAGAACTGCTTTTTGTATTTAGTTTGTTGTCCTTCCCCCACCTCCGATGAGCACGGTTGGCTCTGTACGGTGCGAAAAATGTTCAACATACACTCGACACTGTCCATAGACTCAACGCTGCCCATAGACTCAACGCTGCCCATAGACTCAACACTGTCCATAGCCTCAACACTGCCCATAGACTCAACACTGCCCATACACACAACGCTGTCCATATACACAACACTGTCCATAGACTCAACACTGCCCATAGACTCAACACTGCCCATAGACTCAACACTGCCCATACACACAACGCTGTCCATAGACTCAACACTGCCCATAGCCTCAACACTGCCCGTAGACTCATCACTGCCCATACACTCACCGCTGTCCATACACACAACGCTGCCCATAGACTCAACACTGCCCATAGACTCAACACTGCCCATAGACTCAACACTGCCCATAGACTCAACACTGTCCATAGACTCAACGCTGCCCATAGACTCAACACTGTCCATAGCCTCAACACTGCCCATAGACTCAACACTGCCCATACACACAACGCTGTCCATATACACAACACTGTCCATAGACTCAACACTGCCCATAGACTCAACACTGCCCATAGGCTCAACACTGCCCATAGACTCAACACTGCCCATAGACTCAACACTGCCCATAGACTCAACACTGCCCATAGACTCAACACTGCCCATAGACTCAACACTACCCATAGACTCAACACTTCCCATTTACTCAACACTACCCATAGACTCAACACTGCCCGTGGACTCAACACTGCCCATAGACTCAACACTGCCCATAGACTCAACACTGCCCATAGACTCAACACTGCCCATAGACTCAACACTGCCCATTTACTCAACACTGCCCGTAGACTCAACACTGCCCATAGACTCAACACTGCCCATAGACTCAACACTGCCCATAGACTCAACACTGCCCATTTACTCAACACTGCCCCTAGACTCAACACTGCCCGTAGACTCAACACTGCCCATTTACTCAACACTGCCCGTAGACTCAACACTGCCCGTAGACTCAACACTGCCCATAGACTCAACACTGCCCATAGACTCAACACTGCCCATAGACTCAACACTGCCCATAGCCTCAACACTGCCCATAGCCTCAACACTGCCCATAGACTCAACACTGCCCATAGACTCAACACTGCCCATAGACATAGACTCAACACTGCCCATACACACAACGCTGTACATAGACTCAACGCTGCCCATACACACAACGCTGTCCATATACACAACACAACGTTGTCCGTAGACTCAACACTGCCCATAGACTCAACACTGCCCATAGACTCAACACTGCCCGTAGACTCAACACTGCCCATAGACTCAACACTATCCATAGACTCAACACTACCCGTAGACTCAACACTGCCCATAGACTCAACACTGCCCATACACTCAACACTGCCCATAGACTCAACACTGCCCATAGACTCAACACTGTCCATAGCCTCAACACTGCCCATAGCCTCAACACTGCCCATACACTCAACACTGCCCATAGACTCAACACTGCCCATAGACTCAACACTGCCCATAGACTCAACACTGTCCATAGCCTCAACACTGCCCATAGACTCAACACTGCCCATAGACTCAACACTGCCCATACACACAACGCTGTCCATAGACTCAACACTGCCCATACACACAACGCTGTCCATAGACTCAACACTGCCCATAGACTCAACACTGCCCATAGACTCAACACTGCCCATAGACTCAACGCTGCCCATACACACAACGCTGTCCATATACACAACACAACGTTGTCCGTAGACTCAACACTGCCCATAGACTCAACACTGCCCGTAGACTCAACACTGCCCGTAGACTCAACACTGCCCATGGGACTCAACACTGTCCATAGCCTCAACACTGCCCATGGGACTCAACACTCTGCACCTCCGATTAGCACGGTTGGCTACGTACAGTACGCAAGAAGTTCAACGAATGCAAATCTATCTCTACACGTCACTCAGTGGGAAGAGGCCACGGTGCTGCCACCCGAGCCTGTTGTGTATCTGAAGCTTCGGGGCCGATGCACTGTGTTGATAATATGCTCATGGCCCCGTCATGAATTGTGTTTTGCAAAAATGAATATAATACACGACAGTCTGAGGCCAGCCCGACATAAAACGACGACAGTATTGGCCACTGCCATGTAGGTTTCTATTTTTTTATCCCAAGAACAACCTATGCGTCAAGTGAAAAGAGTTTAGTATGAAAAGAGGTGAATGATCTTCAATTTACAGAGCGTCTGTAACTTGGAGTGGCTGCTGGAGATAGTCCCACACCTAAATGGGACTATCGTTTTTAATGGACCATAACGCGATAACAAATGTATGTTAATACTGGCAGGAACCCACTGGTTCCACCAGCCCACAGGGGATTATTGTGTCCCTCCGTCGTGCGGGGAGGGGTTGGGTGGGGAGGGAGGGGCTGGGTGGGGAGGGGTGGGTGGGGAGGGGCTGGGTGGGGAGGGGAGGGTGAGAGGGGCTGGGTGGGGAGGGTGGGGAGGGGCTGGGTGGGGAGGGTGGGGAGGGGCTGGGTGGGGAGGGTGGGGCTGGGTCTGGGGTAGGAGCGGTGGGGCTGGGTGGGTGTGGGGCTGGTCACCCCGTGGTGCCCATATAAAACTCAACGTTTAACCTACTCACGCCGGCTTGTGCCCGCCCTCACAGTCGGGCATATTTGCGGAATACACCACGCCGCCGTTGACCCTGGCCATTGACCAAGCAACCCAACGTTCCTACCAGCTCCCTCCGCAGGAATGTGTTAGCAGTTCTTTTGAATCCATTCAGCTCTCCAATCTTCATCGGAGAGTTGAACTCACATTGTTGAGGGTTAAGCGGATGGAATCCATGTGGGAGGAAACCGGAGCAATCAGAAGAACCCCACACAAGTGAGGGGAGAACACTTTATCCCGTAGTGTGTAGGACGGGTGGGAGCCCACACTCGTTGCTTAATGTGAACGGTTAAGAAGCAGATCGAGTATAATCGAACAGCTTCGTGGACCCCGTTGTGGAGTCCCTTCAGTCAGCATCGCCGTGTACTTCATATGTAGCACAGTATTCAAATAGAAGCTGGTCCTTATCGTATTTAAAGAAGCTATTACCTCAAGTATGAAGATAATTTTAAAGTACTCACAATATAAACAAGCCACCAGAAATTTACATAAAATAATATAAAGACTGGTTTCATAGAGGAAAAGAAGAACCAATTTTGCTGTTGCGATGTTATAATAAAAAAACGGGGCTTTTCTTTTCTCCAATACTACAAAAAGATAACTCTACCCGTTCCAAGCCAATTCGAACATTGCCTGTGATAACATTTATTTCACAAAGGTGATGGCTACAGTAGAGCAGCAAACGTTAGGATAAAACGTGCTTTGTTGTTGGTCTGCAATTTCAAATACAGAAAGCAATACAGACGGGGATATATAAAACATATATATTGTAAACACTCTTATATATCTTGGCAGAACACTGCATTACTGTCCTGCGATGATTGACAGATTAATTTAGAATAATTAATGCCTTAAACTCGCTCTAACCTGTCAATACGCTGCAGCAGTTCAACAATATTGCATATGTAGGCATTTAAAAAAAAGACCAGCTCAAACATAATGATCTGGGCGACTGCACGGCAGCAGAGGCTGTGAATTAATCACATCTGGAGTTCGATTCTGTATGACGAAAACAACAGTGTGTGCACTATTCCATTTGCTACAAGGAAGCAGCACAAAAAAAGTGGTGCATCAGCAATCTTAACAGTGCAAAGAGAATTGGAGCACTTATAAAGGCGGAAAGAAAATCGAATCTATTTCACTTTAAAAAACTTCTGTGGGGCTTGTTTGTGAAATATGTGGCTTGGACTAAAGTATAAAGGATTACAAGTGCAGCAGCATATTGATGCATTGATATTCGCCATACCTCTTTCTCCGAATCCCTGGAAACTATATACACACAAAGAATTCAAGCTAGCCATCGTCAATCCACGAGTGGATCGAGTCCTCCTGCACGCCATGTCAGTCATGGAGGTTGGGGGGGGGACAATTGTCCATATTTCACCAAGCTGATAAGACCGAGGAGAAGGGCAGGAACAGTTACCATAGAATTTGCCACGTGATATAGCCATGGCCTGAGAGTGAATTCAGGTTGCCGGGTTCATAGCGCAGCACTTTGACCACGGTGACCATCACTTCACTCAGATTTCGTGCACAGCAAAACCCCCGATATAGTCGCCCTCCTGTTGTCTGTACTTTCATTGAAATGTGTGGCCGGGTCGCTTCTGAAAAATATCTATATATCTCAGTGAGCCTTACCTGGTGAAGTGAAAATAGATTAACAGTTCAGTTTTAGTCTATAATATGCCATAATTACACAATGCCAGAGCATCGTGCAACGATTCATGATGTTGGCCAAAAAAAACATTCAAGACTGCACCACAAATGTCACTTTCGAAGGATTGCACTTTTTGTATCTTCTGGTGTCATGCAGGCAACAGAGCACACAAACCCCCCACCCACACCGCACCGCACCTGCTTTCCAATAAGCAAAGCTCAGGGACTCAAAACATCGCCACGACGCACCACTCACGGGCTCAACTCATTGATAGGCAATCCCATGTTAATTACTGTGGTACCTCGCCATAACGTACTCTAGATTTACAAACTTTACCACTTAGATCCAACATTGGTTAGGTTGAGACATTCAAGCGCCAGGTGGTGCCCAAGCGTTCGCGTCCCTGACTGGCTAAGGTCTCTTTCGTGTGTACACGTACTATTGTTTGGTTCTTTCGGTAAAGTCACGTAGATAGAAAATCTAAAATAAAATAAAAAATTAAATAAAAAATTAAAGCAAAAAAAACCACGACGTTTCGATCGCACGTACTCTATGAATATTTGTCCCCCACATCCCCTATTTATCGCGACTAATTTTCATACAAGTGTAAACCATGTTTAATATGATAAACAACTCGTAATCATACATATAGTATAATGGACAAGGTAATATGTCTAAGTATATCAATAATGTACACTTACTTTTCACACTTATGGTTGTACAGTATAAATGCGCAATGGGTTACTGAGCATTCTCTGTGTAGGTTCTGTACCACGTTGCGTTCCATCAGCCCATTTCTTTCCTTCGATTTACGTTTGGTTTTCAGGAACGCAACCTGGGCATAAACCGGGGTATGCCTGCAGTTCTTTGGATTAAAAATAAACAATGAACGTTACTATCCTCGAGTCGGGCGAATGAGTTATTATGTTTATAATTTAAATAAAGTTTAAACTTGGTTTATTTTAGTTTGTTTCCCAAGCACTTGACACTTGGGAGCTCTGTTGATAATTTTAGGTGTTTAGTTGATTTCAATTGCATATCTATATTGTACTGCAATGCATTTTAATAGGATATGTCTAACCAGTGCTGTTTTACACTACAGTATAAAACGGACCTTCAAAAATGTGTTGTCGTATGTGTGTGTGTGACACCTTCCATTTCTGCAGCACATTTATAATTGAAGCCTCGCACAATAAATTCATATTCGAGATGAATACCTACTTTGAAATCGTCAAATCTAACACAGCTTATTTTGATTATGCAAGGGCTTTCCGCAATTTTATTAAGCAAATACAAATTAGACGGTAAAACAACATACCTTTATCTTTTTTTATTCTCTCCGTGAAAATCAAATATTTAAAAAAAGTCACCGCGAGAGTTGGACGGCAAAGCCACCAGATGAAAATCTGCTCATAGGCGACGCGCTTCTCATCTCACTGTGAACAAGTGTTGTGCCTTGGTGCGTAGTCATGGGACTCGTGCTTGATGCATGACTCTGAAATTGCCTTACAGTAAACACGTGCGTGCAGGCGGGGGAGGGGAATGCACCGCCTTCCGTTAATATAGCTGCGTTATCTATGTACAAAGAAAGTGGATTTGACATGATTTGAACATCTCAGGGATAATATTCCAAAAGTAAGATTTTTGCACGGCTCTGAGAAACATTTTTCAATGCTTGCCATTGCCGATGTGAAGAATGTGAACTGCAATGAAAGCGTTTGAAAATGTAATAATGCGAGGTTTTTTTAATCGATACGTAACTCGAAGCTACATTTGTAAATGAGTAAATGTGTAATTATCGAAATCAACATGAGTTGTGTTGCGTTCACTGAGATAGCATTCAGTCTCGAACAATCGTTTTGTATCCACTCTTTAATGGAGTCACGGCGCAGCGTTTCCCTACTGCACTACGGACCCCGAGTTCGATTCGAGGCCACAGCGACTACACACAAGTGGTGAACGATCTTGATCCAGCCATGGGTGCTGCTGCCACTCCCCGCCACACCGAACGATCTCTATTCAACCATAGGTGGTTCTGCGACTCCCTGCCACACCGAACGATCGCCGTGGTTCAAATAAATCCCTCATGTCTGAGATAGCTTGGGGAAGCGTTTCAGTCAGCAGTGAAATTACAATGCGCTGTATCTTATTTTGTTAACCGAGGTTGTCCAAACTTGTTTCTTCTTTTGTATCGCGTTTGAGAGAGATCAAAAAAACGCAACAGGCTACAATTGTATTGTTACCGTTGGAGCCATTCAACGGCATCGGCCGCTTGCCGAGTGGAGCCTGCTTGTCCCTCCAGAGTACGAGTGTTGCGTTGGGCAGTCATCGGTGACATCCGAACGGACACAAATTCTTCTCATGTATCGATGCAAAGCTTCCGTGACTGCAGGGATTCATCTTCTTGGTTCTTTCGGTAAAGTCACGTAGAATGGAAATAATAAAATAATAAAATAAAGCATAATGAAAAAATAGCATTATTATATTATTTTACTATATTTATTACATTATTTTAATATAATTATTATACTATTTTATTATGTTTTATTTTATTATTTCCATTCTACGTGACTTTATAAAATAAAACATAATAAAATAATATAATTATTATATTATTTTATTATGTTTTGTTTTATTATTTTATTATTTCCATTCTACGTGACTTTACCGAAAGAACCAAGAAGATCTTCTCATGTATACAATACCTCGACATCCTACATTTCATTTGTTCCTGAGAGTACCGACTACTCTCGCTCGCCATTGTTTATGCCAATCGATTGTCATGTCTCCTGCCAGTGAGAAAGTTAATCTGATCATGGAATTAATGATGCTCTGTTCCTTCCAGTGATTGACTGCGCCTCTTGAAAGAATTGTGTGAATAAGCTTATTATTCCCAAATGTAAATTAGCAAAAATCTACACGCGAGTGCTTTGTGTAATGTTAAGTTTATAATTGGTCGTGCTGATGTCTGCAGGAAGGTACCAATTTGAATCAATGTAATGTACACCCTGAGAGCATCAACACACAACAACTTTAAAAAAAACGTGAGATTTGCCGTGTACAGATGAGAGAAGTCTTTTGCATTTTAATTTCCTCACTTTGATCAATACAATGGAAATGCTCGTCTGCCCTGGATTACGTAAAAAAAAAGAATCGCGGTAAAAAAATATTCCCATGGTGCCTTTCTGTTCAGCATAAAAAAAAACCTTTCCATATTATCATCAAACATTGAATATATATTATATTAAACATATATGTCAAACATTACCATATACCAATAGCACCGGCTTTCCATCTTGGAAGAACATTTTCTGTGCACGGACTTTGTTGATAGAACTAGCACTGTTCTGTGGAAGATAGAAATACATGATCACTTGATGCTTGGCTTTACCAGCACAGTCCCTTTGAACCATGCAGCAAATTTGATGGTGGGAAGGAGGAGTGGGAGGGAGTGAAGCCCCCCCGCCCCTCCCCCGTTTTATGGGTAATGAAGCCTGCATCTCACCGTGTCAATTTTCAAGCCCTGTGGTGATGTTTTTCACCATTTGTTATGCTACCGGCCTTCTATTTTGACAAAACATATTCGACTGTTGCCTTTCCGTGGCCCTGTATTGAACAGCTCTCACCGGGACTTCCCAATGCGCTGGAAATATATATTTTCCCATTCATCAACATCTGTCACATGCTCAGTGCTGACAATTTATATACAGTGCCAACGTACATTACATCTGCTCCGTGTACACAACTTCGTGAATCGGACGTAAAAATAAGCAGTCGGCTTCATAATGTGAAAAGTCAGTGGCAGCATGTACAGCTTTTTGGGTAAGGGGGGATTCCTGCTCGACACTGGGGCAGAAAGAAAAAAAACTTAATCCACACGCCTCACTTAAAAATGTTCATTTGTGCAAATTGCACATATCACGAACGCGTGCGATTAGCTAACGTACGAACGTGGTAATCACGTGAGTCGTGCGTCGTGGCGTTTTGAGTCTCTGCGCTTTGCTTATTGGAAAGCAGGTGCGGTGCGGTGTGGGTGGGGGGTTTGTGTGTTCTGTTGCCTGCATGACACCAGAAGATACAAAAAGTGCAATCCTTCGAAAGTGACATTTGTGGTGCAGTCTTGAATGTTTTTTTGGCCAACATCATGAATCGTTGCACGATGCTCTGACATTGTGTAATCATGCCATATTATAGACAAAAACTGAACTGTTCGTCTATTTTCATTTCACGAGGTAAGGCCCACTGAGCTATATAGATATTTTTGCAGAAGCGACCCGGCCACACATTTCAAGGAAGTGGTTTACCATGTGGAAATTTAAAGGAGCCAACTACTCTAAACCCATGTTTCTAAATGTGGAGCGAATAACCAAATGACCCGGAGAAAAATCCATGCGTCCAGAGGAAGAGAGACATGAAAACTCCAAATATACAGGTGTCAGGGTTGGAATTGAACCCACAATATCCTGTATAACAGGCAAGGTAGTAAACATCTCGCCACCATGGGGCCCTTCCCTTACACGATAGCAAACACGCGATAAAACACACACGATGTAATTAACGTAATGTACCACAGTACCAACCAGGTGTAAATATTCCCAAAGCGAATATTAAGATTATACATCGGAGACTTGTCAATTGATTGTATGTTTATTTACTAGCCTATATAGCGCACACATTTTTGTTTTTTGGGTTAGGCCACATATTGATTTTATACCCATATCGTAATCAATCCTACACTACCTGACAAGATTGTCACGTGTACAAATACAATATTTATATTCGTGCAAAAGTACCGATCAAATTCTGACCAAT
Source organism: Lampetra planeri (assembly GCF_965212315.1). Lineage (NCBI taxonomy): Eukaryota > Metazoa > Chordata > Hyperoartia > Petromyzontiformes > Petromyzontidae > Lampetra > Lampetra planeri. The sequence continues at coordinate 12,211,760 of NC_136118.1, read as the reverse complement.
AGCGTTCACTGGTGGCTTAAGAATCACATCATAACACTTTGTAACGAAAGCACATAATATTTAACTGTATTTACTTAAATTACTAACACATACATAATCACGTATTTGCCATTGGCTGAACATTTGAAATTAAATAATTAGCCTTCAAGTCGCTGGGAGGAGAAGGTTTAAATCGGTTAGAATTAATAGACACGTGTGTCGTTTGGTAATGAGGTTCCGTGGGCCTGTCTCCGTCGCATTGTGTAGATTGTGCCTCTCACAGCCTAAAGGCCGAGTGAGATAAAACACGGGAAGCTTTTTAACTTCTCAAAGCCCCTGATTTAATTTATCTATGTTATCTGAGCATGTATTTACTGTACTTGTGTGTGTACTGTTAGCTAGGTTTTTGTTTGTTCAAACCAAGTGATAACACAAATATACAAGGCGTAATTGCTTTAAAAAGAAATTGTCGTAGATATGTTTGCATGGAACAATTGGAATGCAAGAAAAAAGCACGTCTTGCATCAAAATTATACATTAAAAACAATAAGGTCTTTTAACTTTCGTCAATTAGTTGTCTTATCTCTCTCCAACATGCATGCGAATAATGATCAATAAATTACGATAACTTACAGCCCTTCGTAAATTCATAGCTGAATTAATGCGAATGCGTCCCGATGGTGGCATCGGTCATGGGGGTTGAGAAGGCCGATTGTAATTTGCCATGCCGGCCAATGTGGCTATGTGCAGGGTGTGGGTCTGGACCGGGTCCAGATATCACTTGTGGCTGATGCTAGCCGTGGCCGAAAATGAAACTCAAATCGCCAAGTTAATAGTTCAGCGTGAATCCACTGCATCATAATAATAATTACAGCTTATATAGCGCCTTTCATCATACAATCTCAAGCTGATTTACATCACTTGCAATTAGGTGGGGTGGCTATAAGGAAATGCTTTCTGGAAAGAGGAATTATTTTAGATGGGACTTGAAGGTTTTCACAAAACTGGACTCCTTTGGCAGAGATTTCCCGAGTCCAGTTTCGACAGAAGCAAGGGCCCAATCGTTCCTGGACTTAATAACCCGTGTAACTGTGTCACGTCTATCTCCAAATTACGTGAAATCCGGCTGATCTTGTCAGATCTAGCTGGAGAAGTCTGGTAAAAAAAAAAAATACCCCTGACCTGCATGGCATGGTGAGGCCTTAATCCAGAAATGTATGACAGAATAACTGCACACGTAAAAATACATTATACATTATATTTGAGCAGGTTAATTTGTCGTGTTAATTACATTTTTACGCTTTGCAGGGTATAAAAGAATCCCATTACAGAGTTTATCACAAAAAATAACTACACTTTTATAAACGTGGAGTTCAATATATATGCAGCCATCATATACGTCTGTTTAACACGTATTTATACGTTGTATACGTCTCATGTCCACACCTCCCACCTATTTATAATCTCACATAGGTCCGTGTGATTTTTTACGTGCAGGTGAGTCATGTATATTAAGAACCTCTGGCTAAACAGTATACGGTATATGGTGACAGCATGCTGCCGTTTAATGTTCCTTTGAAGTTGACTCATAGTGTGATCTGGCACTGCTTTAGACAGTCATCCGAATGCACACGACAGAATGTGTAAGACCATCAAAGTGATTTTTTTTGGGCCCACGCAGCATTTGGTGAGAAATTGGATGTTGACAAAGCGCATATTTGACGGTGTGTGCCTCAAGTTTTCGCTGCCCTGGCATGGCAGAGTTATCTCCTCGTTCCGAAATAAAATGTTTATAGGCAACAGCATCGGCATGACAGCCAGGATTCGCCACAACATTCTGAGCCACCACCCACAGTCGTGACTTACAGTATTCGACATCCACAATATAAAATATATATATATACATATTCAAACGGCAATTGAAGTCGTATTATTTGTGTAGGTGGAAATGAGCGTGTGTTGTTTTAATAAGATCGGTAAAACAATCACGATTATGATTTGCGTAGTTACGTATCAAATGTTAACAAATAAGGACCACTTTGTAGGAAGTCATTTGCGGCAGTCCGTTAGATGGACTCGTGGACTCGTCTCTGCCATTCCAAAAACGTGGAGTTTCCACCACTGGCTCAGGGCTGTCGACGGAAATGAGGATGATACTTTCCCTCTAACAACACCGCACTGTGAATGGATGTGTTGTTGACGAGAGTGTGCTGGAGTTTTGCGATGTGTTCGTGAACCACTGCCAATGCAACGTCACCGAATCATCTTGAGTCTTGGGGAAAAGTGCTTTTGCGCGCAATTTGAAAATGAAGTAATTTCCCCTCTGACGCCAAATACGCAGCCGCCTTGTGAAAATTGCACGCGGCAATTGGCATGAGGGGGGTCTCTTCTTTAAAGAAATGAGCTGGGCGGCTGCTCGAATGCGGCTCCGGGTTCCTCGCAAACCGCCTCAGTGTTAAGTAACGTACACATTGGCACTGAGGCTATGTATTCACTCAATATGGATTGCTGAGACAGCGATGATAAAAAGTGATGCACACTTACACGAGTATGCATCGTTTATAGCGTGAATTATCATCGTTAGCAGGAGGCCTCCATTTCATGAATCACTTTCAATGTAGATCACCATCCCTGGATCGAGGTGTGGTGTAGGGCCTAATGCACACGCTGCATTGCATACAAGCTCCAGTCCGGATAAGCATGTCAACATAGCCGTGAGTACGTACAGGTTTTTTTTAAATTGCTTTTGAATTTTAATTACCGTGTGGACCTGTGCAAACAACAGAGATTTGGTGGGAATCAGGGGAGCCTCCTGTAAGTTAATGCGATGTGCGCAGGTGTTGTGTGTCAGTAGGTGTGTGTATTGGTGGGGAGCGGTGGCGCAGCGGTTAGCGCTACGCTGCGCTACGAACCTGGCGACCCGGGTTTGTTTCCCGCTCACAGCGAACACCAGTGACGATTATCTGGACCTTCCTGGGCCTCCCGTAGGTCGACTCAGCCTCAAATGAGTAGCTTGTGCGATGTGTAAACATCGCCACTGGGGAGACAAAGGCGGCCGGGCGTGGTGCTGGCCACCCACCCACTCGTGTGCCGTTCTGGCCTTCATAGGTGTTCGCTAACAGCACTTGCCCCAACAGTCGGTTAAGGCTATACGGGGGGTCTTTGTATTGGTGGAACAAAGACCCCCTGTTGTAACCTCACAGACTGTTGGGGCGAGTGCGGTGAGCGAGCACCCGTGAAGAAGGGCAGAGAGAAGCCAAAGTCACGGTGGCCGTGACTCGGGTTCAACTCCTCGCCATCGCTAATATAACATTATCGATTATCTGAACCGGTCCTAGGCCTCGCCTAGGTCTACTCAGCCTTATGAGTTCCGGATCGCTGGTTGTAACCCTTGGTGGGGAGACAAAGGGGGTGCCACGCAACTCTGGACATCCGTGAAAAAGATGTCCAGTGCTCATCGGCTTCCCACAGTGTGAAGATTCTGATTCTTGTTTAACTCAATTGTACTCCAGCCTTCATGTGAGGTGCTCGCTAACCAAACTTGCTACAAGTGTAACTGGGTGGTCGTGTTGCTTGTGGCTTAGGGTTGCTACATCCTGGAAAGGCTCTCTAACAATGGCAGAATAGGAGAGAGCCACATTTCAGTATATTACCCAGCTGACGAAAAACCGTGACATTTCCCAAGACGGCAGCTACCTCACAGAGAGTATGTCACGGGGAATTAGCGGGACAGGCTGGCAGAGCAACGTGCACGTGTGTTTAATGACGTCTCGGGGTGTGATGAGAGAACTTTTGCAAAAAGCACACTTACGGAACACATTCCTGTTTATATGCATACACTTCTTTTTTCTAATGCGGAACCTACGATATGCATACGTTGCGCGACTCCACATCTGCTATATTGTTGTCTTGGCATAATTTTGTCAAATATTGACAATGCAACAGACACACCATTTATGCCTAATTGAATTGGAGTGCGATACTATGCAAATAAAAAATATGGAAAAAGCCTGTGACGCACGAGCTAATTTGGCGCGCATCGCGCACAGATGAGTGCGCATGTCTGTTTCTGCTGCACATCGAGCCGCCGTACTTTCTCTCTCTCTGTTCTACCTGGGTGCCCTCTAACTACATTAGCCCTAATTAATCTAATTAGCAAGCAGCTGATGACATCTATCAAACAAACCCGGCAACCCAAGCTTCTTCTCGGGATACACGCGTAAGATTAAAATAGGGCAACATATCTGGCTACCATGTGCATTATACATGCTCTTTGGTTTTTTCGGTAAAGTCACGTAGGTAAAGAATAAAATAAATAAATAATGAAAGCAACTAAATAAAATGACGACGTTTCCGGCGCAACACAACGTCCGTCTTCAGGTGGGGACAACGCAGTGAAAGCACAACCGCTTAAGTGTGTCTAAGAGATGGCTGTGACGAGGAATTATATAGTTGCGGGGGAAGGTGTGGGGGCGGGGTGTGGGCTGGGAGGTAACGCCTGGAGTTCAAACTGAAGCTTTCTGATGCAGGGGGTGGAAGTAGATAATAACTTCAAATCTAGTACCATGTGCATTACCATGTGCATTACCATGTGCATTACTTGAAAGAAAAGTCTACCTATGGTTAAATTTTAATATGCATTGCGCGACGCTCATCTACATTGTTGGTCGGAATGCAGTTGTGAAAATGATGATTCTTCTTTCGTGCAGATCAGTCTCCGTAGGAACAACAAAACACACGTGTGCATTCCCACCAATCAGTGCTCACCATGTGTTCCTCATTTTATAATGAGTTAAGTCGACCCCTGATTATGATTTTAAATCATGAGCTCGGTGTTCTGTTAGCCACATTATTACGGCTATTGTAATCGTTCCAAAGAGCATCGCTTTTTTACGTGAGCCCAAGGTGTTCAAGAGAGTTGGACATTATAGGAAGATGGATTTTAAATATCCAGTGCCTGCCTCGTGATGATGTACTACAGCTCAAAAGAGATCCCATCAACAACAACACAAACAAATCCCCCCACCAAATCTCTAAATGGCGACTAAAAAGTGTATCTCTGGTCCCTCTCCAACTCGCTAGGCTCTAAGTAAAGCATCACTTTGTACGCGTTAAAGGAGGCTGTCAGTGACGTGGAAACCGATGTTGCTGTGCAGGGGATGGAGACACGAGGGTGGTGCACGAGCCGAGTCGGTGTGCAACACCGGCAATCCTGCGAACTGGAGGCACGGCTAGAACGAGAGTAATTTGCTATTCACGGTTGTGCATGTATGTATTTAACGACCGGAAACAGGAAGACTTCGTCACCATTCTGGCTGTCGCCTGATGAAGCTGGTTGTTGTTATCGCCGGCTAAACATCGCAGTACTCAAAACGATAAATGTCGTGGGTTTACTCTCCAACACACCCGGTGTGCTGAAGTAGTAACTAATTTTGATTTAAAGCTTTCGTGACTGCAGGGATTCATATTCTTGGTTCTTTCGGTAAAGTCACGTAGAAGGGAAACAATAAAATAATAAAAATATAAAACAAACAAAAACACAGCAAGAAAATGTTCTTGCTGTGTTTTTCGAAACGTCGTGAGAATTTTATTGTTTTATATTTTTATTATTTTATTGTTTCCCTTCTACGTGACTTTACCGAAAGAACCAAGAATAGTAACTAATTATCAAGTTTGTTTGGGTAACAACCCTTACTAATTGGCTTTGTCGGGTGTTGGTGGTTAAATAGCTAACGACACATTTATATTTACGCGATCTAACCCAAAAAAAACTTTATTATGAATATTGGTCGCGAAAGCCTTCGTGTTAAATGTATGTATGTTGAACTTCTTTCGCACCGTACGTAGCCAACCGTGCTAATCGGAGGTGCAGGGGAAAGGACAACAAACTAAAAATTAAACATATATCTTTGCTGGCATCTTGCTGGCATCTTGCTGGCATGCAATAAATATATGGTTAATTTATGGCCCGTCATTTATATACATTTCTGATCAATTACTGTGGACTAGAACTAAATACCCATCACTCTTAAGTTCCATATACATGCACGCATTACAGTATTGTGTGTAGTCCAGTTACATGCGAGGACACACACGTGTCAGTAGAATGCAAAAATGCATCGTGCTTTGTTTTCCAGGATCGTTCACTTATTTTACGCACCAGTCTCCAACCTTGCGTGCGGCAATAGCCAGGAAATTGTGGGTTAATCGCCATATATCTAAACTAAACTTTTTAGTTTACCAAGTAAGGCCCACTCAGCAAAATAGCTCTTTTTCAGGAGCAACCTGGCCACAAATGACAGCTGCAACAAAGTGGCTTAATCATTCTTCATTTGAAGCTTTCGTGACTGCAGGAATCCATACTCTGTGGTTCTTTCGGTAAAGTCACGTAAGCAGAAAATAAAATAAATCACGTTTCGGGCGCAACACAAGCGTCCATCATCATGGCTTAATCATGTGGAAATGTATTGCAGCCAAATACTCTAAACGCGTGATGTTAATTATAAAAATGTGGAGGGGAAAAACTGGAGGACCCGGAGAAAAATCCACACAACCACGCAAACTCCACATACACAGCAGGCATCAAGGTCGGGATCGAACCCACGACCCTCCTTGCATAGCAAGCGAGGTAGTTGACGCATCCGAGCCAGCCGACGGTATTGTACATCAGAGCAACCGCGACTCCCCCAGCGTGCAGAGAGCATCGCGCACTGAGTGAGCAGAGCATTATCTGGGCACTGGGCGACAAGTCAGTGGTGGAGCCGTGGTGCGGGAATCGTTCCCGCACAGCGGGGCAGGGGTGGTGCGGTGGCGGGAGGGCAGTCCCGGTGCATGGTGAAGCAGTCAAGGACGACAGCGCAATTGTAGCAATTCTTTTTTACAAAACAATGCGGTGTTCCTCCCGTTGTTTGCCCATTATGGGGGAGGGGGGGGGAGCAAGAGGCGGCGGCGACGCTACATTTCACAGATATTACGACGCGCCTGCCACGTCGCAGCACGCGAAGTGGCCCTCATTACCCGGGGTGTGGGTGGGGAGGTGCTTTTCTCTCTTCCAGTTGGGCGATTCCTCAACGCCCTCCGACAAGATCGCTAACCGGAGTTATTTCCTCGTCCGTTTCGACGCAATGGCTGAAAGGGTGAAACTGTTCTTTAACTCACTCGCTCGGCGTTCCCGCACGGTAACCTTCCCCTGTCCTCCGACCCCTTTTTAACTCTCACCCCATTAAGTCCTCTGTCTCTTTTCCCATCTCGTACCCCTCTCTCCCAATGACTCCTGTCCCTCTCTGCCCCAATCCATTATTTGCCTCTCACCTCTGTGAGCCTTCACTCGTTTCTGCACACTCCAAACATCACCCCATCCCTCCCTCCCCTTCCTTCCCAATACCCGCCAGTACCTCCCGTGATGTGTATCTTTAGCCTGTTCAACACTGCTATGTGTAGGTGGAAAACAATGCGTTTTAATCGACAGTACTTTATTGCACACGATTGCACACTCGTATCGTGTGCACATTTACGACGACTCATTAAATGACAAATTATTGTATACGTGTATTAAATAATGTATTATAAATGATTGCACATTCATCTTGCCATCATTAGACGTACATAATTTGACGAATTGCACAATTACTTTGTCTGAATGATAGAACTCCACTTATCTGTGGTGATGTGGAGCGAGTGTGGAGTTGAACGATCCTTTAATCGACAGATTTAGCTGCAAAATGACTCCTTGACTTAAAGCTTTCGTGACTGCAGGAATTCATATTATTTGGGTCTTTCAGTAAAGTCACGTACATATGTTGATTTTTGTTATTTTATTTGAACCTATCTACGTGACTTTACCGAAAGACCCAAAGAATAAAAACACATTCCTGCGGAGGGAGCTGGTAGGAACGTTGGGTTGCTCGGTCAATGGCCAGGGTCAACGGCGGCGTGGTGTATTCCGCAAATATGACCGACTGTGAGGGCGGGCACAAGCCGGCGTGAGTAGGTTAAACTTTGAGTTTGAAAGGGCACCACGGGGTGACCAGCCCCTCCCCACCCAGCCCCTCCCCACCCAGCCCCTCCCCACCCTCCCCACCCAGCCCCTCCCCACCCAGCCCCCTCCCACCCAACCCCACCCTGCCCACCCAGCCCCTCCCCACCCTCCCCTCCCCACCCAACCCCTCCCCTGCCAGCCCCTCCCCACCCTCCCCTCCCCACCCAGCCCCTCCCCACCCAGCCCCTCCCCACCCTCCCCTCTCCACCCAGCCCCACCCCTCCCATTTTTGGATGCCCGACGGACGGACACAATAATCCCCTGTGCGCTGGTGTAACCAGGAGGTTCCTACCAGTATGACTCCTCTTATCCGCAAACACACACCGCCACATAGCTGCCTTGACTTGGATGAGTCTTCGACATCTAAAGGAAGCTGTTGCCATTCACAGGGCCACTCACACGCCCACTCACACGCTAATGAAGTGAAGGTTGCCGTGGATACTACTTTACCCGAGGAACGTTAGCAGAGAAGTAAATGAGAACGTTGCAACAGTTCTGTGCATTATGGAAAGTAAGATTTGACCTCGATGTTAGTCCCGCCATTCCGCAATGCACGAAGTTGAACCTCAGGGATAATGGTGAATCATTAGGAAGAGTAGGGGCGAGGATAACACGAGATTTGGCCGACCCTCTTGTTACCGCAGATACGGGGAGTAATGGGTAACACGCCCACAGATAAGAGGATGGACTTTCATTCATTCGTAAACTTTGTTTTACGTCCATTGCACACCGCGTTTTCGCGCGTCCCCCGCCCAAAAGTTTCCGCGCTCTTTAAAATTCACCACGACAGCTCTTGTGAGGGTCGAGATAACAAAGAAAAAAGCCGTCCGTGATTTTACTGTTCGTTATTTCCGTGAAGCCAACAGCGATGCCATTATTCACGCTTCTCTCATGAATATCCATGACAAAATACGTCAGCCAGAGAGTGGCAACGGCGAGTGGGTGTTAGGGTAGTTGGGGTGGTGGTGGTGGTGGTGTTGGGGGGTTGGAGAGGCAAACAGGATTGAAGTGGAGAGGGCAGGTGGAGGGAGTGCTGAGCCGTCGTCTGGCTTCGTGAACGTGCGGGGAAAGGGTGGCACGTGGCGAGGTGAGGATGGAGAGAAAGCAGCCGCAGAAAGCACCGCGAGCTACGAGCCGTTGTCCGTCTCACGGGGGGCCTCTTGTCTCGTTAACTGTGTGCTGGAAACTGCTGCCTGTGTTAACGTTAGACGCCGCCGCAACAACAACAACAACAAAAAAACCGACCCTCCAGATTAATAACGTTACAGAAAACATCGGGTGAGAGAGCTGTGTAGTAGTTGCCGTCGTTTGCATGGTGGAATGTTTTTCATTTATCCGAAGAAAATTAAGCTGCGATAAGCGCGGTTGTTATTAGTAGTCGGGGCTCTTTTTTTTATTAGTCTACTTCAGCCAATCTCATTTCCAATCTACAAAAAAAACACGTGTGACAATGGCAGCTACGTGTACTAATTAAGTAAGATAATTCTGTGTACAAAATAAGCGAGAATCAAATTTTTTAACGAACGTTAAAAGCGTAAAGCTCTTCCAACACTCTTACCCAAGACGTTGTTTGGTAGACTATCTGGGGCGAGGGCTTTGTGTGTGACAGACAATGCGTGACTGTACGTGTATTACTAGAGAAAAACAAATGCACCCCCTAGACGTGTGATGTGAATGACAAGTAACCAACTCGAATTGTTTACTCCTTGCAGTTGGACCTTGCCTGAGGCAGGCACTGAGTACACTCGCTGGACTCAGACCCCGGTGACGGAGGCACGGGGCAGGGGGGAGAGAACTGGGGGAGCCTGCAAATGGCACTCGTTTGAGTTTCTTTCACACAAAGCATTGCGGTGAAGTGACATTCTCTGCATTGGTCTGCATCAGATTAACCCAATGTCATTCGCCTCTGCCTACTGTCACGTTTTCTTTAATATCGCAACCAAGCAGCTTTGCAGCGCATCGGCCGTGTGTCATGTGTAAGCCTACACACAGAGCACGACTGAATTGTGTTCAGCTTCATCAAACACAACCACAAAACATACCATATTTTAGCTGTACCCTTTTCTTTTGAAATCTCAGTTCATCCCATAAAACTGTATCGATCTGTTAAAATAAACAGAAACATTTTGATTCATTGCTGTCATCGGCATTTTCACTCAAGAGCAATGACTCTTTAATAGAATGAAACAATTATCTTCTGGATATTTGAGCAACACAAGCATGGCATTGGTCAAATTAAATTATAAGACAACGATGGGGAGTGGTGCTGCAATGTTAGCACACTGTGCTACGAATCAACGAGAACCTGAGTTTGATTCCCTGCCATGGCTGGCATCATTAGCCAGTGATATCTAAACCAGTGGAAAACTAAACCAACCGTTCCTGTGCCCCACCATCACCGGCTGACACTAACGCCCTTGGTATGGTCACCATCACCGATTTGTCATAGGGAGGTCTTCATTCAGCAGCAGATTGACAAAGGGCTGCACATTAGAATGATTATATTATCATGGCCGTACAATATATGCGCAATGCAGATACTTTTCAATAATGACTCTGTATCAATAAATTTATTGTAATAATTCTCTGACCTTTAAAAATTATCCAAATCATGCACCGGAGAGAGAGAAAATACCCATTTCAGTTTCTATAATAGGAAACCATATAACGTACTGCAAAAATGCAGTCTTCAATATCAATAAACATAGGCCATAATTGACAATCTGCTGTAAAGTTTGCAAAGAAATTGGCCAGAAGAAAAATGGTAAAGAGGGAACATTACGGCTGCATTAGTAAACAGAGCAAGACCACCGAACCGTAACGCCGGACGGTGAGGCATATTGACTTCAGACTTAATCTGACTGAACGTGGGCTCTTCTTTCAGAATCAGTTGCTTGAAAATCAGTTCAGAGAGTGAGAGAGAGACCAGTTTTCATGCCACTCTTATAGACCAAAGCAAGTTTGATTTTTTATGACATGAGCAGGAAATTTGCCTGAAATTGCCGATGACAAGCCTGGATTTTCATGGCATGCCCCTTGTGCCCCGTACACATGGGCCGACGATAAACATGCGCCGTGCCAAATAGAGTTATGGACAACGAAATGCCAAACAGTTTCTAAATCACTGAAGAGGCAGGAAAATATAACATCTTTAAATGTTGATTAGCAAATAATCCTCGTAATTATACTTTTTTTTTAAATACACTGGATCAACAATTAAATACACTGTATCAACAATTAAATACACTGTATCAACAATTGCTGTAAAGTACATGCGGAGCTGTTATTAGCAAGGATAATGTGCTAGGAAAATAAGCATAACGTAATTATGAAAATAAATAAGAAATGATTTGTCCTGCAAAAAAAATTTCAAGGAGAAGAGGGCACTTGGGAAGGAAGAAAGTGATAATTATCTATTATCAGGAAAGATGGTTTTGTGCGTTTGTTCACGTGAGAACTTTCTTTATTTGGCAGTTGGGGGGGGGGGGGTGTACGACACACACATTGGCATTTTACTCACGCGATCCTACCCAGAAATCTGTTTACTAACCAGGTAAGATGGAGTTTATTTATACTAAATCAACTACGAGGGCAGACTCTATTAAGGCAACTGGACAGGAACGTTTTTCAATTACAACCCCCAAACTTTTAACATCGCATCAATAGATGTGGCTCAATTAAAAGACAAACACACAAGCAATGTTCCACTCAATTTGACCTGCATTAACAATTTATGCTAATCAATTCCCTCTGATTTGGTGACATTTTTGTGAAAATAATCAAACAGCACTGCCAATATTAGAAAGCAAATTCGGAAAGTGTAATGCAAAGTGCTACGGTGACATTCACGAATGATAATTAGAATAACATGAAATAATAATACGAACACTCGCTGGTAGGATATCTGTAAGAACCTACTGCCAGTTCATGTTCATAAAATTTGGATGTTTTATGAATTGGCACTCGTCTCTTAGCTGTGCCTTAATCACTTAAGAATACCCGATCCACTGCTCAATACAAGTGCCCTGCTGTCATGAAACCACTCCGCCTGTGTCCTGCAATTTTACATTTGAATGAACGCTTTGTCGTTGTTGGTGATGGTGGTGCGTTAGGGATTGACAGATGTTGGTGCTCTTACCCCTGGAGATACCCAATTTCATTGCTGTAATTGAGGCACCAGACATCAGAGAAGGTATCAGGAATTCATCGTTGATGAATTGCGCAGGGTTTACAGAGTTGCACACTTCCCACCGCCACACTTCGGAAGGCCTACATCAGCTGAAAAGATAACCCTTTTGTATTTCTTTATCAGAGCCACTTCCACGTTTAAACTTCACGGAGAGGAATACAGTATGCGTGTTTGAAAAATTGCCTGCATGTTTCTGTTGATTTTGCAAAACATCACCTTGCCTCTAACGAAAGCGCAAATACCGAGCACACGGTTCCAGCAGCCGCAGTCCGTCTGTTTCTCACGTGCACACAACAACAACAACAACAACGCGTTTCCGTTACTCTGTCACTCGCCACATTTATTTCACCTAGCCCCGCTTTTCCAACCAATGCGAAGGCTGAGCATAGTCACGTTACGTAGTGGGACTGCACGATGGATTGTCAAAGTGATTTGGTGAAAAGAGAAACTGAAGAGAGAGAGAGAGAGAGCCTTTGCGAGAGATAACGATCATGCAAATAGTCGCGGCATATTTGCAGACACCGTGCCTCTGTGGGTGGCTGGACGGCCAGAATGGATGGCACGGCCGTCGCCAAGGCAGCAGATTGCTCGGTCACTGTGAATAAAATCGAACGTCCTCCAAAGTAGCGCAGCAGAACACTATCAGACCCACTGTCCTGCTGCCAGGGTGCTTTTACTAGCCCCGCAAATATCTTTCGCATAAGTAGGTCATTGTGTGACATTGCCTCGACACGTTCCATTTTGTTTTACTCCTACGCTCCGGCTGGATTTTTTTTGCTTTTTTCCGGGCTGTACGACAGCGTGCCGCTCCGTGCGATGTCCGACGTTTTTCTCCACGTGCTGGGGGCTCCTTCAAAAAGGTTAATCCTAAAAAATTCTAGATTTGAAGCTGTCGTGACTGCAAGGATTCAAGATGCAAGCCCTTGCCTCACTTGATGCAGAAAATCTGGCTGTGACGGTCCCACCTGATGACGGAGACTTGTGTTGCCTCCGAAACGTCGTGATTTTATTGTTTTATTTTTTATTAATTTTAATTTCATTTTTTACCTACGTGACTTTACCGAAAGAACTAAGAGTATGAATCCTAAAACAGCCGAATTTTGAAGAAGCTCCCAGAATGTAGAAATGAATTTAGTTTCTAAATAAACTCCCGGCACGTGGAATTAAATGTCGGACATCATTCAGAACAAGGCGCAAAACACCTCCAAGGAAATACATCAGAGAGCTGCGTCGTTTCGTTTTCTGCTGACGTGCGGGTTGTGAATTGTGGCACAAAGGTCCCCTCATGCTGAACTTTCTCGCGGTAAAAATTATCAGTTTTGAAATATAAGTCAAACTGTCGGATGGCAACAAATTATACCGTTGTTCGGCAGAAGACAAAGGGTCAAAAACATCTCTACGCACGGTTAAAGTAACATAATGAACGGGCTATTATGAAACAAAAAAAGAATGCAGACGAATTAACTTTCACAAACGGAAGTTTATAAAACCATCCCATCCCATAATGTGTACGTGTAGTAATTTCTTATTTTTTTATTTTTTAATCACCGTCTTTAGCACCATATCTAAGCGCCTCCAGCTATATATTTCAATGTCAACATTGGGCACCCACGCAGCCACGGGCCCATTTAGGCTCTTACACAATCCCAACTCCCTGTGCTTCTGATCTCAGACAGCGACATCACAGCACTGACATCCGACAGTGCTGGTGCTAACCAGCCCCGGCTTTGAGCCCATGCAGCCAGGCCACCCAGGCAGCTTCCCCGCTCAACAACAATAAAGCTTTCATTGTAAAACACAGCTGCGTATAGGCACCTCATGACTTCCATTTTGTCTCACTCACTCGCTCGCGAGCCCAACGCCATCTGAGTTTAACGCTGAACATTTACAGAGGCCACAAAAGCGGCAATCTGTGAAAATGCAATTGTTCGATTCCTACCCCACACATCCCGAGTCTGTGTACGTGTGCCCCAAAGAGTAATACTCAGCATATGCCGAGACCTTTGATGCCCCCTGAATTGCAAATTTTAAATATAATTACAGGGATACAATAGCAAACACATTTGAGGCAACGTGGTGCCTCTGAGGGTTGATTGCTTGTGTCAGAGTACCAAGATGGTATCAACCGTGGCCCCGAGTTCAAATCGTGGCAGCCACTTGTCGTTTAATTACGTGCAGTTCTTTTTTACTTTGCCCAGCTCTGACGATTACCAGTTGACGCACAAAACCTCACATGGCATGAACGGGTCAAAATCTGGTGGCTGAGAAAAAGAAAGTTGTTGAAATGAGAACAACAATACAATGGGAGGTTCTGTCACCTACAGCGGTTATACGAGGTCATAGTTTTACCGAATTTGACCTCGTTCTTTGAATCTGATGAATTGACGAATAAAACGACCGTATTCAGGTACAGCCCCGCAAATGCCTGCTCACGCTACTCATGGCGGAAGGACCTCAACTCGAGGGAGCCCTACGGGGCACTTGGTCTACTCTTCCACGTTGATCAAACATTTTGAAAGAGGTGCGTTTACCCACACTATACCCCACCACACGCGATCTGCCGATCAACTTTACTGCGGGGTTATACCCATTGACACTGAGGTTTTAAGACACTTGTCCATCGTTTCAACTTCTGAGCCCGAAGATGGAAATCAAGTTGGCACTTTCTGGAGTGCAATTGCAGCGTGACACGTGATCCTTATGGCAATACCCCGGGGTACCAAATAATACAAACTGGCCGAGGCAATTAAATATTTTATTTCTGGGACACTAATTTTTCCAGGGGTGTTACTTCACTCCACGACCGGGGTACCAATCAATCCGAAATTGGTGCCACTCCGCGATGTCGAAACGCAGCGAGGACGACGATTGCGCCGAAACCCTGAACGCTCGCACGCACCATAGTGGTGCATCGTGTACAGCTCGTCGAGATGAGTCGATTGTCGCATCTCCGACCATCCACAGACTAAAAATGACTGCATCACGGACATTATGCGAGAGCCGGGGTACTCTGGAACCCTGGGGTACCGCCATCAGGTTCATATAAACGTAAATATCGTCGGACATGTCAACAATAATTGGGGGGGGGGGGGTCTACCGAAATATAAAATTTCAACACACCGAAGTTTTCAAGCGACAAAAAAAAACGTTTGTCAACAATTAACCGAAATAGAATTGTGGCACTTCCACTGCTGGTATTTTCAAATTGTGCATATCTGCAATGCGCAAAAAATGCGTTTTGTTAAAATCCTCGGGAGAAACAACGCTCACGGCGTTCTCAGCGGCCACTGGGCAGGCTATAGGTTTCCCGGTTAGCGTTTGCTACATTGCCGTACGGCACTAAATAGAAAAGGCGACCGTTGGTGCACGTTCATGGTCAGCGGGGATGAGTTTACAATTATTCTGGCAAACATCTCATTTCCCAAACCTCTACAGCAGCAGCAGCAGTAATGTTGGGCTCCCCTATTGTCCTGAACGTATACGTTGCCGCACGTGTTTACTGTAGATACACAAAGGGGAGGTCAGATTTGTTTGAGGATACATTATTAAATGTATCCCAGGCAAACAATCGTCAGTTTATATGTTTTAACACGTTCACACCTATTTCATATGCTGTCCTGCCAAAAATAGTGTAAGCTAATGACACAAAATTGTGCCCTTTATATGGTTCTAATAATAGCTATCTGCACATTTATCTTATTAATAATCTTAATTATTTTTAGATTGTACGAAACAAATCAGATATTCAAAGCAGGCATATGTATTGACACGCATTTCAGAGCATAATTCATAGTATTTACAACAACTGTGACTGAATATTTATGAGCCTTTAAGAGAAGGTAGATCGATGTCAAAAGGCGAATATTTAATTAATTAGTTTTTGAACTCTATGCGGTGATGGACATGAACAACTAAGGTCAGGTTTCATCGTCTCCTTATTCACAGGAAACACAGTCACACCTCGGTTTGCGTCGGGGATGCGTTCCTGAAAGGTGCGACGACGAATATCGAAACGGCGTCAATCGAAGCGATTGACAGGGCTAGTAGGTGGTGGTGGTGGTGGTGGAGGCTGGGAGGCAACAGATAACGAGAAAGGACGATGATGATGCTGTCAACGACAGTCAGTGGGAGTTGAGGTGACGCAAATCGGGCAGCGGTGTTCATCATAAAGTGGCGACGCATTTGCTAAACGACGTTAAAGGGGTATTACTGTATACGCACATTACTTTAACGCAAAATATTAACTTGATTGCTTCTATTATAGCAAAAACGCACCATGTCAACAAAAATGTTGCTATTAAAATAATATTAAAAATGGTGGCCATGCGTGTTGATTTCTCGGTCATACGTCAACAACCTTTGGTGCGGCCTACATTGCTAGTATTTTGTTTTGTAAACGGTACTCCGCTGTAACATGAAAGCGTTTTTTTGCAACAATGAGTGGGAACAACATCAGCAGCAGCAACAACAAAAAGCCCACACACGCAGAAAGCATCCCATTCTTTGATATCGTCAACGACATTACGTAACTATGTTGTTAGGAAATTGATTGCTTCCTTTCAATGAATTCTGTCAACATTCCCTGCCAGCACGAGTCTGTTTATCGATTACTCGTGAGAGGGGGTGGAGGGGCGAGGTAAGACTGATCAGGTTTGATGAGAAACCAGCATTCGAGATGAGATCCCTAAGCGGAAAACAGAAACAAAATCCAACGCATATCTGAGGCTGCAGATGTATCCCCATGAACCTGTATCTGCTCAGATCCTTCAAAGCGTTTCCTTGATAGCTGAGGATGTGAGGAGAGAAGTTCGCTGGGGGAAAGGCACAACATTGATACGCGCGATCGATTTCCCGATGCGTGGACTTTTCGCGTCCATCGTTGTTACTTGCAAATGCAGGTGCGCTATTAGGAACAGCGTTGCAGCTTCACAATGGGGGAGGGGGGGGGGGTCTCACGTTTCCTACTGCCCACGTGTGTGCAGAAAATGTGAGAAAGTCAAACAAATTGTTGTTGCCCTCGGTCTGAGAAAACCCGGAAGTCTGACACATATGGTTTATCAGTGTATTTCAGCACAGGTGATGGGGCTTCTCGTGATCATCGTCATCATCATTATGGTGTTCATTATTACCACAGTTTTATTTGGGTCTGGGTGGGAGACGATTGTGATGTTAAAAAAAAAATACAGATCCATTTTGAAAAATGAAGCCCAAATAAAAACCGTACAGCTGACGCCCTTTCTATCGTGTCTCTCCATAAATTAATGATTTGTTTGTCCCAGGCTTGATATGCCTCATCAGTCTCGGCAGCCAGATTGACAGTAATGATATGATGACACAGATGCATGACTGAGCAAATCACGCCTCTTAACATATTGTGCACTTTGAAATCTCACACCTCGTGCTTATATGATCCACATGACATGTCTATCGACATTCAAAAGCGAGCTTTGAAGAATCGTATGAGGAATTATGGCTCTATCGCTAGAGAGCTTAGTTATTTCCCATGCAAAGAACAGCATTAAATAGGAAAGAAAAGGATGCAATTTAAATGTCAAATTTCCCTTCTATTTAATTCTGGGGTTTGGCTAAGGCAGAACGGGAAACACATTACTGAGTCTACATATAGACCAGGTCTGGTGTTATACTGGCAGTGTGGGGCTGCCAGTAGAGAACGCGAAACTCACGAATTGACGGCTGCAAAGTTCAAATCCCGATCAGTGGTCAACGCTCCTCTTCCTCAGTCCGGGGTGGACAACGTATACATGCTTTGTGGGAAGTCGACATCTGTATTGTACAATAAATAAACTAACAATACCACGGCGATGTGGAATTCCAATACCATTTGGAGGTTTTACTGCGTCTCGAAAGAACAATTTTATGTTAATTTCAATATAATTCGCTGCACATGTATTCTAGGTTGAGGTACATCGGCCATTTCTCTAATCTACGATGAGCACTGGGAAACCATTGTTCAGATCGCTGAGTTAAAATTAAAATTTGAAGTTACTGCCCAGAATACTGCTTCATGAACCACCTCATTGCAAATAGCTCCATTCAAAACCTCTTATTCATAAGCCTTTAAAAAGCCATCATCTTATTGATTACTCTCGAGGCTTTAAAGTGAAAGTAGATATTGGTTTTAAATACAAAAGCGTATTGAAGGTGTTTTGATGTCATAATTGTGTCTCTAATTCTCATACACGTCATTCTACTGTATTTATTCATTTTAGAACCTTGCTTATTTTTTAAAACTCACGAACATATCTCATACGCGATGACTTTTAAAATAATATAATTCACGGAGGGGGTAGGGAATGATACTTTTATTGCTTTTCAAATTCTGTGGTTATCTGCAATTTTTTTGTAAAAAATTATTGGCTAACAAAAAGGGAGTGGTTCGCTTATCTGCGCATTAGCTCTGACTTTGAGGTAAAGATTTTGACAGCTGGGGGTTAAATGTTTGGGAAACTGGAGACAGGAGACGGTGCCAAGTTTCACAGAGTTATTGAGATGAAGGGATGCCTCAGGCCTAAGGAGTCACCCCCTCCCTCCCCATGATTAGAATTGGACCGCGAATTGGGTTTCATTTATATCACAATATTGTGAAAGCCTATTTCAAAATTATAATATTTATTACACACGCGTGTGTGCGCACACAAATATAAATACAACAAAAATACAGAGATATCTCTTAATCCGTATAGACCTTGGGGGAATGTGGTGTTAATGAAGGCCTACAGAAAGACGCACATGCACTGCAGAGTATACACAACCATGTGGAGTATACACAACCACGATCTCTGATGTTATTTTATATCCATTTCTGCAAGGCAGCTTCCCCGTGTTGCAACTTACGTCCTATGGAATTATAATCTAATCGCTACAGTGTTCCCCCTTCCTTTGCTTGCTTCCTAAAGTTGTTTACATTTCATGTTTCTCCTAAGCATTTATAGAGCAGCACCGTTTGCATATCGTCATGTATAGTCAAGTTCGACAATACATTTCAAGAAGTATTTATGACCAATGCCATTAAAGGCACCAGATATCGTCATTGCTGCTGTGTAATCACACAGCTTGTCAAGGTCTGCTCTTACAAGTTGGGCCACAGCCAAAGGATGTTAACTCGCTTGCCTGGTTCGCAGGAGATCGTGGGTTCGATCCCGACCCTGACGCCTGTGTATGTTCTCCCCGTGGTCATGTGGATTTTTGTCCGGGTCCTCCGGGTTTTCTCTCCACATTGAGAAGCATACGTATGCAGTATCTGGCTGTTTTAAATTGCCACGTGATAAGCCACCTCGATAAGCTATCGTTTGTGGCCAGGTCGCTTCTGAAAAAGAGCTATGTAGCTGAGTGGGCCTTCCCTGGACTGTAGAGTGCTCCCAGTAATGATTCCACACTTCGTCTGTAAATGAACGGTAGTTACCAACAGCTTAAGTGGTGACAATTTTGCATCTCAGAAACCACACCTGCACTCATTTAGAGTGCCACACACACTGGTAAACAGACGCAAATAAATGGATACAATTACAATGTAAACTCATACAGCATATATATGGAGCATCTTAGGATGTTGGAAAGGGCACACTTCTAATCGTAAAAAAAAGTGCATTCGTACACAATAATTCGTAAAAAAAAAATGCAGGTTGGACAAATGAGATGCATTATCAGTCCTAGGGATGTATTAGTATAATTTAATTTCTGTGATTGAGAGGCTACAGAAATTATTAATGTGACAAGTAATACGTATGAGCAGAGACCGAATAAAATGCATTAGAGTAAAAAAAACACATAAACAACATGCTATGTAAAAAACACGTTCACGATATGGGGAAAGTGAATTCATGGAATTGCAAAGAATTGTGTGTTCGTTGGCTCTGATTGACCTATTTAAAATGACGAAGGCAACATTGCAATCTCATAAATCGCTGAACATGTTCACACTGTGCTCACATTCTATCTTACAATTTTTGTAAACATTTTCCGTCGACAATGTTGCAATGCAATCGGGATTAGTGGCTGGGGAAAACTGAGCACTTGCCAGATGCATTCGAGTCCAGGTCAACAGTGAAGCATTGTAGCATCAACCAGATCAGGGACTGTTTTTTTATTCGTTTTTATTTTTTGTATTCACCACAATATGATGTATTTATGTATTTGCTTCGATCAAGCACGATGCAAAGTGATGACATTTTTGTTTCCTTTGCTGTTCACGTATGAAGAATCCCTTGTAGGAAACCCGCGATGAATCACTGACACAATTTAAATCATTCTGTTCTATTTGTCTGTCAAGAAAGATGGAGAAAGTTAGGGTTAGAGGTCACAATCTCAAATCACATCTATTTGAAAGGGAAAAAAATAACACATGAAGGAATGATTAATTTTTCCAATGGTTCATCTTGTTAAGTAGGTTGTGTGAAAGTGAAATATTGCCTTGCCCTATTATATTTCTTGAAATAAGACAATTTGCTTTCAAATGCATCTTATTTAACGTCGTCAAAATAATTAAGTAATACAAATTTGTAATATATATTTAGTTATTTTTTTATGAGTTCCGTCATTGTACATTTTTTTACATTATTAAATCACTCGACAAATGTAAATCCCATAGGACTTGTTTTGAATGCAACATTTGAATATGCTAAGATAGTTTTTGCAAGAAGCAAGCCTAATCCAATCATTGTTCCCAAGGGATTACAGTATTTTATTGATTTCTTGTGCTTCGGGGTTAATAAATCCTTGCTTTGCCTTGCTAAATCAGAGAACCAATATTCTAATTTTGCAACAGCAAAAAAAATGTTGATGCTGCATTGGCAGTGGTGAACATGCAGGATTAACAACAAAAACAAATCAACACATTCGTCAACAACAACACTGCCTAAAAGTAAACACTTTGGGGGGGGGGGGGGATGACCGTTCATTGCACATAAACATTCTGATTTTGTACTCTTAGGTTTTTTTCGGTAAAGTCACGTAGGTAAAAAATATAATTAAAATTAATAAAAGTAATAATATAAATAAAATAATACTTTTATTAATTTACATTTTATTTTTTTACCCACGTGACTTTACCGAAAAACCCGAAGAGTATGAATCCTTGCGGTCACGAAAGCTTAAAATCTAGAATTCTGATTTTGGTTGAGTATGTTCCTGAATTCGCCACTTCATAATTACACACACACACACGTGCACGTTTATATACCGTAATGCACGCGTGGCCAGGGGTGTTGCAATCGTTATTAAAAGCTGCACTTCGACTGCAGTGACCTGCTTTAAATTTATTGGCATTGAAACAAACATCACAGGTGGGGAAGTGGTGTCACGATTATGACCTGAGTGTTTATACGGATTACATCAGCAATTGGGGGTGAAAGGTGCTAGTAAGTCCACCGCCCCCGTTATGTGCCTTGTCACCGTTAATTAGTGCCCCTCCAACACTTTTGCACACTTGGGATTTTGGGTGCCATTGCCTGTGTAAAAGGCCGTGCGCGTGTGTGTGTGTGTGCACGTGTTCACGCGTGTGTGTTCGTGTGCATCCGCCAAAGTGAAGTCACCGACGTTTGACATCGCAGGCAACGTATAAATGCCATCGAATGCGTGCTAATAATCAACATGCTCGTACGAGAAATGTATCTACGGTGTAGCAGATGCAGATGTACAAAATTCCCCGAGGGGAAGGGGAGGGGGGAGTCATTCTTGAAATGCAATCTTTTTAAATCAGGCCCTACATCAATACAAATATATATAGATTGTATTTTTCCTGTAAATATCAATACAATACCAATTGGCAGGGCCTCAAGAGGCCGGTGGTGGGGGGGGGTCCCCCATCGCCTCCAGCCCCCAGGGAATCTGCCAGTGCGGTGTCGGCAAGATTTTTGGCAAACCCTCTCTGTAAAAATAAACACAACTGCATTGCAGCACGCTTTGGTGGCCTATCGTCATCAGCAGAGGCGATGGATTACAGCTTGACTTCAATTCTCGTCTGAGATCCCCACTGGCCGTTCCTCTGAATAAGCAGGCGCGTCGCCAAATATAATCGCACGCATCAGCGACTGATATCAAATCGTGTCGCTAATTTGGGGACGTGAACGCGCCCAGCCCGCTCTTTGCAAGATTAGACTAAATACATTTCAGAAATATGATCTATCTGTTTGCGATAAATAACCAATACTGACAAGAATTGGTCCTTGTTTACAAGTTGGCATGTGATTACACACTAGATACGGAAAATATTTCAAAGGCCCTTTCTCAAACAACCCTTTATTATAATGAAATAATTCAAGATTTTTTTTCTCGGGAAAATGTGGCATTTGATAACATCACTTGTTAGTGCAATTTCAATTGTAATGGCACATGTTGCTGTCGCTAATGATGTTGTTAGTTATGATGCATTTTTTATACTGTCTGTTAAAAGCGTGTCATTCATTTCAATTGTAGTAATCACTCTCGGTCTCTGTGGGAGAAAGAATAATGTTGATATAACTTTGCTCAATCGACAAGGCGAAGTAATGTTCACACGGGTGGTGACGGCTTTATGTCTGCACCCGAGCATAGCCCCTGAACAGCTAATTGTTTTTTTCTTTTATCCTTTGTAACAACGACAGGTTTCTATATTAAATGACTCTGCCACCAACAAGTCGTATAACAAGTTGCTGTTAGTGCGCACACACATGCCTGCCCGTATCTTTCACATGCTGATATCAATGCTAAGCTAATTAGTAATTACCGCAAGTTGTTTGTCTTTATATGGCCGGAGCAGCGGTGCCAGTGGTGGTGAGTACACCCGCTGCACAATGAGTCGGTCCCTGCCCTGAAACCCACCACTGCCCACCCCCCACAAACCTCTCTCTCCAGCCCAACTTGACCAGCTGACCAGCGTGGTCAAGTAAGTGCCCCCCCCCACTTTCTGCAATGACTGACATGGCGTGGAGGAGGGAGGGCTTCATTCTGCAGTCGTTTGTTTGACAATGGGTTTAAAATGATTATTTTTACATTCGTAGGAGGGTCTGGTTTACGCTATGCTTGCATTCACCACGTGACAAATACTACGATTTATAATTCGTTTATGGGTGATATAACGTGATTAAAATGTGCCTGGCAAACCCTTCACGAGCACATCGTTTGATTTCTGGCAACTGCCTGATGATTGTTGGTTGTAACGACCAGGGTAGAGTTGTACTCAATCGTGAAATGATGTGGATTACTTACCAACACAAAGGTGTTACTGAAGCAGTAATACATTGGCATGTTTGTTAATCACGCGACAACTCTATTAATTTGCTGTGTCGGGTGGAGCAGGGTGTACAACACCCATTCTACTTATGCTGGCCTTCATAGGTGCTCGCTAACAGCACTTGCCCCAACAGTCTATTGAAGGCTATACGGGAGGTCTTTGTCTTAGTATTGAGAGTGCATGTGCACATGCTATGCAATGTGTGCCGTACTTGAATATTTGACTATTCTGCATAAATGTTACGAGATAAAAGTAGCATTTAACTGCAAGGTGCTTATACAAACATGTAATATTAAAACAATATAATAAAACAATACAATGCAAATAAGAAAAACTACATAGAAACATATTAAAGAGAAAGTATTTGTTTTTATTACACAACCAGTGAAAATTGTATTGTAAAAATGTAATCAAGATGTGTAAATCTATGCGTATGTGTACGTGTGGGTTTTGGAAACCAGATGGGAGCAGCTTCTCAGCTGTGGCCTTTATAACGATGGAAAGAGTGGCCCATCTGCTAGCTTGTAACAACGCCTCTCCTGCCGAAGAGCTTTGTTACTGAACTCTAACATTCTAACTCAAAATAATCATGAGCATCCTTGTGGGGAATTTAAATAACAGGATAAATAACAAAATTCATACTTGACATTTTGTTGTTAAATAAATATTAGTTTTTGTATACTCTCAACTGCGCCAATTATTATTTTGAGTTATGCATAATATCGCATGCATAGAACTGCCTGCAAGATCAGCAATTCACCAGCATTGATTTACGCAAGCCTGACTGCTGATGAGACACTGTCATGTCAAAACCGGTGCAGAATTTGCATGTATTTAAATCAATGCTGCTTAAATTATACACCCCCAGAAGTCCGCGTGGGTTGTGTAAGAAACACTCTTGGTTTTATTCAGAGAAACGAAAAGATGAAGGAGCCATTGTCTCATATTATAATGCTACTTTAATAAATATACAGCGAACTACTATTCGGGAATAATATGCTTAGGTGTGCTGCGCATGGACGTTGAAGTTGTTTAAAATATGTATGCAAGGTCTTCTTGGTTCTTTCGGTAAAGTCACGTAGAATGGAAATGATAAAATAATTAAATAAAACATAATAAAATCATTCTCCCGACAGACCTGGTCTTCACCTGAGGACGGCTGCTTGCGTTGTGGCCGAAACGTCGTGAGAATTATTTTATTATGTTTTATTTTATTATTTTATTATTTCCATTCTACGTGACTTTACCGAAAGAACCAAAAAGATGAATCCCTGCAGTCACGAAAGCTTTAAATCGAAAAATATATGCAAGGTGTTGTAATTTTCCACATGCGCACGTGTGAATGCATAACCCCATCAATACCGAAAATCACACACACACTAGACCACCAACACAGGTAACAACATCTTAAGAGAATATGCACATCCCGTTTTGTCAATTCACCGCTGGATGATGGCCTCCCGACCATCTTGCGGGCCATGAAGGATATTTGGCCATACTTCACCGTGCTGTGCACAATAGTTGCCCATTCAAGGACTATCCAGACTCAACTCCAGCTTAGCTTCCATGATCTGATGAGATCGGATGGATTATCGGTGACTTGCTCATCGGCCAAAGAGTATGGGAACGCAATTGCAATGTTTGTGAAGGTGTTTTCGAATGAATAATTTCACTGTGTAACAAAAAACATTTTGTTCCTGGGTAGTACGTGTTATTTTCTAATTTCTTATAGCTATTATTCCCCACAAACGTTGCTTTTGTGACCAGGACAGTGATATTTTGAAATTCACATATTTTCAATGAGAAAACGTGCGCATTGTGTCATTCCTTCACATAAAGTCCTCGTCACAAAAGCAAAGTTTGTGGGGAATAATAGCCATTTTCTATACTTTTCAGGCATAATCAATTAGAAAATAACACTTACTACCCAGGAACAAAAATCGTGTTACAGAGTGAATTTTCCTTTCACAAATTCAAGTGCCAGGTTCTAGTTGACAACATCCCAACGTTGACCAAACATCGATAAATCCACCTTTCATTTATTATTGTTCGCATGTTCAGAGTAATCCTACTATACAGCAAAACAACTAATCTGAAGTTACAATGAAAACTAAACGCCAGCGGGCTCAATGTGCATTGTTTGCACAGCCAAAAGTATCGTGTTTGCCGTGCCAAAGCGTACGGTTTTTTTTATCGCACTTTACACGGGCCATTTTATTATCCAAATGTTCTCGTGCAAACATATCGATCCAAAGGCAGAATTATATCTACCCGTGGTGGTCGTGTAAGAGGGTGGCTGCCTGAGACTGGCGTAAAGAGTGAGTGCACTACACATCGGGCTCACCGCTTAAGGTCACCACCAGTGCCACTGCAAAGGCCTTGGTGGAGCGAACCCACCAATCATACGTGGGGCTTGACACACCAAGGTTAATGAACAGTGCCGGCACCGTGCCCTCTTCTAGTAGTAGTTGTAGATATCTTAAATAAATATATAAATGCGCTGCCAAAACGCTTTGAGTTTACGGCATGCCGCTATATGTGTGGAAGTGGTTGTAGCAGTGACCGAGTCGCCTGCGCCGGGAACCTGATGACCCGAGATCGATTCCTGCCCACGGCTAACATCAGCGGTAAGTCAAATCTAAACTGGTTCTGGTCTCCCCTCCGAACCGTTCACCAACTTGCACTGAACAGTACGGCGAGGTGTGGTCAAAACAACCCCCGGTGACCAGAGCATGTCTTTCTATAAATGTTCACAGATACAAAAAGGACGAGGATCATTAAAGACCGTGTGGGGAAAATTCTGTTAATGAGCACCTCTTAACATCTCGCACGTCAAGTGGCTGATGTGGACAGCGAAATACCCGACTGCCCATGTCTCCCGAGTGCTGGTGTTTTACACACTGAACCAGTTGTTCATTTAAGGCTACGTTGACCTAGGCGACCCTCGCAGAACAAGTACAGATATCACCTGACACTGATGTTGTACATTGGGCTCTTCTCGTGGACGCAGACCTGTGCACAGGCGTAGAATCACAAACGCGCACGCACGCACACTTGCGAAAGGCTGCGATTATTCACGGGATGAACCGAAATACTTTGCAAATGTGCGTCGTTATGCGGCCACGGCGTGAATCACACCAGGAAGCCCCCAAAACCGTCTGGGTTACGCCAATAGGTGTTATCGCGAAGCTTTCAACCCCTCGACGTGAAATGACCCTGTCCACATGAAAGAAGGGCAATCCACATGGCGGCACGCACGTTCACACCGTGTCTGCATGCTGCAGTGGGCGCCCGCATGCCGCTAATTGCCGAGTGAAGGACATTTTAATGGGATTGAGGCGAACCTTTACATTCAGTCCAGAGCCCAGCAGGTACCCCCCCCCCCCCCCCCCCATAGCAATTAACTTGAGAAAAATCGGTGAGAATGGGTGAGATGTAAATTAGTGATGTAATCTAAAAAAGTAGTGTTCATTGTTACACAACCTTATCCATTAATTTGGCCAAATATATTTGTCATGGCAAAAAAAACCATGCACAGTACAATTTTACCATTGATGGGAATTGTGCATTCAAATGCAGTAGGAAATCCAAGTTGGGATGCAATATAAATGTTTTGAGGACATTGTAGTCACGTGTTCTACTACATTTATGTGCAGATGGTACGTAAACCAAACACGAAACCTCCCTCAATCAGCCCTAAAAATGCCAACGTTCGATCAGCGCAACAAAGTTGTGGAGCTCGCAGATCCCTCGTACAGATGGCGCAAATCTGTGCGCGATGCGCATCAAGGAAGACAGTGACTGAAAGCTTGTTAGGACGTGCGCTTAAGATTTGACAAGAGGCATTGGTTAATTGCTAGCCTGTGGGTTTGTTGATTGACGCAATAATGGTGCCTATGCAGATGTATCGGGCATACGCTGTTGCCATATTGTTACCACTTTGAACTCGCAAAAAGTGGGAACATTGCTGTATGGGTTTTTTCGCCTCCCCCAGAAAATATTTCAATGAAAAAACAAGAACTTGTTATTATTGAAATACAAAGGGGAAAATTATCACCACGTGGGTGACAGTATAATTACAATGTCATAGGTTAATTTTGCTTATTCAGTGAGTGGGCAAACGAGCTGCAGCGAATGTTCATCATTGAGGATGTTGCTCCAATTAAAATCAATTTGCATGTAAATAAAAACAAAACTAACACACTTAAAGACAATCAATTATTAGTTGCCACTTGTCAGACGACATAAATCTCAATATTACAAATGATACAAAAAGCATGGCATTGCGCATGACTGGAACATTCAATTAAATCCTCCATGCAAAAATCTCCGCGATGCAATTAAAATGTATTTAAAAAAAACCCTTTTTTCCAAGAGAGATCGAAGCACAAATTGCAAGAACAAAACACACTGCAGCCATGCTTATGAAGGTATGCATGATGGTGCACGTCCTGCCTTAGACAACACCCTACCGAGTGTACCGCAGTGAAAATGTATTTCTCTACACAGTTTAACGTGTGTATGCACATTTTGAGCCCAATTAAACAAATATCCCGAATGTGCCTGACCGCAGAACTTTAGCAGATTTGAACCTGGAGAGTAGCTTGGGTGGGTGACCACAAAGCACGATCAACAGGTGGAGTAGGCATTGTGAGCAGCAGACAAAAATGCAGTAAAATCCAATGTACAGAGACGCCTCTACTTACGAACATTCGACTTACAAACTTTCAGAGACACGAACAAACCTGTCCGTATGTCCAGTTGCCTGTCCGGATCGAGAGTCGTAAGTTAAAACCGACGCGCAATTGATGGCGGTGGTGGCATCGACATCTGCAGAACGTGAAAAACCAGTGGCATCTATATCTGCAGAACGTGATGAACCAGTGGCATCTACATCTGCAGAACGTGAAGAACCAGTGGCATCTACATCGGCAGAACGTGAAGAACCAGTGGCATCTACAGAAGATTATAAAACTTTACAGCCATTGTCCGTGTTTAGTGTACATGCCGTACAACATGTTTGGAATGGACAGGAGTAAAGTTGGACATATGAACAAATCGACTTAACGAACAGACCTCAGGAACCTAACTCGTTCGTAAGTAGAGGAGTCCCTGAAAGGATGGACGATGCGAAGATTTTTGGAGTCGATTCTCAAAATCGGCCTTGGTGTGGTAATCGATTCTGATATAGATTCCAAAAACACACTTCTTACAAATCCCTCGTTTTGTTTTATAATGTATAATGTATTGCAGGACTAAAACAGCATAAACAATTCAAGTGATATTTTTTTTTGCTACGTACAGAAACAGAATGAGAATTAACTGAAGGTTCTGAAGAGAGATACCTACATATAAATACGGTATATTGAAAAAGTCTCCAGTAAAAATATTAAAATAACCAATACATAATCAAAATTCACACTAAAAACTACTTTATAACAGATTCACGAATGAATAATAACAATTCACACCTATTACTATTTTTGTTTAAACCCAACCAATTAATAATTCACACAAGAAACATTTTCATACAAACCACCTCACACCAATAATTTATCCTTTCAACTACAGATTGCAAGTGCAAGAATCGAATCATGTTGTCCTAATGGCTGTTAATTAAATGCCGTGTTTTAAAATTACCAATTAAGCAATTGTGGAAATTAAATGCCAAGCTTTTGACGCGATCATTGTGCTTGGAGTCAAATCCATTTCATTCCAAATATAGTGGATTCCGAAACGACCCGTTAACGTGATTGGTCTGGGATCGACTTCCCATGCCCAGCGCGGTGAAGTATGGTCAAATAACCCTTCAACAGATGGTGCGAGGTGGGGGGGGGGCTCATTCAGCGGTGGATTGAAGGGCTATACGTGTGCCCCCACACGTATAGGCAGCTCATCGTGGAAGAAAGAATGAGTTGCACTGGTCAGAACGTTTGCAGATCGGACGAGTCCTTATGTCCTTGAAATATAATTCAGGAAGGTCCTCAAGATGACCAAAAGCCGTCTTAAAAACGAACAATTATCCCCACTATTCCAAGCAAAAAATTCGGCTCCCGTCCTGCAACTCTGCTGCCATATCTGGAGGGGGGGGGGAGGGTGCCACACACAGTCTCGTCCCTGCCTGTACTTGATTGAATCGAACGTAAAGCGGTCAATATGTCGGTCACAGCCAGATTTGCAGTATCAAGTGAGGGGGTTGCCTCACTTGATACAGCAAATCTGGCTGTGACGGTCCCACCTGATGACGGAGACTTGTGCTGCCTCCAAAACGTCGTGATTTTTTATCATTTTATTTTTTATTAATTTCAATTTTTTATCTACGTGACTTTGCCGAAAAAACTAAGAGTATGAATCCTTGCAGTCACGAAAGCTTCAAATCTAGAATTAGGGTCAAAATGCAATTTTAAAACTTTATTCAGCTGTGTGTGTACTCACCGACTGCACGTGTCTCTGTCACAGCCACTTGCTGTAGTACAGGCGGCCTGTCCAGCAGCAGCAGCAGCACCAGAATGAGTCTGGTTCCAGAGGAGCCTTGTCTGCCATCAAGTTCGCCCGTTCTGCTTCGGACTTCTTCGGGTCTCCGTGGGGTTTGGTGGCCATGGGATGACTCTGGGTGGCCTGGATGTTCTTCGAGATGTCGTCAGTGATCAGGATGCGATTACATCGCCGAGTTGGAGTCTTGAGGATACTCGCCCCCAGCCGCGTGTCCTGGACAAACCTTGCAACAGCACGATGTTGATGCTCTCGCGTCTGTCAGTTGAGAGATTTAAACTGCCCATAGTTATTGGCACGTACTGTATTGGTATGGCTGGTGAACTATAGACATCGCCAAACTGCGCTAAGGTCAGAACGATTGAAGTTACTTCTTGTTTAGAGTATTTATATGAATTATATTATGGTTTTTGGAGCCAGAGAATCAGTTTGATCTACATCAAATGTCAACGTCATCACAATCTATGTTGTGATTCTGACCTAAATATAACATATACTGTAACTGCAGACTCATTGACGCCTGCATTCCTAATGCGTCTTTCACGTCCCATTCGCCGGCACGGTATGGGATGGAGCTGTCTGACACACGTAACTCTGTCCACAGCTGCAATTCGGGCGATAAGATTACCTCTGTACTTCGGGAATAATGTCTTCGGCTGCAGGGAAAAGTTGTTTTAAAGCAGTCATGTTGATTACTGATGAAGCATTCACTGATTGCCCTCATCACTCGCTCACCGGCTATCAGTTGCTCATCACCTCGACATCGCGACTACCACGGTTATCGCTCCCGTGAACTGCACTTATTGATTCCTCCATCCATGATGATGAGTTGCTCGACCAGCCTGACTGGTCTCATCCACTGTTCAACCACCACCACCACCACCACACTGCAGGTCACAACAAAACACTCACTCACCCACTCACACTCACTCACTCACACTCACTCACCCACTCACACTCACTCACCCACTCACACTCACCCATCCACTCACACTCACTCACCCACTCACCACACTGCAGGTCACAACAAAACACTCACTCACCCACTCACACTCACCCACCCACTCACACATCCACTCATCACACTGCAGGTCACAACACCACACGCACCCACTTACACTCACTCACCCACACTCACCTATCTACTCACCCATCTACTCACCACACTGCAGGTCACAACAACTCACCCACCCACACTCACTCACCCATATACTCACCACACTGCAGGTCACAACAACAACAACAACCGCCATTCGCTACTAAGTGGCGGTGACGTGACCACGACGCTTGTGCCAGGCCATGTGCACCTTGAGGCCACGTGAAGTGTCGAACGCCCGCTGTCAGGAGGTCACGGGGCAGACCCAGGTGCCACGGGTCATCTGACTGAGATGACCAAGATAACTTTGAATTCGTAAATGTAGCAAAATCAAATTAACAACCTTTGTGTAGACAATGTGATATTGACATGAAACTGTAAACTTCACATACAACAATAATGTCTCTCGCGTTCACGAATTAAGTCCACGACTCAAAATGAGCCATTCCTCTGCTCTGCACCGCCCTGTGGGTCCCCTATGCCGATATTCACTCCCGATGGGGGTGACGAGGTCGGGTTGGTGGTGGCGATGGTGGTGGCGATGGTGGTGGTGGCGATGGTGGTGGTGGCGATGGTGGTGGCGATGGTGGCGGTGGTGATGGTGCTGGTGGTGGTGATGGTGATGGTGGTGATGGTGGTGGTGGCGATGGTGGTGGTGGTGATGTTTGCAGGACTTACACAACCCTTTCAATCCCCCTTGCCCAGGGCGTTTACCCGCAACGCTGCCCCGGCAACATTGTTGCGCACAGCCAGCATCAGCTTGCACTGGGACACACACACGACGCTGGGCGAACCTCCACGGCGTCCCAGCTGCGAGGTGGAGCGGCAGAGGGTCGGTCGGTCTCGCCGTTCGCCAGGCAGCTCCCCCACCCCACACACACACAGACGCAAAAAAGACAGAAATCCCCCGTATAACCTTAACAGGCTGTAGGGGCAATTGCTGTTAGCGAGCACCTATGAAGGCCGGAACGGTACACGAGGGGGTGGGTGGCTAGCACCACGCCCAACCGCCTTTGTCTCCCCAGTGACGATGTTTACACATGGCACCGGGTACTCGTTTGAGGCTGAGTCGACCTAGGGGAGGCCCAGTACCGGTTCAAATAATCGTCACTGGTGTTGGCCGTGAGCGAGAATCGAACCCGGGTCGCCAGGTTCATCGCGCAGCGTAGTGCTAACCGCTACACTACCGCTCCCCATACACAGATACACACACAGACACACACACACAGACACACACACAGACACACAGACACACAGACAGACACAGACAGACACACACAGACAGGCAGGCACACACACGCAGACACACACACACAGACACACACACACAGACACACACACAGACACACACACAGACACACACACAGATACACAGACACACACACACAGACACACACAGACACACACACACAGACACACACACAGACACACACACAGATACACAGACACACACACAGACACACACACACAGACACACTCACACAGATACACACACACATACACAGACACACACACACAGACACACACAGACAGACACGTGGAGTGGCAGCAGCTGCGCCCAACCGCCAGCAGTCGCCACCGACCGCTGCGCTCCTGCCAGGTCAGCTCCCCGCCCCTGACGGGTGAGGGGGGAGAGGCCGCATCGAGACTGCGAGGTGCGGCAGCGACTCCCCAACTCCTCTCCTGTGTGGCGGTCACTCCTCCAGCAGCCACGGCAGCAGTTGCTGCTCCAGCCATACTCCCAGAGGCTCCAGGAGTCCCTCAGTAGTCCTCCAGCAGCCACTGCTCTAATAGTACCTCGGCAATCCTCCAGCAGCACCCCAAACACGGCACCTCATCACTGCATCGCGTTTCTTGCGGCCGTCTGGAACGCTCTCCCTTGCGATATTGGGAAGACACTGGAGCTGTGCACTTTTAAATCATCGAGGTTAAAAACTAATTTTTTTAGAACTGCTCTTTGCGTTTAGTTTGTTGTCCTTCCCCCACATCTCCGATTAGCACAGTTGGTTACGTACGGTGCGAAAGAGGTTCTGCATACGTCACTGCTCTACAACTGTTCTTTGCCCCGGTTTTTACACGAGCTTGTTTGTAGTCGAGCTCACCCTGCACAAATAATGTTTGCTCTGTCTATCCTCAAAGCCTGCCTCTGCAATGCTGTTACTCAAGGCTCAGTGACTTAAATCTCTCTCCTTGGGTCTCGTTCCCTTGCTCTCCTCTTTCTCCACACTGCTCCAGCTACAGCCATCTGGCGATGTCCTCACCCTTTGGTAACATCACAGGTCACCTCCAAACGATGTAACTGTGAATCCATCCTGGTCGCTGGCCCATCTCGCTGCGTGGCATCTATTACAAGTTTGAAGGTGCCGTTTGTTTGTCGGCCATTTTACATTTTGGGCCATGGGGCCTACTGTGCTTAGCAAGTGGAAATATTTTTTTTACAAACGCACTGTGAAAAAACAAACCTCTGTTTCACAGCGTCGCAAGGCCGTAATTATAATATATATTGGGGGGAACACACCCCCCCCCCTCAATATTCAAATGTGCTCAAAATGTCACCCCCAATATATTGCTATAAACAATATTTTAAAATAATAATTGCTATGCTAATTCCTGCAGTCACGAAAGCTCAAAATCAAATTTGCTAAACCTTGGCCACAATATCTGGGCTTGCCTTCATATAACAATGCATTAATTTCTGTTCATGTGATTGTGGTTATGGTTGTACTTCATTAATCCCGAATCTCTGCCATTACATACAATGAAACAAGAAAAGGTAAAAAAGAAAAAAACAGAGCAATGTAATACAATACACTATTAGACATTATTGTAAAAAATATAAAAAAAAGTCCATCCCATGTGTTAGTGCATTTTTTTATATTTTAGGCAGGAAATTAGTTTCCAAATGTAGATTTCTTTTTTCTGGGGGGGCGACCCCTAGACCCCCTGGAAGATTTGGTCCCCCCCCCCAATGTTCACTCCATGGCTACGGCCTTGCAGAGTCGTAATAGTTCAAAAGGAAGTAGACTCTTATGATGGCTGTCATCTCACCACGGAGTACAGGGGAGTGAATTGGTAAATAATGTAATAAAGTCTTCAAATGTACGCTTTACTTGGCAATGTCCAGTTGTGAGCACGCTCAGCAGGTAATGGGCGGAAATTGCTGACTGTTTCAGTAGAGCAGCATAAGTATGGCAAAGATTGTTAAAACGAAACTTTTGACTTTACCAGGTAATGCCCACTGAGCTATACGCCTCTTTTTTCAGAATTAACCTAGCCACGAATGATAGCTCAACCAAGTGGTGTATTGTGTGGGCATTTATAGCAGACAAATACTCTAAACGCGTGTTTCTAAATGTGGAGGGAAAAATCGGAGGACCCGGAGAAAAATCCACGCGACTACGGGGAGAGAAACATGCAAACTCCAAATATACAGCAGCAGGCGTGAGGGTCGGGATAGAACCCACGACCTCCTGCATTCCAGGCGAGGTAGTTAACATCTCGCCTCCGCGACACCGTGTGTTAATGGATAGAGTAAGGTGCTGAATCTTGGAATGTCTTAAGTCTCCAAGATAAGTTCAAGCCACCAAAACTAATTTCCAGAACCTAGCCTTGCTTAATTCTATATCCACTTGGGAGTCTGCACTTCTTGGTATTCAGCAAATTACAGAAGTTTCATATTTAATTAAATCTACCTGTGCCTGAATAGTTTAAGCTCAATCCCATTCGACTTGTCAAGCATCGAATAACATCGCAAACATTGGTTTTAGCCAAATAAATTAGCTGTAAATAACACATCTCGCGTGTAAGCAGCCATGCATGTCTTTCTCCCCATAGGCACAGTGACTATGGGATTTTATGAAAGAGCATAATGTAATGACCCAATAAAAAAACACTACTTGTGTTCTCTGCAGTTGGAGTACACTTTTATGGGCGACGATAAATGTGTGTTTGTAACCGCTGAGCAATGTGCAATGCATTGTGCTTACAGCCACTAAGCTGCCCTTACTAAGTGATGGTTCTACAATGTAGGGACAGCAATGAACAATGCAAGTTCCTTGTTACGCACATCTCAAGTTAACAAGGGAAATTCCGCCAAATTTCATCTCTCCTGACATCCCTTCACCGGCAAATGGTTGCACGCATTTGAATTTCAAAACATTAACTTATAGTCTGTCAGGACTTTTATTTATTAGTCAAGCACAAGTCTACAAATGTCAAGGTGAACCTTTAGCGCCTGCAGTAAACTAAAAAATAATAATAATAAGCCGCGATATTTTTGCACGTGACCCCGTCGGTGTCATAACGAAAACAGATCGTCCGGCTGGAGCAAGTCGCGCGCGCAGCTGACGCGGGCACGAGCATGACAACTCAATGTGCGATGGCAGAACAGCCAAAACATTTTGCTCCAAAAAAAGTATCCAAAATCCAGAGATCGTTTCCTGGCATCGGTCAGCTGTCTTGCCATGCAACAAAAATTCAGTTGCGTGATTGTGCGATAATTTGTGTTTTTGAGCAAAGTGTTCCGCACGGGGTGAAGGAGAGACCCGCGCTATTTGCGTATTGCTGAAAAGAACGAAGCATTGCTCTCTCACCGCTCCCCCATCATGACGAATTGATTAATGTCAGCTTAACTGTTGTCTGCAGGCAGATTGAATATCTCCATAGATAGTTGTTCTCCTAAATGATTAGTACTCTACACAGCAAGACACTGCGGTAAGTGAGCGTTGTAGCAAGAACTTGTTTCTTGTTCTGGCTACCACACGAGTGATAATGTTGTACCTTTTTTGCATTCGTGCCATTTTCATAGCGTAAGGTTATCGCGAAGGTGCTGTTGTTCACAGGGAAATGCAATCTGCCATTAGTAAGTGATCATGCCATGGGATTTAATTCAACTGAATAATTCGTGAATATTTGTTTTTATAATTTGAAACACTGGCACACGTGGCCTTACTCAATTTCAAATTTACATCACGGAAGCCTTAACATCCACTTTGAGCGCAGGTTCTGCATATTTATCGTTAATACACTCACAGTATTTAGCGGAGCGGCTGCTGGGTTCGAATCAGGAACTTCTGCAACAAGCAGCAGCAAAACACAATAGCACTGGGCCATGCCACGAGTGGTTGGTTTGGCAGCACAGGGCTCATTTGGGCTTTGTATTATAAGACAGTATTCTGAGATTGAAGCATCAGGTTATATTCAGATAATGAGCTCAAGTCCTTTAGCCTATTTCTGGAATCTAACCCAGATTCTGCAGCGAGATTATATTCACGGACCACTACTCCAGCTCTATACACACACACACGCCTGTTACAGCCACGCTTCGTTGCCTTCACAGGCACTGAACCGGGCATCCTTTCGGGCTGGGCGAACCCAAGGGACAAGCGTTACCAGTTACAGATGCCACTTCAAATGCTTGACATTTTCAGCCTCGGTAGTCAGACAGAAACCAAGACAGCCGAGTACTACATCCACTGCGTGACTTGTCGTCTTCTGGAGGAACACGTGGTGGCTCCTCCTGGATACCAGCATGCTCCAAAATAATAATAATAATAATGCGTTTCGCGAGATTCTTGAAAAAAGCAGATGGAAGAAAACTCAACGAGCACCGTGATTACACGGTCACGCGCATTTATGTCAGCACACTCAACTGTAAATCTAATTTTCCAAACAAACATGAAGCTAAATGCATTGCTTTCAAACCATTACAAATGTCAAACACACAGCAGCTGGTCAAACTGGTCGTAAGAGTGATGTTTTTGTTCTATCTTAACTTTTCAGGTCATGTAATGTTTAATGCCATGAATTTTAAGTCTTACAATATGACTTAGTTACGTGCACAATACAAAAGAGGCTTAAATGAAGATATATTTACAAAACCTCGACAAAAGGACCGTGCATTGTCCCAGCTGTTTAAACCAATAACCTCTGGACTGCGGCACAATTACTCTGCTCTGCACCGAGCAACGTGGCGAGTTAGCGTCCGGTTAAACGATAACTTCAAAGCCCGGTGAAAAAAGAGTTCGTCACGGTGAGTACAGTACACGTGATCAGATCGTTGTGTGTTCCTTAAGATGTGATACGTTCGTAAACAAGAGGAGCAAGCGAGCGTTTGAGCCGCGGGTTTTATGACGCACGCATGCGCACCGTAACACCGGGCAGGAGGAGTTGACTCCCTAAACCGTATTGGATTAGAGCTGTATATGGTATGGTACAAGTCTATTGAGCCGAGTCAATATGTACACACGTAGCCACCAAAAACAGCTGCGAGTGTGTCACAAACGCACCCGCCCACCAAAAGCTGTCCGTGTTATTAGTCAACGTAAAAAAAACCACACGGGCCAGGTTTAAATCAATATGGTCAGAAACTCAATATATCTGTGACTGCATGTAGCAGCAGCTCGCTCGGGCGAACCGAGTGGCCGGCAAGACGTAAAATGATTTGAGCTGTTTTGTAATCAAATCACTGCAATCAGTTGCCATAAAATTAAAGATAGCGTGATGGTGAATTCATTCACAATTTAATATCCTTGCAAACTAAGATTAGGAGTGGGGATTCACGAGCCCGTTGGCTCGCAGCGTGAGCTTGTCCGGAGAAAGATAATATAATCATTGGCGATTGAAGCCACGCGGCCTAACGGGGCCAGAAATTAAGTTTGTGACCATCAAGTTTCGATCGAAGGGGAGGTTACTTTGAAGTGCCTTTTAACGGAAGACTGTCTATAATGTGTACGATGTGTTGCCACCGATTTACGTGCTGGGCACATTCCAGAATGAGATGATGCAAATGTTGCTCAACGAATACAAACATTGATGTGCATGTTGTTGTTGTTGTTGATCGTGCTTTATTGTTGTTGTTGTTGTGCAGGCGATGTCTAAAGGGGGCGGGTTTAATGTGTGTGGTCGTGAGTGGAAACGTAATCAGGATTAATTATAGGTGAATAGTCACTGGACAATTTAGATACTATTGCGAATAATATTGTCAAAAGCTGTCAAAAGCTCTAAATGTTACAATTGTATCCATACCGCCTGACA
The DNA here is from genome assembly GCF_965212315.1 of Lampetra planeri. Taxonomy (NCBI): domain Eukaryota; kingdom Metazoa; phylum Chordata; class Hyperoartia; order Petromyzontiformes; family Petromyzontidae; genus Lampetra; species Lampetra planeri. The sequence goes on along the minus strand of NC_136118.1, from coordinate 12,173,701 downwards.
TTTCCGTGAAGTAATTATTACAACATAGTCAAGAGAAGTGAAATGTTTGGCGTTTAAGTGAAGACATGATTCTTAAATACTTGTTGTCCTTGAACTCCAAAAGTTCCAACTGAGTTTGGTGTTGTTATTTTCGGCATTCGTGGCACCATCTCCCCCCTTTACAATCAGAGGAAAGTGCAACTGGCAAGTGACTGCGGAAAGTTTATTCTGCTGATTTTGTTTTACTGTATTGCAGGACCAAATGGGGGCAGTGCCCCCTATAGGTGATTAGTAACCGACGTTACACAAATTCCACGTAAACCTCACGCTGTAGCGTAATTAATTAAACAAAACAAAGACAAAGATCCCCCGTATAGCCTTAACATACTGTAGGGGCAAGTGCTGTTAGCGAGCACCTATGAAGGCCGGCACGGCACACGAGGGGGGTGGGTGGCCAACACCACGCCCGGCCGCCTTTGTCTCCCCAGTGGCGATGTTTACACATCGGCACCAGATACTCATTTAAGGCCGAGTTGACTTAGGGGAGGCCCGGGACCGGTTCAGATAATCGCCACTGGTGTTTGTCGTGAGCGGGAATCGAACCCGGGTGGCCAGGTTCGTAGCGCAGTGCGTTAACCGCTACACTACCACTACAAACGAAACGCGCACACAACACACACGCAACCTCAGGGCATTTCTCATTGATTGATGCAGCTAACAACGACTTCACGTCATACCTACTCATTTATTAGAAATACTACTAATGAATCTCTGCAATGATATTCCCACGTCAAGTAATTCAGACGCGTTCGTGCATTCTTAAGACACGTGTGATCAAGAGCTACAGCTGCAATATGTCTCAACACATTTTTATTTAGAAGTAGTGGTCGTTTTATTTTTAATTCCATGAATCCCTATGCCACACCATCGTCACATAACCGGGGAGGGGGAAATAGTCATTTTATGGACGTGAACATTTTGACACCTGCAGACGTATTAGGGGCCGTCCATAAATGACGTCACGCGATTTTAGACGATTTTGGACCCCCTCCCCCCCTCGTTACACGGCGTCACAAAAAGTCAGACCCCCCCTCAAATATGACGTCACAAAGCTCTGCCCCCCCCCAAAACCATATTTCCATTTTGAAAATAAAACATGCTTCAAATCGCTTTAAACTATTGTCATTGTAGTGCGTTTTTAATGTGGCGCTGCACTCTGATGTTGTAGGAGAAAACATTTATTAAAAAGTCTATTTAATGAAGTAGAACGTGTCGTCTATATTTATTAAAAGTTGCGCATTTTGATGTGACGTCACATTTCTCACCCCCCCCCCCCCCTCGTCACACATCGTCACAAATGTCTGACCCCTCCCGCCCCCAGGTGCGTGACGTCATTTATGGACGGCCCCTATAAAGATATGTCTGACTAACAGAGCTGCCGCTCCATTTCCCTCGATGCGTCGGTGGCGCTCGTTGTTGAGTTGGCTGAATGTGTCTCATTAACACGGCCGCCGCCGCTGCTGCTGCGGGAGCCGTCTCACATTGACACGCTCATCTCTAATCTCGACCAATGCAATGGCTTCTTCAGCACCGTAGCCGTGTGGGGTTACATAACCAGATCGACATGCTAATATCTAACAACACAATGGCCGAGGTATAGTTAGCTCTGCGATCTTACATTGACTTGCAAATTCCATCTCTAGCCCTGCCTACTTACCCTTGGTTTGTACCCATCTCAGACCGATATAAAACCTATATAACCTTTGGCTGCAGTAGCTCTCTCGCTACATTTCTTCCTGCCTCAGCAGTCCGCCTGCTGTATTGTTTCACCTGAAGACGATCGCTTGTGTTGCGATCGAAACGTCGTGATTTTTTTTATTTTAATATTTTTCTATCTGCGTGAATTTATCGAAAGACCCAAAGAGTATGTAAGATATAATTACAACAATAATTTATACATGCGCGTACAGTGTACACATACTGTATGTACTTCTTGAAATAACACCGACTATCGCTCTTCATTGAATCTAAAGTCAAACGCATTTTGGAATCAAACACGCTCAGCAATTTACTCGCTTCATGGATGGGTATGAGCCCAAAAGCTACAAAATCAGTGTGCGAAAACCCAATGCTGGCCCCGTGACCATGAATTTACCTCTAATCGTGTGAATCACACAGCCGCAGCAATGGCACTTGGCAACCGCTGCGTATGGCTGCCACATTCTGTGCTAAATAACCAGCTCGACGACGACTCGGCTGTCGGTTTGTGATGTTGAACACGACTGTCAGTCAACGCGTTAGCAGGCCTGCAATGATGGGCCTGAAGCAAATCAAGCAGAAGTCATTTTTACCACAGCCGGAGCAAACCTAAAATGTCACACATCTGCATTATTTAACGTTAAGTATGCCGTCCACCGTTCAACGTCGCGACTAATTATATTAGCGCGTCTTGAGCGCGCACTCCGCCTGCCCCGTGCGCGCGCGTCTGGGACGGGCCTGTGACCCCCTGTGACCCCTCTGACCCCTGCGACGCTGACGCTGCGGGCTCTCTGCTCTGCGCTGCTCGGCCGCTGGGTCGCCGGTGAGCGCTGGCAGAGCGCAGTGACCGCCGGGCTCCCGATGCTTTCCCAGCCAGGTGACCCGGGGTCATTCGCTGCGTCTGCGTGCACGCCGGGGCTCCGCTGTCAAGGTCACGTGGAATGAGCACCCGATGCAGAAAGTCCTAGGGGAAGAATAAAAGCAGCCAGGCGTATCGTGCTGCACTGCTCAACTCACCACCCACCACCCACCCACCCACGCATGACTTCGGTACTTCAGAACTTTGATTAACAGCGTCCGTGGAGGTGTTTTTTTGAAGGAAGAAACTATTGAAGACGAGTAAAATATTTCCACGTGAACTTCTTTCGGTGTGTCAAAGATCAGCGTCTTGGGGGCGCGTCTTTCGCTACGCGCACCTTTTTGTACAGCTATCAGGCTCGGCTATGCACCCTTTGTAACCCACGCGAAGAGAGCGTCTACGAATGTTTGTGTGCTCTCTTGCTTCGTAACACACGCTTTGGCCACTTTTGGTTTGCAAGGTGAATAACAGCAAGACGACCACGTTACAGGTGCGCGATTCCACAGTGGTGATATTTTTTCTAATGCTGTGAGCTCTCTGCTCAGTCGAATTGCCCAAAACCTGAGGGCGAGAGGACATCTCCGTTTTTGGTCAAATTTAGTCGCTGCTGCAAAGTGAACGAACAACATCCATTCTCTGAATCTCTCTCTCTCTTTCTGTACTAGAATTTCGGCAGCCTGCGGCCGCCTTACACTGACTCCTGTCTACGTAAGAAATCTGGACTCTATTGTATGGGGGGTGGGGGAGGGTCGATAATTTTTTGAACCCTGTTGGATCAACTTATTAGCCCAACATCTGGTGGGTCTACTTTCTATCACTTTTGATTCAGGCCTTCTTCTGAAAGGCTCTCATCATTTGGTTGACGGACAAACGGAGCGCCGGACTTTTATAATATGTGGCGAATTTGCGATTCCATTACTTGCATTGCAGATACAAAAGAAAAACCCAACCTGCTACAACCTCGGCGCAGTCGTAGAAAATAATGTTACAAAAAATACTTTTGTTCAACAGAGAACCTGTGGAATTTTTACGTCGGGGATTTGTGGATTCTCGACAGACGGAGCTCTGGCTAGTTCTCAAGCCTGAGGGCATTTGCGAAAGAAGAAGAATAAGACTAATAAAAACCTCCAAAACGAAACATTGACGTGTTTGTATGTACACACCACCTGTGCTGGACAGAACTGAAGGTTTGTTTCAGCCCTGATCACATTCCGGGTTGACACTTCGTGGCCAATGTGTCTATGAGTGAATCATTAAAGCAAGCGTAGCAAACAAAAAATAAAAACAAGTGACGGATGGAAATAAAAGATGTTGGGGATGATGAAGCATGTGCGTTCGCATATACTCATCTTGAAGCATGACTGTCAACATACAATTACAACTTTGGGGAGATGGTGAAGTTGTAAGTGCACTGTGCTATGAATCTGGTTCGTTGAAGTTGATTCGTTGCCATGGTTAACATCACAGCAATGGCGAGCAACATCATCAGTCGGGTGGTGAAGTATGGTCAAACAATCACCCACGATTGACACCATGTGGTGAGGCATTTTAACCAGCGGTGGTTTAACAGTGTGCATGTGTACAAATGCAGGTTAATATTAGATGGACAGTGTCCATATGTGATTTGGAATTAATATTTTTTTTTCATCGAGTTAACCACCAGTCCCCACGTGCAAACTTTCGTGGTGGAAACCATGCATCTTATTCGAAGGAGGGCAAACAGAGCCAATCAACCAACTGTTCAAGGACATGCATTACACACATTCAAGATAGGCAGTGTTTTAAAAAATACACTGCAAGTTCAAATCAGTTATAACATGCAGATGGTGAACAGAGTTTCTTTTTTTATGTGACCACAGATTAAGGACTGCCCGCTGAGGATGCAAAATTAAAAAGTCTGCATGACAACTTAGTGCACGACGTTAAGCGATTTGTTGAATACATTTGGACGTGCATACGAAATGTCACCACATTCTGAATTAGTGTCCGTGTTAAATATAGCTCTAAATCCTCGAAAGGCACCCATGTGAAAGATTCTGCTTCGATGGGTATTGGGTGTGAACACGTGGCATTAATAGAACAATGCGATGTCCACACCTCCAAAATAATCATTTTCCCTTGGCCCTTTCAACAACAACAAAAATAAAAAAAGGCCAAACTATTCCCAGGCCACATTTAGCCTCCCCTTTGTTTTTTTGCACGATTTCACAGCGTTTCATTGCGTTTATTGTCACCAGCATTAAACGCAGGGCTGCCCTAATAAAACTGTGTGTGCATAGGCATAATATTCGTCGGACATCTGTTTGGTTAAAACGCGCAATGTTTACTCATTTTAAAAGCAATATCAAGGGCCAAATGTCGTAGCAATGACCTATCCTCGCGAGGAGTGACACGGTTGCTATTTGCCATTGCACTACAAGAAGAGCACGCTCGGCCGTTGTATCGTTGTATTACGTTGCCTCTGTTCGTGTTTTAATGTTGATTAATAAATACGCACGCGCGCGCGCGCCGTCTGCACGTGCGTACATCGCATTAATACAGATCCACACACACACACTCCCTCGCTCGCTCGCTCGCGTGAAGGTCAGCGGCGGTGGGCTAAAGGAAAGCCATCGCAAACTCAACTTTCACCACCTACGCAATATGGGGGAGGAAAAACAACACATTTGCGCCGCACACGGCTCAGTCGAAGATAGAGCCCGCCGGTGCTGTACTCGCCAAGTCGGTAAACACCCTCGCACCCGTTTACATTTATCAGGAGGGACTTTATGCCCCAGCCGTGCCTCTGTGTGTACAGGGAAAACAGCCTGCTGCGTGTTGCGTTTCAGACTCCGCGCGCGCACACCTGTGCTGGAGCTCTCCTTGCAGCGCTGTCCGCTGGCCGGCGGTGCTGAACACAAAGACAAAGATCCCCCGCCCCCCGTGTAGCCTTAAAAGACTGTTGGGGCAAGTGCTGTTAGCGCGAATCACCTATGAAGGCCCGGCACGGCACACGAGGGGGTTGGTGGCCAGCACCACGCCCTACCGCCTTTGTGTCCCCAGTGGGGGTGTTTACCCACCGCACAAAGTACTCATTTGAGGCTGAGTCGACCTAGGGGAGGCTCAGGACCGATTCAGATAATCGTCACCGGTGTTGGCCGTAAGCGGGAATCGAACTCGGGTCGCCAGAGTCGTAGCGCAGCGTGCTCATCGCTACACTACCGCTCACCATTGTCATTACACGTGCTGTGTTCAGCACATGTAATGACAGCGCGTACATCCACAGTAAATATATGACGACGCTAGCCAAGCAGGTGCAAGTCTTGGAATTGGGCCCTTTACTAAATGTGCAATGTGCTCAAAGACTTGCCTTAATGATGAGTAACTATGTGTACTATATAGTAGTATCTAAAGTCAAGATCCGTAATTGGATTTTTTTTTGCCGTTTAACCAAATATAAACAGTTTCTTTAAGTCGTTTTTGCTGTATCTATTTCATGGACTTCATTGCTCATGTTTAAATACTCTTATATAAAAGAAAACCCCAACCATCGTTTTTGCAATGTCAAATGCATACTGTATATAGGGTGCTTACATTTTGTTTTAATACTTATATGGGACTATCGTTTTTTCATGGAAAAAAAACGGATAATACCATGATGAGAAATGTATGTTAATAGCTTAAAAAAGTCAAAGAGTCTCCACTTGTTCGCCATCATTGTCAACATGTGACTGGAATCTTCTCCAGGTGGTCTCCAGAGCCCGGAGGCACGTGTATTGTGGCAGTGTTGCAAATTCTCGGAAGTGTTCACATTTTTTTGAAGCACCTTGTGTACATCAGCGAGACGTTACATCTCAACACAAATGTCCAACAAGAAACGCCGTTCGCCACCAAGTGCCGGTGACGTCAACACAATGCTCGTGCCAGGCCAGGTGCGTGTGGAGGCCACGTGAAGTGCCTAAGGCTTCCCCTACAGGAGGTCACGGCACAGGGCCAGGTGTTATTGGTAGACTGACTGAGATGACCGACAGATGCACCACCTGTGCTCCCCACTGTGGCATCGTGCTGCGTTTTATCCACCCGGCGATCCTCTCGTTGTTGTGAGCGTCGCTCCTCTGCCCTCCGTTGCTGTTGGAGGGCGACTGCCTTCAACTGTCCAGTAGCGTCCTTCACGAGCCTCCTCCACAGAAGCCGATCTTGACACCGCTGGTACGAGTCATCGGCAAGTCTCCACATCTTCGTGTACCACATCAGCCCAGCTATACTTGAGCCCGTATCATGCCTGTTTAGCCCCTCTGTCCGGCCAAACAGAAGCTGTTTGGGCTTGCGATGGCTGGGTATACGGGCTACATGATCAAGCCAACGCAGCCTCGCCTGCCGGAGGAGCTTACTAATGGGTCTGTGTCCAGATCTTTCAAAAATATGAAAACTGCTGACACAATCCAGTCTCGTTAAACCCTGGATGGATCGTAGGCAGGCCAGCGTGAATGTTTCAACCCGTTGCAGATCTTCCTTTAAAGGGAGTCCATGTTTAGTAAGCGTAGAGAAGGGAGGACGTGACTGTGGAGCAGGTATTCCCAGCCTACATATGACATACGTGAGTCAACGCGTCATACACGCGCCTTTCAACAAGATTGTGGAAACTTCTTTGAACATACAACAACAATAATCGTGCCCTGAAACCACGCGCGCAATCAACAATAACCCGAAACACAAACTGAATAAATCTACGTCGCGTTTTTTTTTCCTTTCCATCACGACAAAGACATGTTCTGCTGCAATGGAAACCCAAACAGATGTAACTACAGTGCGTTAATTACACTGGCATGACTCCGCTGTTGACTCGCCTCGCTGGCAGGTATCATGTCTCTATTTACAGGCGCATTGTTCTGCGTTCGGTGGACTCCGCGTTGACGATTGATGGATGTTTACGCTTTCTTATCGGGCGTTGTACGCGTTACGTTTGGCTCACAATTCGTACCTCCTGGCGAACACCTTTGGCGACACTTTATTACTCGGGACATCCTCGTGCGTGTCCGCTAATCAACGGGGCGACCGCCCAGCGAGGTGAGTGGCGTGCAGCTTGCGCACGGCGCGACACGACGACGTGGACGTGTGTCCCGTCGTGGCGTCGACACAGACGGCGATGTGCGAGTCGTCGCCAAGAGAGGGCGCAATGCCGGGCAAGGCGATTGTGTTGGCAAGGGCGAAGAGCATGCGAGTTAATTCTAGATTTGAAGCTTTCGTGACTGCAAGGATTCATATTCTTGGGGTTTCTTTCGGTAAAGTCACGTAGGTGAAAATGTAAAATTAATAAAAGTAAAATAAATATAAAATAATAATCACGACATTTCGGAGGCAACACAAGCTTCCGTCTTCAGGTGGAACCGTCAAAGCACGATAGCTGTATCAAGTGAGAGAAACGACACATAAACAAACGATTATCGTACATTTAAAGCGGAAAAGTCGAGACGCAATGTGTACGTGGGGTTATTTAAGACGTCGTATTAATCGGGCTCTGTAACGCTCCTCGATGCCGATAGTAATCCACTTGGTCGAAATCACGCGCCGCTCGTTGTCAGCAACCAATGAATGTTACACGGGTCTGGGATCTGCTCCGGCGTGAGAACGTGGAATTGTCATTTCCTGAGAACTGCTCTCTGTGTTTAGTGTCGCTGTCCTTCCCCGCAACCTCCGATTATCACGCTTGGCTGCGTTCGATGCGAAATAAGTTAAACGTGCGTTCACTCACAGTAGATAATCTACTCTCCTATCTTACAGTTACATGCTAATCTCTCACATTAACATCACTAGCCCCATCCACTTCTTTATAACCCTTGAGCTACACCCATTTCAAACCTTCTAAAACAGTCTGCCTCAGCAGCAGACCATGCTTTCCCACCTGATGATGGACGCTTGTGTTGCGCCCGAAACGTCGTGATTTATTTTATTTTCTACCCACGTGATTTTACCGAAAGAACCAAAGAGTATGGATCCCTGCAGTCACGAAAGCTTCAAATCAACATTTGTAGAGAATCTGTTCGTCATGTGTTGAACGTCGGACTCGGACCGCATCTCAAGACGCCGTACAGACGGCGACACGTCGATGGGGCTGAGAAGGGAGGAGGGTTGCCTCCTTGCTTTGTTGCATGACAATAATCCGAAAGGCAACAGTGAGCATGGAGATAACGATGTGGCGAAGGGAGCTCAATAAAAGACGCTTTCACAGCCAAGACAATCAGTCACTTGTGGCGGAGGAGAAACGGAGGGGTTGGGGCCGGATCTCGATCTAGACTCGAACATGGGAATTTCCACTGGAGAAGGCGACCCCACCCCCCCCGGCCCCCCCCGTGGTAATTACCTCTCACTGACTGCGGCTTTCAGTGCTCAAGTAATTACGTGGTTCGGATGTTGTGGTGGGGCCAGATGCGCCTCGCGCTGACGTCAATGGCCGCATCACAACGTGACGCGTGTGACCGTTTTAAACGCCGCAAAAAATCACGTGAAATTTTTTTTTTTTTAAAGATAATAAGTTCGCGCATTACACCACGCACGATCGCTTTCGCAGTCTCGTGCGTCAAGACTCTTATATTCGTATTTGTTCGAGCGTCCGATCACACATCGACGCATTAAGACTTACATGTTCTCGAATGACCTCCCCCCCCCATCACCAACCACGATTATTAGAATTGGGTCGTAAAGCCCTTCACGAGCACAGTTATTTTCCAGCTAGCTCCATTTACCTTTGACCCCAAAAATCATTGTTGTTGCTGCTGCTGCTGCGTGATTGCGGTGCTGTTTCACACGAAATGACATTGGTGTCTTTGAAACTCGCTCGCAAGTTCCGATCTTTCTCCGTCCCCACATCCCCCCTCCCCACCGCAACCACCACCACAACCACCACCGCCACCACCACAACCACAGACCCACACGCCCCCACGCCTCGGGCACTGCAGCCAAAGCGAGACGGACTCAACCCAAAGCCAATCCGGCACCGCACGGGCACGGTGATGGCTCTTTGTTGGAAACTATTTGCGTAGCGCGTCAGCTCGTAAAGGGAAAACAACGATAATAAGGCGTGCTCTCTGTTATTTAACCCCGGGTTTTGTTTTAATTTGATAGCTTGCTTACAGAGGCGACGCGGGATTGTAAACTGAAAATGCGCACACGCTGCGCGCTGTTAATTCCTCTCTCTCTCTCTTCGGATGGCTCAACTTCGCTGTCCTTAATTCGCACAATTAATGCGCTTCCTTACACACACCATCGCGTAATGACGGAGCGTGTGTTCACGCGCCGGGTGGCTCTGCGCTTATTTTCTTTTTAGGAGCTAATAATTGGGCCCGCGTGTTACGTGCGCCTGTCCTACGGGGTGCCCAGGGACGAACGTGTGTGAGCGAGCTCGGGGACTCTTTTTTTTATTCATTTTCCTTTATCTTTTTTTTTACAACCGCGACTTCTTCGGACGACGGATAATGTGGAGCGACTGAGCGCAGCGCGGAGATTGACGCTGTAACAGCAGCAGCGGTGAGCGCGCACTCGCCGCTTTGCGCATAGCGCCTGCCGCTGCTGCTGCTGCCGCCGCTACTGCTGCCTGTGTCTGTTGTGACGGGGCGGGAGGGGAGTGGAGGAGGAGCAGGAGGAGGAAGAGTGGTGGTGGTGTGGGGAGGCAAACCCCGAAACCGTCAAGCTCCTCATTGATCCGCGGACCCCAACACTGACGGGCGCTGAAAGCGCGTTTCCCCTCTCCGCCCTCTTTCTGTCTCTCTCTCTCCCTCTCCGTACTCTCTTCCATCTCTCATTGCCTCTTGGCTGTCTCTCCTGGATCTCTGGGCAGAAGAGCGCAATTCTTGGTTCATGCGCGCTCTTCTGGCCGCGCCGAATGCGTCATTAGAACACGGCGCAAAGTGTAAGGGGCAGGGCGGCAAGACAAACACAAGAGCGCCAGCAGCACGCAAGTGAGAACGGGTGTAAAGTGACAGAGGAAGAAAGAGAGAGGAGAGAGAGGAGAGAGAGAGAGTGATAAAGGAGGAACGTGAAGCCCCCCGTTGAAGGAAGACGAGAATCGCAGGGAAGGGAGAGTCGCCGGACGTATCACGCGTCGGGGAGTCTGGAGGAGCGCGGAGGGGGGCCCCCCAATCGGACCATGGACGGCTGCAGGCGCAGCGTCAGCCCAGCACCGAGTCGCGCCATCGCTGCGCTTCTCGCCGTTCACCGCAGCGCTGGAATTAACGAAAAGGGGCCGACGTCCATTTGCAGCCACTAGAATTACTTTGAGCTCTTCGCCAACTGGGAGCTGACCGTGAGCGCGTCGCCTCCTCCGCTGCCTCCTCCTCCTGCTCCACCTGCGAGAAGATGGATTTCATTTGCGCCATCGCCATGATCGTGCTGGGAGCCACGCTTCCTCTGGCAGCAGGTGAGCAAGCGACGAGCGATGCGCAACAATCGCGGGCAGCGCAAAGTTCGCGCCTCTTGGCCCCTGACCGATGTCGATGATGCCCATAGATTGGGTTCGCGTGATGGTGAACGTGAATCGCCCGTCCAAAGAACGCGATTCCCTTATGAATGAATGTCGTATTTTTTAAAAGATGTTAGTCAGCAAACGTTTATTTTTGGCTTAAAGGGAGCGTGCTACGTGGCACATACAACAGTGGACTGTAGCACAGATATGCGCGTGTTTTTATTTTTAAACGACTTTTTAAAAATACGGAAATTAAAATAATAAGAAATAGGTGTTAAGGCACACGTAACGCACGCCAGTCTGGTAGAGTGTTTACAAATATACAAACACGGCTTTGACAGACGTGGATCGCACCCGCAAAAACCTCTGTTGCGCATATCATCGATGCCACACTCGTAGAGAAAGAGAGCAGCAGCAGCAGCTTCTCGGACGGAGGAAGGGGGACACGGGGCTACGATTCTCCACGCGTGCGATGTGCGTGTAGAATGGTAGCCCGGTGTTTTAGGGGGCAATGCTGCCCCGACAAAGCCTTTGCTTTGCTTGTAAGATCGTGATGGGGGTGGGGTTTTTTTTCTTCTTCTTTCTTCCACCCGTTCTCCATCGGAGAATGTTTTATTCATGAACTCGTCGTGAGATATCGCTTTTGAAACCAAACTGTAAAAAAAAGAAATCCGGTAGGATCAAGGCTACTCGACGACGGCTTTGAAACCGCGTGAATGCATCTACGGGAGGCGCACCGATGTCATTCGACCACACAGATGCGTGCGCAACGCAGCAGGGGGACACTTTTAGCGGAAGAAGTATAGGAAATGCCTCTCCGAAAACACTCCCGTGATGGGAATCGCTAATTGCACGACCAAGTGGTGTTATTGTGCAGCTCGTTAGACAATTGGCGTCGTGTCTAAATTACCCGCTGATGTATTTAACGCAAAGCCCAGACAGCCGGCGAGAAAAAGGAACCCGCGCCGCGGAGACAGCACATCTTCCCCCACGGCGACCCATCGGCGGGATCCTTGACATGCGCTCGACGAAAATACAACGAGCGCGCTAAAGGGCCCGATCGAGGGATGTTGTTAGCGAGCACCTATTTTGGCTCGCAACATCGCAACAGGCGATGTGTCCAGATTCCGCGGCCAACCTTCATCGTTCCCCAGTGATGCTGCTGTCGCTGCTGCCGCTGCTGCTGCTGCCGAAGCGCACCCGGCACTCATCGAAGGCTGAGTGGACCTGGGGGAGGCCCTGTACAGATTCAAGTACCACGTGCAGCTGATGATGCTGAGCAAGTTCAGTAATTAAGGCCGACAATGTAGAGCTTTCACGGACCCGTTGGGACAAGTGATGTCAGCGGGCACTTATTTAAGGCCGATCCCGGCTTACGAGGGGGGTGGTGAGGCCAGAATCCCACCGGGCCGTCTTTGTCTTCCCAGCGCCGACGTTTACGCACCACACAAAGTATTCACTTAAGGCTGAGTCGACCAGGTGCAGACCAAGGACCGATGCAGATATTCGTCACGTGGGCCGTGTGCGGGTGTTTAACTCTGGTGACCAGGTTATTAATGCAGGGCCACTAACTACTACAGGGACAAAGATCCCCCGTATAGCCTTAACAGACGGCTGGGGCAAGTGCTGTTAGCGAGCACATATGAAAGGGTAACGGCACACGAAGGGGTGGATGGCCAGGACCACGCCCGGCCGCCTTTGTCTCCCCAGTGGCGATGTTTGTTTACCAATCACACCAGGTACTCATTTGAGGCTGAGTCGACCTAGGGGAAAGCGCACGACCGGTTCACATATTCGTCACCGATGTTGGCCGTGAGCGGTAATGGAAGTCGTGTTCGTTGCGCAGCGCCACTAACCGCTCCACACACTCACGCACTTACACACTCACACACTCACACACAATCACGCACACTGACACACACACTCACACACTCTCACTCACACACACTCACGCACTTACACACACACACAATCACGCACACTGACACACCCTCACTCACACACACTCATACACACACACACTAACACACTCACACACACACACACTCATACACACACACTCACACACTCCCACTCACACACACACTCACACATACTCTCACGCACACTCACTCACACTTACACACACTTACACACACTCACACACACTCACACACACTCACTCACACTCACATACTCACACTCACTCACACACACTCACACTCACTCACACTCACTCACTCACACACACTCCCACACACTCACACGCGTTCACAGACAGCTACTTCGCCGCCTCTGGCTCTGCCGCGACCGCCTGGAGATCATCCGGCGGCGGCGTTGGCGGCGTCGGGGCCGCCGCGGTGGTGAAGACCGCCGCGGGGGCCCTGCCCGCCCTGCGCGGGGCCAGCCACGCCTCGGGCTCGGCGGCCCACACGACCCCTCGGGTGGACTGCGTCAAGGGCAACGAGCTGTGCACCGCCGACCTCAAGTGCAGCAGCACGCTGCGCACGCTGCGTCAGTGCCTGGCGGGCAGCGGCGAGATGCTGCTGGGTCCGGACGCGCGCAACGAGTGCGTGAGCGCGGCCGAGGCGCTCCAAGCGGGACCCCTCTCCGACTGCCGCTGTCGCCGTGGGATGAAGAAAGAGAAGCACTGCCTGCGCATCTACTGGAGCATCCACCAGGGATTCGTGCAAGGTGGGGGATGGCGCGCGGGCTCCCCATCACCACCCCCCAGCGTGTGCGGAGAGAGACAGAGACGCGCGCGTGGCTGCGTGGGTGCTCCTGTGCGGCATGTGTCTGTGTGTGTCTCTAAGTGCGGGGGGGGGTGTATGGGTTAGCGCTACGCTGCGCTACGAACCCGGCGACCAGAATTCGATTCCCGCGCTCACGGACAACACCGGTGACGATTATCCAAGCCGCTCCTGGGTCTCCCCTAGGTCGACTCAGCCTCAAATGAGTGCCTGGTGTGATGGATGCGTAAACATCGCCACGAGGGAGACAAAGGCGGCCGGGTGTGGTGCTGGTCACCCACCTCCATGTGTGCCATTCTGGCCTTCATAGGTGCTCGCTAACATCGCTTGCCCCAACAGTCTGTGAACGACTATACGGGGAATCTTTATCCTTCTGTGTGTGTTCAAACTCCGCACAATTATGGCGCTCTAATTTTTTTTCAAGGACACCTTGGGGATAATGTCGACTCATATCCATGGTGCTCCATTCCTTGTTTTAACTACTGCGACTTCTTCAAAGAGACGCCTGAGACATACGCTCAAAGATGTAAAGAGATGCGTTATTCTTGATGCGTTCTTATTATATTTCGATTTAAAGCTTTCGTGACTGCAGGGATTCATCTTCTTGGTTCTTTCCACGCTGTCTTCCCGACAGACCTGTTCTTCACCTGAGGACGGCTGCTTGCGTTGTGGCCGAAACGTCGTGAGAATTGTGTTTTATTATGTTTTATTTTTATTCTTTTATTACTTCCCTTCTACGTGACTTTACCGAAAGAACCAAGAAGGTGTTCTTATTATATTGAGATTTGTGGCAATCCGCCCTGTGGACTTGGGAGCCTGAAGAGACCCGGGCCGACAGCAGTCACGTGTCGCGCGCGCGTGCCTCCTGTAGTCTAGGGGATTCCCTCCTCGAGCCCTTGATCTATCCGCTGCTGAATGAAGGCTTCGTCATGCTTCCTCGGTCATGTGAGAGGGGCTGTTTGGACATACTTCAGCACGCTGGCCATTGCGGGCTTGGTGAATTCTTGGGTACGGAGGGAGCAGGGATTTGTTTTGCCGTGGCCGAGAAATGAAACCGAGGTCACGCTGAGTTCAGAGCGACAGCCGGCGAACCACTGCGCCACCGCTCCAGGGGTTCCTCACCAGTGGCAAAACCAGTCGTGTCGGTCCGCGTGCAAGTACACGCGCGGAGCCCAGCGAGCGAGCGAGTGATTGCCGTGCATGCTGTCGTCGTGGTTAATTCCTCAGTTGGGAGCGGTAGCGTAGCGGTTAGCGCGCTGCGCCACTAACGCGGCTACCTGAGTTCGAACCACGCTCACGACCAACACCGGTGACGATTATCTCAAACGATTATCTCAAACGATTATCTCAAGCGATTATCTCAAACGATTATCTCAAACGGTCCTCGGCGTCCGCGAGGTTGACCAAGCCTCAGATGAGTACCTGGCGCGATGTCTAAACGTCGTCACGAGGGAGACAAAGGCGGCCGGTGGTGATTGCTGGTCACCCACAAACCCCTCGGGGTGCCGTGTCGGCCTTCATACGTGCTACTCGCTAACAGCACTTGGCCCAAGAGTCTGTTAAGGCTATACGGGGGGGGGGTCTTTGTCTTTGTAATTCATTCGTAGTGTCTTCCTAGCATCCACGCTAAATGGAATCGCTGCGTTGCTGTCCCCCGTTTAACGGCGCATTTCTCATCCGTGTGTGTCTCGCTCGCACCTCTTACCCCTGCCGCACCGGGACATTAACCATAGGGCCCTCCACCAATCAGAGTGGAAACGGCGATAAAGCAACGGCACTGTTGGTCACGTGCATGCATAAAAGTCCCGAGGTTTGCCACAATTAATGACCCACGTCCAATAATACTGGGATACGCGGCGGTCATTCGCTCAGGCGCGTCCAGTCCATCTCGGGCTCGTCGGTGGCTCCCGGAGCCCTGCAAACTCCACCGTGATGCACGCGCGCGCGCGGCCCGCACGACCCCACAGAAAAACGATGTCAACAACGCGGCCGGCACGCCGCTCGCTTCTTTACATTCGCTTGTCTTTGTTATTGAGCTTTATTGAAAGGCACGGAGAGGGAGGGAGGGTTGGTTGCGGTCTCGCACACGCGCATGTGGACGATTCGCGCTGGATGATGAATGTGGCCTCTCTCGCTCTCTCGCTCTCTCTCTCTCCCCCGCGCCCTCCGAACGACGCCAGGCGCATGTTGCGCCACGGCCTCGGAGGCGATTGTCACATTTCCTTTTCAACTAATTGTGGTGTAAATAGCAAAGCGCACTTGGCCCTGGCTCAGTACCCCCCCCCCCCCGCGCGCGCCACGTGTAACGTGCAACTCCAGTGTCCTCCCTCGTTTGTGCATTGGTCACTCCCATAATTGTCTGCGTGTGGGGCACTTGTGGTCGTCGAGAGAGCGAGCGCCTTCACAATTCACGCACGGGGAGACGGACGCTGCTGGATTAGTGTAATCGTCAGCATCATTAGCAGCAGCAGTAGTGGCCATGATCAATCCACTGCTGGATTAAACCCTCCCCATGCCATAACCACCACCACCACCACCACTCAACGACCGTCTATTTAGATTGCATTATCTGTGGACTTTTTTCTTCCAAATGAAATTCCAATACTTTTTTCGGCCCTCCGGAGTGGAGAAACTGTGACAACTTGGAAACAGTTTTGAAACGCCAGGATGTTACCCTGATGGTGCTTTCAAGAATAAATTAGCTAAATTCGTGGGCCACTCGCTGCAGTGGCTGAAAACCCATTCCGCATTCGAGAGCACGGTGCTGCAAATCAACATTCATATTACACGCGCCCCGCCGGTGTTTCGATTGATCATGGCTTGGCCTCCTGCTGCTTTTTTGTTGTCATTCCCCCGCGCCTCCGATTATTACGGTTGGCTACGTACGGTGCGAAAGAAGTTCAACATACGTACCTTGGATTTATTATCGCACCTGCATTCCGCCTATAGTATTCGGACGCTCGTTATCCATCGAGGGCAGTGCAGAATGTGTATATTTTTTTTACGCTTGGGTAAGGTCAGGGAACTCAAATTGCTCTCGCGACGTCGGCTCGCAGATGCGATAATCAAATATTAGCCCGTGTAACGGTGATGGTTAACCAGGGCATGCCGAGGCGTGAGCTCCCTACACATGCCCATTGAAAGGGAGAGAAGCCGCCCAAATAAAATAATGGACCCAATTACTTTGTAAGGTACAACTCGTAAAAGTGAATATGCTTTACAGCTACGCAGGAACCGCAGAGCACCCTTGTGGTGGTGGCGGTGGTGGTGGTGACGATGGTGGTGGTGACGGTGGTGGTGGTGACGGTGGTGGTGGTGACGGTGGTGGTGGTGGCGGTGGTGGTGGTGACGGTGGTGGTGGTGACGATGGTGGTGGTGACGGTGGTGGTGGTGGCGGTGGTGGTGGTGACGGTGGTGGTGGTGACGGTGGTGGTGGTGACGATGGTGGTGGTGGCGGTGGTGGTGGTGACGGTGGTGGTGGTGGCGGTGGTGGTGGTGACGGTGGTGGTGGTGACGTTGGTGGTGGTGACGGTGGTGGTGACGGTGGTGGTGGTGGCGGTGGTGGTGGTGACGGTGGTGGTGACGTTGGTGGTGACGGTGGTGGTGGTGGTGACGATGAGGGATGTGACTACTGGGGAGGAGGAGGAGGAGCAGCGCGGGATTCGTTGTTGGTAAAAAAAAATCAATAACTTGAAACGTGACCTATTATCAATGTCCCACCAAATTCATATTTTGAAAACAAAGGCCATTGGCAATGTCTGGTGGCAGTTGATGATAAGTGTCCCCCCCCGCACCCACCCACCGCCTGTGTCCCGCGTGCACGAGGGACACGTGCCGACGACCTTCACTGCGTGTTCCTGCGTCGTCAGACAGTCACTCGGGTCCTTGCGAGCGGGTGGGTGGGTGGGGGGTGGTGGTGGTGGTGATGGTGTTGGTGGGGAGCGGTGGGTGTAGTGGTTAGCGCTACGCTGCGCTACGAAACCTGCCGACCCGAGTTCGATTTCCGCTCAACGGCCAAGTCCGCTGACGATTATCTGAACGAGTCCTGGGCCTCCCCTAGGTAGACTCAGCCTCAAATAAGTGCCTGGTGCGGTGTGTAAACATCGCCACTGGGGAGACAAAGGCGGTTGGGCGTGGTGCTGGCCACCCACCCCCTCGTGTGCCGTTCCGGCCTTCATAGGTGCTCGCTAACAGTCTGTACAGGCTATACGGGGGATATTTGTCTTTGTTGGTGGTGGTGGAGGCTTTTTTTGAGAATGAGCCCCAGGCACAAAGCGAGCCCCCCACATCAAGGGGGTGGGGGGTGGGGTGGTGTCACACGAGACCATTTACCATCGCTTTGCAATGCGCCCCCCACCCCTCCGGGCTGCAACAACTCCTGTAACGAACGTTTTGGATTTCTGCCGTGCCGTGCCATGTCTTGTGCACGTGCCAATGACAAAAGACTCATAAAACATCCCCTCGCCCCCCCCCCTCTCGTTGTTTTTGTTAGCCGACATTACCTTGTTAGGTGGGGCGGGAGGAGGGGCCAGTGCCACACTAAATGTGAAATTGTAGCTGTTCGCTCTGCGTCTCCATCAGCCATGCGAAAGAAAGAGGGGGCCAAAGTGTTTGTAGGCGAGCCCCCCTATTTAGGGCAAAACGGCGCACGAGACGAGGAGCTGGTTTCCCCAGCCCTAAGCACCGGCCGCCTTTGTCTCCCCAGTGCTGATGTTTACACATCGCACTAGGTACTAATTTTAGGCTGAGTCGACCTAGGGGAGGCCCGGGACCGGTTCAGATAATCGTCACTGTGGTGTTGGCCGTGAGCGGGAATTGAACTCGGGTCGCTGGGTTCATAGCGCAGCGCGCTAACCGCTACACCACCGCTCCCCACCACACAGACACACACAGAGACACACACACACACGCGCGAGCACCCACATACGGAGCGATATCATCATGAAAGTCAACATGTAGCATATACGGTCTACATGTCCCCGATGACGCGTTCGTTCCGCGGTGCCGAGCGAGTGCTTCAAAAACGCCACGTTTCTATGGCACGGGTTCCGTATTGCCATACATGGTGTGCTGACGCTCTACGCTGATGTATGAAATTGTTTGCGTGTGTGCGTTGTGTGTCCCCGGGTCTCGCTTCTGGCTGTTTGACAGCAGCAGCAAATATCGCGGAAAAGGAGGGGGGGCGATGCGCGTGTACCGAGCGCGTATTGTTGCTGTTGTGTTTGCGCCGAATTAATTTCAGTCGCCAAGGGTGTTGCAATCTCCTCGTGTGTTGATTTTGTTGTTGTTGTTGGCAGGTGATCACATCTACGGGAGCTCCCCTTACGAGCCCGTCACGTACCGTCTGCAGGCACTAGCGGCAGGTAAGCACTGAAAGGGACCCCCCCCCCCCCTGCTCCGTACAAAATTACCGGCGCAGAAAACGGTGGACTCGGTCCAAAACTGGCAATCGCATCCAAACGGCCCTTTAATAGATAATATAGCTGGCCTTCGTGTAAGCACAGTGACACACAGATGCGATAGTGCAGCATATGAGCACAGTGCTAATTAACAATATGTGAGTTTAGTCCATCATCATCAACATCATCATCATCATCATCCGTGGTAAATCCACTGCTGGATGAATGCTTACTTCCCAAGCTGTTGCCATCGTGCACGCTCCTCCAATGTGACACGTGGCTACCTCTTCACCCCATCTCCTGGGTGGATGGCGTCCCGAATGCGTTCCACTGCTTGCCTGCAACTTGAAGCAGCAGCTCTTGAATGCCTTCTGGCCTCTTTGGCGTCAGCTTCATCGCACGACTACCTGGGGACATCTGCAGTCGTGCCTGGATTCAGAATCCAAGACCTTCAAATGCAATGCATTGGCCCAGGCTCAATAACAACAAATGTAATTAAAAAATGTAGTTGATCCCACAATTTTAAAAGGGGCTCAAAATCTAAATATTTATTTTTGAATGTTCTACTGATTAACAGAAACTTCGACGGTATTCCTTTTTTTTCTACGTTAACATTATATCCCTTGTAGAACACCATTAGAATTTATATCAGTCCATCACTCACTCCGGTATTCACCTAATAGCTAAAATGTGGTTTCTGAGCAATGCTAATGTCGTATGAACAGTACTGACACAATAGTGAAATTCCACATTCCAATAACAGGGACCAGTGTTTCCCACGTAACGACCACATGTTGACTTCCCACAAAGTGGTACTCACTTCATCAACTCCACAGCTATAAAGGAATGACTCGACCCCTGACCTAAACGAGACTCCTAAAACGGTAAAGGCGTAGTCCTGCAATAGCCCGCTCATGCCACTGCTATCGGATGGAGCCTTCACTGGAAAGAGCCCCTCTCGAGAGTATTTTGGCCTACTCTTCCACACTGACCAGACATTTGGGAAGGGATGGCAGTACCCACACTTTACCTCACACACCCCGTTGATTCACTTTGGTGCACCTAATTATACTGCCCGGTGAACAGAGGCGGCTGGTGGCGTTTTAAGAAATGTGCACCATTATTTAAAACTGCCACGCAGCGTACATTGTAGCGGCTATCCCCTGGGATACCCAGAAGAATGAACAGTATACATCAAAACAACGTGCAGTATACATGGACACATGAGCACATCAGACAGTATATACATTTGTAGCGGGGCTATCGACAATTGCCCAGGAAACTTTTTTTTCAGTTGGACAAGTAACTCGTAGAAGACCTCTCTCATCGCACGGATAAGTTTATCTTACTTTCCATTTCAAGCACGCGCGTAACCCATCGCGCGCATCTGTTCTTTACATCGGCGCCATGAGAAAATAAAAATGGAATTCACGTTTTGCCAGGCTCATGGCACGCTCCAACAATAAACGTCACTAAGACCGACGTTGCAGGTCGTACGCCTCCTTAATTACAGGCTGCAGTTGTAATTTCACGGGGTTGGCCGTTCTCTCTCTATTTTTTTAAAGGGGTGGGGTAAGGCGGAGAGGGGGGTTCTATAAAGAATTGTGTTCGTAGGAAAATATTCTTTTAACGTTTTCATTCTTTTCATAAAGTTTCTTTCCCACCCACCCTCTGCCAATTTTCTTTTCCACAAATGCAGCAGCATTTTAGATTGTATTATGCAACAACTTAGAATTTAATTAAATGTTCATGTTTAGCAAACTTTTACTCTCAAATTCCCTGAATGTCGCACCGATATAATGGGGAAATGTATTACGCTAATTTATTAAAATCGGATTATACCATTGCGAAATATATTTTAGCAAGCAGACGCCGTACAGCACCCTGCCACGCACATCATGCACATCATGCCTATTTGACCACTTCTTGCCGTATCCAAGCCAAATAACCGCTTGCTTCCACGTCGCCCTGCAATGTCTTGCTAACGCCACTGGTAGCCTCTGCGGCTGGCACTAGAAGGGGCCCTAGAGAACCGCTCTAGAGAGGGTACTTGGCCTACTCTTCCACGGGTGTGTGAGTACTCACACTTTACCCACAACACCACGTGACCTGCCGATTGACGAACAACTGTCGTGTACTCCACATGTTGGTGCTGAGCTGGGCAGAGGCGGTGCTGGGGTGGATTCAATAAACTTGACCCATTGTTTCAACCGCCACGCCAGGAGATCGAAGCAAAGACCTCTGAATTGCAAAGCCTGTTGTGTGCTAACCATTAACAGCATCAAATAATTGATATACAACTATGAATACAAAAAACCCACCAACACTCCCCCGACTCCCCTTGTATCCATTAACATTGTACATGAATATTTACACCGCTAGCATAGTGAGCTTCTGCGACGCGTGGTGTCACAGAGAAGGAACGGGTGGAGACAGACGTGGGCCCCCGAATCTATACACGAGGGCAGCAAAAGCAGCCTCTTTGGCAGATTCCACCTCCAAGGAGCCGTTTTCTTGCAGCTGCTTCCAAAGCCGCCTGTTGGTAGCAATTGGTAGTGCGAGTACGCGCTTGCGTTGGGCCACCTGTGATGCCTAGGGCCACCTGTGATGCGTTGTTGGGCCACCTGAAACGAGTTGGGCCACGTGTAATGCGAGTGATTGAAAGCTCAAAGGGATTCATATCAAACAAATGCTGTTTCCATCCTAAATTACCCTAGGAAGTGCGGGAGCTGGATGTCTTTCACTCATTTAGCCATGGATAAACAGCAGTTATGACCGCCGTGTGTATATATGGCAAATGACCTTCAGATTTTTCCAAATCGTAAACTACGTTAAGGCCAAGTTGGTCTTAGGGACCGCCCATTAATGACGTCACGCGATTTTGGACGATTTTTTACCCCCCCTCCCCCATCGTCACACGGCGTCACAAAAAGTCAGACCCCCCCCCTCAAATATGACGTCACAAAGCTCTGCCCCTCCCCCAAAACAAATTAAACATTTATTAAAAAGTCTATTTAATTAAATAGAACGTGTTGTCTATATATATTTAAAGTTGCGCATTTTGATGTGACGTCACATTTCTCAACCCCCCCCCCCCCTCGTCAAACATCGTCACAAATGTCTGACCCCCCCCCACCCAGGTGCGTGACGTCATTTATGGACGGCCCCTTAGCAGACCACCCACTGTGCCATCTTCAACTGGGATTAAATTATGCTTTTGATATTCCGAATGAATGTTGCATTTGAAAGGCAAAATAATAATTATTTTATATTGTGATACATAATTGAAATGTACCACTGTCGCTACAGCATTGCAAATTATTATGATTGCTGATAGGTATTCAGCCTCAATGCTCAGTCACCACACAGGTTTACTTACTACCTAGAGGCTGCCTGCCTGTGTGCTTAGGGTACATATGGGGGTTAACTTAAGTCAATAACACAATCCAATGCTTAATAAAACATCTTGTAAAATGGGAGATATAGATGAAGATTGTGAGCATGAATACATGGGAATCATCACAAAGAAAATAGACGCTACATTGAACTGTCATTTGAAGCATTTTGTATTTGCATGAAACAAACTCATTAATAATATCTTCGTGCATAACACATGTGAATACAAATTAGATGGAACATTAATCCTGTAAATCACGTTATTTTTATGTTCCAAATGAAACATTAATGTTTCTGCTATTACGTGAACAATATCCGTATTAAAAAAAACTTGGCTTATGTACATTGTAACACTAATGATGTGAGTACTCTTTTTACATAGGCACATTCCACACGCCTATATAACATGTGCATTGTATTTTATTAAATTTGGAGAGCTTTATTTTCAAACAACGCAGCTCAGTAGTGCAGTGGTTCGAGTGCGCAGCCGGTAATCAGGAGGTTATGAGTTTGAATCCTGATCACCGTCGATTCAGTCTTTCTGCTCTTTCATTCCACTAAACTTGACTAAAGCTAACAACACGAGTCCCACTTGTGAGAAGCCAACATTGGTAACCCTGGGGATAGCCTCGCCTCCACTAGCGGAATGCGGTATTTCCTCCCCCTGGCACAAGTCTTTAAACAGGAGATAAGCACCACTGTGACTTGACCTGTGTGACCTTATCGTAAAGGTAAAGGTGCAGCGCTGCAATTGCTCACTCACGCCACTGTTGGCAGAAGGGTCTTTCACCCGAGGGAGCTCTAGAGAGTTCCCTCGATAGGGGATGTGGCCTTAGTCTTCCATGCTGGCCACGTCTTGGAGGTACCCACATTTTACCCCACCACTCGCGATCTGCCGAGCGAATAACCGCGGCTTTACCCATTTAAATTGCTGGGTGGACAGGGTCACGGGTTACTGGTTAGGGGATATTTATGAAAAACTCACGCCAATGTCAAAACCGCCACGCTTGGGAGGCCCAATCGAACTGGTCACCTCTGGGCCTGCAAGTCCAGCGCGCGCAAACCTTCGCACGCGCGCGACCGCCGCTCCGCTCGCCCGCCCGCCCCGAGGCCTAACGGACGCGACCACTCCCGCCGCAGGGCCCCCGGCCGTCCCGACGTCGGGCAACGCGTGCCTGGCGGCGGCCAAAGCGTGCAACCTGGAGGAGGCATGCTCGCGCTTCAAGAACGAGTACGTGAAGACGTGCACCCCCAAGGGCGACGTGTGCCGCCGGCGCGAGTGCCACCAGGCCCTGCGGCAGTTCTTCGAGCGCGTGCCGGCCAACTCGACGCACGGGATGCTCTTCTGCCCGTGCGCCGAGTTCGCGTGCACCGAGCGGCGGCGGAAGACCATCGTGCCCGCGTGCTCCTACGAGGAGCCCGAACGGGCCAACTGCCTGAGCCTCAACAACAAGTGCAAAAGCAACTACATATGCAGGCGAGTCACGCGGCGGGTCGTGTGTGTTGTGTGTGCGCGCGGTACCCATGGGGAGCGGTGGAGTGTGTATGCGTGTATGTTGAACTTCTTTTGCGCCGTACGTTGCCAACCGTGCTAATCGGAGGTGCGGGGGAAGGACAACAAACTAAACGCAAAAGGCAGTTTTAAAGAAATGAGATTTCAATTTAGATTTAAAAGTACGTAGTTCCGGTGGCTTCCAAATATCGGAAGAAAAAGCGTTCCAGACGGCCGCAGAAGTGCATCCGAAAGCGTGCAATCCGGTGGCCGTCTTTGTTCAATGTCTAGCCAAAAGCCGCTGCGAGGATGAGTTCGCGTGATGGTTTATATTCCTTGAAGAGATTAGCAAGGATTAGTGGTTAGCGCGCCGCGCTTAGAAAACTGGCTGCTCGAGTTCGCTCACGGGCCAACGCCAGTGATGATTATCTGAATCGCTCGTTGGCCTCCCCTAGGTCAGCCTCAAATGAGTAGCTAGTGGCGGTGTGTCAACATCACCACCGGGGAGGCAAAGGCGGCCGGGCGCGGTGCTGGCCACCCATCCCCTCGTGTGCTGTGCCGGCCTTCATAGGTGCTCGCTAACAGCACTTGTCCCAGATTTGAAGCTTTCGTGACTGCAAGGATTCATATTCTTAGTTTTTTTCGGTAAAGTCACGTAGGTAAAAAATTTTAATTAATAAAAGTCAAATAAAAATAAAATAAAAATCACGACGTTTCGGAGACAACACAAGCTTCCACCTGAAGACGGAAGCTTGTGTTGCCTCCGAAACGTCGTGATTTTTATTTTACTTTTATTAATTTTCATTTTTTACCTACGTGACTTTACCGAAAAAACCTAAGAATAGCACTTGTCCCAACAGTCTGTTAAGGCTACGGGTGGGGGGGGGGGACGGCTTGACCGTTTGAGACTTGCAGGGGCGATGGCGATTTAGAACGCGAGTCCCAACGGCTGCAGGGCCGGCAGACTGTCTCACCTCTAGGTGAGCGTGGGCGCCCAAGAGCAATGCGCTTGTGTTGTCTCCGGAGTCAAAAACCTCGCGTAATGAGTCATATTTATTCGTTGGGGGAAGAGGGGGAATCTGCTGAAAAAGGCATACATTTACATGTAAATAGACGACTGTCGCCCTTTACCAAACAACTGACAAAATTGTGATTTAACAAATTTTTGTCTAATTATCCCTCAGTTCACTGCCATATGCTTCTTGCCTGCCTGAATTTGTATAATTTGTGTCACTTTGCTGCGATAAATGCATTCACTGAAGAGTGTTCGAGTTCACAGAACGGTAATTGGTTATCAGATCACTTGTTTATTCGCAATTTCCTTTTTTTGCATTTTAGTTCAAGAGAATGCTCCGATTCTAATTGTGTAGGAAGATGACTGCTCATTGAGGCGTTTTAGTTGATGTAGACTAAGTATTCTGCACAGTTAGTATCGTGCATCCAGCTAAGCCTGCAGAATTCGACAATGAAAATATTGACTACAACAGGTATCCGTGTTAAGCATTCATGCTGGGATAAATGACCCTTTACGTTGCAGCGAAAGGTCAGCGAGGCGCGTATTATCTCAGGACAGACAGAAAGGGGGAAAAAAAGCAGACGCAAGGTTGGTTGAGGTTACAATGGTGAGATATGCATAGAATTTCGTATTCAAATAATACGACCTTTAGAAAAGGTGAGCCGTCGCAGGACTTATACAAATATCGTAGCACGTGACTCACAACACAACGCGTGTACCCTTTTGTGGGAAAACTATCGATCACTCAATTGACTGTACCACCAGAGGAGGCGACTTGCATCTCCGTTTCTTTTTGAAGCCAGCATGAACGGCCAGAAACATTGGGGCATCAGGACGAGAGAGAGGGGAGGGGGGTGCGATGGGTCTCTTGACTCTCCACCATTTCCGAGGAGAATACAATATTGATAAATTCTGGCATCGAATTTGTGTTATTTTATTTTCGTTCTTTGTTTGGCTACTTGTTATCGTCTCCCGCTTCCCTCTCCCTCTAAAGATTATTTAGATTATTTTGCTGCTATAAACTTCCACAGGATAGGCCACTTCGAAAGGCTTATCATTCGTGATGGCCTGGCCGCTTCAGAAAAAATAGCCAATAGCTGATTGGGCCTTACCTGGTAAAATATAAATAGTTTCGTTTAATTTGTAATGGGTTTTTTTGTTTGAGTGATTTCCTTATTTTCCTATACTTTGCACTCCGATCGTGTTTTTGTACCGTTTGTTGTTGTAACGTTCTGACCACTGTCCCTACTGGACATGTGAAACACATTCCTGCGAAGGGAGCTGGTAGGAACGTTGGGTTGCTCGGTCAATGGCCAGGGTCAACGGCGGCGTGGTGTATTCCGCAAATATGCCCGACTGTGAGGGCGGGCACAAGCCGGCGTGAGTAGGCTAAACGTTGAGTTTTATAAGGGCACCACGGGGTGACCAGCCCCTCCTCACCCAGCCCCACCCCTCCTACCCCCCACCCAGCCCCACCCTCCCCACCCAGCCCAGCCCCTCCCCACCCTCCCCACCCATCCCCTCCCCACCCTCCCTACCCAGCCCCACCCTCCCCACCCAGCCCTTCCCCATCCTCCCCTCCCCACCCAGCCCCTTCCTCCCCACCCAGCCCCTCCCTGCACGACGGACGGACACAATAATCCCCTGTGGGCTGGTGTAATTGCCTATTTTCCCCCTGGCCTGCAAATCTACTGCTCCCCCACGGTGGTGGTAGGGCAGTGGGCCCCAAGTGCTTCCCATCGATGCCCTCCCGACTTCAGGACGTATTGCTCCGGACTGTCATCCGTGTCTTTGGGTTCTTGAATAATAATAATGATGATGAATAATAATAAAAGTCTAATAAAAAACAATAAACTGTAGTTGGCAGAGACCCGCTGGAACATCTGGCATGGCTGTTGCAGCGTGCGCACTCAAAATAAACCTCGTCCTTATATTTGTTTCATTATTCCTGAAATCTATTTAAAACTATAATGTCCGGAAATACACTGCTGTTTTAGAGATGATTTTGGTAATCGAGGTATACTATATATATAAAACCCTAGAACAAGTCTGCATGTGTGAAAATGACCAAATACGTATATAATCTTCTAAAAAATAAATAAATAAATGCATTGTTAACAATGCTCAACTTGTGACGTTCAGGACACGAGCCAAAGCGTAAATGGCGCGCGCAGATTAAAAGGACTGCGAGATAAAAAAAAAAATGTATAAAAGTGTGTAGATAAAAAATAAAAGTGTGTAGATAAAAAAAAAATAAAAGTGTGTAGAATAGGTATGAAGTGCAGCCTTGAACTCGCCGCTCGATCCCACGGTGGAGGAAGAGCTCCCCCCTTGTAGGTGAGCACAGATTAGCCGCTCATTGGCGAGCTGGGAGCACCCACACCTTACCCCCCCCCACCGCACGCGGCCCGTCGGTCGACTGTGGTGCCACCCATTGAGTTTAACTTTTCGTTTACGCTGCTTGCGAGACAGGAGGCGAAACGGGGGCTCTGATGAACTTTGACATCGGCTTCAAATGCCGCGCCAGGAGATTGCAAAGTCCTGCGCGCACACCGTTAGCATCCCTGCGAAGCATTATTATTATTATTATTACACGTTGACATTTTGTGAAGCGATTCCGAGCAAAGGATATTGACGGAGCTGTTTAATAAATAAAGTGTATAAATAAAGGAGCGCGTGGACCCTTCCTGCATTAGAGTACTTCGCCGCTGCGTTCGTTTTCTTCCTGCGAAAATGCAACGTCGTCATACAATCTGCATTCGTAATGAGCGTGCACTCTTCCCACATCGTTAAGCCGACACCCCGTTTACGCTGCGGCAGGGCCTAATGGTTTCGTTTTAATTCATTTATTTATTAAAAAGGGGTCACTCGGGGTCGCCTGCTGCGGTGTGTCCATGCTAAGGGCCTTACAATACAGAGCCGGATTATCCTAGTAGCAAAAGTATCTAGTAGCTGCGGGCCCCGCACTTTAAAGGGCCCCGCGCCAAATGCTTTCAAGCTATCAATTCCGGTTCGGTGATTCCGCACTTGCTCTATTCCTATAGTACTATACCGCCTTCAACTTTTATGAACGACTGAGTGTTTACGGTTAGCGATTTGTCGTATTATCTGGCTGTATAGCAAATAAAAAAATTAAAATCACTTTGCTATGCAAGTAAAAAAATGTGTTTTAATATTTATGTTTTTTTTTATTTAGGGCCCCTTTATAACATATGCTAAAGGCCCCGCACTACCTTAATCCGGCACTGATACAATAGTGTTGTGTTTTTTACAGTCCTTCCTCGCTTCGTCTAAGAAGGTTGTTTGGTAATTATATATATATAAATAAAACGTTGGCTTTTACAAGATTATTGTCTCCACATCAATCACACGATGGCTGTGTGAATCAAAACAAGACTGGCAGCGACTGCAACTCCTCTCGGCGGGTCGCCATACGGTCTTCCCGTTGGAGCTTAATTTCGAAGTTAAAATATATTTTTTCGTGCGATCACGGCACGAGCAGAGATCGTCACGCTGATCACAGCAGCCGCTGCTGCGTTTTAATTTACGCCGCCCGATGTCAATCATGGAAACGGAAACCCGCCGGCAGGCATCGCCGTACGGAGTGAACGATTTGATTGTTAAGCTTCGTATTAGCATTCTCAACTTAGAGGGGCAGGCTCTGCCATAAAAAGAAAACAAATATTTGGTGATGTGCTTCCCATGCCACTGCTGGGACCCACACAAGTGGCTAAAATTGGCCGGGGTCGGTTGTCCATTTACGTAACACACTGCACTCGGAGCAGTAATAAAAGCCACGTGCAGTGGGTTACTGCCGAAGACCCAAGGCTTCTTGACCCCATGCGACAAGATTAACCCATCACCCAAACAGGGTTAAATCTCGTTTTCCATGCACTCTGAAGCCATTGCTCTCAACCCAGTTACTAATGACGGCTCCGAACCACGTAAAAGAAAAATGTGGTTTTACATTTAATGCATTTTCACTGTGATGTAATTGCTTCACAGCAGAGAGCTACAAACCGTAGTGCAGTGGTTAGTATACCGTGAGTTGAACTGGACTACTATTGTTAGATGTCTGCCCATGGCTAGCATCAGTGGTGACATCTAAACGAGTCCGAGGCTTCCCCCTTCACCACCCTAAACTAAACTATTTTCCAGAAGCGACCTGGCCCCAAATGATAGCTCAACCAAGTGGCCTATCACGTGGGAATATATAGCAGCCAAACGCTCTAAACGCGTGCTGATTCTAAACGTGGAGGGGAAAAACCGGTGGACCCGAAGAAAAATCCACGCGACCACGGGGAGAGAGAGAGAGACATGCAAACTCCAAATATGCAGTAGGCGTCGTCGGGTTCGGCACTGAACCCACGACCTCCTGTGTACCAGGCGAGGTAGTTAACACCGTGGCACCCGCCCTGAGCAGCGTGTAGACGCGCAGCAGTCACACAGCCGCCGTGTGCGACACAGCGTGGGGAAGATCTCTATCCAGCAATGGATTGACGATCGTCTGTAAATTGTTAAATTACTATTTTCAGATTTATTACCGGGGTCGCCCTTGCAAAAGAGGCAATGCTTCATGTGCCTCAATCGGTTTTATTTAATCTCTCGGTTGATAAAAAAAACGAAAGGGGACGGCAGAGATACGTGCATAGCACCCGTCTGCGTGGCTAAAGGAGCTGCCTCTTTGGCTATGGTAAACGAGGTATGACAGGGACATTTTAAGTGGCCCTGTTGCCATCTCGCTTTGTGGTTATTACCTCATTTTATGGGAGGCGTTGTAAAATACTGAAAAATACATCCGTCTGTTCCTTCAATGCAGTCCGTGCGTTTTTGTATATTTATTTTTGTATATTTATTTTTGTATATTTATTTTTGTATATTTATATGCGCTCACGCTGGGAGGACATTTTATCCATAAGAGGTTTTTTTGGGTTAGATCGCGTAAATATATACATTTGTCGTTAAAACCCGCCACCACCCCACACAGCCAACTAGTAAGGGTTGTCACGTAAACAGAACGTGCCAATTCGTCACTAGTACAGCACACCGGTGTGTTGGAGAGCCAAGCCACAACATTTACAATCTGAGCACGACGTTTCGCCAGTAATTACAACTAGCTTCATCATTCCGACAGCTCTGTTTCTTCACCTGAGGACGGCTGCTTGCGTTGTGGCCGAAACGTCGTGAGAATTTTATTTTATTATGTTTTATTTGTATTATTGTATTATTTCCCTTCTACGTGACTTTACCGAAAGAACAAAGAATAAGAAGTCTTACTGTTTCGTTCCTTATATAAAGGCGTAGATGCGTTGACCACCCTTCTGCGCTCTTGTACAATGTGGGGGTAGGGGGGGAATTACTGAGTCAACGTACATTCTGCATGTGCATTATGTGAGCCCTTTGAGCTTGTCCTTCCTGTCTATTGTGTTTATTAAAATAGCGCTACCAACGGTAATCCCTATTGAAGTGCGCTGCCCTTTGTAGGCATACATTTAAATAATGTATTATTTGATCATTCGCTTCCACGCAGCACTAAGACGGTAGCTATCCGAATGGTTAAAGTTATTTTGATTTATTTCAATTTCGATAGATTCTCTAATTAGTCTTGGCCAGTAGTAGCTAGTTTTGCACAAAACTTCAACATTATCAAAATCAATTGAGTGTGTCCTTGTTGGCACGCGTGTTCTGCTACTGCTGACAGTTGCATTTGGGAGAATTTAATATTTCTCTGTTATTCTTTTAGTCTCGATGCTGATCATTCGTAATGGGAAGTGTTTTTTTAGGGAGGCGGGTGGGGGATTGGTAGGCATTTTAAAACGCAGAGATGTCAGCCTTAATGGATTTAATGTTTAATTTTTATTTCGTACTTTTCAAGAGCAAACAAAAAGCGTTGACGTCAGACCGGATCGTGAGCCGTCCGTGCGATATCCTTTGGCGTTCACTGCGTGGGGATGTCGCCGTCCCTCTTTGTATCTCGCAACTTGCTGGAGCAACGTGCAACACGTGCCCCTCTCCTCATCGCGTCTCCGGGAGCCTGTGGTCGGGCAGCTTTTACCGAATATCTGAACTGGTCCTGGGCATTCCCTAGGTCGATTCAGCCTCAAATGAGTCACTGGTGCGGGTGTGTAAACATCGCCACGATGGAGACAAAGGCGGCCGCCGGGCGTGGTGCTGGCCACCCGGCCCTACGTGTACACTGCCGGCTTTCATAGATGCTCGCGAACAGCACTTGCTCCAAAAGTCTGTTGAGCCAAAACAGGGGGATCTTTGTCTTTGCCTTGCACAATGTAATGACCCGCCATCGGGATAAGTCCGTAGGGATGAATATTTCTGATTTCTAATCACTGGACATGCAAGCAAGCATGCACCACGTCACCTAGCATGAGCCGGACATCATTGCTTTGCTTGCCTGCGCTCCACAGCATGAACACAGCAGCAGCAAATCGCTGCTCACACTCACTCACTCACACATTCACTTAGCGATTCACTCACACACCCACTCACCCACCGACTCACTCACACACTCACTTAGCGATTCACTCACACACTCATTGACCCACTCACTCACTCAGGCACTCACTCACCCACTCACCCACCGACTCACTCACTCACTTAGCGATTCACTCACACACTAATTGACCCACTCACTCACTCTCTCACTCACACACACACTCACCCACCGACTCACACACTCACTTAGCGATTCACTCACTCATTGACCCACTCACTCACTCAGGCACTCACTCACCCACTCACCAACCGACTCACTCACACACTCACACACTCACTTAGCGATTCACTCACACTCATTGACCCACTCACTCACTCAGGCACTCACTCACCCACTCACCCACCGACTCACTCTCTCACTCACACACACACGCAGTCACCCACCGATTCACTCACCCACCCACTCGCCCACCCACCCACCCACACGTGCACCAACGAGTGCCTACTTTGTGAGAATGATCTGCAACGACTGGAAACAACGCAGCGTGTGCAATGTTCCAAAACAACGTTTTGAGTCAATACGCAGCCGTGGCATTGGCGATCACCCAGCTCGCTTTGACGACGCATAACAGCAGCCACCACGTGAACTCCAGCTTCCTCATCAAGCATCCCTTTAACGCTGTACACGTAGCGACAACAACACAACTATTGCGCCTCAATAGCCGGGGACAATTCATTTGCATACGCGAACTATTTGACGCACCGCTGTAATACGCAAAGCCTATCGCATGCTCCAGGAGTCGATGATCGCTTGGCTACTTAAGAAACGGCTGATCGAGTCGAGGTGTATTTTATTATTCTATTGCATTTTCGATCTTATTCACTGCGAGCGAGTGCTAAGCACTGGAGCATTGTTGAATTTTAAATTGCAACTCCCCCCCCCCCCACCACGTCCCATTTACATGGAATACGTTTGCTCTGAACATGAGAATCAGAGGATATTGCACTTTACTGGCTATGATGCTGGTATTCACACCATGCGGCCCAGTTTCATGTCAACACACATTGAGAACGTGTATAATTGTTGTGTGCATTTAGGGTACATATGTCCGCATTCAGTAAGCGCACACTCGTTTGTGTACCCGATATAAGCCCAGTAGGAGGAGAGATGCCTGAATGTTTTCTATTTGACCGGTAATTTCATTACCAGAAGCACTATGCACGTTCTAAAGGGGACGTTAAAGACATTTACAGAATTTGGAAAAAGTAGGCCACTGTGTGGCGATGCCATAGTTTTTAAATCTTAAAATTAAGCGTCTGCAAATACATTTCCCCCAAAAAATAATGGTCCACAATTTAACTAAAGCAGTGGCACAGTGAACCCAGCGAGTGGAGTTTGATTCCTGGATATGGCTGACATTGGTAGCGAGTGGTATCTGACCAGCGTGGTGAAGTATAGTCAACCCCCCCCCCCATAGTCAATCCAGAATGGAGGAGACCTTCTTCCCACACTGGATTGAGAAAGGGCTGTTCAATCGTTATATTATTAGCTACCCATGTATCCATTTTAAAATCAGACAATAACTAGTTCAGTAATGTGCACGTTTTTTTCTTCTATTTTCACAACGAAGCTCATTAAAGCCATTTGTGACCGTGCATTCTACATATTCTGCACGTACGTGTGGAGCTGGACCTTGCTCTAATGCACGGAGAGACAAAGTGTTTTTCATTAGCCCGTGAGACGGCCAGAAGCCCGTGTTAGCGCGATTGCGCGCGTCCATTCATTCGTACCACGTGTGCGTTCACACACGCAGACTCCTCGCTCGGGCCGACAGCAACGGCGCTGGATTTAATTTGCTTTATGCCAGACTGACTTTAATAAGACTCCCTTGTCCACGGCTTCGTCTCGAGATACAGCGTTACACGTGCAGCATGGTTGAACCTCAAATTTTATGGCATTCGTCTCTGTCGCTGGGTCAGCGTTTCGTTCGCTTAACAAACGGGAAGGCGGCTCGTTTCATTGGCGGCTGTGAATGGGCAATTTGGGAAGTGTATAAAGATGGTTCATTGCATTAACTGGTTTAACAATGATCCATCGTAATAATGGCTTTGTATTGTGCCATTAGTCAATTGCGTTATGCATGTGCTTTTAAAACCAATTACGGTAATTGTATAAATGTAACTGCACAAGAGTGAGGTAATAGCACAAATATGGATCGGCCTTCATCCAATTGTGGATAGAGAATGGCCTCTATGCATTCGCAACAGTTTCTGGGACTGGATCGTGAAGGCGTGCGTACCAACAAGGTAGGCCGATTTTGTCCTTAGTTTTACATTCATATTTACAATGGCAAATACAAAAATGCAATTACAAATACCCCAATTATGCATGTACAAGTTTGCTGGACTCTTTATAGCCTGGTCCCAGTGTCTTTCGTTTTATGCTCCTGGCCTTGATCTGTAGTTTCGTGTCTGCAATGTAAAATAATTGCAGCACTTTAGTAGGTTATACACATATATGCCGTGTAAAAATCAATTCCATCAGTAATCCGCATTGTCAATGTGTCCACACGTTATGCATACGCTTGAAATTGTTTCGGTAACATCGTCGGTACGCCTTGCACAGAGGGAAGGTTTACATGATCCAAACTTTGTCTTCGACATTTGCCCAACAAGTCTCCGCTGAGTTGTCGTTTTTGGCACGCGCCTAAAGCACACCGCTGGAGGTTAATGCGAATCACCGCTTAACCTGCTGCTTTGTGGCATTCACAACAATCGGCCAGTGAGCCGTCAAGGATTGCATTTCTTTGCCCTGCTCGTAGACATCATCATCCGCATCTCCGGTCCGTACACGGTTGGCTACGTACGGCGCGAAAGATGTTCAACATACATAGAGAGATCACTCGATAGCCGGCAATAATCCTGAACAGTTTTTTGTTTACATTTCAATGAGGCCGTATTTATTTCTTCTTGTCATATTCATCACCGTTGTCATCCCACTGAACATACTGTAACACATCAAACTGCCACGAAGCACATCCAATTTTTGTGCCAAGCAGCTAACATCATTGGTCACTGTATTTATTCTACTTAATTGTACTCCTGTTTCCAATCTTCTGTTCTTGAGATAACAGAGACAGGCCTTTCAAGTTAACAGAGCATTTTTAACTGATGAAAGCATATTGTCTTCCCATTTGATGGCTTCCTCGTGCATGAATACACAACCAAACGGGTGTAAAGTGTGTCTCTTGATATAGCTATACTGGAGACATGATTGCGTACATGTGTTTGTAGTCTGCTGTTTAATTTACCTCTGCTGATGTGGATATTTATTTTCAGAATTATCTCACGGTGTATGCTCACTTGCAGTAACGCCTGCTTAACACATCAAAGGGAAGTATTTGTTTGCAATCTCATGGCTCCATTTCCATTATACAATATAGCCTAAAAAAGATAATTGGGCAGATTTGCATTGTTGATAACCCGTTTATTTTCACGTGTGTGTGTGTGGAATTGTGCTCAATTCTACGTTTCACTAAAAAAGATAATTGGGCAGATTTGCATTGTTGATAACCCGTTTATTTTCACGTGTGTGTGTGTGGAATTGTGCTCAATTCTACGTTTCACTAACACTGCTGAAAAGTTTGAACCTGTGGCCAAAGTAATTGTTCGTACACGTGGATAAACATGGCTAAAACGGCACTCACCCTGCATCTCTGTAACAGGTGTGTGAGCTGTAACAGGTGTGTGTGAGATGCACACCGAATGTGCCGCCTCTTCAATGCCCTTTACGTGCCAAGCAGACTCTCTCCCCGCCGCTGCCGCCACTTGGATGACATCCACTGCGCCACAGATTTGTCAAAATGTAAATGAGGATAAAGAGTCTTGAAAAAAAACACACAATGGTATTCAACTCGTCGGGAAAAATGAAGGTGAATCCAGTCTCTGCCCTCCCATGAAACATAGCAAGCCTGTGAAAGGACACATGGACCAAACGAGGAAATATATAATCTAAGTAATGTATATATAAAATAACTACTTTTATTTATAAAGTTAAAAAGTGCAACTGTGCTTGTGTATGTCCACCCATTTTTTGTCAATACACCGCTGGATGAGGTCCTCCCCCAAAATATTGCCAGTTTTAGCGTTATTTACGGTAAAGTCACATAGGTGAAAAAATGAAATTAAAATTAATAAAATTAAAATAATCACAATCACGACGTTTCGGAGGCAACATAAGTCTCCGTCATCAGGTGGGACCGTCACAGCCAGATTTGATGTATCACTTGCTGTATCACTTGATACAGCAAATCTGGCTGTGACAGTGCATACATTATCAGAGTTATGTTTTTTGTTTGCATTCCGACTGCAGGTATTGTGGTCAATGCAAACATGACTCCTTGTAAGAAAAAGGTGTCAGTTTTGTTGCCAGAAAAAAGTGTAAAAAAACAATTATCATATTTTGTTACTGGCAAATGAGGTTCCAATGGTTGTTTTATTTATGTACACGATCTGACAAACCAGTCGAACTTATAATGCGGAACATTCGTGCCCGCTCTCCCCGCTGCCCCCTTGCATGGACACAGCGAGATCCCGGTCGTCGGCAGCAGTGAGCCATTGAGCGCTGTTTGACTTCCACCCGCCGTCATTGGGTGGAGGGCAATATCGTAAGCTTAGTCTACCTCGGGACTCGTGTGACCTGGCAAATGAAATTGGGCCGGAGGTGTGAACTGCGGCACGATGGACCGGAATTACTTTAAACAGCTCAAACATGCCTTTTGGTCTCATCGCAGTTATCTCCACCCACACATGTCATCATGGGGAAAATGTGCAGCAATTCTGTCCTGTGAAACCAAATGACGCATTGGGAGGGTGATCTCAAAAAATAATTATCTCTCATATGCACTATTGAGCTTTGCTGTGTTCATTACACAAATTTAATGCGATAACTCTTTGGCACACACACATATATAGTGCACGTGTGTATGGACAGTACATGGGGACAATTTGGATGACCCCCACTGCACTACCAAGGCCACATTACCTGAGCTTGATTCCCACCCACAGCCGACATCAGCAGCAAGTTATATCTGAACCAGTCCTCCCATAGGTAGGCTCAGCCTGAAAAGAAGCCCCTACTTCAACAATGGTGGAGAGACAAAGGCGGCCAGGCATGGTGCATGCTGGTCACACATTTCTTCGTGCACCCGATTCAGCCTGAACAGGCGTTCGCTAACAGCTCTTACTCCGACAGTCTGCAGACTTTGTGGGGAATCTTTGTCCTGTGTTACAAGGGTGGTCAATATGGAGGTCCTTTGGACGGACACACGTGTACCTTGTTCCGCTTGTCTTGATCAGGAACGCAACATGAATAATGCATCAATTTGATGATGATATCACATTCACAAAGTTTGTACATTGGCTTTACTTGGGATTAAGCTCCGAGTGGTTTTCAAAACTATGCAGCGCGTGCGCGCGTGCAGCGGTGAGCACGCTGCGCTATGAACCCGGCCACCCGAGTTCGATTCCCGCACACGGCGAACACCGGTGACGATGATCTGAACCGGTCCTGGGAATTCCGCAGGTCGACTCGGCCTCAAATAAGTACCTGGTGCTATGAGTAGACATCGCCCTTGAGGAGACAAAGTGACAGAGAATTGCCTGGGCACGCCAAGGGCATTGAAGAGGCAGTACATTCGGTGTGCATCTCACACACACACACCTGTTACATTTACACACCTGTTACATGCACACCTATTACATCTCACACCTGTTACATGCACACACCTGTTACATTCACACCTGTTACAGCTCACACACCTGTTGCAGAGATGCAGGGCGAGTGCCGTTTTAGCCATGTTTGTCCACGTGTACGTAAAATTACATTGGCCACAAATTCACAATTTTCAGCTACTCGCTCACTACACTTGCCCCAATAGTCTGTTAAGGCTATCACGGGGGGGGGGATCTTTGTCTTTGTCGCGTGCGTGTGCAAAGTAGAGAGTCGGACACCCCAGTGCCACACACCCTCGTAACCCGCGCACGGGGCAGTGTGGGGGGGGGGGTCACCGCGCTAACAGCTGTCCACATTGGGGGACGTACAGAGGACGGCGACTGTAAATAGCCCCGCTAGAGGACCACACGCGCGCATACAGCAGCTGGGTGGCTGCTGCCGCTGCTGCCGCTGCTGCTACCGCCGCTCACAGCGTGAAGAGAAGCGAATCGCGCCGGGAGGGGCGAGGAGGTGGGGAGCACACGCGAGTTGTCAGGAGACGTGACGGCACGGGGACATCGAGCGGAGGGGAGGGCAGAGGGAGATGCAGTTTCACTCGCGATCGCATCCAAACAAAAGTTTGATTTTCTAAACTAAAGTTTGATTTTCACCAGGTAAGGCCCGCTGAGCGATGTAGCTTCTTTTTTCAGAAGCGACCTGGTCATCACAAATGATAAGCTCAGCGAAGCGGCTTATCGACGTATGGCAATTGGCAGCAGACAAATCGTCTGAACGCGTGGTGATGTTGATTCTAAATGTGGAGGGGAAAAGCGGAGGGCCCAGAGAAAAATCCACGGGGAAGAGAGAGAGAGAGAGACACACGCAAACTCCACATATGCAGGCGTCAGAGTCAGGATCGAAACCACGACCTCCTGTACACCCGGCGAGGCAGTTAACA
This sequence comes from Lampetra planeri, assembly GCF_965212315.1. Taxonomy (NCBI): domain Eukaryota; kingdom Metazoa; phylum Chordata; class Hyperoartia; order Petromyzontiformes; family Petromyzontidae; genus Lampetra; species Lampetra planeri. The sequence continues at coordinate 12,135,516 of NC_136118.1, read as the reverse complement.
TCTCGCCACGGTGGCGCCCGAGCGTTCGTTAGCTATGCACAAGGTGAGGCCCATCTCAGGTGCAGCAGCTCGTCATGATCGTCAACATGCGGGCGGCAGTGTTGCTATTCACGCAGCGGGTGGTGGTTACGAGGCCACGTCTTGCAGATAGCAGATGCGGTTTCTTGACCCGCAAATTGATTTTTTTTTTATCTGCGGTCAGCGTGCAGTGGTGAATGTGGTGATCGAGAGTAGAACGACTCCACGCCGTGATTCATTTTGACGGAGGAGACATCGTCTCGTCGGGGAGCATGAACCACCACGTGGACTCCGGTCATCCTCACAGCAGTGGCTTTTTGGCTGGCCATCGAACAAAGACGGTCACTGTTGTTGCCCACTTTCATGTGCGGCCGACTGGAATGCTCTTCCTTACGATATTAGGAAACCGCTGGAGCTATCTAGAACTGATTTGTGTTCAGTTTTTTTGTCCTTCCCCGCACACCTCCGATTAGCACTGTTTGCTATTTACGGTTGCGAAAGAAGTAAAAAATACACGCATCATCGTCATCATCATCATCACCATCATTGTCATCATCATCATCACCACAGCGAGGCACTTATCTGCTCCACAATCATCTGGCCCAGCCGCCCCGATGTCAAATTATAGCTGTTGCTCTACACCAACGTCAGCCGTGCGAACAAGAAAATATTACTGTTGTTTCAGTAGAACACCCAACATTTTGTATGAGCCTACAGTGAAGTAGAAACGATGATTTTAAAGTAGTCCTTTTTTCTCGTACCCAATAATGTTTGGCATTACATTTCGGGAGCAAACTTCTAAGAGAGATAATGTATCCGAATGAGCTTTCTTATGAATAGCACCGCGGGTAATATATGGTGGTGGTATATAATTTGATGGAAGGATGGCTCCGTGAATTGATTTTTTTATGGGAAAAGAGGTCCAGAATTTAAATTCCCGCATGCGACCAGAACAGCCCCTTCTAAAACAGATGTTATATCTCATTGGGGTTGTCACTCGGATATTAATAAAATGAGAGAGAGAAAAAAGCGAGGCCCCTCTATTATAGCACACATTAATCAAATATGCATCCATCCCTTAATATTAAAGCTGTCCAGGAACAGCGTTATTGCATGGCCCCCCCATTCTCAACATCTGAACCCACATCAGACGCATACGAGGCACATGCAACGAGCGAACAGGAGGTGTCTGACGAGCGGGCTGAGCGTGCCAGTTCTGAGCCCCTCCTTGCTCAATCACAATGTTTACGGTGGCCCACGGGGCGCCAATAGAAACACCTGTGTGCTGATTACGGCCTTCTACCCCCCCCACCCTCTCTTTACTTTCTCACCGCCCAGCACCGCGAGCCTTATTGAGACAAAGCAGAACAACGAAGCCACCTTTTGGTGACGCGCTATAGCGGTGACCCCCAAAATTAACCAGTGACCCCCCCCGCATCCTTACCCCTAACCACGTGCTCCGCACCGCCCCTCCTCCCCTCACCCCGTTCCATAAATTCCTGCTCAAGCAACTGTTCCACTATTTCACTGTTCCGCTGTTCCACGACGTTGAGGCCGTGGGAGTAACGGGGTGAGCGCGCTTGCAGGATGGGCTTGCGGGTTCAGAGGCTATGCGCGGGGGGCCCCAATTTGAAGAGGCGTGTGCATGTGCGGAGATGCTGGGGGGGGGGGATTAGGGATGATAGACGAGGAGGAGGAAGGAGGAGGAGGGGGAGAGAGGGAGAGGAAATAAAAACGGTGGAGCCCGGTTGCGCTGAGACCATTACAGCGCACAGCGCTGTCACTCACACACGTGGCATTTGGCCGCACGGATCAATCTTAATACGCGAACCACAATCCTGTTTTCCTGCGTTGCCTTTAAGTGCAGTAAGCATTACTTAAATCGGGGATTCGGAGATAAGCACTGTCGTCTGGACACATCTTGCACTGAAAACTATGAATTGTTAATGGGCCATTGATAGTGTAATCCCAAGAGCATTTCATTACGATTTTAAATGTATTACTCTAACTACCATATAGATTGTCACTCTCATCATACATTCCATTACATTAAACCCGCTCTGCTTTACAGTTTGATGCAGCCACGCAAGGCGGATGAGCGCACATCCCCTCCCCCGCCCCCCTTAATGTTGCATTTCTCACGAACGCTTCATTCTCCGTGTCGGAGCGTACACTCTCTAGAGTTGCACATTTCAACGGATACAGTACCGCTGCTTCCATCTGCCATCGGCCCCTGAACGAGAGTGTAGAGTTACCATGCCATTCTACCATCGCCAATTAGATTACACGGGTCTCAGAGAGCCTCCGTTGCCTCTAATGGTGCAACGCATAATTTTGTTAGGCGACACTTTTCTAACCTTTTAGGCACCTCCACGTCTAATGCGGTCTATCACTCTTCCCTTACCGCACCCCCGTCATCTGGATCCTTCTCCAATTTGCAGCCTAACGCTTTCCTTCCTTGCTGTGCTTTTTTGCCTCCTCCAGGTCAAGGCTGGCAGACTTCATCATCAACTGCAGTCCCTCCAAAAAGTCCATCAGCGGATGCTACAACGAGAATTACGCCGCCTGTCTGCTCTCCTACACAGGGCTCATTGGTCAGGTCACATTCTTCGCTGCACAGCATTATTGTTCAGCGCAAACAAACCAAACGTACCCATCGCGAACGCTCCATGAGATCCGGCAAAGTGGTGCCGTGGCAAATTGTGTTGCCTCGCCATCAAAAGATTGTGAGGTCAAGTCCTGGTCAAGCCCCTTCGTCTCCATGGTGGTAGATAAAATGGCTCCTACTTTGTGGGGGAGGCAGTGGGGGGGGGGGGGGGGAGTCAACAACGATTGTCCTATGGAAAAAAAATTGTCCCCACCATAGCAATGTGGAATGTATACTACGAGCCCAGGGTGGAGATGAGTGCTCACCCCTCACCATGCTCAATCGTGAGGGAAACCGCCGGCTGTATTAATGTGCCACTATTTTACAAAACCCACCGCATCAAGTATGCAGTTTGAGGAATACAAATCGACCGTGGAACGAGGTGTTTTCATCGCAAGTAAAGCCTCGCAAAGTAGGCCTAATTGGTGGGGGTGGGGGAGAGCATGCCCAGTACACGCCTCTGTGTAGGAAACTTGATGGCAACGTGGGTTCACTTGCCAGCTTTTGTCAAACATATTCCAGTTTTTTTTTCCAACAGTTAAAAACTAAAATTCGACGTTCTTCAATTAACGTGTGTGTGTTTTTTTTATCGTAAAAATCCAAATCCCAAACGAGAACCAATCCATGGCCACCTTCTGTCGCAACGTAAGTAGCCAACCGTGTTAATCGGAGGTGCAGGGGATAGACAACACGGCTCAACACAAACATAAAACAAGCCAAGTTGGCATCTGTGTATTCAGCGTTGCCACCTAGTGTCCTGCTGCCTAGGCTACAGTCTCTCCACTGAGAAAAGCTTTTGTTTTAACAAGCCACGGACACACGTTTTTGTTAATTAATTAAACATTCCTTGTGTTATTGAAATTACAAAATTGCTACGTGATCACACGTTGTCACTCGGTAATGTAAATCTTGATTCCAATCACTCCCGATGGTCATTGGATTCTGCTGCTGAGAAACGATGAATGGGACAGCGCGGATCAGATGCGACCACCTATTCGATCACCTGTTCCACCACCGCCAATTCGATCACCTATTCCTATTCTGGTAGCGATGAAATTGGATGCGACCCAATCCCATCGCACACTCAAAGCGTGCACGCCTCCAAACTGCAAACAGCATTCGGTTTTTTCATGTTCGCAAGCCATTGACCCCGGAAGCATGGCCCAATGTTCCCACAACTTCAGAATAAGCAATTAGTGCATTAAGTGCCTCTCAAGGCAGCTGTGAAAGCCTACTCCAGGAATACTTATCGTGCGACTACTAAGCATGCCGATCGTTGATTTCATACGTAGGTTCTCCAACAATGACGAACCCCAGAAATCCTCGGTTCATCGGAGTTATTATTTAGAGGCGCTATACGTACAGCAAAAACATTTAGGGTCTCTGCAATTTTTTGCCAAATTTCGGACCTTTAATAAATAGGGCCTGATTGACATATAGTTTGTTTGTGGCAATTGTCCACGTGTACCTTAAATATAGTTTGTAAAAAAAAAAATGTAGTTCAATTGCAAACTGTTTTTTCTACTTTCAAATTAACCTAGTCGGGACAACAATAATGAAATGTTATAATTATATTTGAAAGTACAGAAGTATTGCACGTTCACGTAAACTACTGACCATTTTGACACGTGGTCTAATTTTCCCGCAATTTTCTTGAATGCCTAAGTTTAATGCTTCGCATTTAAAATAACAGTCTTAGTATTTTTCTTTCAAATGATATTTGCGCTTGAGACTCCACGAGATGAAATACTCACGAAAAAAAACTGTAATAAAAAAAAACTCCACCGTCCACTCAATTGGTTTCATCGACTGAGCAATTACGCCAAGTTACTTTATGAAATCCTTAAGAATTATTATTCAGCTTAATGGAAATGATTCAGCGAGCGCTTATTTAAGTAATTATACAGGAAAATACTTTCAATTGACTCATCATACTTTCTTTAAAATAAGCTTAACTTTGTTTAGAGTAATTCATGCTTCTGCAGATTAAAATGTAGTTCTCTCATGAGAAAAAAAGGACAGACTGCAGGCATTTGTGAAGAGCTGTTACGGATAAATTCCAGGACAAGCACATTCCTGCAAATACCCGAGATGGTGCATAAATTATGTACACGATGTGTATAACATACAGTGGGGAGCGGTAGTACAATGGTTAGCGCGCTGCGCTGTGAACCCAGAAAACCGGGTTTGATTCCTGCTCACAGTCAACACCAGTGACGATTATCGAAACCGGTCCTGGGCCTCCCCTAAGTCATATCAGCCTCAAATGAGTACCTGGTGCGGTGTGTAAACATTGGTGACAAAGTTGGCCGGGCGTGGTGCCAGTCTTCATCGGTGCTCGCGAACAACACTTGCTCCTACAGTCTGTTAAGGCTATCGGGGGAATTTTTGTCTTGTGCGACATTATATTAAACGCCTGTTTGAGGTATGCTGTGGGTAGAGTGCCCAACTCACAATCTGAAAGGTTGCAATGTGAAACCCTGGTCAAGGGGTCCCACTCAGCACATCATCCATGCGGGGTGACTAAAGTGAGTAGAACATTGCGGAAGGTCAACCCGTAGCTGTAATTTGAGACTGCCACGGGTCCACGAATGCAGATTAGCACCACCCGCTGGGCTCGCGTGAGCAATGAATGTGTTTTTATTTTACTTGACACGCACAGAAGGATACTCCAGTGGTTATAATTGGTACGGTTTGAAGGCCAATCAAGCAACATCAATGTGCTATTAGGCAGGCCCATTGCCCAAAACGTCGCCTATTTTTTATATATTATTTTTAAGATCACGGTGTTATTGACGAATGTGTTTTAGATTTTTTTTTTTTTAATCAAGAAGTATGTGTTAATTGTACAGCGAATTTGAATCCGAAGGGAAAGCTAGCTCATAATCTATAGTGAGGAAATCGGTTAACAACAAATCTTCGCCGTCTGATAATTGATTATCGTAGTGGGGTTCTGCGCCCGTGTTTTGACGAGTGGTGGCCAATACCGCAGCCAAACATTGGGGAGGCAATTATCGGCAATTACTGACGTTTCCACATTTTCCCTAGAAGTTTCCCTATCGCTCAGCGTCCTTTTTTTTGTTGTTGCCAGAACAGGAGACATTGCCCTCCGCTAAACGGCTCAAGGCGCCCGCTCAAGTACTTAATGGTGGTGATGTTGGAACGGCCACTCCGCCTGAAGGGGCGAGCGAGCGTGTGGGAAATACAGTGGGGGGAGGCTGGGGGTGGGGGGAGTGGTGGGGGGGTGGAGGTGGAGGGGGTTGAGATTGGGGGGAGTTGGGAGGGAGTGGTGGAGGGGTGTGGAGAGTAGGGGGTAGGGAGTGGGGTGGGGGGAAGTTGGAGGGGGGTGTTGGGGGGAGTGGGGAGTTGGGGGGGTGGGGAGTTGGGGGGGGAATTGGGGGGGGAGTTGGGGGAGGAGTTTGGGGGGAGTTGGGGGGGTGGGGAGTTGAGGGGGTGGAGAGTTAGGGGGGGGAGTGGGGAGTTGGGGGGGGGTGGGGAGTTGAGGGGGTGGGGAGTTGGGGGGGTGGGGAGTTGGGGGGTTACAGCGGTGAGCGCTGCGCTGCTGCGCTACGAACCAGAGACGAGTTCGTTTCCCGCTCACGGCCACCAACACCGTTGACGATTATATTATCGGAACCGGACCTGAGCCTCCCCTAGGTCGACTCAGCCTCAAATGAGTACCTGGTGTGGTGTGATTAGGGGTAGGTGTGCAGTGGTCTTGTCTTTCTGTAGCCCCGATCGGTGAGTGCTGGGTGAGGAGTACGGGGAGAGCCACTTTCTCTTGAGCAGCTCTCAGTCACGGCTCAGCTCTCGAAGCGAGGTTCACATCGACCTCAGAGGCCCCTTGACTCGGACGGGGGGGGGGCTCCTTCCCCAAATCCAAACAATTAAAACAGTCTTCAGTCCTCTTCTTGGTCGCCGTTTTCCCCCGACCCCCGACACCGATCTCCACACTTTGCTGGCTTGCCACACGGCGCTGCAGCAAAGTCAAACAACGGCCACGACACTTTGGTGGCGAGCGACGATTTTGGGGCAGTCATGTTGCTGTTTGTCCATTTGCTTGCTTGGGTTGTCGCCACACACACAAACACAAAAATTCGCTCGCATGACAACCATTTTTGCCCTTCTTCCCTTTCGGTTTGCCCGAGGGCTTCAACGTAAAAAGTTTAGATGTTTACTCGACAGACCGGCTCTCCACATGAGGACGGCTGCTTGCGTTGTGGCCGAAACGTCGTGAGAATTATTTTATTATGTTTTATTTGTATTATTTTATTATTTCCCTTCTACGTGACTTTACCGAAAGAACCAAGAAGATGAATCCCTGCAGTCACGAAAGAAGCTTTAAATCGAAAAATGTTCCACAGCGTTACGATGTTAACTTTAATCACCGTGTGACAGGAGGGAGCTCGTGCATGCTCGTGGTATTCACGCACGCGTGCATATCTCTGCCCGTGATTTGAGCAGGTTACTCATCATACAGCAGCTGCCAATAGCACTACTGTACATGATTGATGCATTTTGAACGAGTCTTACCCTCAAAAGTGATGAAGGTAGTCGTTCAATTTGAACAAAATACAGTTCTGCCGAGTCGACATTTACAGCCATTCTCTTGGCTCCTGGACAGAGAATGAAGAAACATGGCAGTCAGTAAACATGGTGCCAAGGTTTACAAAGAGTAGGATATCTTCCTCGGGTGTGGGAAAGGCAGCGGGGCCACATTGCGCCGACTGGAGGTTTGAGACATCGTGGCCTGGCCGCTGTGATGGGGGCCGCAGGGAGGCTCACATCAACCACGGCCTGGGTGCGATTCCTGACTCTGGCGTTTATTCCCGTGCGGAGTTTGTGTTATTCTCTCTCTCTCTGTCTCCCTGTCCTGCCATCGCTAAACAAGACGTGCAACATTGATTTGAAGCTTTCTACCTACGTGACGTTGCCGAAAGAACCAAAGACGTACAACCTAACCGGCAGCGGCCAAACTTCCCATTTGCCGAAACAATTTCCTGAAAATGACTCATTTGGGATCACACGCACAGCAGCAACATCGCCCCCTACTGTGATATCCGAGCAGGACCCTCAAGAAAAAGAGTCTCGAGACTCGAGTAAATCAGAGTAAATTTTAAAAAAACACGCACACAAACATTTTCCTGTAAAAATTATCTATTAAAAAAGCGCAACACATTTAGCAATCGAAATTCTAGCGGAGCAGCAGTAGCGTGCACTTAACCAATGCCTTTGTTCATTGTTGAGTTCCACGGTGAAAAAAAAAATCAAACATCAGCGCCGTCGTAATCCGCTTGAGGAAAAGTCGCAATATAAGCAACGTGCTGGCTAATTTACGCGCTTGTAAAGATGAAGGGAAAAAAATGTCCCCGCTGACGTGGGCTTTTTATTTTTATCACAACGTGCATTTCTGTTTGGAGCACGTTGGGAAATATTGCTTGTAATTACCGAGTTAGTAAACGTTCTCTTCCTGCTTCCTCAATGATTGTTTTGGTGCGGCGAGAAAACCACTCTTGCTTAAATAGTTTATCCGACGATAAAGTGGAATCTTAAACATCTGCACTTTCATCAGCGGGACGTAATGGTTTACACCCATCTTTATTAAAGCAGTTATTTATTGCTTACTGTCGACTCATCCTCGGTTGTGAGGATGATAATAGCATTTCATGATGTAGAGGACATTGTGCTTGCTCATATTATTACAGATGATAAGTAGTCATATTTCACGGTAATTTGTGACGGTGGAAGAGCGGTGGAGTGGTTCGCGCACTGCAATGTGAACCCCGGTGAACTGCGTGGTTCCAGGTCACGATTATAACATCAGTGGCCTGGGACCCATCCTTCACCTGTCCACACGAACCACAATAGTGAAGTATGGTCAAACAACCTCCAAGGCCGACACTGGGAGGGAAGGCTTCTTCCAGCAGTGGATTGACAAATGCTTCTCGTTGATTGTTTATTATTTAATAGATGGTTAATTGATAGTGGATGACCGAGGTGGTTATGATTAATAATGTTTATTTTGTTAATTTGTTAGTAAACACAGTGAATACAGGTTTACGGTCATGGTGAAGAGAACGCAAACATGATGATGAAATAAAAAAAATGTAATTAATTGACACATTAATAAAACGGTCAACGATGAACTTGGCTTTGCATGACGGCAACCACGATTCCTGAACGGCAATGTCACCCGCGCTTCTCATCAAAGTCATCATCGTCGTTGTCGCGGCGACGGTGAACGGCAGGGGTGCAACGCTCCATCGCTTCATCAATTCACAGCGATTCTTCAGAATCAGAATATTTATTGCGACTGGTGAATCCGATGAGCTGTAAAGCTCTTTATCATAGATGTCCAGTAGGGGCAACTCAGAATGTTACAACGACAACCAATAAAAAAAAACACGATTCTTAAGATAATTGGTTTTTTACCCTTCTATCTGGCAACAAAACTGACACCTTTTTACAAGGAGTCATGTTTGCATAGACCACAATACCTGCAGCCATAATGCAAACTAAAAACATAACTCTGATAATATATGCACTGTCCTTGAAGTTGATTGGTCCACACCCGAGACAGCTTTCCAATCAACTTCAAGGACAGTGCATATATTATCAGAGTTATGTTTTTTGTTTGCATTATGGCTGCAGGTATTGTGGTCTATGCAAACATGACTCCTTGTAAAAAGGTGTCAGTTTTGTTGCCAGATAGAAGGGTCAAAAAACAATTATCATAATTTTTTACTGGCAAATGAGGTTCCAATGGTGTAAACGATTCTTAAGCTCACGACACCCACAACAACCCTGCATTGTGCCAAAAGCATTGCGTCGGTAGGGTGGGAGTGGAGGTGTGGGGGGGGGGCAGAGCCGGCCCTAGACCTTTGGGGGCCCTAAGCAAAATTTGGTTGGAGGCCGTTTGACCGTTTAAAGTAAGGCCTACTAGCTAGCAGTGACTCTAGGGGGCCCTCTGCTGGCCACGGGGCCCTTTGCAATTGCAAGGGTCGCTTAGTGGCTTGGCCGGCTCTGTGGGGGGGTAGTACCCTTGGGCCCCCCTGCATGCTGACTTGCCGCACATGTCGTGTCTCGCGACGCAGGCACCGTGATGACGCCCAACTACGTGGACACGCAGAGCGCCGCCGCCGTGTCCCCGTGGTGCTCGTGCGGCAGCAGCGGCAACGACCGCGAGGAGTGCGACAGGCTGCTCAAGCTCTTCACCGACAACCCCTGCCTGAGTAAGCACCGCACGCACATCATCATCATCACCACCACCATCATCACCATCACGCACCGTACACTGAACCACTGTGGCCTGCGCTCCGTCAACTGGGCAGGAACAGCAAAACGTTGCCGACTGCCTCCTGAACGAGCATGGCTGGCAGACCTCGACATTCGCTGGCAGACCTCGACATTCGCATTTAGCTACTGAACGTAGTGCCGCGCGTAAGAATAGAATCGCCACCATCATCAATCATCATCATCTGTCATGATCACTCCACTGCTGGATGGAGGCCTCCTCCCCCACCCCCCCCAAGCCACCATCGCCACCTGTCACAATCCCGCAAGGCAACCACCCATCCAGCACCTGCTGAACCAATCTCATCGCACAATCTCGGACAGGTCCCACGTCTTGACCGCCACTCTGTTAAACGTACCCTTTCGATATTGTCCATCATCACTTCTGTCCGGCCCAATCCCACATTACTTTTCCGAACAGATCGGATGACGGCGCGTGTCATTAACCTTGCGCACGTTTGCCGATTCCACAAATTAGCTGTTGAAACTTACACGTAGGCTTCCACCACCAATACGATTCGTAATTAGTTGATTTTGGGTCAGATCATCGTGTAGGTGTACTGTTAATTCTTAACCATAGCCCTCCATCACCCAGCGACAAAGTCAATAAAATCAAGTTGTCACGTCGTGGGCAAACGTGCCGATCGATTTGGGTCTTTTTTCTGTGAACACCTGACGATGCTGGTTGTAATCTCCAGCGAAACGTCGCGTAAAATTGTCAACATTGTCGCTTGCTTTTCAATGTTCTGGTTTTGATTAAAAAACCAAAAAAAGCAATTGGCACATTTGCCTACGACGTGATAATTTAATGTATTGGCTATGTCGGATGATGGAGTGTTCTATTAAACACATTTACATAATACCTTGCAGTTTTAAATAGATTTGATTTAGAATTATAAACTCTTCAAACATTATAGGGTTTGCTTTGCTTTGTGAAGGTTTCGTCTGCTACTCATTACACTTGAAAAAAAAACATTCAAATATCCACGTTCATCAATATTTTCACAGCAACAAACTACAAATCTAAATATCATGACTGCCCTTTTTCTTGTTGCAAGGCAACATCCGTGAGAATGATCGAGAGGTGTTTTCATCCAGGAATGAAAACAAATTCACGTTTGAAATAAAATACTCTGTGTTACTTGCATTCACGTGCACTGATCATATTTATGGACTTATAAATATGATCAACAATAAGTTCGAACACTGATATGACGTGAACTGCGCATAGTTCTGTCACAACAACAAAAAAGGTTAATTATTCTCTGTAGTGGAGTGGTGGTAGGCTGCAATCCTCAAGTCTTCCGCTTATGGAATTTGCAACAACACATAAAGAGGTTCTTAAGGAGGCAGTCACATATTGTAAGTACACAGGATTCAATTCGGCACGTCTACATAAACATCTCCGCAAAAAATGTTTCACACAAAATAAACCTCTTCCATTCCCCTGCAGGAAATAACTGCCCCTCTGTCTGCCAACATTCTTAGAGACTTGCCCAGTGCAAGCTGTACATCCATCTTGCTCACAAATGAACCCGGGGAGTTCATCACGCCGCAACTCACGTCTGCTATTGTGAAACCCCGAAATGAAATTTCCATCCCGTCGGTAGAAATCCCGCGATTATCCCCGTTATCCATTTGCAGCGTGCGCTGCATGCATGCCACGTAACATTGGTGCGGTTCAATTAATATCAACTCCCTCCGCTCCTTCCGTTCCGCCTTTCATTCACCTCGCTACAAATCGACGGCTATCCGCAGGTGCAGAAACGCGGGCGTGGGGGAAGGGGGCAGCCGGGAACATCACGTGGTTGACCTCAGGGTCAACACGCGTGTCACCCGGGTCATGTGTTGTGGAACCCAAAGAGCCCACGTTTATATTTACTCTGCAGGGCGATGACCTGGCAGCACAAATGGTGTTCTCTCGTTTCCGCGTAGCTGCAAATGACGCTGCCCCGACATCCGCACTTGAGTCCATCTTCACGGAATATGCGCGTGCAAAATGCGTCTCTTTGCGAGTCACTAAAAACTGTCCAAAGGTGTACCCCCCTCCACGTGAACAATGCACCCATTATAATTGCACTCATCACATTCTGCACCATTGTTAATGCAAATAGGTTATTATCGCGATTTAGAAAAAACAAAAACCTCCTGAGTCTCCCATTAAAGGAAAACATTCGCAGGGTTATAAACCCCATGCCAGGCTGAAAAGTACACCTACGGACAAAGTTAACAGAAGACAATTCTTGCTGTCTTGATAAAACAGTCGGTGTTTTCATACTAATACGAAATGGGTTTAGTCTCGGCGGTGTTTTTTTTCTGCTGGAGAGAGCAAGTCAGCGATTGCACAGTTTCTGAAGGCAAAGTTTTTTTCCTCGTGATAAGAGGTGCTCTATTTCATTGGGATCTCACCTGGCTCCAATTCAATAAATTAGTTCATTCGATTTGTTTAAAATCACTACAATTATCTTAAATCACATTTGAAAGAGAAGTCATTTTACACATTCATAGACGCATAACAGTGTCCAAGAACTTGATTATTCCTCGTCTGTCATGTGTAAAATTCCATAAGCAATTTTCATCAGAATTTACAAGAATACAAATTTCAAGGAAAATGTATTTTAGAATCGAAATGAAATTGAAAATTGGATGCCCTCAGAAGAACATCAAATGACATTCTAATGCGTGATTTACATTACCGAATCATTAACGATCACCTATGTTTATTTCCTCAGTGGTATTTTGCATTTTTCTATTCAGTTTACTTGAGCCTTTCTCCAAAGAACATAGCCTGGGGCTATAGTAAAAATACAATCAGCCAGTGAAGTGTGATAGTACATCACAAGACGTGGCCCAAGAAATACGAATACAAAGAGAGTACATAGACGTTTCGAGAAAGTTTTGAAACCTCTTTTTGTCTGTTTATTTTTCTTGCACAACTCTACATGAGCGTTTGTGGAGCAAAAAAATGCGCATTTCGCGGCACGCTGCTAAAATAAGCGTGCATTGGAGTTCACGGCACGAGTCGATTCTTTCTTTATGTTGGTCGACGGCTCCGCTTTGTATTGTTTCCTCATTTTACTGTCGCAGCCAATTATGTTTCGTTGCTTGAACAATGTTTTCTCCGTTAGCCTAAGCGATGTAACGTGCGCACACGATCCACGTAGATTGTTCACAATCGTTTTTTTTGCAGTGCGTTGCTCGATTATGCACGAACATTGATTCTGTGTAGATAAATCGACATGTCCGTTACTTTCCTGCCATTCTATTTGCTATTTTTTACCAGGTGTATAGGGCCCCACTGAGCTATGTGGCTCCTATTCAGAAGCCACCTGGACACAAAGATCGCTCAACAAAGTGGCTAATCACGTGGAAATGCATAGCAGACAAATTCCAGTACTGTACTCCGAACGTACGTTGATTCTAAATGTGGAGGGGAAAACCCCGGAGGGACCCAGAAAAAAAATCCACACGACCACCGTGGGAAGCACGCGCAAACTCCAAACATGCAGCAGGCGTCAGGTCGAGATCAAAACCACGACCTCCTCTACACCCGGCGAGGTAGTTAACATCTCGCCACGGTGGCGCCCGAGCGTTCGTAAGCTATGCACAAGGTGAGGCCCGTCTCAGGTGCAGCAGCTCGTCATGATCGTCAACATGCGGGCGGCAGTGTTGCTATTCACGCAGCAGGTCGTGGTTACGAGGCCACGTCTTGCAGATGGCAGATGCGGTTACGAGACGCGCGAATGTAAAAAAAAAAATACGTGAAATCCACGGGGAGAGCATGCAAACTCCCCATGAACAACAGGCGTCAGGGTCGGGGATCGAACCCGCGCGACCTCCTGCATAGCAGGCGATGCGGTAAACATCTCGCCGTTTCACCTCCGTGCCCTGACCTCCCGCCCCGCAGGGAACGCCATGCAGGCGTTCAGCAACGGCAGCGAGGTGTGGGCCCAGCGCGGGATGGCAGCCGCCACGGTCTCTGTGCTCTCCCCGCCCGAGCTGCCGCGAGGTCGCGACCCGCCGCAGGTGCAGGGCAAGTCCTACGTGGCCGCCGTCGACAGCGACGAAAGCGCAGACGACGCCGACAGCATCTTTGCGACCGTCGGGAACTCCATGGTGCGTGGCGGAGAGGTGTGTAGACCACCATCTTCTTCCTCCCCCCCGCCCCCCATCGCTAACGTTTAGAAGCTCCGGCGTCTTCCCTTCTTCCTCCGTTCGTCAAGCTCCTTCGCGGAGTGTCGCTGAACCTGAACATTGAGCAGCAGTCCCTCACTGTTGGCCATCGTCATCGTCGTAACCGTACGGATGTTTCCATTTAATGCGTCTCCATACCAGTCAACCCCTTATCAGTGCCCCTACCTTATTACAGACCAATTCAGACCTTATTGGTCACCCCGTGCCCTTTTAAATCCCAACGTTCATCCTACGAAGTCCCATCACAAGGGAGACACACAAACAAATAGACAAAAACATTTTGTTTTGCCCGCATTGAAACGGCCGTACGCCGTATGGACCTGACAACTAACTCCCCCTGTTCAAGAATGCGCGCTTAACCGTGTGGGTTGGCAGCGATGCGTCTCCATTCGAGTGCTACCTCCTCGTCCGCTCAGCCCGTCCGTCTATTCCCCCGGTCGTCCATTGCCTCCGTCTCCTTTCGCGAGTGTTGCCCATTGATTCCTGCTTCCCGGTGTCACTCTTCTGAAGCGATCTGCGTCCCCTCCGTCGTTTCGCTTGTTCTTCGTTCCATACTCAAGTATCTTTTCAACTGAGGAGCTGTAATAAGTAGGCTCGCCACCAAGTTGCATGGAATGCGTTTGTTTGCTTTAGCTCCTTAATTTATGCGATAGGGGTATAGCAATGTACCGGATAAATACTAATCTCCATCCTTAAGGCTTATGCTATATGCATCAAGCAACTTTTTTTTATCGATGTTGTTTTATATTTATGCAGTTTCATCAAAATGCATTGCTAATTTAACACGTGGGCTTTTGCAACAATTATTATTCATTTATTGAGTTTTCTGGCTCAGATCACATAAATGCAAGCGTGTCGTAAAACCCATGTCCACCCGGCACAGCCAATGAATAAGGTCTGTCACGTAAACAGATGCAAATGTTGCGAGTTTGCTTTCAAACACAGCGGTATGCTGAAGTGGTAAATACATTGGCACGTTCTGTTCACGTGACAATAACTCACTGATTGGCTGTGTCGGGTGGAGGTCGGTGTACGACACATTTACATTTACCTCCAATTAGCACGGTTGGCTACGTATGGTGTGAAAGAAAGTTCAATATACATATAACGTCCCTTTTGGACTCCTGGCAAGAAAACTGTACAATGAGAAACAATATGAGACGAAAACAATATTTATCTTTGAATCTAATTGTGGCCCTGAATCGTGCGAATGAACCGAATCTTTGTGAAGGTGAATTGATTCACCTGCACGGTACAGGATTACATTAAATATAAATACATTTAAAGCCAATGTCTACCACGTGCAAACCAACATGAGACAATGTTCGTCTCCAGTGGAGGACCTGGGCCATGTGGAATTTCCACATTTCCCTGCAAGAGGCTTATTTTATTCAGAGGACAACCACTATCAATTTCCATACAGGAGCGGTGCTAATTTGACCAGCCCCCCCCCCACCTCAGAGGAATTGTAAATGAAGCCAGCCCTGTTCGCAAGAAAGGCCCTTTAAATATATTCTCATGATCCCGGTGAATTTGGACTCAAGGATTCGCCTCAGGTGGCCTCCAGCCTATTATGTCGGGTGTATTATTACAAATTAAAAGTAATTAAGATGAAACGTTTCATCGCTTATATAATTCACAAATTATGGTGCTGTAATTAATGTTTTTTTTCCAGACGTGATCTAGGAATGAGGCTTAATGTAACACAAATCAGTTAATTGGTGGAAATACTTTGTTGTATTACTTAAAAGACAATTTTAATTTGTGCCCGCGAATGGGTGACGATTGAGGAGAGAGAGAAAAGCGTTGCTCGATTTTATCCGCGTGCCAAGCTTATTTCCAATAAACCGTTCGCTTAATCGGATATTAAATCGCCACATCTGTTGTGTGTGCTGCGAGCTGAAAGTCATGATGGCGTGTAACATGCCCTTCCATTGCGCCACCGTTGAAGATATTGGCAGGAATGATTCGGGCCTGCTGTTTTGGGGCCATCAATACACGTGACTCGGGTGCTGTCCGCCAACACCACTGCTTACAAACAAGGCATAAGGAAAGCGATGTTAGAAATAAAGGGGGGAAAGAATTACCGCACATTTAAATGCGCATTTATATCACACGCTCGGTAGCAGTTAGGAGATATTCAAGAGGCTCCTCTGTGTGAAATTGGGAATCACAACACACCGTGTGCCTGTGTCTGCGTGTAATCATCTCTGTTCAAATTCTGTGCTTTGCGGTCATAAAATGTATGCTCAATATTACCACGACCACATGTTTCCACTATCTGACAATACCGTGATCTCACGCAATTTCACAATATGCACCACACGCACCTGGCGCGTGAAGCTTAGCTCTGCACAATGGCAGTGATGATGTATCATTCCCATCATCAACCTTACATGCAACCACCAGCCTTTTCCTTCTTAAAAAAAAAACACAGCTACACAAACAATAACTGGAAACAACTAATAAAGGCACCACGTGGGTATTGTGCGTGAGCCTTAGAGCATTGCTGGTGACACGCACCGCATTAGCATGCTGTGCCAAACATTGCCTTGATGTAAAGGTCTGCATTAGGGGAGGGATACAAATGATTGTTGCATTGAACGTACCTTGAATTGGTGGCTTGTGGATGCTGGGCGGTGATAAGTTAGAACGCCAAGGCACCTGGGGATAGTTTGTCCCGGCACGGAAATCATGGCGAGGGCTGCTGCTAATGCATATGACCCACGGAATGCAGCAAATAACTGCTAACTATTCACGTAAGCACACGTGAGGCCAAACATGCTCAATCAAACAGAAGTAGCTATTTGTCTTAATGCAGGATGTTCCAGCAAGAGGGACCCATCAAGGCTTTCATAGATAAATACAACCATTGAGTAGGTACAATTATAGTAAATCCAATGATTACGAGTATAAAAAAAATTGAGCGGATTTTTTTTCATAGAGTACCCAGTTTTATTTAATTTGACCAACTTTATACGGAGTGAACAAACTATATTGAATAGCATGCGCGCGCGCACACACGACGCATGTATTTATATTTTGCAAGTGTGTGTGCGTGTGTATATGTGCATATCAACAATTCGTCACTGTGAATGGATGATAATGCTGGACCTTGCTTTTCAATCAAAAAATTCTGTTACCCGGCGGGACCTCCCCGGCAAAGAGTCACCCACGGGGTGTGTGAAAAATTGCGCGCCCGTGTTCGCGTGCGAAGAAAGCCACTTCCAAGTGTAATAGAAATCGGCAATGTACGTCATTTTAGTTTACATTTTGAAGCGTGGAAATAGTTCGTGAATTAGCGTACAGCATGTGACACATGGTCCAGCACCTCGAAATAAAGCATTCTTTTCTGAACCGCGTTTTTCATACACCTGAACCTACGACGTATTAAACAGTTGCCCTGTGCTTTATTGTAACAATCATTTTCACTCCTCTTGATCGATGGATATAGGATGCAGCTTAAATTGTTTGCGATGCAAACAATTTAAGCTATTGGGGAGCGGTAGCGCACTCCCTTACGAATCCGGTGATCATTCGATTCCCGCTCAGGGCCAACACCAATGGCGATTATTTGAACGGGTCCTGGGCCTCCCCTAGGTCGACTCAGCCTCAAATGAGTACCTGGTGCGGTGTGTAAACATGGCCACTGGGGAGACAAAGGTGGCCAGGGCGTGGTGCTGCCCACCCAGCCCCTCGTGTGCGTGCCGGCCTTCATAGGCACTTTCGCGACCAGCACTTGCAGTCTGTCAAGGCGATACAGGGGATCTTCGTATTGGATTGTAAATTAGTTTCACCTGGTTGGTCGGTCCTTATCGTGTTACGACTTTTAAATGGAACAAGTCAGTGTCATGCTTCACTGGGGTCAACATATGTTATGCCGGCACGGCACACGACAGGGTGGGTTTGCCAGCACCACGCCCGGCCGCCTTTGTCTCCCCAGTGGCGATGTTCACAGACCGCTCCAGGTACTCATTTGAGGCCGAGTCGACCTAGGGGATTTTCAAACATTCGCCACTGTTATCAGTCGTGGGCGGAAATTGAACTCGGGCCACCCGGTTTCGTTTACCACTTCGCCACGCCGACCTTTGCTTATTTATCCCGAGGCCTCCCTCCCCTCTGCGCCCCACAGCCCTCACGTCCCATCCAGTCGTGTTGTTGGCTGTTTTCGTCGTCGTTACGCTTATACATCCTTGCGCAGGTGGGGGGCAGTGTCACCCGTCGCCCCGTGCAACAGGTGACAACACTCGCGTGTCATTTGATCGGACTAACATTGAACGCAATCTACCGGCGGCCAATATTTCGTGGCCACTTGACGATGCCGCTGCTGCTGCTGCTGCTGCATCTGCCACTCGATGCGGGCCCCAAACGAGCGAGCCGAGTGGCACTCCGCTCCGTTTGAAGCGCCGCTCAAATCGTCCACCTCCTGCAATCGTTGGTAACTCACGTACATCTTCAAGGGGCCATTTGAAGCCGAGCACATTGATGTCCAAAAATTGACGGATGTATCCCTTCGCGGGCCTGATGCACACCGTTGTCGGCCACGATACGTTGCGTCGTCGGTGCGTTTATGTGCAGCATACACGAGCTGTCAATTTGTTGGAATATGCAAGGAGCTTGGAGCTGCGACGATATCTTCCTGCCGAGCTGCCGTGAACGTCGGCGTCTCGTGTTTTGAGTCAGAACGCACGTCTTAGTGTTGCCAGTCGTGGGCTAGACTTTAAGTTTAAAGTAATTCTCAGACAATTTAGAATTATTTTTTTTATAAGTTACAAAAATCTACGCCATCATAATGGATTTTTGTTTTCTATCCCACAGGTATGAGACGTACACATAGACAGAGACGGTGTATACGCAGTCCAATATTACATTTCCCCATCGTCACCTGCATCCTGAGCACCCTTTTCAGATGCCATTTGTTTGACTCAAGCTGATAAAAGGAAGGAAGTGGCTCTTTTCACTGAGTATTCATTTTGATTATATTTGTGTGTGTGTATATATAACAAGGTTAATAGAAGAAATAAAAGTGCCAGTCGTGTGTGCACTTTGCTGTATTTGCTACATACTAACTGGTCGTGCACAGTATATGCAAGCCACAATTCCGCATGTTTGTCAACCCACTGGTAATAAAGGCCTCTACCAATGGCTTTTATTTTGTCTAAAAGGCCTCAGAAAGTTGGAAGGCACATAAAGTAGGCAGCTACTCTCGACAAACAACGCAATTGGGCGTGTGGCATCCCTCTTCAAGTGAATGGAGAGGCAGGCGGCACACATTGCGTTGCCATGGAGACGATGATGGGGAAACAACATGGCTGCCCACGCTGTCCAACAGCCAGCTGCCACCTCTGTCCCCACACCTGTGTGGCAAAGTCAAAATCTTCCACGAAATCTTCTTGCACCTGGTTGTCGAACATTCCAGGCGGTCGCTGCCACGGCTCGTACACTGGACTTGCAATCCGCAGGTCGCCGGTGCGATGTGATCTCCCGGCGTGGCAGGTGGAATCGACGGTGCAGGCTTCTTAAATCCCTCCGGCCTCTGTCCACACGCAGCAGCCTAAATGGGTCCACGGCAGTTTTATCGGCAGGTCGCATGCGGTGCGGTAAAGCGTGGGGTGTTGCTACCTCTTCCTAAATGTCTGACCAGCGTGGAAGAGTAGACCAAATACTCTCCATAGAGCTTACTCTCATCGAGGACCTTCCATTAGCAGTGGCGCAAACAAGTAACTGCAGGGCTGCACCTTTACCTTTTTTTACATTACAATACAAATGTCGACCCACGTGCATTTCCACTCGTTTCTGGCGTGTAAATTGCGCAATCCCTGGTGGACCTCGTGCCTTTTTGCTCCAAGCGTCGTAATTGGACATCTGTAAAAAAAAAGAGGAGCTTCATAGCTCATCGGATTTCTCCAGTATAAATAAATGTTCTGATTCTGATTCCGCAATTCTCTCTCCCCCTTCGGCAGCCTCGAGAGTCGGCAGGCTCCCAGGGGTCGCGCGGCAGCGCCGACCAGAAGCAGCAGTCTCAGTCGGCGCAAGCAACGTCCCCGCAGGGAGGGAGCGCGCCCCAGGGCCCCCACGGCAGCCCCCTTCACCTGCTCCTCCTGCTGCTGCCGCTGCTCACGCTGATCCTCACCTCCTCTCCGCTGCTGCCCTGCGCCTGAGCGACGGAGCCTCCGCGCGGAAGGGGAACGCCGCGCGTGCACGTGCGTGCGGGCGTGCGGGCGAGCCGTCTCGCCAAAAACTCGCTTTCCCCCCCTTCGCGCCGCCACCGCCACGTTCAAAATAATCATGCCAATGTGTTCGCGAGGGAATGCAGGAAGATGGGATGGAGGCGAGTTGCGCGCGAAAGGAACGAGGATTTTCTTTTTTTTTCAAGGAGGAGGAAGATGAAGAGGGAAAGTTAACTCGAGTCAAACTGCTGTTGACATCGAAGCGGTGTTTTTTTGGAAAAGGACAAAAAATGGAAAGGCAAGCGGCAAAAAATGCTCGCCGACTTTCGAAGGCTGGGGGGGGGGGGATGTTTGAAGAAGGTAAAATGAAGAGGAAAAGCATCAAAATCTGACTCGTGTTGGGAATCTCTGCGTTGTCACTTGACCGAAATGGATTTAAGATGTTGGGACTCCTAACAGGACGTGCCAGGCTAAAATCTTCTTTTCTCTAATCCCAAAGTTGTTGGGGGGAAAAAATACGATTAGTTTGAAGGTTGCAAAGTCCACAGTTTGGTATCTCCGGATGCTTCGTTGGTGCACATTGGCGGACACCAAAATCACGTGACAGTCATCCCCCCAACGCATGGACCCAGTGACTTCAAGGAGGTCTTGAGCGATATTCTGGGCCACATGATTAATACAGTTCAATGGTGACTGGATGGGGTGGCCCCTATCACGGTGGTTGCAGCTGTATAACACCCAGCGTTTCTCGACCACTCCGGCTGCTGTGCCATCGAAAGCGGAGGCTGAGAATCCACAAGTTTTTTTTTCTTTTTTAACAACAGAGGAAAACCAAGGTGGTGTGGTAACATGGTAACACACACACAGACACACAGACTAGACATTTTCTTCAAGTGTGTCGCAGGACATTTTCATTCTGGTTGCTCCTTCACCGTTCATGTTTTAAAACTTTGGAACTTTAAATGTAGGAAATATCCCACGTGAAGGTTTTACGTTATTACATGTCGCTATTGTGTATTCCTCCACATTGCATAGATGGACAGGGTCACAGTGTGGAGGATTGTATAAAATTAATAAAGTATGGATCAATTAAAAAAAAAATACTGGGATAATTCCCAACGTAACACCTCTTGACTCTGGTCATATCGTATTAGCATCGAAAACGTAATTTAATAAAAAAAACATTGCTAATATTACATGCATTATGGATGAGTGAATCATGGTATAATGTGAGGGCACAGTATGTCACAGGGTGGTAACACCAACTACTTTACGATGTGTTGATTTTTGTCCGAATGAGCTTATCCATTCCCTGTTTAAGAGTAAAGTTTTAAAAGTGACCGAACTAAACCCCCTTGCTGTCAAAGCAAGCTCGTCAAGCCAGGCGGGTTCCTTCAGTAAAGTAATTTTGACGCGATTGAAAATTGAATCCACTGATATCACGTAGGTGTGTACAATAACTGCATTCCTGTTTCAAGTTTTATTTTGTTATACATATGTGCTATTTCCTGTATGAATGCATACAATCTTAAGTCGAAATATGTAACGTCATAATTATTTGATATCACAAATGATAAAGGTTGGGGCGGGGGGAATGTAGATTTATTAAGTTTACTTTGCTTTATGGTACATATTTTAAGCCTAACCAGAAAACTAATTTTAAAGTGGTATTTAATTTTCGTTAGTGCTTCATTTTCCCACAGTTGTTCGTCTCAAGCTTGAAATCATAATAGAATTTTGTTTTTGTTACTTCAAAGACCAATTTATGTAAAAATGAAAATAATCAGAAGACAAAAAAAAACACATTCTGTCGATGTCTATGTTTTATGCTGGTGTCTTTTGTGAAATCAGAAAGTAAAATTCAAGATCAGTCCACGACAGGAGTGATTTTCTTTCCATTCGCACGATAAACGCATCACGACTTGATCGCGGATAACAAGAATAAATTCATTATCCCGTATAACATTTGTAGGATTCATATTATTTCGCGAGTATGGCTGGCTAAACCACAGGCATTATTGCTAAATCATCTAGTAGCCAGTGTAATATTCTAATTAATCATTGTAAGCATATTTACAAAGAAAGAATCATTTGAATTAACTGAATAAGCACCGGTAATTTTAATAACCAGACACAGATACACAATACCTATTTACTAGGTGAGTAGCAATGGTTTGGATAAGAATTGGATACAGTCTGAATTTTTTTAATCATGAGATTTGGATCAGATAACCGGAGCATGGGTCTGTAAGAACGTGACCTCATCAACACAAGCCGTTGTCATGATTGGCAATTCAGCTGATCAGATAGACAATATTTTTTTTGTAACTATAATGAAATTCATAATGTACTTACATATACAGTGTTTAGTACTACAAACAGGCCTGACACGTTTGAAGAGGTGCGCGTACCCACATTTAAGTCCACAACTCGTGTTCTGCCCGTCGATTCGCTGTGCTGTAACCATTTATACGTGCAAAAGTAGACCAAATGCCCTCTGGAGTTTGCTCTTCTAGTGGAGGCCCTTCCTACAGCACTGATGTGAGCAAGTAATTTGCGGAGTCGCACCTTTAGCTTAACCGTACATTGAAAAACGTTGCTTATCTCCCCGTCTATAATCAGTGTACGTAGGTATAAAATATGTGAGCCAAAACCAGCAGAGCTGTGGCGTTTAACACCCATCGCTAAATACCCACTGGTAGAGTTTAGGGCGTAACTTATAAACATATTTTATCAGCAATAACACACTCCTTGTGATGAATATGCTTAACTTCTGGATTAATGCACACTAATTACAATAATTAAAACATGCAGTTATTAAACACATGCCACAGGCTGATTTTAACCTGGGATCTTAGAGCATCAACACGGGGAATTTATTTGCAATTCTCGTATCAACGGGCCTTTAGGGGATATATTTAAGGTACTTTATATATTCTGAGAAAAAAAAACCTAAATCATTATCGTCTCTCAATGAAGTGTCTTCGTATGCACTTCTGCCATATTGTCATTTAAATTCCTTCTCTGACGTGCGGAATTCTACCCCTCATTTCCTGCTCGAAAAAATATATATTAAAACACATCCTCTTCAACATGTCCAAATTGACAAGTTTGTGCTATTTGTGCTGCGCACTGAGATGCGGTCCCATTTAGAAGCTATGTCAATCCAAAGTGGGAAACAGCAGTGGCGTCGTCACGTATACTTTTTAATGCAATCTCAGACAGTCACTGAATTAGATTTCGTGATTAGTAATCGTATTGGAGGGTTGTTGTGTCAAAATGTATTAAAAATAATTTATTTGGTGATGCTGCTTAGATTAGTGGTGGAAAAGTAACACAAAAACTCAACGCACATTTGTCAAAAACACTTCCTTAAAATGAAAAAAAACACAATTTGCAACGTTTTTGGCAATGTCCCTTCTTCATAGGGCATAGCTGCCAGACAGAGTTATTAAGGGTTGGAAACTGCACTTAAAAACCAGGGGGCCTGACAAGAAGAACATTAATTAATTAAATATTTGATGATGACCAGTTTTTAAATAGGCATATCAATAGTTACCTAATAGTAGCTATTGAGTGACATAAAAAAAACAGTCAAGAATCAAGAGAACACTAACTCAGCTAATTTATATTTGAAGCAAAAATATTCAATGTAACTGGCACAATGCATTGTGGGAAGATTTGAGGCTGGTTGTAATTATCGGCGAAACGTCACAGTACTCGAATTGTGAATGTTGTGGGTTTTCTCTCCAGCTGAACTATCAACTAATTTGCAAATTTTGCTTACGTGACAAACCTTGCTAATTGGCAGTGTCGGGTGGTGACGGGTTCAGCGACTCATTTAAATATTTGCGCAATCTAACCCCCCTAATAAGTAAACCCGTAAAAAACAAAGTTTTTCACTATAAATCCTTTATATGCGTGGCGGCTAGAGTCCTCTCGTCCTCTGGCTTGAGATGGCTGCCACCTATGGGTCAGATGATTGCATTGCACCATTAAGCAATTGGTAATTAAATATTATATTTTTGTCCTAAAAAGTGCAACATTCTGGAATTGTTTTTTCACGAACATTAATTGTCACGCACAACGAGTCTGTGTGGAAAATGTCAGCTCGATTGGATCACGGGAAGTGGGTTAAAAAACGACCGAAAGATTTGCACGGTCCTAAGCAAGCAAGCGAACTTAATATAAAGGATTTAAAAAAACCCTCTATTATGGATGAGATTTGTTCTTGTGAGAACAATGCGCATGCCATCCACCCAACAATGCGTACCAGGGCCCAAATGCCCCTTGGGAACTGGATCGTGACCAATCCGATGAGATCGGTTCCCATCCCAGCCGAACCGTGCAGCACGGCTACCCACCAAAATGCAATGCTGAAGTGTGCAGAAACATTTCCAGTAACGTGTTTTTCTACGTAACCCTACCCACTTGGATGTCAACACGAATGCCTAAATTCATTTACAGGCTTCGTGTTATCTCTAGGAATAGCAATGTGTTGTTGGGAGTAGCCCTCCCCTTCTCGCTCTGCATTTGGGATCTGTTTTGTTGTCAATCTCTGCCGACAGACATTTGAGGACAAAAGGGGCCGTACACAAATGTATGAAGCTTGATCTTTAGTGGGACAATCAAACCCAACACGCTTGCATATTGCGCGTGACGTACAGTATTCCGTTGTTCCAATTTCTAAACATTTAAAAGCAGAAGCAATTAATTACTAATATTGCTCGCATCTACATGTTTTTGTTTACAAAAATACCTTTTCCATTCCGCATATCAATATAACTTCCTGAGAGTTTCCCAATGCAGATTTTTCCTCTTTACAATTGCGAAAAATGCACAATGTTACCGATACGCGGGTTGTCCCGTGCCATCTGGTAGGCCATTATAAACGCGATGTCACGCGCGCGCGCACACACGCAATCCGTGGGTACAATTGAAACACGTCAAATTTGCATGATTAATGCGATGGAGAGGAAACAAGGCACGCTCTCTTGCTCCGCAGCGCCCAGCTCGCCTTGCAGCGGCGCCCGCAAGCGACGACGCCACGACGTGACGTTTAAAAGCTGCCCCCCTCTGCCTGCAGCAGTTCTACAGGCAGAGAGGGGCACGGCTGCCCCTCTCTGCCTGCTGCAGTCAGGGGACACGGTGCCTGCTGTCTCATCTGCTTATAACCCGCACAAAGACACAGTTCCCCCGTACAGCCTTAGCAGACTGTTGGGACAAGCGCTGTTAGCGAGTAGCACCTATGAAGGTTGGCACGGCACACAGGGGAATGGGTTTGCCAACGCCACGCCCCACCGCCTTTGCCTCTCCAGTGGTGATGCTTACACACCGCACCAAATACTCATTTGAGGCTGAGTGAACCTCGAGGAGGCCCAGAACTGGTTCAGATAGTGGTCGCTGGTGTTGACCGTGAGCGGAAATCGAACTCGGGTTGCCGGGTTTGCCGTGCCGCGCACTACTACCACGTATAACACACATACACAGACAGATACGTGTCACAAATCATGGACTCTTGCCGGAGAGAGTGGGTTAAACAAACAAATTACGGGACGTATGTCAGATATATTCCGCTAACGAAGACGCATTAAATGGGCTGCTATTTAAATGAGCAAATTAACTTACGTTTGGACTTTCTGGACCAACATTGAAATGGCACTTGTGTTTTTTTTTTATTAGCGAAGGCAAAGTTGGGGCTGTCGAAATTAGTAACCGTCGTTTAAGTCCGACAGTGAATGCGCGGCATTCGCACGTGACAAGCGGCGCGTTCAGCTGGCAGGGGCCAATCGCACGCCACGACTCCGTCGGTCAACAACAATGTTTGACAGTCGACCCGTCGTGACTCAATAAGCAAAGGGATTCGCGGTAAACAAAGTACCAGCTTCATGTACGAATGTCAATTGTCACCAGTCGCGGGTGATTTGAAACGCACGTGGCCTGCGCAGAGCGCAGCTGTTGTTGCGCACAGGTGTCCACGTTTATTGTGGAAAGGTCCTCTCCAAGGGGGGCATTAAAGGGCTGACGGGGGAGGTGGGTGTGTTGCTTCCCGTTGGAGACTCAAAGGGCTTCAGATGCCCCATGGCCTTTGTGGCACTCACCGGCCCCCTATCGAGATCTATCGTAATCGTTGCCTGATGGCCATTTTTGCCACAAATGCCCACCGTTAAATGCTGTTATTTGCACCCTCTGGAATAAACCGCGCCGTGGAAAAATTCTGTTAAAATTAGCGACGGTTAAATTAGCTTTTTTGACACGTGCTTTAACGGGAAGAGGATTTTAATGAAAATGAATGCGAATCTGACTACAGCCACACAGTGTGTATTTATTATATCCCCCCAGAATGCTCAAGTAATTGTGAAATCCTTATGTAACGGCATGCCTGCCTAATTTGTTCATTAGGCAAGTGTACACACAGACTGCCATGCAAAATACGCGCCAATTTTTCCGACGGGGGGAGCGATACAAAGACAGAAGCAGGCACTTGCCAGTACGCCACGTACTGTGGCGTCGGCTGCGTTCCAGTGGGAACCCCTTAGAAAGACTCGCTTAAGCTCGCGGACACACACGGGATAAATACAGGTTCTGATTCCGATCATGAATGTTGACGAGCAGTGCTGAAAACAGAAGGGCAGACCTCAGACGGCACATGGGGATAATGAGGTTTAAAGGCCCGACCAGTTTCAATTTCAGCCAGGCCAGTGCCAAGCCTTCATCTATACCTTCACGAGGGTTTGAGATACACCCATCTGCCCAGACAGAGGTGGACATTACTAAAAGGGATTCTGTTGCTTTGTCACTTGGGGAATGGCCAGGGGTGTATAACCGCTTCTGACGGCAGCCCGGCTATGTCGCGAGCCCCAACAGAGTCTGAAGCTTTGGTGCTGGCCAGAATGTGTTTATCTCCATACAGGCTGCCCGAGGGCCAGCACTTGCGTTTGCAGAGTGCACGGATACATTAGTGGTCATGCCTTGAAGCCATGCTTGAATCGACACGAATACCCCACGTGTGAACACAGAGTTAAAGGTCTGTTTATCCACAGAGATCACCACGGGTGGGGAACCCCAACGGGCACGTGAGGCCCTAACACTTCGAAGCAGCACCGCAAGTCATTTATCTGACACTGCAAGCATCGTAGCCGCGCTGATCAAGTACTAGAGGGCAATACTGCCGGCCTGGTAAGCACGGTTGTGAGATGTTATCTCCCTTGCCTGGTATGCAGGAGGTCGTGGGTTCGATGCCGACGCTGGCGCCGATACATTTGGAGTTTGCGTGTCTCTCTGCCTGCGGTCGTGTGGATTTTTCTCCGGGTCCTCTGGTTTTTTTCTCTCCACATTTACAAACGCGCATTCAGATTATTTGGCCTCTCTAAATTTCCAAATTTCCACGTCATAAGCCACGTTCGTTGAGCTATCATTTGTGACCAAGTCGCTTCTGAAAATGAGCTATATAGCTTTCGTGGGCCTTGCCCTGTAAAAAATTAAATAGTTTATCGTTCATAGTAATTTTAGTGCACTCAGTTACTTCTGTCAGAGTGAGGTTCACTTCATACTCGGTCAACATGCAAATGATATTTCGTGTTAATATTGGATAACACTCCGGTGTGTCGATGTGAAGGCCGCCACAACTATTTGAGCTTCCTATTCATCGCTCAGCAATTAAAAGCTCCCCCCCCTAAACCACCCCCGATATCGACCGATGAAACTAATGGTGTGGGAAGTGAGCCCCTACGATGGGGTGGGAGTGAGCCCATCGCCACAGTCTTCACTCCCCTGTCCGCCAAGCGATGATGTTCACATGCACCATAGGCCAGACTCAGATACTTAGTGCCGCTTATTTAATGCGCACACACACACACATGACTACCATCAATATATATGTAGTTTATGCATCAATTCAAATGCACGCACAAGTAACTGGAATTTCCCATGCAGCTGAATAAACAATAAGCCATTGGAGTGCGAGCTGCCAGTAAAAGGGAAGCATGCCAGACCACAAATTGTCAGCCGTTATTACAGCTTTTCGAAATCTTAACAGTCACCCTGAAAATACGTAAATCTGTGGACATCGGCTCTCTCATTGGCTACCGACAACCTCAAGTAAATTTCATGCCATCAAGTGCGAATAAATCGTTCAGGCAAACTTCCAATGGCAAACCTTCACCCTCCACAGATGGAGAAACATCCTATAATGGAAGCTATGCAATGGAACAGTATGTCTCTCTGAAACACTGAGATTAATGACACATGGTGTAACATAAAAGCTCACGTTTTATAGTCAAAAGTACAGCTTATAAATGTAATAAATACATGCTTTTGTGCATAAGAACAAGGGACCCGCAGGCGACTTTCACATCAGAGAACTGAATCTGTTTTAAGCAAAGGGGGACAAGAATCTCCAGTGAATATGCTGACAAAGCTACGTTTCCTTCATGAATCAGACACGGTCCGTTGAGCGAGGTTTAACCTGTGGTATAACCCGGGCCATGCAAACTCACGCAGGGTTTCCCCAACACTCAATGAGCATCCTCAGGGGAAGATTAAACAAATCTGTAGTTGTATTTACATGCAAAAGCCTTGGCAACTAATCACATTTTCCATAAATGCTTTCAATACTGTGAAGCTGTTTTTTTTTTGTTGTTGCACAAATGATCGTTGTGAATTGTGGGGTGCCCAAATTAATTAGAAATAAAAAGAGGCACCTACACTGGACCCCTACGGAGGTGGCTTAGCAAATGAGTAATTTAGAGAAAACATGCGCACGAGCACCTTAAAGTAGTGACAGACAAAATTCTGATATGAGATTAATCAGATGCTGGCTGCGGTTGGATGGTTATCATAATGGATGGGCAATGCAAATGCCAAGTATTTGCATTGGCCAGTCATCTGAGTCAGTCAACCCATGGCACCTGGGTCTGTCCCATGACCTCCTGCCAGCGGGCATTCGATACTTCACTCGGCCTTAAAGTGCACATAGCCTGGCACAAGCACTGTGGTGACGTCACGGCCACTTCGTGGCGAATGGCGGTTGTTGTTGTTGTTGTTGCAATGCAAAGGTCACGGGTTCGATTCTACATAGCCAATCAGCAGGTCGTGTGCGGTGGGGTAAAGCCTGGGGACTCCCACCTCTTCAAAGGTGTCTTGCTCAGCGTGGAGGAGTAGGTCAACAAATCCTCTCGAGTGACCCTTGAGGGCCTCCCTCAAGCGGAGGGCCTTTCCCTAGCAGGGGGCGTGAGCAAGGCATTGCAGGGCTGCACCATGACCTCCTAACAGTGGACAAAACCCAACGCACTTTAACGTCATTATTGAGTCATAAAAGTACCTGACAATATTTATAAAAAAAAATTGGAACATTTTTTTTTATTAAACGATGATTTGTTAGCAACAAAGCAACGGTTGGTGTTTCCATAGCACAATGTAATCAGAATAAGTAGTTAATACTTGGTAGTTTTATTTCTATTGTACACTGGTCAGTATTCACACTGGTAGCCAATGCGTGACTGCAGTGCATGTCACAGTGTGTGTCCCTCTAGCTTAAAACAAGTTATTTGCGGAGACAATCATTGACGGTGACATAACTATCATTCAAATTGATGTTTAACTAAAGTGACTGACTTAAATATTGATTTGACGAGACTGTGAAGGGAAGCGGCCTGACCTGACAATCACGGAGATGCAAGTTTGCTGCCATATCTAAAGTGATATATTTATATTGCACTAAACTAAAACTAAGCTGTAAATAACAACACATTTTTTTATTTAAAAATAGGAAGAGGATTTCCCCTTTCTGGCAATAATGCAGCAGGTGTTAAGATATTAAA
Organism: Lampetra planeri; assembly: GCF_965212315.1. Lineage (NCBI taxonomy): Eukaryota > Metazoa > Chordata > Hyperoartia > Petromyzontiformes > Petromyzontidae > Lampetra > Lampetra planeri. Next base: position 12,105,373 of record NC_136118.1, on the reverse strand, counting down.
ACACTATTTTTTAATTGCCTATGCCTAAAAAGTATAGAAAATGGCTATTATTTCCCACAAACTTTGCTTTACGTGAGCGAAAGACACAAATGCACACGTTTTCTCATTGAAAAAAGGTAAATATCAAAATACCACAATGCCCCCCATCTCTACCCTCTCTCTCTACCCCTATCTCTACCCCCTCTCTCCCCCTAGCTCTACCTCCCTCTCTCTCCCCCTTTGTCTTCTCCTGCATTAGCACTGGCTGCCCTGCCCATGCTGCTGACACACTTGGACTAGGGCGCTCAGAACGAGCTCGTTCGTCCATGCTGCCCTGCAGCACTTGTCCCCACTCCTTCTGACACTTGGGCTACGCCCATTTCAGGCCTTTACAAACACTTGCCGTTGGAGGCTTGCCCCCCTTTTCTCTCCGCCTGATGACGACCGCTTGTGTTGCGATCGAGACGTCGATGTTGGTTTCTATCTACGTGACTTTACCGAAAGAAGCAAAGAATATCACTGTCCTGGTCACAAAAGCAAGGTTTGTCGGTAATAATAGCCATTTTCTGTACTTTTGAGGCATAAGCAATTAGGAAATAACACTTACTACCCAGGAACAAAAAAAGGATATCTTTTGTTACACAGTGAGCTATTAAGTGTGCAATGGCCACACATACTTGTGGTAAAACATGCAAGCAAACGTGCTTTGATAATATCTGCATCGCCCTCGAAACTGATTGACCTACATCAGAGACAGCCTTCGCTGCACCTCCGATTCGCATTGTTGGCCACGTACGGTGCGAAAGAAGTCCAACATACATACATACACGTGTAGTGACACAGCGCCGACTGATGTCCAGCAGCGGCAACTGCGGAGGACAGTGAGCGCGCACGCCGCTGAGCATGTACACGGCTGTGTGCCGGCAGGGCGGATGAACTGGGGCAAGGGCCACGGTAGAACTCGTGGGGAGGCCCCTGGTGGGTTCGAGAAGGGAGGCGCGGCCTGGGCGGAGCCAAGCCACCACAAGGGGAATAAAAGCAGCGGAGAGCAGAGCTCTGGGCTGCTGGTTCTGGGAGTGGACTTGTCGCTGCATTCGCCCGAACATTGCGCGACCGGACAGTGGTTGGCTGTCTCGGTCGACGCCGTCGGTGCAACGCGGACAGGGTCGTGTCTGGGCCGGGCTGTATGGCAGCGTGGTCGAGAGAGAGGAGGTCGGAGTTGGTGTGGACAGATAAATAAAGAGAGAGAGAGACGGTGCCTCCTGCAACTACCTCGTCTCCGACTGAGTGTGTGCGCCGCACACCACACGCACACACACGCTGGGAGGAAGGAGGACACTACACGTGAATACAACTCCTTAACCCGAGCTATTCGTGCTTTTGCGTTTGTATTGTCCTTGTCCTGTTCGCCTTGGTATTCTTCGATAGACACTGGTGAAAGGCAAAGGCAGAAAAGAGGCTGTCTCTGGTAAAGGCCAATCGGTTTCAAGGACAATGCATACATAAATGAAGAATGTTTGTTTGTAATAGGTGTCTATTAGTGTTTTAACATCTCCTGTATTATTCCCAGAAGGGGTAAGGCCGTTTTATTATTATTTTTAAATCATATTTACAGTGGCATAAAAAAAGGTTCCGTAGATAAAATTTTTGTTTTGGATGAAGGCCCCCCCCCCCCCCCCCCACTTCATGTTGGCCATGGTGGTTTGTTTTACCATACTTCACCATGCTGGACAATGAGGGCCCAGGAATGGTTCAGATACCACTCGACACTGATGACCGGGAATCAAACACATTTCAAAAGTCACGGTGATTTCTGTACCTGTTTTAATGAGCATTACATTGGTGCTCATGTCCAGATCACAGTTCTCAGCCAATATTGGAAATTCCACATTCATATTGCAGGGGAGAGTCTATCCATCGGACAACCACGACTGACTTTCTCATATAATGGTAGCTATTGTATCGACCCTGGAGAGGATGTTTGGCTGAGTCGGCTCCAACCAAGATTTGAACTTAGAACCTTCTGGTCGCGAGCCGCTCACTCTGCCACCAAGACTCGTGAAACTTCGTGGGCAATATCGCGGGTGATGAATTTCAAAAGATGAATTTTCTTCACGAATAATTAGTGGTGAGTGACGTTCGTTGTCCACCCCCCACACTTCAACTTGCACCGACGGTCGTTGCGATGAGGTGCGATCAAGGGAGCCCAATGACCCCACGCAATCGGAGGGAAGCCTTCGTCCAGCAGTGGATTAGCAAAGGGCCATACACGATTACAGCAGTTTATTTTATTTCCAAAATAGTAGAGAAAGTTTCCTCCTCGTGTGCATTTGAGAATTTCACGGGTGGCACAAAGAGTTTTAAAAGCGAGCCCCCCCCCCCAACTCAATGATCAATTTGTTATAATTCATGAATAATAAATGCTGTGCTTGTTTAATTATTATTATTTAGCCACAAAAGGCTCACGAAACTATGTCAGACTGTGGGAGGGGCACCTGTCGGGATGTTTGGCCATTTCCTTTCCGAGTATAAATTCCGGCTGGAACTTCACCAGAACGCTAATGCACCCAGAGGCTCATCGCTCGTTGTGCAATTATAATTTGTCTCCATGTGCAAACAAATTAGTATTAATTAGACGCATCTAGCACATGAACATTAGAGTGAGGAGAGAGCAACTTCAGCCCTCCAGGGCCCTACACAGTCCGGCCTTCCATGGTTATCAATCAACATAAGCATTACACATCTCGTGTAGATTAAAAGGCATCTTCAAACGGCGTGCAATGAAATTGACACACACGCGCGTGCAAGTGTGTGTGGTGGAGCGCTTGGCTCCGCTGCACCAAGAACCCAGCGAGCAGGGTTCGATTCCCGCTCACGCCCAACACCATTGACGATTATCCGAACCGGTTCTGGGATCTCCCCTAGGTAGACTCAGCCTCGCGTGCGTAACTGATACGATGCGTAAACATCACCGAGGTGCTGGACACCCATCCCCTTCGTGTGCCACAGTGCCGGCCTTCATAGGCGCTCGCCAGTAGCACTTGGCACAAGAGTCCATTAATGCTACATGGGGAGGGGGGGATCTTTGTCTTTGTTGTGCTGGACTGGCATTATCTACACACACCCGTTATGCAATGAGCAAGCATCAGCAGTACATTCAACGTTGCCTTCAGCCGGCTCCTCGTGTGTGGCTTCACTTGAAAAGCTTGGAGCAAGGCCCAAACACATTAATTAAATTCTGCCTCCAGGACGAAAGACCATTTACTGGCGTTCGTCAGATGCTTGCCCTTGGCTCTGAGCTCACACGCCTGAACTTGAATTGAGCTGCAGCTTTTTTTCTGTATTTCTACCTTACGGGACTTCATCGATGCCCCTTGAAATTAAAGGCTAGGAACTGGTGGCATGTGTCATCCAGTTGCAATTCAATGACCCGGCAAATATGCCGGGAGACCACGTCTGACAAAGAGGCTCGGAGTCTTTGATGTTCACGGCCGGCACAACAAAGCCGTACGCTTGAATTGAAATAATAATGCCCTAGATCTAGCGAAGGTTCTGCCTCACAACCTCGTCTGTTGTGCCTTTGATTGTAATGGAAATGGATTGGAGCCCTATCTCATCCGGCTGCAAATTAGTAATAATGCCTCTTATTCTTAGGTTTTTTTCGGTAAAGTCACGTAGGTAAAAAATTACAATTAATAAAAGTAAAATAAAAAAAGACTCATTTCCTGGCAGCGATTTAAGCCGCACCACCTCTACATAATAATAGACTCAGTCAACCATTCTACACAACAAAGACTCATTTCCTGGCAGCGATTTCCGCCGCATCATCTCTACATAACAATAGGCTCAGTCCCTTTTACACGCACCTTTACATCAGCCGCACCTAGTTTACACAACAAAGGCTCATTCCTAACAGCGTGCTTCAGCCGCACCGAACCTCACAAAAATAATATCCAGGTGCCTACCTTGGCTCCTCCCACCCTTAACCAGTATATATACAAGGACTGTTTTCTTGGAATTTCTCTCACTTGATACAGCTATCGTGCTGTGACGGTTCCACCTGAAGACGGAAGCTTGTGTTGCCTCCGAAACGTCGTGATTTTTATTTTATTTTACTTTCATTAATTTTTTTTTACGTGACTTTACCGAAAAAACCTAAGAATATGAATCCTTGCAGTCACGAAAGCTTCAAATCTAGATTCGCCCTCCTTCCTTGCACACGCGGTCTCTGCGTAGACCACAAAGTGTGGATGTGCCACCGTGACACCCACCACCACGTGTGGATGTGACACCGTGACACTCACCACCACGTGTGGATGTGACACCGTGACACTCACCACCACGTGTGGATGTGACGCCGTGACACTCACCACCACGTGTGGATGTGACACCGTGACACTCACCACCACGTGTGGATGTGACACCGTGACACTCACCACCACGTGCGGATGTGACACCGTGACACTCACCACCACGCGTGGATGTGACACCGTGACACTCACCACCACGTGTGGATGTGACACCGTGACACTCACCACCACGTGTGGATGTGACGCCGTGACACTCACCACCACGTGTGGATGTGACGCCGTGACACTCACCACCACGTGTGGATGTGACACCGTGACACTCACCACCACGCGTGGATGTGACACCGTGACACTCACCACCACGTGTGGATGTGACACCGTGACACTCACCACCACGTGTGGATGTGACGCCGTGACACTCACCACCACGTGTGGATGTGACACCGTGACACTCACCACCACGCGTGGATGTGACACCGTGACACTCACCACCACGCGTGGATGTGACACCGTGACACTCACCACCACGTGTGGATGTGACACCGTGACACTCACCACCACGCGTGGATGTGACACCGTGACACTCACCACCACGTGTGGATGTGACACCGTGACACTCACCACCACGTGTGGATGTGACGCCGTGACACTCACCACCACGCGTGGATGTGACGCCGTGACACTCACCACCACGTGTGGATGTGACACCGTGACACTCACCACCACGTGCGGATGTGACACCGTGACACTCACCACCACGCGTGGATGTGACACCGTGACACTCACCACCACGTGTGGATGTGACACCGTGACACTCACCACCACGTGTGGATGTGCCGCCGTGCCTCCCAGCGGGCAAGCGCAGCTGTGTTTATGCTCATCTCCGATTAGCACGGGTGGTAACGTACGGTGTGAAAGAAGTTCAACGTACATACGTACAGCAGTCGCTTGCTGTAGAACAGGCGGCCTGTGCAGCAGCAGCAGCAGCAGCACCAGAATGAGTCTGTCATCAGGTTCGCCCGTTCTGCTTCGGACTTCTTCGGGTCTCCGTCGGGTTTGGTGGCTACGGGATGCCTCTGGGTGACCTGGATGTTCTTCGAGACGGCGTCAGTGACCAGGATGCGATTACATCGCCGAGTTAGAGGCTTGAAGATACTCGCCCCCAGCCGCGTGTCCTGGACAAACCTTGCAACTGCACGATGTTGATGATCTTGCGTCCGTCATCGTTTCAGTCCGTCGAGTGAAGAACACAAGATAGAGTCAAGCAAACGCAGCTGATAAAATACAGGAAGTCGATGAGGGTGCACCTCTTTATGAAACAATTATGATTGGACGTGACCTTTAGGCAGGGCGACAAAAAATACGCTCTGATAATATAAGCATATATTATCAGAGTATGTTTTTTGTTTGCATTCTGACCACAAGTATTGTGGTTAATGCAGACATGATTCCTTGTAAAAGGTTTCAGTTTGGTGTTTTAACATCTTGACACCCGTTTTGTTGCCAGAAAAAAGGGGAAAACTCTATTATCAAGCTTGTTGTTCTTTTACACTGTTGTTGTTGTTTGACTTACATCCCACTGGGATTTTTGCACACAGCGTTGGTGTACGGTGTTTTTTCTGCAATATTTTGCTGTCTTTTCTTGGATTTTCTGTTTGCACTCAGTCACATATTCACTTTAAAATGTTTTTTTGTTCATGTTTTTGTTTTTTGTTTGTTGCGGTTGCACCCGATTCAAGAGCCGAATGGCTCACAGGGCTATACCTAATAAATGAAGTTGAACTTGAACTTGTTGTAAACCTATCTCCTGATGGTTGTCAAGGGGGCCCCAAATCGTAGCTTTGGCCACCAGGGGGGGGGGGGGGTTGGAGGAGGGCAAGCCCCCCCCACCCCCCCCCCACAGTCCCCACGTTCTTGTTGCTACTGGGAAGGTCCCATTGAGATTCTCCTGAGCAGCCAAGCAAGTGAGTCGGAGCAACTCCCTTGATGTCAGATGTGAGAGTCGAGGAGAAGGCCAACTTACTGTTTCGCATACTTGCCAACCCAGCTGGTTCACGTGGGGAGGCTGCCGATGTTCAAACCGTGATACCGGCAAAACAATTTCCAAACCTTCTCAGACTACTTCGTGACATTCGAAGAAGAAGAAGAATTAAAAATGCTTTGAGAATTTGGTGTGCGGCAAAAAAGGTTTTTTTTAAAAAAAAAATGTGACAGCCTAGTGCCGCTTACATCGCTAGGGATGGAAATTAGACTTTGGGAGCTTGTCAGGTGACCTTCGACTGCAAATATCAGAAGCATTAGACAATCGCACGCCGGATTTTGACCAATAAAAAAAACACGTGGCTTTTCGAAATCTCCATACGCCGTTACGGTGGCGCAGACGTGCAGAGGTTTGGAGGGACAACATTCGCAATCTCGACGCAACCTTCGGTGTGTTTTTGCATAGTTTTATAGACCTCTTTAAATAATGGAGCACGCCTCTACAGACACCCTGTAGGTAGGCATAACACACAAGAGCCCATTAGGTACTCGAGAAACGACGCTCGAAATATTTGCAATTCAGCATTCTGTTCTCCTGCACAAATAACAACAACCCATCCCTCAACAACGCTGCCCCTTAACGAGGAACGCGTCAATATAAGATGCAGCTTTTCGCTCAACGGTCGCAGAGAATGGTCCCAAAACGTGAAGCTTTTTGAGCATGGCCCAGCAACATTGATAAACTACAAATGTATTTCTCTCTGGTAAATATCAATAAAATAAACATATTTCTTGTAAATTATTATTCAAATAATACGACTCCTAATTTCAACTTTGTAACGCGCCTCACAGCTCTTCGCTCCTCGCTCTCGTCGAGAGAGAGGGGACGACTCGGAGGCGCGAGGAACCACAGGCAGCCACGCAGTGAGCCGGCACCAACAATTGCCCAAGTTCTGTCGTCCTCTATTGTTTAAGTTGTTATCAGCCAATTAATGAGGGGAGGGGATGTAATAGCCCTTTCTACCACTTCCGTCCACATTCTTAACCTTGGATCAGAGCGACTTATACAATCGTATGGCTTTTCAGTGTGATTATACAATTAAAACCACTTTGATTAGCCGGAGACTCAAGAAGCAAACAAATCTGATCCGTAGAACAGATGCACCCTCTCACTGTGGAGAAGGTAGTATCAGCATGGTGTGATATCTCTGTACAGCAGCGGGGTGAGAATGTAAATTATTAAAACTTTTGGCGAAAGAGTGTGTGTGTGTGTATACGGGCCGAGTATATATCCTCAAAATAAATCCCACACCCCATCCCCCCCCCCCGATGTCATTGAACGTTTTTACAAATTAATTTTTTTAAATCCTCTAATGAAATTTCAAATAGGATTGTCTTGCTTAAAAGACACCATGGGATAATGTAACGCACCACGCAACTCCCTTGAAGCATCATTTGCTTGTGATAACAAACGTGCATGTGCACCCCGGTTGATGAGGTTCCTCTTCTTCCTGGTGCGGTGCAGAAGTTAGTTCTCTACAGCGAGCGCTGCAGGCAATCTTTCTTTATTTATAATTATGATAAGGCTGGTGGGGTGAGTGTGGATGTATGTCCTTCATTGAATACCACGCCTGTCAACCCATACGATTTAGCCCGTATTCCTGTGCAGGGAAATGTTGAGTTTTCAGGTCCATACGGCGTACAGCCGTTTCAATGCGGGCAAAAATGACATTGTCTATGTGTTTGTGTTTCTCCCTTGTGATGGGACTTTGTAGGATGAACGTTGAGATTTATAAGGGCACGGGGTGACTAATAAGGTCTGAATTGGTCTGTAATAAGGTAGGGCACCGATAAGGGGTTGACAGGTGTGGGATAATATTAATACCTTTATTCCCGTTTGACCAAACTCTTATTTATGAGGCACACCTCGAAGGGGTTTTAAAACCAAGGATTTGCAAATTACTGACAAGCACAATTCTATTCATGCTTTGTAAGCGTAACAACCCGATTTTTGTTGTCGATGATTTAATGCATTTATTATTTTTACATTCACGTTAAATATTGCACCGCCCATTCTGCACGTTACGTTCACGGGGTGACGCGCTCGTTCTCGATGAGCACCCACGCGATGGGAAAAACCCACGACTCACCACGAAGTTTGAGCTCAATCTCATTGCAACCGACGACTTGCCCCAATTCGACGAACTGACCAACCAATTAGCCTCGCTGACTCCGACACATCACGAAATGCAGTGGGCGAATTCGCCGGGTCCGTCGTGTTGATTTGACACGTGATTAAACCCCCGGGTCAATGCAGTCGATACTGCAGTGCCGGTGATCATCTTTCGGAAACGGGTGAACGCGTCAACACTCAACGTGCTACTCTGGCTGATAAACAGCTGTCTACAATAGTTGTACCATTTGCAATCATCTGTTCTGTTTTTGGTCCCATTGCACACAGTCCGTTTTAGGGTACATTTAAATTTTTTTTGTCCAAGTTCAAAATAGGGATATTTATCAGTCCACGTTGCACAAGTATTGTTATACAATTTATACGCCTTGTAGAGGAGTGCATTGCAATGTGTACGGTACATTTGAAAGGAATTCTCGGAACCGTCCGGATTCCAGAAGGTTCTCTGCTCCATCTTCGCCACCAGTCCCCTTCTTTCTGCCTTTAACCATTTTGTTTTCCTGGTAACCTCGCTTCCTCGCCTTGTTTCACTTTGAAATCCACTCCCAATCCTATATCCCGCTTGCGAGCAACAGTCTCCACACACCGACACTATCTGTGTGTGTTTTTATTTACGACGTCCTCCGTGACACCTTACACACGTGCAAGGGAATGTCCGGTTTAAATTTGGAGAGAAAAAAAAAGAGAAGGCTTAATTCAGGCGGACGGGTGGCGAAATGGTGACGGAGCACCGGATATATCCCGACGTTCATATCCAAGCAGCCTCCTGCGATGCAACTGGATTCTCAAGTTGCAGGGCGGGTTGACGGTGGTGCCAGGGCCGGTTCAGCTCATGATCGCACACAAATGAATCACATTTCAATTGTTCTCCCTCGTTCGGCTACATCTCGGCTGCGAGACCCACAGCAAGCGACGCATACCGGTTGCAGGGAATTAACAACGATTCGCGCCTTTCGTCTGGCGAAAGAGGCCGATTTTGAGCGTCTACAGAAATAGCTCTGACGTCAATTCGCAGCCGCTCCACCTCTCTTGACTCTCTCTGTGTGTGTGTGTCTCACTTGAGGTGATATTCTGCTCGCTGCAGTGTTCTGAATAGCAATGTCCTGCATCTCGTAACACGATACCAGTACGGCAAAGGGGTTTATATATACGGTCATGGGGGGGGGGGGTCAAAGTATAAAGAAAATATGGGAAACGTAATTTTTGTTTTTAAATCGAATCAGTTGATTTTCATTATGCAGCTCACATTTTCAAACATGTATTTGTTGAGGCATATGGCGGTGAAGTTGGCACGCGCGTGTTGAGCGATTCCGATGAGCACGGTTGGCTTCGTACGGTGCGAAAGAAGGTCAACGTACACACACACATACAGCACACACATACAGGGGGCACGTGATTGTGAACGGAGGTACAACATTCAAATATTGATAAGTGCGCCGCAGTGTCCAACAGAGCAGCTCCGTTGTGTATTAAACACGCGTCGCGATATGGACGAGGACGCCAATAATGGGACCAAATCCCCGGGGGTCCCACCACCGCCACCACCACCACCGCCACCACCACCACCACCACCGCGAATCGCAGCAGCACTCACACAACCCACGCGTCTCGCAGGAACCGCCACCCCTCGAAGGGCCAGGGCAGAGCGTTGGTGGTGGGAAGGCTCGAGAGAGATCTCTGGGGGGGGGGGGGGGGAGTAATTGTGCACTACACGGCGTGGATCAGTCACATTTGTCATGAGTCACTTTCTCTATTGTCCGCCTACGTGCACCTCAGCAGCAGCGGCGGTGGTGGTGGTGGCTGCGGCTGGCGGCGACATCAAGACGACAACAACAAAAACAAAAAGACCAACAGTTTTGTGGAGCTTTCGCGTGATGACATTCCGCACGCTGCGTGGATACCAACAGGGCCCGAGACAAGCCACGCTTTTTTGCACCTCGTCAGCAATTTTGCATGAAAAAAAAATGTCAACCGGTGTTTTTCTCGCTTGTTTTTCCATCCCATTTTTTAAAATATTGATCCAAGCAGTTGAACTGGAGCCATTTCGGCAAAAAAACAAACCTCATCCTTACGCTCTACCTCGCAAGACAACTTGATTCAAAGGGCCCTCTTCCCACCCCGGGGGTCATCCATTCATGCCCGTGCCGGCATCGCGGGTCCAATGAAGCCAACGATTGCACAGTTCACTCGCTGTGTCCAGCACCCCTCCAACGAACGTCATGATGCCATGAAGGCCCGTGTAGCCTTAACAGATTGTAGGGGCAAGTGCTGTTAGCGAGCAACTATGAAGGCCGGCGCGGCGCACGAGGGGGTGGATGGCCAGCACCACGCGCCGGCCGCCTTTGTCTCCCCAGTAGCGATGTCTATGCACCGCACCAGGTACTCGTTTGAGGTTGAGTAGACCCAAGGGAGACCCAGGACCAGTCCGAATAATCGTCACCGGTGTTGACCGTGAGAAATACAGAGCCACATTGTGGTAAATCCAAACACACAGATACCTCCATATGGATGATATTGGTCGCGAAAGCCTACGTGTTAAACACACAGAAACCTCCCTCCCATGTCCATCCTTCCCTTGTCTCATCATCCAACCCCCCCCACCCCTCACCACACACACACACCACACACTCAAGCCCGTTATCTGCATGGCACAGCCAGCTGGGCAAATTCCTTGCAAGGATTTTGCATTTCAGCCGCCTAAACCGAACCTGCTGCCAAATGCTGACTCCAAAGGAGTGAGAGAGGAGTTCAAACATTAGCATAACATTTATGTACCACCCCCGCTCCTCCTTCCTATTGCCAACTTTTAAAAAATATATATATAATAAAAAAACATTTACTCGGGACAGCGTAGGCTAATTTTCCAAGTTGTGGCCAAACTCGCACACTTCGCTGTGCAATTACGTTCGTGCGTTTCTAAAAGGTAAGCAAGAATTGTAAGTGATTATACGCACAAACACGAAGGACGCAAGATGCTACAGGCTCCTGTGATCCTTCAAATGAATAAAGACGTGCGCCTTCGCTCGTCGCCTTTGGCAGAGCTTTGTAAAACTCCGCGCCTGCATAAATCTGCTACGCCACACATTTACGAAGGTAGCAAGCAAAGCAAGTAGGTAAGCTACCATCTGTGCGCAAATTAAGTGGCGTCCACACAAATTACGTGGAGTTTTCCCCGGGTATTTCCGGCATCCAACCACTCACGATTACATTGGTAAAACATCACAGAGAACCCTGAGACCCGGTAATAAGACCGGTCCGAGGTAAATGATTCATTATACCATACGTGTTTACAATCCAATTTGCATACATGCCGTGGTTTGGCCGACATGACGCTTATCAGAATAAATAAAAAAGCAAATTGGTCAAAGTTTCTGGCATTCTAAAACCAGTATTGGCCTCGGTGCTCATTAATGTGGGTCTGCCCTTGAGGCTGTGCTGGCAATTCCACATTACCATGGTTTGTGCGGAGTGTCTGATAGGAGAAACGTTGTTTATTCGTTATTTGAGCCAGCTGGCCAGGCTGGCCGCATCGCCCTCTCCCCACCCAGGCAATCGGAGGGCACAGACGTATTTATGTATTGACTGATCACTCGAACAACAACAATAATTATATATATTTAAAGAATACACAATGAAAAATATAAATAACAAATATACAATAAGGATTTCTTTTTTACTAAATCACGATTGATTTTCCACATAGTGGTACTTGTTTCATAAACCTGGAATTGATGGTGGGTGGAGTAAATGATCCTTCATTTAAACCTTGTGCCACGTGAAATAGCTGCACTGGCCCCCGACGTGCACATGTTCTAGTTTCGTCCAGTGTGCTAGATATGCACACACACAGTGTGTTCATCCCAATACCACCGTGAACCTTGACATCAGCGTTAATCCCATAATAGCATAACCTCCTAATCGCGCGCATAAGCAGAGATCACTGGCGCGTTGCGAGATAATCGCGCGCGGTAGCAGTCGTTTTGATTTTGCGTAACTCTACGCAGAATAAGCGGCACGCTCAAAGGAAACAGTTTTCCTGTGGACAGATGTTTACGCATTTTGTGCGTATCGTTAAATTGTATTTTTGTTAAACATACTATATAGCACGTGTACATGCTCCACGTGCTAAATATAAAGGAACGAGCTTCCACGTGTAATCAGCTACCGTGCGGACAGGAAATGAGCATCGCGTATGTAGTGGGGAGCGGTGGCGCAGTGGTTAGCGCACTGTGTTACGAACCCGGCGACCCGAGTTCGATTCACGCTCACAACCAATAACAGTGGCGAATATTTTTAGCCGGTCACGGCCCTCACGTAGGTTGACTCAGCCTTAAATGAATACCTGGGTGGTGCAGTGTGTAAGCATCAGCATTGGGGAGACAAAGGAGGCCGAGTGTGGTGTTGGCCACCCTACCCCCTCGTGTACCATCCTGGCCTTCATACGTACTAACAGCACTTGCCCCAACAGTCTGTGAAAGGCTATAGGAGGGATCTTTGTATTTTTCTGCCACTGTGTACGCGTGCCACTGCAATCCCAATTAAACATCATTCTCGGCATATACACAACAAAAATGTGAAAGAAAAACTCACCAGCGGGATAAAAGACGACACAGCGAAAATCATCGGCGGAAAAAATAAAAAAAATGATTCTCCACCCCCCTCCATAGAATACTCCAAATCGCGGGCGATTCGCCCCACCCATCCCCTGCCCCCAATCCCTCTCCCCCAGCCCCCTCCCCGATCCCCCTCCCCCCAGCCCCCTTCCCCCAGGCCCCTCCCCCCATCCCCTCCCCCCTCCCCCTCCCCCCATCCCCTCCCCCTCCCCCCAGCCCCCATCCCCAGCCCCCTCCCCTCAGGCCCCTCCCCCCAGCCCCCTCCCCCCAGCCCCCTTCCCCCAGGCCCCTCCCCCAGTCCCCTCCCCCCAGCCCCCCCGTGTACCGACGCGCGCCTGGTGTTGGGTTGACAGCGAGTTTCAGATCCGCATTCGCGACATTGCTTCGGCTCCGCGCATTAAAACATCTACAAAAAAGTAGTTTTCTGTTTTAAACCGCCGAGGACGCGATAGCGTAACGGGATAATAGCAAACGCCGTCGTGCTTCGCGCGAGACGAGGCAATGAATCATTACGGCGAGAGACTTTAGGCCGACAAGAGCAGAACACAACCAACAACAATAAGAACAACATCGGCGCGTGCAGGAAGGGGGCACCACCGTTGTTGGCAATGCCAACCCAGAAATTAAAAAATCTAAATGGGCCGTGGCAGGAAAGCAACAGAATAAAACAATACGGTACTTGTGGCCATGGAACATTGTACATGGGGTGCATACAGAGAGGTATTGTATAAGGGGGGGTGGGGGGTGGAGGCACTTGTGTTGTTCCACGTATCTTACCGGGGCCAGCGATGGTCCCATATGACACGTCGGCGACCCTGCGCATTCTGATATGAACACACAATCCGCATAGAAGACACAACGTGCACATGCATGCATGCATACAAGACGTGTGTTTGGCTTGCACGTTGCACGGGGGGGTCCGTGGTTGGGTCGCCGAACCGATTCAACCGTGCGCCAATGCGAATGCCGATCAAAGCCAGCCGCGTGATTAATTGAAATGGATCTTGGAGCGCACACGCGCGCGGCGTGCAATTCGCTAAAAAAAATGTATTACGAGTCATTAATCAGGCCACGTGCGTTCCACGTTGTCTCCAAATGCATCATTCCTGCGCGTTTCTTGACGTCCACTTTGACAATGCTTGCTTGGTGCAATGCAGGACGGGCGTACTTCGAATCATGGTGATCGGCGTTACGGTGCAAAACCATGGAAATGTGGGGAATTTTCCGCTGGCTCAGGGTGACCGGCGGAAATTACTTTGTCTCTTGGTTTATTATTATTATGATGCGGGTTTTATAGACGCCGTAAATGCTCCTCATAATCAGGCCTGGTTGGGCCCACCCCCCGTGTTGGTGGCGTGTTCTGTATAAATCAAGACAAACAACCTGTCAATTTAAAACGTAGCAGAGCTTTCGCGAACAATATTGTCCAGAAGATGTTTTTTTTTCATGGGTTAGATCGCGTACACGTGCGTCGTTAAACCCACCGCCACCCGGCACAGCTAATTAGTAAGGTGTGACACGTAAACAGAATGTCCGTTAGTTACTAGCTGAACACACCGGTTGTGTGTTGGAGAGTAAAACCCACGACATTTACAATTTGACCTTGCGCCGGTAATTACAACCGGTCTCATCAGGCGGCAAGCTATATTATGGACAAACAACCCGTGTTATTTATTACTGATAAAGGTAGAGGGAAAATGTAGGCTCGTTGCTGATCGAGCAGAAGTCACTACAATCTGGTTCTAGGAAACCTTACATCGCTGAACACCTTTGCAAACGAGATGTTCCATCTCAAGCGATGATCCAGGTACACATTTTTTTTTAAAAGACTAATACGTGGCCACACACCATAAGGATCGAACAAATCACTCCCCACATACTTGTGGAATTCGTTCATGCTCAGCGGTACACATCACTGAGAAGTGCGATAGCTCTTCAGGAACCCACGAATTAAAAAAAGTATGAGAAATTAACCAAACCCAGCCACAGATCTCACGTAAGAGTCGTAGACAGACTGCCGGGGCTAGTGATGTTAGCGAGCACTGACAGACCAGCATGGCTCCACACCCAGCTAGCTGCCTTTGTCTCCCGAGTGCCAATGTTGATACAGAACCCCAGGTGCTCAGTTGACGCCGAGTCGATCTGTAGGGGAGTCCCAGGGTACCGATTCAGATGCTCGTCACTGGTGTTGGCCGTGAGCGGGAATGGAACCCGGGTCACCGGGTGTGCAGCACGGTGCGCTAACCTCTGCACTACCGGCCCACTTTACAGGTACCTGCCAACAGCACTTGCCCCAGCAGTCTGTGAAAGGCTATACACGGGACCTTTGCCTTTAACTCAGCCACAAAAAGGCAAAGATCCACCGTGTCACCTTAACAGACTGTTGGGACAACTGCAGTTAGCTAGCACCTCTGAATGCTGGCACGGCACACGAGGGGTTGGGTGGCCAGGACCACACCCGGCCGCCTTTGTCTCCCTAGTAGCGATCTTCACACATCTCACTAGGTACTCATTTGAGGCTGAGTCAACCTAAGGGAGGCCCAAGTACCGGTTCTGATCATCGTTACTGGTGTTGTTCGTTAGCGGGAATCAAACCCGGGTCGCCAGGTGCAGAGCACGGCACGCCGATCGGTATGATGCCACTCTCCACTTCATCGGTGCTACGCGCTCACAGCACTTGCCCCATCAGTCTGTGAACGGCTATACAGGGGACCTTTGCCTTTAACCCAGCCACAGCACACACATACACACCAGAAACTAGCAGTCATGCACGCAGCACACACACACACAAAGCCACTTATCCTGTGCACACCTCTGAAGGCTCTGAGAAGAGGATCTACTGGCGTAAGCCTCAAAATCCAATCTTCTTACTCTCCGCAACACAAACAGCCGCAATATATTTATATATATCTCTCTAATTCACTCGATGGAACTGCCAAATTTTATTACCCATCCTTTGTTCGCATTGCCAATGAGAATAAACAGCATTACAATGTGGCGCACGCAGACGCGTGCATGGGAATTACCGGCGATGTTGAATGCGTGGGGCATTGCAGTTGGTGATTATTTGTGTTTAAGTAGGCCACGCATGCCCGTGTGAAAGACAAGCATGCCATTTGAAGATATCTTAAAGTGAAATCTCAACAGACTTTAAAGATATATGTGACAATTAAAATGCATTCGAATATGAATTGAAGATAAGGGTAGACACAGTAGATTTAAAAAAATCATTCTGATATACGGCAATAACTAGATATTCTCAAAATATGCACACATCTTTTACAAGCAATCACTGAGTCATCTCGACATATTTTACAAAGTTTTGAAATGGCACTGGCTTGCCGCCCTTGCTCAGCTGAATTATTCACACCATGAGGCACCACAGAGCTTGCGATTTGAGGGAACAATTCATTCAATTGCCAGGAAGTCACTTCACGAGCCCACCAGCAATTTCGGGTGTCCAAAATTCACTGTACATGAATGCTAAAACAGCATTAATGACAGACAGATTCACGCGTTACGTGTTTGTGAATGTGCCATGCTAAATATTTTATAAGTGGATATTAAACGCGCGTGCAAACTTAAAGATAACCGCTTTACTGCAGAGGCCCGCACGTACTGTTTAACCATGGATTGCTATTTAAAACGGAAGTCTTATTCAACTAATTTTAGTGGCACTTGTATGTACGAATGAGATTTTTAACCACCACCTGTGTACTGGAGTGTGCATATATCTCTGCTCGGGAGTATTCAAACCTAAATGTGTTAAATCGGAGAGGAACAAACGTGATTGCAGCCATACACTAGCACACACACACACAGGTCCAAGCATGTGGACACTGCCCGGATCCTTTACGCATCTTCAAAACAATCGAACGTCATAATTTAAAATCGCCAATTTGCAGCTACAAGCACAATCTCTGCACGTGAACGCACGACACGCGTCAATAACGTCCACAACCACAGATTAAAGTACAATTCCAATTTAATTTAATTAGAAACCTCTAAAATGTACAGTTTTAACAGAAAGTCGTTCAAAATGATAATTACAAATCAAAAACAAGACAATTTGTTTTCTAGCGCGGGATGCGAGTGTGAATTCTTACAAGACGGTAAACATTTGTTATGTACACACACACACACACCGTGACAGTACATGGATATATTCAACTCGGAGACACAGCGTAAGGTAAAGATTTGAGAATAGCTGATCTGTGATTAGGTTTAGTTTTTTTCCTCATTCTTCTGTCTATATACTGGAATGTGTATAAATTTCAGTTATTTTTGACCCTCCTCCCCCCCCCCCAAATAAATCATTACAAACATCGAGCTATATACAAAGATTAAAATTTGTACAGATTGCAAATGGTTATTAAACCCTGGGGTGTTATTGGTAATAGCTGTTCTATTCAACAGCCCGATTCAAGAGGGGAAAAAAACATCAAAAAGCAGATTTCATTACATTACAAAAAAAACCCAAAGTAAAATAAAAACACATTACACACGTGGGGTCCTTGTTTATTCTTTGCCAAGTAATACGACTGACATTTATACGGCTTATACGTTCCATGCCACAACTTTTCCACGAAACACTGCACATTTAAAATAAAAGGCTGATAAGCCAAGGCCTACAATATACTTAATTTAATTCATTTTTTTTCCTATATTTTGTTCAATCTTAGTCGACCGAGTCGGGAACCAAAGATACGTGCTTGATTACAATAGTCTGTGTACTGCATTCACTTGCTCTAAGTTATTAGAAGTGAGTTCAACATGTTGTTCAGCAAATAGAAAAACAGCAAAAATGTTGTCGTTTAGCACAACGCAGCTAATCACATTACACGTCGTAATCGTCTTTCACCGTCATCATCATCATCATCATCGCCACCCTGACATTTGTCTTTTGCTGCACAGCGATTAGTTCGCGATGTATCCGTGACGCCCCCCGCATCGTTCGCTTACAGCCGAGGCCGAAGGTGTCTGCGACGGACATGCTGCGGACACAGACGGGTTCAAAGCGAATGTGTGTGTGTGCGTGCGTGCGTACGAGCACAAGAACCCCTGTGCCATCACACTCTCTCTCTTCGTCGTACCGAAAGGGGGTTCAGGGACGTGGGGCAGCGAGGGTCAGAGGGGAGCGGCGCCCTCTCTAGCCTCACATTCAATCCAAGTCCGCAGTAATCGGGGCACAAGAATTCTTGATAGCGCAATACTTGGGATTTGTTTTTTTCTCTCTCTCACGACTTTGCAATCTGCCAGTTGGCGTCCTCAACAACAGCACATATTTACAGTAAACATAATCAAAAACTTTTTTTTTCTCCTATTTTTTTTTATACATTTGCTAACATTTTACAGATATGTCATCATATCTAATGCAAGAAACAGTCTTCATTTGTTTCTTTTTTGTTGTTGATAAAGATCACACACACAGCCTTGTGTATTTCTTGCCCGGGGGTGGTGGTGGGGGGGGGAAGAGCACAACTGTGATGCATGCAGACATAGGAAGTTGTTCTCTCTCTCTCTCTATAGTTATGCAGATATATTGCTCGGTATTTTGTGTTGTAATATGTCTTGCTTTTTTTCATTCCCTTCCCAGCCCCCGCAGGATTTTTGTGAGTTTTGTTCTTTTTTTGTAGCTTTTTCTTTTATTATTCTCACTTCCACCCCCCCCCCACCCCCCCAATTTTATTTTCATACAAGAGAGTGTTTCGATCCAAGCAAACATAAATGCGACGGTGCCCACGTCGTTCCCGAAGGGGCGAAAGCGCGCACACACAAAGTGGCGGCCGCTCACAGACAACTCTAGTTACTGCCATACGATATTGTACATTTCATGTGTGCGGTGTTTATATTACAATTCATTGCATATCGGGCATTTGACTACCATACACAGTGTGGCAGACGACATCGTGACTGACAGGGGGGGGGGCAGGCTTCGGGTTTTCACGACGGTACTTGGTTTCGTCTCAACGAGACGTGAAACGCACACAGAGTCTCTCTCCTTTTCCTATTGTTGAGAGACCGAGCGAGAGACAGCGACCGCAAGGCTCCTCTTGCGCGAAAATAAATAGAGCAAAAAAATAAACCGCACGTGTAAAAATTAGCATTCATTTCAAATAAGGAATGTCTCTTCAGTCCCACGTCTTTTCTGCTTCGAGTTTGGGTTGACAGCGTGTCAACTAAATAAAGGAACATAAGCTAGGAACGATAACTTGCCAGAAAGTGAAAAAAGAACGAGATATCTAAGTTGAAAGTACCTTTTAGGAGTCTTACATTAATTCAGAAGATTAACGTTTGGACTTCCAGGCTTATAAGCACAACAATCTGAATGACAATATAAAAATAAAAAGTAGCCATTTGTTCTCGTGGGTACACACCGGCACCCCTCATCATCCCCCCGTCCCCCTTCCGCGCTTGCTAAATGAGCTCAAATGCTCATGAGCAATGTTACAGTGGGAAGAGGAATATTCCTTCACCTTCTGTAATTACACCTAATTAGGGCCACAGCACTGTGAAGCTCATCATCATTAAAGAAACTCAGCCACTATTAAGAACCAGTCTAGAGTGAAGACTATTAACATGATTCTGCGTGGAATATAGCATTATTATTATTAGTTCATGAATATTCCTTTCTGTACAGCATTTTGTTACAAGGTATGTAATTAACAAAAATTACTCGTGAAACCCAAAGGTTATTTCAGCTCTCGCGAAAGGAAGTTAGTTCGATGTTTTTATTTCATTTGTTAAAATCAAATCTTTGCTTCTAAGACTAATTCTATCACTGAGCGTAAGGGAACTAAGGTCAGCAATCCGTAAACAAATAAACCAGGCTACTTCGCCAGCCAAAAGCACGTGCAGTAGATGTGCACACGCGTGAAGTATGCATGGCAGAGCACGCAAAGCTTGCACGCGCGCAAATTCAATCGCGTGTGCGCGCGCACACACATATACACACGCCACAAGCATGCCCGCATACGCACACTCGCAACGCAGACGGTTATTGGTCTTTGTAAAGTGACGAAACAATACTCGGTGACTTGTGAAAAAAAAATCAATGAAACACACTGTGGGACAGAGACTGAGGCTTAAATCCCAAACCGAGCGCGCACAATTGCATGTATTTTACACCGCTGCTCTAATTAATCTCAGAAACACATTCACTGGAATAACGGACGGGACTTCCTTTTGCTGCTCAACCATACCCTCAAACCGATCTCCACCACTGCTCTCTTCCCGTCCATCCATCCACACCCACGCTTTGTCCAGCTGCCTAGACCCAAAGCTGACGAAAGACCGGGCAAGTAGCCTCGATGGGTGGCAGCCTGAGTGACAGGTTGGCCATGCCACTGGCTGGGTTTTTTTTCCGGTCGGCTGGCTTGCCGATTGCCCGGTGGGCTGGATGTTGGGCCCAAGGGCAAGCCGTCTGGCCTGCTTCATACACAAGTTCCGGGTTGGGCGGGCGGATGGTGCTTGCGGTTCCGAACAGCTGCTGCCTTCTCCTTGGACTCACTGGGCTTGTAGTGCGAGATATCCACCAGCGCGCTCGCCAAGGCAAGTCCTGCACATAGCACGGACATGCACGTCCGGTTACACACTATCCCTTCACATACTCACATCCAGAGCATACATACAAAGTGAACCTCTCCTTGATTAAATCAGATTCTCACTGTGGATCGACCCATATCACCATCGACAGCCCAATGCCACATTCTTTTCACAAACTGGTCCTACTGCAATTCCATCAACGATGGATTGAGTTGGCTCAATTCATGAATTATAGCTTTAAAAGTATTGGGGAACATTCTATGTATAGACAGAAAACATGGACATGGGATGTAAAGTTAGACCAAACGGTGTCTCTCCAGTGGCTACTAATTGACCCTCCAGAGCTGGCGTCGATTTTACCCCACACCTGGATGCCCATCTAGGCGAGGAACCTCAGGAAGGCCCCATGGCAGATGGACAAGACCATTCCCACTCATCTGGACACTGGCAGGAGGAAGTAACCATGGCTCAGCTGGCAAGCAGCAACAGCACGGCCATGCACAACACACACACGCACGCACGCACGCACACACACACACGCACGCACACACGCGCGCGCGCGCGCACACACACACGCACGCGCAGGTGTGCGCACACACGGGTGCGCGTGGACAAACATAAAAATTTATGGTGACATTTTTTTTGTTTATCCACGCACATACAGAGAAACGGTTGTTTTAATAAAATTTCATGAAACTGCACTTCTACCAACTTCGTTCAATAAGTAATTTCCCAATGTGGATCTCTGGATCTCTGCAAAAACATGCGCGCTTATGAACTTGCGGCAAAAAAAAATCAGCCCATGCATTTGCATATCCCTGCCATGTGATGTATGCACAACCCCTCACAACATCACCGTGACGAGTGAACAATAATGCATTCATTACACATCCACAATTTTCAAACGGCCATCCCATTGCACGAAATATGTACACAAAGCCTGCCTGCTTGCCTGCAAGGGAATGCGCACTCAAATAATAAGCGCAGAGCCAAAGCACACAGCCGATGCGTCACAACAGCGATTTTCAGGGAGCATAAAAAACCCACAAATTGACATCATGCTGGGATGTTTGTCGGTGGGAAGTTTATTGGCAGCACTGGGTTAGAATTTTAATTTCAATTAAAAATAATCCTTTCCCCCAAAGCCTTTTTTTTTAAATGAAGTCCGATCAGAACAAAATGCTAACGCAATACAAAGAGACCCTTTGAAGTCTAACAACTGTGTTTTTTTTTTTCCATGGATAGCAATTTAAGAGTTGTACTAGTGGAGACTCATTGCTTTTTCTCTTACTACATATATTAATTTGAAGCATATTTATGCGGGCTAGGACCACTGAGATGTTTGCATCTAATATTAATGAAATATCCAATATCCATTGGGCATTGCTTTTTTAATTATACTAATCCCATTAGCCAATTGATATATTCATCTTCATCAAATGTGAAATATTTGGACCAAAACTTGGGAGCGCGACGGCTTATTAATTTGAATACTGTCATTGGGTCTTTAATGTCAGTTTTACAAAGAGAAGCGAAAGCGCTTTAGGTAATGTTATTATTACTATGATTACATTTGCTTATCCGCGAAAGCATCAGTGAGTGTCACGTGGCTTTTCCCAGTAAGTGTCGACTGCTCTGTGCGATCCCAAATTTGAGTACATTTCCAAGTTGGGAGTGCAATTCAAATGCACAATTTGTGTGTAATGGCGAAGAGGGAAAGCGTAATAATAACAATCGGGCTTTGCTGGAGAGTATAATTTTGTTTTTGTTGTTGGTGGTGGTACCACACCACAGAAACCTCAGCTAAAATATAAAATTAGATTTTTTTAGTGATTACAAAAAGGAGAGCATCATTATAATAGCACGATTTGAGCATATTTCAGAAAGATTCACTTCCGTCTTGCTGACGCAACACATTTAATCCTATGCAACCGGCATGGTAATGAAAGTACAATGTTTGTGTGAGATTTTCTATTCCCCCAATCACCGTTCAGTAATTCGGTGCAAGATTATGCAATGATTTACAACTTCCAGTGTGCGACTTTGTGCAGGCTGGCTCTATAAATGGGACTTATTTAAATATCTTCACATTATGTCGCGTGAAGAAAATGTTTTGCATATAAATGCCAGACTAAAATACACACGCAAACTTACACGTTATTATCCTCAGCACATTGTATTCCACATAGCCAGATTAACATGCTTGCAATTTTAGACCATTATCTGCAGGTTTTTTTTTTGGGCCATTAGTAAAAACACTGCGGTACGCGCTCTGCTGAGCAATAATAAAATATGTATTCTGAGACGGACGTACCAAAAGAGAATGACTAATAAATTGGGAAATCTTGCCTTGCAGATTGCCCCCTCGCCTTTACCTCCCGGCTCCCAATAATCACGGTGCGCGCATGCCGCTGCATGCGATGTGTTTGCACAGCCAATGGATTTGGGTGAACGGACGGACGGGCGGGCGGGCGGGCGCCGGTCCCTAAATGGAAAAACCGCGACGACGCTGACCCCCGCCGACTGCTATTTTACCAAAAGGATTATAGCCGGCGCAATTGGAACTGCAGCAACAATTTTAGAATAGCCGTTTCATACGCGGCGTGCATGTTGGCAGGCAGGGCCAAAAGACGCACCGTCCCCTCCTCCCCCCACCTCTTATTGATTGAGTCAGCAGGTGGCTATAATACATCCATTTGTCTGCGGCATGCCCTTAAGCTGGGCAGACATAAAAACTGCATTAAAAGGTCGTTAGCAGCACAGTTTTTTTTTCCCAGTGTACTTTCACCTTAATAGGCCGATTAATAAATGCAGTGCAAGTGTGCAGGTGTCCGCTACAGAGTCAAAGGATTATGACCAATCAGCTTCACAATGATCTCGATAGGCTGCATGTTTATGGTTTTTTTACTGTCTAACTTTCAGTATGTCTGACAAAGAAAACCAAGGTCTGATATTAAAGATCCCCAAAAATGTACGCTTAAATAGACTAAAGAAGGCTCTATTATGATATTACAGGCCAAGGGGTCCCGCCAAGGTGTACTTGTTAGCACACACTCCAAAATGTTGCCGGTTCGATCTCCCGGTGTAACAGATACAACAATGGGGCAAGGTTTTTACCCCTTTCCTGTTCGTGGACGTCGTCATTTATCTTCCAATTCCATTCCGATCACGTACGTTTACACCATCGGAACGGAATAGATTCCGAACGGAATCGGGTGCAAAAGGCCATACAGGAGGGCGTGTGGCACAGCTTGGCGCCGCGGTCGTGTAGCTACAGTTCTCTGCGGTGAGTACAATACAATGTCTTTAAAGACAGCAGCGCTTCTATGCCGCACTAAATAAAATTGACGCTAACCGCTTGCACGTTCTGAGATTCAGCGGTGAACGGGGCACACCCACCCTGCAACTGGCAGGCGTCTCGCAACGGGGAAGGGTTCAATCCCGACGTCCCTGTCCAGCCAGTGGCGTTACAGGGTACAACACCACAGTTACGTTGATCAGCGGGTTCAAGTGGTGGGGTAGAGCGTCGGTATTCCCACCGCTCCCAAAACTTCTGGCCAACATAGAAGAGTTCCTATGATCACCGTTACATTGCTTATGGCTTTATTTTGGTGATTTCGAAAAGTTTTTTGGTTTTGGCTATGTTTGTTTGTTGTAGTACGGAGTTAGAATGATGGTTGTTGTTGTTTCACTTGCATCCCACTGGGATTTTTTGCACAGCGTTGGTGTACGGTGCGTTTTTTCCTGGATTTTTCTGTTTGCGCATAGTCACTTTAAGATGTTTTCTTGTTCATGCTTTTGTTTATTGTTTGTTGCGGTTGCACCCGATTCAAGAGCCGAATGGCTCACAGGGCTATACCTAATAAATGAAACTGAAAACTGAAACTCTAGAGGGAGCTGTCTTGAGTTTCCTCGAGTGAGAGGTTCCTTCCAGTGGAGGTCGGTCCTCAAGCAGTCGCATGACCATCAAATTGC
The DNA here is from genome assembly GCF_965212315.1 of Lampetra planeri. NCBI lineage: Eukaryota > Metazoa > Chordata > Hyperoartia > Petromyzontiformes > Petromyzontidae > Lampetra > Lampetra planeri. The sequence goes on along the minus strand of NC_136118.1, from coordinate 12,080,780 downwards.
AGGGCTGCCACTTTACCTTTTTTATTACAGACCAATTAAGAATTTCAGTCGTGTGCATTCAAATTTAAACAAATAATACTTTCAACAAAATGTTGAATGCAAACATCAGCTAATAAGGTATTTGGGCCTCCCAGGATTAGACTGTGTTCTTGAGTAATGACACATTAAATATTCTTTAAATCAATAACGTTCATATTAAACGAAGGTATGACTATGGGTTACAAACCCATCAAGCTGCATACAAGGGCACAACATGTGGTATGTTCTAGGACTCACAGATTCAGTGATTGTTATTCTGACCCTAGACAGAGATCAGTTGGGTCAGCAGTTTTATTTTTCACAAGGAAAACAGCCAAGCGACAAAAACACTTTAAAGAAAGCATTGCTTGCTGCAGTTTAGATTGCAAACAGCCATTTTGATTCTTTGGACATTGACAGAATTTATATGCTGGAGGTTACAGGGGGGGAGGAGACAGATTCTCCTACGACAAGAAGTCTCGTGTAAATCTGCAGACCACATGAACACGTTTAAAAACAGGTGAACCCCAACTGGCAGAACACATCACTGCACTCCTTGTAACACGGAGTGAGATATGATATATGTTAAATTGTCCGCAGCAGAACTTTTTTTTCCAGGCACACTTTGTTTGAGGCAGAGGTCGCAAACGGGTTTTGATTCCTTACCCGTACCCGGCCGCACCAGGGTCGCAAACGGGTACCCGTACCCTACCCGTACCCGGCCGGGTACGGGTAGGGTATGGGTATCGGGTACCTGATTGCGACCTCTGGGATGAAGCCATGTTGCAGGCGCGGGTGGGTTGATTCTAGGAACTTGAATTGTGAGAAGAGACAAGACGTTGGGAAATGAGTAACAAACGGTTACTCACCAGTGACTCACGGTCTACCCGTACCCGTACCCGGCCGCACCAGGGTCGCAAACGCGTACCCGTACCCGTACCCGGCCGGGTACGGGTAGCCGGATATCGGGTAGGGTACGGGTATCGGGTACCCGGTTGCGACTTCTGGTTTGAGGAGGGGAGATGTCCCCGGTAGTTGTTGCAATCAGTGTCCAATCCGATGGAACCCGCCCTGTGGCCCAAACGGTTGTAATAATACTCGAGAGGGCACAGCCTGAACACAATCGCCACCCGCCCTCAGTGCCACAGTGACGAGATGTTAACTACCTCGCCTGGTATACGGGAGGTCGTGGGTTTGATCCCGAGCCTGACACGTGTATATTTGGAGTTTGCATGTTCTCCCCGTGGTCGCGTGGATTTTTCTCGGGGTCCTCCAGTTTTTCCCTTCATGTTTAGAATCAGCGTGCGTTTAGAGCATTTGGCTGCTATACATTTCCACATAGGCAACTTTGTTGAGCTATCATTTGTGGCCGTGTCGCCTCTTGAAAGAGCTATGTAGCTCAGTGGGCCTTACCTGGCAAAATAAAAAATACTTTAGTTTAAGTTTAGTTTGCTTGGGAGGTCAACTTTGCCCAGTGCTTTACCTGGTTTCAGGCTCTGGGTCGCTCTTTGCATTTCCTAAAAAAAGATGGCACATCAGCCAGCATCTTACAGGAGGAAGTAACTTCAGCCAATATTTTGAGGCGTGACAGCCTCAGCAGCGTTAACCCCACCTTGCCTCATGATATTATATGGGTTTTGGGGCTTGCCCTCACCTCCAAGACCTAGCAGAATTGCTCAGCAAATGTGTAAACTTGTTCCTGGGGGTCAGAAAACTCATCACCACAGTTTCCCTTAATGATCGTAATGGGTGTGATGCCGCAAATAACTTTTTTGATGGAATTAAACAGTGATTTGTAAACGCGAGCTGCCGAGAAAGTTACAATCTCCTCAGCAACCCTGTGACCACCACATCTCTTGCAGCACCGTACCTCTGGTCGAATTTCTGCGGTAAGCCTCCTCATTCTCAGACGTGGGATGTTGTAAACTGGTGGCAGTGGGACTACCATTTTCTCTCAGCAACCCCAAACAAACTCCTCCATTCGCCAGGGTTTCTGGGGAAGGTCTCGACTTTGTACAAATCCAATAACACGCGTACACACACACACACATTCGCGGGCCCGCGTACCGGCCACAATGGCGCGCACAAAACCCACCTGACTGTCCGGGTGGAGGGCAGGCGTTCAAACCCCGGGGCAGTCTCACCAGCACCGAGTATATGGCCGCACGGTTCCCTGCACATGGCTCCATCGCAATTGGCTGCGGTATGGTCTAACGGTCACACACACAAACACACTCCTCGTTAATCAAACGCAGCGCTTTTCCGGCAGGAAAAGAATACGAGGCTTGGTAATGCGCACACCCGTCAAACGCGTGGACATGCGGTGCGCACGTACATGTTCACAAGTGTGCACCATCCTACATATAACTGCATTGTTCCGAAGCCACATTTTTCCCTGGAGCAGTTTAGCCTTGAGGGATCAACGGTAGCTAAAAACCTTAAGGGCAATTGGAATGGAAATCACTATTATTTCGAAGCAAGTAATACATCTCAAGTGAGAAATGTAATCATTGGGGCTACCCACTCCATTTCACTATTACTGAATTAATAATGATAATATTTGAATATATTTTGTAGTTGCACAATTCTTATCGTGTAAGGATATCACAAAGGTGCTCTGTTTCAACAGATGGTCTGCTGGTTACAGGGGCGATGTTGCTGTGTGGGTTTCCCCCCAAATTAGGTTATTTGCAGTTATATTTCGAACGTGCCGAGTTTGGCCAGTGAAGCCTGCACACATTATCTACTCTTTTCCGATTTACATCACGGGATCTTCAATGCCCAATGCGCAGTAGGCGGTCCGTGTTTCTGGTTAATTTTGTGTTTCGTTTGTTGTCCCTCGCCCACACCTCCGTTGGCTACGTAACGGTGTGCGGAAGAAGTTCAACGTACATCAATCGAGTCCGCAGTATTAACCACAGCATCTGATGGGCTCAAACCGCAAAGCTGCAACAAGCAGCAAGCACGCTCCTGTTCGGCTGTGTCGCCACCCCTAGAGTCGCGATGCTGAAGGCCACTGCAGTTCTACACAGCATCCCAAATTCACACTTGTGTGACGTAAAAACAATTATGATATTTCCACGCGCAACAATATATATATAAACGCAAATCAAGAAGCAATTTACAACTTAATTACACCGAGACCCTTTGGGCGCCCGACGTACAAAGCGGAAAAACGTGCACCAGCAAGCTCACACGGTGGACATCACCAGATAGCCTGCGATGTTGCTAAGTTCAGCTATGAACTACACACTGCATGAATTAGGTAAAGTGACACTTGTCTAAGCTATGTTACCACCAATTCACGTGTGTTTTTTTTAAGTACCCTAAATTTAAACCCAGCATATCGCTTGCAATTGTATATGGCCACAGGTATCCAATCAGATATGTGCTTTGAACACATTCACATTGGTAAAAAAAATTAAAAACTCATTCAATGTACGCTAATACATTATTCAACAAGCTCTTTAATGATAAAAAAAATTATTGGGTAATAAAAATGCCACGCAACCCAAAAAAAATAAAAGGTTGGGAGGGGAAAGCACCACAACACCTGAACGGAAGTGTGCGTTTGATGCATTGCTATTAATTTTGAATTCCGTCACGTGACTTATGCGAGCATTTTCATGCACGCGCGCACACTTCCCAGGAGAAGGGAATAGAAATCCCTTTGGTAAGCAAAGAGGAACAACTGGCCGCACAAAATAGCACCGTGCCCAAACAAAACAGGTGCCCAGGATGGCTCGTTTCAAGGTAACATCTTTTGTGCGGGTGAGACGTGTGTGGTAAGGGCTCATGCTAAAACACACACATTCTTTGACACGTGCCCAGAATAATAATAATAATGCGGATGGTTTTCAGATACAAAGTACGGGCGAGTGCGGGTTGAATGGGTGCGTTGTGTGGCACAGATGAGAGCTATCGGGACTGCATTAACAGCATGTGTGATGCAGTTGACATTAATCACCACACTGCTATACACAGGGCGATATACTGTGTGATTAGACTCAGAATTGCAATTAATAAGCGGATTAGCATAATTAAACAAAAGTAAAATAGTAACGCGATTTACTGGCGGTCGTATATTATAGCAATACTGGTGATAATAATCAAGAGTTTATTCAGCACCTTTAAAAAAATTGCACGGCGCTTCAATAGTGAAATCAGAATTATTTTATACGGCACATCATTTCACTTCGTAGGACATTCAAACATATGTATTCAATGTGAGGGGGTCAGCGTTGGGGGGGACAGGGTTAAGGTTATTGGGGGTGAGAAGAGGGAAAACGTGAAAACAATGCTAACCACACGCGCTCGCACGCACGTAATCTGCTTGGGGAATAGTCCAGACCACAGCACGGCACCCGCGTTTTGGCTGAAGAGTCATTTGTCACAAAGTCTGTCATACAATTCCCAGGGTTTTCGCTTTCCGGATTCCATCTAAGTGGTGCTCTGCTGCTGCTGCTGGCGGCGTGGCCACGAGGTGAATATTGGGAAAGTCAGTGCCTCATTACATTCTCAAGCGCAGTTGCCAACGAGCGCGGACAGCAAGAGTGAGCGACGCTCATACACTGAATACGAAGAGATAGCGGAATCTGTATATGGAGGCGCGTGGCACTCACACGCGCGAGAAACATAACGAGAAAATAAAAGTTAGAGATGTAAAGCTTCATATTTTTTGTTTCTACTTCTCTCGGAATGTTACATTAATTAGAATATATCCCGGTATTTACGCAAACGCGCCGTGTGCATAAAGTGCGAGCCATGAGTAGATTTAGCATTCATTATTGAAAATGTAAAAAAAAAAATTAGCCGGTATGTTCTTCCATTCAGAGCCGGATATCCTTTGCATTTTATTGCTCTCTACGGGGGCTCCCATTCAATTTCATTTTTGCGGTGCATGCCCCTAACGTCAGCATATAGAACGTTCCACGAGTGAGGAGGTAAAAAGAAAGTGTGATTACATGAGAGCGCTTTAAAAAATAATGTACTTCAAGATTTGCGGCTGGCGTTATGGGGCATCTATTGATTGTGAATTCACTGCCAACAACAAATTCAGAAAAACTGTGTAAAAATGAGCATACGAAGATAGAGTATCAAACACGGTACAGTGTAGGTTAAGAGAGCGATTAATAACGACGTGTACTGCATTATGCGTGTAATGATTCAACCCCCCCACCCTCAACTTAGCGATTCGATGAATTGTCACGATTAGTGGTCACACCTCGATAAAAACAATCAACAATGTTTTAGGGTTGGATGGCATGAACATAAATGTGTCGTTAAACCCGCCACCAGCCGACAGTCATTTAGTAAAGTTTGTCACGTGAACAAAACGTGCAATTAGTAGCTACTTCGGCACACCGGATTGCTGGAGAGTAAACCCACAACATTTACAATTCGAATACGACGTTTCGCTGGTGTTTAAATCCCCGAAAAAAATCTATGTTTTTCGGTCTCGTATTACAGCCTGGGATTTTTTTGTAACGTGTAAAAAACCCAAAAGATATAAAAAAATAGAGGAAATTTTTTTAAATATAAAAAATGCAATCATAATATTTATTTATCCTGGTGAAGTCCGATGATCTTTGAAGCTCTTTTTCATAAATGTCCCGTAGGGGCACGGTATAATAAACCTTGCAATAAAACTATCACTGAGGAGTATCAGAAAATATTTGTTATCAACGTTTATATCATAATTGTGTTACATCGTAGATTATAATGAGACGAAGAACGTCCTCCCAGAATTATCATGGTCAGCAGAATGCGACATCTTATCAGTAATCAGTCCTAAACAAGATTACACAAGAAAAGACCTCCAGAGGCGCCGACTTCCTTAAGACTCCGTAACAAAATGCTCGCAGCATCCAAGTAAATTAGGAGAATTAAAAAAATGTTTATTCCTCTCAACTGGACTGGGATGAAGTCGGTGAAAAGCAACAATGACGATACACGTAACGTTTCGAAGGCGGTAAAGCGATTTATGAACAAGGCCATGGTAATCAACCCACTGAGCTTGGGAACTCTGTTTAATCGCAGAACGCTGCCACAATTTAAACCCCATAATCTCGGTGGCTTTGGCTTAGCGAGGAAACTTGGTTATTTTGAGGCCCCCACGAGCCACACAACCACCTTGTGATTTTTAATGGCACCTCATCTAAAATTAAACAACAACTTCTGCTTCTAAAATTTCCCAATTCTGCAGACATCGGTGGTCACTCACACACTGGAGAGGTAAAATGTGCAGCTGCTAAACCCGGGGGGGTTGAAGGGGTTAATGAGGACTCTGCGTTCTCCGCTGCAAGAGTCTATCTATCAGGTTTGACAGGCAACACTTCAAAAGCGGGGCCATGCCACACTGCATATCGCATGGGAAATCTGGGGGAAAAGTTAAAAAGGCGGAATCCTAAACACCCCAAACCCCCTCCACCCACCCCCCACGCCACGCCGAGGGAAAACTTTGTCCAAGTTTGCATCGGTCACCCAGGTCGTGCCTGTTTAGCAAGCCGAGAAGAAGCCGGGGGGGGGGGGGGTCCCAACACCAGCCCCAACAATCTGCTGCGGAAGCCTGCGTCATCCCCCACCCCCGGACAGAATCCGTTGATGCGGCCCCGCCACCTGCGGTGAAAACCTCAATGCGCCGTCGTATGTGGTGTTCATTGGCTTTTTTTTACTTTTTCCCACGCCGGCCTTCATAGGCGGCGCGGATGCTGCTGCTGCTGCTACTGCTCGCTAACGGCACTTGCCCTGATAGTCTGTTAAGGCTATACGGCGGGGGAGATCTTTAGTCTTTGGTATTGATTTTTTTGACCTGCCTCATACCTGCCGCTCCATTTTCCGTCGACAAACCCCAGCGCAAGGCAAAGCCGTACGGCGATCAGAGCAAAATCTCTCTCCCTCTTTTTATCTAGCTGTTATTTATTTGTTTAGTTATTTACTGAAAAAAACCTTATCTGCCACAACACCTTTTTCTCTTCCTTCCCGCAAGGTACGGGAGACTGGTGAACGCTAAACACTTAACCTGCATTCTCCAAATGCACTCTATCTGGTTACAATCGGGCTTAAAATAATGTAACATTCCATTTTTTTCCCTTTTGATATTAAATTAGTATTAAACAATAAAAGCGATACCTCATTGGCGACGACAATAATTTGTATACAATTGGCTGGAGCTTGAGAGAACTCTGCAAGACGAGTTCAAATCCTGGTGAGGGATCGATCTCCTCGAATCTTCGTCCTTTCATCAGAGACAAAGCCGAGTTTCAGTTTACAGGAAGTTGTTCACCATCATCATCATCCTGTGCGAAGTGGCCACTGCCCTGTGAATGTGGAATGTCTGGCAACGGCTCATCACAACAATGATGAGCGCTATGCCGTTGCTCATTTGACCAGGAAGACACTGCCTTTGAACTCATCACTATTAAGGACCCCTGATATAATAACACTTGTATTGTGATTACAGCTCTCCGATTGCGTTTTAGGGTTGTACCGCACGTTATCCACCTCCGATCAGCACGGTTGGCTACATACGGTGCGAAAGACGTTCAACATAATACGTTCAACATCCATATCCGATACGATGTTCGACATTTCACTCCACGTTCCGAGAGTCTCTACAAATTGGACAGCTATGCACGCAATGCAATGGAATTCCCGCAGATTAGTTAGTGGTGTGCAGAAGTGCGACGCACGGCTCTCTTTGAGCCATGGGCCGAGGGAAGTGCTCCCTGGGAAGCGTCTGGTTTAATGACCCGGCAAACAATGGGGCTCAGCGTCCAGCTCCACGCTTGGCCACCTCTACCTTTGGCTCTGCCAAGAGGACGCAGCACCTGGCGCTCACGTCAGGTTGAGACGACCCAGGGGGAAGAGGCGCCTTCTTCGCTTGCTATGGAAGCCAATTGAATTGGGTAATTTGGCCTTCTAAGAACCGAATTACTTATGGATCGTAAAGATAGAAGCACGGTTAAAACTGAACATTGTGCAACCCACTCAACCCTGGCCTTGTGCTTAAGCCAAAAAATTATTCATACATGCGTACGGGAAGATGAAAATGAGTTTCTCCAATTCTGAAAAAGCTATTTTTCACAATTAAATATGAAGGCGACTCTAAGTGTGCATTGTCTGACCTTGCTCATAACTTGAATGGTTACATGAAGGGGCAATGCTCCTTAATGTGATGTTCTGTAAAAGCCACAAGGCTTGATTACATTTTATTAGTGTAAACATTAACCTCGGCGACACAAGCAATAGATTTCTATTGGATTTTGTCATAGTCTCTTATACATGTTTTATTGGATTCCCACAAACAGCATGAACTATTTGATTATTTTTTCTCCTTTCTACAAGATGGTTGATCTCATGAGCTCTTAAAGCAGAGAGCACGGATCCAAGGTGTTAACCTTAAGTGTCCTGGTGAAAATCCCATGAGCTTTCAATAAAATATATGACCAGGCCAAAGGAAAACACGGTTTGTATTGGAAATTGGAACTGGACAGCCTTGCAATTGACTTGTATGCATTTCCATAGATGAAAAATAAACAAGATGAAAAGAGGGTCTCTCTTTCATGACTTGAAGAAAATAACACGTATTGCCTTTGGACAACAGGCCTTACAAATGAATGTTGCCCTCAAGTATTTGTTTGGACAAGGTATGGTTTCAATCAGTTCTGTTTGCAAGGTGTAGTCGAATTAAAATTGCTACCAGAGTGCCCTTACATCGTAGGAGCCATCAATGATCAAAGTCATGCCTCCACATTACCGCACATTGTAACAATCATAGCAAAATGCACCTCAAAACGGATTCCTTCCAATCGATATTATCGCAGAAAGGAAACTTAGCACAAACTGGGGAATTTAAATTTTAATATATATTTTTCATTTATCCAACAAAGTTTCAGGAAGAATCTCCAGGCTCTTCGAAGGAGTTACCTGCATTGGGACGTTTGGCCAATTCCTCGGCGAGCGCTTTGCATGGCAGGAGATAAAAAAAAAAACCAGAGGACCAATTACAACAATAACAATGCAAAACATCGTACTGGCACACGCGTGCCACCAGGCTGCCTTTGCGAAGCGGCCTGGAATTGTTTAAACATCGGCAGTGCGAGAATTCGCACGTTCCATCGAATGAAGCCGACGGTCGTGCGCACGAAAGCTAATCGTGGGAAAGTGTCTTTCTGCATTGCGTCATGCGGCACGCATTTGTGCACCGTAGGACGGGCACGTCCCTCGTCTCATTGTTATGCTTTTATTTGACTCGCAGCGAGTATTTTAAAATGCGAAGGATGCATGGGCGAGCCCCAGCTCTGTGCCACGCAGCTTTCTTAAACGAAGCCCAGCCTCAAATTGGGTATCCGCGTGTCCCAAGCACGGGTCACTCCAACGTGTTTAAGATTCAAGGAGGGCGTCAGCATCTTCACACACAAAAAAAAAACATCGAGCAAGCGTTGCAGAGCTTCAACATTTGTTTGCCATGTCTATATCCACAGTACTCGGGGAGTGATTCAACATCTAAGGAACACGTAGAGAACTGTATTTACGTATTGCTTCATTATTATTTCAGTGTTTAAACTGCAGGCAGGTTAATTTATTGTTTCAATATTGGTACAGAAAAAAATATTGCTTTTGCCAACTGCATTCCGTTTGGCTATTGCACACCAACAGCTTTTATAGGACATTTGTTGATGACAACTTCGAGTCCATCCTTATCTTAAGTGTTGTTTTTTTCTCTTTTATCTCTATCCACCGGTTGCCAATTCTTCCAGGAGTATGTCCTGTCATGTCCGCGTGGTCTACTTAAGCCTGATGTCTAAATATGCAATGTTTCCCTGGTGCAAAGCTGTCACGTCAAGCAATTCCAAAAATGCATCTTTCCATTTCCCAACGGTGTGATTCCAGACTTTGTACCGTTTTATTAATCTGAGCCTAAGGTTGCTGATGAATGCTTCAAAAAGCTGGCTGTGGAAAGCACTTGATTAATATAGTCAAGTGGGACACCGGCCCCGATGGAACGATGTTGCATAATAATCCTACCGTACAAAAAAAACCCTAAACATATGTACAAGGGCAAGGCACGGCCCACTTTATATTCCTGCTATTCTGCGCACACATGCACCTGTGGCCACTCAGGTCCAGAGGTCCTTTCTAGTGGCACTGGCAAGCGTGAAGGTTTATTTATGCATGGAGCTTGACAGCTGTTGTTACCTTTTACACTGCCGGTTTGTGTGGCTCAAAGGCTTGTGGTGGGTTACTCGCAGCACCATCGCTTACGAGACTGAGCTCATAAGTGCCATATGCATCAAAGTGTAGACAAAGTGTAGACAACAGGGGGACTCGGAGATATTTGGAGCGAAACAGAGTTAACTCTAGCCACGACAGCTCAGCAGCAACAGTCGGCAATGCCGTATTATCTTGATAATAAGATGGGCCAGAAAGTAAAACGCAACCCCAAATCTCGGGGTTGATCGTGAAAAAAGTGTGGACAATAAGGTAAGCCAGAAAGCAGCCGTCTTCCAGAAGCTGATCATGAACGGCTGCTGCTGCTGGTGGTCTTGCGTGCTCTTGGTGGTGATGTATTGCAGCGGAGGACTTTGTTGGCGCTGTTGTTGCATCACAAGATTTTTTTTTTACTAAATTAAAACATGACTTCCGCAAGACAATGCATTCTCTGCATTATATAATTGCATCCCGCCCCCTCCCCAGGGATAAAAGTGTGCATTATAATCTGGAGAATATGGTAATTCTAGAATTAAATTAAACAAATGTAAATCAATAGTGGCACGACTCATTAAGAAACTTAAGCTTGTTTGCAAGCAGACCGGAGTAACTCTGCTATCTCCACCAGAGCAGCGACAATAAACCCTAAATATCTATTGACTTATTAAGAGCCTAATTGAAGATCCTACGGCCGAACCTCCTGGCCTGGTGTTATCCCGGCAGCAAGTAGTTCGATCCAAAACCACATCAGGGACTTCCCGTGGGCGATGTGGATCGTATCCGATGCACGAGCGGCGACGATTAAAAGACGATGTACATTGCGGCTCATGGCCAACGTCACAAAATTAAACGCGCTGCAAGCAGTCGTCCCCTCTCGGCATGACGACAATAGTTCATGTCGCATCCGATGGCATTCTCAACTGGCCATCTCAACTCGATCTACCCATGTAAAACGTTACAGTTCCAGAATAAGATGTACATACGTATGTACACTTACAAGCGGGAAAATCCTCAACCACTGCCAATATGCACGCTTCGTTATTTATCACCTCCGCGTGGATATAACAATGTCCATAAGACATGCTGAAATAGTCTCCGTCTGTGTAACGTGAAGCCATCTTCTTATTGTTAACATCTATTTGCCAAGTGTAAAGCACGCTGCTCAGCAAGGAATCCTCGGGACACGTGTGTGCAACTGACATATAATAGAGCTGCACGGCCGCTCCTGTCCACCGAGGCGAGTGTTTGTGCTTAAAGTTGATATTTCTTCTACTTTGTTCGTGTATTTTATTCAGAGCGCACTACAGCGAACGTGGGCTATTAAGCCAGTGCAACAGAGCAAGCTTTGCAAACAAGGGCACGCGCGTCATGCGATTATACCGCAGGGATGCCACCGAGCAAATTTCAGGTTTTTGATAGTATTTTTTGTATTAGTTTATTATTGCAGCTACTAGAGGAACACATTGGTGCACATTAACACAGCTCAACGGACTCGCTAACAGAGGGCATCCTGGACTGAATCATAATGCTATATACTCTGTAAATATGACGTCAGTCGAAATTCTACTTTTGGCAGTGCTGAATTTGAAGACTCATTTACTGGCTTGGTTTGACAGCTTGTTTAGGCATGAAAGACAAAAGTGCATAAGCACCACACCAGATAGCACATTGCCTCACAATTAATCTTAATAGCCTGGCAACAAAACGCTCTGACTGGTGTAACATTGTTTTTTTCCCCTGCGATGTACTGTGTACACCAAATTAAATTTCAGCTAAAAGCATGAAAACGCGAACTTTTGGAGGTAAGTCATACTGCAGCTGGAACATATGCTCAGACAACATCAGCAGTAAGTCTATAAAATGTCGCCACGACTGTTAAACGTAAATGTGTGTAATTGGTTCAAACGTTACTGAGCAGCGCATGTTGCATTTGCCTCCCCTTTACATAATTGGATGCACGACTAAGCGTTTACTCATGTAAATCGTGAAAACATGGTGAAACATTATTCCTTTCTTCACTTGCATATGCCTATATTTGTAGACCTTGTGATTTCCATGTACGTGACATCAGTGCCGGATTAAGCTAGTGCGGGGCCTGTAGCATATCTTATAAAGGGGCCTTAAATAAACAAAAAACACAAATATGAAAACAGATTTTAACTTGCATAGTAAAGTAATTGTATTTTTTCATTTGCTATACAGCCAGACAATACGACAAATCTATAACCTTAAACACCCAGTCGTTCATTAAATTTGAAGCCAATATAGTACTATAGTAATAGAGCAAGTGCAGAATCTCGGTTTAAAGCTTTCGTGACTGCAGGGATTCATCTTCTTGGTTCTTTCGGTAAAGTCACGTAGAAGGGAAGTAATATAATAATGAAAATAAAACATAATAAAATAATTCTCACGACGTTTCGGCCACAACGCAAGCAGCCGTCCTGAGGACGTTGTGGCCGAAACGTCGTGAGAATTATTTTATTATGTTTTATTTTTATTATTTTATTACTTCCCTTCTATGTGACTTTACCGAAAGAACCAAGAAGAAGTGCAGAATCACTGCTGCCAGGATAATCCGGGCACTGGGTGACATCAACAATTTGGCCGCGTACATTTATAATCACCCTCTCGACTGACACAGCCTGAAGAGGCCTTCAGGCTGTGTCAGTCGAAGAGGCCTTCAGGCTGCAGTCGACTCGCAAAGGGTTGCAGTCCAGAGGTCGCAAACGGGTTTTGATTCCTTACCCGTACCCGGCCGCACCAGGGTCGCAATTGGGTACCCGTACCCGTACCCAGCCAGGTACGGGTACCCGTTCCCTATCCGTACCCGTACCCTACCCGAAATGAGTGACAAACGGTTACTCACCAGTGACTCACGGCCTACCCGTACCCGGCCGCACCAGGGTCACAAACGGGTACCCGTACCTGGCCGGGTACGGGTAGCCGGGTATCGGGTAGGATACGGGTATCGGGTACCCGGTTGCGACCTCTGTTGCAGTCCTCATTTTTATTCTGAATGCAAATTATTTATTTGGATCATTACTTGCCCACTACAGACATGAGTACCTGCTCGTCTCAAGGAGCGTGATGTCCACAGAGCCAGAGGAATCGAACTTTGAACTTCAATAAAACTGGCTCCGAAGGGGAGCTACGTAAGTGGCTCATGTGGCAAGTCGAGTTGACGCAAGATCAACCTGCGCCAATATCGAACGCAAAGGGAGCCTCGGAGATTTCCTCCCATCTCTCGGAGTAGGAATAATCCACCATTCGTACACAAGTACGAGCACAGCTAATGTAAGTGAACTTTGCCGTATCAATGGCACAAAGCTTTCTAAAACCTAGTGAGTGTCTCGATATTGTAAACAGTGCGTGGTCTATTTGGTTTCTCAGAGTGAGGACGAAGTGAAATTAACTATTCTCAAGGTATTAAGGCAGACTATGCTTACACATAAAAAGGCTTCAATTTCATTTAATTAGAAGCAGGTGGCTGTCATTTGGTTTTATTTCCTTTTTTTTACGAATCTGTAACTGTTGCTAAGAGGGTGCACGTGCGCTTGTGTGTGTGTGTACTTAGAACTGAGGTGACTCATGCCAAAAATGCCACTTATTGCTATTGCCCAGAATTAAACAAGGGGCTTTGTTGTGCAGGTGGCATTAAGTAATGGGAAATGGAAATTATGGCAGTGAAGCCTCCTTACGAGCACAGCCCTCCACTAAGCTGGCTCGTCAAATGCAACCCACAGTTTGATTGTGCAGGGAGCTCTGGCGGCATGACCCTAAAATCTCCAGTGAGGTGAGGTGATGACCTGTTGATGGTCACCTTCCTATGGGATGGCTTCACCTATTCTCTCTTGCTCTATCATCACCTGTGCCCAGCCCATCAGTCTCTGGAACAGCACCAATATCTACATTTATTTAACTAATTTACAAATGACCATGATTAACATCATCAAGTGCTAAACCACCTGATATGCAGTAGAGATCACCAAAAATAGGGTAGGCCTATTTTTCGATGAGTTGGAGGAAGAAGAGCTGGTGGACCATGCAAGTTAAGTTTGTAGTCAATAAAAACAACAGATTAAGATGAATACCCAGTTGGGATTATGTGCAATTTTTGTTTACTTGGAATCTGGTGTGAACTTCTGTAATGTTTCACTTGAAAAGATAACTTTACTTATAGTTTAGCCGTACACAAACTCAAGAGACCAGCAGTCCCATTTGAAAGTGACCTGGGCCAATAGGCTGGAGGTAGGGAGCGATGATTGCTATGAGTATAATCCCAATTGAGTAAATTGCGGTACATTTTCGAATTTGGAAAATTTGGACCTCGATGCTGGCAAACAATGGCCTACTCTAAACTAAACTATAAACGATTTTTTTTATTTTACCAGGTAAGGCCCTTCTTGGTTCTTTCGGTAAAGTCACGTAGAAGGGAAGTAATAAAATAATAAAAATAAATTATGTGACTTTACCGAAAGAACCAAGAAGATGAATCCCTGCAGTCACGAAAGCTTTAAATCGAAAAAAAAAAATTCAGGTAAGGCCCATTGAGCGATGTAGCTCTTTTTCAGAAGCGACCTAGCCACAAATGATAGCTGAATTATGTGGCTTATCATGTGGAAATGTATAGCAGCCAAATACTGGAAGCGCATGTTTCTAAATTTGGAACAAAAAACTGGAGGACCCGGAGTAAAATCCACGCAACCACAGGGAGAACATGCAAACCCCAAATATACAGGTGCCAGGGTCGGGATCGAACCCACGACCTCCTGTATACCAGGCGAGGTAGTTAACATCTCACCACCGTGGCACCTGAGTAACCGGTGGCAATAGGTTGCCAGTAGGGGTTGATCATTGCTGCTGTATAGTCCCAATTGAGTTATATGCTGTATATTTTTGAATTTGAAAAACTAAAAATTGAACCAGACGCTGGCACAGAATGGCCTCCTCTTGCAAATGACGTCACGGGATATTTGTCGTCCACTCTGAAGCCGACGTCAGGGACGAATGTGGTTATTACACGCACAGTATTGATCAGGGTGTCTGCTGAGTTTGAACCGTGCACCTCTGCAACAATGGGCGTGCCACCGCCAAAGCGTACAGCCTGTATAAGGTGCAATTTGTACTTTTGCAGACAAAATATATCTCGGGCCCAATTATAGCCTTTCTGGTAAAAACGCTTTTTCACAGTAAATAAAGCCAGCGACTTATTCTCAAACTTAAACTTTCTTCGTGAAAAGATATCCTTATCTTCTTTAATAATAAAAAAGTCATGTTCTCTCAAACTACATACATCGATTTATTTAAATATTTATCACCTTATTTAAATTGCAATCGTTAAAAGGGCTGATTGTGTCGTCGTGCGAATCCAAGAAGTGTTGGGAATTATTGGTATTTTTCAACATCAATTACTGGAAAAGTGAACCTAATATATATTCTACATACACAAATACCACCGTACATACATTCAACTGGCGGAAATGCAGTATGTTTTTCTTGTTCCAATAAACTGCGTTTTAAACTACAATGTGAACTCGATATTAACGTGCGGAAATGTGCAAAGGCAGAGCCAGTTTGGTACGGCAAATCCGTTACCTTGTTACGTCGTAACCTCGGCGAACGCACACTGTGAATCTTAATGTCCAAGTGAAAAATGTCCAATAATTTAATTAAATAAGGGCTGCAGTTTTTGCGCACTGAATTATTAATTTTATTTTCGTTTAATGTTGATACAGCCAACACAACAACAGAAAAGCTGCCACGAAGTCTTCAATTGTACAAGTTGCTGAGTAAGTTAAGATGGTAGCTGTGGTATATATTTCATGGCAACAAAATCAACAACACGTGATGGAATGAGTAACACACAGCAAGCCAGTCAAATCTTCTAAAGGCAAACTGCGATCATCAGTACAGTGGCAAGGCTCTTCAGTCTGTTGCCTCAACAGACCTGGTTTCACCTGAGGACGGCTGCTTGCGTTGTGGCCGAAACGTCGTGAGAATTATTTTATTATGTTTTATTTTTATTATTTTATTACTTCCCTTCTACGTGACTTTACCGAAAGAACCAAGAAGATGAATCCCTGCAGTCACGAAAGCTTTAAATCGAAATCGGACTATGGAAGTTTACTTTAGCAGTACAGATCATGACTGAAAGTTCATTACATGGCTGATGCTTATCTTAATTGCATTTCCAAATATCACGTAAAGAAGGTGTGGCTAGCACCTGGCTACCGATGTGAAATAAGTCATTAGACTATTCGAGATAAGCTGCAACACTAAAAAGCAACAATCGTGCCGTTATTTTTCGACGTCGGACGACCCGGAGAAAAAATCCACGCAACCCACGACCTCCTGTATACCAGGAGAGGTAGTTAACATCTCGCCACCACGTTTCCCTCGATTTACCAGCGTGGAGTGAGAGACCTCCCAATCGCTCATTTTGCTCTGCCTGATGCGAGGTTTGCATGTTCACAGGGGCTCAACACGAGGCAATCAGCAGCAGGTGCGGATTTCCTGGTGTTAACGACCCCTCCTTGAACTGGCCTGCTGATGGCTTTAAACTACACAACGAGGAAAAGCGAGGCTCCCTGCTGTGTCTGACACATCCCACCGCTGTTGAGCTCACGCTTGCCAGAAGCAAGCCAAGGAGAGACATTTAATGATTCTGCTTGCCTGAATATCAATCGTAAAAGAGCCCCCCCCCTCCCTCGTTCTTACACGAGGTCTGTTATGTGCTTCCTCATCTCCACTGTTGGACCTAAGCGTGGTGGAAATATCCCACATCCCTGCGGTGGAAACTAGTGCAGGATATGCAGTGGGAAAACAAGCGTTTACGATTTTCCGAGTCATGTTCATCTTACTTACAAACTCACGATCTTACGATTGGACTGAGCTGCACGACCAACAAAGTTACCGTCCCGGCCGCCCCTGCTAAATATCAGAAAAAATACTGACATATACGGAGCGTATTTCTTACAACTGGCTAGAGAAGAAAAGCATCAACATTTGTCTGTATGTAGAACTTCTATTGCACCATACGGAGCCAACCATGCTAATCTGAGGTCCCCACCACACTCCATACACCGCTCCCCTTGTCAGCTAAACAATCTCCACTGTAAAAAGTCAACTTACATTTTTGAACATGTGCCTGCAATGTATATTACACACACCACTTAAACCACCCCAGCTCCTCATATCACATCTTTTTGTCAATTGCTCCATCTTCTCTGCCACTTAGTCCTTAGGTTTCACAAAATAGATCTGTCTCACGCCCATGCTAAAAAAAACCCCACTGTGGACACTATTGCCGCCTTGCTAGCTGCCATCCCATTATCAACCTCCCTTTCCCTAACCCTAAACCCGCATCGCTGCTGTGCCCCCATCGCTGCACCCTGGCCTTGGGAGGCACTTGGCCACCTCAGACCTTGGACATTCTTTAAATCCCTTAGATCAGCTCGCGATTCGAGCCGGAATCAAGACGGACGATTGCCCTCACTGTTTGTACGGCCCTGGAAGTGCCCGTTTTGTGCACTTCTCTTGAGTGGCCCGAAAGCCAAATTGTGAAACTCAACATCAACGTCTCGACTGTGGGAGCTTGCTTCATTCTTCTCAGCTTCCCAGATGTTTGGAGATGTGGAAGCTCGACTCTCATCATCTACACTGCTGATTCCAGTTGGCGCCAAACACCACTAGAATACAAACCCAAAGGCTTCCTTCCCTCCTCTCTCATTAAGTAGTTAAGTCCTAATAACAGACCTTTGTAAAGGACACAACGCAGAAGCTCCCTGGGTTTGATCTTTCATGAAGCTGATGGTCCACCCTAAACCGCATCCACTGCACAAACCATGTCAGATGCAGATTCCTGATGCACAAATGGAAAATTAAAAACTCTCCAGGAGTAGTGTGCGACCGTGGTCATCCAGCACAGACCGTATGACGTACAACGATGCAATGCCCCATCCACAAATACGAAGGAGACATCACAGCGATGATGCACTCGGCTGGCTCCTGCCGTGGTTATCTGGCTTGACCACCTGAATGTGAAATTGTAGTTGCTGCATCTGCATCAGCCATACGAAAGAAGAAGACGTTTCGATTTAAAGCTTTCGTGACTGCAGGGATTCATCTTCTTGGTTCTTTCGGTAAAGTCACGTAGAAGGGAAATAATACAATAATAAAAATAAAACATAATAAAATACAATTCTCACGACGTTTCGGCCACAACGCAAGCAGCCGTCCTCAGGTGAAGACCAGGTCTGTCGGAAATAGGACGGCTGCTTGCGTTGTGGCCGAAACGTCGTGAGAATTGTATTTTATTATGTGAAATTTTTATGATTTTATTATTTCCCTTCTACGTGACTTTACCGAGTGAACCAAGAAGAAGAATAATCTAATTTCACTCAACGACTTTTTCCTTCAATCACCATTCTAAAACTCACCCTCTTCCGAGGTAGTTGCCTCAGCCACTGCACTACAGCACGGCCCACCGTCCGTGCGGTGATATGGAGGTTGCGATGGCCGTGTGCACCGTGCCGTGTCGCTGCTCGGTCTGCCTGGTCCCTCGGTTTCCCTTTGATTTTGTCTTCTTATTTTGTCTGTGGGCTTGCTGTTTAAGTTCATACGCCTGCCCTGTACAGCATCTTGAGATGCTCAAGTTGTTTTTAGACGTGACATAATTTGAGGTATCACTCGACACCGACGCTAGCCATGGCTGGGAAGTGAACTCAGGTCGCTGGGTTCATAGTGCAGCTTGCTAATCATTGCGCCACCACCTCACGCTTTCAAGTCATTTGTCCGATGGTTTTTAGCTTTGTAGAAATACAGTACACGGACTGAATATTACTCTTATAGATCTAATATCGTCACCCAATGCACAACTGTGAATATTCTATGAGTTTACTTCAGGTAGGCCTTTTTATTATTATTAATGACCAGATTGATAACCTCACTCTTAAAAAAGTCTCCTATCCTCTTTGCATACACGAACCTTCGTAATAGCTGCTCAGTTCTTCATCAGGCGTTGATAAACCATTTCACTGCACACGAATGCCCGTGGCAAGCACTCTCTGCCAGACGCCAATACTTATGAAATATGAAAGCATAAAATAAAAAAATCACACGCATTTTCCTTCACTGGAACTTGCAGCTTCTTGCGCGGCAGAACACGTCGTCATTCCAACGCAGGCCACTGTATTTAATATTTTAATCTAAGAAGCTGTCGTTTTATGGCAAGGTCGATTGGCAGTATATTTCACAGCAATAATTGACCAAGTTTTTTTTTTTACAACAGCAGCGCACTAAAAAAATGTATCGCTGGCGAACAGTAAATAGCACAACGATTTAAATAAGCAATCCTCCTTCTTCTCATTCACGACCACAAAGTGATCTAATATAATGCGAAAATAACAGAAGCCATATATTAATAGCTTGGGGCTGCTTTCTTCAAGTCACTCATAAAAAGCAATCTCGGAGCTCACCTGCCTTCCAAGTGTTACCGCGTGCATCTACACGCAGCGTATCCACGCTGTACTCAAACCAACACATCTCAAACACGTGCATTCACACTCATTTCTGCTGCAAACTGCTGCTCCTTAAGCTCTTTAATCACCTTTACACGAATGCTTCCAACTGTGGCACGCTCCGAGCGAAATGGGTGCGCGGCATGTCGCGTGGCTCAATTCTTTCTCGGAAACAACAGGCGAGATGCATCCCACAGTGCAAACCATGCGCTGTATACAACGCAACAAAGCCTTAGCCGATCTCGTCAAGGAGGATAAACCATCGTACGAACTCCAGTCATCCGAGCAGCAGCAGCAGCGGCTTTTTGCTGGCCATCGAACAAAGATGGTCAACCGCATCGCGCGCTTTCGGATGCGCTTCAGCGGCCGTCTGTAACGCTCTTCCTTCCGATTTAAGGAAGCCACTGGAGCTTTGCAATTTAAAATCTAGATTTAAAACTCATTTTTTTAGAACTGATATTTGTGTTTAGTTTGATGTACTTCCCCCGCACCATTCGCACGCACGGTTGGCTACGTACGGTGCGAAAGACGTTCAACAGACGTACACATACACATATTTGCCTCACTATCCCCAGCCCACTAACCCCATTGTTTCATCACCCATACCAGTCGGACACACTCCCCATTACAGCCACCTGCTTCACCAACGCCCACCGCATCTACCTCCCAACCCCCCAAACTGCAATCCGTGTCCCTCTTCCCTCATCTTTCCCTTCACCACAGACCACAGTAGCTGCGTGTGCAAAGGTAATAGGCTCGTGTTCAATACAGCCCAAAAGCCCAATGGGGCAGTCACTATGCAAGCCAGCTATTAATCAGAGTGCTGCTGGCCTCCCACACAAACGCACTCAAAAACACACGCGCAAGCACTCCACAGCGCACACAGACACGTACGCGCGTATGCATACGTGCAAATCCATTGCACACAAAGACAAAGATCCCCCTCATAGCCTTGATAGATTTTTAGGCCAAGTGCTGTGGGTGAGCACCTATGAAGGCCAGTACGGTACATGAGGGGGATGGGCAGACAGCACCATGCCCCGCCGCCTTTGTCTCAACAGTGGCAATGTTTATCGCACCACAGCAGGGTACTCATTTAATGCTGAGTCGACCTAAGAGAGGCCAAGAACCGATTCAGATACTTGTCAATAGTGTTGGCTGGAATCGAACTCGGGTCGCCGGGTTCGTATCGCACAGGCACATATATGTGCGCACACAATGTACAAACACTAACAACCACCGCTATTTCACCGCTATAATCTTAAGTGGTATAGCACTATAGCACTTAAGATTTTACAGAGTGGTAAAGGTAAATGCACAGGTCAATGGATAAATAATCTGGATGTTACAGGTTTATACACATACACAACGAAACATGCATACCTGGATGTACACACAAACGCAATTAGGTAAAAAAAAAAGACTACTTGTCTGTTAAAAGTCTTCCAAAAATACACAAACCAATTATCCACATGAAGGTTTCTGTGCTTGCCGCTGACAGACCTCCCAACCCTATCTCAGGTGAAGGTGTTCGAGGGGAAGGATACGTCGGGTAGCCAGTTGAATAAAGGTTCGCGAAGTATACAGGCAACATTTAACCTCGCCGTTAGCCTGGAGAATTCACAATGTTATTAATGAGCGTGCACTTTTTGTGCAGAGAAAGAACCTTACAAAACTTCGGCCGTAACTATAACCAATGAGAGAAAAAAAACGCAAGCTCGTATTCCGTATTATTACGCGTCACATTTAAACGTGTTTTTCTTAACTGTTATACTTTGATTGGACTTATTCAAATTATTCTGGTGGCATGCCAGTATTTTCACCACCAGCAGTCCCTGCAGTATAGAAAACCGCACGCAAAACGAAGCCCAAACGACGACACGGTATATTCAATTTGCTCATCGCACCCATGCAACGGCAGGTCAACCAAAAGGTCCCCGTTTTTTTTCTCCAATTTAACTGGCATGCAAATTTGTGTAATTGTTATTTACGACTAGGTAGACTTTTTTGGGCGGGGAGGGGGGCAACTTCACCATCTCAAACACATGAGGACGGACAGAGTTCTGGCTTGGAATATAAATTTGCACTGGCAGCCTTTCAATTACAACCGCTGAGCACAGTATCCACCTTAATGGAAGCGGCCGATAAGTACGGGTTCCATAAGGTCAAACACAATATAGCAACGGTACTGGGCTAATTCATGTCCAATTTCCCACAATTTTCCACTATTTAGCTCCACAGCACCAGGCATAAGCGAAGCTTCTTTAATCCTTTGCCTGATCAACACGTATCTTGCCTATAAATGTAATTTTTTGTCTGTCCGTCCGTCCATCTGTCTGTGGACGCAACTTGTGAAGTATTTGGCTCGCAAACCGTGGGGTGTATGTTTACAAAAAGTAGCCAGGTACCATGCCATAAGCCCCGTGGTGAGCCAGCACTGTTCCATTTTCCCATCCGTCAACTTTAAAGTAGTTAAATTAACAATTTAGTGAAATGTATCATTATTTATTTAATTCTATACGCCGCTCCATGAGCGCTAAAGCACGCATTTGCGCATGCGCGAAACGCTGACTGGGGGTTGCCCCTAGCAACGCACACACCTTCGTTGGGAGGGGGGAATTTTTTTTCTTTCCCGTTAAAAATGCACAAAAAAATACACACAACGCTGAGGTAATTTCTTCAAAGTGTCATGTCCTCTTCTCCCCCCCCACCCCAATGTGTGCACTTACTACTATAGGGTCGGTAGATACTAATATTATAGCGCTTAGATACTATTATTGTACAGCGGGCGGGAGGATGGTGGGGGGGGCGGGGGTAGCGGCCCAGCCACCAGCCTGCTAAGGTGCCACCTCGGCCGGCTGGGCAATCTAGGCGAGGCCGGGGCCTCTGCACAGGACTAGGCCTCGCCACGGCAATGTTAAGTAAGTACTATTTTCTTGCTTCTTTTGCTAACCTAATGTAGATAGAAAACTAATATTAAAAAAAATCAGTTTGGAAATATTAAAATAATAATGTTTGTGTGTAAACAACTCATATTTCAAAATTAAGTTGGTAAATATTAAAATAATAATGTGTGTCTAAGTCTTTGTGTGCACGTGAGTCGATGTGCGTGTCTGCGACAATGTGTGTGTGTGTACGTCCGTGTGTGTGTGTGTACAAGTCGATGTGTGTGTGTGCAAGTCGATGTGTGTGTGTGTGTAAGTCCATACGTCTGCGTGTAAGTCGATGTGTGTGTGTGTGGCTCTATGTGTGTGTGTGTGAGTCGATGTGTGTTTGTGTGAGTCCATGTGTATCAGTCGAAGTGTGTGTGTACGTCGATGTGTGTGTATGTGTGAGTCCGTGTGTGCATGCGTCGATATGTGTGTGTAAGTCCATATGTGTGTGTGTGTGTAGGTCGATGTGTGTGTGAATCTATGTATGTGTGTGTAAGTCGATGTGTGTGTAAGTCGATGTGTGTGCATGGGTCCATGTGTGTGTGTAAGTCCATGTGTGTGTGTCTTAGTCGATATGTGTGTGTGTAACTCCATGTGTGTGTGTCTAAAGTCGATGTCTATGTGTGTGAGTCCATATGTGTGTGTCTGTAAGTCGATGTGTTTGTATGTGTGTGGGTCGATGTCTGTGTGCAAGTCTATGTGTGTGTGTGTGTCTTTATCGCCTGGACAACGCCGGGTACTTCCCGCTAGTAATGTTATAATATTCCCCCCCTATATGTAACATTTAATACATCTGTAAATTATTTCAAATATTTACAGAAAAGCTCCAATTTCAATCAAGACTTTCAGTTAACTGTATACGTAACGTCAGCATTTTTTAAAATTCAAATGCTGATTTCACGAGCTGTGTCGTGTATATCTGCCAACTGTAACAGAGGCATTCAAGAGGTGGTGTGCATTCAAAGTACTTCCGACAAAGTGACTGGATGACAAAGGGTTAATGCTGCTCATTAAAACATCCTATCTGATTAGAATAGCATTTATTATCCCGTGGCTTGTGCTGCATCAGACAACCCACCCACGGATGTCACTCACCTAATGCCGGAACAGGCGAAAACTTTTCCCACACCCACATTACACCACCCACGGTCGTGGAGGGCACAAGACATTTTATGGTCTCGCACTTTTGAGAAGTGAAAAATAATACACCCAATCTTCCTCACTCACTCAGATGGACTGATATGCATCAAATGATCTATAATGGTGGAGGGAAGACACGGTCGCTATTGGCGACCCGACAAAACAATCCCAGAGCAATAGGGAGGCACTGCAGGATTCTGGCTGGCAAAGGCTGTAGATTGAGCTACAACTCTGATACATGTAGCACAGAGAACACTCATTTATTTTATCCTGGCTGGCTGTATTGTTGCGATGAGTGCCATCAAGTGAGCTGTGCGTTTTAAAAAAATTGTGGGAAACATTGAGGATATTATGGTGAGTGCCAAGTCCACGTAAACCTGCTTCTTACACAAGTATATTGCCAATGAATACCAAAAACTTGCTTTTACCTGGTGGGTGAAAACATAGAGTGGCTTGTACAGACAGACAAAATCCCCCGTGTATCCCGCACAGTCTGTTCGTGAGCACCTTTGATGGTCGGCACACCGCCAGCCGCCTTTGTCTCCCCAGTGTTGATGTTTACACACCACACCAGGTACTAATTTGAGGCCGAGTCGACCTACTGGGGGGAGGCCCTGAACTGGTTCAGGTAATCATGTCAGCCATGGCCGGGATTCGACCACGGGTCACCTGCTTTGCATCGCTGTGACGCTGCTAACCACCGCAACAGCGTCGTTATTATCACTGGCGCACACACGTATACCGTACATACTAATGCACTGCACGCGCGCACATACACACACCCATCGCAGGTGTGCGGGACGAACATCGTGTCCGTACGAAACGATGCGTGAATGGACAATGATGTGCGTGCATGTGTGTGTGCATGTGTGCGTGTGTTCATGTGTGCATGTGCGTGTGCATGGGTGCATGCATGTGTGCGTGTGCATGTGTGCAGTGTGCGTGTGCATGTGTGTGTGTGCATGTGTGCGTGCATGTGTGCATGTGTGCGTGTGTGTGCGTGTGTGCGCGCGTGTGTGCGCGCGTGTGCATGGGTGCATGTGTGTGTGCATGTGTGCGTGCATGTGTGCGTGCATGTGTGCGTGTGTGTGCGTGTGTGTGTGCATGTGTGCGTGCATGTGTGCATGTGTGTGTGCGTGTGTGCGCGCGTGTGTGCGCGCGTGTGCATGGGTGCATGTGTGTGTGCATGTGTGCGTGCATGTGTGCGTGTGCATGGGTGCATGTGTGTGTGCATGTGTGCGTGCATGTGTGCGTGCATGTGTGCGTGTGTGTGCGTGTGCTCTCGTGGCGTACGCGTTGCAGCGCAAACTCGTCTCACCTTGATGCTGCCTCCGATGAGGTCGGGCGGCTCCTCCTCGCTCTCAAGAGCCACGTCCACGCTGGCAAATGGCCGGCTTGCCATCTGCTGCATCTCCCGCATTAGTTGCTGTTGGGGGGGAGGGGAGACAAAAACAAAAAGGAAGGGAATGCGTGAGCAACCCGAGAAACAGGACTGAGACAAACACACGGACAATGACAGCGACAAAGAAGCATGCAGCCAGCCAACCGGCCGTAAAGAGACAGAAAGGCCAATCGAATATTTCAAGGGACAGAGCGAGATAGACAGATACAAATGAAAAGTGGTTGTGACAGGGAGGATAAACAAGAAAGCAAAACAAATACAAACCAAATTAATTATTCATCAAGCAAAGCATTTTGTCGATTGTCATGATCATCCGTGTTAAATGTTAGCGTCATTAGATTTTTCCACCGTATTTATTAGCGCCACTA
Organism: Lampetra planeri; assembly: GCF_965212315.1. Taxonomy (NCBI): domain Eukaryota; kingdom Metazoa; phylum Chordata; class Hyperoartia; order Petromyzontiformes; family Petromyzontidae; genus Lampetra; species Lampetra planeri. Next base: position 12,055,189 of record NC_136118.1, on the reverse strand, counting down.
TTACCATCATCGTCACATTCATTAAAGCTGTTATGCACCTGTGCAGTCTACTTTTGCACGAAGCAAATGAGACGAGCAAGAAAAAAGCCTCTGCTAAAAATCGTGAATGAAATCCACAGTACATCACTTTGGTTTACTCTGCTTTTTGCTGACGACTGGAACGCAAAAGGTACGCAATCATAATGATGAAAGTGTATTTAATATCCAATATTTATCACACGAAACCTTTTCTGTTCAGCAGATGTGTCATTTAATATATATAAATATATGCTGAGCAACATAGCATTGCATAATACTGCTAAACAAACACACACGCAATATGAAGAAATGCAGCTACAGATAAACGTGCATACTTGCAGCTTAATAACAATTAAAATAATCATTTCTATTTGGACCGCATTGCTTGGATAAAACAATTCAAATGTTTTTGTGGAAACAGGTTTAACAGCACTACCCAAAGTTTAAGCCTTTCCCACAAAAATACGCAACATTCTAAAAAGCATTAGAAGCCGACACACGACCTTGGGTGAATCTAACAGCATTGACCTGGAAGATGTACTGATGGGTGCGATGGGACCTCCCGTGCAACCATCCACTCTGATAACATCAGACTGGATGGTTGCAAAAATACACGTAGGGAAAAAAAAACGCAGCAAAACACACGGTCAAAGTAAAACAAAATCCAAACTCAAGAGCGTGAGGTGGCGTGGGGGTGAAAGGGCTAAAGTTTGCGACATTCATGATAAGAGTTGCTGTCTGCGGCTTCTTGGCCGAGTATGAACCCGCGGGGACGAAACATCAATGGAGGTGGGTGTGTTTATGCATGCCGGCCTTGTTTATTGGACTGGACGTATTGACAAGAGGGCAACAGCTGGGACGAGGCCTAAGCTCTCAGAAGTCAGTGGGCAGGGCTGAGCTTTCGTGTTGTCGTTACTGAAAAATCATACACCGTGGGCTCCCGAGATTATGCGGGCAGCATAGCCTTTGATACGCGAAGGAACAGCTCACACACCGTGGCGCACTTTCATGGGAAATTCACTTCATGTCTTAGTTCGGCGTGCTTTGCTTGTATCTGGAATAGTATTTCACAAAGATGAAATTGGTGGATGAGGTTGAAATTTTCAATTATATTCGCTTTTAATTTGTAAATGGCAAATACACGATTCCAGAAGCAATGCTGCTATTCCAAATGCCAAGGTAAGCCAGGCTCTACAAGGTTACGCAGTGGCAATTATTAAAATGTTCATATTTTTTAGTATTACTGCAAACGTTAAAGTGTTCGGCTTTGGAAAAAGAGTGAATTCAGTTGGAGAATGTGGCTGACTCGACTAATACTTAAAAGTACTATGAAACGAATAGTCAGTTTAGATTTGATTTGTACAAAGAATAATGAACAGTCCACTGCTGGATGAAGGCATCCCCATGTGTCAATTCAGAGGGTTGTTTTACTGTACTTCATCACACTGGTCAGTGTGGATTTGTAGAGGGAATGCCCAGAAGAAGTTTAGATATCACTTGCCACCAGATAGAATTGAAATCAAGTGGCCATGTGAATAGCGCAATGTGCCAACCACTACGCCGCCACTCCACCGTAAAATACAACACCAAAAACACCACCCTCATTATTCATTCATACACACGACGTTACGTGTAATTACAACGTCTTAACGACTTTGGAATTTAATTGAAATCCATTTATCAAAAACGCGTAAGGTGTGCGCTGAATGAATTTAGGATTTCTCAAAGCATTTGCACCTCGCCCACTGCGACCCAACGTGTGCGGCGATGCGAGTGAGCCGCCTCTAACGTGATTCTGTGCTTCCTGGATAAATGATGAGGGGGGGGGGGGGGGGACAATGCGCCGCGTGATATTAGCATGCAGTTCAAACGGGCTGCACCGGAGGAGGCGGCTCTTGCGCACCGGCACGTTTGAACAACACAAGTAATGGTATGCACAGCTCAGCTTTTCATGATTCATGACAAACGTAAGTACATGACCAGAGCAGCGTGTATTTATTTCTTTAAAATCTCACCCACCACAAGAAATTGCTTGGGCGTACTGTAAATTTTAGACCAACATCAGATTAACCAAATGAAAACACCCAAGGTATGCCAGTTTTAAGCAAAACACATTCAACCTTGGGGTATCTGTATTACTAATATTCATGCATGGATTACTTTAAATTATCTACAACCACCTTGCATTAATAACCTATACTTTTTCAACCAAACAAATACGTGTGTGCCACTTTACAGGTTCAGAGATGCATGTCATGGGTATTTGCCTAGCGGCAACATTTTATGTGCCACAAATGGGATTTTTTGCTTACAATAAATTACGAAGGAAAGTCATTGAAATCTGCTTTTGCAGAAAGAAAAAAAAACATTTCAGCTGATGCTGACATTCTACTTTAAACAGAACAGTGCATAAAACAAACTGAAAAGAGGGCGCTCTTATGCCCCAGAGGGTAAATGATCAAAATGCAGGCCCAATGCCAGCATCACCACAACGCTCCAGCAATCAGACAACAAAGCAGTCCCACATACCAAGCACAGGGCCACAAAGGGCAAGTAGGCTAAGTACACTATCGGTGGTTAATCGCTCGGCCGTTTGTCTGCGCCAAAGTTATGCGACCACGGAACCAAAGGCAAAACAGTCGTGGAATAGCATGAGTAGAATTCATTTGGCCCCCACTGACAAGTGGGATCCGACGAATTCAATCTGTATTTCCTTCTCCATTATCTATCGGTACAGCTGACATCTGCTCTGCAGACCAGACAACCCATTAAAATGTGATCTGGATTAAATAGGGAAGAAGGGGCTGACAATGGTACCCGTGTTGAATATAACTTATGAGTCAAAATGCCATTTGCTGATGACATTGCAGATAGATCACTACTTGAAATATATCTATTTCTCAATATAACAAAGGTATTTTTTTGGGTGAGATCGCGTAAATTTTAATGTGTCGTTAAACCCGCCACAGCCAATAAGGTTTGTCACGTAAACAAAATGTGCCAATTAGTTACGACTTCAGCACACTGGTGCGTTTTCTTCTTCATGTTTTTGCTTCTTGTTTGTTGCGGTTGCACCCGATTCAAGAGCCGAATGGCTCACAGGGCTATACCAAATAAATGAAACTGAAAACTGTTAAGAGAGTAAACCCACAACATTTACCATTCGAGTATGACGACGTTTCGCTGGTGATTACAACCAGCCTCATCCGGCACTTAGCTGTCAGTGTGCACTGTTGCACTTCAATGCGCGTGCACATTAAGCCTTGAACGTAGCAAGTGGCCCACTGCGTATTTGTCCACAATGATCTACTTTTGTAACAGTTGGCTGCATCAGGAAGCCAAACGAGTAGGCAGGCCCGGATGAGCACGTGGCCATATCTCAGTGGCAGCGATTTCAACATCCCGTGTCCTCTTTCCCAGGCAAATGAAAAATAGGACTGGGTGTTCAAATTCAGTCACATTATATCCCTTAATTATCTGCAAGGGATGAACGAGCATTAGATAGATCTTGCAATGAAATTTGGCCTTTTTGTAAATTCAGCAAAACACAGCCCTCGTCAAAATTGTAAGGCCAAAGGAGTCCCTTTTAAACGTGGCCATTTGTTGGTTGAACTTACTTGAACCTAACTGAACAAGTGTGTTTTTTTTAGCATGTACGGAAGATGAAAGCACGGTCGCCGTAATGCTAATCCAACCGTTAGGTTAAAAAGTGACAAGCCGCACCTCAGGCAGCCACAACACACGAGGGAACTGCGCAGAACGCGCCTAGAAGGCAGGCGGAAGTTATAATCAACAGAGCTCTGGCCACAATTAAATGATCTCACGGTGATGGTAATGGCCTACGGTAGAGAGATGGGGACATGCAACAACAAAAAATCACCCAGCCCAAGAAGGCAGCGTGCCACAGACACAGCTGTCATGTGAAGCTGAAAGACCTGAGATTTCAGTTTAGAACTGCTGCTCGTTTAATTTGGTTTGGCACGTGCGCACAGCATGCAAAGGGGCGCATGGATGGACGCTCACAATTCAGGCACCGGGTCTGTGGTGCAGCGCAGCGTTTGCACCGCTCACGTTATTATTAAAACAAGGAGCATGGGGCACGATGCTTGTATTTTGAATCTAAGAGGCTGATTAATCAACTAAAATTATAAGCGGCTACTTGGTGTGGTTCATCGCTTGAACCTATTATAAAACAGCAGTCATCCCAAAACCCTGCCTTCCGAAGGCAGGAAACTACCCTGCAAGACACGCCCAATGTGACGTGACTGATGCCAATAAGCTCACCAAACCCTCCCCCGATCACCTCCCATCCATTGGCACGTGTGGGGAGAGATGACACTTTTCCCAACTATGTTGGTCTTCTTCTATTAGTCGAGTAATCAAACTGAAAACCTGCGTTACTTAAATAATTAATCGAACGGGCCAACGTTAGTGTGTATATATATACATGCCTTATCTCTGTTAATTGATACTTCAAATAATAAAGGCAAAATACAAAATGTGGCAATTATCTGCACTGAAGTGTTTGAAGGAGTAATCCCTTTGGTTGAAACCTATGGTTCACATACCTATAGTAGAGCACCACTCTCTCCAGACGACAAATCTTGACTAATGACAAAATGGTACCAATTTAATCTACTTCAGAGCTAGGATAAGTTGAATTAACCTCCCAACGAGAAAATATACTGTTGGTTGAACGCATTAGCCACAGCACCAGCTGGCTGGATCATTTAGATAATCATGAACGTCAGATATAAATGAATGTACATTTACATGAACATCAACGTTACTGGTAATAATTTTTTTTTATCAAGAGCAAAAATACTGAACAAGAACAAACTTTTCTTTCCCCGGTCAAAATTTAAAGGTCACATGCAGGACTTTGGCACTCAGCATTATTCTCATTGTTATACTTGCAAGTCTCGTTGAAAAAATTATATATACTTACGCAATGTGTGTTCTTCTGGTACACTATTTTGCTCCAAAATAACATGTCCAGATTAAGAAGAGAAGCTAGGAAAGCACACAAACAACTAGACACAGCAGGCTACACGGGGTAAAATAAACGCATGCGTGCAATGGAAATAAATAAATAAAGACCACCCTATAAAATTCCTGGCAAAATAACTCAAGGTCACTCTCACAGGGCACGGAAAAAAAACGTTGGTCACCAAAACATGGCACTCCTTTGAGCAGGCTGTATTTTTCATTTTATATATTTTTTTTGATATCACCCCAACTTGTCAAAGATTTTCACGTGAAATGTGGGGGGGGGGGGAGGAGACAGCAACATTTCTCCGGGCCAAAAGACTCCAGCGACCGCGGCTCGCCGAGAGCACCCGAGCTGGGATACGCTGCCCTCGATTTCCCCGGCGAAAAATTGCAGCCAAGTAAAACCTATCAGCGTGCACCACACTGAATGTTCGCATCTTCCTCCGGACAGCGAAAATAGGGAGGGCGGGAGGCTACTCCGCGCATCGACACACTATTTCCCACCCCCCCCCAGCCTCTCTCTTGCTCCTCTGGCAGCAGCTCATGACTGCATCTGTACAAGTTACGCAACACATGGCCTGGCTACATGGGAGGATGACAACGGTGCTGGGGAAAGGCCCCGGGGCGAGCAGAAGCAATGAGCAGTGGAGTGTGGGTGAATACGATGCGTAGCCATCACCCCCCCCACCCCCCGTGCGTACGCCGCATCAGCACGGCTGCCTTGGAGGCTGGAGATTGCGGGCGTTTGTTGCCGAGCATCGAACCCCGCGAGCCCCACACGTCCCACCGTGAAGGGGGGAGGCACCCGTGCATGCCAGGCGGCCAGGTGCCGGGTGTCGGCCCAAACATCCATCGACAGCCGCCCCTGCGCACATTCCCATAACAGCCTCGCGGTGGGGAGGTGGGGAGCGGTGAGTGGATTGGGAGGTAGGGAGCGGTGGGTGGGTGGGGAGGTGGGGAGCGGTGAGTGGGTGGGGAGCGGTGAGTGGGTGGGTGGGTGGAGGTAAAGCTAATTTTTCAGCAACGATCTCGCTCCAGCCCTGGGACTACAATCTCGGTGTGACCTCTCACCCGCAACTGCGTTGCACCAAGTCAAGCACACCGTGGCCAACACTGAATAACGTGCCAAGAGAGAAGAGACTGAGAGAAGAACCTATACCTCCATAAATCAAACTACATTGCAATCTGTGATTGATCTGTAAAATAGATTTGTTTTTTCTTTTCTTTCTGTTGTACACACTGTCCTTATATGCTTTTTGTTTTCTTATTAAAATACAATTTTTCTTAATAACATTGCGTGAAGGTGAGATGGCACCTACTACAATTAATCTATGGTTTAAATCACACTCGGCTTGTTGTGTTTTACAAATAACACTTAAAAAGGGTGTTAGAACACATTTTACGAACAAAATAATACACTTGTACAGAATGACCAATCTATAGTACAGTTAATTAAAGGGTTACTACTGTATCTGTAAATAATTTGAGCATATATCACCAAATACTCAAATACAATATCGATTGTTCTTGAAACGTTTTCACCATCCTTTGCAGCTCATTAACTTTGCGTACTTTGAATGTAATATCTTCCAGCCTTTACACTGAATGTTAAGCAATGGTGCGATGCCATTAAAAATGTATATCACGTAAATGTAGGAAATAATTTCGAACGAATAATAAATATGCTGCTGCGAATGTTTTTTGTTTTGCAACAGATTATGTGATACTTGTTCCAAGCCGACACGTTATACAACGCATTCTTCAGGGGAAAATAAATGAAATAAGCAAGAGGATTTGTCACAGCGCAGCACAAACGTATAACTATAACACTGGTCAACAACAAAAAATTTTTTTTTTCTGGCCTGGACTTTTTCAGCTGTTTTAGACTAATTTCAGGGTGCCGATTCCAAATCCGATCTCAGATTTGCTCTATCACATCTCATTTTTATGCTATCGGCATACCCCGTTTTCATTGATTTTTCCCGAAATTAACTGTCACTTATGATTGCAAGTTGTTGCGAGTCAGTGACTGCTTTAGTGTTAAAATATGGTGCTGTAATTTTAGGATAGTGTGTTTATAATATAATTTTATGTATATATCCACATTTATTTAATATTTTTCTTCTGCAGTTTTTATTGAAAATGCAATATTTGATATCTCAAAAGCCTGATGTGATAGACAAAAACTGATGCCAGATTTGGAATCAGCACTCCAAAATCACCTTAAAACCGTTGGAATACCTTATGCCAGAAAAAGTGTGTTGACCAGTGTAATTTATGATTTTTTAAAGAAGCTGGACGAATGGATATACCGATGTTAAATAATATGAATAAGCTACAGTTATGTAACAGATTACATAAAATCTTAAATTGGCAAATTTAAAAAAGGTAGATCACAGGGTGGTCTATCTACGGATACCCCCACGAACATAATATGGAGAGATTATAGTTGGCACCATTTGATTTTCTAAGCCTCGATTTCTCCCACCAATCTCAATACACTCATTAAATCGTTTAACTCTCTCTCTTATGCAAGATATGGCGCCAATCTCTTTCACAAAAAGACCCAAAGAATATACTATTCAATCAGCTCTTGAGAACGTCAGTATAAATCAGTGCGATATCGATAAATGGATCACGCAATATACTACATATGCATATTAACCAACATGTACAGAACATAGAAACGAGAGCACGTGTGGGGAGAGGTAGACAAGACAGACAGGCACACTGCATAGCACGTTGTTGCTCAGCCGGGGAGGAAACAAACCTAAACGTCAACAACAATAAAAAAAAATGCTTTTTCTCGAGGCATTTGCAACCCTTCGACCAGCAGCAAAGGTCTGGAGGCCACACGTACATTGCGACTATTCCTAGGCTGGCACAGCTGTACAGCGAGTGGCCAAGCAATCCAAAGGTTACGAGTTCAAATCCTGGTTGGGTGTGACTCAGTCCATCATCCCTCTTGGGTCGATAAGTGCGAGAGTGACCCCCCCCACCCCAACACGGGAACGTGAAAATGTCGTCCACTGGCTCAGGGCTGAAAACAGGAGATGGGCACTGCTCATTTAAGCAGAAAATCACTGACTGTCATGACGATCCCCAGTTCCTTTTTGCGAATTAAGGTCCATCACGTGCGACTGCAGACACAGTGCACAATGGGTGTATAATTATGTCAAAGGTAAAATGAAGGCGCCTTACTGCCCGGAGGTTTCATGTTCAGTCATTGAGGACAGTATTTACATTTTAGGCCACATTGCAAATGGATAACAATACATTGATAATGGGTTATTTAATATACTATGTCCATTTGTCACTTTCATTCAAGCCTTTAACATTCATGTACAAATTTCTCTTGTCCATTGCATTAGATATGAGTTAATTTGAGAACCATTATTAATCAGTTATTATTGAAAAATTACTTGCAAGGCCATATTGGAATACGTTTAACTGTTGAAATGAGCTCCAGGAGGAATTTGCATTCGGTAAGACCAGGAGAAATTTTAAAATGCTTAATTATATACAATAGCATAGTTGACACGTTATTATTGCAAATAATATACCACGTTTACATTTTTCACATGACCGCTGCCAAGTGCACCCCAACCAAAAACACCAATAATAATAATAATGACATAAAAATTACGCTCATCACCAGGTCCAAATTGCTTAGCGTTACTAATGCTCCCTCTCTCAGTCTGGCAGCACTAGGAGCTTGGTGCCCTTCCTTCCACAGCGTACATCTGTTTATGCGTTAATCCTCCTCGCCCCTCAAGCACCATCAAGGAAGCCAGCAGCACGAGTCGAGGCCGCGCTAGCGACCATGCAAGTCTGCCCACCTGAAACGGCGTTAACCCGTCGTCGCGCGTGACACGGCCAAAGGCCCCCCCCCCTCCCCCCCCCCCCATCAGCTGCCCCTGGCAGGAGTTGCGCCTGCCCTCGTCTCGCGATTAACGGCCACGGGGGCCGTATCAGAGGCTGAGCCGTAAGGCCCCGGCTAGCCGAGCTGCGAAAAAATTAATATCTCTCTCCTGCAGCCCGGCTCACAATGCAGATGAGCTTATCACGCTGTTCAGTCACAATCCGCCCGTTAGAAATGTCAGAGCCAAATGGTGGGATATTAGCTTTCAGATAATGCTCCATTGGATTTCTCAAGGTTTTTAATCGTTCGTACCTTCCCAAAAGAATACAAAAGATTTATACATAAGCTAAAGGATCTCATAATAAAGATGAAAGTCAGAAGCAATATAGACCTCTGGTACTGTCAGCTCTCCAGGGAAATGGGAAGGTTTGGCACATGAACAGCCACAGGGGATGGAGATGTTTATTTATAATCTTACTGCACCGATAAGCTGGAAAATACAAAAAACTCCCCATGCTCTTTACCAGTAAATAAATGTTTCAGTCAGGTTTTTCTTGACTTTTCCTCCGTTTTTAACAAGCCAGTGGGGTTTCAATAGCAGGCACAACATATTGTGTGTTTTTAATGGCAGTGGGGGATCATTAAATTTGTTTGCAAGATGTGATACAATCTCTCGTATTAATCCCTGAATGTCACTGGAATTAGTGCCTTTAGGTTTAAATGTCTTTTTTATTTCCTTGGAATTGTGTTAATTGTATTTGAAGGCTGCTATTTAGTAATCTGTGGACAGTGATCCGTAGGGCTAGAACCCTGAAGTCAATCATTACGAAGAGCTGTGGTCAAAAGTTTGGAGAAGTTGATATTAACGTACAATCTCACGAATATTACTTTGTTTTTAATAAAATCACCAGTTTTAAAATTGCCATGTTGCATTATTTATTTGAAACCTGGGCAATATTAGATTGGTAACATTTTTAGTGTCCAATTTTAACAAATGTTTTTCCTCTCTCTTAATTACCAGGTAAGGTCTATGTAGCTCTTTTTCAGAAGTGACCTGGCCACAAATGATGGCTCAACGAGGTGGCTTGTCACGTGGTTATTTATCGCAGCCAAATACTTGAAACGCACGTTCATTATAAACGTGGAGGGAAAAACCAGAGGACTCGGAGAAAAATCCACACAACCACGGGAAGAACATGCAAACTCCAAATATACAGCAGGCGTCAGGGTCAGGATCGAACCCACGGCCTCCTGTATACCAAGCGAGGTAGTTAACATCTTGCTACCGTAGTGGCACAAGCAGCGCACAGAGCACACGACATTGCTTGAGCTGTTCGTATAAATTTGTGTACCTCACTTGATGCAGCAAATATGGCTGTGACGGTCCCACCTGATGACGGAGACTTGTTTTGCCTCCGAAACGTCGTGATTTTGTTTCATTTTTATTAATTTTAATTACATTTTTTACCTACGTGACTTTACCGAAAGAACTAAGAGTATGAATCCTTGCAGTCACGAAAGCTTCAAATCTAGAATTGTGTACCTACTTTATTTTGTCCATTCCATTTCTGATACATCATGACAGTCTACGGTTGTCTACTATTCTATGAGAGTTCAAAAGCATCTGCAAAATTAGTAACATAACCGGAAGTGAAGGATCCCTGGTGAAGCCCGGGGTGACGTTAATGCTGTTTCCACAACCCCTCCTGAGAAGGGTGAGGGGGAAATGGGAGGAAGCAGCTGAATCGGTGAGCTTTCCAAGTGGTGTTGCCAAGTTTTAATCTACATCCCTAACTTTTTATTTTGCCAGGAGCCCACGACTTAACTTCTGGAGAATTGTTTTCACAAGCAATGGCTCATTTAAGACATCGCGGTTTTCAACATAACTGCCATTTTAGAATGGAAGTTCCATTTCGAGAGTGTAGCTCTTTTGAGGGGTGGGGGGGGTTACTTGATTAATATATATCGCCATTTATACTGGTGTGTGTTACAGAATAATTCGTTGCACTGTGACCAGGAAGCCCATGCCGACAGCACGGCGACGGAGTGTGCCAGGGAACAGCTGCGCGATCCATCGCTGCGCGATCCATCGCTGCGCGATCCATCGCTGCGCGATCCATCGCTGCGCGATCCATCGCTGCGCGATCCATCGCTGCGCGATCCATCGCTGCGCGATCCATCGCTGCGCGATCCATCGCTGCGCGATCCATCGCTGCGCGATCCATCGCTGCGCGATCCATCGCTGCGCGATCCATCGCTGCGCGATCCATCGCTGCGCGATCCATCGCTGCGCGATCCATCGCTGCGCGATCCATCGCTGCGCGATCCATCGCTGCGCTTACCCCATTAGTCATTTCAGTGAACTCTTCAGGCTTGGCCCTTGGTGGGTACGTTCTACCAGTGAGTGAAATTATCCTTCTTTGTTCCACCTGAGACACTGTACTCTTTAATCCTAACAGAGGTGAGTCAGGCAGAGCAAGGTACAACAACAGCCAATTGGGGACGTGGTTTGTTTTGCGAGTAATTATGGAGTGGCCGGGTGAGGGGGCCCACACATTCCCAAACACACGACAACCATTATCATCACCAAGGTCTCTTTACGGGAAGGAGAGGGGGGGGGCCTCAGAGGCGCAGGCTCAGTAACTTGACACGCTCGCCAGAAGTCTGAGCCACCCCAAGTGACCGCCCCGACAAGAATCCCCAACCACTTTCGTGCAATTTTCTTTATTCGGTTTCTGGGAAGCAGAGGGGAGCAAATGTCCTTCCAATGGTTCACAGTAGTACTGTAGCAACAATGATGAAAAATATTTACAAATTTTACGTGGAACTGCAAAGCACTGGTGACTACAGCGATACTGATTTGAACGCGTAAATAAGTCTAAGCCTACCACTGAAAAATCACGTTTGTCTTCAGTCCTAACACCCATAAAAAGAATATTACCGAGAAAAGAACATGCTTTACTATTACTGCAAGCAAATTGTATGTTCAATCACATCGGGATATATATGTAAAGGAAATGTTGTGTACGGTACTTCAGAGGAAAGGTGAGATTGCGCAGGAGTAGGGGAGGGAGAATGTTCATGTCGCATATTGGTCTAGCTCTGGCTTCATCATCAGGACATGAACATTCATGTCACTCGAGTGATCATTAACATATTAAAGTAAATAAGTGTAGCAAACACACCACTACCACATCCGAGCTGCCACGTGAAGGTAAATTATGCATTGCAATTACTCCAGGATCAATAGGTGATGATATACGCGACATGGTGAATGCACATAAATTCAGTGCGCAAGATCCCTCCCAATGGACCTCTGGTTTCCTGCCAAGGCAGCCCTCCCATCTCAGCCACGGGCAGCTTTCATTGGTTGCCTTGCACATCACATTTGGCACAACACAACCACGGCCACACGTACGGTCCCTCCCCTCCTAAAGAGAGCGCTTCCATGAAACAAAACGTGATAGATTTCTACGTCCCCATTGAAAACGAAGACAAGCGCTGCTAATGATCACTCATTTAACAGTGTGATAGAGTTGGGATGTGTGTGTGTGTTGGCAGCATGTCACTTGGACTCCCTCGTGTATTTTGTTTATTCTATTCGACAGTGCTGGAAATACGTAGCTGGGGATTCGAGCAATCAAAGGAGCTAACTTCAGGGAGGTGAAGGACAGAAGAATCAAACTGTGTAAATGTAGGCCTTGAGAAAGAAACGGTCAAAAAAAAAACATTGGCCACTCCAAAAAACACATTACTGCACCGCAACATACACTTCCCACGCGATAATTATGTTTTTATACCGGCGGGAAGAATGAAGGACAAATAAAATAAAAAAGTAACGTCAAAAAACATGTGAACCGAAAGACATTATAAAAGCACAACAAACACCGCACTGGTCTCAGGGTTAAAAGGCAGCGGCGGCAGCAGCAGGCAAATCCACAGCTTGCGCCTCTCCTTTGATGAACGCTCGGCGAATGTGGCTGGATATGCCTGCCTGCAGCAGATCCATCGCTCGACGACTCGACAGGTGTGCGGAGCGGGCTGTCCCATGATATTGGTTGTGGCATAAAGGGAAAGCGTGTGGATGGGGCGGGGTGTAGGAATGGGATGGGTAGGGCGGTCGCCTTTGGAAAGATGATACCGTGCTGCTCCAAAGGGTGAGCATGGGACGGCTCGTTTTGTTTGTCGAATCAGCAGTGTCTTCTTTGATACTGTAGCCTGTCACCCTCTGGTGCCCTGGCTTAAAAGCCCATGATAAGCAGTAACACGGCTATTCAAATTATTACACGTACATAGTGTGTAGGCATTCAGTCGAGACTCGCTCCGATAATGGTAGTGTTTCATTTCATCAGGTTTTTTTTTTACCCTACGCTCCTTGCATTTGCACATGAATGACTACTTCAGAAATGTAGACCTATCAAGGTGAACCTGGTTATAGGAGTCTGGTAAATATATAAACGTGCTTACCTACGAACACCCACGCAGACACGCGTGTGAATGCAATGGAGACCCAATTAAGGGCACAATGTATACACATTCCCATTGATCGTAAACAATGGATCGATGAAGCATACGGGAAGGCCTCGGGCACCCGTGAGGGTTTCGTTCTTCAAAAGTCAAGTAGAATTCGCGAACGTTGATAACTGTGTTTGTGTGGTTGATGAAGGGGGGTTAGGTTACCGAGTCCGCTGACTGAACATAAACGGGAGAAAATGAAAATGTTTCATCACATTAATCCTGCACCGTGCACGTAAATCACATCCATATGCTTAATAAAATGGTAAAATAATACCATTGGAGAAAAAACTCAAATAAAATAAAACAGAACAAAGAAAATTAATAGAAATTAATACATTAACATGCCCATTGTAAAGGTTTATTTACCTTAGATGGTGATAAGTGTGTGGTGGGGATGATGATGGTCAGCAGATGCACCATCACCATCAGCAAGTCTATCCAACAACTCAACCTGTTGAGCTAAACTCATCAATGTTTCTGCCTTTTACTCTGGCTCTCACTTCCTCCACTCACTTGACGCTTTGACCCCACGGTTGAAATAAAAAAACCCCACCACAAAACACGGCAAAAAGTTCACAGAAGCAAACGGACACTTGGGAAAGTAAATGCGTCAGCACGTGTGTGGCCTACTGGCCATCTGTGAAAAAGCTTCATAGCTCATCATATTCCTCCAGTATGAACGAATATTCAGGTACAGTACCCCTTTCCCCATGAAGCGATGTTGCCACATGGCGAATAGTCGAAGAAAAAAGGCGCGAAAGATGAACTTGTATGCAAAAATAAACTTGGCGAAAGAAACATCCGCGAATGACGAGGGGGTTCATTGTAAACACGACTTGTACACGCACCACGCCATGGCCAACGTGCAGACACAAGTAAAAACTGGTACGCTATCTTCTTGGTTCGTTCGGTAAAGTCACGTAGAAGGGAAATAATAAAAATAAAACATAATAAAATAATTCTCACGACGTTTCGGCCACAACGCAAGCAGCCATCCTCAGGTGAAGAACAGGTCTGTCGGGAAGACAGCGTCTGAATGAAACACCCCAGGCTTGGAGAGCATATTTAAGCTGGGTTGGAGGGGGGAAGAGCGCCTTGACAAAATAATTTGTATATCAAGAGGAATTTAGCATATTTATGGGAAATGCAGATATGGGATTAGTACTACTTGTGAAATGTGTAGGAGGTGGGCGGGGGGTTTCAAAGTCATGGTACGCTAGTTAAATAAAAACCACCAACAGTGTTGTAAACAATGAAATTGACACCAAAATAAAATGCGGTGCTGTAATTTGCTAGATTAGGCCACCGTCCACTAGTTCAATGCCCTGAATCATAACATTAAAAAATCTAATACGATTACAAAAGAAAGACATAATTATAGCTACATTCCCATTCCTGTTTGCTTGCGGTGTTACGAATCCCCTTGCATAGCCATGACATGTCCCACAATTGCCCGTTCTGCCCCAAGACAATGAATGGCAAATTGATTAAAAGGTGGCAATCAGAGAGGTCTAAACAAAGACAACTCCTGCCAGAGAAACAGTGAAATCTTGTTCTCCTCTCGGTATTTCTTTTTTATTTCCCCTGTTATTTATTGTGTACAATCACTGGAGCTGCAACACACACACAGTTGCACAAACTAATCAAAATGTTCACATTTATGAACACTGAATTGAAGTTTTACCTTTTTTAGAGTAGAAAGTACGATTATGAGAGGCCGTACATCATGGAATTATGTTTCTAAGTAACTGTACCGATTACGTAATACGAAACAAATAAATAAACAGCAACGATGCAAGCACACCTCTCACAAAGAGCGCAAGAAATACGAATAAAAAAAATATAACTTGATAAAAACGTGAAAAAATACGAAGCTGCTGTTTTGAAAGAGAACCACTGCCTGTATAGCAAAGGTCGTTTGAAGAAACGGAATTGGCAATGCAGTACAAATGAAAAACAAATCATGCGACCCATTTCAGGCACTGCTGCCATTTCATTAACTGTGTGGGTCCTACACCTGTGCATCTGGCTGACACTTAAAACACACACAGAGGCAAGGCTTGTCAGGCACGTCTGTACATAACCTCCCCCCCCCTGCTGATATTTCCCTTTGTTCTGGCCCAAGGCAATCATTTAAGCAGCATTTTAGCAAACCATAAATTATATATGGGTTACTTAAAATCACGAGGAAACATCCACCAAGAGTCGTTAGAAGTCTCAACACAAAGACGAGCCTAGTCAAGGCGATAAAAAGTAAAGCTTCCCGAGTGCCCTGTAAGGGTGCCGCTGCGTTGCTTTAAAGAGGACGCGCTACCGGATGAAGCCTATCATTGCAAGCATTGGTGCTCAAAGGAGCCAGGGTAACAACAATGATGGAAGGCAAAATTGCCTTTGTGTACGAGCGATAACTACAGACAAGTTGTAAAGACGTAAAGCAAATGGAACACTGCAGTACAGTTATTGTGCTGGAGTGGATCTTGTCAAGGAGCATTACCACCAGGCGAACTCCGATCATCCTCGCAGCGGCTTTGGGCTAACCATCGAACAAAGACGGTCACTGCATCGCGCGCTTTCACACGTGCTTCTGCAGCCTGTCTGGCACGCTCTTGCTTCTGATATTAGGAAGCCACTGGATCTTTGCACTTTTAAATCGAAATGTATAACTCATTTCTTGAGAACTGCTTTTTGCGTTCAGTTTGCGGTCCTTCCCCCACACCTCCGATGAGCACGGTTGGCTACGTACGGTGCGAAAGAAGTTCAACATACATACATTGGTATTTTGGGATTAATAGATTTTAAGAGGGATTGCTCTAAGCAGTGCCCCTCTCTCCCTTTGCTCCCGTAATGAACACAGGTTGGGTGACGTTGCCACGTGGTAGATGTGTATCCAGGGAATGTGCTGTCCTTCCACATTTACGTTAAGACGGTAATATTGTTTCATTGCGGATGACAAATCCTTTTAATCTCTACAAAGGAATAGAACAATGTGTGCTGTGTCATGGCTAAAATAACTACCTGCTCTGCATCATTCAAAGCCATCACCATGCGCCCCCCCCCCCTTCCACGCAGAGCTTTGATGCAAACATTACGCCATCTTTATGTCGAGGCCCCGGGGTTGTTAGCATTTCAAACCTACTATACTTGCAATTACTGTGAAATATTCTGCAGATGAAATAAGATGGAAAACAAATGTTGAATACATTAAGACAAAGATAGAAAATCACCACAATAGTACAGCAAAGAGGAACATGCAAACAAAAAATGAATGAATCGCCGGTAGGTCCAAGCTACGGAGCCACTCGCCTCCCTTGCACGTTTGCTCAAGCATCAACGCCTGCTCTTTTTCAAGGTCAGTTTGTTTTAATAGAATCTCTTGATCCCAGTTAGCATGACACTGCTCCCAATTGGGACTTTAATGCGGCAGGAAAACTGTGTAATTAATGGAATATTGCCATATGGCAGTGGCTAATTAATGAAGCCTTAAAAGGCCAATGTCTTAATTATCAAAGGCATCAAAAAAGATTTATGCATCCCAGAGCAACGGGAGGGACGATGCCACTGCGTTGCTCAACTGACCCGCAATCTATCGGGTGGCAGGCAGACCTACCAGCACCACTCCTGCCCATCATGGGAAAGGAAATCTTTTCATCTTGCCTACTATCAAAGGCAGCAATCTGCATCACTGGTACGTGGGAGAAAAAAAAACTGTCATGCCCCCTTGATCCTTGGGCATGTTTAAACAACCTGTGTGGAGGTAGAACATACCTCTATAACAACGTCGTAGGCTTTCGCGACCAATATCATCCGGAGGGGTTTTTGGGTTATAAAGCGTAAATCTAAATGTGTCATTAAAACCGACACCACCCGACACAGCCAATTAGCAAGTATTGTCATGTAAACAAAAGGCACCAATTTGGTTACTATTCCAGTGCACGAGTGTGTTGGAGAGAAAACCCACAACATTCACAAACCTTACTACTACGTGGCTGTGTCGGGTGGCGGCAGGTTTATCCGCTGCTTACCTAATGGATGGTTAGTTAGAGCAAGAGTAAAGTCACAGGGATGCATGGGGTTGTTCACCGAAGCCATTGGTGCCTTCATAAATGTACAAATATATATAGATTTAGATACGGTTGGAATATACCAACCACTGGCATGTCGTCGGTGGCAATGGTACCCGTGGCTGGCATGTGTCCAGTCATTACATGGATGGGCAACCTGGTGGTTGCAGAGCATTTGCCACTGTGTACAGGATCATTGATTCAATTCATGCCAGTAGACACCGATTCTGAAGGACATTTGCCCCAAGGGGGCTCTTTGAAACAAAGAGGACGGTAAAACCTCGTGACATTATTTGCAAATGTAGCCAGGTGAGTGTGTGTGCGCGTACTGTCGGCAAACCACCTATTTGATACTCGCATATTGAAATGTATCTCCTCGTTAAGAACTTTCTAAAGAAACTCCCGTTGTCAAGGTTACCGTTGAAAAACAAGTGTCTCAATGAGCTTAACTTGGATAAACAGCACTAATGCCATTTTCTTGGTATAACCGAAGACTTTGTAACTTAATGTAGGCAGATAGCTGTGGAATATATTTTTTGCAACCTGCAATACAAGGGTCTACACCTCTTTGTACGAAATATTTCCATTCTCACAGTGTTTTAACCGCCTTTCTTACACACGTGCAAGCACACATGCGTACGTGCACATGCACGCCACAAATACGTACCATAAATATTTACCTTGATGGGTTTATTTCTGAAAATGGTTTTATTTCTGGGATTCTCCGCGAGATTGGGCCTGCGACCGACTGAAATGTCAATGCATGCCAGGGATGTTGGCAAGCAGAAAATCAACCTTCTGCTGTGCGCGTTCATGATATACAACTTGTTTCACTCTCATACATGCATCACCAATAACTTCATCATTTGCTGAGGTTCTACCTCAGGGATCAGGCTTTCTCCGAGCATATTTTATGAACACATCGGTAAATAACTTGCCCGTTCTTATTTTCTCTCCTAGTACGTCATCACTGTAATGGAATTATTGGTTATGATTCAAGCCAAGTTTTAGAATTCACAGACGACGTTGAATTACAACTAGAATCCCAGAGAAACAACAAGGTTACGCTTTTAACTAAATATGGTAGCTCGCGGGAAAAAGCATTCATGGTTATAAACATTGGAATCAATTGGTCTCGATTATTGATCACCTCATTGATGTAACGTTTGCAAAGTTTCAAATAGCCAGTGTGCTATTAGTCTCCCACATAGCCCCCTCTTCTGGCGTGCTTTCAAAGAGAAAGTTCAACAAGCTTAACGCCAATGATCACCCCGCGTTTTCCATAAAAAAATACACAACCTTACCATTGTTGAAATACACGTGTAAAATATTACACGACAGAAAATTGAGTCATTTAAAAAAAACGCGCAAAAAGGGACAAAATCGAATCTTATGGCTTCAAAGGGGAGTGTGTTCTTATGAATACTTCAACCTTCGTGAATTTAGTTTTTTGCCCAACCAAAGACACCACCCCCCCTAGTGGGATCCTATTCTGACGCCTGATAGAGGAGGTAATGAATTGCTAATGTAAGAAGTTGTTATCAAGTTGAGTTTCCAGAGCACAATAGCCACGCTTTACTTTGGCAGTGGTGAATCTTCAAAAAACAAAAGCCCTCTCTCACGAGAAGAATTGCATGCAGTGTATAAACTCGCGCAAGACTGCAACACGCACCAGCCACATCTATTGGCCTCTTTATAATCTGTCCAAGTGTTACACATAGAACCAAAAGCAGGAGCAATAAACGCATATCGACCTTTGATTTCTACAACTGCCCCTAGACAGCTTGTTTGAAAATATTAGATTTTGCTCCCTCAAATGCACAGCCTAGAGGTTTAAAAAACTGTCACTTTGTCCACGTATCAGTATTAACCTCTTCACTCTTTGCATTTGATCCTTATGGCGATACCCCGGGGTACCAAATACAAAATGGCCGAGGCAATTAAATATTTTATTTCTGGTACACTATTTTTCCCAGGGGTGTTACTTAACTCCGCGACTGGGATACCAATCAATCCGAAATCAGTGCCACTCTGCGGTGTCGAAACGCAGCGAGGACGATTGCGCTGAAACCCTGAACGCTCGCACGCACCGTAGTGGTGAATCGTGTACAGCACGTCGAAATGAGTAAGGTAAAAGGTTAAAACAACGAACCTACCTTTACCCTACCTTTTACCTTACCACAATACAATCACTCTACCCTTACCTTTTACCCTTTAGCAAGGTAAGGTAAAAGGTCAAAAGAAACGAGCCTACCTTTACCCTTACCCCGTACAAATGACCCGATTACAGGGTAATTACTGGGGCACTACTACACGTGAAAATGTTTATAACAGATAAATGCTAGGTAGAGCGCTTTACTCATATAGAATACTCTCGATGATTCCAATTCTAAATGAAGGCCACGGACTGCGCCACGGAGCTTTTAGCGAGCGGTAAACAATGTATTTACCGGGTAATTATTCCGCGCTACCTTTACCCTACCCTTTACCTTACACCCCTTGGCATGTCGACACATTTACCCTTTACCTTAACCCTTTTACCCGGTAAAAAGGGTAAATTACGTAACCTTGCCGAGGCCTAATTGCCGCATCGCCGACCATCAACAGACTAAAAATGACTACATCACGGACATGATGAGAGAGCCGGCGTACTGTGGTACCCCGGGGTACCGCCATAAGGTTCATTTATGTAAATCTACCTCCATAGGTTTGTGTCAATGTATCAGCATCATATCCATAAACTGTAATATATATATATAAGTGGCTGCGTATGTCTTTGTTTAATCTAGGATTCAGTACAAACATGTCCTTTGGCATTAATTGCAGCTTAATTTGTGTAAAGATTAAAACATTTTATGTTCAGTCTGGTCCCAGCGATGGCCCAGGTCAGGCATTATTGCCTACATCCAGTGCTTTGAAAGGTTACGTTAAAAAAAAGCTGAGCATTTTGCGTGAAAATAAATCAGTAAAACAAGTTGCGTAATGTAGATCGATGGGGCATTGAAGGTCAGGCGCATTTAGCATTGCAATTTTCCATGCATACAACTACGTTTTGTATAATCAGACAGGATCTATCCACTGCTGGACAGTCCCATTAAGCCACGATCCATCTGGCGACTGGACATGAACTGATCTCATTTGCTCCATCGCTGTGGTGGTCATCCTCTCATGCACATTCCCTCCTTGAGCTGTCATTCAGTCACCCCTGTCTTGTTAATTGATGTATGTATGTGGAACTTCTTTCGCACCGTACATAGAAAAACGTCAATCTAACGAAGAATCGCCATGCTTACTATGACCAGAACACACCTCATAAGAAGCCAAGCGGGTTGGAACCTGGTTAGCACTTGGATGGGAGACTGCCTGGGAATACCAACTATTGCATGTTTGGATGCTGATGGCCAGGAAATACTCATGCTGGTGCTTCTAGACTTTCGTGAAAGGCGGCGTAAAAGTGAAAATTACAATCATTTGTATTTTAATATAGCGTAATCTGTGCTTTGCTTAGAGCATTGCCCAATGCACATGATGCTTTTCCAGGTTTTATGATCTCCTCCTACACGAAGTCAAACAACTCGCTCACAAAACTGACCAAACGCGCCAATGCAGAACACTGCGGGAAAATGTCCGACCACATTATTGTTATTTATTATGTCTTGCTTAGTTAAGAGAATAAATATAGCGGCTTTGAATTAATAATATAACATAAAGTCACGCTGTACGTATAAGATGCACGTGATTTTAATGTTTAAATCTTGATGGCAATGATTGACCATTCAATGTGTTATCTGCATTCCGTGCACCATAAAATATCAAATTGCAATCATAAGTGAGAAGTGCAATTTTTTTTTTGCAGAACAACTCAGAGGAGCATGTCACCAGGATATTGGAAACCTTACTTGTACCTAAACTTTTCAAGTTACATTTGCACCGGTTTTTTATGTGTGTGCATTTCAGTTACGACCGCGAGATACCTCTTTTGTCGTGCAATATTCCTTACTGACCTTGTAACTCTGCAATGCTGATGTTTTTGTTTTTGCTGTGCTCATGCACTACGGATCTCCCTTGTAAAATATCCAGGCAACTGGCTAAATGGGATCATCCACGGAACAAATTAAATACGCTCTTTTAATCTCTAAAACGGACATGATGCCTGGTTAACTATTACCGCAACAATACTGATCATTAAAAGCCACATAAAGACAACCTTTTCATAAGCCAATTTTTATGAAAATCAGCAAAAGTATCACTCAAGTTTGCATCTTTCAAGTGCGCGTGTATTTCACTCCCCGCTGCTATTGGAAAACATGACAAAAACTCGGTCTACATCAGGGCACTTGGCCGTGAACAAGACGTGCACAATTACACCGAGATAAAACGTGGCGACACCAAAAACGGTGTTCGGCAATCGCAAACGAACTGGATCAAACACACGCGAGGTTGAACATTACTCGCAAGCCAACGCAACTCTTCACGGTAACCTTGTAGACTTGCGGAGCAGATGTAAATCTAATTATACAATCATATTTAAACTGCGTGTTATAAAGTGGAATTCCCAAACATATCACCATGAAGGGACTTCACGCTGTCTTTCAGAATCAGCGGAGCGGCAGTTATCAGACACTCCCGTGTCTCCAGCTGACGGCTAATCCGTTGCTATATCTCACAGTCTGCAAAAGTGATCCCTACCATAAATGAACACGTACAATGTTCTCTTATATTACCCAAAAGGGTTTTTCTTTTTTAATTCACAAACGGTCTGCATGAGGAAGTTTAATAACAAATGTATAATCTTCCAATCTCAAAACATACATTCAAAGTCTTTAGTCTCAAAAGGACTTTTATAAATATCTAAGCGGAGGTGTCTTGGCTATTACATTTGCATAAACGGTATCGATTTATAATTTGTGTACTTGTATACTCTAGCACATTTTTATTTAGTCATCGAGTGCATGTGATATGGATACATTCATAATACTCAACTTGGATTGTAATCCTTAGCCTTTAGTAACTGTAGTCAGTGAGACCAGCACAATGATTGACTAACACATTCCCGCGGAGGGAGCTGGTAGGAACGTTGGGTTGCTCGGTCAATGGTCAGGGTCAATGGCGGCGTGGTGTATTCAACAAATATGGCCGACTGTGAGGGTGGGCACAAGCCGGCGTGAGTAGGTTAAACGTTGAGTTTTATAAGGGCACCACGGGGTGACCAGCCCCTCCCCACCCAGCCCTACCCATCCCACCCCCACCAGCCCTTCCCCACCCTCCCCACCCAGCACCTCCCCACCCTCCCCTCCCCACCCAGCCCCACCCTCCCCACCCAGCCCCTCCCAGCCCCTGCCTCCCCACCCAGCACCTCCCTGCACGACAGACGGACACAATAATCCCCTGTGGGCTGGTGTAACCAGGAGGTTCCTACCAGTATGAATGTGGATACAAAAGGAGTTATAACATGCTTTGAGAAATGGATATGAAAAATATTTGAAAATGCTTACATTTTATGTTTCAACAAGTAACTTCTAGTGTTACTAGCAGTACGATTGCATGTGTAGTCGAATCCAGTTAGAATCAGCAATGCGTTATACAAAGGCAGCAAATAAAATATCCTCTCGTTAAAATTAGGTCGGTACAACCTTTTAATTATCTTTTCGCCAAAATATGTTGGGTTCCCTTAATATGCATGTAACATTTATATCCACACACACACACGCGGGTAGACACACACACACAGGCGCACGTCTAGTCAAATTGGAAGAGAGTTGACATATTGCAAGGTTATGCTGCCTTTGGCTGGGCTTATTCGGCAGGATGACTCTCCGTTCTGCATTGTCTGCTAAATTTATTTGGGAAGTCTGTGGAGAATTTCAGCCTGGGGGCCAAAACTAAAAAAAAAGTACATTTCATGCCAATAATCGTGGCAAGCCCTCCCTGGGCAGGCCTCTGTACAGTGTTCTCTGCTCAGATATGTTTCCGATGCAACACCAAGGCACTTCTCCTCTCACAGCTGAAAGGGGCAGTGAGGAAGAACACACGTCCTGGAGTGGCTGCTCCTAATTGTACATCTTTAAAAAAAAAGAAGCCGTACAAAACAAGACGAGGCATTATCTAAGCAACACGAAATAACTTAAATTGCAGTGCATCTTCGTATGGGTAACTACTGTAACATTGTTGTTGTGTTTCTTGCTTCCCAACATCTGTAGTTGACGGACAAGCAAGTCTGTTGATCTCTTCAGAGATGTTGAACAACTCCTGTGTCCCTTACGAATGCGTCCACAAGTGAGAACACTGAAGGGAGCACGGATCTTGAAATAGAAATTGTCGCAACTCGTTACATTCCCGCAGAAAACATTTCATTCTTGCCAATTTGAAATGCGTATTACCTCCAGTCATCCATTTGTGAATTGCCAATCTCCAACCTTTTCCCTGCGTTCATTCTTTCACTGCTTGCTATGACAATTCAATCATTATGTACGCATTATTTTCCGACTTATATTATCATATTTTACCCTCATCGATTTACCCAATCATGTTTACGTAGCATCTCCATCTATCTTTATATATATATGTACATACACTTCCTCAACGTGCCTTTGGTTGTTACAGATAATTTCATCTTTGCTATTTGAACCTCTCTCCCCCACTTTCAACACAATATCCATGACTAGTTATTGCATTACTGTATTTAAAGTGGCAACATCCACTTGCTCCTTACTGTTCCATGGGCCAATGGAACCTCTTGCTTAAAGTTAGTTTAAGATTGGGCATCTCCTGAACTCAGAATTGACGTTAACCATGTTGCTTTTCCTACAATTATCTTTGCCCTCTCTTTGGCGATGGTGAAGTGAAAATTGCATTGCGCCAGGCAGTGAAAACTTCCTATTTTGAATGTGTAGCAGATAAAACTTTTGGGACATTCTGGGGTTTGGCCATGAGAATGACATACATCTCTTATCTAATTTCACTGGTGGGGCTACTTCTGAATATTTATTTACAATGGAGGAATCCGATGAACTTTCAAGCCTTTTTTCCACAGGTGTCCAGTATTTTCAGATGTCCAGTAGTTTCACATCTGAAACGCACCCAGATAATCACTGCATAACTTCTATATAACACAGACAAAAGCTGACAAAGGAAAATGGAACAAAAGCTGAAAAGTGCACAAAGAGGCAATGACAGGTGGCATACATGGACAATCGTCCGCAAGCCCACATTGACCTGGCCGTCACACCAATAGAAAACGGCATTCATCGAGAGAGTTTGACATTTTAAATATTCGACCAGGACGTGTCTCTCGGGCTGCGATAGCGAAAGGCAACGTCGCAGCTTACAGTCGAAAGTGATGACAGGAATGAAGATTGCATACACCAGGTATCTGCAAGAACCTTCATATGCACACAATCTGGGTGTTGTTAACTCGGTTACAAACTTCCATTCCGATAGCTATGGAAATGAGCAACAGCTGGAAGGAAGCAAGCTCAAATTAATTGCCAAAGAGTTCAATAATCGATTGGACTTTTAAATAAATGTGAAGCTTTGTATGTGGAAAAAGCACGAAACTTCGACAATTTATTCTAATTAACAATGAAACTTTTTCCACGATGTTAACACAAAATGTGTCCAGCATCGCCAAGTTTTAGAACTGTAATCTCCGTTGACGGTTAATTTACACCAACAGAGTCTCAAATTAAATGTTCTCACTTTTCCCCTTCACCCTGTCGACCAGTGTAGCTTGTTTGCTTGAAGTACACGT
The DNA here is from genome assembly GCF_965212315.1 of Lampetra planeri. Classification (NCBI taxonomy): domain Eukaryota; kingdom Metazoa; phylum Chordata; class Hyperoartia; order Petromyzontiformes; family Petromyzontidae; genus Lampetra; species Lampetra planeri. The sequence goes on along the minus strand of NC_136118.1, from coordinate 12,029,988 downwards.
TATATAAAGCACCAGATGACACTTCCATAACAACCTTAATTGTAGGAACATTTGTTTTTACATCTTCCAAAATGATTCATTTTCTCCATCATACAAAAAAACCCGTGACTTGTTTGTTAACATTTTAACGGAACGTTTTTTTTACTTTGTTGGTTTACGATATTAAAATGTGCGACCTGGAAAATGTCTCAACACCCTTCACGAGCTCGAGTGCTTTTTATTAAGGAAACGCTCCTGTTGCCAAACGAGTTTCCTTCACAATACATATCACTCTCATCGCTGCACAAACAAGGCATGAACTGGCACAAATGTAATACCGCGTTAAATGGAAATTATTTCACTTACATTTTATGTAACGGAATAATTTTTTCTGCTGATCGTAATTCAATTCGTTCTTTATGTGATGGTAATTAAACACCCGATAAAAAAAATATTACAATAGGTCATTTTATAGACATAAAGTGGATAGTAGGCCACATCTGCGACGGTCTGTATAAATCAAACCACTGTGAAACTCCCGCTGTAAGCGAGTTATTGCGTTGCAGCTGAATATTGCAACAAAATAATTTTGAATGAATAAATAATAAACACCGTATATATAGTTTCCGCAGCTCTACATGGCCTTAAGATACGAGAGAGAGGACAATGAAAATCGGACGTCACATTTTGCAACGGGATAAGGAAAACATTGTAAATAAATAATGGTAAACTTTGACACCGTGAACTCCAAGAGCAACTCTTGCACTGTGCGTTCTATAATCATTCCTCATTTCTATTCAAACAATAAAATGTTACACTCATTTACATGATGGCATAAAAAAACATTTCCTCTATTTGGTTACTATATTTGCAATGTCAAAAATTGCACAGGTTTAAGAGTATTAACATTGTTTATGTTCATTAACTAGCGCGCTATTTTATATAACAGGTGGCACAACGTAGCTGTATACATTCAGTATTCTATTATTTAATTGATATTCTTTCTACGTGACTTTATCGAAAGAACCAAAGAGTAATTCCTGCAGTCACGAAAGCTTCAAATCAAGTTTGTATACATTCTGCTTAGGAGACAGAGACCCTTCTCTAACGTGAGAAAATATGATGTATTTATTGCAGGTGGCTTAATCTGTGAGCATAGCACATCGCCGCTTATTTTTCTCAGTAAATTATAATTAGACCTTTAGTAGCGGTCATTAGACCTACAACCCATTCGGCGGCAATCACCTCTTACTTAATAACCATGAAATGGCCATAAACTTACAAAATCTACGTTATAATTAAAACGGGGCAAAAAAAAAGTACACGGAAAAAATAATGAAAATGTCACATTGTTACTCCGAGTTCCTTGCTCAAAACGAAGGCAGGAGAGATGGCTCTCCTGTTGCTTCATAGCCCGTGTGCTCGGCGGTCCAGGCACAGGGGTATAACCTTAATGTTAAGCCTCATGCCATGTCGGTAAATAATTCAGGCAACAGCTCTAGGCTTAGCGTAAATAAATACTTCATCATAAAACATCCTTTACCAGGATTCTCCGAATGCTTTTAGCGTGGACAAAAATACATCAAGAGTGGAAAACATTGCTAGGGCGTGAAGAATACATTAGTTTCGTTTACTAACCCACACACACACATGCGGCGCACAAAATAGATGAGTTTAAATACACGATTTGGGACACTAAAATTCAATTGGAATCGGTTACCGGTTCCGGACTTTCTGTGCCAATTATCGAATGTGAAAACGGTTACCGGCCTACCGATTACCATTGAACAAACCTAGTACAGAGCACCGGATTTTACAGGTACGTGTGACCTTGCATTGGCTTTGTTTACGACACTGACCTCAATTTGCATATGCAATGCTAAAAAATACCACCTACAAACATGAATAACGAACAAATAAAGTCAACAATTTACAAGGATGTCCTTCAGGCAACGCTGCTGGGTACCTGGAGCTGGGGGGGGGCAAAGCAAGAGACACTCTGGGCTCTCTCTCTCTCTTTAAAACCTTGTGATCAATGCTCATTAAAACGGGGGGTGGGGTAGGAGTGTGTGTGGGGGTAGGTTACCTCTTCCCATAACCCTAAGAGAAGACTTCAGCAGGCCAATCCGCTGACAGTGGGGGGCTACCGTTTACCGGCCGGCCAACCCGTCACAATTCAAGATGATCTACCTGCCAGCGGCGCGTGCACGCGCTCACTTGAAAGTGCCGGGAACGCGCAGAGTCAGCGCGTTATTAGCAGTACGCCATAAATCTGTAATGAGAAATGTGGACTCCGTGGCAGCTCAGCTACCAAAAAAAAACAGGCCAGCAGTTTCGATAAAGGTAGATTTGGCCTTTAGGAAAACACAGAGATTTAAGCATTACGTAACTCTAGATCTGGCAGAAGCTGTAGCCGGGTATATATATACGCAAATGCAAAGACAAAGATCCCCCGTATGACCTTTAACAGACAGTTGGGGCAAGTGCTGGTAGCGAGCGCCTATGAACGCCAGCACGGCACAAGAGGGGATGGGTGGCCAACACCACGCCCGACCACCTTTGTCTCCCCAGTGCTGACGTTGAAACACGACACCAGGGTACTCAATTATGGCTGGTTGGCCTAAGAGAGGCCTAGGACCGGTCCAAACATTCCCCCCCCCGTTATTTACGTGTGGCGAGCAGGAATCTAACTCGGCTAGCAGGGTTCGTAGTGCGGCCAAAACACTACAGCTCGCCACCATACATATATATAAACAACACACATGCGTGTGCATTTGCATATACGTACACATAGACAATGACAAAACACTATTATAGACAAACAGGTTGCGGGGCAATCTCTATAAATGGGCACCAATTACAGTTGGCATTGCAAATGGGGAGATGGTGTGGTCGGGGCAACAGCAAACACTTTTTTTCCTATTGATTGTCCTTGCTATTAAAATACAGGTATTATTAAAATCCGTGTTTGAAACTTGTCATAATGAGGAATTTCACTTTTTTTGACCTGAAACAATCACAATGTGAAAATAAACGGGGGTAAAGTATCTTTGTTTTTGAGTAATAAAATGATATATTTTCCAAAAATGTGATTTAACAATAATGGAGGCAACTGATTGGTGAGGAGCAGAGGTGAAACTGCACGTGCACCGAGGTTGATTGCCGGCCGCAGCTAACACCAGCGGTGGAGCAATACTCAAGGTGGCCCTGGGTGCTTTAGTGAACCGCACTGCCCAGCGTGGTGAAGTGTGGTCAAATGACTCGCATCAACGACGGCATGGCGAGGCCTTCGTCCAGCAGAGAATTTACAATGGGCTGTAAATAAATACGGCAACCAACGAAATGCCTTTATATACTACGATGAAATGCTAATATTTTCGATACACGACCAGAAAAAATGACACAAATAGAGCAAAACGTACTTGTCTTGTGAGTTTAAGATGTGTGCACCATACGACTCTCAGGTTCTACTGAGCAGCATGCGGTGAATTAATGTTTAGGCAGTCCCATCTGTTTTATTCGATATTTCATTGAGGCAATGAATTAAACTGCATAACCGGTTAGATTGTGTTGATGATGGATTGTGTTTAACTTTGATAAAAACAAAGTTTGCCCGCGATTTCGTTCATTTGCATTAATCGGGGTGCCTCAGCTGGTGAAGATGTACTTAACCCTAAACAGTTAAACTCTGGAAAACTGCATGCACCGAACAATAAAAACCTCGACTCCACACTGCTCTGGATGAGAAAAATGAACTGGCTGCGGACCAGATTTATTGCTCAACCATACATTGCATTGGTGCAAGTATTATTTATTTGCTAAAATAAAGTAAAACATGATTCGTTCCGGTAAAATGAAAGAAAAATTAGCCGAAATGTTCAATCGTAGCATAGTGTGGCCAGTAACTCTCCTTAAATGCTTGCTCGGCAAAATGTTTGCTAAAACATGAAGCGAATGGATACACATGGCAGCGCAAATCAATACATGGCAGGAGAAACTACAGGCCAGTGACACGGTGTGATAATAACTGCAGGGGTAGTATCATTATGAAACTACATCCCAAATGAATTTGTGTTTTGGAAAATAAATTAATAATGCATTTTGTGTTAATGGTACACTTAAAGACACTAGTGTAGAATATCATTAATCTGAAGGTAACATGATCTCATGTGATAAGAAAACCGGACCCTGAGTATGTACCTGGCTCAGTACTTGTTAAAGTATTTGCATTGTTCTGTAGTCATATATGAAATAAATAAGCGGACAATATATTTCCTTTATATAACTGTCCTTAAGAGACGGTCCTTGCAAACAAGATGTGGAAGTTCACCAGCATTCGTTCAAAGAAGCCCGACTGGGAAACTTGTATCGGAAACTCGGACCAAAGTTTTCTCGTACTGAACCAACGCTGCTGAAATCGTGCACTCCCCAAAGGCAGTGTGGTTGACTGAAGAAAAAACAAATTGTATGCGGAGGGATATATATTTGAGGAAATATATTGCATGCTTATTTCATCGCCACTTATATTCCCCACTACGATGCTCTAAATGTTTTGTTGTGTCAAGAATGCATTGAATTGTACGTGTGTATATGTTGAACTTCTTTCGCACCGTGCTTAGCAAACTGTGCGAATCGGAGGTGCGGGGGAAGGATAACATACTAAACAAACAAATAACAGTTCCAAAGAAATGAATTGTCAATCGATATAATTTAAACAGACACGGCTCTAGTGGCTTCCTAATATCGGAAGAGCATTCCAGACGGCCGCAGAAGCACATCTGAAAGCGTGCGATGCAGTGACTGCCTTTGCTTAATCTGACTAAATTAAGAAAAAAAAATGCAAAAAACGATTTTGACTTAGGCTTCATAGACATATGAATGCACATTTTATTTGCTGCGGGTTTCGTTGAAAAGGGTCAATTTTACTTGAACACACAATCTTCAACGACACTTGTTGCGGGCAGGATAGCAGCGTGCACGCGTGGCGTACATGGCACAAGCAGGACACGTGTTCCACATACAGTCGGCTGGGGCCCATCAGTGCCATTATGATGCTGCTCCCCTGCCTAACCATGGGGCCAGCACCATCTCACATAATCAGAACCTTCTTTTTCGAAAACGTGACCTTTAACCCCCATCTACCGCTGGCCATTACGGTGGGTCCTTAACTGTCATCTGTGCCGAAATGGGTTCATGCCAATTTACGGGGCGTGCATTTACCGGCGGTTTATTAGTGACGCAATCTTGAGCCAAAATGCAAAGCCCACTTGCATGTCAGCATTGCAATTCCCTCAATGGCTACATGCAGGAGAAGAAATAATGTGACTGTTAAAGAATATCACCTTTCAACTAGAAATATTTAATTCTTTATACTCAGGGAAGTGTTACTCAAAGGGTTACGTAGTAATACATCTTAGGTATCACCTGATCCAATTTTTCGTTGTAATTGTGCATTTTATCCCAGAGGAAGAATTACATTCTTTAAAAAAAGGAATGCAGAATATTGCGCAATATGAAAGCACACTTTGCTGGTCTTGAAATTAAACTATCATGTATAATTTCCTCACTGGGACCACTTACAAAGATATAGTGTTTAATTATTATTTTTGGAACACCTCAGACTATGGTTCTTTGAAATGAATGTTACAAGCGATGAGTATTGGCCTGGAAAAGGTATACACATTAACTATTCATTATATGTTAGCAATTCAAGATTTACAGTGTTGATAAAACATAGAGAAAATACCCATACATTATCGCAAGCAGCCCCGAATGAATTAGCAGGCAATGGGGTCGCATGGCAGGGCAGGCATGGTATTATTTCAAATGCAGCATTTTATATTTAAATAGACTCTGTCTCCTTGTAAACAATGCTCGGATGTGCCTTCCGTTGCATGGAAATGCAGGCACAGCGTGAGGCAATAAAAACTTTGTAATCAAATTCTTCTTGTGGAGAAAAATAGAAACCCCGACGTTTCCAGATTACTTCTCCTAAAGTAGCAATCAGACAGGAATTTTAAACCAAAGAAGGAAGGGCTTTGTGGATAAACACTCATCTCACAGAGTGCAAGGTTCATCCGTGCGAAATCAAATTCCTTGAAAAGGAATGGCAGGCAATGAATTCTTGAGTGTGCCCGTCACTGAGATGGGATGTTAAGCTGTTATTCTATTTGACTTGTGGACACTAAAATTCCTATGATGCACTTTGCATTAAGCCAATGTGTGCCGCTGCAGTGGTACAGATAAACCAACTCCTCACGCGGTGTATCGCCAACAGAATCAGATCAATAAGCACAACATGCTTCGGTTCTACAAGGCCTCGCAAATACAACACATCTCCAGACCCCTCTTAAATGAGCAAAACGGTTGAGGGATTGAAAATACATTTCAAATAAAGCAAGAATTACACACTCGTGTCTAACCAAACGTATGAAGCAGATATTGAAAAGTAATGGTTTCAACAATCGGTGGAAATAAATTTAACTACAATTCAGATTGCTCGATATTAAATGTTCTACTTTACATATAATGTATATATTTAATTTTAAGCAATAGTACTTTTTGTTGGACCAACTAATTTAAATAGGATATTATACATCCAAAATTACGTAATGAACACTGCATCAATGTCAAATGTTTTGAATACTTGAAGTTGTAAAACACACGGTTAGTGCATACAAATATGAAAAGAAAACTTGGGTACAGGAAAACGTCAACATTTCATCTCACCACTGACAAACGCACTTTTAATGTGCAAAATAATTTTATGTACAACTCACCATCAGGTATATGGGAGGATGACAGTATAAAACCATGCACTGTCTAAAATAATGCAAGTATTAGCACTTTAATCAAAAGTGCCCAGTGCCTCAGGATTCATTAAGCAGACCGCACGATCTCACAAACAGATGGTGGTCCCACATTTATTGATCCTTGCTCATTTTGTCACCGACAGAAAAGGAGCCTTGTATGAAGCCGCCGCGTCTTCACCAATTTCCCACTGTAGTTCATGCGGACGATAGGTTAAACACAGGGCTTTAAAGAAACCGAGCCTGGTTTTCCTCAGGCCGTCGAGAAACTCCTTAAAAAAGACGTCGACTGGGGCCCGCCACCCAGAACTTAAACTTTTAAAACACAACACAGGGTGGAATACACAACAGGCCCGCCTCTGAACCGCAGAGGCACTAACTTCGGTGACATCGATATACAAAAGCATAACCACGGCCTGCTGTCACTTTTTTTTTAATATTTGCTGGTTTATTCCAGGATGTTCCTGTTGCGCGTCGTCGCTTTGGGATGTTCTGTGTTCATATTTTGTTTGTTGCGGTTGCACCCGACTTACGAGCCGCATGGCTCACAGGGCTATACCTAATAAATGAAACTTGAAATCAATACCCATTGGGAAGTACAGTACAACAATGGACTTACAAACTATAAAAAAAAAGCCGTGAAAGGTTTAACAAAAGCCCTGATTAAACAAAACCATCAGGAAAGACAAGTGGAAAGATGAAAGTAAGCAGCTTCTCAGAACAAATGGTCTTGATTCAGTAGACATTGGTTCAAACAGATTGTCCGTACAGAACATTAAGGAGCATATGTAGGCACCAAGGGGCCTGTACACATTAGGGATCTTATCTCTCTAACACCATGAATATCTTGTCCAGGACTGAGGTAAACAAATCGTGGTCCCCCCTCATCACTTCAGTGTAAAGAGACAAGATAGCCGGGACCGTTACCTTTAGGATGGCAAGCAATAGGCCTTTAGGGAAAGTTTTTTGGCAGAAACTTCACCGATACAGTGCAATGTCAACTCAAGAGCAGCATGTAAATGCTACCACAAGCCAAGATTGCTCACGAAACTTGAAACAAAAACACAGGAACGGTAAAATCAACAGCATGAATGACGGGACGACAGTGCAAAGGAGTGGCGACTCACTTTGAGCGCATGGGGAAACAAGTGAGCCTTTAGACCAGTTGAAAACACAGGCCGAGGAATCAACGTTCGTAAGATCACGAGCGCAGGGAATTCCAGACTTCAGAAGTCGTGACAGAAAACGAGGGACCTCCCACGTAACTGGTGATGAACAGTGGTTAAAGAAGTGAAGGTCAGCACTGGAACGGATAAGCCGAGTAGGGATGTACACGGAGATACAGTCATTAAGGTAAGGACACGTTGACGAATGACTTCGTGTAAAAAACGGCGATCTTTACTTTTTATTTACTTCACGGGCAGAAACTTTGTTGGGAAGGACCCAAGGGGGGGGGGGGGGGTGCGCTGCAAACTACCGCCCTCTCACCGAGCCACTCAGGGGCACAGTCGCTGCGCTCCAGCCTGGTCCGGGAGCTCGTATACACAAAACTGCCAGATGCACATTTAATTAATGCAACGCGCATCATAACTGCAATGCTAAAAACCCGACACCAATCCCCTGGCTCCGTGTTGAATGCCAAGTTTGAAAAAGACAGAGCGCATCAATCTTTCCTTCTCAAAGAAGGTCAGAAAAACGAGGGCCGACTTATTATTTATCGACCGAGTGTTCCATAAGGCAAAGTGAAAGGGGTGGCTCAAGAGGAGGTCCCATATAATGATCACAGTTAAGGGCATTTTTTTCAGGTCGTATTGGCATATGGACAGAGTACTGAGGTGAGGGCCATGTGAGTGGGGAGGAGGATGAGAGAAGAAATGAGAGATTATGAAAAGACGTTCCAAAGAGGGTACCACCAGCATCTGGAGTAGACGATCGCTAAGTTAGGGCCGTTAAAGTGAATAGCTGCGGGGGACCGGAAATGGTGTGAAGATTACATCTCATTACAAAGATTAATACGGGAAGAATGAGAAATGGGACGAAGCAGGCATTGGATAGGAATAGGAAAGACTCCCACGGCCCAGACCAGGCACCGCCTAGGGCTGGCTAAAGATTTGATTCAGCAGCTGCTTCGTTTCATGAGAGCCATCGCATGACAGAAGGTCTAGGTGTCTTTCAGAGCACCAGCCGATTAACCACCCCCCCCCCCTCCTAACCAGACGTGGGGATTTGTGCCATTTCAGAGCGTTGCAGCGTGTGGCAAATCGCAGGGCTCCTCCAGATGGGGGCCGCTTGTGCTGGCTGAAACTTTGATGCTGCTGGTCTTGGCCCCCCCCCCTCCCCTTGGGGCAGCCGCATCTGAGAGGGCCGAACTTAATCATGCTGCAACATTCGTTTAATCCTGCTGCTCGAGCCAACTTTCATTGGTCAGGGTCCTGGCCACCCTTCCACGAGGCAGCCAATTATTGGCATTTCACTCTATTGTTAAAACAATGTTTGACTTCACCAGGTTAGGCTCACTGAGCTATGCGGCTCTTTTTCAGAAGTGACCTGTCCACGAACGATCGCTCAACGAGAAGTGGCTTATCGTGTGGACATTTCTTGCAACCAAACACTCTAAAAGCACGTTTCCCTACTCCCACGCTGGAAGCGGGTTACCCAGAACACACTCCCTCCTGGCGGCAGGTGAAGCATAGGGAGCGGCCGTCGCTCGTTTTAAGAGTGGCCTCAAATATAGATAGGCTGTTTAACACGTGTGAGGCTTTCGCGACCAATATTATTCATAATCAAAGTTTTTGGGTTTAGATCGCGTTATTTATAAATGTGTCGTAACCCTCCACCACCCGACACGGCCAATCAGTAAAAAAGTGTCACGTTGACAAAAGACAAATTAGTTCACTGCTTTAGCCCACCGGTGTACTCAAATTGTAAATGTTGTGGTTTCGCGCTTCAACAGACCGGTGGGCTAAAGCAGTGAACTAATTTGTCTTTTGTCAACGTGACACTTTTTTACTGATTGGCCGTGTCGGGTGGTGGAGGGTTACGACACATTTATAAATAACGCGATCTAAACCCAAAAACGTTGATTATGAATAGATAGGCTGGCCAACACACACCCGGCTGCAAGTGTCACGGCGGCCACCACTGCGAACGCTCTCGGATTAGGAAACCCACCCCCCACAAGTGCTGCCCAACAGGCTCTGTGGAACCAAAGCCAAAAAATGTCTCAAAACTCCAGATGATCGTTACGGGATATCGAGACAGGGCAGTGGGGTATTGCAACGATGCCCTGGAGGAGTGTGTGTGCGTGTTCCGTCATAAACTGGCACAAGGGCGGGGGTGACGTCACTGTCGCTTCGTGGCAAATGGTGGCTGTTGTTGCCGTGTAACTTATCGTTCTGGCTGCCGGGCACCAGATAGTGTGCAAGTCTTCTTGAGAAGTTTGCCGTAATAGGAACAAATAATTTATAGTGAAGCCACACACACACACACACGGTATATGGAACAGTGGCTTTTACAATTCAATCGATGTAACTACGATATCATTCCGTGATGGAAGCAATTGTCAACGGGATCTGTAAGGGCCACAACATTACCATGCAGCGTGTGTTTATTGGGCGAATCACTGTGAAGACCCTGAAGTTTCATGACAGCACGTGAAGCCTGAACCCACTAAATAAACTTGCTGAACACAAACACAGCAACATGCATAAAACATGACGCAACCTGCAAAAACAAACCAGTACGATTCTTCAAGACGCGTGTCTTAAGCTATAATGCATCACGTGCTGCTGGAAAATTCTAAAATATAAGCAATCGGTCAGCATCCGATTCTCTTGAAAATACCTTCCCAATCGTATTTCAGTCACTGTGAATGTTCATTGGAAAAAAAGGAATGCATGAAACGCGAAAGCATCACCAAACAGCGCTTTGAGTATCTTGTAGAAAGGCGCTTAATAAATGTTTTTTTTTTATGACCTGCGAGTAATATTACGTGCATTTACACTCAAAATTAAGGAAAATGCACACAGACCGCTTTCAATTGAACTTCATGTCAATCTTTACGTGGTGAACTAAATTGTATATATACGCATATAAATTAATTGTATTCACCAACAGATGTAGGAAATCGCAAAAGCACGAGAGAGACTGGTAAAGCTCTAGAGAGCAGAGGTCAAGATGCAGAGCCGCCCCTGTGCATCGACGCAGACTCCAGAGGCGAGTCAATCGAAAGCGGTCCCACCAAAATCAGACTTAGTGCATGAATAATTAACTATCCTATATATCCTTCTTGGCCCTTTCTTTTATTATATTATTTTATTATGTTTTATTTTTATTATTTTATTACTTCCCTTCTACGTGACTTTACCGAAAGAGCCAAGAAGATGAATCCCTGCAGTCACGAAAGCTTCAAATCGAAATTTATCTTATATATCTGCCCATTAACACAACTGAAGAGAAAAAATATTGTCAGATACGGCGTGGGAATTAACAGTTGTTCAGTGCAGCCAAGCAACAATCATACGAGTGCATGTCTAAAAATAAGGGCGATTAAAAGTCTAAGTGGGTTCTTGATGTCATGAGCCCATTATGTTATCATTATCCAATGGCTGTACTCTTTGTTATCTGCACGTGGGATATGAGCAAAATGTTCTCTATTTAATTCGGCATTTAATGCAATTAAAAAATCCTCTACCTAAATTAGCAGTTGACAAGAGCATCGTACTTTTCCAGGGAAAAAGGTTTTGCTGGCTGAATTCATGCCTGCATTGCTGCCTGGCGTGCGGCCAAGTGCAATCGTGCAGTGGTAACATCACCCACCGTGCATGACGTCATACCTCGCTCCCTCCCACCCACCGTTAATTTCGTGCAAATATGATGGACATGCTATCACACTATCATACTATGTTAGAAAAGAGTTTTGCTGTCTTTCTGGCTGGCAGACAGGCCGGCCGGAGGGGAACGGGGGAAGGGGGGGGGTACGTAAAAACACATCCAAAGCACGTGGGGGCTGCTCGTGACATATTTAAATGTATGGGATGAATGCACTGTGGGAGAATGGCATTTTCAAAAATGTGATTATCACGTTAGAAAGAGACCCCCAACTGGAGAGCCAGGAGATCACAATTTTCTTGCGATCAAAAGGAAAATTTAGCCGCATTAAGTGGTTGCTTACATTACAATGCACCATTAGTACGCGGCGAGACATCTCCCATGCGCTGCAATCGATACTCATAATCTAGTTCACATAAATTGGCACAACAAATACAACTCTACTCACGTGAGCATGCACACACACACACTCAATGACACATCTTGTAATATTTACGGGTGTATTAAAGGATTTTGATTACTTAGCAATGCAGGGTTGCTTCAGAATGTTCCGTCACTTGAAGTTTCAAAACAAATAGCAACTTTGGCCTCTCAATAAGCAATGCAACTACGAACACTTCCTATTAAACGTTTTCTGCTCATATCGGTGTCATTGCCCAGGTGGCCGCTTAATGATTAATGTAGCGTATTATCTGCACGGGGGGACGAGTTTGCTGAAACACAAACTTTTTTTTTATCCGAAGCAGTGGCCTATGACGCGACCATCCTGCGAGTCTCACTTTTCTTCTCTGCACAGCCGCGTTTGGCAGCAGGGGAGTTTCGCTCTCGGGTTTTTTATCGCTCTCAGAGTTTCAGAGTCGAGAACTAGATCGCTTTTCATTAGTCGGGCGCCGTTATAACTCTCGCAATCCGAACTGCATTCTCCTCCGGCGCCGACTTAACGACGGGCCCGGATATCGAGGCTGTGGGAGCTGAAAGTAACCGAAGCCGACAGGCATGCTAAATGTTAATAAGCTAAACTGATGATTACACAGCAATTGGGGGGGGGGGGGGGGGGAGAGCTGACACTGCTGAAGTGTTGAACTTGCCTAAGCACCTGAAGTCTACCTGCAGTATTTTGGGAAGGAATTAAAATTATTCCGAGAGTTATATTACACGGATTCGCGGAGCAGAACGACCACTATCACCCCATTCTTGCAACAACAAAAAAATGTTTAACTTAAACTAACCCTCAGCACAAAAACCGAGTACGGAGGAAATGTAACCACCGGCCACCATTTAAAGAGGTTAATTCACATCTATCGGTTGGCCCTCAAAACCTAGCGTGGAGAAGGCCGACACTAATGTCTTGGAGAAAAAAAAATTTGCTCTGCGAGTGTTTTAACATTTCAGACCTTTACTTTGCATTCGATATTTAAATCACGACGCTAGTCAATTTCCCGCAAGAAACAAAGGTCGCCATCAAGATCATGTCAAAGTCACGCCGAGCTACGTGGGCTTGCATCATTTCCTCGCTCATCAAAGGCCAACCTCCCCCACCGCAAGTTTCAGCACATTGCAGCTGCAAGGTATTAACAACACGACCTACTCCGAAGACAAAAGCCCCCCCATATAGCCTTAAAGGACTGCTGGGGCAAGTGCTGTTTGCGAGCGCCTATGAAGGCTGGCACGGCACACGAAGGGGTGGGTGGCCAGCACCACGCCCGGCCGCCTTTGTCTCCCCAGTGGTGATGGTTACACACCGCATCAGGTGCTTATTTGAGGCTGAGTTGACCTACGAGAGGCCCAGGACCCATTCAGATAATCGTCACTGGTGTTGGCCGTGAGTGGGAATCAAACTTGGGTCACTGGGTTAGGAAACCACTGGAGCTTTGCACTTTAAATCTAAATTGAAAACGAATTTCTTTAGAACTGCTTTTTGTGTTTAGTTTGTTGTACTTTCCCCACACCTCCGATTAGCACGGTCGTCAACGTACGGCGCGAAAGTTCAACATATCTACATACATAGCGCAGTGCGCTAACCGTTGCACTGCACACTAACTATTGCACACGTGCAGTTATACGTAAAAAAAGTAAGTGGCAGGGTGGTGCATTGTTTACACTCATAGCGCACAGCAAGAGGGGCCTGGGTTTGATGTCTGACTCGCGCATCTTTCTGCGTGGAGCTTTCATGTTCTTCGCCTTGTTCTGCAAGGCCTTACTCCGGTTCCACTGTCTACCTTCCAAAGCAAAACACACAAACAACGTAACCAGTGCTGGCCTCATAACTCCAATGCCAAAATTATCCGCAAAAATGACTCAATTGAGATGACACGTAAAAAAACATCGCCCCTGCAAATGAGCAAATGTGACAGGGCCCTCGTGAAAAAGAGAGTCTTGAGACTAAGCAAGGCTTTTCTTGGTAAACAAGCTTCATAATAACAATGAAAGTCTATCGAATTCAAACAATCGTACTTCTCAGAATGTTTTTCATAAAAATTCTCAACACTAGGCATGCAATGCTTCACCCCCTCCATGATTTGAAGAAAAAGCAATGTATGATTTGATCCACAAAGCAGCAACCCTTTCATGCCCCCGGTGGTGCATACAGAATATATAGTGGTAAGAATTTACAGAATATAAATGGATATAATTTGTGTACGCGTATGAATGGGAAATAATTGGTTCTTATGATATGATGCGTGTGATGAATAGATGTTGATATCCCTTTAATATCCTTACTAAGCACACACACGTGTATAAAAAATGTTAGGTTTATAGAGAATATCCACTCAAGAGAACTAATCTGACCAAAAAACACTGAGATGATAAATGTTCAATCGCTGGTGATTCCCAGTATCTTGTTTACGTTCCAGGGCCTCTGGCTGTCATCTTCTTCCTAGCCTTGTCCCCCCCCCCACTCAAGTGGGCAGTCTTCCCTCCTGATCCTCTATGTGAGCTCATTCCTGTCCGTGGCCATCATCTCACAACATCCACTCACACAGTCCCCTTCATATCCAGATTCAACCACCTCTGTCCAAGGCCCTGGTTCTTGGGCTCCTGGTGCTTCCCACGTTCACCGCCCTCTGTTCCTCCCAACACGTTCGAGCCGAGCCGAGTTGACTCTCTCTCAGCTTGTCCGAGATTGCTACCGCGTTTTGCATTCTCCCTTGACCTGTCTCTTCATTTCCGATCCGATCCAGTTGTGATTCCCATGAGATCCATCTCATCATCCTTATATCCGGAGTGCACAGCACCCACTCCCCTCGCCTGGTGAGTCCAACGTTCAGACCCTTAAGTCAATACTGGTCTTATTATTTTCTTACAAACCCTCTGCTTCGACAAAGTCTGAATCTCCCTGAAACCCATCCCTCCGTTGAATTATCTCAATTTCAGCCTTGCCTTCAGGATCCTTAATTTGATATGTTCGTACAAATGTTTATTTTATTTGTTCATTCTTTTTATGGATATTAACAACTCTCAACTGAACTAATTTTTTTGATCCGTAAGCAAAATTAAATGTTTTTGTGTTCGAGAAAATTACTAGAAATGCAGATGTGTAATATTTAGTGGTAAGTGCATTGAAAATATTGTAATAAGCACATGATTGCATGCACTTATTCCCGTTAATATTCTGTTATGGTAAATAACTTCTCAATTTACATCGCATTTCACGAAAAATTCTTACATGACATCCGTGATGTTCACCGCTTGAACAGCTGCAACTTTTATGTTTTCTCAAAAAAGACTCAGCTGTAATATTAACTTTTGAAATGGAAAACGATGTACATATGTGGCAAAAGCTACCGGCTCGGTATCGCACCGTCTAATCTGCGGTTTAGACGAGCTTACTTCACGTGTGAAGCCCTATTCTAACCCATGGCATCAGAGCAAAGTTTCAGTCTGTATCAAAGCCCAGGGTTTGTGTTGGTTATCATAACCCCCGTATCAGTCAGGACGTCCGCATGAGTGAATTCAGAACCCAAATGGGAGCACGTCGACCCGGGTCGTCACGCAACACGTCACATTTCCCCCCCCCACATATTAAAGCGTTGTCAGACTTGATAGATGGAATGCAATGCAGAGAAGATAGGCCGAGGATTGTGCAGAATTCTTGAAAATTCACTCGATGTGAATAAAGGCTTTCCTTGTCGTCAGCAGAGGAGGACATTGCGATGTTTTAATTGCAACTTAAAAATAAAATTACCCAAAAAAACATTACTGGGGTCCTCACCACCCATTTCGGGAGGAACTCGATTAACATATTATGCCAAATATTAAATAAATTAAAAATTAACAGTAATTTTTTTATCAATCCACTGTTGAATGAAGGCCCTTCCCATGCCCTTTCAGCCATGAGGGTTGTTTGACCATATTTCACCAGGTTGGTGAGTGTGGCTTGATAAAGGGGTGGAAAACCCAGGACCAGTCGAGATACCACATGCCACTGTGGCCAGATGCCGGCCTCATATTGCAGTGCCCGTGACACCTTCAGAGAAACACCGCACCAGGTGAACGGTGGCAGAACCAATGAATGGTTGATACCATCACTACACGTGACACCATCCTTTACGGGAACAAAACCGAACCGTAATCCATCAACGGGACAGTTTGTCCGTGATAAGCTGGAGCATTGGCAGTTGTTGAAAACTGTCCTGTGGTAATGGGCTCTTAACCGCTGGCTCGGTAACTCAGAGGTGACAATGCTGAGAGGTGGCACCCACTGAGATTCTGGTTTAGAACGTGGACAGGCCATTCTAAACCAGGTTCTCAAGTCCGGTGAGTCGACAGTCGCAACTGACGTACGTCTCTGAGCAGTGCACAAAACCCCAACTGAATTACATTTATAGGCTCGCATTTAATGTGACTACATTTCAGTTTTATATTTTTATTATTTTATTGTTTCCCTTCTACGTGACTTTACCGAAAGAACCAAGAATATGAATCCCTGCAGTCACGAAAGCTTTAAATCAAAATGAAAATTTCATTGGGACTGAGTGCAACAAGATCAATTGAAGGGATCTCAAAAGTAGTTTTGTAATGTCTTCTTCTACAGACCAGTGTCTAACACAAGTGGGGGCAGGGGGGTTATACTCTGCAGTACTTCTGAAATGATTTTTCATCTCCTGACATGATGCCCGACAGCACAAAGAGAATAGAAGAGGGAGGGCATTTTTTTTTTACAAAAGTTAGAACTGGAAAGAAAATATATGAACACTAAATGAAAGCACTGTCATGCATCCTTGCCATAGACAAAAAAGCCATAACTTGGAACCACGAAACGATGTGGTTCAGCATAACAAAACTTACTTATTGCGAGCAGTCTAGACTGTACCCTTTGGGTTCGTAGAGAAGTGAACCATTTCTGAAAAGTCTAACACGGACAAATACACAGGGTTGTTGCATGGTGGGTATTTCCCCAGAGTTAGAGAGACGATGATTGCGAAATTACCAGTCAATGTTACTCGTGCAACGCTGGCTTCGCTCGGTAGTGATGCACGGACTGGCATCCGAGGGTGTCAACAGTTTTTTTTTTTATATCTATATCTCAAAAGCTCTCAAACTATATAAGATGAACACAAAAAGCCACAGTCTGTTTCGAGCCTGAGCCTCGACACGTGGCGAGTGATTTACTTTAGCGAAGGAGAGTGCGAGGAACAACAAATAATGTGGGCTGGAGGGGTTTGTAGTGTTCGCCTTCACGCACGTTCAATAATACATACTATTCATGAGCGTGTTATCTCTCCCACTGCATCTTGCAGAACTGACTTATATGTGTGCACCGATGCGTATACACGGAGCGTATCCCTGGTGGTGTGTGCACGTCTGATGGTGAGAACGCCTATTTAAGAAGTGTAAACACGTCCATGTGGTAACCAGAGGCCCCCGGCTTGAATTATTTGAGCAAATACAAATGTGCGGCGTGAGTCGATGCACAATCTCCACTCTCTAGATGATAGCCAAAAATATGTAACACAACTCCTTGCTTGCTGGTTTAGTGACTGACTGCACTTGGGCAGATAACATTGATCTGGTTCACAATTTGAACAAGGAAACAACATGGGAAACCTTCTGAGCATTGAAAATGCTGAAACAAAATAAACCCATCGGCCAGTTACATCGAAGCCTACAATCAAAAGCAATTGTACTCAAATTTAAATGCAAATTCAAAACGCCACAGCATAGCAAACTGGAGGGAGGTGTGTGTGCTCAGGAAATGGGGAGTCCATTGCAGTGGCCCAGACTACAAAGCAGAGTTCTGCACGCAGCGGACTGTCCCCAGAAGCACGTGGCGCGCCACTCGGCAGGAAACAAACCAAACAGGGGAATGGGGATTGTGGGACCGGTGATGTCACACCGGACTGTTGCGACGGGCCGTCGGATGCGATTGGTCGCCCCGAGGTGACTACGCGAAGACCTCAGAACCCCCCCCCCCCACCGGTGACGCGTCGCGAGCGACTGAGTGACGCGATGGGACAGATGTCGCAACTCGTGCAACGCTGGCTTCGCTTCCAACCGTGCTCTCGCCCGCAGGCCGTGCTCGTGAAGCGAGCAAGGCGCACTTGTGGGCCTTCAACAGTTTTCATTAACATATTCTTTGCGTCTTTCGGTAAAGCCACGTAGACAGAAAAATAACAAAATTATCACGACGTTTCGATCGCAACACAAGCAATCATCGTCAGGTGACATAAAAATAGCGAGAGAGCTGCCGAGGAAGGAAAATAAAAAGTTCTCCTGCGTCGGTAGCTCTCTCGCGATATGAATTCCTGCAGTTACTAAGGCTTTAAGTCAGTTTTCATTAACGTTCACGTGAGCAGCGAATATTGGTTGGGTATTTAAAGGTTGCATTTTTAGACATTTTGATTATTGTTTTTTTCTTTATAGATCCGCCCCCCCTTCCTCCCAAGATGAATTATGCTTGCTTCATGAATTTGCTTGCTGTATGGAGTAAATCTAAACTTTTATCTGAACTGTACATCCTTAAACTGCTTAGCTATCCCCCCCCCCTACCCACCCCGTTCCCCCTCTGGAACTCCCTACCCAGGCTGCTCCCCTCTCTCCGATTTAAAAAAAAAACTCTCCTCCAGGCCTTCCTCTCTTCCACCCCCAAATCTTCGGGGAAGCCTCCTTAACTTCTGCTTTTCTCCCTTTTGCCTGGCTCGGGTCTCCTCCATTCCCTCCAGTTTTTTCTTCTTTGTAAATCTGCCCTCTTGAGACGCTTCCTACGATGCGAGTGCATTGTAAATGTAAGCTGTTGCACTTTGTTTTTCTTGGGCCCCTCTTAAGTTTTTGGGGCCTTGGACAAATGTCCAGTTAGGACACCGCCCCCCCCCTCTCCGCCACCTCAACACGGCCCTACTGCAGGTATGCTCATCCCAGTTGGTTGCCATGAAGTGAGTGGAGGAAATTCTGCATTCCTATGACCAGCCCATAGGACGAACCACTGTTGACTGTCCACAAAGTGGCACATGACTCGGTCGGTTTAACTAGCTGGACACGTTTGAGGGCCACGTGACTCGCCGACGCTTACGGGATGGCTATTTGTGGCCGCACGCTCGCACATCCCAGGCCAACACAGCACGTGCGGGCGCGAGCGCTCCGTGTCTGGTCTGGGAGGAGGCCACCTCAAGTCTTGGACACAGAAGCTGCGTTAACCCCAAGCACCCCCACCCCCACCCGACCTTGCCCTGTAACAAGTAGCATGTCATCCGACTCGAACGCAACGAAAGAAACTAAAATACTGCTACGCTATGTTGCACAGGATGAGTTATTTTTTTTCTTGAGCCATGACAATTGATTAATATATATCATTCACTTTTGTTAAGCAGCCTCGGGTCAATTAAGCTAAAAGGAAAGAGAAACTCAATATCCAGTCTTAATCATACAAATAGCTAAAAAATAATTATTTTCAGTTATAATTAGAAATGAGTTAGCGTAGGGATACACTTTTTAATGAGATAGGCATGTAGAGGATTAGCAATGACTCATTGAATCTACAACTTTGGATAAAAATTTGCCCATAAGAATGTAAAAATGGCATGGTTCCTCGACCGTACAGATGGCAGGTGAGAATGTGCGAAGGATCACACAATGATGCTGGATTATTTACCGCATCTTGTTTCAAACGGAGCAAAGACGATACTAAATTACTGATACTTTTGCACTCAAACTCCGACGGATAACATGCTGTAATATTGCAAAAAGAACACGCACAATTATTAACGTGGTCAATTTTAAGGCCCACTTAGTGAGGCTGGATGATGGAGGTCGGCGATGATGAGACAGAATGGGGAGATGAGCATAGAGTGCGAGATCTCTCACATCGCCGTGAACAGACTGTTGGGGCAATCATTTTTAGCGTGCATCTTTTAAGGCCGGCACGGAACACAGGGGGGTGGTCATAAGGACCACACCTGGCTGCCTTTGTCTCCCCCAATTCTGATGTTTACACATGGCAGCAGGTACTCATTTAAGGCCGAATCGACCTAGGGAAGGCCCAGGACTGGTTCAGTTATTCATCACCGATATTGGCTACGAGGAAGAATGGAACTCAGGTTGCCGGGTTTGGAGCACATGATGCTAACCACTACGCTATCGCGCCCCACAATAGCCTGTGTAGATTTAGACTTAAAACTTTCGTGACTGCAGGAATTCATATTCTTGGTTCTTTCGGTAAAGTCACGTAGATAGAAAATAAAAATAAATTAAAAATAAAAGCAAAAAACCCATGACGTTTCGATCGCAGCACAAGCGGTCTTCATCAGGCGGAGAGAAAAGAGGGCAAAAGCCTCCAAATGCAACTGTAGAGTACATAGGGGATCTTTGACAAGGAAACACAAGCAGACAGAAAGACCAAGATCCCCTTTATAGCCTTTACAGACTTTTGGGGCATGTGCTGTTAGCGAGCTACTATGAAGGCCGGCACAGCACACGAGGGGGTAGGCGGTCAGCACCACGCCCGACCGCCTTTGTCTCCCAAGTGGCACATCACACTAGCTACTCATTTGGGGCCGAGTCAACCTAGGGAAAGGGTCCAGGACCGGTTCAAATATTCGCCACTGTTATTAGTCGTAAGCGGGAATCGGACTCGGGTCACCAGGTTCATAGTGCAATGCGCTAACCACTGCGCCACCACTCCACACACACACACGCACATACACACATATATATAGACAGACAGACCGGTGCTTGCAAACACAGAATACAATTAGATGCGGAATCACTGTTGGTCTTGCATGGACAGCACTGCGTGCAGTGCTGGGTGAAGTGCAAGTATTGCTTTTGGCCACAGTGCCGACAGCACGAAGACAGCCACTAACCTCTCTACGCCTCGTGGCCCAGCAGCTCTGCACGGAGACAGCCACTCACCTCTCTACGCCTCCTGGCCCAGCAGCTCTGCACGAAGACAGCCACTCACCTCTCTACGCCTCGTGGCCCAGCAGCTCTGCACGGATACAGTCACTCACCTCTCTACGCCTCCTGGCCCAGCAGCTCTGCACGGATACAGTCACTCACCTCTCTACGCCTCCTGGCCCAGCAGCTCTGCACGGATACAGTCACTCACCTCTCTACGCCTCGTGGCCCAGCAGCTCTGCTTGATTTTCCAAACGACGGCCGCCACCAACAGGAGAGAAAGGAAACAACTGCAAAGCAAAAGCGAGCGGAGGTGGGGGGGAGGCGGTGGGTTTGAAAAAGCAGGGATCATCGGGGAAGGTTCAGGGGAAAGAGACAGAATAACCATTGTTATTTAGGGTCACTCACGTGTGATTTATACAGTTTATCACGTGCAGTGCAATTCAATTTGGATTTATTTAGCAACTAAATACAGACGCATCTCAAGACACTCGACAAACAGAGTGTGACACGACAGTAATCTACACCGTGTCACAGTGCACGTGTCAGCACAGATGTTCTTCAATTTCCACATATGGGGGGGTTGTGAATCATTCCACCCTTACAAAGGATAATAACACATTTTAACAGGACACAGATTTATAAAGCATTAATTATAAAGGTCACGAGGCCATCAGAAACTACATTTTAAAAAATACTACATTGTACACTTCCTGGAGTTGTATGTCACCTTGTTGTGCGTGTGGTATTCCTGCACTGGCCAAAAAGCTTTCACATTCCTGATAGTAATATCATTTCACAATGCTGTGGAATTCTACGCATCTTCCTTATTGTTACATCTTTTTACCAATCACAGTTTCAGATTTCAGTTTCAGTTTATTTGGTATAGCCCTGTGAGCCATTCGGCTCTTAAATCGGGTGCAACCGCAACAAATAAAAAACATGAACAAGAAACATCTTAAAGTGATTACGCGCAACAGAAAAATCCATGAAAAAACAGCAAAGTCTCCCAGAAAAAGCACCGTGTATGTGCTCGTGTAGACATCCAGGAGAAGAGTCCAGTCCATTGTGGTAGAAGCCCTACGGCAGCCAAGCCTGAGGGCCTATCAACTCTACCTAAAATGACCTATGTTAGTGGAACCTCAAATCTGTGAAATGCGTTCGTGTAAAATAAACATGGGTACGAATGAGCTCGGAAGCCTTGTCTCAAAACTTTACGACCAAAAGAAAAAAAATGCAAATTCAACTTTTTTTTATTCGTTCCTAAGATTCCAACCATGCCCAAATGAGTGCCAATCATATTAAACCCAACACAAGGTACTTTGGAAATGCTCTGTGTGCAATCCACAAAAATAAACACTGTAAAGACATTTATTTGAGGCAGAGCTTCTACACCCTACGCCAGCTATAACCAAGTATGATGAAACCATCCATTGCTCGACGTGGTCAAACACCTCTTTCTCCAAGAAACTGTGGATTCCACGGCACTTACCGCCAACCGTGAAGCACAGAACATCACATCCTCGTTCAAGTTCCCACTGCTCATGTCCTCTTGACAAACGCGCGCGCGCGTGTACGTGTGTGTGTGTATATTTTCTAACAAAAAGTATTGACGACAAATAAACAATGTTCTACAAGCACCTGCTGACACTGAATTTGATGTATTTGTTCAAGTGTTTTACCACAGTGCCAAAGATCACCTGGGTGGATTGCAATAAGCAGCCTTATATATCTATAATAAAGGCAGAAAAAAGCACTAATTTATATACGATCAATCACGTAAAGGTGCTGTACTTCAAAGCTACAAAGGTGACAATGGCTCTGAGTTGTGTCAAGGTGGATAGAGCTTGTTTGGCTATTTGAACACGCTCAAGATACATAACAATTGCTTCTGCTCATGTGGAAATATGGCTTTAATTTTTAAATGCTCATGGCAAAGCAAAGCATACTCTGTGTGTTGTCCCAACACTCATTTAACAAGGGACTCAAGCATAAAAAAAACTGTTGTGTGCACAGAAACTTTCAACGTTTCTCGGCTGAAACAATTGCCTTTCCCTAATCCCAGAAGCCATCGCTAATTGGCACCAGAACATACATTGTATGCTTGATGCCTGTCTGTACGAACAGAGTTCCCCTGAGCACCTTCCAGATCTGATCCCAGGGTACTAATTAAACTTGCCCTGCACATGGCCAGGTCTGTACAGTAAGTATGCTACAGAATCAAGCCATTCATCTGTGGCGGGCCTGTGTACATGGAGCAGAAGGATACGTGTGTGTGTATGTGTGTATGTGTGTGCATGTGAGCATGTGGCGGTTAGCACGCTGCGCTACGAACCCGGCGACCCGAGTTTGATACCCGCTCACATCCACCAACACCAGTGATATGTGGGCATCCCCTAGGTCGACTCAGCCTCAAATGAGTACATAATGCAGGGTGTAAATATGGCAATGAGGGAGACAAAGGCAGCAGAGCATAGCGCTGGCCACCCTCCCCTGTGCGCCATGGCGGCCTTCACAGGTGTTCACTACCAGTACTTGCCCCAATGGTCTGTTAAGGCTATACAGGTGACCTTTGTCTTTATCCACTCACCGTGCAAACCAACGCGCCTGCACACGCGCCTGCACAAAGGCACACGCTTGCGCGCTCCATTAAAGAAACATTAATTCTTCCTCCCCTCACCAATTTCAATCCAAACTTATAATCAGACATAAGCCGAGGTCAACATGCAGAATTTTTATGTTTTTTTTTGCTCGGGCGGCAGCCTGCGATACGACGTGCCTGTTAAAATCGAATGCGAAATGTATTTTCACGGACAAACTGTGCCTCATCCCCGTCACGTCACAGAAACACTCCGCGTGGACACTCGCGTGTGCATATTCACGTACACACACACACACAAGGCATGTACAAACTCAGAATCTCATTAAGAATATGAAGCACAGACGCATTCACTTATAATGCACTTAGTGCAGACTACAAAACACAGGACCTGGCATCACGCAGCTTAACTGTGGATCCAATTTTCTCTCATTTTCTGCAAACATCACGAAGTGCAGAGACCCCTACTGAGTCTTTATATATTTATTTACTCACTTATTTTCTGCTAAAACTCCAAAATCCATTTATCGCAAGAAACATTACCCAATATTGCTTGAAAACATACATCCAAAACCCGAGCTATTAATCACCGTGCATTGCCAACGTAGGACAACCCCATGCATAATGCAACAGGTTTAACTAGATTCCAGACAGTAATTCATGGAGATAGCAAAAGGTAAAACATGAGAAAGCTCCATACATTATCAAGCAACTCGCAAAGACGCCTCCATTAATATCACCGTCTGTAGGAGGGCTGATAAGGAACCGCTGTAGGTTGGGAGCATGGCGTGCGTAAGGCCACTCGCAAAAAAACCTGGATACTGCCACAAAAAAATCACCCTCGGTGTGTGGCTCACAGCAAAAAAATGACAACTGGCCAATAACATTTCCCATTATTTCGCTCTCCCCAATGCTTCCCACCTATTTCACAAGCGGTGGCATGCGTGTACACACACACCTCCGCGGCCGGCATAGCAGAATGATAAAAAGAACATGACCGTCCAAATATAAATCGGAGATAAAGCCACGTGGGCATCAATAATTAAATAGCCTTGATTTAGAAGTTGTACGTACGTATGCCAAGCTTCTTTCGCACCGTACGTAGCCCACCATGTTAATCGGAGGTGCGGGTGGAGAACAATAAACTAAACAGAAAAAGCAGCTCTAAAGAAAGTAGTTTTCAATTTAGATTTAGAAGTGCATAGCTCCAGTGGCTTCCTACTATCGGAAGGAAGAGCGTTCCAGACGGCCGTAGGGCATCTGAAAGCACGCGATGTGAGGATGACCAGAGTTTGCGTGATTGTTTATGCTCCTTGACATGCTCAAGTTTGTGTAAATGAAATCCTGCGCTGTGTGTTGTATATGTAAGAGCGTTCCATACCTTTTCACTAACCATCCACCCTATAAGGACTGTGGTATGTTTAGATAATGCAGAATTTTGACATGTCAGGTCATCAAATGCGATTATATTTGAGCGGGACATGGACTGTTTGCATCTTGGATGAATCACTGTGGAAAAGCGAAATGAATTAAACGGAGAGGACTATTGTTCCACCAATTATTTCAAAACGACAGGCTTGAGAATAATATCCTATCCATGGGCATTAGGCCATTATTCAATTATTGTAACCACAATTTGGGTACAATTTTGCAAAGAAGACCAAGGTCAAATAAACCATTTCCTTCGTTCCTGCATCAGCAGTCAATAGCTATGAAATTCACAATCAACTTTAATGTAGCAGTTTTGGTAAAAACTTTCAAGATCGGCTTATATAAAAAAAATGTTAAGTACATTGTGAATTTAAAAATACCGTTAATGTTCACCTATTTGGTAAATTTGCCACAAATGGGGTTTGAGAAAAAAACATGGGAAAACTCCTAGAATCCACATTTTTTTCACAGAAATATTAGAATAGCGAGTCACAATCACCGCTCCTCCTATAAAGCCGGATTTTTATTCACGGCTTAAGAGAAATGTGTGACTTAAAACTCCTGAAGTCCGCGATTTTCCGTGGCCGGTTGTTGGGAGTGTTTTTTGCTTTGTGCCACAGATTACAATGTTTTGGAGGGGAGCAGGGGGTACTACTCCATCATTGATACGCAGTCCTGTATTTAACAGGGAGCCCAGTGCAGCTCATCGCGTATCAAACTCGTGATCGGATAATATTTCCGTTTCCTAACTATCAAGACGAGCTGCAGAATTTAACACCGACTGGAGTGACCCCAACTATTTAGCCCTAACATGTAATAATTATTGTGCAGCGTTCTGAGATGCAATTGGCGTGAATGACGCAATGCAAATTAAATTCTTGCTTTCAATATTAACCCAGAAAAAAAAAACTCCATGCAGAATGGGGGGAAAACATACAAACTCTGACACAAAGGCACCCGAGTCAGGAATCAAACCCATGTCCTTCTGGCTGTGAAGCGCAAGCGTTATACCCGACCGCGCCACCTTGTCGATCCAACTCTTGTGTATATTCTTGGTTCTTTCGGTAAAGTCACGTAGCAGGGAAACAATAAAATAATACAAATATAAAACAATAAAATTCTCACGACATTTCGAAAGAACCAAGAATGTGAATCCCTGCAGTCACGAAAGCTTTAAATCAAAATTCTACTCTTGTGTGTTATCCTTGTGTATTTTGTCCTGGCAACCAGGTAACACACAGGGCACTGTTAAATATAAAGCGATGTTTTTCATAATGAAGAGTGCATGGCATATAAACGGAGTGGTAGCTCCTGCAATCTCTCATTTACTTGATACAGCTGTCGTGGCTGTGACGGTTCCACCTGAAGATGAAAGCTTGTGTTGCCTGCGAAACGTCGTGATTTTTATTTTATTTTACTTTTATTAATTTTAATGTTTTACCTACGTGACTTTACCGAAAAAACCTAAGAATATTGCTCCGATTGCTAATTCAGACTGCAGAGTGACTTCGAGTCCACTGCACTGAAATTCACCGAGTGTTCAATCACCCATCTGCCATCAGCAGAATGAGTCAACAATTCAGAGATACCATCTCTCTGAGTTGCAGTCACTCCTGGTTGAATTAATCTGGAATTGTAATTGCGTAACACTGCAATCACTCCTAGACGTAATTGCTCCTAGTTATACTCACTCAGAGTTTCAATTGTTTAGAGTTGCAACGGGTTCGCAGTTTCAATCTTTCGTTGTTGAAATCTTCAAAACACACCATTGTTCAGAGTTGCAAAGCATCTTCTTGCCGCAATCATTCAGAGCAGTAATTGCTTAGGCGCAATCGTTCCTAGTTGTAATCGTTCAGCATTGTAATTGTGCCTATTTGCACTCTTTCTAAGTTGTAATTGTTTAGACCCCAAAATCATTCAGAGTTGATATTGCTCTCATTTGCAATATTTCAGTTATTATTGTTCAGTGGCAATCTCTCTCTGTAAAATCATTATAAACTCCAATTGCGCAAAGGCTGACGTTGTTTAGATTGTCAATATATGCATTTTTTTATTGAGATCTTCGAAAGCTGAAAATGGACCTGGTTAAATGAGTAAAGAGCTGTGAACCAAGGGTACAGACACCACTGTTTGGCAAGAACAGTAATTCGGTAGAAAATTTTTGATGCTAGAAAGTAAAAACGCTGTGCTGAAGAGGTCATCGTAACCAGATATTAAAATGCACGACCGCACATGCCGTGCGTAATAACCACGGGGAGCAAAAAAACACAAAAAGACTAAGCGGGAAGAAAAGAAGAAGACACGTTTCAGTTTGTTGCGCACAATTTTTTTACAAATCTCAGCATTTCATAACCGTGAGCGCAAACTCGCGGGAAACGCTTCTTGTTTAAAATTAGTGAAAAATATTTGTCTTTAAGTTTCACCGGTTCACCCGTGGACAAGCGTAATTCGATAGTTTAATGGAAAGACACGTTCTGCATTTCCACCTTCGGATGGGGAGTTTCGGTTCACCCTCGGGTCAGCTGTCTGCAAAACTAAACAGGAGGTCTTTTCGCGGCACAGTGAGAGAGCGGCACACGACGGCAGACAGCTAATGTCCGCGACCCGCCAATTTAATTTCCTGCTGCGGGCGCCAACACGACGCCACCGGCGTGCACGTCCGGTCGCAGCGGCCGTCTGCGCTGTAGTTTTCTGATCCATTAGCCTGGCTTCTGCCACGTGCATCGTCTCGGGCCACATGTGAGAGGCTGCAAGGTAAGAGGCCTTTACTGCCGCGCCATGCATCGGACACGGACAGGATGCTTCTGGGCTGCACAAGCTGACCGCTTGTCAGTGGCTCTCTTCCATCCAGTGTGGGGCTGCTAACATCTGACTGGCCATGAAGCACGTGAGCCATGGTGGTTGGTCGGTACCACCTGGGGTGGCGAATGCTATTTTTTTTATTTTTCCGGGTAACGCCCACTGAGCTGTATAGCTCTTTTTAAGAAGCGAGCTGGCCACACAAATGATCGCTCAAAAAAGTGGCTCATGATGCGGAAATCTATTGCAGCAAAATACTCTAAAACGCACGTTGGTTCTAAATGTGGAGGGAAAAACCGGGGGACCCGGAGAAGATCTAGGCGCCCACGGGGAGAGCATGCAAATTACATAAATACAGCAGCAGGCGTTAGGGTCGGGAAGGAACCCACGACCTCCTGTATGCCTGGTGAGGTAGTTAACATTTCTCCACCGCTGCCAGTGCCCACCATGAGCAGAACGCTCTGCAGTAGATACCCTCCGTTTCATAGGAACACTTCGTATTTATTTTTGTTGTTCCTTAGGTGTTTCACGTCACATTTTCCTCCCTCCAAAACAATATTTTCTTTCCAACACTATTCCGCGCTTCCAATTAGCACGGTTGGCTACGTACGGTGTGAAAGAAGTTCAACGTACTTCTACGTCATACCGTATATGTATGCACGTGTTTCTCACAAAAAGCTCCCACGGTGAAACTTGCTGTCATATATATACACACGTGTGATCCAGAGATCACATTCTTCAACAATATGATGGTTAGCATTTTCCACCCCGGGTGGTTCCAATAAGCCATTTTCAAGCCAATGGCATAAGGGGCCAATGGTGCGCATCCCATATGGATAGCATGCTGGGAAGGGGAAAGGAGATCTGGAGGGGAAGAAAAAAACAAACACTTGCCGACCAGCTGCGAGGTACAAGAGCAGTGGCCTTGTTTCTTTAATTTCCCTTTATTTATATCTGAGAATGAGTGCAAGGAGATTATGTACATAGTTTATTCAGTGGAGCAACCTGGTCAGCAATGTGAGCAACAGTTACCATATATTTTCTCAATTAATTAGCACGTTCCATTTTGGGATATGGCCTTTTAACTAGTACACCAATTCCATTGTTACGTATGTATGTTGAACGTCTTTCGTACCGTACGGAGCTAACCATGCATCTTCAATGTTAACTTTACATCAGAAAGAATGATTTAATAATCTCCCACACCATAATCTGGGATGGCTTTAGGCTCAGGCTGTTGACCCTAAGAAAACCGGCTGAATTGCAAATCACCCACATACCTTAACAGTACTTGGTCAGCCAAAAGTGCATTCCAAAATACATCTCTCCAACGGTTGATTTCAGGCCATTTATATGATGTATTGCTACCAATGATGTGTGTATTTGATAAACAAAATTGTAAATAACACCGTAGCGCAGGACTCAGCAACTCGGCCCATGAATTGTGTGATAATGAGCATCTTGGAATGGAATTGAGGTGGCCTATATTCCATTCCATTGCTCATTCTAAGTGCAGGTACACAAAGACAAAGGTCCCCCATTGTCGCCTTAACAGACTGTTGGGACAAGTACTGTAAGCGAGCACCTATGAAGGCCAGCAGGATACACGAGGAATTGGATGGCCAACACCATGCCCGGCCACCTTTGTCTCCCCAGCAACGATGTTTACACACTGCGCCAGGTGCTAATTTGAGGCTAAGTCAACATAGGGGAGGGCCCAGGACCGGTTCAGATAACCGCCACTGGTGTTGGTCGTGAGCGAGAATTTAACTCGGGTTCGTAGTGCAGAGCGCTCGCCGCTGCACCGCCGCATGTGAACAAATGCACCACCACGTGGTGGGGAGGCCGTGATTCTGAGTGACGTCAGCCCCCGTCCCCTCTCCGCCCCCCCCCACTCTCACTAGGTATCCCGGACAGGATGACGCACGGCTTGTTTCTGACAACTATCGATGCGACAAATTTTTTCCAACCACATCCGTAACTCACCCTGGCAGGCCTGCATCAGAAGCAGACGTTAAGATGATAGATGGACGCAATACATTCAAAGCTCTGCCAATTCAAGAGGACAGGACCACACAGCAGATTGCACGACGGGCCTGAAGAGATGCCACCAAGTGGCCTTCTTTGCACGAGAAGGTAAATGTGTGATATTTATCAAGATATTTAAGTACCCACTAAATAAATAAGGCACTCTTTGAGAGAAATTTGAAAATTTTTATATGAACTGCATTTTTTAAAGAAGTGCTCTATTTATTGATGTACAAATCAACATGATTTCCCCCCCATGTTTTCATAATTTGCAATGGCTGTTATTCATCATTTCCCTATTTTCCACTGATGAGCACCCCCCCCATCGCCCCATACCATTCATTACCCAGTGTTGCACGCGGTGCAAAAAGAGGGCAGCGGATGGGGGGGGGGACCACACATTAATTTACAGAAAAATAAAAACAACTCTCTTCAACAACCACGAGCCGCCCAACTTTGCACGCCAGGTTAATTGCGAGGGAAGCAACGCCGCGGGCATTCTCGCTATACTCCGCCGAACGTCAGCTTCCGCTGCTGGCGCTAACGGCAAAAACGGGTCACTCGCGGAGAGGGAGTTCGCAGCAATTTTGAATATTTTGCAGCATTCAGGCCCCCAAGGCGAGTTGCTTTCATAATCCGATACCGTCAGTGAAGTGTCAAGGGTGCCTTATTGTGCGATTCATGGGGCTCATTGGACAAACTCCGGTGCGGCTGAATATTTCACCGCCGCTGCGTCGCCCGGACGTCCCCATTAAACGCCTCTTGCATGCAATGAGCGTGATTGCCGGTGACATAGGCTGTGACTTTTACCCAAGGACCCCGCTCCCTCCCTCCCCCTCCCGCCCTCCCGCCACACTTTGAAATATTTACACCAAATACGTCGTTTGGGAACCGAATTAATATTGCAAAAGCAGAGGGGCGTGAAAAGGCGACACATGACAGCGTTATGAACAGGTTGCTTATTTGGCCGACGTCACTCACTCTGCATCTGCTTCCTTTTAGCTGTCTGTGAAAAGATTAGAAACAAACCAATAAGCCGGCAGAAAGAAAAAAAAAACCCGGTAAGCTGCTGGAGGCACCGAACGCCGTTGACAAATTAACCGTCCGTAAATGGATGATGTCTATCTGCCAGGGATGGTATGGGATTTAATTGGAACCTAAGTAGGTCGGGATGCACGTGGCATTCTTAAGGAGGGCCTCCTGTTTTTGTTGTTGTTGTTAAGAGTGATCGCTGTGGGAATGCATGTGGCTCCACACTTGATTGACCTGCCACATTTCAGAGAGCAGAGACAAGGTCACCGCTGTCACCTGCTGCACACGCGAGAGATTATCACGACGACCGAAAAGCTGCTACCTGCAACATTCGTCAGGTAATGCTCTCCCAGCTGTGATATTTAAACTCTAATGGCAAAAAAGTGTACAAATTAAGACCACTGGCGTATTGCAATGAAGGCTGCCAAAATATGAACCCAATTTTCTAAAAGTTATGAGGCTGTCCGTGCCACATTTCAAACAGAGTATTGAACGTGTATTAGAACAATGATGTGATTTATATTCGTGATATTGAATCATGAGCCCTGGGTTAGATGATTAAGTGGGTCATGACATCACGAGGAACGTACGTTTAACTTGTAAAACGCATCACAGTAATACACTGCTAATGCACGTTTCAGCTGACCGCCCACAATTACTGAAAGCCCTCGCAATGTAGATTTCATTTTGATGAGAGACCACTGTTCATATTAGATAAGCGGCCAATATGTCTCGATCTGTATGTCCGCACAGAAAACAAAAGTATTTTTTTTCTAGACAACCCATCAGCCCCACGGCCTTCTGGGAGTGCAGAAAAAAATCACGAGTTATTCGTTTTAAATCACTATTTAAGCCTTTATTATTTTGAAAGTACCATTTGTTCCTTTTATGCCAAAGTAAATCATCAAATATGCCATTATAATCAAGATGAAACATTACGTAATTACAAAAACGGTAAATGATTGTAAAAATGTATTACACAAATACTTAATTTCCATATATGAATGAACCAGTGTTTTAAATACGCTACTAAACTTTCACCACACATGTACTGACAGCAATTTACTGGATAATTTTTTTCTGCAATCAGCTAAATTGTTAAGGCAGATTTGACGCATTACCATTATTGTTTACTTTAGCAAATTACCTATGGCTATTTGAAAAATAAATTCCATTCTTACATTTGTGAATGTTCAAAGTACTACATATATTAAACATTTAAATAATCAAGATGGAAGAAAAACGTGGCATGTAAAAGTAATTTAGCGTATCTCCCATCTTAGCCTATATCACCTAAGCAATATATTCGGTTTCTTATTGAAAAGCAAGCGCGCGATTCCAAAGAGGCACAATAGATTTTGGCGCAATGGAAACCTTACTGCGAACAGACTCAGAATAAAGTTTTCAAAACTTTTACTCCGGGCAATCTCATCACGCGGAAATACTTAACCCGCCCGGGGAAGGGGTGAATTCGGAGTAGTTTGAGATGTGTCACAGCAACGGGCACAATTTTAGGTTGGCTGGTCGCAAGGAAGACAAAATGCCCACACGATGAAGCCTCAACATAGCTTAACAAATTAACGGTCTCTTCATGTGCACGTCCACCGTGTCCATTTTGGTTCACTGATCCCGCTGTGATTAGACCCGAGGTACCAAACTGGAATCGACACGGAATTATTATTTTTTTTAACATAATTCTAAATTGTAAAGCTACTTCATTGGTTTGTACTCCTAATTATTACTGCAGTGCATGCAGCAAAAACAGCACAAAAATTAATTTTATTTTCAACTTTTTCCCCAATACCGTATGCATGTAATGGAAACATAAAATCTAAGGAAATGCTATTAAATAAATCCCTGCTGTGTGTTTATGACTATTGCCGTAAAGCATAAGTATAAAGGCTGGGCAAGAATAAGGCGTTGGGCATTTACACTTATCCGCTAAACCATCCATCCACCATTCTGTATTAAATTAGAAAGTTTCCTGAATTGTAAAGCATTAAAATGAACAATAAAAAGCCCAACTCAATCGACACCAAACTATAATTAGAACAATAACAGTAAAATGATGGCAATTCCATTACAAGTTGATTGTTCATTAGACATCTTCCGACATAAAAGAAACAAGTGAATTTAGCACACATGATTGGTAGGCATTTAGCAAAAAGCCAATAACATCACGGAACGCCTAAATCGCGTGTTCTTTATAGACCAACCAACATACTAGAGGATAGATATGTTAGCGCGTGGTCGAAATGTGTTAAAATAAATCTACAGCTAAATCAACTTCACGGTCCATTGAAACTCCACGTAAAATGTGTATAGTTGTGTAAAAAGAGCACAATAATTTATATAAGACAAATTTTGATGGCTTTGCTGAACGTACATTTCCTCATCATTTAAAAATTAATCGGCAAGACATTTTGCACGTTGGTCCTGTGAAATTAAACACAGTAAATGCTAAGTAATATTTCAGAAGAAGAAGAAAACAAATGACTGCGCCATAAAGTTTCTTCTCTCGACATCTCCAAATGCCATTTTTGTTAAGACAGCGGCCCAGAAAATGTAATCACTAGTCTGACAGGCAGCTCGTCCCTGAGTCGGGAATTGGGATACCCAGAAGAACAGAGGATGCTGCCAATTTACTACCATAATAGCAACCGAGAGGACATTCTAATAAACACCACTACCCGCAAAAGCACAGTTCCCAGGGGGGTCGGCAAAAACATCGGTTCGGCTTGTCCCAGCAACAAAACTAGGAGTTTTTGCCCAATGGCAGTTCACATGAACTTTACTGCAAATACAAATTACCCGTTCTCCTCTGTGGATTACTTCATTTTGTGTTGTAAATGGAATACTAAACCGATATAGCCAAACAAATTTATATTACCTACACAATTACGGGATACTACATTCGGGACATGCTCTCGCCCTAATTGAGGGGGACAAAGAAAATTACATTAAAAACTAGAAACAAAAAGGCTTCCCCCAGCTGCAATATCATGTTACTCAGGTCTGTTCAAAGAATGCAATGGTAAAGCAACAAGCCTGAAACTTTTCGATTTAAAGCTTTCGTGACTGCAGGGATTCATCTTCTTGGTTCTTTCGGTAAAGTCACGTAGAATGGAAATAATAAAAAAATAAAAATAAAACATAAGTAAATAATTCTCACGACGTTTCGGCCACAACGCAAGCAGCCGTCTTCAGGTGAAGACCAGGTCTGTCGGGGAGACAGCGTCTCAAATAATGTTTAATTTTTATTATTTTATTATTTCCATTCTACGTGACTTTACCGAAAGAACCAAGAAGATGAAAGCCTGAAACTGCTTCCTAAAATGCCAATGTTGGTACAAGGGCATCCCTGCTCGAGGGGGCTCCTCTAGACAGCCCCCTATTCGGAGTATTTAGGCAACTCTTCAACACTGGCGTCTTGGAAGTGGTGGCAGTACCCACACTCGACCCCACGAGATGCCACCAACCGATCGATCGACTAACTGTGGGTGACATCGTCTATGCTGCCGGGAGGGTAGGATAGACGGGAATTGGAAACATGTTTCCATTTTTCTTAATCTTCTTTGCAAATGTCTCTATCGAGATGCACCTTTTTTGCACTCGAACGTACTCGAATGAAACTGTGAATACAATAAAGTGAAAACATCCTATTACATTAGAGGGCAGATCAGGACTTGGACCCAGGATCTTCGAAGTATTGGCACAGCCCCCTGTGGACAGGACATTATGACATTGGCCCCTCGAGTCATCTAAACAACCCTAATTCGATTGTTGGGTCTGATTTAACGACACTGGGCCGCCTCCGTGTCTGCTGAGAATTCTCTACAGAGTTTTTAAATAACACAATACCATTTGGGTTTATACAGCATCGAAATGTGACCGCATCTCAAGATTCTGTAGAGGACTCGTGGGCTTTTATTTTATAGAGGGAGGTAGGCAGAGTTAGGTAGAATAAAAAAAAGATTGTTATGTGTGTATGTATGTATGGTGAACTTCTTTCGCACCATACGTGGCTAACAGTGTGAATCAGGTGCGGGGGAAAGGACAACAAACTAAACCCAAAAAGCAATGAGGGTAGAATGGCCGATGGTGTAAAACAGATAAAACCCCATTTCAACGCTTACCAATCTGAAACTAAATCTCCTTCTGATCACTACAAATGTCACTAGGCAGATAGAGGTGCACTGCACTGCAGGCCAATTAGATGTATGAATGCGTCACACAAATTCTCCTCAGGAAGTATGAATTTTGATGCTTGGACACGCTCACATCTGGAGGCAATTACATTAATTCTTCAGAGATTCCCCAATTGAGGCTTTTTTGGCAAGGGTCAGGAAAAGAAAAACCCATAAAAAGAAATGAATAATAAATAATTAACCCTACACATAATTCAATAAGCAAACACGCACACACACTCGAATAGTCATGTATTATAAATTACCCGACCAATTCTGTGCTCGCGAGAGATAATATCAAATTAAAAGGAAATGAAGTAAATTGGGGAAACATGCGGCACCGCTGAACCTCACACGTTTTCGCCGCTTCCTAAGGGCAGTGTGGCCCATCCGTGCCATTTACCGTGAAACGTTACCCGTGAAACGTTGACCGTGAAACGTTGACCGTGAAACATTGACCGTGAAACGCTCACCATAAAACGCTCACCGTGAAACGCTCACCGTGAAACGAGTGGCAGCAGAATGCTGCGTGCTGTGCGACCGCTGCATGTGGCCCTCACCTGAAAAATGTGATGAAAAACTGCACCAGGTCCATAAAGTTGCTGTGCTGCGAAAAGGCAATCTGGAAGAGAGACGGACAAGAGGTGCAGTCCCCGCATTAGTGACGGCGGGCTACACAATGTCGATTGTGCTGTTATAAGGTGGGAAAAAAACAAATGAAAGACGGCTAGAAGCACTGAAAAAGCCATTCGTCATTGCGTTGGTGAATTTGTCATGAATCCAGCCGGGCAAAATGATAACCAACTTTGTTCGCGAACATTCATCTGCACTCCGTTACGTTTGTAAACTTTTAAGAGACAAGCAAAAATGTGCACAGTTTAAATATAATGCAGGACAAAACTTACCCAAGCACACACATACTATGTTTGCACACCATGAGGGTATCAGTTCAATAGGCAACACACACGATTAAGGTCCCTACCCTGCCTTGTGCAAAGTAGAATATTAATTTCCTTCCCTCCCCAAATGTTGTTGCAAAATTTCACCAAATAAAATGTGGGTACATGTACGTGCGTCAAAAATGTCACACCCGTGCGTTTGGAAAAATATGATCTTCCTGACACAAGGCGTACTCTGCCGTAACAAAGCGGGCATCCCAAAGAGGCCGGGGTACAATCGCAAGCGGGGCGACAGGGATACGGAGGCAGAGCCCGGGCACAGCCTCCCGGCAGCGCTCACAGCTGCCACGGTAAAGGCAGCGGGGGCCCAAGTGATGCCCAAGCGGAAGACGCGGAGGGGGGTCTGGTGTGATGCTCGGGTACATGCCCGTTGCACGTAGGTACCGGGCTTTGTGGCTACAGGAGCAATTCCTCAAGCGAGGATGCGTGACTTGTCAAGGGAGGAGAGAGGTTGGTCTCGAAAAAAAACGGAGCACTCAACCCGGCACAAAAGACAATGGAATAGAATGATAAAAGTAAGAAAATAAACGTGTTTTTTTTTTGCGCTTTGAGGACAAAAATGTTGCGAAAAATGCTCTGAGCTGTGGTGTATGCGACACAGGTGCTGTGCGGCGTAGAGCTAACTGTAATCATGAACGGCGCCATCCCTAGTGATGGACACCCGCCGCCAACTCGCTGGAGCAAGTGCCATCTGCGTTGCTTTGTTCACACATGCCGAGCATTTCATAAGCTTGGTAGGGCCACAGGTGACAAACGTGCGTAATATTATAATGTCGCAAGTGACTAGCCTGGCCCAGTGGAGTAGGAAAACATTCTCCAGTTACAGACAAAGATCCCCCCCATATAACGTTAACAGACTGCTGGGGCAAGTGCTGTTAGCGAGCACCTATGAAGGCCGGCACGAAGGGGTGGTGTGGCTAGGCCCCACGCCCGGCTGCCTGACTCCTGATGTTTACACTTTGTACCAGATACTCATTTGAGGCCGAGTCGACCTAGGGAATGCCCGGACCCACACACGCACACACTTAAACATACCAGGCTCATCAGTGTATCTGAAACAACATCAAATGTAATGCAAAAGCCAGGGTTTTTTAATGGAACTAGACCAGGTGTAGCTAGAGCAAGCAATGGGAATTGCATGGCAAATTTTTCATCATCCGTTGGAAATCATATAATGCTGCGTCACACCATGGAACACGGACATATTAAATCCCACACTTTGCGGGTCATTTTGGTGCAAAAAAAAACGTCTTCAGTTAAACCGCGCACTGCAACGTCAACAAAAGATAGAGACGTCGCTTTCCATTGCTTGCCGCCGACTAAATATGTCGTTGTCAAAAAATAAAATGCACACCAGTGGAATACTGATTGATGCCGGAACACAGCACAGTTTCTTTATCGTGTGACTCGTGAAGTTACCCATTAGCAAGAACGGTATGACAGCCCTAAGGTTGAGTTGAGTGAAGAATGCTGCGATGGGCAACTTGAAACAGCCAAGTGGACTGCAGTCACGAGCTGCTAACACCTGCAGCATTACTTTTTAGTTTGCGCGGGTTTTTTTCCCATCATTCGTAAAAGCGTAAAGCGTGTTGATACTTGAAATATTACAAAACAGACCGATGGTGCTGTGCAGAACTTTGCAATAAATTCTGAGTAAACGTTGATGTTGCATTAAAAGTTTCTTAGAAAAATAATAAAAAAATAGAGTGCAACACCTTGCCTAAATTATATGAAATAGTTTGTTTTCACATGGAATTGAATGTGTAATTAATAAATTATGTTGTGCGTGTTATTTGAAGAGCACATTGTCAACATGAAAAAAAAAATATTCTTCTTTGTAATTAAATTATGCTAATAGTGTTTAATACTTAGAGTCAGCTGAACATTTAAGTTTCATTTATATTTGAATGTATTGATTATTATGACCATTTAAACCAATACACGCTCACATTTCCAATGAAGGCTAAATGACTCAGATTCCCACGAGCGATTTGTAGGGATTCTGAAGAAGGACCCAGAGATGTTCGTGGGCATCATTAGAGCCATGAGAGTGGCTGGCCAATGTTATTATTTTAATCATGCACACCTGCCGTACCAAAAGATAAATTAAAGGTGGAAGTCTTTACATCAGTGCCTTCATTAAGCGTGCGATGTCTTACAGTGTAATACACTCGAAAAATACGTGTTATTTTTACTCTGTTGGGTCCAAAATCAATTAAGAGTGTTAGCAGACACCAGGGAAACAGAAAATCTACTTGTCCCTTAAAAACAGGGCTTTAATAATAAGTACTTGCCTCAATGACACGAAAACAGCTGGAGGTGAACAAAGCCACACCAATGCCATCTTGTTTACGTTCAAATCTTTAAGCTGGCCGGATCTTTTGTGACGTTACAGCTTACTTACGGTGCCCTAGCTTTAAACAGTGGAGTAGTTCCTATTTATTCAAGTAGTCAGGGGAGAGTCGATGCCATTTTAAAATGAGGCAGAACTGGAATACAGTGATCTTCTAGAAATATTGCCAAAGGGTTCTCATTTAACATTCAACTTTTACAGCACAGAGCACATACTTGCAATGCCCTGGAGAAATGGCAGGTTGTGTGAGGGTTGTGGGGGGGGTAATGATGGGAACTTGAAACTTCAATTTGTTCTCCGGCTATCATGCAGCCCCCAGGCTGACGCGGTGGTAGTCAGAAAGCTTGCGGGTACATTACCTAAACACTAAATACGCGTGCTGCTCTTTAAAAGGAATGTCCCCTGTGCTTAATTGGGCATGTAAACTATTCACTGACATTATTCTTCTGCACGGCAGTATATGGCGTGCACGCAGAAATGAATTACCGCTTCAATATGCAATGTATTTCTGAGCCGAGGTCAAAAAGGCCCAACAGTGCTGGCCAAATTGAAAAAAATAATAAATTCAAGTACGTGTGTTCACTTTCACGCAACTAATTTTCTTGGGAAATTAAAATTTCAGTGTGGCCTTTTAAATGTTTAATTCCTTCCTTTATATACAACACTCGTGTAAGCCGTTGCCAAATCCTATAGGAGAGGTTGTCAGTCATAAAACACGCACGAGAGGTTGACCAAAGGGGCAAGACGCAGCGATGAGAGCCGCCGCGCGTACTTGTGGGACGAAGATGGATTGCAGCTTCACGGGACGGCAGGAGGAGGGCATGAGCCTGGGAAGGGCTCCTCGACCGGATGATGGTCTGAGTGGCCAGATTACTCTCACTCTCCCTGGTATCACAGACCTCCGTGCATGGGACAATTGAGACTCACAAAAAGTTCTCCAAGTGCACCGAGGTATGTAATCCTTTTGGGTCAGTGACCAATACATTCACACAAAATATCACACTTTTTGTTTTTACACACAATCTTAAAAGCCTAACCCATTTCCAATGGGTAAAATGCATAGGGAAAGAAAATGCCCCGATTGACATGCGGCTGAACACGAACAGTCGGCAGTGTGAAGAATTGGTGTCTTGTGTTGGGAGAAGAGGGCCCCCCTATTGAAGAGATAGCAAAGGTGGTTGTGCGTTTTTTCCTCTCTCTCTCTATTCCAGGACATCCCCTGACGTGACATGAGGTCCTGCTGACGAGGCATTCCCAAAGTGCAATTGGGATAGGATTGGTGATGCAAACAAATGTAATAAAAGTGAATACAAATAACATTTACAATCACATTGCAGAAATCCTCCTTTAATCTGGCTAGCATTGCAGTTTTACCGTACTGAGCTTCGGGAAAGGTGAGGGCCTCAGTTTGGTGTCAAATGTCACATCTACCTTAACCCTTCCCTTGGCTTTGGAAGTCACAGAGCTGCTCTGAGAATGATGCTGACTGATTTGAGTCCACAATGTAAGTCCCTGGTATAAAATGGCAAATGTAGCATTTTCAACATGTGCACATTACTAAAGCAAGACGTTACTAGTGGTGCTTCCTTTTATTTTAATTAGTAAAACAGCGTTTGGCATTTCACAGGCACTGAATGTCAGTGTCGCAGCCACGTGTGCTGGGAAAATGTGCCTTTGGCATTTTAAAGTCTTCACTAGGGGACAATGCTGCATGTACAGGGTTTAATGGAGCCACTCTTTGTAAAAAAAACAATTACCTCATGAAACCCCCTTTTATGATAAATTAAGCAACAGAAGTGTTGTCCATATCGTTTTGCTGAACAGCGAAAACAAAAGCAGAACCTCATTGCGGAAGCCACTTGGCTCGAGACGCATGGCACTTATTTGACCTAACTACATGCCGTAACCTGTCCGCGTAAAATATCATGTGACACACCTTTAAATGGGGGTGAGAATTGCGAATGCACCAAACTGACTTTAGGTCGACACATTTGCATAATTGTGAAGAAATGTGGCAGAAGAGGTGAAAGTAACGTGGCGAGTGTGAACGAGTTAATCGCTCTGGCGATATCCTCCGCTTGCTCGAGCTTAAGGAGGTCACGTGAGTACAAGGTTGCCTTATCTTAATTTCATTCAATCTCTGCACAGAACTTGTCAGTGGAAGGATTAAAAAAAATGCAAATAGCTCTGACAAAAAAAAATGGGAGCTGGAAGGAGCAACGTTTGTGAAGAATAAACCCAGCTCTGGCAATTTAACTGTAAAGGCCATTCTAATGCTAAGCAATCACATTTGGATGCTGTGTGCAAGCTTTCCAGATCTGCTGGAATTATGTGAGGAAACAGGCCCCCGGGCTAAATAAGAAAAGGGTTATGCTACGGGAACGTTTAATATCGTGTTGAGGATTTCCTTCACGCCCCCCGATTAATGGCAGGCAAAAATGTGATGTTGCTTCTGGTAACAGGCGAGTGCAACCGGCTTTCAATGCCAATGCAGGTCAGTGTTGTGCGCTTGTGGCAGCCAACCTACATTTGTTTGATTTCTCTGTTAATTATTCATACATGCTTCCAAAGAATACACGAATATATATGGACGAGACTTCACCTGAAAATAATGTAAATTGAAGGAAACTGATTCTAGATTTGAAGCTTTCATGACTGCAAAGATTCATATTCTTAGGGTTTTTTTTCGTGACTTTACCGAAAAAAACCTAAGAATATAAAGGAAACTGCCTTCACATCGAGAATGTGTTTTTTAACGAGAGGTTAAACCAAACACTGTGTATAGAGGTTATTTCTGCAAGTTGCATTGACTATAGAATTCTGCAATTTCATCATACTCCTGTGCATCGTTACACATTTCCAGAATATTTTTCAAAAGTCTAAAATAAAATAAAAACGATATTTATAATAATAATAATATTACAATGATAATGTATAGCCTTTCTTCAAACCTCCTACTGGATAAAGACCTCCCAAAGCCAATATCTGTTATGAGGGTTGTTTGATCATACTTCACCATACTGGTTGGTGTGAGATATTAACTACCTCGCCTGGTATACAAGAGGTCATGGGTTCGATCCCGACCCTGACGCCTGCTGTATATTTGGAGTTTGCGTGTCTCTCGCCCCCCCCCCCTCTCCCCCCGATCGCGTGGATTTATCTCCGAGTCCTCCGGTTTTTCCCTCCACAATTTAGAATCAGCATGTAT
The DNA here is from genome assembly GCF_965212315.1 of Lampetra planeri. Taxonomy (NCBI): domain Eukaryota; kingdom Metazoa; phylum Chordata; class Hyperoartia; order Petromyzontiformes; family Petromyzontidae; genus Lampetra; species Lampetra planeri. The sequence goes on along the minus strand of NC_136118.1, from coordinate 11,988,441 downwards.
TTAACTGCTAGAAATATTTACGTGATAAGCCACTTCGATAAGCTATCATTTGTGGCCAGGTCGCTTCTGAAAAAAAAGCTATATAGCTCAGTGGGCCTTAACTGGTAACAATAAAACCAGTTTAGTTTTTAATTGTGCAACTGCTCAACCCTAAAATACCTATTCCCGGATAAAAAATAGCTTACGGCTGTCTGCCATAATACACTGAAATACATTAAATAGCCGTTTTAATGAGGACATCGCACACGAGCACACAAAGGCATGCGCGCACACACAAACAGCAATGGTGCAGCCTTGCTTGCTATGCTGACCAAGAATATTCGATGAAAGCCCTACGACTCTGCCCTCAGGATATTTCATTAAAGTTAAATTACAGCACTGCACAAAGGATACCTTCTATGAAGTCAAGCCACATTTCACATGTATCCTAAATGTGACAGTTAAGACGTAAGGTACATGCTCACGTTAGCATATTAGCAGGCACAATCTGACCACAATGGTGAAATAGCTGATCCACAAAATTAACCTCTTGCAACGTAACAATATTTTATTTAAAATTAGTGTTGTTTAACAAAAACCGAGTAAACCTGGAAAACTTTTCAGAATCGATGACCGGTTCCAACGGTCAACGAAACCGGTGACCGTTTTCAGTGGAATCTTAGCAACGAATGCACCGCTTGGCCCACGCGAGAACGTACGTACAGCAGCAGCACGCCTAAGGGTAAATAATAGATTTGGTAAACACGTGGTAAAGGTGCAGCCCTGCAAGTTCCTGCTTGCTCACACCACTGCTCATGAAAGGGCTTCATTTAGAGTGGGCTCTCGAGGGCATGTCACGCACTCTTCCACGTTGACCAGACATGTTTGGAAGAGGTGGGGTATAATATCCCGACCACACGCGGACCTGCTGATGGACCAAGTGTGGTGAACCCATTTAGACCGCGTGGGGAGATATAATCGAACTGGCTACCTGTCAGCAATGCAAGTCCACAGTGATAATTCACTGTGGAACAAAAAAATAGAAACATTTTGTTCCTGGGTAGTAAGTGTTATTTTCAAATTGCTTGTGCCTCAAAAGCCTATTATCCCCCACAAACTTTGCTTTTGTGACCAGGACACAAAAGCAAAGTTAATAATCCACCCCATTAATAACACTGTGTAACAAATTTATTTATTTTTTGTTCCTGGATAGTAAGTGTTATTTCCTAAATTGCTTATGCCTCATAAGTACAGAAAATGGCCATTATTCCCCACAAACTTTGCTTTTGTGACCAGGACAGCTATATTTTGAAATGTACCTATTGTCAATGAGAAAACGTGGTGTGCATGTGTCATTCCTTCACGTAAAGTCTTGGTCACAAAAGCAAAGTTTGTGATGAATAATAGCCACTTTCTATACTTTTGACATAAGCAATTAGAAAATAACACTCACTACCCAGGAACAAACATCGTGTTACATATATAACCATCATGCAACTCTGGCAGCTTCCTTCATTTCACAGGGGAAAATATACAAAGTATTACGTTTAATAATATGGACTGTCCTAAATGTACAGCAAAAGCGGTAACCGGTTGTTTTCACGTTTACTCGTATGGAAAAAAAAGATTTTAAGAACCATAACCAACAGTAAATTGTACGTTCGGTGATGTCAGCAAGCACTCAATCCCCAGCTGAGTGAAATACAAATGGAAGACCTGACTGTAAGCCACAGCTCAGTCAATGTGTTCATAGTGAAAGGCTTGGTGCTTTTGGAGATGTGGTGAGCTGAAGCCATTCCGGCTCCAGTCGACCGCTTTTAAAAAGAGTACTAAAAAAAAAGAGGGTGGACGAAGAATACTCTTAGGTTTTTTAGGTAAAGTCACGTAGGTAAAAAATAAAATTAATAAAAGTAATAATAGAAATGAAATAACACAATTTATTTATTTCTCTTATTACTTTTATAAATTAAAATTTAATTTTTTACCTACGTGACTTTACCGAAAAAAACCCAAGAGTATGAATCCTTGCAGTCACGAAAGCTTCAAATCTAGAATTGGACGAAGAATCTCCAACAAGGAGGTTTTGCTCTGATTTTTTTTTTCCAGAGGATAATGCCGGGAGATTAGCTTTCTCACAACACAGCAACACAAAGTATGTCTCCAGCACCGAGTGCATTCTTAGCAACCAGCACTGGCTACTGGATGAGATAGCAGGATAGGCCTTCTCTCCAAAGATCGCCATGCTTGTGTACATATTGTTGAACACGCAATGGCGACGGGACAAGGTTGGGCCATGAGTGATTCTTTGTCTCAGACCATTACTAAGGGCGTGACTACTTGGGGGGGGAAATGGTGCCTTAGCTATTTAAAAAAAAAATCAACGGTGTAATGAATAATACCAAAACGTGTTTTTTTCAGTGATTATAAATTCTGACGCGCATGCGTCGTCACACTGTGCACTAAGGTGACGGGACTTATTTTTTATGTGTTGAAAGTTAAACGCATACCACTGCCATTTGGCAATCCAGGTTCACCTTCATCCCAGATGCTGGTGAATTATTGTTGAATTACTGTTCTTTGCAGAGCAACAAAAAAAAACTATATTTACGTTAAATTGATTGAATGCAAATTAAATGCACCAAATGGGAAACAGATGCTCGTTCATTCCTCACTGTCAAGAGACGAGCGGGAATTTATACTTGTGGATTTTTTTTTATTTCTCTTCTCTTAACTAGGCCAGTGTGCTTTTCAACAAGGTCCAATTTGGAACTTATACCTACTCAATAGCCACCACAGCTCACATCACATGAGTGTTTTTGCCAAAAGTGTTTCCCCATGGTTTTAAACGTTTTTCCCATTTCAGTTTTTAATCATTTTCTCCATGGGTAATTGCATGAACAAAAAAGGATAAAGATCCTCACTTTATCCTCGTGCCAATAACTTTCCATTCAAACTCTTCTCCAATAAGTCGCTACCTCTTCCCCACATCACGCCATGCAATAGCACACTCCAGGTTACACATCTGAATAATAATAACAATCCAAAATGTCTCATTTAATATCCAATATCACAGCATGCAATAAAGGTGCAGGGCACCCTAATTCATGGAAAACATAAAAACTTTCGCTGCGGTCCCTAGCCTCCGAGTCCCCGTGCGTGAATGTGAACCAGTTGAACGGTCGGTATGTGGCTTTGAAAAATGTCAAGAAAGAAAATGCAAACCAAGACCAGACGTTGTACAGATGTTCAGGAGCACGACAATATAATGATCTCTGCCAGTCAGTACACGCTGGGCAGAAGCCCTCCACAGTAAGTGCTCTCTGTGGGCAAGCGAATATCAGCACACCCCAGTCCTTGACTAGACAAGGTATTTTGTGGTTCAGGTTAAGCAAAAGAAAAAAATGAATTTGCCTTTAAAAACCGCACACATGTTGAGCCACGTGAAAAATAAAATTGGAGACCATCACAACTAACTTTGCGGTCTTCTTTGACAGTTTAAATTATCTATTTGGAGCATTTGCAAAACGGTGGCTAAGTCTGCGCTGCACGGAAGGATATTTTCACGTAAATTACTTTGAAGTGCCTCCAAATATTTGGGTTTTAAGCGATCACGTTGAGCCCAGCATTTTTTGTTGGCCATCGTCAGGCTCTGATCGTACACAACCGAGCGTCATTCCTATGCCGGGGACTCAAAACTCAGAAACACCATTGTCCTCGGTGAGCTGCAATAACCGAGCTAGCAGCACGAACGACAACACGACACCAACGGCGACTCCACACGACGAGCCATCCAAGCACAACTGGGCACTTAACTACCGTGCTGACACACTCCAGAGACACCCCCTATTTGGGCATTTGAAAAAGAAGCCTTTTTTGTGGGGAGAAGTTGGGTGGGCACAAAGGTTGTCAGTCGCCAACTATGAAAACCAGGGTTTAACATAAGTGCTAAAAACCCTGTTTATTCACATGTTATGCCAACGACACGCTCTGACGGTACACATAATCAGAATATTTATGTATACTGGAAGAATCCGATGGGCTGTAAAGCTCTTTTTCACAGACATCCAATATGCAACTGAGCCCACGACATGAGCTTAGCCAGAGGCTGGGGAAAAAGGGGTCTTCGATGGTCTGTTTGCCCTGACGAGGTCACCGCGGCCGAGGGCACCGTGAAGCAGAAACGGCCACCTCGAGCACCCGACGAAAGGAGCCCGTTAATGTTTCGAGAAGGGCATGTGGGGGAACTACATCCGGCGACCTTGCAGATTTCTCTGCCAGAGGCGCTTGGCTCTACCGTGCCCCTTGGCCTTGAAGGCCTCTCCAAAGCATTTCTGAACCCAAGCGGCCACCCTGTTTGGAAGACGCCTCACCGTCGGAGATAGCGGGCCTAACGCTTGGTTGGACTGGCTCGAGCCTAGGAAGGCTCGCTCCCGCCGGGGAGTGGAAAAGGTGGAGGGCAAAACACTTGAGGGCCTTGGAATCATCGAGTTTTAATCGACGATATCCGATTATGTATTCTTGGGTCTTTCGGTAAAGTCACGTAGATAGGTTCAAATAAAATAACAAAAATAACAAAATGACATTTCGATCGCAACACAAGCAATCGTCTCCTTATTTGAACCTATCTACGAGACTTTACCGAAAGACACAAAAATATGAATTCCTGCGGTCACGAAAGCTTTAAGTCAAGATATCCGATTAATCTGTTGAGCCTCTTGAGATCCAGGATGGCTCTGTAACTCACAGATTCTTTGGGGGCCATAAATAATTACGAGCAGAACAACGATTCCTGCTGTCCCCCCGCTGAGGTTCTCCGATAGCCCCCATCTCGAGCAGCCTCGACATCTCTGTCCTTCACGTGTGGGTCATGTGGGAGTTGAGATTCCGCTGAGGCTGGTCCCGGGGCAGGCCTGGTGAATTCCAGCCTCTACCTGACCCTCGCTACACTCCGGGACCCACTCGTCCGTCCTGAGCACACCTTCTCCGGTTGGTGGAGGAGTGCAAGTCCCGTCGCAGGAACGGTGTTCAATTTGTGTACAGTCGGAGCGTGTAGGTGGCCAATGTATCAATCAGCAATCGTTTAATCCCAGAATAGGGGATGCGCTTTATCAGAGGTCCTGCGATGATATAAATACCAGGACAAAAACAATTCCTGCATGAGGGTATTTTTGTACACTAATTGGTGACTGGAATCGAGACCATAAATTTGCTACACTTCGGCACTCAGTGAAATCACGGGTGTCTACCCCAGCCAGATCCGAACCCAGGATCCCAGCAGCGTCGGCTCAACGCTCAGGCCCTTGAGTCGCCCAGCACCGCACCCTCCCCCCCACCCCTCTACAGAAGACCCTTCAATGTTCCCGGTCTCCAAGTTCATTTGTTTTTCTTCAATACTTTGTTGTATTATTTAAATGGCTCCCCCAGCCATGTGCTCAACAATGGTCTAGCGTCAACGCCGGCGGCTCGCAGTGTGCACCCAGTCCGCTGCCTTATTTGAGTGGATAAAGTGCGTAATCTCCATCTCTTGGGAACATGGCCTAAACTGAATAATTGGTATAATCCATCTACTCTCACTGCGAAGGAGAGGCAAAGACATGGCCTCCCACTACCATCCTCGTGGGTGCCATGCCGGGAACATTGATCCTTGTCAAAACAGGAAGAGTTTCTAATGGCCCAAAAGTGGTGAAAGTGCATCCGTACGTATTGCTCATGCATCCCTGCGCATGGGCATATGTGCCTCCTTGATTGTGTGTGGGTTACCAGTGGCACAGCGGATCGTGCATGTTTCCATTTCTATGTCGTTTGCACAAAGGTTTTTTATTTTTTCCATCGAGTTAGTTAGTCAAGGTAAAATATACATTTTTAGCTATAACCTTCCATCCCCGGCAGAACCAATCAAAGGAAGTTGTTACGTCATGGGAAAATGTGCCAATTGGTTTAGTTTTTTTAGCAAAACCCGGTACATTGAAATGCAATCAAAAAAACATTGACAAATGTGTTTTACGTTTCACTGGCGATTACAACCAGCATCACCAGTTTGTTAACAAAAGCTCTGCTCTTAAAACGCTCTTGCTCACAAAATAAACTAATTACGATGCACAATATTGTTGCGTTTCTTTTGTTCCACATACAAAGTTCCCTTGCTCTATGTACACCGTAATCCAAACGATACAATTTCTGCACCCATACTTTACCGCCCCCTTTAACCAATCCCAATTCCGCATGCATGAAGGCCACCGTGTGTGTGCAGTGTCGGATCAGTGCAACTTTGGTGTAGCAGAGGGCCCCGGGGGACCATTGTATCACTCTCCGTTGATGCTAGCCCGTAAGGTGGCTGCGAATTGAATTCAGGTCACCAAGGTGTACAGTGGAGTGCACCGACGGCTTCACCGCAGCTGACTTGCATTGCCATTCATTGTTAAGAACGCTCCGTCAAATTACAGTCTGACCACGCAGGCATGTGTACACACCTGTGCACTAGAATGTACAGCAGCAGGTGCTCTAAACGTACGTGTGGATCCATGAGACCACCGTTTCTAATTGTGTGTGCGCGTGTGCAAACGTGCGGGTGTGATTTTCCGGCACAGATTGAAAACACAAACCGTAAATGCTCACTCGTGATCTAAATGTGCGCGGTGAGCATTCGCAATTATCCACGAGGAGAATTACATGTAATAATTCATTATATTTGCATCTCAATACGCCCTGTATTTCATTCGACTGCCTAGCCACCTTCCTTCCATTGCCAAGATACATTTGAATAGCATAACTGGACATTGGCGAGCTTGCCAAGCTGCCGTGCAGTGGTCAGAGTTTTTGTTATTAACATTCCAGACAGAAAATCGATTCATTTCCCGTCCATGGGGAAGGACAAACAAGTTAAAAACGACCAGACAAGTGCTGTAGCTACAAACGGATGGAGACAATTAAAGGTCAAATGCACATTTTTTTGGCACATTTAACACCTTCATTGATGTTGGAAGCAACACCGAATAAAATGGTCTTTCATATTCACACGGCACATTCACTGCTTGTGTTGTAGTCATCTTCCTGCGTTACTTTGAGCGTAAAATTGTGCATTCCGTGTCCACATTTGATCAGACGGAGAGACATTTGCTCAAACAAAGACAAGCACGTTTCAACCTATTAAGTCTGAAATTTCATGCCCAGTATTCTGGAAATGTTATGCAAGGTGTTAAAACGGTGTTTAATCGTACCTGATAATTATTTTTTGTAAAAAAAAAAAATCCTGACAGCTGTCAGAGGCTCAGGGTTAAGGCGCTTAAAAAAAAGACAGAAATTTTCGACAACACACTCTCACGTCTCATCCTCCACGAGGACATGAATGCATAAAATCTCCACATCCGTATGCAGCTCCCGTAACAGAAACCCCGCGATCCCTAACCGCCGGGAAAGCAAAGGTGCACTATGCCTTTTAGAGGAAGCTTTTCATTTCCTGCACTCAAAGTGGTAATTATTTACGCAAATGGTTTTGTCTCAAAAGCGAGCGTGGCTCCCCGTCGCGCGAGGGAAGGCTGCGCGCGATGGCGTTTGCGTCGCGCCAAACGAGACGTCGCGCCCCCAAACACACACCGGCAGCACCGCGGTCGGATTCCAGCGGCGACGACGACGCGCGGCGCGGCCACGCAATTCAAAAGAGCTCGCCAACATTTCACATTTTCTTGGTTCTTTCGGTAAAGTCACGTAGAAGGGAAATATTAAATAATAACAATTAAACAATAAAATACAATTCTCACGACGTTTCGGCCACAACGCAAGCAGCCGTCCTCAGGTGAAGAACAGGTCTGTCGGAAAGACAGAGTCTGAATTCAGACTGTCTACTCGACAGACCTGTGGCCGAAACGTCGTGAGAATTATTTTATTATGTTTTATTTTTATTATTTGATTATTTCCCTTCTACGCGACTTTACCATAAGAACCAAGAAGATGAATCCCTGCAGTCACGAAAGCTTTAAATCGAAATTTAACATTTCACATTGTAAGCGATTTGTTTACCTTTCCAATACTATGCACTCTGCTCGTGTTTTTGTATTGCTTATTGTTGTAACGTTTTGACCCCGTGCCCCCTACTGGACATCCGTGAAAAAGAGCTTGAGAGCTCATCAGGTATATATTATGATTTTGATATTTACTCTGCACATATAATAGTACAATTAAATATACTATTAACCCCATGAATATATACGTATGCCCAAGAAAAAAATATCAAATCCGTTTCAAACTTATATAAAATTGTTTTTTGGGGGCTTCAATTTGCAAAGCCATCAGAATATTCTTTGACAGACTGATATATATTGTAATAATCAATCACGCACCAAAAGCTAATGTTGAAATGTTGCGTAAATGAGTGAAATCAATTACGAAATTACGAAAAAAAATCACATGAACGGGATCTAACTCATTATCTTCCGTCATCGACTTTTTCATAGTTTTTTTTGTTCCCCTTGTTTATTTCTGGTGTACGTCTTAACGTGCCCTTTAACAATCATCCCGTCTGCCTTCCCAGAGACAGAGCAAATCCAACAGTTGCCCCCCCTCTGAAATATTAAGTGGTGCCTGTCCCACTCTAATACAGAGCCCACCATTCGATGTGGTCTTGTCTTTAAACACCACAATTAATATTCATATCAAATCTATCACCTCTCTGCTGTTCGCCAAAAACTGACGCAGCTAATGATTTAAGTATCCATGACATGGGTATGTCCATTTATTTGACAACTTCACAAAGCCCATCACATATAGCGGTCACCATGCCCTCATAAAGATTTAACTTGTACTTTTTTCCCTCGATTGCTGCACTAAAACTGATGTCAAAAATGGGTCAGTACCCGGTTGTTAAAGCGGGTACGGACCCGTTTTTTTACCGAAAGAACCAGAGTATGGATTCCTGCCAGTCACGAAAGCTTCAAATCTAAATCGAGTCTGGCCATGCATGTGATCTGCCGTGACAACGGCGCGTTACGAGCCGACAAGCGGCGTTAACAGAGGGTTGAAAATGTGCGGTGAACACACACTCGCAGCACAAGTTTGCTTTCCAAATAGAAGCCAATTAATTGAAACGGTGGCATTAGGTAAAATATAGATATGTGCAAACAAGCTGCTATACAATACAATGCCTCAAGTTTAAACTTCAGATATTCTTAGGTTAATCGAAGGTAATTCCTGATAATCAACAGAATTGGTGATTTAAATAATTGAATCCTGTAGTTAACACCTGTCATGTTGTAATTATACCCGCTGACATGTACTCACAGCTGTTAAGACACGACTGTTACCACGAGCGTTACAAAACACACACGTGCTAGTTGCAGGTCACGTGCTCAATGACATTGAAGACATGGTTATAATCGGCCGTGAAATGTTTTAACCTTTAATCAACAGTGATGGACCAAATTAATTAGTTTATACTTATTTTTAGCATTCGTTCAAAGGTAGACTGGAATTTAAAAGAAAATATTAAGTAATTAAATACAATGTCTAGTGTCTGTCTCCAAAACAAAACTGCTTATAATTTTTTTACATATTATTTATTTAAGTATATCACATGAAGTGAAGAATGTTTAGACAATTCTGTGTTGAGGACTTAACAAGAATGACTACCTCCCTGCTCCACAACACTATTGTGACTTGTGTCACATTTAACATAAACTTGAGTCATGCTTAACATAAACGTGTGTTACGATAAACAAAGTTTACGTCACATTTTACATAAACTCGTGTCACGTTTAACATAAACTTACTTCTATCCCCTCTTAGAAAATGTGCAGGCATAGTGGATGCTTTAAATTAATTTTCTTCAAATTTCTCCATTTTTAGATCCTGTTAACCTACAAGGTGAAATATTGTGAAATATAATTGTACTAAATCTGTTTAAGAATATGCCAACTGCCCTGGTTTGTGTTTTAAAAAAACTACAATAAATGTATTCAAACCTTAAATAATTTTTGACCGACAATACCTTGCAGAAAATCTACTAACTAAATGTGTTCATTAGATGTATGTTGAACTTATTTCACACTGTACTTATCCACCCATACTCATCGGAGGTAGAGGGGAAGGACAACAAACTAAACACGAAGCAAATTTAAAGAAATAATTTTTCAATCTCGATTTAAATGTGTATCGCTCCAGTGGCTTCCTAATATCGGAAGGAAGAGCATTCCAGACGGCCACAGAAGCAAATTTCAAAGCGTGCGATGCATGGATTGTGATTGTGGTCGATTTTAGCGCTGGCCAGCACCACCAGAACCGCCATTGAAACGTACGGAACCATATCCACCGTGCACGACCGGGCCAATTCCACACTCTGCGATTCCGGCGCGTCATTGGGGCCCCTTTTGGGACATCGACAGCCTCGTGGAGGTGGCCCCCTGGGCATAGTCCTTACTCGTGCCAAAGCATGGTCAGAATGCGTGAAGCAGCTAACCGGCTAAGCCTTAGGCGGTATATCGATCAACTATCGTGTGTAGTCTTAGCACTGCAGGTTCCCAACCTGTGGTAGGATCTCTTCACAGCTCCACATTCAGTGAAACTCAGCACACGCGTGCGTAGCAGCCGACTTCTTCCAAATAAGAGTAAAGAGTAAGCCAAATACCTTCTATAAGCTCCCCCCCCCCAGTGGAGGACCTTTTCCAGCAGTGGTTGGAGAAAGAAATTGCAGGACTGCACCTTTATCTTTTTAGTAAGTTCACACTCATCACTTATGAGCATTATTATAAAAATTTCCTTTAAAGACTACTATACCTTTGATTTAAGTAAAAAAAACACATTTGTTCACCTGTTCATGCATTGTGGACTAATACAAAACAAACATGACCTACTTTACCGCGTAAAAACATTAATCTTTACTAATCTCAAGGAAGACGAATCCAACTAAAAGAGCCAATTTTAAGCTTTAAATAAAGGTACTTAAGGCACAAATTCAAGCAGAGTTTGATTCCACCAAAGATAATAATTTGAACGTATGCATGGTCAGTGAAACCACACCTGCAAATTTGAATTTTTTATTACACTGCATAAAGGAAAGTTCAATCTGCTCTAATCTGGTAACACGTGCTCTGCATGTTCACATCCTCCAAAGGTAATTTATCTATTTTCTCCCCAAAATTAGCTTTCTCGACAAAAGGCCAAAAATCATCGGCTTGCCAGCTGCATATGCAGTATTTAACCCTTAAAACGGTCTGAAATCCACAGTTAGAAAGGCCGGGTCTAAGCCTTGCGCTCTGCCTAAACAGCACAGGGCACGTGTGGAATCAAGCCAATATTACATCCTACAAAGCAAACATGCTGCCAAACGTTGTTGGAAGGTTTGACAATATGAAATGTGTGCAAGAGTTCATGTGTATGCCCTTTGTGCATAACCAATGTCATCACTGCTGACCTGAAACAGCCACTTCAGTGAAACGGCAGCTCTAACGCTTGTGTTTACAGTATTCGACAGGGGTGATGACAACAAGAGTTAGGAGGTGCAGTTATTTTTCCTGTTGAATAACCCAGTAAGCTCGACAATAAACCTAACGTCACGATCTTCTACTGCCCAAAAAAAAAAGTGACCATCTGTGAAAAATGTGCCTTTGGGGTTACTCCATTTAAAAAACAGCAATGACTTTTTCTCAAATGTACCCACGTATCATTATCTTGCATTTGGTTTCAGGAATTGAGTAATTCTTGTGGAGATAACGTTAAACTCCAGGACATATGCTTGTTAAACGTGCTGATGTTCTTTAAGCGAAGTGTCAAAGTCAGAAAAAATAAGAATAAGTTTGACCCTTTCTGCCAATAAAACAAGTGTTAAGACGTTCAAACACCAAATATAAACCTTTTGCAAAGAATCATGTCTGCATTAACAACATATGCTCTGATAATATATGCATTGTCTTTGAAACTAATTGGCCTCCACCAGAAAGGGAAAAAAGGTCCCATGTTGTCAGTCATCTTTGCAAATGTGGTTGTAAATATTCACCAGCGAGCTACCATCGCTATTGTCTGCAACTGTGAAGCTCAAATTGAACGTACCAGCTGAAATAAAGACTAAAACGGAGTACGAATTACCTTGGAAAGGTGCGAAACATTGCAAGCACAGCAATGTGTTGCTTCTGTATCACTTCCATATTTTCCGTTTGAAAAACGAGATTAAGGACAAAGACCTTATGCTTTGTTTGTGTAATTATTGGTGATGGTTCTAAGATAATCAAACAGGAACGATCAGGAGAACCCATTGACCACAGTATTACATTCCAAAGTCTGGCTCATCCCATCCATGCACGAAAAAATTCACTCAGCTACGTATCCACTACTTCGTTTCAATTTTTATATATAGAAAACTTCATATCATATTTTAGCCCAATGTGTCCGAATGCAATTAATAGGCACGTTTAGTGAGCAGTAACTAGAAAAGTATTAAAATAAAACATTTGTTTTTGAGGCTTTTCTAAAATAGGAGGCATGCCCTTTGACATTAAGTGACATTGATGAGGCAGACAGCACGGCTTCAGTCCATTAACCATTTCACCTCGGTAATTATTGCATTCATTAGCTGCCCCATGCATAAAAATGTGTTTGCCAATTTTAACGCTTAGTTTGGGAAAATGTGTTTGACATATGGCACAAGCATAATGAAGTCTACGAAACGTGCACATCGTTAAAATATATGACCACATTTTTTTTGCTGTTACCCAGAAGCTAAATAAGTACAATTGAGTCGTAAAAAATGTTTACTGTGTGCTAATAAATAACCTTTTGTTAGAATTTAGGCAATTCAACCTAATTTTTATGGTCCTTTAATATAATCATACGGCAAAATGCTTCGAACAAGGTCATCATCAGCCGTGATCAATCCACTGGTGGATGAAGGCCTACGCAAGCCGCGACCATCTCTCATCGTCCTGCGGTGAAATAATCCTGCACACACGAGCCGATTTCATCATTCCATCTCCTCGGTGTCGACCTCTTGGATATGTTCCATTCCCTTGGCTGCCACTCCACTGATATTCTTAACCATCGGTCATAATCACTTCTGGCCGTGACGTGTCCAGCCCAAGCGTACTTAAAGCTATAAACTATTTGTATTTCACCAGTTAAGGCCCACTGAACGGCATCGCTCTTTTTTCAGAAGCGACCTGGCCACTTCCTTTTCCCTACAGTTTTAGTTGTGTCGTTAACCTGCGTAAGTTCTGCAATCCAGGAGATCCTCTTTCTGTCTCCTCAATGGAATTCCACTCGTGCATTTCTCTCCATGCTGCCGGGGGACACTTCTCAATTGTTTTGTTAGCGACCACGTTTCTCGACCTGTATGTCATAGCGGGCACTGATTGAAAAAGTTTCTTCTTAAAAATAAATAAATAGACCATCAGCTTGGGAGGTTTCCCCTTCGTTGATTACCTTCTAACATTACCGTATACTTTGGCTTAAACTTAAGAAATTGCTGTATATTTTGGCTTAAACTTAAGGAATTACGGGGATTAATCTACATTACACAATGTATTACTAAATTCACCCAACTCAAGAAAAGTATGCACTCCGTGATACATTTATGTTATTCAAACGGATTGAATGGATAGGCACTAACTCATGGCAAATCAAACCATTCAATATTTAAACACAACCAACTCGAGTTACACAAACCCAAAGAATAATCCATCAACCACAGAAGCTAGCAATGCACTCGTGTTGTCAACATCTAACAGCAGAAGAAATGCAAAACAAATCAAAGTGATTTACTATATATTATATTGGCAGGCCACAAACATGTTGAAAATTTCCTCTGTAAATCCTGTCATCATGCCAGCACTTTATCCCCAATATAATGGCAGCCGTCGTGCATTCCTTCAATTACATACATTATTTATCACTGGCCCCTTTAAGATGTTTTTCTTTTCTTTTACTGCTGTTATATTTGTAACAAAAATGACACAGGGTGATTTTTTTTTTTACGTAAAATTATGAAGTAAATTTTAGAATTCTTTTATAGACTAGGCAAATAATGTGCATTACGGAGGTATCACAATATATGTTGTGCTTAACCAAACCCTCCCCTGCACCATTCTTACTGAAGGGAAGATATACAGTATATCAATGCAATGATTTAATCATTAGTCTCAATTCCTAAGCTAATGACACATGCATCTAAAGAATGTATATTTTCAATTCATATACGTACGTTGTATGTAATGGGTTCAAGCGACCCATGCAGCCACTAAACCCAGCGCCATATTAAACGAGGACAAAAATCATGCATGCGAGTGGATTCTGTAACTCGCATTTGCCTTTCTGTAAGGCAGTGTTCAACTCGTATCTCAGAAACGAAATGATTTGTGGTATCGCACGTCTGTGAGAGATTGTGTCGTGGGAAGGAAGCCTTCATCCGACAGTGGAAAGGTCATAGCTGATGGTGATGCTATGAAGTGGTATTATATTAATGGCAAGGCTTTGTTACAACACATTAGAAGAGAAATGGTGTCACGGGGAGGGGAGGCGTATTGTAATGGGTGACCCTTTGATCACTTTGGCTGGTTTTTCCATTGGGAAAGTTCTTAAAAATACAACCTTATCCAGTATGACTTCATTATCCGTGGTCCGGTTATCCGTGATCTGGTTATCTATGATCCAGTTATCTGTGATCCAGTTATCCGTGATCTGGTTATGCGGGGATCCGGTTATTCGGAGCCAGTGGAGCACAGATCCCTCTTCCAGTTATCCGGCCACTATTCAAATCGTATACCTCCAGTTATCGGAGGTAAAACCCCAGATAATTGGAGCAAGAACTCCAGTCATCCAGATCCAGGTGTATCCAAGGTCCAAATCCCAAATAACCAAGTCTAACCCGGGAAAGCGACCACAAAATACTGGATCTGTGTTAGGCATCCCTCACATTATCACGGATAACCAGAGACATTTTCTAAAATCGAATCATGACCATGGATCGAGACGACACTCGTGCTGGGGCTGGAGTGAATCGTTGTAGCGCGAAATAATATTTCCTCTCTTCACCGAGAGTTATTGCAGCAGAGATTTCTTCAAGGTACTCCCCCCCCCACCCCCCCTAAAAAGAAACATCTCAGCGTGTGTGAGACGCAATTACATGTTAATGTGAGTAGGACTATGTTCACTTTTTGGTTTTTCTGCTTCAGGGCTTAAACTGTTAGTTGATACAGGAGGAGCTTGTTCAGTCTGACATTACCTGTGTAACCCACCGAGCCTCTTTAGAGTTAATGCACACGTAAAATCTTGCACTCACCTGCAGGGCAGCCTCGTGGGTATTAAAGAACACGTGCATCACGTGTGGATGAATAGAACAGGTAATAAAGTCCTCTCAGATAGGACACCACATTAGTAGGAAACACCTGTTTACAAGTGTTGTTTGAAAACTACAAATGTATTGCTCGCGATAAAACAAAACAAGACAGTGAGCCTATAAGTGTGGGTTTGCTGTATTTGTGAATGACAAAAACACGCATTGCACTGAATGAAGCATGCAGATTTTTCCTGCAATGTATTTTGTGTGTATATCTAAAATTGAATTGTTTAAGACTTAGCAGGTTACAGAAATGAATCTTACCAAATGGTCCAAGGAAATGGATCTTTATCCTTTCCTTAATCCATTAAGCTTATATTTAAAACAATACATTACCAAAAGTTATTCATTTCACATATCCCAAATAACTAGAGCAGTTTTCTTTTTAAATGACCTTAAATGTAAGCAAAATAATTTAAAAAATTACAGCTATGAACATGTAAGTTCTTCATGTGTGTAACTTTCTTCTATTGCAAAGATAGTACTGTATTGCCTCTTTTTTATCATGCGGAAAGTTTAATTTCAACAAGGTGAAAACCCACAGCATGGAATGAGCAATTCGTCTGACTGCTTGTCCCCCTCACTTTTGTGAAACAAAATACCCAGACAAACACATTCATCATGTCGCTCCGAGTGACCATCAGGATTGGTAAAGAGCAAATAAACGTTTAAGTTACAGCAAAAAGAACACCCCACCATGCATGGACCATTAGTTACGAAACGAGAAACAATGTCATGATGAGGGTAGGGTCCACAGATAATGATTGATTCAATTGATGACAATTGTCCATTTTCTCTGAATAATAGTGCACTTTTCAGAAGTGTTGAAAAGTGGTTGGAATAAGTCCTTGCCGTACATTCACCGCAATCCGGAATAACCGGATATTTCCTGCAGCACAATTTACTCGAGAAACGTGGGCACGGCAGGTGCAAAAGAGTGGAATGCCTCAGGCAGGGATAAGCAAAGTGAGTGTGCGGTTCAGGGTTCCAGGAGAGCCACTGGTATTAACATAAAACTCAATTTTGAAGCAATGTAAGGTAGAAATGCTATTGCTTAATTATTTAGTGGTGCAAGGTCTGTCGACATATATTAAGCACTGCTTGTTAAAACATTTTTATACAATCTATAGAAAATAGGAAACCTTTATGCAACGCCTTCCCATTCATCTTAAATCTATTTCAAATTAAAAATGATTCCACGTGGTAGAGACCGAATCTCATTTGCGCCAAAGTATGATTTTGTTTAGAATAATTGACGCGTTCTCCAACTTCCACACATCTATCCCGTTTTGAACACAGCTGGCTGAGTAACAATTATCGTCAGCCTTTGTCAAAGTGACAAAGGTAAAAACATTGGCTTACAGTGAATGCTATGTTTTCGCCGACAGCTGAAAAAATGAATCGACACCTAATTTCTGGTGTCCCATTTAGATATAATTGTGCTCATTTTTATGTATGTGTATATATCTCTCAGAAAATAATTAGGAAAGATCCACTTTCATATGACCAACATGAATTGTGCTGTCATGAGCGGTGCAATTACATAATGGCGAAACAGAGAATTCCATCAATTAATATTAAAATCAAACCCGAATAATTATGACCTGGGTGAATGCATCAAAGGAGTTTCCGACAGAATGTTCAGTGGCCGCGATAGACGTCCCACACAGGGTCGGCGATAAGCCCGAAGCGACGACAACACAAATACCTCCATGCAACACCACCACCACCACCTAGAGACGGTGGGGGCATGTCTGGGATTAATGGAGAGTTGTCAATAGACAGTAAGATGATACAAGAGACACAATCACAGTGCACGTGTGAAGCGTGGCATCAGCTGGACATGCTCTCCCAAATTCCTCGACTTCCCCTGCACGACCACCTGCACCAGAAGTTCTTATGAATAAAAAAAAAAGTTTTGCGGTGTATAAACCCTCCCGATGCATGTACGTGTCTGTTTGAAAATGTATTCGTTCAGATGCTAAAACGAAAAAAATGCTCGTTCCGCATAAAGTTAATTGATTTTTACTGCATATACTCAGTACGAAACATATTTACGCCTCATTAGAGCTATGGACATTGTTATTATTAACACTAAATGCATTTCATCAATGATACAGGATGCCTCTGTCGATTTGAAGGGGATTTTTTTTTACAAAACATAATCAGCCAAGATCAATCCACTGCTGGATGAAGGCCTCGCCAAGCCTCGGGGGCCACCGCCTCTCACGGTCCTGCAACATTACTACCATTGGGTGAAGCTGCGTGACCATACTTCACCACGCTGGACGGGGTGGGTTGGTGAAGGCAACTCACTTGACATTGGCCATGCACCGCTCACATTCAGGTGACACTCACAACCACTATCAGACTTCTAAATATTTTACGTAGAATTGTGGAGAGTCCACCAGACGAAGATCGAGGGTCGACACTTGTCTTTACTCCGCACGAGCTCACGCCGCACGCATCCACCCCACTCCGATTCCATGCCTGAAGCTCCCCCATCGCCCTGCTTTTCCCGGTGACGTCACCTCTCTCTCCCTTTCCTCGTGACGTCATCCTGACACTATCGCCCTCGGATCACGTAATCAGCACTACATCACCCCCCCCACCCCGGTAAAAAAAGTCATCCTCGACTATACACATCTTCTTCGTTCTTTCGGTACAGTCCCGTAGAAGGGAAATAATAAAATAATAATAATAAAACATAATAAAATAATTCTCACAACGTTTCGGCTACAACGCAAGCAGCCGTCCTCAGGTGAAGAACAGGTCTGTCGGAAAGACAGCGTCTGAATGAAACACCACCAGGCTTGGAGTGTATATTTAAGCTGGGTTGGAGGGGGAAGAGCGCCTTGACAAAATAATTGATATGCAAATTATTTTTGCGTTAATGACCACTTACGCCAATCACCTTCTCAAAACTGTATTACATAAAATATGTAAAACATTTACTAAAGTTTCTGTTGTGAATTACAATTGGTGGGGGAAAACGCGTGGCGCTCTTTCACGTGAAAATAATGAACACAGTTTACGTAAATATCGATAAGTCTGCAAAAACATCGCTCTTTCGCATGACGTTTAAAAGATCGAGACACACAAGTAATATGTGAAATACATGCCCACTTGTGGCACGTGGATTTCATTTCTTTTGCACATACTTGGTTTACCTTTTGTCTACATTCAAAGCTTTTCTTTTCAAATATCAATTGGTCAAAAAAATACGAGGAGCATTTATGTTGGGCGAAGAACAATTGCGTCACGATCCGCAAGCCCGCCGTTAAACTATCTCAAACCCGCTGGCAGCAGAGCCCCTACCCACTGCGCAAAACCTTCTACCCCCCCCCCACCCCAGTTCAAGGCAGAGGGGGATGGAGGGGAAAAAGGCAAGAAACGATGTCTGGGCCGAGATGGAATTGTGGAGTTTCTAAGTGTAAAATAAATGGGCTCGAGTTATTAAACACAAGCTCCCCACAACCCCCCTGCAGCCCCCTTCCTGTTTGGAAAGGAGCAGTCGCACTCGGCGAGAGAGAGAAGAGAAAAAAAACGTCGGTGGGCATGCGAGGAAGATGTCAGCACGGGTGAGGATGAAGGGTTCACCATCCGGTTCACCGCGGAACAATCTGCTCGGCAAAGAATTTGCTCCTTAAATTCACGCCGATGTCAGCGGCAAGTCACCCTTGAAATTGCACCACTAGACGCCGTTTGCGAATGGGGCGTAAGATGACAGCTTGACCGTTGAGCAGCGTCCCTCAAGGGTAAAGGAAAAAAAAGTGGACAAGTGTACGCACGCGCACACACCAACCAATGTCACAAACAGCGTGCTCCGCCGCTGTTTGATTAGGGGCCATCCATTTAGTGCGTACGCATAGTCGGGGGAGGGGGGGTTAACCCAAATGCGTACGCTTGCGTATGGGCGGTCTACTTACTGACAATGTACGCATAGGAAAGAGGGAGGGGGATGAAGCCTCGATAATTTGTCTATATTGGCCTTCAAATTAGTTAGATAGGTGGACCGTTTGCTTAAACATGTTAATATTATTCATCCTTGATCGTTTATGCGTGAATTAAATATCGGCCGAATGGGGGGGGGAGGGGTTGCGTCAGGCGTACGTACGAAGGTGGGGGGGGGGGGTGTAAAAAGTACGCGTGCGTACAGGGAGGGGGGGAAGGGTCAAGTTTTGACAAGATTTTTTCGTCCGTACTAAATGGATGGCCCCTTATTACAGGAAGGTAGTGCTACAGGAATATTTTGCAAATTAGCTACTTCAGGATTGACGTAATTACATTGCCGCTATTATTTTTATATTCTTATTTTAATGACTGCGTTGCTTTCAGTGTGATCGTCAATATAGACATCAATTGATGTTGAACTCCCTGCTGAATTAAGCTATGTTCCACACTGATGCCACTGATGGAAGGCCCAGTGCATTTGAAAACCAGCTGACCATAAACTGCCTCAACTACTTCATTTTAACGCCACAAAGTTCAACCCTCAATGTGTTTTCTTGTGAGTGGATATTGCCCATCGATATCACATTAAAGCAGTTCTGTGAAAAGCAGCAAAACACTGCAGATGACGAGGATGGATCCAGTGTGAATCAACTCACAGCCAGCGTATAACTTTAGAATCACGTCCCCTTTGCTCAAGAGTTAAGGTTATCGCTGTGGCACGAGAAGTGACATTTTCACAGCCAAACTTTAGAGGACTTGTTTTGTATTATTACCATTACTCATGTTATGAAATGTATTTGTGCATAATACAAATGCTTTAAGTCATTGTCCTCTGTCCTAACATGTAGCCTAATCCTCTCCCCTACATTTCAATTATTTTAAATTGAGTTGAATTCAGTATATATTTAGTTTCATCCTTAATTTAATGTTGTGGATCCTGATTTTACCCTGAGTATACAAACATATCATATGGATGTCATTTTTTTTTTATTTAACACCATCTTGCAGCACTGCAGGACTGACTGCTGGTATGATGTTTAAATCTCAATTGTTATTGTGTTGCAAACAGGACGAATGATCAGCACGAGACTAAAAGAACACCAAAAGAATATTAAATACTCCCAAATACAACTGTTGTTAGTGGCAGAACACGCGTGCCAACAAGCACACTCGATTGATTTTGATAATGTTAAAGTTCCGTGCAAAACTAGTTACCACTGGCCAAGACTAATTAGAGAATTATCGAAATTCATTAATCTCCCCCCCTTCGCACGTGAAGGGCTCACAAGTGACATCTATCCCTCTATTTAAGGAACGAAACAGGTGGACTTCTCCACAAATCTGGCTGTCGCCTGATGAAGCTGGTTGTAATTACTGGCGAAATGTCGTACTCAGATTGTAAATGTTGTGGCTTGGGTCTCCAACACACCGGTGTGCTGTACTAGTAATGCATTGGCATGTTCTGTTGACGTGACAAACCTTACTAGTTGGCTGTGTCGTGTGGTGGCGAGTTTAACGACACATTTAAACTTATGCGATCTTACCCAACAAAAATCTCTCAGAGCTGACATTGGATAAAAAGAGAACAATTAAAAATGAGCAGATTTTTCTCCGAGGAACAGGAAGTTTAATCTTAATTTCGATCGTAGCAGCAAGCATCATTGTCTCATACCCCAGGCTAATTCGACCCAACGGCTCAGCTATAAGTGCGTGTCAATGTAGAATGCCTGCACCTCCCCAGGAAAGTTTATTACAGTAATTTCATGAAGTCGTAAAATGCCAAGAAAAAATGTATTCTGAGACTGTGTTTATATTCTCTCGGATATTAAGAATATTCTGGTGAAGGAATTGCATTAATCGGAGCATAAATTGAAAAGTTAAAGCAATGAACTGTCAGTCGTCTCTGTATTTGTTACTTCCTTTGGGGTCTCATCCACCGAACTTCTCCCCCAACGCCCCGTTTCAATTCAAGTGAATGTTTATTTGGTAGACGAAAGATTCCGTGCAACCAGGTGCCAAGATAGTTCTGGTGGTGGTAAAGCACCTCAGCCACTCACAACAGAGTTACTATATACTCTTTGATTCTTTCGGTAAAGTCGCGTAGCTATTTTATTTCTACCCACGTGACTTTACCAAAAGAACCAAAGAGTATGGATTCCTGCAGTCACCAAAGCTTCACATCAACAGAGTTACTGTTAGAGTGGAGAGGAGTCCAGTCAACAGCGAGCCAGGAAACTCGAGGCACAGATTTGTTAATAGCAGTGCGATTTGATTATTCTCCTCACGCTTACAAAGCAGTGCATTGACCATTCATGTTTGACGTTTTTTAGAGATCATACGAAAAGAAAACGAATCAGAAAAAAAAGTTTCACATCGCTCTTCATTCCAAAATGGGTTCCGTTCTTTTTTCTATGGGCAAATGTCAAGAAAATTATGTTTAAATATACAGTAAATTATTTACCTCCGCTTGCTTTTAACCAACCGGCAATGCTGCCGTAGCATTTCAATTTATAAAATGCTTGCAAAACAGGTCGCAAAACTAACGCCGTGATATGCAAGCTCGCAACAACACTTTTAACGTTCATAAGAAAGCGGTGGTCAACACACACAAAAAAAAAGATCACTTGCCTTCAGCCATGCACACGTTTCTGAGGCATGTGAATAATACACAAGATATTATTTATTTATGGGTGTATATATATGGATTTTTCCAATAGTGTTTTTAAACAGCAGTGGTCATCAAATTAAATGCCAGCATGTTTTTGCCTTTCATGTTATTTCATCCTACTTTCAACTGAAAATAAAACAAAGTGGAGAAGCAAGACAAAAGGGTAAATCATACGCTGGCATGAATTGTCGATTTTTTTGCAGCGTATGCCCGAGATGTAGATTGATTCTCTCAAGAAAGTGTTTGTGCATGCAGCCTGCCACGGTTGGAGATGATAATTTGCAGAGAAGGCTTTCTGGCTGGCCACAGCCGGCAAGGTCACACAAGCACTGGGACGCTGGCCGATCTGCAGAATTCAAGCGGAAAGCTGCTCTTGCCCTGGAGCGTGGCGGAGTTAGCGAGTGAGCGAGTGTATGAACCTGCAGGCCATGTGAACATGTGGGCATGACAGGGCAGCATATATGGCTGACAACTAGACTCACTAGCTAGCTTTGAACTGTGCCAATGTCACAGAGAAGCTAAAGTCATCTTATTGCAGTCAGTCCCATTTAGGTATTTAAAGATTACAGATAAAATAAATGACACCCATACTTTTTGTAAGAGTTACAATACTTAAGAAACAGATAAAACTTAAAAAAATATTCGTTTTTTGTGCTTGATGTGAAGTTAGTTTGAGGGTGAATCTGCGCCATTAAGCGCACGTGCACAGAAGTAGTTGATTACAATTTGATTGGACATGATGCATTTGTGTCTGAGAAGCCATGTGGTTGGTTTACACGAAGAAGCAATAACAGATCACCTCTGTTGACATTGTTTTGTTGCTGGAACAAAACACAAAAAAACAGCTGCGCTTGCCGATTCCTTGCCAAGGCAATCACTGCCATAGCGCCGGTGTTCTGGTGACGCACAGGTGCAGAGAGAAGAATAAATGACATGCGAGACCACCTATCATTATATTAATCACCACAGCATTTGCAGACGCAGTAGGCTTTCTACTTGCGGTGGGTTAGTCATTTTAGGGTGCAATAAAGCGACAAAGAGTGGGGGGTGTGGGGTAAAAGGTATCTTTCTCACTGGCTGCAAACTGAAGCATCCTTCAAAAGCGTGTGTTTTCGAAAAACAATATTATGAACCCCATAGATCTGAGAGAGCAAAGTTTGACATAAACAAGGCAGCACGATTTAATTGTCATGCTCTATCGCCATGGAAACAGGCAGACGTCATTGCCTCCAGGCTGACTTTAGTTCCGAGCAGTTAGCTGCTGCTATATCTTTGGAGATTTAGCACCAACATTTGCTTTAACCATTACCCCACAGCAGCTAAGAGTACGAGCAGCACTGCAACCTAATGTGCAAGATACTTTAAAAAATGGGCAATCACTTTCGTTGTCTGTGACGTGTCGTTTTTTTCGCTCCCCCCCCCCACGACCCCAGGAGAGAATAATGCTGCAGCAGACGAGATAAAAATATAGAAAACTGCACATTAACGCGGATCGCTTTAACATTCAGCGGAAGTGCCTTCGGCTCGGAGAGCTGACGATGAGTGCGGCGAGATTGGAGGAACGCGGCGAGGTGTGTGCGGCGGTGGAGGGGGGTAAAAAAGAAAGTTGAACAATGGCCCCGGTCCCACAACACACATCGATCCGTCAAAGGTCTACAACAATAGATGATGAGCATAAAGGCAACTCCGTTTCCCATAGGCTTGCACTCTCACTTTACTCGCGCAACTTGATTTCTTTCTCTCCCGCCAACCCTTGTTAAGATAACCCGGAACCGCACACCTACGCGTGGAACCTTTGGCGAGCCCGAAATACCCTCGCAACCCATTCTCTAACCGTCCATCCGGCTGCTTGTATATATTTTATTATTATTATTTCATTTCAAAGATGGTTACTTAATTGATTTTGTCTCAAGCTCACGGAATGGGTGGACAGGGACCAACGATGAGTAGTTTGCCCGTTCGTAGAAGACGTCTCTCCCCCAGTGTGGAGCGAGACACAGCCCGTTAATGTTTCCCAATCAGCGGCGGCATTCGCCGACATTCACCGGCCACGTGCGCATTCAATGCGAAAGCTGAATCGAGTCCCGGAGTTACGAAGAACTTAAAGACGACTGCCTCGAGCGGAGCATGGGTGGGAATCGCCACGCTCGTGCGAGGGTGCCGTCGGTCGCTCGGTGGCTGTGTACCCCAATTCTTTGTGTCTGTTGTTGAAAAGATCAACTATTCAATTCGAAAAGTAAATCAACATGGCCAATAACCCAGCACCAATGGAGGAAGTATTATAACTCCAATACAAATTCAAACAGCATGTCAACAAACAACAGGCTATTGCAAACAAAAAACCTAAATATCAAAAAAGGTCGATCATACTGCTGGCATTTCCACTCACAAGTTCCACAGAGCTCCCGATCAACATCCCGAACCCCACTCCACCCCACACAAAAAAAACCTCTTCCCGCTCACCCCCAGCCCCTTTCCATATCATTATCCACCATCCCAAATAACAAATCTAAAAATAGAGCCGTCCATTCAAAGTCTGTTGGAGCACTTAAGCAAACAGGAGACTTCGAGTAAGGAAAAAATATGCGCCATGGGATCGAAAACTGCGTAGGTCAAAACGGCAAAGTACATTTGCGTGTCTTTGCGAGATTGCAAGGCTGGTTTCTTGGGATTGGCATCATTCCCACCGCACCAGCCAATCAGCTGCCAAAAATAACCCCCCCCCCCTCCTTGCAACACGGCTACCGTGAGGTCCCACTGCAACATGGCTGCAGTGACATCACCATTTAGAGCGCTTCAAGTAGGTATATGAGAATATATATTTTTAACGATTTTTTTTTAAGTAATGCCATTGTGTGTTTTGGGTGCATTATTTGTGTGAATGCGTGCGTTGGGGATGTCTTTATGTGCGTGAGAGAGTGCTTTTGCGTGTATTTATTCATGATAGTGTGCGTCTTTCAATTGTGCCAACGTGTGTGTTTGTGAGTGCGTTGCTGTGTACGTTTGTGTCTCCGCGTGTGTATTTGTGAAGTTGTGTGCATGTGGGTGTGTTTGCGAAAAGGTGCGAGCGTGTGGACTGGGAGTAATTATTGTGGACTATAGGGTGGTCTTGAACACCCCTAATTTACGCCCTAACTCAGCATATGCAATGTCTAGAATAGCCCAAGTCATTCTGTACTTCGGCCCCAAATTTGTCTTTTGTAAACAACTCTGATCTGCCATTCTCGGCTCTCCCATATCAGTCATTATTTGCCAATACAAGACACCACGTCTATAACCCCTTACACAACTGAACACACAAAAAAAACTATTTAACCCTCCCAGTTTAACACGTATGCAGTAATGGATACCTATTGTGATCTATATGCATCCATTAACCCCCCCCCCCCAGCCTTCACAGCTGATTGGCTCACAAGTGACGACATCACATGAATCCCCTGTATCTAAGACCGACACAGGAGGAGGGTTTCTCCACAACTCTGGCTGTCGCCTGATGATGCTGGTTGTAATTACTGGCGAAACGTCACGATACTCGAATTGTAAATGTTGTGCGTTTACTCTCAAACACACCGCTGTGCTGTACTAGTAACTAATTGGCATGTTTTGTTTACGTGACAAACCTTACTGATTGGCTGTGTCGGGTGGTGGCGGGTTTCAGGACACATTTATATATACACGTAATCTCACCCCAAAAAAAAAAAAACTATATTACGGTTAACCTACCCAGTCAGTGCAATCCGATGCAAAGCAATGCACAAGACTGCACATCCTAAAGATCACCTGGAAATTCATTTACAAAAGCCTGGACAACCGTGGCGCGGTGTGAACACACTCCGTATATTGTTGACGATTTCAATTCCCCACCCACCCCTGCATTTCGAAGCTGCAACCACCCCCACACCAAACAAGTCAAGAGGCGTCAGCAAAGACCTTAGAAATAAGGCAAACTAAATATCTCTTGATGATGTTGCGCTGCTTATATGTAACACACTGGGGGCACTAAAACTGAAATGAAATCAAACGCCCCCAGAAAAACCACGCATTGCTGGTGATAGGCGTCACCTGCCGACACGTATGTCAGCGCGGCGTTCATTACGCGCCGTCGCTGCACAACCTGCCAGGGGGAGTCTGGTCCACAACTAACAATAACAAAAACAGTTGAGATTCGGTGAAATTAAGCGCCTGCATTCCTGCGATAGAGCGTGGTACCAGAGTGAAATGGGCGAGCATAAATATTGTTTCAAAGTGACACAACAATGCACCGTGTATACACACAAGGGCAATGCCCAAGAGTTGTGTGCATTCGCAGCACCGTCCGTGTGTGTGTGTAAACACTGCGAGTACAGAGAGAGGCTCAACGGGGAGGGCTCAAACAACAGAAGGCAGAGAGAGAGTAAATATTAAAAAACAGCCAAGATAACTTCTGAAGACTGGTAGTGTACAAGCAGACTTGTTTTCAAAGCACTTTTGCCAGAATTTCCCTCTGTTGGTGTTTCATTGGCACTGCATTAATATTGGACAGCACTGCATTAAACTAATAATTATAATTATGAATAAACAGCGACACATCGATGTACGCCTTCTCCCTTGTCACGTACTTTCGCAATAACGTACTCAACTTATTGATACCCAATTCCGTTTCATGTACCGCGGTGCCTCGCCATTACCATTAAGCTCAAATATTTTTTACATTCCACGGTGAAGATGTCGACGCCAGAGCCGGCACGTGACAGCGTCACTTGAACACCTCGCGCAGAGTAACCGGCCATCCATTTAGTGCATACGCATGGAGGGGGAGGGGGGAGTTAACCCAAACGCGTACGCTTGCATATGGGGGGGGGGGGGGTCTACTGACAATGTACATACGCATAGGAAAAGGGAGAATGAAGCCTCGATAATATAGACACCGGGGTGTGGGGAGTAACTCACGGGGGGAGCCTCGCGGATAAACTCTCCTACACGTACGTGGTGCTTGTCAAATGAAAACCGCTAGTGTGCCCTGGAACATCTCTTCTGGAACGTCTCTTCAGATGTCAGATGTATTGTACGAGGGAGAATCTGAATCGTTTACCCCCCCCACCCCCCCCCCCCCCAAGACAAAAATGTGTACATATAATTAACATAAATACTGCCAACTCTATTAATAAACTGGATACGCACTGAACTGGATGTTCACAAAGGCAAAGATGGTAAATTATGCAATGTTGTTGGCATTGTACAATCCTATGAGGCGACTCCTTTCAAACAAAGTTACGCCACAATGTCAGTGGAACAGTTTGGCGTTACTTATTAATGTGTTTGGACAAAGGTGAGCAGTACAGCAAATCAAGTTAATGTATTCATTGCAGACCGCTTGGCGCGCTCTTCAAATGTCACCATGAACAAACATCAAGCCACGTGCCCCCATTCCTACGCGGACCTGGAGCTTGCAGATGAGGTGCGTGTCGCTTCGCATGCACAATGCGAGCTTTCACACGAGCATGCACGTCACACTGAAGCAGCTCTCAAGAGTGCCCACCATTCAAACCTAAGGCACAGTGGGTGAGCAACTTGGGCCGAAGCCAGTGTTGCCTGAGAAGCACTTAAACTCTGAACCCACAGAGGAACCTCCCGGCTACCACGTCAATAGACAATGAAGAGGAGCCCACTGCGCCCGCGGTCAACCCACGAGGCACACTGGGACGCCAACTGGCCACTTCGATCACTGGCTTAGCGCCCTTCCAGACACTCACACGAGGCTACAAACGAAGCTGTCCATTGGCTCGCCAATGCTACTGATCAACTCCGAAGCACGTGAAAGAAGAAGCACCGCGTGCGATCATTATTTTAAATAAATAATACGAGGGCCCTTTGTCAATCCACTGCTGGATGAAAGTCCCCCACCGCCCCAAGACATCAGCACCTGCACATGAACTGGTCTCATCACTCCATGTCCGCAGTGGACCTCAATCCATTCCTTGGCTGCCACTCCGTTATCATCCTTGACCACCTTCCATCATCCCTTCTGGTTAACGTATCCTGGCCCAGCCCGCTTAATTCTCTCTGTAATTTTGGACGTCATTAACCTGCACGTGATCTCTAATCCTCTTTCTGTGTCATTCCCAGCATGCATTTCTCCAAGCTCTTATTACGCTCACCACGCCCGGGTCTTGCGCGTGACGGGCTACTTTTCTGAGCGGCGTGGGTGTTGGCAGCGTTGTTCGGTCATTCTGGGAGCTGGTACTTATTAAGTACCATCGCGCTGGTACTGAAGTAATGTAGTACTGATCCTGTATGTTACTGCGTACTGATGCGTGCTGTGCCTTCCTCTTCCTCGGTCTCGCCCCTTATCTCTTTCACTCGCCATCTCTCTCACACACACACACACGCACTTTATATTTAAATAAATGACTGTCAAACTGAATATTTATGTAAAAAAACTATACAAACACAACACATTTTAAAAGAAACACGTAAAACAATGATAAAATCACGTGCTGGAACGGTGCCCCCGCCTTTACCGTTATATCCTTACGGGAAGATGACTCCCCGCTTAACACGAATTCGTTTTTCGCGGCGATTTTCAGCAACGCAACGCCCCGCGGTTGAGCGGGTGACTTTCTGTAAACCTCACTGTAAATCATTTAGCAGGGTTTTTAAAAAATATATAAAACATAAGTGCACAACATTTGTAAAGCACTACCGCACAGAATATATCAAAACAATGAGCAACGATGTGCCTTGAAAAAAGGGTGATACCATCATTTTTGTACAATGCATTTAAAATACATGTACGTAAATGAATCAATCTGATGAGACTGTGACATCTTAAGTTAAGGACTGTATTGCATGTAATCTATTCCATGGCATAATTTAGCATATTTTTGCCCCTACTAAGCAGGCCAATTAATAACTTATTTGATACATGCCTTCGCGTTATAATCATTTTTATCCACTACCTACTATAATCACCCTGAAATATCTGTCCGTCCAGCGCATGACGTCACTCCATACGAGGCCCACCCCCCCCACGTGACGTCACTCCACATGAGGCCCAACCTCATTAACATTCTTGAGTGGGTGGACTTTTACAGTAACGCAGAGGAAAGTCGAGCTGAATCAAATAATTTTTTACGCAAAGTCGCTTCAAATATGACGTCTCTTTACAGAGAGTGACGGTAAAAAATGTATCTACGCAGCACAGTGCTACATCCGTGCGTGAGGTCACTGCAAAAGAGGCCCCCCCCCCCCCCCGTCATTAATATTCATGCCCACGTGTAAATTTACACTAACGCACAAGGCCGCACACTCCACATGCTGCAGCCCTCCCTAATAACCATTAGCGGGTGACGTCACTCCACATGGGGAAACCCCCACCTCATTAATAATCATGAGCTCAACTATTTTTCTATTGAATATTTCAGATTTACTGCAATATACACCCGTCCTTGGACGGGCAGAAAAGCTCGTTAACTATAACTGTTCCCACGTGATGAAAACACGGGAGAGGGGGAGGCACATGGAAGTGAAAACATGAAAGGAATTCACAAGAACCTTCCTGTAACAAGCGAACAATAAATATATGGCCCCACCTTTTGCATTGCAATGGTGGGTGTGGCACTTGAGGGATGAGTCACTTGCTCATTAAGTCAATCAACATTCATCGTTGATGTATGAAGACAGACATTACGTGATAAGCAAATGACGGTGGCGAGGATACTCTCTTGGCAATAGAACGAGTGCTCGAGGACACACCATTGGTGTGGTCGCACGTCAAAAATGTGGTCACCCAAAGGAGCGCAATGACAATGGACGTTTTGTATATAATAAGAGATAAACTACAGCGATGATTTCCAAATTGAGGTCGATGAGACATGAACACACGTAAAGAAGAGTGAAATTGGTTTAAGGATATCACAGTATAAGGATGATATCATAGAGGGGTTTTTTCCCCCTTCATTTTACTAACTTAAATTATTTTTTTACATTAGTAGCGTCAATTGATTAAGTATAAATATCATTCTTTTTCATATATTCTTGACAAAGGCTATTTTTACGCAATGTTATTAGCAAAGGGTCAAGTGAAGGTGAAGAATAATAACCAAGGGTCTTGATGCCACCAATACTGGCCATTGCCTCTGGATACTCACTAAGATCCCACGGTGTTTGAAAAGTCGATACTCAACCTCTGAGGTCTGTTCTGTACATCTGAGACCAGGCCTTAGAGGGTGAACTCCTTCCCGGGTATGCTTAGTAAACACATCCCTTCAGAGTTACCACAACAGAAATGTATATCGCCCTACTTATGCAATGGTTTAATGACATTTTTCCCAGCTCTGTGGCGACTATTCGTGGCTTCGTGGGCCTTGATTCTCACACATTGCTTCCAAAATCTTTCAGCTTCCTACTTTTATCATCTCACTCCTGCTGCTTTCCCCGATTTCATCCGTTTTCAAATATTTCAGCCTCTGCCGGGGTAACCTATTCTTTCAGCCCTTGGATGTTCTCAACCTTTTATCAAGTTACTTTTAGCTTGGTTCCTGATGCTTCGAAGGAGGTCTACTGAATCTCATAGTGTGTTCCCTCCTGTTGAAAAGATTTCCCAATCCGCTTTAAAATTCCAGGAATTGGTCCTTTATCAGAATATAAGGCAAAACTGTTGGAAAGTTTCAGACATTGTTTGAGAGAAATTGTAGACGGAGGAAATAGCCTTCCTTGAATTTCTGTCGAGAGAGATTCAATCGTGAAAAGCAGCCGGACAGAACGTTAACCATCGCAGAGTGCCGATAAATAACAAGCAGATACGCATTTTGTATTCACGCATTTTCTGAGTAACAAATTGCCACCTATGGCGAACGACACTCAGATGGCAAGCCTAGCTGATGTAGTCAGTGCCAGCAAATGCACATGCAACGGTACCAGCTTTGCATGATCAGTCCGCCCCCCTATTCCGATATCAGTCAGTCAGTGTCAGGTCCACTACATCTAAACGTGAGCGGTGCTCTTTTGCTCCAACGTAAAGTGGCCGGTATTATTTATACGTCTCATATAAGCTGTTTGAGTAAAATCAACTAATAGGAGATCCGTAGTTTCATTCCAATTGCATACAAATTTGAACACAAACTATTGCATGCAATTTGTAAGGTCTGTCAATTTGAATCACATGCGATAAATAAATTTGCTGATTTATATGCGCAGGAGCCTTTTAAATGGTCAAATTTAGCATTGGAATTGAAGGGTTACGGTTAATTCAACAGCTCTCAGTACTAACAAGTTGACTATAACCACCTAGCAGACACTTGAAATAGCAGCAGCAGCAGCAGCAGGCAATGGAAGTGATGTATGCCTCGCAGCAATACCCAACCTAATCCGTTCAATGAGGCCCTTAACAGTACCATTCATGTCAGACACCTACTTAGCAGCACCATACGTGTGCTGATGGGTTCTCTTCTCCGTAGTTTCTCGTACTACTTTCCGCGGTGAACCCATTCCGACGAGGTACTTGTACACCGTCAAAACGAAACTGGAAGAGCACTGCCGCTGACATCATGGGCCGAGCGAGCAGTGCAAAACGGATCTCTCTGACCCTGACTGTAAAACAAACAAACCCAACCCTCTCTCTCCCCTCCCCGCCTTGAGATACGCACTGGACTTGGGGGTTGGAATGACTGTGGCCGTGTCTCCTTTCCCTCACCTCTTCTTCACCCTGGTTCTGTCCCCTTCCCTCTTGCCAGTTTCCTCACTTGGGGTTGCCCTGGATGTCCTCTACTCGTGTGTCGGTGCGTCTCTCCCCTTTCTCTTTTCCCTCTCCCACTTTGTTTTTCTCCTTTTCCCGCCCCCCTTTCCTCTATCCCCCCCCTTACCCCGCCCCCATTCTTTTTCCGGTGTCTCCATCTCCTGTCGGGTGGCTTGAGAGCGTGGATGGTAGTCAGTAATGTAGTTCTGTTTGACCCCCTTCCTCGTTGAGGATTGTTGTGTGGAAAGTGAACCAGGCGTCCCAGCTTCGAGGGCTGCTCTCTGGTCTCACCGCAAGGAGGTTTATTTGTTTTTGTGTCAAGGCTTGCGGTTGGGCTCAAGGTTGTTGGTGTTTTGGTGTTCGTTTCCCCCCCATTTCCATCGCTTTGCTCCTTGGTCATTGCGTCACAGTCGGGGTGAGTGCGGGAATGCCGAGACGCGTTTGTCCTTCCCCGATGAAAATAAAATGCCTGACATGATGCGGGCTTGAGACTCCTCAACTGACCTCCGTTCATCACGACAAAAGCCCCCCCAGGGTTTGCTCAGATGCAGTGGAACTCCTTCACCATGTCTACGGTATAAAGCCCAACCCCCTCAGTTGAAACAGCCCTCGGGGAGGCGGGGGGTAGCCTGAAACTAAAACGGTGTTTAACAATCTAGAGTACGTATTACTGTAAACCCTTGATATTACAGCTAAGTACAGGGCCGCTCTGCCGAACTGGAGGGGGATCACGGCAACTTCTTCATGGAAACTCTGGCATGGCAAATATTTTAGCCCTCGTGTGATCAGAACATCTAGCCACAAGCTCGAGGGGAGGGTGAGGAGAGCGACAGAGTTCGCAGCCAGAGGGTCCCCGCCTCCACGGAGCTTGTTGTGGGCTGTTGCATGCAGGGAGGTGGGGGGGGGGCTTGGGGTGTTGCCCCCCCCTTCCCCCCTCTGGGGATAGACGGGATTTAGTCACCGCCCCGCGGGACTTCTGAGGAGGACGAGTACAATTAGGCGCATGAAGGCTTCCCCATACTTTTGTCCCTTATCCCGAATTTTCCCCTCCCTATATAACAACCTCACCGATGCTCCCGCTCGCAGTCTCCCCACGTGTGTGGGGCAGTGAGCCCAATATCCTCCCCATCTGTGGACCCAGGAGTACAGAGGCCGGGCCTCAGTCCGCAGAGTTTTTGTACCCACCCCCCTCCCGCCCCCCATACCTTGTACTGGGCTCTTATTTTGTTGCAAAAAAAACAACTGATATCAAAACTACTATAAAATTACTTCATCAGTACCGAGGCTCGCACAAGTTTTAAGCGGGAGGGCGTGTGGCGTAGTTTGGCGTCAGCTATCATAGAGTGCGACCGTGTAGATACAGTTCTCTGCGGTGAATACAATGTATTTAAAAACAATGGCGCTATGCCTCTATAACTAAAATTAGTGCTGAATTGCTTACAGGTGCCAAGATTCAGAGGTGAAGGGGACACCCACCCTGCAACTTGCAGACGTTTCGGAATGGAAAAGGGTTAAATTGCGATAGAAATCCACTCTGGCCATACGCCTTTGACATCTGTTAACAGGTCATAACACGTATATTAAGAATACACACAAACGGGATTTTTTTTCTCAGAGAAGCATGAACACTTACTACATATAACTTTAGCGAAATGTATTTCACTAGTTTTAAAACATTAAAGACGAATATGCAATACTTATACTCTATGCCACAGTCCATCTCAGGGAGTGGGCTCTGTTTAATCCGAGCAGTGAGCCATTGGCTATGGGATGTGGTCTTGATGAAAGCTTCACCCTACACCATTGGGAGTGAGAAGTTCCATAAATGTATGAGACCTGTTTTAGCATTCTAACACTGTAACGTTAGAGTATCTGTATATTTTAACTTTCACTGGAGTAGAATGAAGTTTTATTTTTTCTCCCCAATTTAAATGCTGCTGAAATGTTAATACGAAGGTCACCATTGCAGATATGATCCTGCATTGTCTCTCAACAGGCCCCCCACCTGGCTAGAAAGACCTAATTAACCCAGTACACAATCTGTAATGTTTGCAATTCATGCAAAGATTACCTCCAGAATTAATCCAATAATTCAGCAAAAAAAAATGTGAAACCAAAAGTGAACACTTTAGCCAGCACCTGTGACAGGAGGTCATAGAAGGCATCTGACTCATCGGCTTTGCCTGCATCCCTGCATCCCTCCTTCGTCTTCGGTGGGGGCAGAAGTAACCACGACCACCACTACTCGCCTCCGGTTGATGGGAAGGCGAGCCCTAAGTAGCCTGGGGCTTACAGCTTCCCACACCTCACTGCCACGCTCCCACGCCCCCTTCATTCTTTTGTTCAGAAGAAGAGCTACACCCTGTTGTTTGGCAGTCTCCTGCCCCGAGTAGAGGACTGTCCACCCCTCATGGTGGCAGGAGCCAAAACCGGTCCACCGGACCTCCTGAATGCCACAGAGATCCAGGCGGTACCGGTCCAGCTCCCGACAGAGGAGTGGCAGCTTCTCCTCCGCAGTGAGAGTTCGAACATTCTACGTGGCCATCCGTAGTGGTTTTTTGTTGTTTCTGGAGGAGCCCCGAGGGTAAAGATTCAATCTCCTGGCTCCGCCAATTGGGGTTTGGCCAGGAGACGTCATAAACGCCTGTCCCCCCGGGGCCTCCGTCACAATCTTATTAGTTACATATTTAAGTCGTGGTTTAGTGCTAATTAATTGAAGGTGGAGGGGTTACCAGCCCCTCGCACCCGTCCAGAGCCCCCGTTTAGCCACTGTGGTGGTCACAGACGCCATGAGGGGAGAGGCCAATCGGCATTGGCCCTCCCCCCACAGCACTGTCCACGACAGAGTTGGCACTCAAGCACACTGTCCCAGATACAACCGATTAAAAAATGTTAAACACACGTGTGCACAACACCTGCTCACAACTGTTGGGCAAGGGCCCACACATGAGACACACTGGACTACAAGTGCAGGCACCTAATCCCAATTACCCTCCTGTCCAAAAGCTGGCAGGGATTTTGAAGGCTTTTTGGATTTTTCCAAAACCAAGAATAGAGGTTTAAACCACCTTCCAAGAGAGAATTGGTACAAAAAAAACCTATCCACTTGGGACGGAGATGAGAGAAATGTGGCAACGTATGAAAAAAGTTTCCCAGTAATCTTGCCACACCATACAGTAATCCCTTTAGCCTTATTATACGCTGACACTATTCCCGATCAACAAAGACAAACTCCAGCTCAACTGACAACCACCAATCAAGCAGTATTTGTGCATGGCTCCATTTTCCCATGGCAGAAATATGCCGTTGAATCATTGCAATTATAATATGCTGCGCTACGTTACGAAATTAATAACGCTCAAGTTGTACTGCATTTTAACATTTTAAAGCATCTTCAAAGCATCCGCTGAGCACAGCATCAATCAATATGAAGGTTATAATATTGCACAAGGGATAAGCAAAATGCAGAATGTGAAACAGATTGATTTTTAGAATTATGACCATTAATCCGTTCACATCTCATAACTTGCGCCATAAAAACAAACCTGTATCTTGACCGGCCACGTGAAGTTGCTGACGTAGACATAGAAGGTGATGTTGGGGTTTCCTCGAAAGTCAAACTTCTCGTTTGAAAAGGAGCTTTTGTATTCACGGATCTGAGCCTTCGAAACGATGAGCACCTCTTCGCCCATCATAGTGCCCGCTGGGGAACGCACACAACACATGTGCACAAGCAAATGTCACGCACGGTCATGTGCACGGACAAGAAAAACGCAAGTGCGTGTGTGCATAGAAACGTAAATGCACGCGTATGCACGCCCCAAAAAAACTCTCGCGTGCGCACACACACACGTCTCAAATAATAACAAGCCAAAGCAGGCGTGGACTGAATAGCGATGCAAGTTTTCATGGCAACAATGAAACGTGACAATAAAGAATGGAAAATTTAAACTGGGAATTTTTCATGAACACAGCCCTTAAACCGTTACAGCGGATAAAGTATGTTTCAATCATGTAATGCTTTTAAATCTCAACATGTATCAAGAAGCGCGAAAATTAATTGTTTATGTACAGCCTACGTGGCAATGAGTATGTGCGAGCATATTTGTGCACACGTGCATTCAAATTGCGAGGACATTTTCATTTGCATACATACTCAGCAAATATAAAAATCCACAGAGTAACGTTTAACTTGATCAACTTATTCTTTAGCATTTGACACGGCCAGAGATTTAAAAAGTGCTGCCCATCTGCTCCCACTTATCCTGGAACTCCTGCATACATTTTTAAAACGTGCTGGGAATCCTTGCACAAATAAATTATTGTCGACACACTGCCAGAAGTGTAAATGAGTTTGCTGTACCCCAGAGTATTGAATGAATAATGTACTCTCTAAAATGTCACCCGTAAATTTGATGAGAACTATTGAATGTGAGTTAAAATGGCACAATGGAAAAACCAAAACAAGAACAAAATTCATCTGCAGAGTATACCGATCTTTCATACATTTTCTTCCACACCAAAAAGAAAGCTTTAAAATTGCAAATTAACTTAAACCAGAATTTAAGCAAGCATTTGCACAATGGGGATTAAAGAAATGCGGGCCAAAAATTCCTCAAATGGGCTCAAATTATATTTTACAATCGAGGCATATTAAACCTCGTCCGTGACATCACAACGCTCCATTGCCAGTTCTCACGAAACTAAATGCAATGAGTGCACGCAATTGTGGCGCTTAAAACAAATCGGCATGCACCATTAGAAGTGATTCATGTAGCAGTTCATCATTTCCTTAGGATAATGCAGTAAATGCTGTTTTGTTTAATTTGTTCTTAGAATAACAAAGCACGGTTACACGCATTAAGGGTGAAAGCGGTAATTTTCCGCTTAGAATATCACCAACGACATCGTTGTGCGTGCAGGTAGAACACAGAGTCATCTATTCCTAATGGAGTTGTGGGGAGAACAGCGAGGATGAACGTACGAGCGTTGGTACTCGTGTTTCAGAAACCTGGCTTCGGGACGGCGCTATGGCCGAATTACGTTAACTTCCACACACGTCCTCGCTTGTGTCAGGATGCCGGGAACAATTTACCCGGCGCATCAACGCCGCTTCGAATACAAGCACGGTTAACTCCCAGAGTGCAGAACGTATGAACTCGTCATAGCGGTGCAAAAGTCCACAATTATAACTCTGCACTCATAGCAACAGTTGTGTACGTGTTACTGCATTCATAATGAACGTAATTCATTCAATGCATTGGTTTAATTGCGTGAAGATTCACAAGCGATACATTGATAATATAATCGTCAGTGTGTGTGTATATCGTAAGAGACGTAAATGTATGATGGTAAACCAAAAATATTACTTAAATCTTATAAAAAAATATTATTATAAGCCAAAAGTGCAATTATTGCATGAGGTCAACTATAAAATATACCATGCATCCTGGATGTTAACCGTAAATGTTAATTCAGTACACAACAGTGAAAACATACTCACGCGGCTTATACCAGTGCCTGATTTATTAAAAAAAATATAGAATATCTGAAAAAACTACACCGTAAAAACATGTTTTGATGACAGAAAATACGTGAACAGAATAGATGGCAAGTCCTGAAACACCCAAGGAGTGCGTCGTTCATTTATTTGGTGGCTTCACGACCAAACGTGCCCCCAACCTCCCCCCCCCCCCTTACCTGTGGAGCCGGAAGACCAAGTGATATTGAGGTTCACGTTCTTGGATGTGTTGATGAACATGTCGAGGTCTCGGTTTGACTGCACAGAATCACAGACAGCAACAATTGTGTCTCACAATCATCCCTTTTGTTTGCAATACATTAAAAAAATTTATTTATGGAAATATATCACCCACATATTAATGGCGGTTAAATTAAACAAACGTGTGGATTGCTGTCGTACGGTAAAGGACGTATTCGTGATCGCTATCTATAGTTGGGACTTTAAATGTGGTTGGTGGACAAGAGCGAAGCAGGAGCCCCTTTTGCATAACCGTACAAACAAAAAATAGATACGAAACATCTCGTTTGTAAAACAGAGACAACAAAAACACAGATTACAAAAAAAAGAATGGCGCTCTTTAGAGAACAAACCTCTGGATTCAGTGTGCACACAGCATATACACGTCAATATATGGATACACATACAAACACAACTGTTTACTGTTAAAGCTCCGTAAGAGAGATAGATACGGTCCTTAAAATGCATCCACATGGAATACATATAAAGATACCAGGAATATATTGTAACTTTCAGGATTTATATTGCCAGTGTATCAGCTCTTCACAAAAACATTAGCTTCCAGAATTCAAATTATTCCCCATTAAATTGTAATCGTGTTTAGTGCATTAAAACTGCACGCGAGTGGGGGGGGGTGGCGGGTGTGGGGGTGGAAGCACGATGCTTGGACACCACGTCAAGGATTTACAGAGGGGGAGTAATCCCTTTTCTTCAGCTCATCGCTCGTTGACGGCGGGATAAAAGTGCGCTACTGGCGGGAAGGATTAATGTAAAGCTTTGTGCATCTGCACGAATCACACGGACGTACGCGGCTGGACGTACGCAGCTCAGGACGTATCGCGCAAGCGGTCCCGGCGCATCCCAGGTCGGAGTTTCAGAAGCTAATGAACTTCGCGGGACAGCGCGTAGGTAAAGCCAAGCCCGGCGCGGTGCTGACGAAGTGCCCCCACCCCCACACACACAAAGCGCGGCTGATGCCAGTGGCGGTGGAGAGGCATCGCGCGGGGAACTTAGCCTTGCCCTTTTGCTCCCCAGGCCCGTGAGGGAGACCTAATTACGGCTAATAATAATACAATTATAAGCAGTCGGAGCAATCCGACAGGATTCGTTACCGTCAAATTTGCCCCTCTGGATTATTTTGCTTGATGGCGCAAAACAAGTTAGTTTGTAGCAGCGAGCGGGGACATGGGGGAGGTGCCCTTTCCAGGACAATCTCATTGCCGCAATTTTTTCTGCCAAAGAAAGCAAAGTATAATTTTTTTTCTAAACTGCGCATATGCCGGCCTACAACAAATCACCGTTCCGTATTTTATTTTCTGCTTGGCATTTCACAACATATTTGGCGGGCAATTTCTTTCCCGAAACCATGAATGTGATTAACCAATATTCCTCACGGGTTTCTATATTTATTTCATGATTGATCCAGTACATTTGACATGTGGTCAACGCACGCAAGTAAACAGTTGCCAACTGTTGCATTGAAAATCGGCAAGTATGAATTTACGTAATTAATGTTAACAAGATATGCACATTTATGATGCTTTCGTAAATATGTTTTGCATTCAAATTTACAAGTGTATGCTGAGCACATTTAAAAATGAGTGAACAGCCGTTGAACATAATAATAAACATGAGGTTATGTGCTGCTGCATCAAAAATAGATGATTAGTTGAAGACTGTCACGGAGGTAAATTGCGTAGACAAATACACTTACAAAAAAGTCAATTAAAAAAGAGACTGAAACTGCCTAGACAGATTCAAAAAGATTAATCACACTGATATGGGATGACGTAAATACCCGCGTGACATTTGTAAAAGAGGAATTATACGAACCGACTATGAAATTCACAATCGTAATTATCGTGACGTCATTGTGAAGCATGTGACAGCTCTTTATCAACGTGGCAACACCAATAGTGCCATCCCTCGCATTCATAATCTGGCTACGGTCTAGCGCCCCGACCACTTAGTGATCGTTGCAAGCGCGCATAAAACACTTTGTCAATAAGGTTATCGTGGTTAGCGTGGTGTGCGCCAAAAGTGATTCGTATTCTGAAAATCAACTCAGGATATCTTTCGTACGGCGTGGAAAGGAGGCTCCTGAAAAAGGAACGGAAAAAAATGCCCTTTTCCCTCCTTTAGCAGCATGAGCAAGTCACAAACCGCAAATTTAACACGTAGAGACTTTTGTGACCAATATTATTTATTATTTAAATGTATACCCACAAGATTTACAATTGAGTGCGACGTTTCGCTGGTGATTACAACCATCATCATCAGGCAATAGCTCTCTTAGACACCGGTGTGCTCAAGTAATAATAATACCATAATTAATAATGCGCGCAACGTTGAGGACTGAAGACGCAATTGTGCGGCGCGGAGCTGAGCTCGGTGTCAGATTGTGTCGCGCGGTTCCAGGGAGACTCGGTGGTTAAATGTCGAGCTGAAAAAATGCGCCTTTCGATGATGTTTGAACAAAGAAACTTATTGATCTTTACGGATGTGAATAGGGGGGGGGACGGGATGGGGCTGCGAAGAAGAAACAATGAGGACCGTTGTCTATGCTTCGTTGAAGTGTGTAAGGCTTTTAGGACGTGATAGCAGAGGCAAGCGATCTTGAAGGTAATTATGGTCGAAATGGGCAGCCAATGAAAGGCACGCAGGATGTAGAAGGGAGTCAGGGCGAGGGTTGTCGGGGCAAAAGTAGCAACACATTGGCACGTTTAATTCAACTGACAGACTTCACCAATTGGCTGTGTTGGGCTGGAGACAGGTGCACAACACATTTACATGATCTAAACCCAAAAATGAGAGTACCTACTTTTCTCTACCTTACAATCTCTCCATGTTAACACGAATCCTAGACTCCGCAATGCACTAATGAACCAAAGAGGCGATTCTAGAGTGACCGCCATATTAAAAATTGAAGTACAATGTTTCAGCTAAAGCCGTCCCCTCCCTCCCTCCCTCACCAACAATAAAATAAAAATCATCATTGAATATTCCAGTTGAGGGCATCTTCCAAATAAATAATATAGCAACGACACTGAAGGCCAGGCAAGCCATGCATGGTTAAATATCAAGATTGTGGCCACATTAGCGGCAAAAGCCACATGCAGGGCAACGTCACATTTGCTTTACAGAACTTAATAAGCTGTTCAAAAATGTCTTTGAGTGTTTTCAGATTAAACTTCGTGAAATGTATCTGGGCAAACGGCATTATTTTAATTACACTGAAACAATGTGAACGATGCAATGCGCAGTGCAATTTTTAAGAAATTTTGGAGGGATGGGAAAGGTTCCATAACTGGTGTACATGGCCCAGACTTGAACCCGGGATCAAGGCAGAGTGCACTAGCGGCTGAGCTATCATTGTCACGCGTGCACGATCACGCGCGCAGACACACTCGCGCACACACACCGACACGGCAAGCGCACTGCTGGACAAGACCAATACCCACCTCCTCCGGCGTGGCCATGAAGTTGATGGAGGTGTAATGTTTGTCGTCCTCCAGCGATAGGCTGAACGTGAACTGATAGTCAATCAGCAGGCTGTCTGCACGGGCCGAGTGGCAGGGGGCACAGGGCAACGTGCACCATTCACAAGAGCACGTGCACAAATTGGCACGCACACACAGATATACATATACACAAAGGGATACAAATAAACACACAGATCTCCCTTATATCCTTAACACGGGCACGTGCTGTTAGCGAGAACCTATTAAGGCCACGGCAAACAATGGGAAGGGTGGCCAGCACCACACCCCTCGCGGCAATAGGTACTCATTTGAGGCTGAGCCGACCAAGTGGAGGCCCAGGGCTGGTTCACATAATCGTCACTGGTGTTGGCCGTGAGCAGGAATCGAACTCGGGTCGTTGGGGTTTGATATCGCAGCAAGCTAACAGCTGCACTACCACTTCCCACTACAAAAATGGAATAGATATGCACGCACGGGCAAAGTCACCGCTCTACAAACACTCGTGTACTCGTTGGGACACACACATGGCTATGCGCAAGAATCCACAAAACAAAGAATCCATTGGGTGGAATTTGCGCGAACTGACATTGATGTTTTTTTCATCTCCCGCATCGACTTTTTTTTCTCTCTGCCGAGGGAAGTTTCTTCTCTATGTTCCATTTTTCTGCTAACAAACCTTCAATGTTTGTCTACACATGGGACATATTTTATGACGAGCCCACTCATTAGGAATAAACATTGGCCTTTACTTTGCTCGAAGGTATGTTTCAGCCATGAATGCATGCAACTCTGCCCACATTATTACAAAAATTATCTCAAAACTCCAGTCTGTGCTTAAAATAAAATAAAAAACCACCTCACATGAGCTAAAGTGAATCCATAACAAGTCCATGCAGAATTTAAGCTGATACCATGAGAGTGAAGTCAACATTTGATAAGATTTGGTGTATTAAAAGAGACACGGCTGTCCAGCCTATCGGTCTTTAACGTTATTAACATGTTTATATTTCTTCAACGAATTCAACGTTCTTATTTCATGCGGCTATTTTGCATGATCTGTTTAAGACGCTCCGCTTCACAGGCCCAGTGAGCCGGACTCCACCGACACGCTGGGGCAAACAGGCAGAGCTCGCGGTCATGCTTGAAACAGTGTTACCAGCCAAACAGTCAAAAGCACCAATTAATTAGCATCAGCTGCCTCCGCTTGTGTGTTATCTGATTTCATTACGCTCACTGTCAAGGACTTCGTCAGGTCAACCTTAATTAGACCCTGCCAAGCGCGCTCATCGCCGGGACCTCCCCTGACAATGCATGATTTCGTGATGAGTCTTTGTCATGCAAGCTGCACACATTTGAAAGTACAGCAATAAAAATTCACAGCCCCCCCCCCCATCCCTACACATTTCAGCACCATGCTGCAAAAGGCCCTGCCCAGAAAATAACAAGAGCTTCTCTGCGCGAGACAACACCCGGGCACACGCTCGCGTCTCAGGGAGGATGTTTTTCTCTGAAGAGTGACTCCAATCGTCGTTAAGGGAAAAAAAAATTGGCAACATGAAACATAAGTTGACCAATTAGAAAGATAGAACATAAAATGATAATTTAAAAAAGGTGATTGCGTGTAATTTGTAGTCTTTGGTGGGATTAGAGGGGCTACACATGAATACACTAAGAAACCAATCAACTGCAAAATATGCTCGTCTACAATACTGTTTGAAGTAATCCTTTCAGAAGAACGCTCTCTACTGCATGTGAATTCTTCTTACGGGTTGGGAACTACTGGAACAAAGCAGAAAGCACGCACTGCATTTACATGGACACGTGTTAAGGAGGAGCGCTGCTTTTTTACGCACACAACAAATACACTTACAGTAGCAGGTGCCCTTCAGAGGATTTCCCAGATACCGATTGTCTATGTCACACCTGAAAGAAAAGCAGACACAACAGCAGCTGTTATCCCATATCAAGCCAGGCAGTGGACATTTGCAGAAAGCACCAGTAACAAAATGTTCACCACATTTTACACTTGTGTATGATGGCAAAATCTATCAGAATTGTTTAAATGCAGCAAGAGGTTTACAGCTGATGCTGTGGCATCCACAACAAGGCTTGGAGATGTGTGATACGTGCAACACAGACGTTGCAGATTCACCAACGAGTGACCAAACTCGTACGTGACACGCCGTCGTCCGCTTTCAAGTATTAACCGGCTCACTTACGCCGTTGGTGACTTTGACAAGCCTTCAAATTTAAGGGCCCAGATCCGTAACGGTTACAGCGCACCATGCCAACCACGGCTACTGACTTGAGAAAGTTTGGGTGTCGGTGAGTTTGGAACGTCTCCACACGATGGCCACTTTTAATTAAACATCACTGCCACGTAAAATTCTCAAAACAGCAGGGTCCAGATGTTCCGCAGATCTCAAAAATAAAAAGCTCAGACACACCGAGAAGCGACGCGATGCAGGAAAAAGTGTCTCTTTAATTAAACGACGATAAGATATTTTTGTTAAGATAACTTTTCAGGTGTCTGATCTCGATGACGGGTGGTTGCTGCACATGCCAGTACACACGCATTGTGTAAATGTGTCCGTTGGGAAAAGCCGAGCTGTTCGGACATTCCAGCCAAGCTAATTTTCAGGTGTTCAAAATGAATGTAGATTTCAAGAACACAGGATGAGATGTTACTATCCTTTGTGCAAGCACTTCCAAGAGTTCATGAACAGTGAGCCTGGTGAAATTTGGGGAGCGCATCGTCAGTAGTGTACCTTTGGTTCCTAGGGTGTTTC
Source organism: Lampetra planeri (assembly GCF_965212315.1). Lineage (NCBI taxonomy): Eukaryota > Metazoa > Chordata > Hyperoartia > Petromyzontiformes > Petromyzontidae > Lampetra > Lampetra planeri. The sequence continues at coordinate 11,944,780 of NC_136118.1, read as the reverse complement.
GGCCTTTCACACTATACACCCTCCCCACAGGCGGCCAGCGACAGGGTGATCAATCCTACGCTTGCGTCCCATTCCCAATTAGTCATAGGAGTTGCCTTGTTGTTGATAGCAACTTATTCGATTGACATCGGCCACAGCGTGTTCTCGTATAAGACACTCGCGACTCTCCCTCCTTCCAGCCGGTCAGCCAGCAAAACTTTTTGTTTAATAATATAGTAGGATAGCATATACGTGTAGGTGGAGGGTGGGTAGAGGGGGGGGCGTGACGTCAAAGCGATGCACGAACACGGCTCGACACTGTTGGATGTTGGTAATATCACGAGGCAGATGAATAAGCAAACTGACTAAAATCACCTTGATAAAAGGTACATATATTTGCAGTGTTAGATTGATAAATTCAGTGATTTTTACCAGTCACCTAAGGCATGCAAAAATCTCACGGGATAAAACATTAATTAACAAGCATATTGCACAGACACACCAAGTGACACATTTTTCTAACGGTTTGACTTTGAGTGTAGATGCCTTTTGCAAGTGGGCAAGAGAATAATCATAACATAATGCAAATTTACACACACACACCACATGTCAAAACTTTCCATTTTCCATAAAGGCAAAGGTTTCCTTAACCATGACCAGTCTAAATCATTAACCGAACGAAGATGGTGATTTTAACCATCTGTACCTCCATCAAGAACAAAATTCCAGATTTGTACTTGTTCCCCCCCCCCCCCCCCCCACAGATAATGAGAATCAGACCAGTTAATACCATTAACCAACAGTCTAAGAGTTATAACATGATAGGAAACAATATCAACTGCTTTCAAGAGACCATTAAAGACGAAAGAATGTAAGTGTTATCTAAATAGTCAGAAACAGTATGGAACACTGTACAGCTTTCAGTAAGAGTGATATGGCCAGATCTGCGGCCTGATTGTTTCCAACTTAGTAGAGTTGGGACAATGAGTTGATTAAATTGATTGTGGAAACCCCGTAGAAGCTCCATCCAGCGTGATGTGGTGATGTGGCCGGTGACATAACTAGGCCTCACCTAACAGGTGGGTACGGAGGTGAAACGATTATCCAACTATCTTCGTGTTTTTCGTTCGTCGAGTAATCGAACTGAAAATCGGTAGAGAAACCGATTACTGAAGAATCAGAAAGCTCTGAAACTGATTATCCTCCAGATATAATACAAGTTGTTTAGGCAAATTGTGATGCTTTAATATGGGTGCGCAATGATTTGGATCTACCGCATCAGTGTGTTTGTGTGGGGAGCGCATGTGAGATAATTACCAGTTATTTGAGAAGACTTTTGATGAAATTAGCAGATTTAAAAGATACCTTGCTGGGATATCAATGGAGCGTAAGATAGCTTGAAAAATAATTGTGAAATATTATCAGCACGGGCTTAACACAATGGATTTAGTGACGTTCAGGCCATTCCGGACATCCAAGCTGCAATGCTTCTGATTTAAAACTAAAAACTTTATATTTTACCAGGTAAGGCCCACTGAGAAATATAGCTCTTTTTCAGAAGAAACCTGGCCACAAATGCTCGCTCCATGAAGTGGCTTATGTGGAAATGTATAGCAACCAAATACTCTATACATGCATGTTTCTAATATGAAAGGAAAAACTGGAAGACATGGAGAAAAATCCACGCGACCACGGGGAGAACATGCAAACTCTAAATATACAGGTGTCAGGGTCGGGGTCAAACCCATGGCCTCCTGTATACCGGGCGAGGTAGTTAACATCTCGCCAACGCGGCACACTCAAATTCGCATGCAACAGATTTACTGTTCAGCATTAACATGAATATGACAAGAGAGAGCTCCAGTCCATGTTTTTCAGAATGCCTGTATTTGGAGGCGCTAAATGTTGTTTCAACTTTGTGACGCGCTGCACAGTATTCACTCGCCGTCGAAGAGACTCAGAGGGGTGAGGAGGAACCACAGAGAAGTGGGAAGGCAGCAGCCACGCGTTGAGCCGACGCCAACAATTTGCCCGAGTGAACCTATGGATTACGGAGCAATGCTCCCCACCGTTGCTCAATGAGATATATTGTTCACAGCAGGGGCGCGTTGAGCATTCTTTAAAACATGCGCGGAACTGATTCTGCCCGATGGACGAAACCAATAAATTAACCCCTGTACCATTTCGTTCAACGTCTACAATGAAGAGTTTCATGGTGGGACCAATAATGTCTGAACCTCACGCATTAAATGCCAAAAAAAACACATAGACAGGCATGCACACACACACACACAAGGGAATTACACGACTTAATAAGCTTATAGGGGAATTAACCAACTAAAATATCAAAAGCTTCTATCTCATGACAGGGAATTTGTTTTCTTTTCCTTTTTCCCTAAAGGTTGAGTTGTTAATCATGATTTGCTTCATTCTGAGACACAATGCTCTTGCGAATCTATCAAATTAACACGCCTTGAAAACATGAGCCCACGTTGCTTCTCTTTTATTCCGCAGCAACTGCCCCCCCCCAAGCCGTGCATGGGGGGGGGGGCACGCCCATCACCAGGTTTCACAGCAAAAAAAATATGGGAGCGTTTTTTTTGCTTGCACCCGTGTAACTTGCAAACGGCAAGCACCGCCAACTGAATAAGGCCAGGGCATTCCACTCGCCGCCACGCCGGATGCCAGCGGAGATGGATTTTCGTACACAGCACGGTAGCCAATCGAAACCAAAGCAAGGCACGAATGTGCGAGCCATGAGGAATAATTACGCCAAGTTGGCTCCACGGTCGCCCGTGTCACAATCCCCCCTCCCAATAAATCTTTATCAGCTTCTTAAAAGGGAGGAAGAAAAATACACCCCCCCCCCACAAAAACGCTACTGTTGCCGGATATAATTTCAGATAAACACCTGCGCAGACAATGGACCGCAACTGAGACCTTTCCATGGCCCCTCTCTCTCCTCTTTTTATCTATCCCTGAGCCCTCAATTCATCTTCCCTTGTCTATAATCTCACCAAAACTGGCACACGGCCGCCGGAAAAGGGGCGCAACAACATTAATACTGGCCGAGCAGCAGTGGTGGGCGAGTGGTGCTCGCATTAAGCGGCGAGCAATCTTTGGCGAACGAAAGGCAGGACGAGACAGTGAAAATCAAGAACGTTATTCAAGGGCCTGGTGGTGAGTGGGACTGGAGGGAGAACGTGGGAGGGGGTGGATGGATTAGTCTTAACACGATGCACCCATACCAGAAAGGTACATCACACGAATAAATGCCAGGTTTCAAAGAACCACACGATTGTACTTAATTCAAAACCGCACAAAGGTGTCTGAATTGCTGAGGGTAAGTACATTTTACCTCTTGTAATAGCTTACGAAGGGGTACACAATATGTCTCCCATTTTTTTTTAGTGATATATATGAAGAGCATATAACCCAATTTTAAGTAAGCACAGCAGAACAAGCTGCTTAATTTTTCAAATTTTATATCATTGTGTTCGAGTATCATATTTAAAAAACCACAAAATAAAATTATGTTCAGAAAAAATCTATCATTCAGCCTAAATGTAATCATCCTGGCCAGTACAAAGCCACTAAACGCATGTATCAATGGGGCTTTTTTGGGCGAAGAGCTTAAATCTTGGTCCGCTCACCCCTGCCCCCTATCAGAATCAGGCCCAGGAAAACGACTCAAGTCTGTTTGTGCATCTCCTGCAATGTTTGCAAATAAAGGCTTGCCCCGAAGGCAGGCTTGCATTACTCCAATACCAGAAAATTACTGCCGAGTCTGCCGAAGGGCAATTTCACATCGATATTCACAATTCACAATGCACATCGATTACGGCTCCCAAATATAACCGCCGTGAGAGGAACCCCTCGCTAATCTGAAGTTGACTGCACCGCGGGCGAGGGCAAACCTCAGGGTGGATCTGATCATTTTTCCTTGTGGAATCTAAGAATGTAATAGATCAAATGGGTTTGCTGTGAAGTCAGCAATCATTGATGTATGGAATACTATCACAAAGGCAACAGACAGGCCACAAGCGTGGGTGGCATAAGCCACGGAAATTTCTTATTAGTAAAAAAAAATCCTAAATTATGTGCTTTGATGTTACTTGACAAGAAGCCACTGCAGGCCACACGAGCACATGACCAACATAACTTGGTATTCCCGCCATTCTTATAGCGCACGGCTATCACAAAGATGCTATGTTTCACAGACATTCTACAGTAATTTCAAAAGGAGGGTATTTTTTGTTTCAAATTTGGACTATGGCCATCTATTTTCTAACGTTGCCAATCGATCTTAATACACCGGCAGTATTAACCAGGGTGATCTGCCAGGTTCGAACTGCGAGCCTCATAAAGCAGTAGTAGATTATTCTGCAATGATATTCAGTACTACCCAATGGATGTACTTTTCTCGGTAATCTGCGGATTTTCCCAGGAGCCCAACAACCTTCAAATAGGGAAGAATTGAACACAATGCATAGAAATGGCATCACCCGCTCTTGTCAATATGACATCATGTTTCCATAGGTTTTTATTTCTTCTGTGAGATCACATTTGAAGGATTTAGCCATTTCAGATAATGTTGTATGCACGTTTATTTTTCTAAACGACTACATGTAAGCGTGTTAACTCTGATTAAACCATCACATGAACTACACATAGCAAGTACATTCGAAGATATATTTCGTTTTTTTATTTGCATTCATGACTGCCGTTGGAGTTCTCTGCAGCGCTTTCCAAATTATTTTAGTCTCCTGAACGCTGCATAATTCTTGCCATTTGGTTTGCTGCTGAGATGACTCAAATAAGTTATCTGAGCCATGGGTATTTTAATGAGCCTTAAGCAGTGACTGGAGATGCCCTATGGAGAAAGTTTAGTGGTTTTTTGCTTTAGTAATATTTTTCCTTTAGGGCCGATGATAGGCTATAAAATACTACTTTCGTACAAAACTATTGTAGCGTATGTTTACTGTGATTAACAGCAACTCTAAGTTATAACCATTATTATCAAAGTTATGTAACATTATGAATGAATAGGTAAATTAAATGTAGACCCTCATGCCACTTTCAAAAGACACCTATTCTGGAGGAGAAAAAAAAACTCCTAAAAATGTATAATGTCCCAAGACGGTCTTAGCATTCAACAGAGATGGCCCCACCACACAGAGGAAGGCTAAGGCAACCCATAGGGACCAAGAGATAGAACTCTGGTACATTGAACATGACAGATGCATGGCTGTGACTGATTGTAGGAATTTCTATTTGTGTGCATGCACACAGAGACAACAGAAGAACCTCTTATCATAAACAAACCTTATGGACTTTCCAGGACTAATGGGAGTACACTGGGCAATATGGTTTCTATTTGGCATCACCACAAAAAGCCAAAAATATATTCTGTCCCACCTCATAAATAACCATAGACGTGGAGGAGGTTTGGAGGGGATGTGGATGTGTGCACGTGGGGTGTGATTTTGAATTAATAGGGAAAAGAGAGTTAAGCATTTAAAAAAAAAAGAGGAAAGTGCCTCCGAGTCGAACCCCGAGTGGTAAGCGAAGAGTATGAGAGCCAACGCAATGCAAGGCTGATGCACAACGGCAAAAAGTAAATGTCTCTTATTAAGCAATGCACAACTACAGACCCTCATGGGGGCCACCACACCACCGTTTGGCCAGCACTATATGCACTCGCTTTCAATGCAACACCATTTGCCTTGTAACACATGGGCTCTCTGAGGTGGATTTTTAGAGCAGCGTGGGTTTTATGGGAATATTCATCCATCGATTGCCTCCATTTGAGTCATGTACCATTCAGGCCTCTTGCCACTACCTCTGTTGTAAGAAGCGGCATGCATCAGGGGAAGGTTATTTTTTATTCTTTTTCAATCTCTGTTCAGTACCTGTTGTACATTTACGGTTTCAATGAAAGTCAATTTTTGAAAACAAGCACTGGTCTCTCGTCAATAAATAGTTTAGAACAAAACCAGACGAATGCTCTAATGTAATAGCGGTGGATTTTTTTCACCGGCAAATGTATACTTTTAGAGATTTGCAGTAAAACAGTGTTCTTGCAAACTTATATTGCTGACAATGTTAAACCGCATGCACGTTAAATCTCTTTCGCACATTACGTGGCCAACCGTGCTAATCGGAAGTGAAAATGTTATGCCAGTAGCCATAATATTAAAATATTTGTTAACGCTGTTAATAGGCGCAGGTGCATTTGGAATGCTGCGTGTTCAGATGAAAGAATTTAACAATGCTCTGCTTCTTATAGATGTCAAAATACTCCAAAGCAAAAACAATATGACCAAAAACTATCACCGATTTTTTTACATGTACAATATTTTTTTTATTTTTTTTTATTTTAATGCTGAAGCACAACGCATGAAGGAGTTCTAAAGTAAAAACCGTTGAGTGACACAGCTCGTTGTCAAGGCCAAAGCAATATAACATAACCAACATTAACCATTACAGTGGAAAGTTATCCACAGCACTTTTACCAAGTTTAAATAGATATAGGGAGATGTATACAGAGGTGTGGATGCACACACACATCAAATGAAAAAAACAATACGAAAAAAACTCTCATTTAAACCCCAGCTTCATAGCCACGGACATTCAAACTGCCACTGCAAGAGCTGAAGAATAAAATTGGCACAACAGTTGCATGGCATTTAATCTTTCTGCCCGTGTGGCAGTACGGAATTTTTCTTGGGAGGAGGCGGAGGAGGAGGAGCGGGGGGGGGGCAGGAAACGGTGGTCACAGCAGTGGGTAATCAGGAGACTCCAACAGGGAGTGGTGCCGAAATCCACAATTAAACCCCAGTCCGTGGCGGGGTCCCTCCGCAACATCCAGATGGCCATCAAAGGAGTTTCATTAATCACGGCTTTGCCGACATCAAAGCACGCGAAAGCAGAGGACATTCAATAAAACATTTTGCTTGTTTTGTTCTAAATCGCTTGCTGCCGATGTGTGCAGGACCTATTCAAAACCATCAGCAGAAAAAATAGAATTAAAAAAATAGAATCGCATCCAGAATACAAAACATGCCTGAGACTGCCCAACTGGTACAACTGTACAGAATTCTGTTTAAAGAAGTTTTTTTCTTTCCCAAACGTGATTAATTTGGCGGTGGTGACCAAACAGCACGTATAATGAGCACAACACTGGGAAGGGAACAGGGGGTAGATGTGAGTACTTACAGCTGGCATTGGTCTCCCTTTATGCCTTTGGTGGTGCAGTAGCATTTGCCCGTTTGCGCGTTGCAGTCCGTGGCATGGTGGTTGCATTTGCACCCTGAGTGGGCCACACACGCACAACACAGGCACACACATAAGAAAACAACGCACGTGCACAGCATTAATCAGCATCCGTCCCATCCCTATGCAAAGAGTGGCACACGCTTGGCTGAATGTCATGCTTCTGTTATTAAATTGCTTTGTTAATAATGCGATGGAAACGTTATTATATTTTTCTTCATCCTGCTAATTATGTCGATAGTTTTTTTTCTATTTTGCATACTATATTAAAACAAAAGTCTGCTATCCACATTTACATATTAACAGCGATAATACACGTAACAATACTAATATATTTTTGCCTCGCTTTTCCTTCTTGATTGGAAGGGTCGCCCTTCGGTAAACAACCACAAGTGATAATCAAACAGATGCGTATACATGTCAATGTCATGAACGCCAGCTCAAATGCAATTGTGCAGTGTTCATGTAACTTACATAGAAATATTACATTAAAACGGGGGAATAAAAAAAATACTGAACATTGCAATCAACCTGCTTTTTGACACCTTGCTAGTGGCAAGCCAGTTGCACTTTGCTCTGTTGTAATTACACAGAAGATAAAAACGCTAAGATTAGTTCATCATCAAAAATCTTAACACCTCGTTCTATATTTCTCGTGAACATTCAAACCGAGGCACCGCCGTCAAAATGCAAGAGCGGCGGTGCTAGGCAGGTGCTTAATTAAACATTACGCGCCCTCGGGAATGATCCAGTGACGGAATGTCGTGACAAGGTGTCGGCCACTCCCTGTTCATTACACCGGGGAATTCAATCCTGATGAAAAGTACAAGTTTGCTCAAAAAACCTGTTCCAGAAACTGCATTATGAGTCAAAGCCTCCCAGCTCCCCCACCTAATCATTACTGCTCGCTTAAAAAGAGGCACTCTTCATGTATAAACGCGACGTGTAATTTTAAAGCCGTCAAAAGGACTCCCAGAGATCTTCACGGTGCAAACAGAAAAGCTGTGGAAGAGACAGACGTGCAGTGCCCCCTAGCTGATGTCGCCGAACCGTCGCGATTGATCGTCGTGAAGGAGAGCGTTTTGCGTGCACCGCTCACTTATTCTCTTTAATTCCGTACAATAAAAAAAAAAAATTTGAATGACATTTTGAAAAGCAGGCATGGTTTTTTCTGAATTCGTCATTTGCTTTAAAGAGTCGTGAGAAATGGACGAGGTGTGTTCGCAAAGGTTGTGAGAATGAGATATTCAAATTGGCTGCTCGCGATTATGATGGCAACAGAAATGCACTGGTTCTGGAATTCTAGTGTGCAATGCAAACTCACTCCAACATAATTATTGTCACGAAACTGTGGATTCGGGTAAAACATTTCCATTTCTAAAGATGTAAATGGTTGTCACCCGTAGGAGAAGCACTAATAGTAGTATCACGGAATTTGCTGTTATTCATGTAATTTGACCAACAATGTACACAAACATGTGAATCTTTTACATTTGTAAGTAGCCAAACGCACATTCTTACTTAAGCCCAATTATCAACACCTCTGTAACCACATCGTGTTTGTCAGCACTACAAATTGTCCTTTTAATTGTCAAAGCACTCAGCGGCGGCATTCGCATTTATTTAATGTATTCTCTCTATTCCGTAATGCGCACCACTGGCCGCTGTCAAGATTAAACCGGCAAACCAAGAAGGCCTTTGAAGTCAGGGAAGTGAACACAACGGAGTGGGGGTTGGGACAGCTGTGGGAGAAGCACCCAACTGTGTCGAGCCACGTTTGATCGGGCCACACAGATGGACCCGCCCGCCTGCCCGCCCGCCCCACCTGTGCAGCGTCCGCGCAAAGGGGGGCCACGGTGTCCGGCGCAAGCCGAACAAAAAACAAAGCGGGACAGCGGTGGTATTTGTTGTGCAGATGGGGGCCAAATTGCATCTGGCGTGCTACCGAGATTACCGCCGAGATTGAGATTTTCCTATGCGGCTAATCCCGCATTTTGTGTTAATCCATTTTGTATCGATCAGTTTTTCGCGCATCAAGAAGGAGCGGTCGATGCATTTCTCGACGAACGTGGGCCGTGTGTGGCGTGTTTGATACCTCGATACTGGGTGGGCGGTCGATGGGTTTTTTTTTTACGCACGCACCTCGCCATCTTTGACGATATTGCGTATAAGGGCGCAATTACATTGACACGGGTACAACTCATTACAAACGGTTCAATCTTGGCCTAATATGGGCAAACAAGAGCCTGAAATCAATGAAACCCATAAACTTGAAAGACAAGGCCAATTAAACCTCATCAATTGAGCTGATGGCCCCTTTTTTTACTTTTCATTACGTTAAACCAACTTAGGCAGAGTGACATTCCCGTGGAAAGCGAAAAAACATTTGATACCTCAATGTTGAGGCTATTAGGTGGTGTATGATAGGTAAAAGTTGAGACATTGGCATCTGTACCTATCAAAAAAGTATATTTTGTACCAATGTTGTGTTTATGTAACAAAATACAATGGCAATGTTTAAAATATATATATTTACAGAAATTACCATATAGGGCATTACATAAGCGCCATGTTCTTCTACAAGGACATTTTTGAAGGAGGCATTTACTGACAATAGGCATGAGATGAATGTAAGTGTAACATCTATTATCTCAGTCTTAACATTATCAATTCTATGTATGCCCATAAAATTCCATTTCCTCAATGGGTGGTGGAGTGGGTTGGGTGTGTGCGTCTCCAAATTTAGGGATTCTTGAGCTCATGTATTCAACCTCATCAACCTCATCAACCCCATGACATGCTGCGATATGCTGTGAAGTCAATGAATTAAAGTACATTCACTCATCGCCGTGGTCGCTAGAGATTACTTTCTTTCTTCGTACGATATTTGAGCAACACCGTATTCTGCAGTCACTGGCCTGGATATTTGGGAGGACGAAATCACATATTTGTGCACTTAAGCAACAGGAATGCGATTGTAAATTGAGCAACTAACGGCCTATATTTTATGCAGACACAAAGAGATGCATTTCAGTGGAGGTCGTGAAGCCAGCAGTGGCATGAGCAAGCAATTGCAGGGCTGCGCACCTTTATACCTTTGTAGAGGAGTAATAAGTATAACCCGTAAAAACAAAGTTTTTCACTATAAATCCTTTATATGCGTGGCAGCGAACTTAATATAAAGGATTAAAAAATATATTCGCCTGTGGAGGACGCGGGGATCGATCCCGCGACCTTTGGCATGGGAAGCGAGGGCGCTACCAACTGCGCTACTCCGCCACGGCCTGTGGAGGGGTTACGCTCTGGGCTCTTACACTCTGACGTTCAGCCAAAGCCATGAATGCGTTCTATTTGAATATATGTAAAATAATTTTTTTTTGCCTAAAAAGTGTAACATTTTGGGAATTTTTTTTCACGAACAATAATTGTCTGGCACAACGAGTCTGTGTGGAAAATGTCAGCTCGATTGGATCACGGGAAGTGGGTTAAAAAACGACCGAAAGATTTGCACGGTCCTAAGCAAGCAAGCAAGCACGCGAGCAAGCAAGCAAGCACGCAAACTTAATATAAAGGATTTAAAAAGAGGACGTGACGTCAGGTGTGCCGTTCAGTGCGATGACGTCACGTCTCCTGGGGTACTTAAGGGATACCCCGTGACGTAAGCGGGGTCACTGTGGGAACGGGTAGAGTGAGCAGGGTGAAGAGGGAACCAGTGGGTAGAGAGAGGGATCGAATAGGGAGTCTGGGGAGAAGCCGGTGGTAGCCGTAGAGGTGCTTCTCTCTCCGCTCGGTGGAGTCGGCAGAGTCCACGATCCGACACGAGAGAGAGAGAAACCGGAGCTAGCCGGCAGGGACCCGGACTCAGAGTAGGACCCCTATCCCCTGGGAGTTGTGTACCATGTGTAATATTGATAAGCTTTAATAAACCCTGGCAAAGACCTTAACTTACCTCCGTCTCCGAGTGAGTCCGTCGGAACTTCTCTACAACTGGTGTCAGAGTGTCTGCACTGCCGCCACCATGTTTACATCGGGAGCGGAGCGCAAGAACCCAGCGACGGGACCATCTTCTCTACACCTTAATATTCAGCACGTGAGAAGTCCGATGCAAATGCAAAAACACCTGCTGGAACCATAGGATTATTTTCCTTGGAACACCAAAGCGGTTTAATAATAATAATAATAATAATAACCGACTTAAATAGTATAACCTCTAAGTATGCACCGTATATATGTGATCTGTTTTCAAAAGGAATCTCCTATTCAGAGCCTAATTCACCGGCAGCTGAATTGCACCGCTGTAGAGAAAGCTGTGACCAATTGTGCCAAGGGTATTTCACAATCGCACGCCTTCGACTCGAAATAAATGTACTGTGGTGACAGGGCTGGGAAAAATATATGTTTGAAAATTACGTTTTATCACCGTGTAATTACGTTGGAAATCAATTGCGGAATCCACAAATAAAAGCCCTGTATTCACATCTTGTGACCAACAGCAAAAACTCAAAATGCAGTAGGCTAAGAAAAAGATAATCATTTCCATTTCGCGTACCTAGGTACAGAATCCCAAAACAACTTTAAAACACGCGTGACAAAACACGTGTGACAAAACAAAAACGCGGACGTGAAGAGGAGCACATTTTTCAAAGAGAAATAACTCACGATAACAAGCCAAAAAGAGAGAGGGGAATGATTCAGGGCATCACACAACGAAACCATGGTGAACTTCGCTGGCTGTTGTGCGAACAGGGTTCCACACGGTGGCCATCTGAGTCAAGTAAACGATACGGGACAAGAAATAAAATGAAAACCTCAGGGTGAAATCTTCCGACGACCAGGATTTGAACTGGCGATTGCGACGAGCCGTTCCCCTGTTAAGGTGGAGCACGTGCCTTGGCCACTGGCTCCCCAGCAACGTCTTTATTTTTTACATCGCTGCCCCGCAGTTCGGAGCTCCAAATATACTCCGCTTTGGAATCACTTCAGCTGAACAGCGGCGGAAATTATTCACCTTTTAGAAGAAGAGTGAGAAACATTCTACTGCGTAATGCATCATCGCCGGGTTGTCCTCTTCAAGGTTTGAGAGACTAACATACGCTAATGTGCGACTACGGACTGACAAACCCAATTCCAGTTGTTTGCCTTGTGCAATTGTCTTTTAATTCACAAACGTATGTACTTGTTGGATTGTATCAGTCCTTCCCGTAACTTTATACACCCTGTACACCCATGCTGGATTCAAATGTATCGTATAATGGTCCCCATTCTATTGTTAATCTCTAATCCGATTCACCAATAGCAAATAAGGACCATGAAAATCAGAATTTACACAGCACTGCAGGTACACTAGGTATATATTAACATGCATTAAGAGAAGATTAACAACCAAGAGGACGTAATTATATTGGAATACCTTTATTTTAAGAGGTATACTGCATAGAAAACAAAGACAAGGATCTCTAGATAGCCTCGTTAGGGCAAGTGCCGTAGGGGGGGCACCTATGAAGGCCGGCACGGCGCACGAGGGGGTAGGTGGCCAGTACCACACCCGGTCACCTTTGTCTCCTCGGTGCTGACGTTTACACACCGCACCAGGTACTCATTTCAGGCTGAGTAGGCCTCGGAGAGGCCCAGGACCAGTTCAGATTTTCTCCACTGTTATTGGTGGCGAGCGCGGGAATCCAACGTGGGCCGTTGGGTTTGTAGCGCAGAAAAAACCACGCGCACACGTGCGTATTTGTAAGCAACCCAGCAAAGGTAAACCAAGCATAAATATAACCAGACGTGTTGCGACACCCATCCATCAAAGAAACAAATTTGAACCCCACCTTGAAATGTGAAAATTGGGAGAGAGATTGCTAATTTAACAAGATTGATATTGAAAAATCAACACCTGTGACAAAACAGCAGCTTAAGCCCCAAGGTTAGTTAGAATGTGTTCGTTACTCACACTAATCCAATTATTCATTCAGCGATTTGCCATTGTCAGCTCATTCACTTGCTCACCAGTTCCCCTGGCTGCTGCCAAGTGTCCAAGCGCTGGCAGCCTCAACAGCCACTTCCGAAAAGCCTGGCCTCGAGATTTGTTCACGAGGTCCAGAGAGGGGTGTATGACCATGTACAGTGATGTATGTTGAACTTCTTTGGCACCATACATAGCCAACCGTGTTCATCGGAGGTGCGAGGGGAAGGACAACAAACCAAACGCAAAAAGTCGTTCGAAAGAAATGAGATTTCAATCCGGATTTGAAAGTGCATAGCTCCAGCGGCTTCCTAATGTCCGAAGAGCGTTCCAGACGGCCGCAGAAGCGCATCTGAAAGCGCGGCACGATGGGGTGCCGGACTTGGCGCGCGATGCAGTGACCATGAGACCTGCAGCGACCCGGCCTCAGCGCCTCAGCACGCAGTCAATGTGTACAAATGAATTAAGCAAATAATTTCCACGAAGCGTGCGCTCCAATCTGGTGAGAAAACTCACGCAATGACGCCCCCCCCCCACCACCCCCACCCCCCCGTTAGAGAAGCTATCTGGGGAAGCGTACTGTCAGCAACACGGTTGCCAAAAATGTTTAATCCAACGCACGTGGCAGCATGCAGACTTCGGGAGAGGCGTTCTGGATTCCACAGCTGTGTTTGTTGAATGACAATTATGTAGCGGCGGTCACAGCAGAATTGTGAATATGATGATTTCACCAATTTCTTCATCATCATCATCCACGATCAATTCTCTGTCGGATGATGCCCTCCCCAAAGCTGTCGCCATGGCATACGTCCCCCACCCCCCCCCTCAGGCGACACTACGACCCATCTCTCACTCTCGCCCCGCGGAGCCGATCTCAATGCCCTCGGGGAGACTTTTCTCTGCGCCCTCATTTCTTGGTCGCTTTCACGCTCCCATCGCGAGTTAGGACACCGTCTGTGATTTTTGTGCCGCGCTATATTATCCTGATGGGTTTCACAGAGTTCTGGGTATTGGTCCAGCTTTCTGCGTGGCACTGTCATCCCTTTTTACATACCTCTCAATCTCTCCGACAAGCTCCTCATGTCTTCTTGGTTCTTTCGGTAAAGTCACGTGACTTTACCGAAAGAACCAAGAAGATGAATCCCTGCAGTCACGAAAGCTTTAAATCGAAAAAAAAGCTCCTCATGGTTTCAGTCCACTTGTCCCCCCCCGCCAACCCCCCTCTCCATACTCACTACACTGTCCCCCCTACACCTCCCTGTTCCTGATGACGACTGCTTGTGTTGCGATCGAAACGTCGTGATATTTTTTTTAATCACATTATTTTATATTATTACTTTTTCTCTCTACGTGACTTTACCGAAAGAACCATAGAATATCACTGCACTGTCTTCGACATTGCTGGCGTTTTCATTATTTATGGTGGTGACATTCATTTAATTTTACTTCTCAAGAGATTGTTTTTACTTTTCTCCTCACTCCCGACACTTCCAACACAAATAATCCAAGTACGTACCCGTAACTGAATGATTTAAAGCGGTATCATCATGTTTTCCCAACTGACCATTTGAAGCCTGGAATAATTTTGCTTCTCCTACCTCCTCCTCAACTAGCGTACATATTTTGATGACGACAGTCTTTGTTTTTGGCTGTAATTAACTGTGTCGTCTCTTGAGAAACGTTGCACAGTCTAACTTGCATCGCACCAGCCCATGATCATGAATTTGCCGAGGACAGAGACATGGATTGGATGTTAAGTCAATTTCATTTCGAATTTCTCCATTCAATCTCCTGCATATCCAAAAGGTGGTCATCACTTCCATGTCCCCGGCTGGCGATGTACTCCGGCAGACACTCTCATTCGCTCTCGTTTCTCCGATGCCAAATTTACCGATCATCCTCTCATCACTGCTCCTCTTACGTAACTTTGCACCGAATTCTTCTTTCATTTCAATGTTGCCGTGTGTGTTTTCTCCTCACTTAAAAGTTGGTCAATTTGTTCACACATTTGGTCGACTTTTTTGTGATGGAAAACTCAACAGCCACTGGACTCAAACTCTAAAGTTTTTTCGGTAAAGTCACGTAGGTAAAAATAAATAATACAAATAATAGAAATAATAATAAAAATGCAATAATAATAATTTATATACTATTATTTTATTATATTGTTATTTTGTTTCTATTATTATTTTTATTATTTATTTTTACCTACGTGACTTTACTGAAAAAACCTAAGAGTATGAATCCTTGCAGTCACGAAAGCTTCAAATCTAGAGCCACTGGACTGTTGTTGAATGTTACATTTGAATTACATTTAACTTGTAACCATTTCAAAGCATTTATTTGATCTGGGCAACTCTATCTAACACATGATAGCATTCCTGTACAGACCTCGAATCATATTCCTCAATAATTACTGCCGGATAAGTTTACCTCGAGCAAGACATGACACGGAACTCTCTTCAGTTTCTCCTAAACTCAATGAGTTCAACAATGTACACATTTATACCCGACAGTTCTGTTTCCAGTTCAAGTCACCAAAGTCCATGCACTGTATGCGTGATGAATTCGACCGGTACAAAATGCGCTCCATGAACATGTTGCGTTGTTCAAGATGAAAATATCATGGCCAAAGTCGCTGACGCCACCACACCTCGCGAAGGCTTTCTCACCTCTGCCAACCCTCCCCACCCCCCAGCTGCTGCACAGTAGACACGTGACCTCCAACATCAGCCCTGACAGGGATCGTACCATCTGGTCCTGGGGTCGTTCCCTTGGTCACGCGGACTTGTGAAGGGCACCCACGTGGCTTCCCCCGTTCAGTTGACAACGGGGATGACACTCATTTACTGTTTAGAGCCCCTAAAAGAGCCAGTGGTGGAAATTACATAATTCCTATGCTGGGGGTGAGTATGTCAATAGGGAAAACAATTGTTGACTTCTCCACAAAGTGGTGCCAATTTTATCAACCCCAGAAAGATGATGGGCTGAATCGATCCAATCAAAAATGCAACTCGCAACCTTCTGATCGCAAGCCACCACAATCTTACTCGTTGTCGCAGAGATAGATACAGCAGTGATTTATTGTAAACATTGCACGTGACCATTAGCTTGACATACTGTGTCAATGTGGCTTGAGTCGGTGTAGTTCAAAATAATATTGTGCAAACTATAAGGAGGGTTTATGCGAGTTCAGAAGCTTTTGATTTGCTACAGTTCGGCCAAGTAACACAGAAAGGAAAATGTATTGATTGAAGGTGTTGAATATTCTGCAGTATATTGACTCATTTAATCTAACACATTACAAAGCAACTGGGAGAAAAAAAAATTGGTGGAAAGATTTTTTGCACTTACACATTTTGCCAATTACATTGAGCAGTGCATTAATTGATCTTTTGTGCTAATCACATTATTTGTTTACAAAATGAAGTCCCCGCCAGTCAATAGCTTTTAAAATGCTGAAACACCATCTGGCTTAGTGTGCCTTAGGCCTTGCACTGCCAGTCAGATATGCTCGAGAAACAAAACAACTGTGAACTATGAATATTACATTTTCAAGTTTGGATGTCTACATTGCACGTCATAAATAAGTCACACAATGATGCAAAATGTCACCTTACGAGAGAATGCAGGCGATTGTGTAGAATGTTATTATTTAGCACAGCACGGGGTGGTGTTGCCAGCCCCGTGCCTGCCCACTTCATTTTTAGGCCTGAGATAAATGAAAGGAAGCACGCAAGGGGATCATAACCCAGTACTTTAACCATGACCACCACCATCATCGTCAGCCACTATCTATTCACCGCTGGACAAAGGCCTCCCTGCAATATTGAGATCCCTCAAGGTTCTGTGATGCCACGATCCATCTCACGTCTTGACGTGCTAATCTCATCTCTGTGGTTGGTAAACCCTCTCAATGTACTTTGTCTCCTGTGGCTGCCATTATGTCACCAGTTTTATCCCGTCGGAATTATTTCTTCTAGCGACATGTCCCACACCAAACCCACTTACCTTCCTAAACAATCAATTTTTTGTCTTTGATTTGCGTGTTCCTCTTTCTGTCCTACTAAGATAAGTGTTTATTTTATTATGTCTTGTGGGATATTGGAAAGTGTATCAGGTTCCGTTCAGTTTCTGTTTGTTTAAGTTTATTTGTTACAGGGAAGGTCCCGTTTAGCCAGTTCCCTGGCTATTTTACAAGGGGGATCCGTCGTGCGTGTGCACAACAGCAAAACCAAGACAACATTCCAAAACTGATAAACAAGATGTTTGACAGTCTAAACGTAACGCACGTGAGTCAAAACAATGCAAGTGTAATACGAAAAAGTGAGGTGCACGTAAGCGCTCAACAGTATTTTAGTTTAACAGTGACGAATGTCATAGCGAGAGAGCTATGCATTGATTTAAAACGTTAATCTTTAGGCAGATCATTAAGGACTGCTACTGGAGATGGTGTTCAAATGGAAAGTAGCACCAACACCAAAACAATTGAACTAAAACAACACCAAATGTAAAGCGGCTCAAATGCAATATTTTGTGGCAGTCCTGAATCTATCGCGGACATTCTGAATTCCGATGGGTGAGCGCCAGTCTCTCCGCTGAACAACCAATCTTGTTTTTCCACAGTGGTAGTAATTTTCAAAACTTAAGTGGAATGATGAGCTGAACCCGCCCACGCAACCAGGATTTGAACTTGGAATTTTATTATTTTGAGTCTAGCTTTCTATTCCACAGCTTAGCCAACCAGACATGCTTTAATAAAAAAAAACATGAGCTTGTTGGATCCCGGTGTCTTAACTCACGTAATGAAACTTCGGCAATGCAAGCCCGCAAAGCACCCAAAACACGCATGTCTGGTTAAGCAAAATCCACACGCGATTACCGTGTCCGCATCTTCACCGTAGGCCTAAACCTCGAGATAATATCACGTGCCACAAGCAGCACACCAGCGCGTGGACACAGCACCGTCAAACTGAAAACTAATTAACAACCAAATTTGACAGGGGATTTAGAGTAAATGTTTAACTCGAAAAATTAACGCGACGAGTGTGTTTTTTTTTGCATTCACACATGCACTCTTCTGCTGGGCCCGAAGTAACCAAGTTACAACTTTGAAAGGGCAGCCTTTCAAAACAGGCCGTGAATACGTTGACATTTTCAGCGCGAATGTCCTCTGCACACACCGGAGAGCACTAAGTCCCATCATTAACTTTACAGCATCATCTGCATCCGCTGAACTTTAAGGCGCCAAAACTCGGTTTTTTTTCCTTTCCCCAGGAGACTACTACAACTTGCAAAAGAAGGTTGCTTGGGAGTGTGTGCATTCTATATAAACAAGCAACGCGCAATGCGTACTACTGAAAATATAGCCTACACATATCAACTACTGAAAATATAGCCTACACATATCAACCACGGAGCCTTTCATTTGCATATATAAACTGGTTTACAAACGGTATATATTTGTACGAGTTATACTTTGGATATGATTACAGAGCTTGGGTACAACCACAATGTTTAGGCAATGTTATTTGCTCCTGATTTTATATTCCCAAAGTCGCACTGTCAACAGTGACTTACTTTGTGTACAAATATCATTACATTGTGCATTATTGGTCTCTTTTGCCAAAACTTTGAGCATAGTATCTAATTTTCTCTTTCAGATTTCACCTTGCAATTAAATCTTTTGTGCACATATAAGGACACACATAGATGGAAAATGTATTAAAAGCATACATTGTTACGTGAAACCATGCCAATAAGTGAGGATTTGCAAACCAATCAAAAGGCATTCACTGCTGAGACTTACTTAAATATTAGTCGAAATGCACTAATTTTGACATCCGTATTTTCAGGATTTAAAAAACGATTCCCCCTGTATGGTAGAGAAAATCTCATCTGGTAAGCGTATCTTCGTCTTTTTGTGGGTCTGTTCGGCCACAGTTATGCCCCCTCCCTTTTCTATGCTCGCGCGACGTGGAGCCCTCAAAAAGAACATCTGCGCCAGTTAGAAACATTTGGGCTGGCCCTACCTACGATCCATCCTGATTTTAACCAGGCTGGATTGTGTAAGGAGCTCACAAATCATTTAATGATCTGAACACATTCCCATCAGGGAAATCCTCCGGCCAGCAAGGCTGCGTTGGCTAGGATATTTAGCATGTATACTCAGCCACCGCATGCCCAAGCAGTTTCTACTTTGCATTCAACTTAAATCATATATACGGGAATATTATATAATAGCTATCAAAGTAAAGTGTCAAAACCAAGTTTAGGTTCCTGTATTCGTGTTAGTCCAGCGAGCAGCTCACGAGCTCGTTCAAAAGGGTTTGCCAGCTTAGATCATTGACCTGTGCTGCATCCTTGCGTGTTTCTGTCCATGAGCATCTGCCCTTCTTGAAAAACGTTGGCTTCTGTTTTCAACACCGTTCTGCTTTCGCGAGTGCGCCACAGGGTAATGGCCTCGCAAAGTATGCCCGACAATCAGCACACCCAGTAAATTTTTATGAATATATAGTTGTCTAAAGGTGCCACTGATGTGTTCCAGTGGAACGCACAACGACATTACAATTCACAATCTCAGGAGGAGGATCCCAAGCGCGAACAGGGCGTCTGCGCAGAGAGAGAGCGGGACGAAGGAAACGAGACCAGAGAGCTCCTGCTAGCTGGAGTCGCACGCAGCTCCACCACGACAGAGTCATCATGCAGCACCGTGGCAAACCAAACTAAAAACTACGTTTTTTTTATTTTACCAAGTAAGGCCCAACTGAGCTATACAAGAAGCAACCAGGCCACAAATAATGTCTCAACAAAGTGGCTCATCACGTGGAAATTTATAGCACCAGTCAAATACTGGAAACGCGTATTTCAAAATGTGGAAGGAAATCCGGAGGACCCGGAGAAAAATCCACGCGACCACGGGCAGAACATGCAAACTCCAAATATGCAGGCGTCAGGGTTGGTATCGAAATCACGACCTTCTGTGTACCAGGCGAGGGAGTAAACATCTCGCCACTGCGGTGCCTGAGCCAGCACTCCACAGAGAGAGAGAGAGCGCGATAGACAAATAAAGTAATTTATTGTCTATGTATGTATGTATGTTGAACTTCGTTCACACCGTACATAGCCAACCGTACTAATCGGAGGTGCAGGGGGAAGGACAACAAAACGGTTCGCACGCTGCACTTCCGATTCCGAGGTCCCTAGTTCGATTCCATCTCCCATCGCGGCTTTTGTAACAATGGGGAAAGTTTCTTCAATCCCTCCCTCCCACCGCCTCTCTCCAGCGAGCGGTGTAAATTGGTACAACAGAGTCGACTGGCAGGGTCGCGTGTGGTGGGGTAAAGTGTGGGTATAATCCCACCTCGCCCGAGACGTCTCGCCAGCGTGGACGAGTAGGCCAAAGGGAGCCCTCCCGAGGGACTCTGGAGTAGAAGCCTTTTCTGTCAGCGTGAACGGAGCCACCCAGTTACCTTGGCAGGAGCCGCCGTTGGTGGGGTCCCCGTAGTATCCGGGCGAGCAGGTCTCACAGTGCTTGCCCATGGTGAGGTCGCTGCAATGCTCGCACACCGTCGCGTTGACGCACGTGCTGTGTCCGTTGCACTGGCAGTCTGCGGGGAAGGGGGGCAGGAGGAAAGAATGGTTTGTAATGTCACAGCAGCAGCAGCAGCAGCGGCGGTGGCAACATCTCTCACTCACTCTCTCTGTGAATGCAGAACATTGTTGGGACGGAACCATTGTTGCCAGAGTTCAAGACTTCTGGCTGTTACGACAGCACAATTTCAACGTTGCCAAAAAAATCAACAATGCGATAAGTTGAGAAGAGGCAATTCGCATGAGTTAAAGAAAGATTAGCAGAGAGAAGGATATGTACACACGGGTGGACATTGTTCGTGGTCACATGCGTTCTTCTAAACGAGCGGATGAGTAGTGGTTGGCGCACTGCGATTCCTGCCAGTGACGATTATCTGAACCGGTCCTTGGCCTCCCCTAGGTCGACTCAGCCTCAAATGAGTACCTATTGCCGTGCGTAAACATCGCCACTGCGACGCTCTCATCGATGAAGTAAACCCCCCACAGATTGGCGCTCCGCGCAGTTGTCTCTCGATGAGATTTCGCACCTCCGATTAGCGCGTTCAGCTACGTACGGTGCGAAAGACGTTCAATGTACGTCCATGAAGAGCTGGTGTCGAGTGTCAATAAAAAATACGGCGGCCAAACGGTAACATTCGCTTGTTCACTGCTCGTATTACTTTATATTGTGATCGGGGTACTCTTCCATCTCGTATTTTACTTGATGATGAATGTATTTATTAAGACATATTATTTAAATTAACTGCAATGTGTCCAGTTGAGAGGGCACACACCCATTCTGCAAACAACACATCCCAGAGCAGTTGTTAATCATGCTATAATACTTCACACAAGAAACTAATGCCTTTAAAATATATTCAACATTAATGCACTAGCTTAATAATGCATACGCTCTCTCTTTGTTTAAAACTTTAGACGCCATGAAATACTTTGCAGTGGCATTATCAAACGCGCACACATAATGGTTTTGAAGAGACATTTAAATATAATTCTCCCTGGTACACATGGAAGGCTAATGGCTGATCCCTATCATTGTCCTGCATCAGAGCCCAAATAGAGCACTCAGCATTCCTCTAATGTCATGCCTTAACCCTAACCTAATACATTAACAGCACAGCCATTTGTCAATAATTCAGTTATTCTTCAAACTTATTTATTTATTTCACAGCTTCCACAGCAAACCTCACCGGTTTTTCAATAAGCATCAGTCAGCCGAGAAGAAGCGATTACGTTTACAATGCACATTTAATATAACTAACACCTTTTCGTGGTCATGACCATCATCAGCCATAATCCATCCACCGCTGGATGACGGCTTCCCAATGCTGCCGGCCACCTCACACGGTGCCGTGATGTAAAAAAATACACCGAGTGCGCATTCCTCCTGTACTCGGCTACCGCTCAGTCATCGTCCTCGATTACCGACTACGGATGCCTTCCACGAATGCTTTTAAACAAACCCATGCACATTAAATATGAACAAAAAGACACAATACAGACGGTACAAATGAGACAAATAAAGAACAGACTCTTAAATAGAATTGCAAACCTCAATCAGGACAATGTATCGTATCGCTTGGATGGAGGGGTGAATTTGTACGAATATTGAGCATCCGACGACGTTCCACGTATTTATTTACTTATTTCTATTAAAGGTACTTTGCCAGGAAGCGCATCTCTCTTAAAAGTGCGGTCCCAGCAGTGGTGCAGAGTCACACGGGGTTACGGTTGTGGGTGGTAACGAGGACCGCACGCATAAACTCATGAAATATTAAAACTATTTTAAATCACTTTGCAGGTTTTAATAATGATGTTCTCTTTCTGTTAAACATCACAGCTTCGTTGAGCAATATTCAGAGGAACGCTGCAATGTCTCTTGGCTGGGTCGCTGGCCACATTACATGGCAGATGGGAGAGGCCATCAAAATATTTTGATGAGAGTTCCAGTCCAAGTCAACCCAGTTTGTTCAGTTAGCCACATGTCATGGTGAAAACATTCTCACTGTTACTTATCTCGTTTTGAAGTTTTCGTGACTGCAGGGATCCATACTCTTTGGTTCTTTCGGTAAAGTCACGTAGGTAGAAAATAAAAAAATAAAATAGATTAAATCACGACGTTTCGGGCGCAACACCGTCATCAGGTGGGACAACCACACCCGATGACGAACGCCTGTGTTGCGCCGTCGTGATTTAATTTATTTTATTTTATACCTACGTGACTTTACCGAAAGAACCAAAGAGTATTCTCACTGTGACTTATGTTATCATACAGGGCAGGTTCTGCTTGTATGATTAGTAAATAGGTAAAAGTTCTAACACACTACTTGTTTTTTGCAGCTTTAATTAAAATTCTACAATGGTCATAAATACATGACGGTGGTGAATCTATGCACTCGTGCGTTCTTACTTTTAAATATCATACGCACGTTTACATCAATGCAAATCACAGCACTTGCAAACGACGTTGAGTTTATGCATTAGTTGTTTACTCCTTATTTTCTGCCAACGCCATTCACGGATTACTTTGATGTGCACACGCCGCGTGCACACTTTGGAAATTAACTCGCCTATTAAACGGCCCAACTAACGTTTTGTTTCATTAAACTTTGATACGGTTAGTGGTGCACACTTGGGGTCAATTGCGGAGGAACGCAATGATTGTTACATGGAAAGGTAATTACTTCCATTACAGTGACACTTTTTCAATTACAACTTCTATTATGCTCATGTTGGAGATACAATGAGACTATAATGTACATATTAAATAGATACACTGTACGTGAATTATCCTTCCACCCCAAGAATTGTCGAGGGAGCTGTCGCAGTGGCGTAACGGTTCGCGGCACGCAACTTGCAATCCGGCATTCAGCGCGATTCGATTCCATCTCCTGGCATGGCGGTTGAAACAATGCAGGAAAGATTCTTACACCCCATCCCCCCCACCGGAGCACAAGCCCCCCCGCCCACCACTGAGGAACAAAGCACATTATCCTATCCACATTGACATGAATTCTGCAATGGAAAAGGTGCGCTGTCAAACACAACTCGTGACCACTGCAGACAGGACATGCAAAGAAAAAAAAACCGCCGAGCCCAGGACAAAAGACACTATTCTGAAAGGAATACCAATTTCACCACTTAATCAGAAAAGGGCAATGTAATTTCTAATCCATAATTCAGAGCACAAAGATGAGGCCTGGTTTTTTTCTCGGGGCTATGTCGGCACATTTAATAGTTAACTTTACACGTGGGGGAAATGCTTTGTGTCTTTTGGCATGAGCAACGCGGCACACAAAGGGTTTAATTCGCATTGATGGGGGAAAGCACATTATCCTGTTTTTTTGTGTGTAAATGCTGCGGTGGACAAGCGCATCTGTGCGCTTACATTTCGGCAACAGTTTATATTGTGCCAGGCTTGCAATTACGCAATTATGCTCTACACCTGTGTGACAACATAAGTTAAGGGAACACACCGTATATTGGTGTTGAATGCACGACAGCTTTAGACACATGGCCACATTTAAAAATACGTGCATTTGTTACGTTATTCTTATGCGGTAATAAAGACTTGTTGTGAACTGAAAAAAGGTTTGCGCTGCACAGCATTGCTGTTGGAGAATTGTTTTCGTTAAAAGTATTTTTTAAAAGCAGATACATCAAGTCTCGCGCGATACAATTAGAATGCGTCATACACAAATAATTACGGAAGATATAGCCAAGGACGTCTTATGGCCAGAGATGCTAACTTGTAGTCATCTGTGATTTTGTTAAATTGCTACATATGTCAAAGGGATCAATACTCGAGATAGGCCGAGATGGGCATTACCTGCGACGTCACTTTCAATTTCACATTATCCCCCCATTCTGACCGACATTGTGCAATTCACAATTTTACATGTGTACTTCAACGCAATGGATAGAGCATGCACGTCGGATTGGGACCCTGGTATCTCATTCAGATTGCCAATCGAATCCCATAAAAAAAGAGTGATGTTTGTAGCCGTGCAATGTGATAACATTTTGCACGCAAAAATAGCAGAGGCACTTTGAGGACAATAAACGCCCCCTCGAACAATCGCACGGCGCTTGCCAAACTGTAACCTTGCACTCCCCCCTCCACCCCCACCTGAATGAAACGAGCGCAGAGACTACGAAATTCCAATTTCTAAACGAATGAAAGCAAAAAAAGAATTGGTTTTGTATACACCGCACACTTTCTAGCTTTGGTAATAGGTATCCCCAAGTGCCAAACACGGCGGCCTCCTAAACTCCTGGAGGTCCCCCACCCTCTCTCGTGGGGAATTTCCGCTCGCAACCACCGCTTGCTTGTAACCTCCCGGGAGGGGGGGGGGGATTTTATACGTGATGTTCGATTACCGAAAGGGCTGACGGGCAAACTAAAAGAGGGGGGGGGGGTAGAAAAAAACCACATGAATAGCGTAATTGAAAAGGAAATTCAATCTCAAAACCATCACAAAAATGTTTCGCTCCATAAAATCTCGCTCCTCTATAAAATACAAAATTTAGGTACAAACCAACTCTGTCATCACTCACCCACTCAATAATGTCTACTCATTTTTACACCGCATAAACCTCCAACGGGCCTCCACAGGGGTCGTGCGGATGTTATTAAAAGTTATAATACATTCGAGTGAATGGACAAGGGCAAACCCAAAGTCTTCAGCTTCAGACACGGGGGGGGGGGGGGGGTATTCGCATGAAAAATAAGGCGTTTCAATGCCACATGCCAAAAAACGGAACAATCATGAAGGTACTAAATGTGGCACATTTGTTTAACAAACACTCCAATACATCTTCTTGGTTCTTTCGGTAAAGTCATGTAGAAGGGAAGTAATAAAATAATAAAAATAAAACATAATAAAATTATTCTCACGACGTTTCGGCCACAACGCAAGCAGCCGTCCTCAGGTGAAAACCAGGTCCGTCGAGGCGACAGAGTCTGAACTCCAATACAGTGGTTGTTAATCGTTACCAAGTAGTTGGAGTTTGATATCCAGAAACTGTAAATAAATTCACAGAGCTTAGTCCGCGACGCGATACATTTTCCCTACATTTCACTGCGCTAAATTATTATTTTGTATTCAATGGGCTTCATTTAAAATGGTAATCTTGAAACATCACACAGTGAAGAAAAACACGTGTCTTCCATACTCACATGTTGAATGCCTACAGGCGCATTATGCACATTGTGTACATGTTATGAAAAATGTATAAATGGAACCGCAAATGGATGTAAAATAACCTAAATGAGGCGTATTATATTATTTATTTTTCACATTGTACAATTGCCTTGGCAATTTATATACATGAACACGTGGCCTGCTTATTAATTGCCTCCAAGGTTGAGGTTTCTAAACAATATTCATGTCTATCGGATGCACATTGTGCAAGCGTGCCGATGAGAATTGTGGTTAAGATAAGTGCAAGATTATGTTTTCTTTGTACAATTTTCAATCAACACAACAATCGGGATACGTGGGCAGTGGGAGATAGAATACACTGTTGGACGTTTGTTGTGCAGACATGTCACAGACCACACAAAGCATCCATGATTTCACAAAAATTGGTTTGACAATAAATTATCGGAGGAAATTTTCAGTTTATTTGTTTTAGTATTTGAAGTAATTTGTTAAGTACAGTATTACTTTGATGGGCGTTGCATTGTTAAAATGAAACTATCAAGCGATTTCTATTTCATGAGGTAAAGCCCACTGAGCTATACTGTATAGCTCTTTTTCAGAAGTGACCTGGCCACAAACGATAATCTCAACGAAGTGGCTTATCACGTGGAAATGTTTTGCACCCAAATACTCTAAAACGTAATATGATTACATACGTAATATTTTTATACAAAAACAAAACAGGTTTTAACGTGATATCTTTTTAAGAGCTAATGAGATAGCGTTAAAATCTCTGGGCAAGAGTGAAAAACCAAAATGTAATTTTAAATCATCACCAACAAACAAGGCTCACGTGAAGAATAGCAATTGTACTCCAAATGTTTTTCTATAAATGTATTTTATTGGTTTTCCAGTGCAACCAGTAAAATGACAAAATCATCCATTCGATATAATTAATCAGAAATGTGGACACAGAATACACCAAAAAATATATCCTGCTATCCAGAGACCAATCCATAGAGAATGCTGCTTTGTCTGCATGTGTTCCTTTCGATTGAATAATACGAAGGGCATGGTACAAAGTGCGCTCTCTAATCAGGCTTGCACCTCGTTTTTAACCGACACGACTGTATCGCGGTGGTCACATCCCCGAGAGTGCAAAACTAGAGGAATTCCCATTAGATTTTCTGTGAGCTACACTGGTAACAAGCCAATGTGAGTATGGTCCCACAAGATGTTTGTACCGGACCCTGCCATGAAGTCGGGTTATTGATTGTGTCACAAGAATGCTGCCCATTTCCAGTGATTTCCAGCAGAAGAAATGTCATTTAGCAACGTGTGACATCACCACCAGGCCCTTACCAACGCGTGGAATCCCCATGAGGGCTTCGACACTGTTGGCTTGCATGGATTGCCGCACGTGACAAAGTGCTGCTGTGCAAGCAGGCTCGCACATTTAACCGAACTGACGTACGACAGCTCAAACGGTCATCCCTCTCATCATCTGAACTACTTATTTATACAGCGTCACTAAATTACAGCGCTTTGTCAATCCACTGCTGGATGAAGGCTTCCCCACACCGTGTAGGCCATGGGGGTTATTTGACCATACTTCACACAGGTGAGTGCAGATAGATGAAGGGGAGAAAGGGGCCTGCCCAGGACCCTTTCAAATATCACTCGCCACTGATTTAAGCCATGGCCGGGAATTTAACTTTGTTTCAAGGAGCTAATAGTGCAGCATGCCGACTCACAGGCCACTGCACAAATGCTCCATAACAACCGACCTTTCCAAGGCCCAGTATCAAATGGTCCCCGTGCCCTCTGCTGGGCAACTTCTGCAATCGTGATCCATTTTGATATATATAAAAAAAAAATTCGCGAAAAACTAAATCAACACAAAAGGCGACTAGTTTATTTTTTCCCCTTTTGTGAGGGCATTCACTTTTAATCCAGCTGCTTCGCGAACAAGTTTGGTGGATTACTCGGAAACACGGCGATAATGGGGAGCTCATGAGACCACTCACCCGTCAAAACTTAAGAGCCTTCGGGAGGCGCGATGGGGAGCAGGTGTTCCATTGATACATATGTGCAGGGCAGAGTTCAACTATCTCCTCCCTTACGTGCAACGTTTCTCCAGCCGACGGCACAAAGATACTCACGAAAAATGTAATGGCCAAACATTCTCACGCATGAGCCTCTTGTGGTGGACAAATCAAGACAGGCAATTAAAAAATAATTTGCACTACAAACAGCTGATGGGTCGGTATACAATGCTACAGTGTGACATAACCAAGCGGTCACGCGTTGACTACTCAGAATCTGAATATCTAGTTACACTGGAGGAATCCGATGAGCAATAAAGCTCTTTTTTTCACAGATGTCCCGTAGGAGCATGGGGTCAGGATGTCACAACAACAAACAATACAAAAACACAATAGGAGTGAAAAATATTGGAAAGATAAGCAAATAAAAAAATAAAAATGGACAAATAAAACTAAACTTATTTCATCACCACGGTGATGCAAATATGGCGCCCGCCTGCGCCACAGTGGACGTTAAAGATCCTCCAACATCATTTGAAAGAAGGCCATCGTTGGCCAGTGCCACGGTCCCAATTTGCCTCATATGAAAGTTTCCTGAAATGTACTCAATTGGCATTGCTCAGAGTAGCATCGCTGCCTACCAGCAGACTATATGTCTGCAAAAAACACAGCACCATCATGATGGCCCTGCCCTGCATAAGTATAAATATAAATATTAAAAAAAAAACGGCGCTAATACCAACGGTAGCCAATTGGTTACGTGACGATCGCTGTCGCCATTTACCTGGGCAGGTGATGAAATTCCAGGTGAACGAACGGTCCTCCCGACACATGCTGGTGTTAAGCGTGGCCCGCGTGCCGTTGACGGTGACGGGAGCCGTCGCTGAGCCCTCCATGCACTGGCCCTTGCCCGTGTCGCTGGGATCGTTGCACCAGCCGCAGCCTGGCTGCTCCATGCAACCGGCGCACGTGCGGTAGCCGGAGCAGTTCTCCGCTGCGGGAGAGGAGGTGCAGGAGGAGGTGGTGGAGACGGGAGCCATGGGGATGAAGCACAGGTGGTAGCGACAACCATCAGGTATGTGTCAGAATAATAAATGTATAGAACTACATGTATTTGCCTTACTTACAAATTTCAGATCCTAGAGAATACATGCCTTACAAAGCATGCCCTGGGCAGCATTTCCTTTTTCAAGGTCTGCTGTAAAAAATGTAGACTACAATTTGTTTTACATAAAAGAGGCACGTTGGTAAAAAGCCTGTTCCAAATCCGAGTGGCTTTATTCACTGGAGGATTGCAGCAGGATTTAAAAAAATGCACAATCCGGCAAGCAACGGGGTCTCATACATTGCAAAGCATCTGCACATCCTCCTGTCACGTGCCTGGTTTAACATGGGCAATGAGCAAACATTCAGTAAATCAAGCAGACGCAGGCCCCAGCTGGGGCATTGCACTCCTCATCGCCAGGCAACCCTGGCCTGCGCCTGACGCTACCTATGTATGTAGAACTTATTTTGCACCGTACATAGACAACCTTGCTAATTGGTGGTGAGGGGGGGGGAACAAACTAAATACAATAATCAGTTTTAAAGATAATTTTTTTAATCTATATAATTTAAAAGTGCATAGCTCCAGTGGCTTCCTAACATCGGAAGGAAGAGCATTCTGGAAGGCCGCAAAAGCACGCATCTGACATGCAGTGACCGTCGACACCGCATGCAGGCCGCTGAGATTACGATGTCCGAGATCGGCCTCAATCGCACGAGTCCACATCAGCCTCGGTATGCCCCTAGGGCCACCTCCAACAGCGAGGAAGGCCCGTCGATGATTGCCATCTCTGGTGTGATCCGCCAACATCATGAACCCGGGCAAAGTTTCCGGAAAGCCGGCAAACCTGCAGGCTCTGTTTCGGACACCGGCCGACGTGCCGTTCAAAGACGGACTTCGGCGTCTGTGATACGCTCCTGAGAGTCAACGCGAAGCGTCCGTCACAAGGCATCCACAGGGTTTGTATGTAAAGACACCATCATGAACCATGTTTCTGTGCCCATACAACGACACTGGTAGGCGGTACACACTTGTAGAAGCGGACCTCCTTTGCTGTTGTAATTGTTGAGTGACAGACGTTTCTGTCAAACAGGTTCACTCACTCACGTGTGACTGAAATTCGTCCTTTAACTTCAGCCCCACTACTTGCGGTATGATGGAGGTTGCAGCCAAGGCAGGGGAAAAATGTAACCGCATCAGCATCGTTATCCCCAACCTGACCCTGAGTTTAAGTCATGTGGCCGCTCATCACCGTTCTGGATTTTGGTGGTTGCCCAATTTATTCCCACGCCAAATGGGAAGGCTTTGGTTACGCGCAATCGCCAGCGTGAGGAGTAACTCTCCTAGCATCGCGGGCAGCAGGACAAAAATCTCTTTATAGGGCAGCTTGGTGAATGCCTTCGTTGCCCAGGATTGGCTCTCGGCAGACGCGACAATGTGCCACACGTTGCAGGATCCAGCCCACTGGAGTAAGAAACAGCAACGATGCAGCCATGTGGCGCACCACTTTCAATAGCGAACAAGTCAGAGCACTGGCCATCCCCGCAAACACAACTGAGCGTACAGGCCTCCCGATTAAGCTATGTGTGTTTGACCAGGTAATGCCCACTGAGCTATGTAGCTGTTTTCCATAAGCGAACTGGCCACAAATGATAGTTCAACGGTGTGGTTTATCACGTGGAAATGTACAGCAGCAGAATCGTCTAAATGCACGTTGATTCGAGATGTGGAGGGAAAAACTGGAGCACCCGGAAAAAATGTACGTGACCACCGGGGGAGAGAGACATGCAAACTCCAAATATACAGCAGTCAGGGTTGGGATCAAACCCATGACCTCCTGTATACCAGGCAAGGTAGTTAATATCTCGTCACTGTGGCGCCCTTATATTAAAGAACTGCTTTTGAAATGCCGGTGCATTTTGCTTCGAACTTTCAGCTCCGCTGGGGTCAATAGGCGAGGTCAACTCTAAACCGCATCATGGCAGCAGACGTGGATACCCGACGCGCAAATGGAAACTTAAAAACTCTCCAGGAGTGGCGTGTGACTGTGGGTCATCGAGAACAGACCGTCCAACAACGTGTAACGACGCAATGCCCCCATCCACAGATACGAAGGAGGCGTCATCACAGCGATACACTCCGCTGGCTTCTGGACGCGGTTATCTGGCTCGAGCGCCTGAACGTGAAATTGTGGTTGTTGCCTCTGCATCCACATCAGCAGCCGTACGACAGGCAGAAGAGTTTGTCAGAATCAACAAACGAGATGCAATATCACGTTTACGGTGTGGCTCCACTGACGGCACAAGGTCACAGCCCATTACTTGTCTGAGGGACGGCACGTTCAAAAGTCATTCCATAAACAAATATTAAAATAATAACAGAGGACAGGACATACGTTTGCAACAAAAAAATTACTTATTACAGGAGTGGAACATTTGGTCCGAGGGAGATTACTCTAAATGGAGGTGAAACGCCTTCTCATCGAGACAAGGTGACTGCAAATATGTGGCGTGCTAACCACGGCAATGTAGCTTAGCATGAGGCTGTGCGACGGAGAGGAAAAACACGACTTTGGAGCCAAGTTGGCTTCATGTGCAAACCGGCACTGAAAGAGCTGACTGCACGTGAAATTACTTCTAACAAGAGTGAGCTTTCTACCATTAACAAGAAGAGAAAAACTGCCTTGTTATATTAGAACCGTGTCAATTCAAATGATTCACCTGCATTTTCTGAAAGGTACAGATGCTTCGGCTAATTTGCATCCTGCATTACTCGCTTTGTATTATTTACGATTTGCGAATGAGCTACTGAATATATCATTGAGATTTTTTACTGGTTACTTCATCATCGTCATAATCATCATCAGACATGATCTATCCGCTGCTTTATGAAGCACCCTCCCCTCCCCCCAGGTCACGTGAGGCAACAATCCATCGGGCTCCCGCACACAAACTGATCTGACTGCTACGTCTCTCGAGTGCTGCCTTTGGACTGCCACTCCACGGTTAGTCTCAACCAACAGGCAAGCATCCCCCCCCTTCTAACGCCGTGTGCTTCCCAAGCTTCACTCACAGTCAACACGACGTCTCGAACTTGTCGCAGGAGGTTACACGCACCGATCAGAAGACGGAGAGAGAAGGGACAATATCGAACCGCAAGATACAGCGGAATGAGAGAGGTTGTTTTTGCTTAGAGAGGTAACTAAGCAAAAAGACCGAATGTGCATATACTCCGTAAAACTATTCAGAAAATAATGAGAAAATAAATCGGAGAACATAGCACAAAGTACTTTAAGACATCGTAGAAAAAATGGGAGCAGAAAGGCAGAAAAATGGCGGGTTTATGATTGGCATTACACAAATGGTAGCCATTAGAGGAAAATATGAAACTATAACCCGTAATAGACAGAATTTTTAAAAAAGTGCAGGAATTTTATACAGGTCTCTTGAAAAACAAAATCATATATCACATAGGTCAAACAATGTTTCAGATTCACTACCAAATGCACATTCTGATATTTGTATTCAGCGGTTAATTTTTGTCAAAACATTTTAAAAGTATTTCTTCACTTCATTACAAGTACCCTCGCTCATTATGTCGCTGCCAACATTTGCGTGTTGTTTTCTGTGTATTGCCCACACCGCATTTATAGAACAAAACTTTATAAATAGGGCTGCCCTGGTTTCAAATAGAGTAACTTGTGAATTCAAGTGTTTTTCAAATCTATTTCAAAGAGGGGTGACAAATGACACGTCTAAACTCGTGAAAATCAATAAGCACTGTGAGCAAATGACGATAATTAGAAACACACAAACAGGTGAAAGACGACATTATATTGGCTGGTAAGAAAGGTGACCCGAGGGCAGGATGCGCCGTGAGAATGACAGCCAGAATTTCAAAACGCCCAGAGAGAGGACGACCACCGAGGAGATGGAGCGATGAAACCTGCTCCCGTGTGCAGGTGCCGGGTGGATCGTTACATCGCAGGATTGTGAGACGCGGCGGGCTCCTTGGGTGAGGA
Source organism: Lampetra planeri (assembly GCF_965212315.1). Lineage (NCBI taxonomy): Eukaryota > Metazoa > Chordata > Hyperoartia > Petromyzontiformes > Petromyzontidae > Lampetra > Lampetra planeri. The sequence goes on along the minus strand of NC_136118.1, from coordinate 11,911,722 downwards.
CTTCACATCCATCAGTGGGATTGATTACGGCCGATGATGATCACGATGGAGAATATCATAGTCCGTATTACTGTTTTAACAATATCACTTTCCTAGGTACCCACATGCAACACCGATTATAAGCAGAGACAGGTTATATCATTACAGACCCCCACACCCCCAACTGAAAAAAAGTTCAATCATCTACACTATTTTTTCACACCTGAATACTCCAATTCACAGTCGTGGGTCCAGGATGGCTTTGTTGTTGTCGTAAAGGGCAACATCGTGGCCAAGAAATTATTAATGGCGAGACTTTTAAAACTGCCTAGGAAATAAACGCTCGTGCCGGTGATAAAAACGCACTTGTTCCCTGCCACAGTGAACGTCAGGTGCTCGAAACCGCCACGAAGAGGCGTTTTGCAGGGCGAGGTGCTGCGACGGACCTTTCTGTGTGGGTGCATGCGCTGTCGAGCGGGGGCGAACGCGCACACTCACGTGGGCAGGCGTTCATCGTGTGCCACTCCATGCACTGGCCGTAGGGGAAGGAGGGCACGTAGGCGTTAGCGTCCACGCAGCGCTTGGCGTTGCTGCACCACATGCAGTCGGTGCTGCCGCTGGCGCACTCGGCGCAGGTACGCCGCGCCGCGCACGGCATGCGGCACTGACGCGCGTTCTGGTTCGGGTTCACTGCGGGCGGCGGTGCAGACGTAGTAGACGCACACGCACGCACGGAGGCAGACAGACGTGCAAACACATGTACAACAAAAAGTCAAGTCAAGCGTGGCGGCGTATGCCAAGACGCACCAGTACCAGCCATCTGGTGACAGACCCAAGAGGTTCCTCTTGGCGAGCCCCAAGGTGAGCCCCCCTTCCTGGGGGTCCCTCCTGGCAAAGTACCCAAGCGAGCTCCCTTCCGAGCCTGGTCAGTCACGGTCAATCCGACGCAGCCACGAGTCCCGTACGCACACAAAGACTACCCTTGTATTCTTAACAGACTGTTGGGGCAAGTGCTGTTCGGCGAGTAGCACCTATAAAGGTCGGCACTGCACACGAGGTGGTGGATGGCCAGCACTACGCCTGATCGCCTTTGTCTCCACAGTGGTGATGGTTTTACCAGGTGCTTATTTGAGGCCGAGTTCACCTAGGGGAGGCCCAGGACCCGTTCAGATAATCGTTACTGGTGTTGGCCATGAGTGGGAATCGAACTCGGATCGCCGGTTTTGTAGCACAGCGCACTAACCGCTAAACCACCACTCCTCTACACAACAACAACCACTCCTCTACACAACAACAACCACCACTCCTCTACACAACAACAACCACCATTCGCCACTAAGTGGCGGTGACATCACCACGGCGCTTGTGCCAGGCTACGCGCACTTTAAGGCTATGTGAAGTGTTGAACGCCCGCTGGCAGGAGGTCACGGGACAGACCCAGGAGGTGCCACGGCTCGACTCGCCGAGCTGAACGGCTGATGCTCCCCGACATCACCACACCCACACGCATACACACACGCACAACAACAACAACAACCGCCATTCACCACTAAGTGGCGGTGACGTCACCACGCACACACACACACGCACACACGCGCGCACTCATCCAGCAGCCGAGCCTCCTGCGCACGACCGGCCGCTGCTCACGCTCGCTGCAGCAGGGGACGCGGCGGCGCGGGGGTGGGGGGGGGGGACGGGGGGGGGGGGGCCGGCGGCGTACCGACGGGCTTCTCGCAAACGCTGCCGCGGGTCAACTCCGTGCACGTGTAGGCCTTGAGGCGGCCCGCCTGGCTGGGGGGCGACAGCACGGCGCAGAACCCCGAGCCGCTCGGCTCGTTGGCCTCCCACACCAGCGTGGAGTTGGTGAAGGCGGCGCCATCCTCCCAGCGCCAGTGCGACACGTTGAGGCCACGCAGGCCGACCCATGGCATCAGCTGTGTGCGCGGGGGGTGGTGGTGGCGGGGGTGGGAGCAGAGCACAAGGAGAAAGTGAGAAGAAGCAACGCGGTGGGCAAGCTGGTCAGTGCAGTTAAGCGAGCCTCTGACTCCCCTTGCCTGCATCATCATCATCATCATTACGATCCATGGGCAGATCGCCCATAGGTGTCCACTGCAAGTTTAGTCACTTGTCTCCGCTTTCCTCTGTTATTGTGCCAATGTGTTCCATGTTCAAGTAGCGCCGCATCTTTCCGGCATCAATCTCTTATGTCGTCGTCAAGCCATTCTCTGATAGGTCTTCCTCTTACATTTTTCCGAACAAAACCACACTTTTAATTTTCCGTTCTTGTCCAACCTACAGATGTGTCCAAATAGTGGCAGTTTCCTTCTCATCACTGCCTGCATCATCAAGTTTGCTTCTTCTATGTGCAACCTTTTTCTTACTTCTCCGCTGGTTCTACAGCGTATGCAGCATACTCGTCATTGTCTGCTTGACGACTACCACATTGCCCTTGTAGCTTCTGGGTTCTCACCGATGTAAGGACTGTCCAATGGAAAGCAAAGACGTCTGAGATTTGATGGTGTAAGTAAAAAGAGGCCAAAGCCGTTCTTTATAACCCCGTATCTCCACTGCTCGACGAAACCGCCACGCTGTCCCATCCCCCCCACCGACACCATTCGTGCCTCTCGGCATACCACGAACGCCACATCCAGTCGTGTTGCGGCTCTCGCACTTATTGAAGCGCTCTCGCACTTATTATCGCTGAACACACACGTGGAGACGCGAGTTACTCGAGTTAGTCCATCCAATCCGCTGAAGCGGAATGCTGTTTCCAAGTAAATGACTGATGATCACCCTGAATGTGACCTTTCAATCGAAGCTGGGTTGGTACTTGAATGGCAGACTGTGTGGGAATACCAAGTGGTAGGGCGCACACTACAAGAGAGCTTGGAGAGGGCAGCGGATCAAATAATTTAAATCTATGAAACCTCATGCATGATTTGCTTTTGAACATGGGTTTTCTGCCGACAATATGGTTTCCTCGTACGTGTTGAACACTCATAATTGGAACTGGCAAAATATCAATTCAGAGCCCCAAAAATATGGTTTACTCGGTGAGGCTTTTCTTGATACACAAAGGGCCAATTTGCACTCGGGGAGACCCAGGACCGATTCAGATAACCGTCACTGGTTTTAGCCATGAGCGGGAATCAAACTCAGTTCGCCGGGTTCGTAACGCAGAGCGCGAACCGCGACACTCCTGCTCCCCCAACACACAAAGACAAAGATCCCCATATAGCCTGTAACTGTGGGGGCAAGTGCTGTTAGCAAGCACCTATGAAGGCCGGCACGGCACGTGAGGGGGTGATTGGCCAGCTCCACGACCGACCGCCTTTGACTCCACAGTGGCGATGTTTACACACCACAACAGCTACTCATTTGAGGCCGAGTCAACCTAGGGGAGGCCCAGGATCAGTTCAGATAATCGTCACCGGTGTTGGCCGTGAGCGGGAATCGAACTCGGGCCGCCGGGTTCGTAGTGCTAGGCACGCTAACCGCTACGCTACCGCTCCCCACATACACACGAAAGCAAAGACACACAGACAAACGCGCGTGCACGTCCCCACCTCGTTGGTCATGAGGGCCAGCTTGGCCAGCACGTGCTCCACTTCCTTGGCGGTGGTGAGCGAGGCGGGGATGCCGTTGTGACTAATGCAGTCCATGCGCGCGTTGTCGTAGTTCACCACGCTCGTGTTGATCTTGTAGCAGGACTCAGCCACGCGGTCCCAGCCGTCCCCGCACATGTGGTCTGCAGCATGAGCCAATTTAAAAACTGGTCATCAGAAAACACGTTTTTTAAAGATGTAATTCTCATCGTGCCCCATGCTGTAACGCAGTCTCTAACTGTAGCTCTCCGGCCCCTCCACTTAGAGCTATGAGGACGGTCCGTTGCCTGAAACGCCACCTTTTAACTATGACTTCCTTTTCAGGCAATAGGTGTTATTGACGGATGCGTTGAGTTGTTTTTCACTCGCCCAAAGTGCTGGGTCGCTTGCATACATCACGGCATTCTTACGCGTGTACACATTTCTTGCGGCGAGCTATGTATACCTGGCACAGCCATGCAATGCTGGTTCTTGCTCTCCCACTGACAGATGGAGTCGTTGACACAGCCCAGGCAGCTGGGGAGCTTGGCACAGGTGTCCTCAGCTCGGACCTGGCACTGGCTGAAGTTGATCACCGGCTTTGTGACAGCGCGTGGACAGGACAACAGAAACAAACGTAAAGCTGCGTTAATAGATTCAACATTTTTACGAACACCTGTGGACACAGGACAACGTTAACAATGCACGCTTGATGATCGTGGCCCCTCAAAAGCCAGTCAAAGTTCAGGTGGAACCGTATAGCCTCTGGTTTAAAACAAAATCGACCGTCTATATATACAACGCGGCAGAAAACGTGGTGTTGCCAGGCTACGTAGCACAACAACGGCAGTGGAGAGCGGAGGGAGAGAGATGCGCTGCCAAACAAAATTGCAAAAAGTTCCACTTTTCATACGTCTGAAAGGTAACAACGAAACTAAGCGTAACACTTATATGAACCACCGTTGCAAATGCCTCAATTACAATCGGCATTATTGTTTCAAAGGTCACCATTAAAACGTGATGATAAAATATCAAAAGCTGCATAGATATCAAGCAACAGCTGAAATGATACATTGCGTTTCAGGTTCAAGGTGTGAGATCTAATCAATAGCAAATACATGTTCAATCTTCAGTCTGTAGGAGACCAAAAGCAGGCAACTTTATATAAATTAAACAATTAAAAATGTTTTATTGATGAGCCACCAAAATGCAATTATCGGCTCACTATAACAGGGGAAGTATGATAGTTGTGACAACTGAAGATAATTTATTTTACGTTGAGGATAACCGGGTGGTTGAGGGTTGTCTCGTACATTTTAAGAGGACTAAACCAGAAACCCTAAATGCCCGGGTTGGAATCAAGGCTACTACTCGGGAATACCCAAGGGATGTGTGTTGTATTTTTTTTATTTGATTGTCACTTAATCTGTCTTCAAGACTAAATATAAATGACTACATCAGATGGCTGGCGTGACCCAAACTGCTCTTTGCAGAGAACCGGTGCCACCTAATGGTGGGTATTGAATTGAATTCAGCAAGAGACACGCAATTCCACCACTAGGGGCATTCCATGCCACGGCGTGATGCTCTGCCAACTGGTACAAAAATTGGCAGGCTATTGTATCACCGCATCACGTAACTCTTGACAGCCCAAGTGATATTGCTGGTGTATAATTACAGCATGAGTACGCTTTCAAACTGCATATGTTGGGAATAAAATTACACACAAGAGACACAACAAATAGCGTACAAGTACACATACATCCTGTGATAAAATAGGTGCACACAATCTGCAGTCTGACTTACAGAGTATAAAGGCAATACGATCTATCCACTGGCTCCCAATACGGTCTTCCAACAACTACAAGATCCTGACTTTCTTTATTTCACATGGACGGCAACTTCATCCCAGACGGCCTACAACTTCAATGCTCATGGTCGAGGACTTCAACCTGGAAGCCACTGGAGCTAGGCACTTGTAAAACCTGAATTGAAAACGAATTTCTTTAAAACTGCTTTGTTACATTTAGTTTTTTTGTCCTTCCCCTCGTACCTCCGATTAGCACGGTTGGCTACGTACGGTGCGAAAGAAGTTCAATATGCGTATATACAAACACGGAGACACACACACATCCACAATAAGAGGAGTACACAAATTTGCACACGAGTGCTTGTGACATCAAACGTACCCTTGCCCGCGTTGGGGTGTTTCAAAGCGACACAATCAACGCCAGCGCATGAGCGTGGCAAGCGCGAGCAGGCGATCGTACCTCCACTGTGCAGTTGGACTCTAAGGGCGTGCAGGCATCAGTGCACCACTGGCAGCTGGCCAAGTTGGAGGTGCAGCTTCCGCAGTCCTTGAACATGCTGCACACCTTTTCAGTGGCGGCTGCACAAGACACACGGCCACAGCGGAGCACAGCAACGTATCAGCAATGTGTCAGCAACATCAGCCGTGAGCAACTAACGGGAGCAAACCAGGAGTCCTGTGGCTAAACTCAATAATGACAGTATTAAAAGTACAGGCCTTTAGCAATCCACTGCTGGATCGAGGCATCTCCACACCGTGTTGGTTGTGAGGAGTGGGTTGTCTGACCATACTTCACCACACTGCTCAGTGCAGACTGGTGTTAGCCATGGCCGGAAATCAACATCAGGTCACCAGGATGAAAGCAGAGAAAGCTATGTTGCGCCTGTGTTCCCCCGTCAAATAATGTTACGTGGTTTATTGTAACTCCAGGATTACTTGCAGTGTTAATACATTTGCTTCTCACAGTAAATTGAACATTACCTTGAATTAGAACCCATAAAAGTTTGGGAAATACCCCAACGTGTGCAGGAAACACATTTTCAAGGTTGCTTCAGTATCTATGCATAAAAAGATCGTAAATAAATAAGCTAATAAATAGGTTTCCAAATGCAACATTTAGTTGCATAAATATATTCACAAGCAATGCTCTTAATTATTAACATTTGTTAATTAACGATTGGCGCTTACTCGTACATTGTTTTGCATTAATTAAACAGACTCCCAGAATGGCAAATTGATTTCTACCAATTTTCTCCAGATATGTTTGTGGCCCCGAGCTGAAAAATCCTACGGCCTTCCCAACCGAACCGTGCGGGGGGCCATCACCGCACAGCGACTCCCTGGGGGCCAGGGTTTATTCCATCATTTACAGTGCACGCTGCACCACCGTTCAGCTTGGAACCACAGCAACACCAAGTCGCACGCTGCCACTGCAATGGTTCAAATCAAGGTGAGAGACCGCCAACACTGTTTGGAAAAGCACGCGCAAGTGTCATTGAATGATAAGCTCATATCGGGTGATGGAAGCGGACAAGCGGGGGGGGGGGGTTCTGTAATGCCGCTTGCAATACGAAGCGCAGCAGTCAGCAGTGATTGAAATATTAACATTTTAAGATGACCCTTGAAGCGACGTTATTGAGTGTCGCAATAGGCCAGAGCGCAGTGGAGCTTATCCAATTCCGAACGGGGTCACTGATATTAAGCTGCAATGACAAGTGCACTACCCAGTGTTTTGGCTAAGCCAAAATGTCAAACAGTTCTTGGGACATTTATTGCAGGCAAGCTTTGCATGTAATGCCATTATTGCCAAGATTCATATAATAATAATAAGCTATACATCCCAATTTATAAATAGACATTATTTAAAAATGCACACAAGTGGGTGCGCGTACACGAGGCATGAAACAAATGTTTCAATGGATGAATTTATCAACAGATATTTTTGAGAAACAGGATTCAATTGCAAGTCTAAATGTGACCCGAATTTGTCACTCTGTGTGCTCTTTATAGCACCTCATGGGTGCCCCGTGCTCTTTTGGTTACCACTGCCGCGCGTTAAATCTCTCAGTGGTGGTAATCGACCCTTCACAATGTCACCTTGTCTAGTCCACGTATTGCATGAGATTGGGCATCATGATTGTATATACGTGCGTGCAACTTTTTAAAATCCAATTCTCATTTACAATGAGGAATTTTTTTTTCATCTTTAGGCTATTAAATATCTAATGGCTTAATTAGGAAACAAAGATGATGAATTCCCAAAGTAAAATTTTCATTACCACTTGAAAATAAATAACAATATATAACAAAGACTGCCAAATTGCCATGGCATGCACTTTAGCATTCCCTACAATTCGGCGGTCTCAAATGGAAGTCATTTGTAGAAGACCTTTCCATTGCGCTTTCAAACAAACTCCATAACAAGTGGAGGCCTTCGCATTTAATTTTAATGTTTAGCAGAATTGTATTTAATTGACCACGCCAACTGTGCAGAATGGAGGCGAAGTTAATGGATGAGTCAGTGTGCGGCATTCACTCACTTAAAATATTTTGGACACAAAGGAGGATTGGAACATTTTAGAAAATCTACAAGGAGCAATTATTTTTGTTCGACTCGGAAAAGCAATTTAAATTATGCCCGATCAAAACACTAAACCACAATGCCATGAGGCCGTTCATGAATTATCGCAGATGTTCAAGGATAATAATTTTAGGCCGAGTTGACTTAGGGGAGGACCGGGCCAGATTCTGCAACGACTGGCAGTTAAAACGCATGGCAAGAGATCGAACCCAAGTTGCCCAGGTCGTAGTGCATCCGTTGTGGTGCTAACCACTCCACCACTGCTCCAGCAACAAATTAATGACAAAGCACCCTCATGTAGCAAACGTAAACGGAGGGAACTAGCTGTCAGCGAGCACCGATTATTTCCCGTAAATGCCGTAATGCAATATATAACCGTAAAGATTAATGACAATTCACGGCCATTCGTCACGAAGGTCCCCCCCCCTTACCCCCCTTTGACTATATTTGACCGTGCTATTGGCTGGTGTGTGTGGACTGGGGGGGGGGGGGTCAAGATTGGTCCAAATATCAATTCGCTAATGGTGATAGCCATGGACGGGTATAGAACTTGGCTTGCCGAGTTCTATACCCGTAGTGAGCCAACCGCTACACGACCGCCCGCTGCCTCACCACCACCACGCCACCAACAACAACAGCGGCAATTTTCCACTTAGTGGCGTTGATGTCACCACGACGCTCGTGCCAGGCCAGGTGGACTCCTGCTCCACCAACAAAGACAAAGGTCCCCCGTATATCCTATGAAGGCCAGCACGGCACACGAGGTGTTTGGTGGCCAGCACCACACCCGGCTGCCTTTGTCCCCAGTGGTGATGTTAACACACCGCACCAGGTACTCATTCGAGGCTGAGTCGTCCTAGGGGAGGCCCAGAACCAGTTCAATTAATCGTCATTGGTGTCGTCCTCGTGCGGGAATTGAACTCGGCGTCGCCGGGTTCGTAGCGCAGCACGCTAACTGCCGCGCCACCGCTCCCCCCTCAACGTACGCACGCACACGCTCGCAAACACTCGTTCACACGCTCACACGCTCACACGCTCGCACACACTCGCACACACTCACACGCTCGCACGCTCACAGCTGCCGGCGGCAACGAGGGGAAGACGCACCTCGTTTCTGAGGACAGGTCACGTTGTGGGTGCCGATGCCGTACTCGGAGCCCACAGGCAGGCAGCGCGTGCTGTTCCACACGCAGCGCAGGCCGGGCCGCGCGCCCTCGCAGCGCTCGCGCTCCGAGAAGACCTCGCAACTGAGCGGCGTGTACACCAGCAGGTCCTGCAGCAGGAGGCTGTCGAAGCCGCCGAATATGTACATGGAGCTGCCGAGGGGAGACGGACGCACGGGGGTCTCGGTTAAGTGCGAGTCTTTTTTTCTTGGAAGAACAGCTGATCAAAAAAAACTATCTACAATAGTGTGTTGAGGTTTGGCCAACGGTTCGACAGCATCGGACGTTATTTGATGCATAGTGTCCGCACCTGCTGTGTAAGTGTAGACCGTGCGGTGGTTGGTTATGTGTGATGAACGGATTTTCACCTCGCCATGTTCACAACAGGACGAGATGCCATTTTCTGAAAGCATTGTCCTAACGTAAAAAGTATTTAGAGATTTTATTAAATGCAGTGCGATACGATTTGGATGTATCGCACAGTTTAGGTATAAGACGTAGGATACTCTATCTATAACATAGAATTCAAACATTTCTCTTATGTCGGTGATGTTTGATAAAAAAACAGATTACAAAACCTCATACAGTATTTATCCACAGCCATATATACATGCACCTATCTATTACGGTATGTTCAGAAACTTTAAAACTAAATAAAGTGGCAGAAAATTTGAGGGATATCCAACGCTAAAAGAGCAGCTTTCATTTTGAAAAAACGTCAACGTAAATATATATTCCACTCTCTCGTTATTTGCCAGTGACGGCGGTCATTGCACCGATAGAGAAGAGACGCTGAAAGCAAAAAACTAAAAACGCCCTCGCAACCACTCAAACGCCGTACAGCTCTCAAGGTGTATCTAAAAGTAATGCTCACGTGCGTCCGTGGACCAAGGGGCAGCACTGAACCGGTGTTATCCGCTGCACGTTAACATCGATGCGTCGTCTCGCTATCAGTGTGCAAGACGGGTTGGAAGGCCGCAATCCTATCGGCTTACCCGTTGTGAGCCACAGCGGTGTGGCCAAAGCGGTCCGTATCCGTGTGCAGGTCCGGCTTGGGGAGCACCGACCACTCGTCACAAGCTGATTGGGAGACGGGGGAGGGGGAACCAACACACAATTATTACTCTCGTAGATATTTTTAAAGATGTGATGGTCAATGGCGCATTGATTGTTTACACTCGTGATGCACGCATAGAATCCTACGTGCGAGAATTGATCATTTTCCAATTCATGCCAAATTGTATTTTGCTAATTGTACGCTTGTTTGGTACACCTGTGCATTCACTTCTAGATTTGAAGCTTTCGTGACTGCAAGGATTCATATTCTTAGGTTTTTTCGGTAAAGTCACGTAGGTAAAAAATTAAAATTAATTTATTTTACTTTCATTAATTTTTATTTAAATTTTTTACCTACGTGACTTTACCGAAAAAACCTAAGAATACTGTGCATTCACGCTGAAAGTTAAGACAAACCTGAACAATTAAAAAAAGGGAAATAATAAAAACGAGACAGTTAAACTTGGACAAGTAAGAATCGATTCTTGAATCGAACCATGAGCTCGAATGGTGACAATTTATCGAATCGCCGGGGTGCTGAACGCACGCACGCAAGTTAATGGCCTTGCCAAGGCCACTAAGGCCACAGAGCCTGTGCTCCCCAAAAAGAGGATGCGACGACACCTCTTGGTAAATGAGAAGTGGAGTCACCCTGCATGAAATTGCTTGGCACACGAGGCTGCCCGTGCAACATTCAAGTGACCGAATAAGAAGCACACGTCGAGAGAATTCACAAAAACGCCGTCCGCATTGTGCAACGGAATGGCAAAAAGTAAACAGATCACGGGGTTTTTTTTTGTCGTTTACCGTTATCGTTGGTGAACGAATTAACTGCCATAAACACTTTCGTGCACTCTAAATGTACACGTCCAGCACTGCCAGTAGTCATCAGGTGAAGTGGCACAGCACACACTGCGCCGTGTTTATGTTTTGTTGAAAACGATTATGAAAAGTGCACCAAAGTGGACACTGCGGGGTTCTTTTTGTAGGACACACGAACTTAAACGTTATTAGAGAAGACAGGCACCGGGCCATTTATTCCAAGATGGCTAAAATGAGGATGATTCTGAAATGTTTCAGAGGGCTAAACATTTTTTTTTACTACGCTAGAGACTATAATGTGTAATGTCACTCGCCATGCATCAATCGCAAAGAATGCAAGTGCCTCCGATAAATACCCATCATGAATGATTAACCATACAACAGTCACCATCACTCAACATCACTGCAGCTGTAAGAATGCGCGGCGGCTGGTGATTGGACGGCTCAGTTTCAGAAGTGAATGCAAATCTACCTGAAGCATTGTCTGAATGCTGATGCCAAAACCAATCTTTAAAAATACCATTATGTCACGATACCGGCAAGTGTACACTTTAGAAATGCCCACAATGCATGTAAACTTAATAAATGAGCAAGTCATGCTTGACACTAAGGCCTTTTAAAATGTGATCACACAATTAAAAGGCCACAGCCTAAAATTACTTTATAATTACGTCTTAGCTCATTACTTCTTAAAGCTCTAAACACCAATTTAAATTATACTGCATTGATGAACTCCAACAACCTATGAAATTACGGTTTTATACACACTTCTTTAATTTTTTATAAAAGTGTATAATTCATGAATACTTGATTTTCTAGTGCGGTTTATGTGGATTCTATGGTGAAGTAAGGATTCCTCTGCATGCATTCTTATAGGTCTTTGTGAAATATTACCATGGTTATTGATAACCATAATCACATCTGCTAAACGGGGACACATATGACAGCTCTCTAGGGATAGCGCAAGTTTTAGAAACCAGCGAGGGTGATTTCGAGGCCCATTAAGCTGCACTAAGGAGCTCTTTCGAACAAATACAATAGCGTGTAAATGCAACACTATGGAGACTTGCAAAGTGTCTGCACACTGTGGGATTTTTTTCTTGTTTAGACTCTAGACAGAAGAGGTTAGGTCAATCATAGCAAGAGGGGAAAAAACATGGCTTGAGCCTGGACTTGAACAGGGGGCAGGGAGTTTGCAGCATGACGAGCCGGGGAAATTAAGTTCCGGACTATGGGGACAGCGCCGGAGAATGAATGACCCTCCCAATGAGTGAAGGCTGCCTCGTGGCTTTCGATAGAAAGCCTTCTTTGGTTGTTGGAGCGGAGAGTGCGTGGAGTGAGACCAGCAGGAACGGTAGCGGATGAGATGGTAGCGGATGAGATGGTAGCGGATGGTAGTGGATGAGATGGAGCCAATCGACGAGGCTGGCAATGAAAAGTGGCCAGGATGGGTGGACAAGAGAGGAATACGTTTGGTGGGCATATGAATCGAGGATGAAAGCAAGAGTTTTTTTTGAGGCTGGAAACTATTAAAGCGATGTTGTTTATAGTGGAGTGTTAAAGCCCCGGAGTGCTCAAGTATCATTGGCTCTCACTCGCGCTCCAGTACAGCAGATTTTATTTTTGTCTCTTTCCTGGCCAACGCTTTGGGGGCTGCCAGCGAGTCTGAAACGAGCGACTAAACACAACATAAATAACAAACATCGGTCACGGACCCCACACCAACGCCTGCGGAATTTGCGGAAGGTGCGCACGCAGGAGGGGGGAGGCAGGGGGGGAGGGGCACCGACCGATGTCATAGGCCATGAAGTCGGCGGAGAAGCACTTGGCGCCAGTGCTGACGGACGTGTCGTTGTGCGTGTTGCCGCCGTACACCAGCATGGTGCCGCTGATGATCACCGCCGAGTGCAGGTAGCGGCAGAGGCCGCTGCTCGTGAGGATGGTCCTGCGTGCGGGGGGCGAGGAGGCATCGCGAGACTCAACACCGGCGCACGGGAGGTGGCTAAAACGGCAACGAGCCCCTACGGACGCCATCGCGGGTCGTGCCGCTTTTGAGCGGTCATTTTGTAGCCAGGTCGCTTCTGAAAAAATAACTAATTGCTCAAGTGGGCTTTACCTGGTAAAATGTACTACTATATTTACCCAAGAATTTCAGTGTGTAACGCGCATTACGTCACTCCACGTAGACCAGCCCCCCTCATTGATAATCATTGTAAGGTGACGTCCTCGAAATGGACAAGACCCCTCCATTAATAATAGTTAGCGGCTGACGTCACTCCACATGGGGGGGGGGGGCGAGGCGCCTCCTCCCCCCTCCTCAGCGTCAACTTACAACCCTCACTACAAAGGCAGAACCCTCACGTCACGCAATCTCCGTAAAGCTGTTGAGACATGGAAGTAAAAAGGACGTCATGATGAACAAGGGATTATAACCTTTAAATTAAATAAGTCTGTGTCACCGCAGCCTCACAAACTGCACACGAATGGATGCAATGAATATCCCTATCTGCATTTTCGCTTGCAAGTTTCAGATTTACTACAATACACCCGTCCTTGGACGGGCAAAAGGCTAGTAAAAAATAGTTTCGTTTTAGTTTATTTATTTTTACTAATTTGCTTACATGCCCTAGACTTTGCACTCCCTATCGTGTTTTTGCATTGTTTGTTGTTGTCACTTGATGACCTCGCGCCCCCACTGGACATCTGTGCAAAAGAGCTTCATAGCTCCTCGGATTTCTCCTCGACGAATAACAGATTCCGATTCTGGCGTCCGAAGTTCCACTCCGCGTGCTGGGGAGCTTCTGCAGGAACACTTCCCGGCACACGCGACGGTGTCTCCGCGATTTTGCGGCGCGTGCCAGGTCGGAGCTTCTTCGCAAAAAACGGCAGGCGCAGCGGAATGTCGGGGACATCGTGCCGAATAAGCTCCCAGCACGCGAGGAGAAACGACGGACATGCCGAACGGCACACGGCACAACCCGAAAAACACCACGGAGCCGTACAGTAGACCCACGAAAAACTTACACGGCGGTAGTAGATATGCTGCCGCTAATCAGCAGCCTTAGACCAGGCTCTGATTCATGGGTTGGCAGGATCCAGTTTATAGAGCGAAACGGCCGCATCAGCAGAACTCAACAGAAATGTTCTCTCTTCCAGAGGGAAAGTACCTCTCCTCTACCCTGAGTGTTCTCAAATTAGCGGGGCACCTGTGTCTGCTTCAGCTCTGATGCACGCATTTGAAAATGACATTCATCAATCCCTGTACACGAGTACGCACCCGCTCATTTATTATCTTACCCCAAGCACTGTGGGCATTTTACAGTATACGCTTGGTCACGCAGCAAAGTGGGAGTTTTTAATTATTAACACCGAGCAGTTTCAAGGGGAAGAATATATAACAGGAACATTTTCGGGCAATTGCCCCTCCTTCATATCCTGTGAAGAAGGAGCCATTGCCCCTTCCAAGACAGTGTTATTGACAAATGTTTCGATTTTTTTTTTGCAATTTATGTTTTGTGTAGCACTGCCCATGCAGTATCACCAAATAATCTCTTCAACACCGAGCGTGGTGACACTCAATGTTTTCCATCCTGTGAAAATAATATTACTTCTATTATTCCTACACGTACACAGACACATTTGCGCGCGAGCATTTATATCACGCACCTTCATTACCGCTCGAGTTCCGAAACGCGATGCGTAAAACCTTCTAAACCGCTCGCGAACGCAGGGCACGTGTGCGTGCGTCGTTCCGCCACGAGAAGAGATGCAGAGCGAGATTTCAACTGCAGCTCACGACTGTCGCCACCAGGCGGAGCCCAACAGGGGCCTGAGACGTGATTAGCCAGGACAGCGACGGTGCGGCGGGGACTTACCACGCGAGTGCCAAATTTATTTTCTTCCTTCCGTTTATTTTTCGGGTCGCGCCCACGTGTCGTTTGGCACAAAGCCCTCTAAGTTTCGCTCCGCACGTGCGAAAAACAGAATTTTGAAGATCTGACTCGCTCCTTCGATGAAATGAATCTCGATTGAAAACTCTTTTCTTGAGAACTGCTTTTTATATTTAGTTGTTGCGATGATGGCGCATGACGGCCTGCGAAAACGACTGGACGTCTGTGAAAAAAAGAGCTTTGTAGCCAATCGGATTCTTCCAGTGTAAACAAAGATTCCGATTCCGAAAAATATCCTCATCTACACACAGCGCAACCGGTGAGAACGCTACGCAGTGGGCGAGGCTCGTTTTTCCTCGGCCGCGCCACGCGGCGGCGCCACGCGGACTCACCATGTGCGCGTGTTGACGTCGAAGCGGTACAGGTCGTCCGTCAGGCTGTTGCGGTTCATGCTGAAGGCCTTGAAGCCGCCGTGCACGAACACGGCCCGGCCGAGGGAGTCGTACACGCTGCTCTGGCCGTAGCCTCCCAGCACCAGCGCCCCGTTGGTGTCGGGTATGCGCCACGAGTTCGTTTCTGTCGGGTCACACGGGGGAGGAGGGGAGGGGGGTTGCACTTTTATTGCACGTTGCGCGCAAGCGGGCCACCGACCCGCGTGGACGCCTGAAGAACGCACGTGAAAATTTACGCGCGCGTGTGTGTGTGTATATCCAAGCGGTAGTGCAGTGGTTAGCTCTCTGCTCTATGAACCCGGCGACGCGAGTTCGATTCCCACTCACGACCAACACCAGTGACAATTATCTGAAACTGGTCCTGAGCCTCCTCCCCTAGGTCGACTCGGCCTCAAATGAGTACCTGGATCGGTGTGTAAACATCGCAACGAGGGAGACAAAGGTGGCCGGGCGTGGTGCTGGTCACCCACCCCTTTGTGTGCCGTGCCGGGCCTTCATAGGTGCTCGCTAACAGCACTTGCCGCAACAGTCTATTAAGACTACACGGGGGATCTTTGTATGTCCAAAGCCCTTTGTCGATGTACTGCTGAATGAAGCCTCCCCACACACCGTGTAAGCTCTGGGGGCTGTTTGACCATTACTAATTTAATTAGTTTTTACATACTTGCACACATGTACTTATACACGATCATTCATTTACAATGTGTGTGTGTATAGGAGGGGTGGCGAAAGTTCTTGACACTATGATCCACGTGCGAAAATCTTCATACGACCGAGAACCACAATATGCACAGCGGGATAGTCACGTGTAGGTGGTCACGCGTGTGGATGGTCACGTGTGGGTGGTCAGGTGTGGGTGGTCAGGTGTGTGGGTGGTCAGGCGTGTGGGTGGTCAGGTGTGGGTGGTCAGGTGTGGGTGGTCAGGCGTGTGGGTGGTCAGGTGTGGGTGGTCAGGCGTGTGGGTGGTCAGGCGTGTGGGTGGTCAGGTGTGTGGGTGGTCACACGTGGGTGGTCACGTATTCAGTTTCGCTTGCACTAGTTGGCCGCAGAGGTTCGAATTAAGAAATCTGTGGGAGTGGCCCGGGAGTACTCATTGCCTCTGGCCCTGCCCCCCCCAGCCCCCCCCACATTTGACGTACACCACCAACAACAAACGAACGGGCAAGCTTACTGATGTTGTACTCCTGGACCTTGCTCAGGTACCCGTAGGTGGGATTGTGCCCAAAGAACACGAACATGACGACCTCGCCGGTGTCCAGCGTGGCCACGTGCGCCGAGTGGCCCACGGCGGCGAACTGGCCGCGCGGAGTGCCGGGCGAGGGCACCTGGTGGGACCACGTCTGGTTCGGCACGTGGAACACCCACAACTCGTCCGTCACGCTGCCGCCCGGCGTTTCGATCTTGCCGCCGTACATGTACAAGTTGTCCTGCGGGGAAAGGGGGGCATCGGCGACAAGGAACGGCGGTCAGGGGGCGGGTTGCAGGCCCGACGCTTGGCACGGCCAGCCCGGCCGTGCACAGACAGTTCCTGGGAAACATGCTTTCAATTTTTGTTTTGTTTACCAGCCCAAACGAAAGTGCACTCAGACTTGTTAGCGAACCACATTTTGCACGCATTATTAAATCGGCCATTATTATCATTAATGGGAAAATTCAAAAACTGCTTTCCAGTTGAACATTCGAGCCATTATTAAACACTGCAGATGTTTTCTTTATTTAGCCCGATTTGTTTCTGTACTCTCTGAAGATGCAAATAGATATGTTTTTGTTGTGGATAGAAAACAAATCTTACTTAGTGGTTTCATATGAAACAAAACTAATTTCAAAGCTTTGACTCTGTGGCTGATTAAATGCACACATCTGTGATAAATCCTTTGGAGCGGGAAGCAAGCAATTTAATCTATAGACCATTGTAACCTCCGTTATCTACTCTGGCATGGGATTCAAGTACTTCATTAAAGAAGCCTTATTGGAATAGAACTGTTAAAATATGCAGCTTCAGACCAGATCCAGTAAAAGAGACACCTTGAATATTTAACAAAATTGAATTGCACTCAGAAGTCATCCCAAATGCCAATCGGGTAAGGGGTTCCAGGACAGAATTAATGATTAATGGACTTGTAAGAGAGACTCGGAGGTAGAACTCTGAACACTGAGAAGGAACTTCTAAATCCAATCACGTCTACCTGCTCCGGAGCTCGCCTTAAAGTTGAGCAGCCTGCACAATAGCCAGCGAATGGCTCCTTTCATTCTGCACCGGCTCCTTTCATTCTGCACCGCTTGCCACCAACGCAACTCACCGAATCTGGCCGGGCCACTTTTTTGCTTGCTTCCAACGCATTCGCCAACCGCTACAACGCACTTCGAAATGCACTGGACGACACTTACCCCGTGCAGAGAGAGGGAATGGCCGTAGCGCGGATAAAATGGGATCTCGATGCGCTTCAGTGCTGGCCACGTGTTCGTCTTCAAATCATAACTGCACGGAAAACACATTACGCATTGTTAATTCGAGGGCCACCCCTCGCACCACAAGACAAAGACACAGATCCCCTGTATAGCCGCAACAGACTGTTGGGTCCACTGCTGCTAGCGAGCCCTTATGAAGGCCGGCACAGCACACAATGGGGTGGGTGGCCAGCACCACGATGTTTACACACCGCACCAGGTACTCATTTGAGGCCGAGTCGACCTAGTAGAGGCCCAGAACCAGTTCAGATAATCGTCACTGGTGTTGGCCGTGAGCAGGAATCGAACTTGGGTCGCCGGGTTCATCGCGTACCATGCTGACCGCCGCTCCCATAACCCCCCCTCGCACCACGTCATCATCGAATGTACCTGCCAATTGCGAGAAGTTAGCGAACAGCACTCGTGACCTGCGCAAGTATTACCGTGTTCCACTGACTTAATAAGCTCCTCGGGTCTCTACCTCAAGAGGATCAACAGTGAGAAGGCACAATACACGGCCACTGCCACTCTATAACGTAAAGCCTGTGAGCCACCAGTCATTACCAGGCAGCTGTGGCTTTGTAGAGAAGGAAGCTCTCGCTCCATCTGTAACAATCACACTCTGGCACTGCCCCGAGTGTTCAGCGACCTCTGCCTAACCCTCTCTTAAAAGCCTGCCGGTGAAATAGAAGTAGTGCGTTCAGCGGAGGGGGAGAAAGAAAGAAAAATAAGTAAATGGAAATTCGGTTTCAAGAGCACTCGACCCAGTGGGATGGCTCACCTGAGCACCATGGGGAAGCCCGAGTAGTTGAACGCGTAGCCACCCACGATCCACATGCTGCCATTGTGCACAACGGCCTTGTGCGATGCTCGCGCGATACCCGAATACTCGTCGTCCAAGAGCATCCAGTACGACTCGTTGGCGGGCACCGTCACCGAGCAGTCGGGTCCTGCGCAAAGTTGACGCGGGGGGCACAACGTGTACGTTCATGCACAAAGACGTCCCCCGTGCAGCCTTAACAGACTGCCGGGGCAAGTGCTGTTGGCGAGTAGCACCGATGAAGGCCGGCACCAGCACACGAGGGGGGCGGTGTGACAAACCCAAAACTGACCAATAAATTGTTGAATTGCTCTAGCCCATCAGAAACTATGTTCGAATTTCCTTACCTTGGTAACTCACTGTCAGGGATACTACATAGACAGACGCAAGATAACACTTACATAGAAATATCTCCAAAACACTACAAAAAGAGGTGAGGTAGGCATGGGTGGCGAGGGTGGCGAGGGAAGCGAGGGTGGCGAGGGTGATGAGGGTGGTGAGGGTGGCGAGGGAGGCGAGGGTTGGCGAGGGCGGCGAGGGAGACAAGGAAGGCAAGGAGCTGTACCCTGCCAGCTGCTGTTGCACATGCAGCACTTCTTGCCCGGCAGGTCGCAGAATCCGCGCACGGGGCTGCCGCAGTTGTCGCCACAGTAGGGGACGTCGCACGCTCCGCCCTTCCAGAACTCGTCGCACACGCAGTGCGCGCCGCCCGAGCTGTTGCAGCGCCCGTGCCCCGAGCAGTTGTTTGGGCACGAGTTAAAGCTGTGCAGCAGGCGGAGAGACGTCAGAGGCCGTATTCTTAATCGTGGCCTGGCTCAGGCTTGGCTCTGGCTGGCTCAAAGCCACACTAATCTCGGCTCCGAGCACGGCCCCAGCCGTACGCTCAGAATTTCCCGCGAGTCGAGCCACTCGTGCGTTTTTGAAAAGCAACCGAAGAGGCTCAAGCCAGAGCTGAGCCACGTGAGAGGCCAAGCCAGACGCCAAGCCAGAGGTGAGCCGCGATGAGGTACACAGCTGATAAACGTCTCCCCGACGCAGCCCTGATTAAAATTCATCTTTCAACTTCACTCGGGTTGTTACTGCGTGTGTGGCTGCAAACGCCGGTTGTTGTTTAAGTTGCCCTCCTTCCATCCAGTTTCCATAGACCGTGAAGGCAAACAATTACGAGCGGCAATGTAACTCGAGTGGACACAGGGTGGGATGCTCATTATTGGTGGTGACGAGCAGATGGATTTGAATATTCCGCATTGTTATACGGCAGTCTATCCGTAGGGATGCCTGCAAATGTACAGCCCGATGAGGGCATCACCATGCCTTGCAGATCGTAGGGGACATACCATCATACTTCACCACACTGGTCAGTGCGGGTTGGTGAATAACAATAGGTATTGCTGTACTGCCCTCTACTGCCCACAGTGCCACTGCCCTCTACTGCCCACAATGCCAACTACACTGGTATTTTTGTGCATAATTGCCACGAAATCCAAGCACTTTGCGGGACTGGTGACGAGGTACTCGGCACAGCCAAATACAACTGTGGGGAGAATGGCCACGATGACCAGCGTCGTAGAAATCTCCTGCGTGGACGCACACCCCCCCCCCCAACCACGTATACAACCTCCAGCAGCGCCTACGCTGCTGCCGCGTTACCTGTACGAGATGTTGAATCCCGTGAGGTTGTAGGCCGCGTCGCTGAAGAAATGAAGAAAGGCGCTTCCGGAGCGCGCCACCACCTCGGGGATGCTCTCGTTGACCCGGTTCTCCGGCACGATGAGTCCACTGTGGGCACGCAAATAAAGAGGACGGACACGTCAGCGGCAGTCGTCGGGTGTCGCCGTACGAACGGCTGATCGCTTCTGCGAGGAGCCCGTGAGAAAGGCTGGCTCAATTCCTCCTCCTCCTTCCCCGAGTCATTCATATAACTTACGAACAATCGACGAACGAACTTTAAGAGATACGAACAAAACCTGTCCCGTATGTCCAGTTTCCTGTTCCGGACCGACAGTCGTAAGCTCAACCGAAGCGCAATAGATGGCGGTGGTGGCATCTACATCTAAAGGAGATGATACTACTTTATAAAGCCATTCCCCGTGTTTAGTGTACATGCCGTGCAGCATGTTTGGAATCGACAGGAGTAAAGTTGAACAAATCGACTTACGAACAGACCTCTGGAACCTAACTCGTTCGTAAGTAAAGGAGTCCCTGTAATAATATGGAGTATTTTCAAAACCTTTCATACTCGGCGACATACGTAGGTAAAGACACATGGGTAGCAGCTTAAAAGAATCCTTCAAAATATGTTCGAGATGTTGTGACCTACAGTTGCATTCATTCATCGATTCCGTTTCCTTGAAGATGCCCATGAATGAACTTATCCCTGTAAAGTGATTCACTGATACGAATTTAATCTTTGTTGGAAGTGATGTTAAATTATTCCCCCACAGTTTTTATAAACTGTCAAACTTAAGATAAGAGTACCAATGAGGCCCTTTAAAGTGTGATGCATCACCCACTGTGTTCACCTCAACATTAACGTCAACTTACCACCCATTACGTGAAGACAAAATGAAAACCATGGTGCAAGAAAGCAGTATTTTGACAGCATAGACTCAACATTTTTTTCATTTGAATAGGCCTTTAAATCAGACAGTGATCTCCAGGTCAAGGATATTATAATTCATCAAAAGAACCCGTTTTAAAGATTAGAGTCCAATATGAACGGTGTTTAAGTGAGACAGACAAACTCTCTGCGGCCAGCCAAGACGCGCGCCAGGTGCTTTAGCCGTAAAATATGAAAGGCTTGTTGGACATACGGACTCAAAACAACGTCACACAATCCTCCCTCCCGTGTCTACGATGGGCAGATGAGACGTCGCTCGCTGCTCTGCGCCACAGATTAGGGGTTGTTTTGACAGTTAGTCAAAACCACCTCCTCCTACAGATGCGGCGACACCAAGGCTCGCTCCAGCTCAATGTATTTTCTTTTTTACTTTATTTTAAACCAGCAACAGCACGACGTAATGAAAACGTCTCACCGAGTTCCGTGTCGATATTCTGGGAGGATGTAAAAAAATTTGAGAAGGGGGCTGGTGACTAAGCTAGGAATACCCAAAGTGCATTGTCACGACGAACTGGTGGAATGGAACAACCGCCAAACAACCACAACCCACGTTTCCCAAGCGATATTTTGATCGGGCGCCACAGTGGCGCGGAGATGTTATATCCCTCGCATGGTACGCAGGAGGTCCTGGATTCGATCCCCACCCCGATGCCTTTTGTATGTTTGGAGTTCGCGTGTTCTCTCTCCCAGTGGTGGTCGAATGGATTTTCAAAAGAAGAAAAATTATGGAACTCACTTCCACGTTGCACCCAAGAAAAACGTTTCTGCAATTACAAACTAATTTCTATTTAACACAGCCAAAAGTAGCAGATTGATTGTGTGGTCGTCAATGATGCTTATGATATGCATAAGAGCGGACTGGACACATGCTACGAATTAATGGTCTCAGCTTGTGCGCACATAAAAGGCTCGTGCAGTCACTCAATCTTTGCCGTCTCTCCTTACGCTCAATCACTGGAACAAACTTCCCCTCCACATTAAACAGTCACCTTCGCTCGCTCGTTTACATTCCGCACCCAAAACTCACTAATCGTTCCCGAGCTCACCCCACGACCACGTAATCTTCCCCCTCATAACCGCCACCGTCACTTTTCCCTCCTCATATTCTCATATAGCTTTCATTCAGTCCCCTTTCACTCAATACATTCATCATCATTGACGGTCATCAACTTTCACCGAATTCACGCATCACAGATTTGCCCCCCACCCCCCCGTTGCTTCTTCTCATCTACTTAATTGGTCTCATCTCCACCATTACATTGCTACACTGTACCGTTCGTAATCCCTCGTAAAGCGCTTTGGTCGAGGCGCTATATAAATTCCTTTAAGACAAGATGAGACCACCCTCCCGTGTCCACTTCAGATGCAGGCATCAGGGAAGCCAAGAGGGGGCCCCCTCTCAGAGAGGGCTTTCGCTCTGTGCCACATCCATCCAGCAGAGGGCAGCAACGCGCCGCAAACCCTGAAACAACTTCGCTCTTGCTCAGGGGACGGGGAGGGAGTGCAAGAGACTGCAGCGCCAACGTTGCATCTTGAAAATTAAAAAAAAACAACCCACAGCGGTCGCGGCAGCAGCAGCAGCAACGCCACTCCGCTTGCACACACAAGGCGGCTTACACACGACTGCAGCCATCAGCGGGTGGTTAATTCGGCTGCGACGCAACGCACGTGCGTGAATGACAAAAAGGCCGTCCGCGGGGGTCTGCCCGCGCCGCAAGCGTGGAGCCGGCGGCACGGGGTGGGGGTGCCAGAGGGCTTTAGCGGTCCGCTAATGGGACACGGTGTTCCAGGGGACGCCGTGCAGCCACAGCGCAGGCGCTGCGATCGTCTTGGGTTTGTTTTTTCTTGTTATTTGCCTTCGGCGCGCGAGCTCTCGCGCCTCCGTTTGGCTGGCAGCAAGGACGTTGGGGGCAGCGGAGTCTCGTCGCTTCCTCTCCTCCCCCTCTCCTTTAACGCAACAGAGGCTGCAAAAGGCAGCTAGCTGTTACGGAATTAGGAGGGAAGCAGCGCCATCAGCGAGCAAACGCGGCACGACTGGCGGGCGTAATGGTGCGTTACTTTGCGTGCCGTTTGCATCAACACAATCGGCGGCGTTTGGTTTAGGCAGACGAATCTGACGTTTAATTATGAACACAGTTGGGTCAATTAGCACGCGGGTTTCCCGAACGAGAAGGCCCACTTCATTTGTGGCCAAGCAAGATTCAAAGAGAGCGTTTAAAAAAAAAACACGTTTCAATCGTTTTTTTGTTTGGGTTCGCCAAACATCTGACATGTCCCTTGGAATTCGTTGGGAAGATTAAAAGGATGATAGCGACCGGCAGCCAACAAAAGTCAACCAAGTTCTAAATAAATGGACTATATATTATACAGTAATACCCAGAGGTGTGGACTCGAGTCATGTGACTTGGACTCGAGTCAGACTCGAGTCATGAATTTGATGACTTGCGACTCGACTTGGACTTGCATAACAATGACTTTGTCCCACCTATGAGATGTGGACTCGAGTCATGTGACTTGGACTCGAGTCAGACTCGAGTCATGAATTTGATGACTTGCGACTCGACTTGGACTTGCATAACAATGACTTTGTCGCACCTCTGGTAATACCCATGATGTACGTCTCACCCATTTACGTCATTTCACAAATAAGTCCATCACTTTAATAAAAATACCACTTCCCCATTTGCTTCCCATCCTCGTTTCCCGTCGCCTCCCAGCCTTCGCCCTCCACACCTCCCTACCCCCCACACCTACCTACCCTGCACACCTACCTACCCTGCACACCTACCTACCCTCCACACCTACCTACCCTCCACACCTACCTACCCTGCACACCTACCTACCCTGCACACCTACCTACCCTCCACACCTATCTACCCTCCACACCTATCTACCCTGCACACCTACCTACCCTCCACACCTACCTACCCTCCACACCTACCTACCCTGCACACCTACCTACCCTCCACACCTACCGACCCTGCACACCTACCTACCCTCCACACCTATCTACCCTGCACACCTACCTACCCCCCACACCTACCTACCCTCCACACCTACCTACCCTGCACACCTACCTACCCTGCACACCTACCTACCCTCCACACCTACCTACCCTGCACACCTACCTACCCTGCACACCTACCTACCCTCCACACCTATCTACCCTGCACACCTACCTACCCTGCACACCTACCTACCCTGCACACCTACCTACCCTCCACACCTATCTACCCTGCACACCTACCTACCCCCCACACCTACCTACCCTCCACACCTACCTACCCTGCACACCTACCTACCCTGCACACCTACCTACCCTCCACACCTATCTACCCTGCACACCTACCTACCCTGCACACCTACCTACCCTGCACACCTACCTACCCTCCACACCTACCTACCCTCCACACCTATCTACCCTCCACACCTACCTACCCTCCACACCTACCTACCCTCCACACCTACCTACCCTGCACACCTACCTACCCTCCACACCTACCGACCCTGCACACCTACCTACCCTCCACACCTATCTACCCTGCACACCTACCTACCCTCCACACCTATCTACCCTGCACACCTACCTACCCCCCACACCTACCTACCCCGCACACCTACCTACCCTGCACACCTACCTACCCTCCACACCTATCTACCCTGCACACCTACCTACCCTCCACACCTACCTACCCTGCACACCTACCTACCCTCCACACCTATCTACCCTGCACACCTACCTACCCTCCACACCTACCTACCCTGCACACCTACCTACCCTCCACACCTACCTACCCTGCAAAATCGCTTGTGATTTACATCGTTTCGATTTTCGTCGTCGCACCTTTCATTCGGGAAGGCATCCCCGACGTAAAAGCGGGGTAAGCACGACAGCGCTGGGGTAGAAACGCAGCGCAGCAGTGGCCGGTGCATTGCGCTACGAACCTGGTGACCACCCGGAGCCCCCACTCCACCCACCCACACAGACCAGTGCAACCAAAAATGACAAGACCCTTTTTGACTTATTTTTTCGAATTCGGTAAAAAATAAATAAATGCACACTTCAAGAGCCGCAATTCCACGTGAATACGAGACGGCGGTGATCCCTAATAAATAACCGTCACATAGCGAGAATCCTTCAAAGAATCGCACGCGGCACCGGAGCTGCGGGTTGCCAAGCCCTGGACCGTCGCCCGGCCAAATATGGTCCAACGACTCCCTTGACCGCGACGTGGCAATTGTGAGGCCTTCTCCATCGCGGCAGAGGATTTACAAAAGGGGCTTTAAAGCATTTAGCGGCGTTAATGACGGTGTATACTACATGACACGTGGACCAGGGTGTTTATTGGCAATGCGGTAAGGAAGCACAAAACGCTGCCCAGCAATAAAAGGACAGGTCTGTGCATTTTAAAGTTTGGTCACTGCTTGGTGTACGAGGAGCGCTTTCAGGACGTGTGCCTGGCTCGTATTCAAGGCCTCAATCTTACGATTCAACAATCGGCACCGAGGTTTGGACAGCCCTAAACTGAAAAGGAATTTTCCTTGACCTTTAAAAAACTTAATTCTTAAAAGACCAGAACTATGATCCCGATAATATTATTCTGGGCAGACGCCACGACAAAAGCATTATATATAACTGAAATCTGAAATAAGACAAAGTTAACCACCAGATGGAGTACTCACGTGCACACAAAATCACAATGCAACATTTCAACGCGTCAACTTGGCGACAAGATAAAATGTTTCTGAAAAGTTACATAAGGAACTGTGAGAAGAGTGCATTCCCTGCCTCGCATCAATCACCTCTTGCATAAGCATGGCATCGAAAGTCGCCTTGAGGCAGCGCATAGTTCTACTATTCAACAGAATAGATGCAAAATGAACGGAGAATGGAATCAAGGACAGAGGAGGACGGCATACACACAAAGCCCTTTGCTTTTCGAATGCATCTTTCCATCGAGCTCGCATACATACACACACAAACGGGGGTTGTTTGGTACGCCAAGGTAAAACGCATCGAGTATTGGACATAAACAAAATCAGAATGGAATTATGGAATTAATGCGTTCATAAATTTATACCAGTAATCCACAGGGCCTCTGGCCGGAGCAGTGAGCTGCATACATGCACATATTTGCTTTGTATTGCACGATTATTTTTCAAATGACTGTCAGCCTTGGATTGAAGGCCAGGAGGTGAGGACCCATGAGGTCAAAGCTGAGGCCAAGGCACAGGAGGAGCCTTTGAGGTCTAAGCCAGTGTCAAGGCCAGATCCTCTAAGCCGGCTGATTCGTGACAGTTAGAAAAGCTTGTGTTGGAGTAATGACACTGAAGCAAAACTCGTAACCATCTAATAAACCGCCTAACGCAACATTACACTTTTAAACACTCAAGTCCTCGAAGTCCCTTCGATCCAAGACACCCCAAGGCTGCAGACTGTGACCCAGTGGACTCGAGACTCGTGACTGGAGGGCTTGCTTCACCTCAGTACAGAGGCGAATGGGCCCAGAAAGTAACCTGCAGTGTAAAGCCATGTCACATACTCAAATTTCAACGTAAAAAGTTGACACCCGCCCGTCGAACCATCTTAATTCATTACTTTAAACAAAACAGTGCGTCCAGCTTGCCTGAGCCTGCTGGACATAGTTTCCACCCAGCTCCCAGAAAAAAAAAGATAAATACGTGTCATGTTTTAATGCCGAGGCAGAGGAATACAAAAAGGCAATAAATTATACATTTAAGAGCGCACGTGCCACGATTTGGCAGCCTTGGTTTTCCAAGGGTTGGGCTCAGGAGACAGCTGTCAAAGAGTAGCGGGGTGCCACAATGCAGCAAAGGCACAATCCGACGGAGCGCAAAACGTCGGCTCGCACACACGCACGCACGCACGCACGCACACCGCACGCACGCACACACGCACGCACGTCGCCCTGCGACCAAGTGCTGGCGCGACGGAATATGGCATACTCTTTGGTTCTTTCGGTAAAGTCACGTAGGTAGAAAAAATAATAGATCCCGACGTTTCGACCGCAACGCAAGCAATCGTCATCAGGCACCTACGTGACTTTACCGAAAGAACCAAAGAGTATGGATTCCTGCCGTCACGAAAGCTTCAAATCAAGAAGGAATATGGCTTGTGCCAAGGTCATGCAGCACAATAACATTTGACAAGGCTACGTTTTTGTTCTCTCTCTCTCTTTTGTCCATGTTCACCCCCCCCCCCACAAAGACAGCTGATCTCCACCGGTTGGCAAAGCGGTGATTAGCTGCAATACTGAAAGCTTAAACGTGCTCGTGCGCTGACCAGACCCGCCATGTGGCATCTGCAGTTGGGCGTGTTTTGCAGTGCGCTGCTGCAATGGACGTCGTTTGCAAATTGAGATGTGGAGCAAATGAAGAGGCCCAATATTGGTAGTCTAGGCAACATTGCGAGATTCATTCCACAGTGATGTTTTTTATGCTAAATAACCATGGCATTATGCAAGCTCACGAAACGATGTTTTTAACCACGTTCAAGTGGGAAACCTTCAACCCTTTTCCTGACATGGGTTGACGTGAGGTCCACATGCCAAGTCACAACGAGTAACGATTCACAAGGATTAATTTTATACAATAAATGAACCTCATGACGATACCCCGGCTCTCGCTTAATGTCCGTGATGCAGCCATTTTTAGTCTGTTGATGGTCGGCGATGCGGCAATCGACTCGTCTCGACGAGCCGTACACGATGCACCACCACGGTGCGTACCGCGAGCGTTCAGGGTTTCAGCGCAATCGTCCTCGCTGCGTTTCGACATCATGGAGTAGCACCGATTTCGGATTGATCGGTACCCCAGTCACGGAGTGAAGTAACACCCCTGGTAAAAATAGTGTCCCAGAAATAAAACATTTAATTGCCTCGGCCATTTTGTATTATTTGGTACCCCGGGGTACCACCATAAGGATCAAATGTTGAGGTGCATGTCAAAGGCTTCAGAGACACTTTGTTCTTAACCCGTGCCCTTACTGGACATCTGTGGAAAAAAGCTGTATAGCTTATCGGATTCCTCCAGTATATATAAATATTGTGATTCTAATATAACAAATTATAGAGATATGAGATCACGCTTTAAAATGCAACGTGCAATACCGTATCGCATTTGACAATAACGTAAACAATTCCTCCTCCTCCTCCTCACAATCCGTGGGGGAAACCCAAAAATCAAACACGTTCACTTCGCACAGAAATACAGAAACAAATAAATCTTGATGAGAGACAGCACGTGTGTTTTACACACGTATATATGTAAATGTTACCAGTGCTGGGCTACCGTGATCATGTAAGTCATCGAATACGCCACCGATTAGCGATTCAATTAATTTAAAACAAGAAAATAGTCGCACAGATTCCCACGTGTGCTGCTGGATGGTGCTCAGTGGGGCGGGAGGTTGTCATTGACATCATGATGTCATTGACATCATGAGGTCATTGGCATCACCAAAAGCCGTGTAGCGCTAGTCGTGGCGACCACTATTTTAAAAGGGGCCCAATCAATCTCGCACAAAAAAAGTAGTCGATTCTAAATTTTCGAACATGAATTCGTGTAATCAATCATCCCAGCTCTGCTACATATGCACATTGCATAACCATATTTCGAGTCTATGCATGCAGGTACTGTATTATACACAATTGTGTACTCGCACATTCACGAGCACATTTCTACAGTGATGCGTGTTATGTAAGCACGCACAAAATATGTTTTTATTGTAGTATCCTCGCCAAATGTATTCTTTTTAGTCATCCGTCTCTTTTTACGAGCGGGCGAGGGTGCACAGGCACATTAAGGGAGGTACACACTGGCATTGTATATTCAGAGCCACTGCCACATTGACCTTCGGCCCCCGGTGCATCCCCTCCACCCCCGCCGCCCGTGGGCGTCACACGCAACTCTCGTAACGAGCGTGTCTCATATCCGCACGCTTGCGACAGACGCCGCCTTCCCTTCCCTTGCGGGCTCGGCTGCTTGCGTGGGCCTCATCAGCCATGGGAGCCGCAGCCACCGCGGTTGGGCGTCGTGGGGAGCTTGGACAACCACCAAACATTTTGAGATATGGCCAAAAAGACACCCAACGATATTTCGCACCCCTCCCCCGGGTCAGCCACAGCACGCACGGTCAACACGCACGGCCAAACACGCGTGTGCACCCAGTTGGCGCACACACACACACAAGTTCACGCATTGTACGCCGTGTACTGCACTTGCACAGGATTTGATTACATTCGAGCTATAAACAAGACACACAATGTCTGTGCAACCAGTACGTGTGTGCACACTGCTGTGTGCAGTGGAGTGGTGGTTTGAGCACACTTTGCTACGATCCTGGCAACCTCCGTTAGACTTTTGACACGCAAGCTCCCGCGAGCAATGGTGTGATACGCAATTGATTTTTGGGTCAGATTGCGCGAATGCAATGCCAATCTGTGTCGTAATCCCACCCTCCACCTGACTGACACAGCCAAACAGAGCTGTCAAGCAAACAAACGAGCCAATTTATTATTGCTTCAGCACACCGGTATTTTAGAGCGCAAATCCGCAACATTTAGCAAACTGGTACGACGTTTTGCTGGTATGTATGCAAGCTGAACTTCGTTCGCACCCTACATCGCGCACCTCCGATTATCACGGTTGGTTAAGTACAGTGCGAAAGAAGATCAACGTACATAACTACATTTCTAGAATACCAAACGATGACAGCTGCTCATACTGAGAGAGTATTTTTTATTTCGCATATTCTTTCGCGTGATATTTATTGGGCTACTGCTAGGTTTTGCCACGTTATTTCACCTCCGATTAGCAGGGTTGGCCACGGACGGTGCCAAATAAGTTCAACATGCACACACCCAACCGCGCCAATAATCAGGAGGTGCGGGGTCATTCCGAGCAGCATCATCGGGCAATTTCCAGAATGCCGCGGGGGTTTGACGCCGCAACGTCGACAACCGCCTGGTTCACGGCGGCTGTCGAAAAGCCTGACGTGGCGTCAATTTCAAAACGAGGGCCGTCGTCACGTGCAGGCAGCATGGTCAAAGTTTCAAAAGAGATTAGCCCAGCAAACGTCGCCCCCTACCGATAAAACTACTGTGCACCGTGTCAGTCAAACAAGTGCCTCCGTGGCACGAATACTAAATGTACTAGATTATTATTGTTGTTAATTAAATTTATCGGAATGCAGGCAATGTAACGTATTGCCCATGTCAGGTATTTAAACAACCGATATAATTTTTGTCCAGGGAGCAGCGGGGTTGCTAAGTTCGTAGTAATTGTTTTTCATTTAACCAGGAAAAAAACTGCTTGCAAGTGGATAACACTCAGATACATTCCACATAAATCAGTTCGGTTAGTTTCAGCCCAAAAAGCAGAGCCAAGCTGTGATGCCAGGGAAACTCCTTGATCATACAAATTGGTCTAAGGGGTAATGCTTTGGCAAAGATCTTCACCGTTTTCTTAAAATGTTCATATAAATACGCTTCCCCAACATCTGCAAGTCAGCAGAATGCTGTGCGATGACAGTCGTGTTGTTGTCTTACTGTGTTATTGCAAGTGCTGAAGTTCATGGCGTTCAAATGTTTTCACGTGGCACTATACGAAGCGTTTTTGGAGAAATTGCCCAGTGTAAATGCTTCTTGAGTGCGGTCAATGCCAATGCCCGTCAATCATCCTCTCACCGTCACTCGCGAAACTATCAATCACCACCACCATCCTCATCATCAGCCATGGTCTGGATGTGGGTTTCTGCATGCCATTGCCGGCCGTGGCGGCCTTGTAATGCCAAACTCCATACCATTCCTACGCGGGAACTTGACTCCTTGCGCTTAGATTATTTAGATCATTTGGCCACTACAAATGTCCACGTGACGAGCCATTTCATTGAACTATTATTTCTGGCCAGGTCACTTCTGAAAAAGAAGCTAATAGCTGTGGGCTTTACTTGATCAAAAATAAAAATATATATTTTGTAGTTATTTGCTTACCTTACCTACACATTGCACTCATATCGGGTGTTTTTTATTGTTTGTTGTTGCAACTTTCTGACCCCACCCTTTACTTGGACATATGTGAGAAAAAAATTACTTTATAGCTCATCGGATTCCTCCACCACGAATACAGATTCTCATTCTGACTGCGCCGGGTTATACTCCCCTTCTTTTGGCTGCTATTCGATCGCAGCCATGTCCATCGCCGATGCATCCCGTGTAGAAAGATGCATCCCGTGCAAAATAATTTACGTTACTCACGAGTCATTATACGGTCTGTCGGATGTGCATCTGTTTCTTCATCCATGTGTTCCTCTTCCTTGTCTCTCCGTGGTACTCCCAAGCACGCATCTCCTAAGACTTCTTTAAAACACTTCCACTTTTGTTCCATTTTGTTTGTCAGTGCCCATGTTTCTGTTCAATGTCACAGCTGCTGAGTATGCGCCATGGTATGTTGTTTTTTCATTACCAAATAATTTACAAAATGTATCCATCCTGCTCGAGTTCGCCTCCTAATTTCATCATGATGATCCCGATCCGTTTCAATAATTGCTCTAGGTATCATATTCTGCGAGGTGTCAGTTGAGTCCCTCCAACAATATTTGTTTTTGCTCAGCAAACTTGCACTGCACGCCTCTTTGCTTTGCTCGTATTACTACTGCGCCAACCACAACACCAAATTTATGAAACGATGCAGCTCTTTGGCCCCAATGAGGATGAAAAATTTAATTGGCAGCAGCAATTAACTAAAAGAAACAAGCTCCAGGAAGACGTATGTTATCAGGATTTGAACTTCCACCCTCTTGCTTTCAAAGCACGAAGCCATCCCTCAACACACACACACACACATAGACACACGTATCTCTCTGGCTTACAACGCGTTAAAAGAAAAACAATTGGGAATGGGATGTGTAATAATCCACTTCCCTATCACAGCGTGTGTTCCCTCCACCGACACCTCCCCCAGCCTTTGGGGATCGTCTCTGCGTAGCTAGCCAGGTAAGGCGAACCTTGACGTGCAAAACCAAAAGCAGCTCAGTGGGAGTCGTTCGATCCCACGTGGACTTCAAACTAAATCAGCGCTGATCCGCCCGCGCCGCGGAGAGGTGAAGGACAGCTTCTGAAATTTCAAACACACGTGCGGGGGGGGGGGCTACCGCCGTGTGACGATTAGCGCAGTGGACTTGCAATCTAAAAGTGGGTGGCGGGTTCGAATTCGATTGGCAGCGGTTGAAACAATGGGGCGAATTTCTTAAATCTCCACCCCACCGCACCACCCTCCTCCCACCACCGCTGAGCACACGGCAATGGGAAATTTATCGGCGGGGTCGCCGCGTGCGGAGGGGTAAAGTGTCAGGTGATGCTCGCACGTCTTTCGAGGATGTGCGACCCCAGCGGTGGAAGAGTGGGGCCCAACATTACTATCCAGAGTGGCCCCCAAAGCTTCTCTCTTCCGCCTGCATTGGCGAGAGAGGCAGGCGATTGCAGGGCTGGACCTTTGCTCTATTACACGGTGCTGTAAACTGACAGCGGTGCGTACACAACAAGAGCTAAAGATAGCATATACGTCTGTCATTTATTTACTTCTCGAAAATATTTGCACAGTCTGTTCCAAAACCTCGGAAAGCCCACACCTAGCGATGCCCCCCTGTGTTGGTAATTATACAAGGCTCCTTCCTGTGTTGTGGGTTATTTATATATTTATTTGCAGGGAGGTTATATGAGCCAGGCTATGTTTTTTACGTGCTACGTTACTGTTTGTCAGCAATACGTTGACGATAGACTGTGTCTGTGAAAAATAATTATGATGCCAGGTGCCGAAAATACCTGCGCCACTCTCCAATGCCACTCAACAGTCGTGACTGATCTAAATTTAAGACGTTCCAAGCTTCGATGCAAATGAAATGAATTAACGCGCATCAGATTCAGTGGCGATGGACTACAAATAACACTGAAGCAAAGACAGTGTATAATAATAATAACGGAAGATGATGAACAAAAACATTCGAAGGATTTGGAAGACATCGAAAGTTCTGTGCGTGCACACAAAGACAACCCAAACTTTATAATGTGGGATATCCAGGATCTTCACGGTCACATAGCGCAGCCCGGGATATTCCCATCGCTATTCGATTCGAGGGCATAAAGCCATTTCTCATTAAATATTCTTTCTGGAGTAGGAAAGTGTCATGAAGCCGCTGAACACCCCCCTCCACCCCCCACGGAACTCATAATCTCTGCCGAAACGGACACAGAAATAAAACGAGCCACCCCCCCCCCCCCCCACTGGCAGCACATCTACACGGGGGTGGTTGTACTCGTAAAATTATCTTCCACGGGCGAATCGCTGAAATTGTGTGTTTTCTTATATGTCAGGTGAATTTTTTCATTTCGTTAAAGTACACACGAACTGACTTTGCTTGTCGACTCTCCGGAAAAGATGGGACTCTCAGCGGCGGAGAGGGGGGGTGGAACACATACACCTCCCACATCTTTTCCATGTGTGTGAAATTCGCAAGTTCATTGAGGAAGCGGGTTGACCGGCGAGAATGCAGAAAGCCGAAGGCTACGTACGGTGAAGTTGCCCACCACTGTCTACGGGGAGAGGCATTGCGTTTATTAATTTTTACAATGGCCTCCAAAGAGACGGCAATGGTGGATGGGGACGTCATGCCACCTTGTACGTATTCATGCCTGAAATGCTTTCGCACGGTTAACCGTGGCTACGCACTTCATAGCAGAGGTGGGCAGCGGCAGCAGCCAGAGCTGAAGAACCTTGGACCAGATGACACACGCAGCGTGACCGCTGTGAATGCGCAGTGTACAGCGAACAAGGAAGCTTCATTGTCACGCCGGTGACGTCAACGGGTTTCACGGCAGTAGATAATGGCTTGAATATATCGTTTGCAAAAATGGACGCAGCAAGGCAACGTTACTTATATCAACCCTCGTGCAAGGACACCAATGTGCATTAAATAATTGCTTATGAATCTTCTTTATCCAGGGACCCGCTTAGGCCCAAAGGTTCACAACCTGGGGTATTGGAGGCAAATATCATCAATCGTAAAATTCTACACTAAACTATTTTTATTTAACTAGGTAAGGTCCACTGAGCTATATAGTTGTTTTTCAGAAGCGACCTGGCCACAAATGATAGCCTAACGAAGTGGCTTATCACGTGGAAATGTATAGCAGCCATATATTCTGAATGCCTATTGTTGTTGTTGTTTCTAAATGTGGAGCAAAATCCTCACGACCACGGGGAGAGAGACACGCAAACTCCAAATATACAACAGGCATCAAGGGTCGGGATCGAACCTACGACCTCCCGTATATCAGGGCGAGGGAGATAATATCGCGCCACAGAATACAAAATTGGTGAAATTCTCACAGAGATAACCCCTCAGGAACGAGCGCGCTACCGACGTTAAGTTTAGCTTAAAACCACGAGTTTGTTCATGTTCATGGGAGCGAGGGTCAGTGTAGTTGTGGCGACAAAGGCAGGGGAGCAGTGGTCTTTTCACCGCACTATGAACCTAAATAAAAACTGTGATGGGGTTCTGTGATATTTTAAGGAGGGGGGGGGGGGTGTGAAGTTGTCCTCATTCCAAGAAAAGTTTGGACCCACTGGATTCATCCCAGAGGTCATAGAGGAACTGCCAGGTCACACGTACTGTACGTGTGACCTGGCAGTTAAAAAAATGTGTTGTTAAATCTTGCTTTCTCATTCCCTTCTAATAACATATTCCTCAAGTAACTTGGTCAGAAAAATTAAGGCAGCTTTAAAAACAAACCTCCTCACACAGCCTCAGCGTCTGGATTTTCAGACGCAACGGGCCAGGGAATATAAAACAGAGAGCCAGACGTATCGGACACTCGCCAATCGTTCTGGAAAGGAGACCCAGACGGCAAGTGTGGAGTCCCCGCAGGACTCCGAGGCAGACACCACTTTGTTTTTAAAAAATCCCTGGCTCCTGTTGGCAACGAGCATCTGTATTTGTCACCGCTGGGTCACAGCACATCAGTCAGGTGGGTTCCTCCTGCCGCCCCCCCCCCCATCCCCCCCAGTTCAATTAATTAGACTGGACACGAGCTTGGCTTTTGTGGGCCAGGACAGAAGTCGATGGACAGGTGAGAGGGCTCACAGGCATGACAAGGCACCCGGCGAAGCGCCCACGCTCTCGCGACACACGGGCGAGAAAAAACCCACGCGTATATATATCCCGTGTGTAACAAAAATAAAAATAATATAAAAATAATAATAACACTGCGGCGTTCACATTTAAGCTCGGCGAATGCCAATTACTGCAGACGCACGGGCGCTCGCTCATGTTTCTAAATGTTACCGCCCGCGTGATGTCACCGGGCAATTTAATGATACGTGTTCACACAGCAGTCGTTGTGTGCTCACCAAACCTATGAATACCGGCGACAATATTTTTTTTTTACTTTTTCAAAGGTATAAGCGCATTCATTTAAATGTCAACATGGATTTATCACGGAATAGAGAAACTGACGGGGTACGTTTCCGAGCGTCGATTGGCCCGCGTGCGTAATTATCAGCGCTTGCAGACACATTCTGCACTCGTTACCATTGCGCCAAATCGACAACTTTGCACAGCACGCACGCGCAAAAATTAGTTGCAATGAATCCCAACGCAACAGTGCAGCTGTGCTCGAAACAAAGCGAATTTTGCACCACACATGAAGGCACAGACGCAAACTGAAACCAAAAAAAAATTCCCATTTAATGCAATATAAATGTACCTCACTCTACCACTTAGAATTCCTTGTAGCCCATGGCAGCCCTGGCAACAATAATGGCTGCGATATGAATAAGCAACATATAAATGGTGCCCCCAGTGAAATAAAAACAGTTTCGTCCATTTTTTACGCCGAGCCTGTAAAGTAATTAACCCTAAAACTGTAGCGCCACGAATCGGAATGAAGTAATTTCATCCGACACTGAAAGAAAATCATCCTCAAATGGGGTTATGAGGTCTTAACATGAAATGAGCATAGAAATCAATGCATTTAATTTTGGTTGAATACAATTTTAGCTTTTTTTTGGTTTCTAACATAGCACTTTCAAAAAAAATGTAAGCAGCATTTGCTTTTAACAGGACCATGTGTGTAAATCAACCGTGACTTACGAATGAAACTTTTTACCATAATTCATATCATGTTTCTGTAACACATCACAGCCTGGTGTCCCGTAATGTCCTCTCACGGTGGGCCTTAAATCAGCGGCACGACAAATAAATGTTGCACTGCAAGTTGTCGTATTTCTTGCAATTTTAAGCAAATTTGTCAAATATGCTAAATACTTCTCAGACCAAGCAAGCCTCTATATCGATAGTAATTTGACCAATACATGCCTGTGTTGGCTATGACAACTATGATCAACATGATGCTGACAATGCTGAACATGATGATAATGATGGTGATGTTTTCTTTGCAATTAGTGTACACGTGCACAAATACTGAAGCTGGGGACGTGTTCTTACATAGACGTATGCAAGGCAATGTTTGCAATAAATGTGCATTATATGTGGAGAACGGTGGCGCAATAGTTAGCGCATTGTGCTACGAACAGTCACCCGAGTTCTAGCAAATATTTAAACCGTTTTTGGGCCTCCTCTAGGTGGACTCAGGCTCAAATAAGTGCCTGGTGCGGTGTGTAAACACTGGCCACTCGGGAGACAAAGGCGGCCGGGCATGGTGCTGGCCACCCACCCCCTCAAGTGCTGTGCCGGCCTTCATAGGCGCTACTCGCTAACAGCACTTGCCCCGACAGTCTGTTAAAATTACACGGGGGATCTTTGTCTTTGTATGCAGGACTATGGATGAATTGAGACTGCTGCAAAAAAGAATGGTTTTACGTCGTACCCACAGACAAGCACGCTGTGTGCTGCGGAGAATAATATGGATGTCCAGACACCCACTATTAATAGAACATTAAAACCTGCGAAGAAACCCTAAATAACCTCGCAAATGAATGAGCTATTGTTTAAGAAGACGGCGCTTCCACAGATTATCTTTGTGTTTGTTTACGCTGGCCATTACATTGAGTGATGAAGGCCGTAAACCGTGGCCTGCTGTCAATCTATATCGCAGGAATATCAATATCCAGCGCAAAGCAGAGTTGACGCTAGCACAACAGTGTATACTACGCCTACAATCATACTACATGGAAGCTGGGATTGGTGGGTCCCATCGTGATGGGAACACTACGTCATCATCAGCTGTGGTCAATCCACTGCTGGAGGAAGGCCTCCCCGAGCTGCCACCACCTCTCAGGA
The DNA here is from genome assembly GCF_965212315.1 of Lampetra planeri. Taxonomy (NCBI): domain Eukaryota; kingdom Metazoa; phylum Chordata; class Hyperoartia; order Petromyzontiformes; family Petromyzontidae; genus Lampetra; species Lampetra planeri. The sequence continues at coordinate 11,874,179 of NC_136118.1, read as the reverse complement.
TCCAGTGATTTAATAACTACCAATGTAACGACTTCCTATGTAACACCTTCCTACGTGACGCCTTCTAAAGGGGACAAAAGTCTGCGAACAGCCAGCTGCCCCAGCCTCACCCCTCAGCACCCCGAAATGGAAGGGTCTCGGCAACCCAAGACTGCTCCTCAACATGGATGGGGTCTGGCCTCTCTGGGACTCGTGGATGGGCCCTGATCTCTCTGGGCTTCACAGATGTGCCCTGGCGTCTCTGGGCCGCATTGGGCCCTGGTTGTTTTGTCCCTCTCTACTCTGGCTCGCTCGCTGGCCCTGGGCCATGCCATGGTGTTGGTCTCTTTCCCCTCCCCCGCATTTCCCCGTCATTGTTTCCCGCTTCGTATTTCTGCTTCTTCCCTGAAGTCGTCCCTCACTCGATATTTCCCAGAACGTTGCTAGGCCGGCTTGGCAGTAGAGATGTTCAGTGCAAGGCACTACCACTGGAGTACAGGGTATACCTATAATACTGGTAGGAACCTCCTGGTTACAACAGCCCACAGGGGATTATTGTGTCCGTCATGCAGGGAGGGGCTGGGTGGGGAGGGTGGGGAGGGCCTGGGTGGGGAGGGTGGGGCTGGGGGGGTGGTGAGAGGCTGGGTGGGGAGGGGAGGGTGGGAAGGGGAGGGGCTGGGTGGGGAGGGGCTGGGTGGGGGGTGGGAGGGGTGGGGCTGGGTGGGGAGGGGCTGATCACCCCGTGGTGCCCTTATAAAACTCAACGTTTAACCTACTCACGCCGGCTTGTGCCCGCCCTCACAGTCGGACATATTTGCGGAATACACCACGCCGCCGTTGACCCTGGCTATTGACCGAGCAACCCAACGTTCCTACCAGCTCCCTCCGCAGGAATGTGTTTTATAATCCTCCACAATTGTATCCCACCCCTATGCTTATCGTGAGGATAAAATAAGAAGAGATGGATGTGGCATGTTAATATAATTCCTGCAAACAGCCTTCTGGACTGTTCCGGCTGAAATTAAGTGCTGCCCTCACTTATGCAAAGCGTCTCGAGATGCAGTCGTCGCATTTGGACGTGATATGAATTTGATACCGTTGACGTGCTTCACCTGTTGTACGCACGTTGTAAATGCATTGGAAATGATTCCGATACACTTTGCATATCTGGCATTATGCAACGCTATTCATGTCATCGGAACTTTTGAACAAAGTAATTGGCAAAAATTCACCATGAAAATATAAATCCCTCCCCAAATTGTGAAGCAACGTTGGTCTAAGCGTTTGGCCGATAGGCGCCAGATGAAATGCAAAAATTAAGCGTGCAGGTATTTTTTTGTTTACTGTTGCATTGATTCACTTGATTAAAAGGGACCGTTTAAGTACCTTTAATGCCCTCACACATAAGAAGCTTGTAATAACAAAAGCCAGTTTACAAAACTATCAGAGTAGCCAAAATAAATGTGCTCCTCGCGGCATATTCGCAATTAGTTCAACACTCCTGGTTCTTCTAGGAAAACAATTAATAATTTAAGTCGCAATTACAGTACTGTACTGCTAATTTACTGCGTTTCATAACTGGTGCCATATTATAATCACTGCAGTCTTTCACCACCACAAGCAGAGCCTTTGGGGATGCGACATTTAATATAGAAAAATTTCCGCACATTAAAGCATTACAGCATCACTAACCCGTCGTCTCTCGCAACCGACATCAGCCGACGAGATATGCGGCGACATATGAAGCTGTACACTCTTGCCACCGCAATGACAACCTGCGTCACTGTCGACTAAATGCATCCATCACTATCCACGAAGAACGCCAAAAATGTGCCTCAGCGAATAAAACAACATCGACGCCCTGGATGTGTTCATCAATTTCACAAAGGCACCACCCTCGCACTGAATGAAGAATATCAGTGTCCGCAGGACGCGTCAACACGCGATATTTTGACAGCGAGCGTACATTCACTGCACGTTGGGCACTTTGAGCAGCCTTAAGCACAAATGAAGGCAATCCATGTCAAAATGCTACTCCCGGCCAGAGAGGCACGTACAGTCTCTTCAGCATAACGCTGCCACGCATTATCCTCCACGTTGAGCCCCACTGCGTACGCATTGCCATGGCGACGACCCGTGGTCATCAGAGTCCGTGGTTGGCAGTGGTTCATTGTGGCGCGCACGAGATGTTAACTACCTCGCCTGGTATACAGGAGGTCGACGGTTCTATCCCGAGCCTGACGCCTGTATATTTGGAATTTGCGTGTTCTCCCTGTGGTCGCGTGGATTTTTCTCTGGGTCCTACGGTTAATCACTCCACATTTAGAAACATGCGTTTAAAGTATTTGGCTGTTGTACATTTTCACGTGATGAGACGATTCTTTGAGCTGTCATTTGTGGCCAGGCTTCTTAAAACGAGATAAATAGCTCAGCGGGCCTTACCTGATAAAATAAAGAGTTTAGTTTATAGTTTAAAAAGTAATAGATGGACCGCTGTGTAATAAAGTTAGGGAACACCTCTTCGCCACTTTGCATTGATGTTCGTACAATGCCAGCGACGTTAATCAAACACCGACCCTTAAAGCAGACATCAAAACATTGTGTCTGCCCAATTTTGGGTTTCAATTAAGCTGGTAAATTGAAAATTGACGGAATAAGAATGGCGTTAAATTATTAAGATCATTTTATCTCGAATCGCAATAGCCATGCTGTAAAAAATGCCTTTTAATTAAAACAGGCTGCTCAACTAGAGTAGTTTTAATGGCAACAAAGGCACAAAGGGTTTTCAATTTTCCCTACGATAAAAACTCGTGAAAAAAAATCACTATATTTAGAATAACAGCTCCAAGAACACAAAGGTAACAGATACTTGCTTGAATTAGATCGCTGCTCGTAGCAGTCTCCTTTGCAAAGCTAATATATAGTAATGGTGATTTTTTTCCTTAATATTTTACCTCAAATGTATATAATTGTATTTCTAATGCCGTAAAACGGCTCTGGTAAATGCCACCAAGGAACTACTTTTTAAGTCCCTTCAATAGGCCTCTTGATCCACCATCATTCAAGTACTGTACAACAAGTGTCCGTGACATGTCAATCAAATCGAGAATGTTACTCTTTTCAGAACTGGAATTTGCTGAAGTTGGTGAAAAATTTAGTGAATACGATGGTGTATTTTTAAAAGTGCAGTCACTGGCGACTGGGCTGATACCAAAAACGCGCTTCGCTTGAGAGCCCACCCACTTGAACGAAACGTGGCTCAAACTTGGATTTGAACGGAGGAGCTCAGTGGTACTTGGATAAAGGTCGTGAACCCTAAGCCATCCAAGCCACCGACAACACAGCGATGTGTTTGTACTGTTGTTGTCCGCGATCTAGTGGAAATAAAAGTGCATTACAACACAACAGCATCCGCTCGGCAGATGAGGAGCTTCGAGGCAGTGTGATCTCTAATGCTCCGCTAATCCGAACCCCCAAATGGCGTGAACAAAATAACACCCTCCTGCAATTCCACTACGTAACACGGCAATCCGAGTTGCTTTACTACACTGCACGCAGTATTACACCGACAACATACGACTTATCACTATACATTCAGAAAAGCCCCTCCCCCCTTAACTTGTATCAAAAGGAGGGGATATTGGAAATGCAGGTATGTGATTAGTACTACTTATGCCCGTGCATTATGCAGGATTAACAGCATCAAAAGGAGGGGATAGGGGTAGCATTAATAAAGGGAAGGAGTGTTAATAGTGTAGAGGAGTAGAGGAGAGTGGTGGCGTCGTGTGCGCTGTCCGGTGCCGTGACATCACGGGACGTGGGGTCGCACGCGCTGGGCAGTGCACGTGACGTCACGCCTCAGAGGGTTTTTAAGGGAGACCCCGTGACGTAAGCGGGGTCACTGGAGGAACGGGGATAGTAGAAGGGGTAAAGAGGGAACCAGGGATAGTGATACGTGTTAATAAACCCTGGCGGAAGCCCCTAACTCACCTCCGTCTCCGAGTACCTCCGTCTACTACTCAACAACAGTATGTAGCTGCAGTAACTAAAACCACCACGTAAACAACTAAAGTATAAACTACATAGTATCATCAGTATACTAAATATACTCTACAATAAGCTGAGTTACTAACAGTAAGTAATACATTACAATTCTACGTCGTAAAAAATATAATATGCTTCCATCTAAACTTTATTCTCTTACATCACACGAGTATACACCGTACTATATACTGCCATAGACAAACCCAACATTAAATTATATACTGTATTGCTATAAACCACACAAACTCCACTCAACATCCTGGCACCAGATAAACTCCACTCAACATCCTGGCACCAGACAAACTCCACTCAACATCCTGGCACCAGAAAAACTCAACTCTACATCCTGGCACCAGACAAACTCCACACTACATCCTGGTACCAGACAAACTCCACTCAACATCCTGGCACCAGACAAACTCCACTCTACATCCTGGCACCAGACAAACTCCACACTACATCCTGGTACCAGACAAACTCCACTCAACATCCTGGCACCAGACAACCTCCACTCTACATACTTCACTATACAATTACGATACTATATATTACTTTGTACATTGTATTAAGCATATGAATTTTATACTATGTTATTATACACTGTACCATATACAGCAGTGTGATATACATTAGGGTGGGTAGAATAATACATAGTGTAATATTACAATGTATAAGGTGGTTTATAGCAATACAGTATATAATTTAATGTTGGGTTTGTCTATGGCAGTATATAGTACGGTGTATACTCGTGTGATGTAAGAGAATAAAGTTTAGATGGAAGCATATTATATTTTTTACGACGTAGAATTGTAATGTATTACTTACTGTTAGTAACTCAACTTATTGTAGAGTATATTTAGTATATTGATGATACTGTGTAGTTTATACTTTAGTTGTTTACGTGGTGGTTTTAGTTACTGCAGGTACATACTATTAACACTCCTTCCCTTTATTAATGCTACCCCTATCCCGTCCTTTTGATGCTGCTAATCCTGCATAATGCACGGGCATAAGTAGTACTAATCACATACCTGTATTTCCCATATCCCCTCCCTTTGATGCTGCTAATCCTGCATAATGCACGGGCATAAGTAGTACTAATCACATACCTGCATTTCCCATATCCCCTCCCTTTGATGCTGCTAATCCTGCATAATGCACGGGCATAAGCAGTACTAATCACATACCTGCATTTCCCATATCCCCTCCCTTTGATGCTGCTAATCCTGCATAATGCATGGGCATAAGTAGCACTAATCACATACCTGCATTTCCCATATCCCCTCCCTTTGATGCTGCTAATCCTTCATAATGCACGGGCATACGTAGTACTAATCACATACCTGCATTTCCCATATCCCCTCCCTTTGATGCTGCTAATCCTGCATAATGCACGGGCATAAGTAGTACTAATCACATACCTGCATTTCCCATACATATGCTAAATTCCTCTTGATATGCAAATTCTTTTGTCAAGGCGCCCTTTCCCCCCCCTTCCAACCCAGATTAAATATACGCTCCAAGCATGGTGCTGTTTCATTCAGACGCTGTCTCCCCGACAGACCTGGTCTTCACCTGAGGACGGCTGCTTGCGTTGTGGCCGAAACGTCGTGAGAATTATTTTATTATGTTTCATTTTTATTATTTTATTATTTCCATTCTACGTGACTTTACCGAAAGAACCAAGAAGATGAATCCCTGCAGTCACGAAAGCTTTAAATCGAAAAATGAATAAAGCGCTCTAACTAGCATTTATCGTTAAAAAAAATAATTCCATGTTTTTTACCCTAGTAATTACCCTGTAATCGCGAAATTTGTATGGGATAAGGGTAAAAGGTAAGGTAAAGGTAGGCTCGTTCTTTTTTTACCTTTTACCTTACCTGCTAAAGGGTAAAAGGTAGGGTAGCGCGATTGTATTGTGGTAAGGTAAAAGGTAGGGTAAAGTTTCTCTTGTTTTTAACCGTTTAGCTTTTACCTTACCTTGCCGAGGCCTACTCACACCTCGCACAACGGCTTCCCCTTATAGCCCCAGTGTCTCTGGCAACGGACTAGCGAACTGCAATTTAAATGCGCGATCTGGCAGAAGTGGTGGGGGGGGGGGGCTGCCATCCACGACGGGGCTAAGACTCATTCCCGGTCGCCCTTGAGGCCACTGTAGACGACGCGAGTGAGTGCGTGCGTGCGTGCTAAGTGCAATGTGGTGGTGGTGGAGCAACGCCTGTTAATTCAACACCCGGGAGGAGGCTTGACTGGTAGCCCGTGCAAGCCTAATTATGGTTTTGTAGCCAGCAGACAAACATAAGGCAAAGCAGAAACGCGTCGACTTATCCGTGCAGTCTGTTTTGGTCAAACAACCCGAACAGGTAGCGCCCCTTTTTAAAAAAAGAGTGCTAAAACTCAATGAAGCTTTACTGAATCAAAATGCCCATGGATTATTATTACTTATCTGAATTGTCATCGGAATTAATTCAAAGAATTACCTAAGTGCCATGTATTACTTCTTCGAATGCATTCGTGGTATCACTGTGAATAAGGTTCGGTGTTATTTTTACTTCTCACATTACGCGTGTTCAAGCGAAATTACAAGTGGTCAGCGTGCTCCGCGGTGAACCTGATGACCGAAGTTCGATTCCGCGGCTAGCATCAGTGGCAAGTGACGCTGTGGAAACGGATCACTTTTAGCAGTAACGGCCACAGCTGTAATGCGTCTCATTCTAAAGACACACATTAGATGACATACTTCAACTTCTGCGACTGCAAAATATGGTAGCACAGTGGTTAGGGCAAGACACCGTCAACCCAGCCACCCGAGTTTGATTCCTGGCCAAGGCTAAGTAACATAAGTGGCGGGCAACATATGAGCCAGTACTGGCCAGCATGCCCAAACCACCTGGGGAGGCCTTCATCTTGCAGTGGATTGGCTAAAGGCCGTCCCGTAGTTTTAAATCCCTGTGTTGTGAATAATTAAAGTAGGGGCTGAGAAAAGACCTGCGGATCATTCCGTCTCGATAGAGCTAATGAAAAACGCTGCCAATTTGTGAATCGCGCCCAGGGTCGTTGATATCACCTGGATATTATGGGTGCATCAATAAGCTGATTAATCAATGTCAATTGATGAATCAATTCACAGCCACATAGATTCCAGTGTGTAAGAACCGATGTTTTTGTGATGTATTCACATTACATGCAAAGGATGTATGTATGTTGAACTTCTTTCACACCGTACATAGCCACCGGTGATAAATCGGTGGTGCGGGGGAAGGACAACAAACTAAACACAAAAAGCAGTTTTAAATAAATGAGTTTCCAAACTTGATTTAAAAGTGCAAAGATCCAGTTGCTTCCTAATATCGGAAGGAAGGCCATTCTATACAGCCGCAGATGTGATGTTAAGTGCAAGCGACAATGGAGCTAAATCTGTACAAACGTGGCAAAAGGCGAGAAACAATACAAAATGAAACTGTGAAAATAAAATAAAACATTCCTGCCCTCCATAAAGGCAATTTATGGGTGGAGGAGGTGGGATAGTCAAGTGATACACTCGCTTCATTTGCACGTCAGGCTCAATGTCACAAGTCAAAAAGCAAACTTGGATATTTAGCCCCCTGTGTAGCTCATTCATTCCTCCGTCGAACGATCTTATGTAAGCAGTGATTCACGATTTGGTGCATGGGTTGGCCAAGTCGCGATTAGAGCTTTTCTTTATTTTAATATATTTTCACGTTATATTTATAGCGCGCTCAAGGCGCTCTACAACATAGCTTAGAAGCGGAAACAAAGATAAGAGTGGTTGAGATGGCAAGGGGCATGCAAAGGACCGAGGAATGATTGACCCTTACAAAGGTTACGTAGGGGTCACAAAAGGGCTGGAGGGGGGGGGACAGTGTGGAGGGGCCAGGGGGAAAGAAGTCAGAATATGTATTAATACTGGAGGAATCCGATGAGCTAGAAAGCTCCTTTTTTCCCACAGATGTCCAATGGATCAGATGAGTTTCAGTGCTTATGCGATGTCCGCACGCTGTTGCGTGTGGTCAAATGTTTTGTGGTCAGAGCGAAACCGGGCGGTTGCCTTGTGAGGCCGGAAACACCCACCCCCTCTCTCCCCCAACAGACAACATTCAAATGTATTATTTATTACCCCCTTCCTTGTACCCCTATCGGTCATTATCGCAAAACAGAATGATGCAAACATTCATGATGATTAATCCATTATTGAAGTAAGCACTGCAGGCTCTGTGATAGTGCCACTATATATATAATTCAAAAATAATTTCAATCCGCTGTTTTATCTCGCGTGTCATGAATGGTATCAATTTTTTTACGCCGCATTTAACTAATTGAATATGGTCCATAATCAAACGGAGTTGAACTGCTGCATTATTTACAGAATGATCAAGCGTTTTCATTTATCTCGATCATATTTCTTTTGGTATTTTTATACACGTTTACCCAAATGCCCCACTGATATCGGTTACCTTTATTGAATGTCTGCATCGGTGTAACCCGCCTTACCGACGATCAGATCCCTGCAGGGACCGGCTCTGAACTGGCACGACCAAAGGACTTGCCCCCAAGAAACTCTACAGTCAATTGAACCGTTACGCTTGCTAAGTGGACAAATGTGTGCAGCTGCCAAATGCTCTCAAGTACAGTGATGTACAGGTGGGACAGGTGCACGATTGAAATTCCCGGCCACGAGCCGGCTGGTGGAAGGGCCCAGAGAGCCCTTGTTAGATGGTATTAACTAAACTTGTTTTTCTTTCACCTGCTAAGGCCCACCCACTGAGCTATATAGCTCTTTGTCAAAAGCGAGCTGGCCACATATGATAGCTCAACGAAGTGGCTTATCATCACGTGAAAATGTATAGCAGACAAATACTCTAAACTGTTGCTTCTAAATGTGGAGGGGAAAAACTGAAAGACCTGGAGAAAAATCCATGCAACCACGGGGAAAAAGGCGCAAAGCCCAAATATACAGGCGTCAGGATTGGGTTCGAACCCACAACCTCCTGTATACCAGGCGAGGTAGTTAACATCTCACCACCACAGCACTCCTCGTGAAGTGGGCCGTGTGGTCGTAATTCCAATTATTTATTTTTATGAAAAAAAACCATAGTTCATATTCGTTTCTTAACTAATGTCAAGAAAAATAAATGTGCAAACGTTGGTCCCTGAAGAGAGTAACACTGAGGGCTGCACTGCCGAGATCCTGAGTCGGAAGCCCGGAATTATAATTCAAAGCGAAGAAGTTAAGTTTTATGGTCTCGCGCTAGTCTAAAACGATTGCTAGAAACTCCCTGTGAACAACATTTTATTCAGGTCGCATGAGAAACGATGCGCAGTGGCACCATCTTCTATGCAGAATATTTACTTCGTGTTAAACTACATTAAAGCTGTCAGAATGAGACAGGGCCAATTTATTACGCGCCCTCTGACTATTGAGCATACAAACCCCGCGGAGGAGTATCTTCTTCTTAATGGCAATGTGACCAACAATTTAAAAACTGCCAAGGGTCGTCACGCTGGCCAAAACGTGCCCAGATTTTATGGGCTACTCGGCCACACGAAGCAGTTAAAAGGACCGCCGCCTTTCTTGCGCAATAATCCGTGGCAAGGGGCTGCTGTTGAATACCAAAGTCATGTCCTTTGCCAGAGAGAAAAAACAACTCATCGAGCACACTGGAATACCTTTATTCGCAACGAATAAAATTCCGCACGAGACTTTGGTGAAAATAAGCGCAAAAGTGCCCCGGCAGAATTTCCTTCACGATCACAGCCGCACAAATCGTCCAGCACTGTGCTGTAGAAAGTTGAAGCAATGTTCTAAGCAGTAGTTCACGTGCTTATAAAAAGAAATAAGGAAAGCTGCTGATCACACTGACTCGTTGCTTCTATCAGGCTAGCACAAGGGGTCGACAACCTGCAGTTACAGAGCCGCACGCGGCTCATTAAAGACTGCTTCGTGACGTTATTTATTAACGACCACCGGTTCGCCGGGTTCGTAGTGCAATGTGTGGAACCACTGCGCTAACGCCTCCACCACTGCCACATACACACACGACCTGTTCAAAAATGTCAACATCTGCTTGCTTAACGATGAACTCATCCCAGAATGCCGACGTGCCCGTGCGTCACCCGTGTCACGTGACAGGGCCGCACCCAACCAACGCAGCGTAAAGAAATCACAAAATATGTTTTATTTTTAAATAACGAAGGCATACGTCGATAGAACAACGTAGGCACAATCGTGTCCATAGTACGTGTTGAACCAGAGCAAGTCAGTGGTGCTCGGAAAGTCAGTCTCTCGCAGTCCACACACAGACGAGCAAGTCGGGATCCTTTTGGTTGAGCCCCCCCTCCCCCCAACTGCACTAAGGGGCCGTCCTTAAATGACGTCACGCACCTGGGGGGGGGGGGGGGTTCAGACATTTGTGACGATGTGTGACGGGGGGGGGGGTTTGAGAAATGTTACATTACATCAATGCACAACTTTAAATAAATATATAAAACACGTTCTACTTAATTAAATAGACTGTTTAATAAATGTTTTCTCCTACATCAGAGTGCAGCGCCACATTAAATACGCACTACAATGACAATAGTTTAAAGCGATTTGAAGCTTGTTTTATTTTGGGGGGGGGGGGCAGAGCTTTGTGACGTCATATTTGAAGGGGGGTCGTGACTTTTTGTGACGCCGTGTGACGAAGGGGGGGGGGGGTGAGTCAAAAATCGTCCAAAATCGCATGACGTCATTTATGGACAGCCCCTAAATGTAGCAACGGGAACCTTTTAGGCAGGCAGAATTGACGTCAAGTTATGTCCTAGTAGGATAGCGAGGCCAAGTGGTATGTCGGCAAGTGCGGGTCGTCTCAGGGTGGAATCAAACCCAGGTCACTGACAAGGTAGCAACAATGCAGCAGCAGCAGCAGCAGCAGCCGCCAATCGGCCAGTCCTCCAGCCGTGAAATTAATCCGGAGTAACAACAAAGCAGCATGCCACACACGTAGCACCGTCCCTGCACCGTGGTGCACTATAACCGGCGGGTCGCAGTGCAAACAGAGCCCTGTTGTCTTTTTTTGTTGCGCTGACAGTTATCGCCCGAAATCGCATAGAAACGCCGCTAATCGCCGTGTCAACGTCCCCGCATGCAGATGGTGGCAGGGGCACACCTCCTGGTACGCCCTTGTTTGACTGAGTTAAGGCAAACTGGAGGAGGAGCGCGTGTGGAGTCTGCATGCTCCCTCGCGCGATCGACGACATTCTGTGGGGGCAAAGGAAAAGGTGGGCAAGCCCGACACTGCGCGGCACATGAAAGGGGAGCAACGCATGTGGGCACGCACACCCGCAACAAAGACAAAGATCCCCCATGTAGCCTTAACAGACTGTAGGGGCAAGTGCTGTTAGCGAGCACCTATTAAGGATGGAACGGTACACGAGGGAGTTGGGTGGTCAGCACTACGCCCAGCCGCCTTTGTCTCCCCAGTGGTAGATGTTTACTACACACCGCACCAGGTACTCATTTGCGGCTGAGTCGACCTAGGGGAGGCCCAGGATCGGTTCAGATAATCGTCACTGGTGTTGGCCGTGAGCAGGAATCGAACCCGGGTCGCCGGGTTCATAGCGCAGCGCGCCACCGCTCCCCACACACACACACCAACGTGCTGAACGAATAGCGCCTTTAAAGAAACGCGTCGACCAAGCATTAACGTGCCACTTTGTTGAACGAAAAAAATACTCCCAAGTTGGCGGACAATTAAACCTGACATGTTGAGATCCCCATGTGTGCAGAACTTCTTTCGCACAGCCCCCGTAGCCGGCCACGCTCATGGGAGGCGCCCAGCAAAATTGTGGGAAAATTTCTACTCGATTTTTTTTTTCAAACGCTATCTTGCACTACAATAAATATAGTAATGTATCGCGTTAAATAAAAAAAACGAATTCGTACACAGACGATGGGGGCACCATCAAAGGATTTTCAAGCACGGCATGTTAACATCACTCCGTTGAAAGTGTGCAATGTAACAGCTGCAACAGCAGCAGCACCGGTGAAGATTCCGTGGCAAGTATCTGCGCATCCTTGATTTGAGCGAGCCACCGACACACACACACAATCCCTGCCTAAATCGGGCAAACAGAGACAAGATCCAATTACACGCACTTCACACCAGGCCCACCTTCCCCCGCGCCATAAACTAAAGTGACGGGATAACAGATGCTCAAGTCCCTCGTGATCCTAATTGATTTTATTGCTGAAGTTTTGCAAATGCAAAAAAATAATATAGCAAAGCACGGAATATAGATCGTGTTTTTTGTTGTTGCTTTTTTTGCAGCCGTCAAGGCTCTGTCAAAGGGGGGCTTTTGGAGGCACACGAAAGAACGGTTTGCTCTTCTGAGAATGCGGAATTACAAAAACATTAATTTAATTAACGAAGAGCACTCAGTTTTTGTTTATGCTGTACAAGCATGATCCGTTTGGCCTCTGTCTGACCGCACCAACAGCAGGGCTCATTTCAGATTTGGGGGGTGAGAGAGAAGGTCATTTAATGTGATGGCGATAAGGGGGGGGGGTGTAAAAAGAAAACATCGCTCCAGTTTCGTTGCGACCTACCGAGTGCTTTAGTGCAGATGCCTCTGGGTGCAGTGTTTACGGGTTAAAGCCCAACTCTAACTCAATGTGCTACTGGGACATCTGCTAATATTTTTGGATGGCAAATATTGTATAATCAACGCTAATAACATTAAAAACATCGTGTTCTTTTGCAAAAGTCGCATGCATTAGTTATTTAATAAACTGCGAAAATTTTCAGTTTTGGAATGCTTTTGCTGATTAAACAGTGCATCTCGCTATGTTTTCAATTAATTGGAAAAGTATACCTTTCTCGAATAACAAACACGTTTCAACAAAGAGCCCATTTCACGAACAACGCGCAGTTATACTGTTAATCAAAAGTGGTTCCCATCAACAGTTTGCTCAAGTAACAAAAAACAGATAAAAATAACATCGCTGACAAATTGTATTTGTTAAGATTTTGAAATGCTTGGCCATGCAAAGTTGAACCCCACGAGGTACATAATAACACGATCGCGCAGACGCGAGTAATTTAATAGGTTTTGCTTATTATATTAAAACCAGATGCAAGAACTGATTTGGGAAATAACGCTGTCCACAACGTCCATTCTTCTACATGTATAAAGACATTATATTTATGCACGCACACATGCCCGCAATAATTTATGATATATATACAATGTGCATACAGTTGCAATGATGGTAAATTATTGCAATGTCAGAACAATATCTTACAAATAGCCTTTATGTGGTACATAAATTAAATGCAGAATGTAATTAGTGGGGAACAGTGGTGCAGTGGTTAGCTCACTCGGGCTAACTAACCTGTTAACCCGACTTGGATTCCTGGCTACGACTAACATCAGTCGAGTAATATGTGAATTAACCCTGGGCAACCTTTTTTCGTAAAGCCCGAAACTCACTAGAGGGGCAAAGTATGGTCAAACAAGCCCTGTGACCAAAATTGCATGGGGAGGCCTCCATCCAGCAGTGGACTGACAAAGTGGAGACAATTATCTTTACAGTGGTCTAATTTCAAGTACAAACTGACGATTATTAACCGAGCAAATAGAAAAATAACAATACATTTAAAGAGAAACTCTATGTATATTATCAGCCATACGTTTTAATTGTTAGAACAAAATTTGAATGTTTTTCTGTGGACGTCTGCATTGCCAGTTTCCACAAACATTTACGTTCCTGTTACCAATGAGTGATGCACTCGCTGTTGACGGTAGACGTCAACAGCGAGTGCATCACAACCACACGAAAACGTGTTACTCCCATTTCTTCATTTTTGCTTGCGAATGCAAAAAATCTTTTTTATCAATCATTCCGATATATTTTCTGCATCTTGCAAAATAGCAAAACAAGAAAAATGCATCCGATAGCAAACAAAACACTGCCGATTATCAAGAGAGACAGATAATCCAAAACCAATAACCTGACTGATTAGTGGAGCCACTCAGTGGCTTCTATAGTTGCAGGAAATGGATAGGATCTTGAAATGCAACTGGGAGTACAAATATCTGGAATGATATTTCCTAAAGCATTTTGTAAGCAAAACTCTGAAATTAAACGGAACGTTTTCATTACCCTCGAATGAGATGCGGACACAATCCCGAAAGCGAAATGTGTTTAAGTATTTTGTTTTTGTTAAATCTGTAAATAGTGGGTCACGTGATAATTCAATTAAAAAAACTGAATAAACACGTAGACGCGTTTTAAAAAGAACAAAAGGTACAAATGCCCCTCTGCTAAAAAAAGACAGCCCGCGGCGAAAATCACAAAACAAATGCACTGTGCCGCATTTCATCACTTTTCACTGAAGCTATTAAGGTGGCAGGCTCTTTACAATCGATGGGAAGGAGGGCGTGCGGTGGTGGTGCGCGCGTGCCGAGGATTACCCGAGCCCGGGTCTCAACTACTGCATTGCGACACCCTCAGCGGAGCAGCAGCGTGGGATCGTCGGCAGACACGAGACCCATGATCCGGATGCCGACCGGCGTTGGCGTCCCGAGCGCAATGCGCCAAACATCATCGCCCCACGTTGAAGCTCGCGAGGTTTCTCGCTCCACGTGCCCCCGTGAATGCAATGGTCCCGCTCGCGATACGTTAAAAAAACCCCAAACGACGACGCCCGCAATTCGCAAAAGATTTGAAACGCTGAACGCACACATCGCCCTGTGGAAAGTTCAAACTGCTGCCGGGGTTCGACTGACCTCGATTTACCCTTTTGGGTTAAATAAAATTAATAGCGACTCTCTGGCGGATTGTACCTAAAATACGTCGGACAGAACCGAAGAAGATCCCAGTACGTGGGGGCGAAACGTCGGGACTTCGTGCCAAACCAATGCGCGGATCAACTCCAAGACATATCGGAGCGCGAAACAGCACAACCGCCAAAAAACCGATTCGGTAGAAAAATAAATACCGCGGTGGGAAGTCAAGTGATTTCAACCTCAAGTGCCAATGGGTTGACCATGACCCAACAAAATATTGTGCATTCAGATGTGATTATAACCGTAAGAAACGAAAAACTAAAAAGCCAAGGCAAACTGAACCAAACTCTACATCTGTCACTGGCAAGTCAGAAAATCTTGTATTAAACTGTTCAAATCAGGGATTTAGAATGTGACTTTATCATACCATAAACATGACCACGTGTATTATTGTACAGAGGCAATGAAAGATAACTGTTGTAGAAAAACACCTATTAAGTCTAATGGGGTTGGAAGGCTAACAACATACGTAATTGCCGTGGTCTACCCAGCGTTAATGCTGACACATTACCGTATTCATTCAAACCATAGCTGGCCTAGGACATGACCAGATCAAATCCAGATACTGAATGCCAATGGTGCACTGGCTGCAAATCAGCGGCAGTTAAATGTAACATTTCTATCGTATTCAAATGGATTCATCAAATAAATAATTTCGTCAGCGCTTTGTTCTAACTTTCCTACTTCACCCAACAGAAACAAACACATTCTAATCTTCACAATAAATAAAAAAAACTTTTCTTATGAATACATTGGTAGCGAACTCGTATGTGTTAAATTGATATTCTAAACTTTCCATACAACCTATGAACACAAACATTTTATCTATTTGTACAACACCTCTCAGGCAGATTCACTCCTTTGGCTGTTATTCTGTCATCTGTCGTCTCGTCGCTTGGCCATCATCCGCTCATCGCGATGTGCCCTAGCCAAGTCCACTTAAAGTTCCTCCACAGTAATAATATCTACGGTTATTTTGTGCTCGTTTCTTGATCCGTCTCACGGTTTCATTCTAAACTTGCACAACCGAGAAAAACTACTTGTTACCAGTGTCCTCGTTCTGGCTGCTGTAAATGTCCAAACGATGGGCCACTTTGTTGAGCTATCATTTGTGGTCGCCAGGTCGCTTCTGAAAAATAAGTTCATACCTCGGTGGGCTCTGCCTGGTAGGATGTGGATAGTTTAGTTTTATTTTAAATGTGTTTTGGTGAATTTGTTGACCTTTCTTGTACTCTGCACTACTAACATGTTTGTACAGTTTGTAGCTGTAACGTTCTTACCCACCCCTAATGGACATCTGTGAAAAAGAGCTTCATAGCTCATCGAATTCCTCCAGTCTATATAAATATTCTGATTCTGATCAACACGTTGCTTTTCAATCTAAAAAGTCACCTTTTCAACAGCGCAGCACCCTGCCGCCTCTACGTTGTGGTTCCCCATCTGCTTGTACAACATACACTCGGTTTTTATTTTCCAATCGTGTTCCCTCCAATGATGATTTTTTAGTTCCGAAGCAAATGAAAAAAGGGATTAGCAATTATTTCAGCCGAATTCCATTTCAAATTATTTTAGTGATAAATAAATATTCAGATTCTGTTAACAGCATTACCTTCAATTGCAGAATAAAAGTTGACAAGATTCAGAACGTGTTGGACAAATTGTCCTGGAATACAAGTCGAGCAGCCCGCTGTGCAGCCGTGAGATGAAATGGGTTTGCGCACACAGCAAGCCATTTCCTGGCTGTGCCTCACACTCCTGTTTGATCAATGCATGTACGTATGTTGAACTTCTTTAGCATGGTACGTAGCCAATCGGAGGTGTGGGGGGAACGGCAACGAACTAAACACAAAAAGCAGTTATAAAGAAATTCGTTTTCAATGTAGATTTAAAAGAACACAGCTCCAGTGGCTTCCTAACATCGGAATAAAGAGCGTTGCAGACGGCCGCAGAAGCGCATCTGAAAGCGCGCGATGTGGTGACCGTCTTCGTTCGATGGATAGCCAAAAGCCGCTGTGAGGATGACCGGGAGTTTGCGTGATAGTTTATGCCCCTTGACGAGAAAACCCAATACATGCGCAGGGAAGCGATGGTAAAATTACACAGTCGGCTCCTGACTCCATCTTTGGCTGGGAAGAGGCTGATGGGTAATGAGCTGTATTAATGTTTTTTCCCACGAGAAATTGCGAGCGCTATCACGGTCCCAGTGCGCATCTGCAGACGGGGCCAGTGAACACACAGTAGCATGCGTTCATTAATACGTGCACCCACAGAAGACTCTCGCAAGCCTTGAAAGTCTGCGCACGCGTAAACAAAGACAAAGATCCCCCGAGTAGCACCTATTGAGGCCATTAACGGCACACGATGGGGTGGTGCGGCCAGTACCATGCCCAGCCGTTACTGATATTGGTGGTAAGCAGGAATTGAACTCGCTTTGCCGGGTTTGTAGTGCAGCACGTTAAGTATACACTAGACACATAAAACACGCGCGATGCCCCGTGTTTCTACACAGGCGGAAAACTCAATCACCAGCAAAAGTACAAATGTCCGCAGCAAATAAATATGCGGAAACACATTTGCACGCTCAATTAACGCAATTCAGTAGAGGCACATTTTTAACTTCTGCATCTCAATTTGCATCTCATTTTATGCGTTTCCAATTTCCCAGTTATTTTTGTTGGGTTTTAGATTATTAAACAATATAATACAAGCGGACACAATTTTTTCTCTCTCCCTTTTACATTCACTGCTATTTTTACTTTAATTTGGTAATAGACTATAAAAGCACGTGTGCCAAGCGCGCGAGTAATAATAAGGCATTCTGCCGCCTTGATACATTGCCGTGAACAATTGTCATAATTAAACTAAAGTTGGTTTCTCTCCGCAAAGGCGGCACACGTGTGGTCCATAACAAACGTTTCACGCTTTCCGTTGCCATAAGAAAACTACTCCGCTGGCATAAACCCATCTGACATCATCTATTCAGGATCGCCAGCCTGAAAAACCAGGTATGGAAATGTTGCTCGCTCATCTGGTAGATGTGTTCAAATATGTAATCACGGTGTGGCGTTGGGAGGTTTAGCAGACTGTTAATTTGCAAAAAAACTCAACACATTCGTCAAAGAAAAAAAAAGATACATCAAATATTACGTAAATATTATATAGCTATAACATAGCCTATTATACATATATATTTTTAACGCAGTGTTTTTGAGGAATGTGTTTAGTTTGCTTTGTTCATTGTGCTTGTGAACCACTGCCCACGCAGCATCAGCAAATAATTTGTTTAACGCAGTTTCAGGTTATCATTTACGATGACACTTTCGTCTCTGGTCTGCTAAAAATGTTGTTGCGATGCAATGGCCTACACCTTTCCGACAGACACGAGATGATCCAAGTGTACGCATTTAAATAATAGACGAGTTCGGTGGAGTAGAATAGATAACGACTATCGAAGAAAATGGATAAATAGGTCCAATATGAAGCCATGCGGAGAGAATATGGCCACAGGTGGAGCAACTGAATATGGCCATGGGTAAAATAACCGTACATATTGTAACCGTTGATTCCATCTATAGCTTAGCAAATTCTTGATCTGCAGGCAAACGTGATTGCAACATACTACAGTTTCTCATAAGTGACTTAAATGCTGCTATAAACTGTGCTGAATGATGTAATTTTCCCCATACAGCAACATGATTAAGAAATCCTTGTTAATAAGCATTGAAGGTTGAACGTTGTTAAAGGTTTTTATTCGCATTCATTAGCAATGGATTAAACATAAGTACATGTGGATGGGTGATTGGTTATCAAGATGGGCCATCATTTGTTCCCTAATTGCGTGGAGTATTATACTCAAAACCTACAAGCACACATGGCAAAGCAAGCCCACTGCTCTTTTAAGCACAGCGCTGCAGCAGAAAGCACCACAAGCAGAGGTCACATTTCCTTTCTGTGCGATGAATCTGTGTTGCGTCTAATTCAGTGACAGGGAAACTAATGAAAGTACAAGACAAGTCGTGAGGTTTCCGTGCATCTCTTGGGGAAAGGGATGTGAGAATGGTGGCAGGAGAAAGATCAGTGGGTGGCGGGGCGGGGGGAGGACGGAGAGGAGACTGGCGCTGGCTATAAGGGAGAGTGCTTGCGTGAGGTCATCTCTCGGTGGGGGTTGGGTGAACTGATCCCACTCTCGCGCCGAACATCTCTGACCGGAATCATAATATTTATTTTTACTGCAGGAGGAATCCGAGGAGCTATAAAGCTCTTTTTCACAGATGCCCAGTCGGGGCGGGTACGAACGTGACAACAACAGTACAAAAACGCGATCAATATCACGCAATCCCGAGTGCACGCGGCTCAAACCTTCTCTCGACACTTTGATGTACGTGGACTAGAACAGGCCTGTGCCTGCCTTCTAGTGTCTCAGCATCGATGCATTTGGTCGCGCACGCGCACGCCCGTGAGTGTTAAAATTAATTACCATGAAAAACTAGCCTGGCAAGCTAATTCGAGAACGTATATGCGTAACACTCACAATCTTAGAATGTGCAGAGCTACGTGTAACTGATTAAAATCCAATATGATTAGCACAAATTTTATTTTTTCTACTCCCAGTGTATCGGATGTAGCTGGTAGACTTAAATAAATGATTAATAGATTTACATGTACTTCACATTGAGGTATTTTGCACACATCTCAAATAGACCAGCATGCTTATTAATAATAAATATTACGGGGTGTAATTTAACGCTACAAGTTTCGGGCGAACATCAAACCAATTGCATGCCAAGACAATACAGACGCCAACAATTGGATGAACCCAGAATCTGAATCTTTAATCATACCGAAGGAATTCGATGAGCTATGAAGCTCATTGTCACAGATTTCCAGCTACATAAACCCACAGGCACTTCAGTCAACGGTTCACGCAACTCCTTCCCGAAGTACGTACAATTTACACGCCACACCTAACAACTTTCTCAAAGAAAAGGTGACGCACTTTTAGGAAGCGGACAGAACAATGTGTGTGGCTGGGTGGTTCAGAGGTCCTGGGTTCGAGTCCAGGTGTCAGCCTGCCCCATGATTAAAACCCGGTCTCAAGGTAAGTGACGGTTGATGGTCAAAAAAAGCCACATCGTGTGAGATTTCGTTTTTTCACTTAATTTGCGACAAAAAAAATCCAGTTTTGTAGATAAAATAAAAATGCAGCTTGACTGCTGTGTAGAGAACATTTCTACAGGCCGTTTTCTCTACCACAGGGTAATGCACTACTCTGAAAGAGCTCCAAATGTACAATTCCTCTTACTACATGATGAACATTGGAACAAAACTGATCAAAATAGAACATAAAATGGACATAACAAAAAACCATAGTACATATGCAAGGCACGTGTATACGTTCTGGCCACAGTGTAGCAAAATACATGTATTTTGGAGAGGTAAGATACAACGTAGTAGTCGGATTGCATGTATTACACTCGTCAGTACAAGGTCTCACTGTTCGATGCGGGGAAACGCATCGTGTATGGGGACACCGAAAGTGTGGGCCCAATGGAAAATTTTAATGAAACATAAAATACATTCACAACAAAACACGAATACACGTATGGCATTATCATGAATGCAGTCCATTATATTAGAAATGCCACCACCTGCTAATTATTATAACTTAGGAATAATAGATAAATGACCACCGGGGTAGGAGCAGAGAAAGACCTACTTTTATCCAAAGCCCCGTAACAATGTCCCGTGTAAAAATCAAGGGAAACGTTCCGGTTTTCACTACCACTTAGCGGGCTAAGTAAAGACACAGCGATACTTGCCAGAGGAGATTTAATGTGCGGGGCAATGCTATGTTGGGTGGTAAGTAAAGGGTTAACGGAACGAGCCAGGGCTCTGCTGATGACTACACCAAGGTTGTGATTTAGGTTCGTGTTCAAACACGGGAGGTCACAATTGGGGTCAAAAGGCTCGCACGAAGCAAGTCCGCATGCACGCAGTGCCGGGGAATACAGCCATCAAGAGAGCCACCAATACATAGGAGGTAAACATCTGGGAGTTTGTTCTGGGGAAGTGAGAGAAATATACGCTTCTCGGAGTGTCTTCAATGTGGACACGGTGAGTGTATTTATTTATTTATTTAGCAGATGCAAAGTCCCTAAGCCAAGTGGTTGCTTCTGGTCCTGCTGTGTGGAGGGTGAGTAGGCCTCCACTTGAGTTTGTGGATTGAGCAGACTTTTAGGATGTGGTGCACAGTTTTCTCCACCCCACAGCCACATAGGGGGCTTGCTCTTATGCTCCATCGGTGGAGGTTGGCAAGGTATGGGCCATGACCAGTCCTGAACCTGTTGAGGGTGGACCACTCCTTTCTGGCGAGGTTGAAACCTCGTGAATGCAACTCTGGGTTATAAAAGACAAAAATCCCAACATTGACGCCAGCCGCCTTTGTTCTCACTTGATGACACCGCAACAGCAATTAAGCCTTAAGCCCCCTGCCATGCTATTCCCAAAGCCAGTGACACCCTGTGCCAAACGCAGCATTAGAAGATTAAAGGATTACAACAACAAAAAACCATCCGGTTAATGTACTAACCCACCCAGTCACATTCCAGCCAACGCTGGTCAAATATATTGCCCCCAACGGCGCTTTTGTGAAAAACATCCATGGATATGGGAGATGGAAAAGAAAATGAGAATTGCGTGCGCTCATAGCCGTGGCGGAGATCAACGGGCACGGTCACAGGATTGAGATTCGCGACGTTAAAGAATCGCACGCGTGGTCAAGAGGGAGGGGGGGGGGGGTTACTGCTCACCTGAAAACAGCCAGCAGCGGAGCGTAAATGGAGTCCCCGTCGAACACGTACATGTGGTCCCAGCTGCACTCGGTGGCGAAGTGGTTGAATCGCAGCCGCAGCTCCACATTCTTACTGCGGGCACAGTTAAGCCGTGGCGAGCCACGCGTCAGCATAGGCTAGCTGTCATCCCAGTACAGGTGGTGAGCTGGCTATGTATGTAGGAACTTCTTTCACACCGTAAGTAGCCAACCGTGCTAAATCTGAGGTGTGGGGGGGGGGACAAACTAAACGCAGAGAGCAGTTCTACCGAAATAGTTTTCAATCAAGGTGATTTAAAAGTGCATAACTCCAGTGGCTTCCTAAAATCGGAAGAGCATTCCAGATGGCTGCAGAAGCGCATCTGAAAACGCGCGGTGCAGTGGCCATCTTTGTTCGATGTCGAGGTGTAGTAAAGCTGTGAATCGGCACAGGTGAACCGTGCATCAATATATCTGAGAGCTGCAGCTAGCTTACCCACAACACTCACTAACAGCACAATGATCTTCTTGGTTCTTTCGGTACAGTCACGTAGAAGGGAAATAATAAAATAATAAAAATAAAACATAATCAAATACAATTCTTATGACGTTTCGGCCACAATGCAAGCAGCCGTCCTCAGGTGAAGAACAGGTCTGTCGGAAAGACAGCGTCTGAATGAGCACCACCAAGCTTGGCAGCGTATATTTAAGCTGGGTTAGAGGGGAAAGGGCGCCTTGACGTGCCTTGACGCCCTTCCCCCTCTAACCCAGCTTAAATATACGCTGCCAAGGGTGGTGGTGCTCATTCAGACCCTGTCTTTCCGACAGACCTGTTCTTCACCTGAGGACGGCTGCTTGCGTTGTGGCCGAAACGTCGTGAGAATTGTATTTTATTATGTTAAATTTTTATTATTTTATTATTTCCCTTCTACGTGACTTTACCGAAAGAACCAAGAAGATGAATCCCTGCAGTCACAAAAGCTTTAAAGCACGTAATGATTTTCACGAGATCTGTAGTAGATAACATCAGTACCAGGTGAGGTGTAAACACACGCGAGACATGGTCGGCCCAAGATTCATTGTTACCATCATAGGATAGCAATTCAATTTTAATTATTCCTGTATACGTAGGGGTGAGACATTCATGACCACAGGCGAGCTGGTGAACTGGCTTTGTACTGGTACGAGAGCGAGCTGTACATGAGTTGTATGCGAAAGTTGCAATATGCGAGTGCTGTTTGCACGTTGTGTAGTGGAGGAAGAACACATGGCAAGCAGCGTGCAGTCAACTCAAGGGAGGTATTACCATTCGGACACCATTTGATAGCTTTGAAAGCTTTAAAATGCATAGGGAAAAAACACAAATATAAATGCATTAACGCCTTCACACTGTTCAAACAGTGGCGCTGTATCGACTGTGTATGCATTGGTCACGTGCTCTCATTCTCATTATTAAGTCTGCAGCGAGTGTCCTCGGAAAACCCCCCATGTCAATTACTGAATTATATTGTGAAGAAAAGGTAAATATATTTAAGGAAATCTGAGCGGCATTTTATCCGCATTCACCGAGGAGTGAACTCGGCAGCTGTGATTTCTTATACAGTTTGTGTGGCCAGCTCCCAACACGATAGATGTATTAATTATCACGTGACTGGCACGACATTGTAAATTTTAGTAACATCACTGTATGGTCACCGCTTCATTCTGCAAAGCAAATGGCACACTTAAAGATCCGTTACTATTATCCACTCTGATGTAAAATGTGCCAATTGTGACTGTTATCATTTGAGATAGCCATGCGACCACCCACTTCAGCAAAAAAAAGAGAGCAAAACCATAATTTCTATTACTATTCGTCTATCTGGAAGCAGTGAAAATAATCTGAAGTCCTCACCAATGGCTTTATGGCAAAATTGTTAACACTGAAGATACCGTAATGTGTCATACATGGTGGTAAAACAAAAATAATCGCTATGACTATTATAGCTAGCGAGGGCTTGATGGCTTATGAGACCCATGAGTGATTTTCCGCTTAAGAATTTGGTACATTATCCGGTGATTTCCACTGCAAATTACTGGCGATTTTTTCTTAGCGAGAGAGAGAGAGGGATTCACGTGGCGTTTATCTTGACAAATAAGACACAACGCTGCAGCTCCGTCTGCCAGCAAAAAACAATGTTATTTCTTGAGACAGGCTGTCTCGTGTTTCTGATGGGCAGGGTGGTGAAACTTATGTCATCTGGAAATCATCCAGTGCAGTGAAGCAGTCTTAATTTTAATGCAGAACTCTGCAAGAGCGGCTGCAACAATCGCGAGACGGACACAGACAGGGGGAGTTGAATCCGCAGGACGTCAGGATGCACGAGCGTTGAGGTCAGCAATTGCTCCGCCTGCCAAGCCCGTGTTTCGAAAGCCCCCGGACGCAATGCGGGACATGCGGAGTGCAGCGAACGTGAGGAGTGAGTGACAGAGGTGAGCCGGGTGCTTGTGAACTCAACATCCATTCACTGCCTGCTGCACTCCAGAATGTCCACCGACAATGGAAACATATTTGCTTGTGTCCCCACAGCAGCTTCCATCCATGGGTCCCAGGTCCCAGTCATGCAACCGGTGCACATAAAATATTAATAAAACCCAGTTCTCCTTTGTGCAGAATAAAGGAACAGCAAAATAGAGTGCGTGCTGAATGAGCTTCAACTAATTCTAGATTTGAAGCTTTCGTGACTGCAAGGATTCATATTGTTAGAATATGAGCTTCAACTATACACTACATGGCTGAATTTTGAACCGATCACTCAAAATCACAACAAAGCCAATTACTGACATCTTTAAGCTCTTTCTGCATTTTGTTTACGTTATATTTAGGCAGCTCTTTCGAATGTACAAAAGAATTGTAGATTAATTGGCTGATGTCAATTTCCACGTGATAAGCCACTTCATTGAGCTATCATTTGCGACCAGGTCGCTTCTGAAAAGAAGCCATCTAGCTCAGTGGGCCTTACCTTGTAAATAAGTAAAAAAAAAACAGAACATTATAGTATCCATTGCAGTGATTCCCACCCTTTGTGGACCCACAGAACACCGTCAACCCTCAAAACACTTTGCGGACCACCACTCCCAAAATAATATTGCAAATTATGAAATCAAAATCCGCAAATGCAGGTTCCGAAGGACACTTCCTATGGCCTTGCGGGGCAGCGGTGGCCCACGGGATCACAGGTTGGGAAGCACCGATAAACCGTGCGCAGCGTATACCCGTGAGCTCAAAATCTGGTTCGTACTCTTGAAATAGCCGATGAACCCCGCTGCCCCATCAGGCACTCATTATGTCTCACCACATTCATCTGAGCTACGATGCAACAAGGGACGGCAAGTGGGAGCCCAGCTAGAATCCCAATGCACGGGCCGGCGTTCAGACACAAAAGCCTCATTATGACAATTTGGCTTCAACCATGGTGAAATATAGACTCGCATCAATTCAGGATTAAGATATTCCCAACTGGTGGAAGAGGTAATCAATTAAAAGGAGCCATTAGAGTCTTTTGAAGTATATAAACTAAAAATGAAATTCAGCAAGCATATTACGCCACATCCACACTGCAAACGCATGTGTTGCACGAACCTAAAACATTGTGTTTTTCACTTTTAATTGTACAATACAAACGAATTATAGTTTCAATAAAAAAGACAGAGCAATTGTTAACATTAGGATCGTGTGTTTTTACGTACACCAAATGATGCGGTTCAGTCTATACAGCTCGAGCACCAACAGAGAAGGGGCTGGTGACCTTGAATAATTTAGACCGGGACTCGGATCGCCTAGCGACAAAGATTCGTGAACACAGGAAATGAGCCGACAGCGCTGTCAAAGCAATGGGCCTTTTGGAGGAGCACATGCAATGTTATTAATTTACCGCTGACACAACCATACCGGCAGGCCGATGAATCGTACATAGAACACCTTCACCATTGGAGTGCATGGGTGGAACTGCCACAACTTTGGACGCTAGTAAATATGCATGTTTAACGTTTTGCCCATTTCAGATAAAGAGGTAATCCCAATTCAAGAGGTGTGTGGACCCCGCAGTATGTCCATTACAGTGGTGTGATATAAAGAAGAAGTACTCACGCTCCCTGGATGAGCCACGAGCACTTGGTTTTATATTTGTAGTGGCTGGGACCATCAGTGATGACCCCAACAGGCTCCGTTAACCTACAGGGCAGAAAAATACACGCACACAGACGTACACAAATGGACACGCGCGCGCACACACACACCAGACACGAATCCGTGAGTGCACAGTGGCATACAACAACGGTGGTAATGAGCGATCGCGGCGCATCCCAAAGGACCTTGTCAGTACAGGTTTACTCACTCCTGATGGCCAGCCACACACAGAAGCAACAGAACACGACAACGCAGAGGCCATTTAAAAATACCAGCCCGGGTGAATACCCACAGCGCCGGCAACGGCGTGTGTTCGCAGCATAGCAACACGGGACCCTTTATTAAGGTCTTCATTGAAAATCAGAAACAGATTGCAATGAGCAAATTGCTTTTCAAAACTAGCAACCATTCTTTTTTAACTTCTCCTCTGGAATCATGGCACAGATCCAAGACCAGAGCAGTACCCCTAGGGTATATGGTGGATTGGGGCGACCGCCCCGGGCCCCGCACTTTGGGGGACCACCGCGCTTCGACGTCACGGTATCAGATGTAATAATTTCGGTTCAGATTCCCACCGAGGGGTTTTCCCCGGGCCCCGCAGCCCTGTCCGATAGCACACATCAATACCACGATGTGCGAATATACGATGTACTACGTTTCGGTATAACGAACTTATTTACCATTATTTTAATGGGGGGGGGGGGGGGGGGAATATAAAGGTAAGTAACAAATGAATACTCTTTGGTTTTTTCGGTAAAGTCACGTAGGTAAAAAATAAAATAAAATAAAAATGAATTAAATCACGATGTTTCGGAGGCAACACAAGCTTCTGTCTTCAGGTGGAACCGTCACAGTAATTTTGTTCCGAAACGTCGTGATTTAATTCATTCTTATTTTTTTTTACCTACGTGACTTTACCAGAAAAAAACAAAGAGTATGGACCCTTGCAGTCAAATCTCGAACAAATGAATACACTCAAATGTGCAAATAATAAAATTATCCGCCTGCGGTGCTATATAAATAAGAAAACAATTAAAATAAGATATGTTGCACATCGCAGTGCTCAGAACGTTTCTTTACATTCGTCTCGGCCAATCAGCGGAGCTGTGGTGTTTGGTGGGCAATGCAGTCTTATGACTGCACCAAAGATCACAATGATGAGTTTGAATATATTTTACAGTACACTATGTTTATTTTATTTTCGTCAGTTCGTAATATCAATACCGTACAGTATAAAACATAAATTGTCTTTGTTTACCATATGAATGGTAAGCTATGAAATTTATATAGTATGAAATGGTAAGTTACGAAGGCTGGGAACGCATCCTCAGAGTACTCACGTCATAAGCTATTCAATATACGAAGTTTCAACACACGAACGAAGCTCGGGAAACGCATCGACTGCGTACAGCGAGGAATCACCGTATACGCGTTAAGCAGCACGGTGTGGCTGCAGCATAGCCAGGGGATGACAACAGTTTTGTATCGTTTCATCCACTACGGCTTGCTTGGGAATACCGTCGTCCTGACGCACCAAGAGCCCAGACAAAGGTGCACGACGGCCTATCTCTAGTTTCCCCGCACCGCGCTTCTGCCCGTGAATGCAAGGAAAGAAGATTTAATAGAACCCAGCACAATGACCTTAAGGGTCCTTGCGCTCGACCCTGAACTGCTCTTGCGCAGCATGTGTTCAAAATTCGAATCATGACATTCATTCGCGTTTACAATGGAATTTCATTGATCGGCAGCCTAACAGAAATCTGCGTGAGTTTTTTCTCTCCCCCAGTTAAAAAATTTCAACCTAATCGGGAAAACGGGGCTTTAGTCCTTACGCTAAACCCTGTTTTCATTGTTGGTCATTGAGATATGCTTAAGATAGTACTGCTCGTTTTCATCTCTCTATTAAAATTTGTAGGGCAATGTTATTTGCAAAAACGAGGCCATGCTTTATTTGTATTAATCCGACACTACCAAGAAATTCTACCAAAAAACTTAAATTCAATCAGTAATATTATGTTGGTCTCCCGTAAGGAACACAATTGATTCTCTCCATACGTTTACATTGATCTTCCACAATGGAACACGTTTAAATATCACACCGTTCATATTCAAGGCTAATGCAGGCGTGAGTGGCTTTCGGTGAAGTAGGGCATTGTACAAAAAAATGCATTTCATTGCCAGCGGCTTTCACACATGGACTTAAGAGAGGTGCACAGTTACTCGATACAAATGATGTGTAAAAGATTTAAAGCTTCTCGGCTGTGGAGCTGACAAGAATACATCATTGCTGATGTACAGTTCATCAAATTACATAAAATGAATTTGGGCTGCGGTTGTGCACCATACAAAAAGGCTCATGTTCATAAAATAGTTTTCATTTCAATTAAACTAGCTGTGTGCATTTAATTGATAATCATGTAAAAAAAAACAATTGAATGACCACAAATCAGGAATCAAGATTTAAGCATTTTATTTACAAACGATGTATCACAACACCAGGACGACTGCATGTTTAAAATGACAGCGGCCGACTGCTAATTGACGCGCTGCTATTAGCCAGCCGTGGATGAAAATGCAAGTCAACAAAAGCAAAGCACTCTCAGTTGTGCTCCCATAATTATCTGTGCATATGAGGGGCACCACTCAACTCTAATTTAGTTATGATGGCCTCGAGTGCTTAAATGCGCCAACCGCCTTGCGTAGCCTCTAATGACACGCAACCGCTGGAAATCAGACTTTGCATCTCAGTGTCAGTATGTTGAGCACAAGCCCGCGACAATTTTGTTCTTTACATACACTTAAACAGTGATGAGGTTAAAACTACTCCGAACATCACAAGTGCATTTTTTTTCTGCCAAAAGATCCGTTCAAAGCAAGCCACGCGTGACAACGTATATGGAAATGTACACTTTCACCATCACCCATCTTTACAGGCAACATACCCATATCTTGTACAAATATAGTAGCGACTGCATTTTCCCTTAAATATCGTCACTCTGCGAGCGAAATACAGTATAGGAAATGAGAAAGTGCATTGTAAAGTGGGTGGGGAAACAGGCACAAGCGCAGAAGTCTCATCACGACATTAATTTACAATCCTCTTCACCGACATTGAACTTAAGCCAAGCGATCCCACGTATGGGCTTCAAGACTGTCGGGGCATGGTGTTGTTCACGAGCGCCTATTAAGGCTGGCAGGAGGAAGAAAAGGAGCGGTGTGGCGAGCGTCATGCTCAGCCACCCTCATACCTATATATACACAAACTCAGACACAAGCACACAGGCCGAAAGCAAAAACCTGGCTAATGAAGGAGCGCACTGTTGCTGGCAGCGATGAGAACTGGACTGATCTAAGTGATCTGTATGCGAGGCTGTGTGGATGAGCACGAGGTGCATTTGCCGATTCACATCGCCACGCTTCACGCAAATCATCCGCGGGTCATGCTCCAGCGGAGGTTTGAGCTGCAAATCATTGTTGCCCCGCAAAACAAGCCCAACTGCTGTTGCATGCTGGGTTAAGTACTACTCGCAACGTAGCAGCATTTCTGTGTCACTAGCATTAGCACTATCACATGATTAATTATTATTTTACGATTTGCAGAAAATAAACAAAGTAAAAAAATGTAAATGGAACACCGTGTACTTATTGTGGGTTCTTTAGGCCAGGGGTGAGATCACGTGATCCTTGAAAGGTGGGGGAAAAGCTCACATTCGACAATAACACTGTGGCCTTAAAAGGAAAAAAGATATAATGGGTGACATTTCGGGCATAGCCCTTCTTCACGGCACATAAAACGAAAGTAGAGTCGGCATTGTGTGGCAGCGCAGAGAGGAAAATAAGAAAAATGGAGCTCCCTCGACGCAACACGTATGACTATCATGTTGTCGAAGTGGGTACAACTACCAATGTAAAGTACATCTCTCCCATTAGAAATGTAATACTCATGATGATGCTATGAACGCCTGCTTCTGGTATCATTGCTTTCCAATACGGCATAGCGCTGCTAGGGCCGTCGGTGATAGTTATGCAAAAAAAAAAGCTGGGCTGAACACAAAAGACCTTTAAAAGGGCCTAAAATTTCCTCCTTATTTTCTAGAGACATTTTTTTTACAGAACTAAATTACTACAACGACATTCACTGGCTTTACATGCTAACATTGCAAAAAGGAATGACACCTTTAAAATATTAAATCCAGCGCTCGTGGTTTGATTTAATTATAGAAATGCTCAATAGCCAAAGCATTCCATTTCCTCGCACGCATTTTTGTGAACGGCTTGAAAGTAATTGAGATATAACGCGAGCCTGAAAGTTTCCGCTCGGCAACAAAACATGGGTGGTGGTCGGGGTGGGGAATAATAACCACACTGGATCTGCACAGCACTGATGTCATAAGTTGCAAGGGTCAAGGGTTCCTTGCTCGTGTCATATCCTTTGTAAGCTGGCGAAAGGATTTTTAAAAAATTGCTTTCAACGTGGATGGCTGCCAAGCAACGCTTAAAAAAGCACTCTTCTGAATTCAGCACCCGCAGATACAGGCAGACGACTGCATGCGAATCAGAATTTGTCGACGTTGCGATGGTTGCCACCTCGGAGTTACACCAAAGCTGGACACATCTCTAGCACGAGAATAAGAATATCTCGAAATGTCAGCTGTGGTTGGAGAACTACATGCATTGTCTTGAGTCGAGTATTATTATGTTATTACACATTATTATTACTACATATCACGACTTTTAAATTTCCAGGAAGGCAGATTTCCTAGGACAGCTACCTGAAAAAGAGAGTTCCTGGAAAAACCAGCACAGGTGGCTGCCAACGCTTGGAATTGTGTGTTCTTCATCGGTTACCCAGCTGTGATTTCAAAGCGTATTTTTTTTTACCTAATATAGCCGTGTTAAGTTCTGAGGGCAAAGAGACAATATATTAATAACGGTGGCGTATTTCCATGCACAGCTTTAATTCTGCCTCTACACAGGGCAGAAGGATGTAGTGTCAACACGTAGGCACTCGCAACAAATATTCTGCAATCGACTGATAATGATGGTTTCAACTAGCAGGCTTTTGGCTAACCATCAAACAAAGACGGTCGCTGCATCTCCCGCTTTCAGATGCGCTTCTGCGGCCGTCTAGAACGCTCTTCCTTCCGATATTAGGAAGCCACTGGAGCTATGCACTTTTCAATCTTGATCGAAAACTAATTTATTTATAAATGATTTTTGTGCTTAGTTTGTTGTTCTTTCCCCACACCTCTAATGAGCACTGTTGGCTATGTACGGGGCAAAAGAAGTTCAACATACACAGACACGTTAAATGTTGTGCGTTGATCTCCAACACACCGGTGGTGCTGCTGCTGAACCGATAACAAATTTGCTCGTTTGCTCACGAGACAACTATTTTATTCGGCCGTGTCGGGTGGAGGAGGGTGTACGACACAAAATCAGTTCTGGATTTATTCTCAGTTTGTCCATTATCTACCCGGAGAGGCTCCAACCATTTCCCATTTCAGGTCAGCTCCCATCCATAACGTCTGGGGCCTGTTGCTGTGAGTGTTTCAGTCGTAGGGAAGAGGGGGGGTGGAAGTGTATTTGGTCTCTAACCGGCACTTGTAGCAAATTGTGAAATACTGCAAAATTCTTTGGGTCTGCCACATGTGAACGGATTGTTTCGGAAAGCATCAACACCAAAATCATTATAATCCTTGCTCACCATTATAAATGTGGCTTTTTTTCCATGATGGAGACATTGCTTTATAAAAGGAAACTGCCATGCCACCACAGCTCTGTGCACAGACGCAGCAGCAGCAGTGGCACAAAGGGAACCTTCCTCAAGGCGTTTGTTTCTTCCCATCAGCGAGGAGACTGACGGGAACACAGTGCAAAAGGGAGCTTACATCAACTTCCTAATTTAGTCTGACTCATTAGGCACATGTATTAAATTAGCGACTACTTTGACGTAAAATATAATTGCATTTAAAGTGAAAGAGTCCGGAAACCTTGCATATTCCCAAAGGTTTGTGAAGAATGCTCAGACACTCGTGTGAATGCTAATTGGTAAGTCATGGGCATCAAGGTCCCATTTTATAAAACAAAAAAATACCACATTTAACACACGACAATAACACACCTATGTGCAGTAGCTAACAAAATTGACAATAGTTAATCACGTTCCTATGCATTTATAGCACTTAGAATCTGGCACCTAATTAGCTGACACTGCAAATATAAAATAAAAACTTTTAAAAAGAAAATCTCAGTTGCGAAAGATTAATTATTTTTACGACGAATTCAGCACGCGCTATAAACACGACATTCTTATTAAAATTATTACACAGTTTTTATCTCGAGCGTCGTTTAGAAGTTTTCGAGACAATGCGGTGTTGTGAGTTTCTGTGATGCATTTGAGGCAGTTCCCTAATTCATAAACACGTGGTGTCTGTAACATCATCCAGATCTATTAGACTGCAGTGTGAGCCTTAACACGTAGGTTGTCGTGAACAATATTATCCATAAGAGGTTTTTTGGGTGAGATCGCGTAAATATGAATGTGTCGTGAAACCCGCCACACCATCCTACGCAAGTAATTGATAAGGTTTGTCACGTTAACGAAACATGCCAATTATTTACGATTTCAGCACACGGGTGTGTTGGAGAGTAAACCCACAACATTTACAATTTCTCAGTTGCTGAAAAAGATATCCCTTGGGTACGCACTTACATTCTTAAACAGAAAACCTTGAGCAACCTTCAATGTCACGTGACAGAAACATTCAAAACAGTCACAGCCGAGATGTCAGCAATCACCTTCAAATCTCGAGGTGCGTCGCTCACGTGGAGATTAGAAGCAGCGGTTAGCTAATGTTAATGTAAGGAATTAAAAATGCTGTGCCCCAGCATGTAGTGCGGTGCTAGAAGGTGATCTAGGGCGGTGTAAGAGGTGATGGTAGTAGTGGGCAATGATAGTGCTGGTGGTGGGTTTCCACCAATTAAAGGGCTGCCAGGTAATCATTGCACCTAGCTTTACACACACTGGTGACGGTGGAGGTTGCTACCAGAGGTGATGGTAGTCGTGGGTAGTGATGGTGCTGGTGGTGGGCTTCCACCAATAAAGGGCTGCCCGGTCTAAAATGGAAACATTACAGCCAGTTATGACTTAAACTGGTTGATAACGTCCTTCCAGTGATTGCTGAGTTTGGAACCATCTTCTCGGTTGAAATTGGCGTCTGTCTCAAATTTTTCCATGACAACATTGGCTACAACCGGAGATAAGGGAGAACCCATTGGGGTACCTTCCGGTTGTAGCCAATGTTTTCATAGAAACATTTGAGACAGATGCCATCCAGGCATCCACTCTACGTCCGTCGTTGTGGAAGAGGTACGTAGATGACACGTTCGTCATCTGGCCACATGGCCAACCAGCTGTTGAACCAATTCCTCAACCACATCAGTTCCATACAATCAGCCATCAAATTCACCATGGAGGTGGGAAAGGATGACAAGCTACCATTCTTGGATGTTTTAATCGAAAAGAGACCAGATGGCTCAATGGGCCACTGTCTACAGGAAAGCCTACCTAAAACCTGACTCCCACCACCATCCATCCCAGAAGAATTCCCTCATCAAAACTCTACACCATAGAGCTCAATGTATTTCCGACCATCATCACCTAGCCATTGAACTGGAACACGTACACCAAGCTCTCAAGACGAATGGATACTTCAGACTACACAATCTGTAAAGCTATCACACTAACCGTTGGGAAAGAACCATCTGAGGACCCAATCAAAACCATCACCTTGCCATACATAGCAGGGGTCACCAAAAAGATTTCCAAAATCATGAGTAAACACAAGATCCAGGTTCGATTTAACACAGTACATAAAATTCGTGATCTGATCCCATCTGTGAAGGATGCAATACCCCGGCATCTACAAACTAAGCTGTGTCTGCGGCAGCAGTTACATTGGGGAAACTAAGCGACATGTCTCGGACCGTGTTCGTGAATACAAGGCAGATAAACACTTGTTGCGGCAAGGAGTTTTTACAGAGGGGCATATTGAGCATCAAAGGTTTCCGCAAACAGCGTGGGGGTACGTGGGCAAGTGTGCCCCCCTGTTGCGCGGATAGACAGAGGTAACGCGAATGAGTCTCAGACGTAAAGAGGCGATGTCTTGCTTGCCGCGGGGCCGTTCTTTTAACCCATGGTGTGACGCGGACTGCACTGCGGGCAATTTAGGTTTTGTCCCTTTGACATTACGCTAATAGCGTACATTTCAAATAAACCCGGGGGGGGGGGGGGTGAAGACTAAATACATTATTACAGTTAATCAGATCCACGTTTCTGTAAATTTCACAATAACCTCCCGAACATAACTCACGTGTGGCCAACGCTATCTGAATTGGAGCACAAATATCCTCGCGCACCTTCCCCGGCACGTTTGCACTCTCCGCACACTACTTTTAGCTCTTTTAAACGATACATTTCTTTCTTGGTCCCACCTCGCACAGGTTTCTCGTTCATTTTATACGCAACACGTTTTCTCACTTTCACGGGGAATCCAATAGCCTGCATCGCAGTAAATTAAAGCGTGAGCCCTGGGAGGGCAACATGTGAATGTTCTCTTGCTGCTGGCTGTGGAGGGGTCTGCAGATAATGAAACAGGAGGCCACATGGCGGGGGGGGGCAGAGGGTATTTGGGCTTCACTTCGCTGTTAAGACTCCTCGACAGGACAAATGGTGCTACCGCAAAGCGCGCTGTGGTGGGTGCCTCACCCATTGCACACAGCGTGACTTGCAACCCCAAAACTAAAGTTGCACTCCGCTCAGGTCATTTCACAGTGGCTAACCATCGAAACGAAAGACGATCAACCGCATCGCGTGGCGCTTTCAGGTGCGCTCTTCTGCAGCCGTCTGGAACGCTCTCCCTCCTTCTGATATTAGGAAGCCACTGGAGCTATGCACTTTTAAATCTAGATTGAAAACTAATTTCTTTAGAGCTGCTTTTTTGTGTGTTTAGTTTGTTGTCCTTCCCCGCGCCTCTGATTTGCACGGCTGGCTACGTACAGTGTGAAAGAAGTTCAACATGCATACATACACCGTACCTCGCACCTGTCATTTCACCATTTCACACCATGTAGACTTTATTCTTGAAAAAACAAATGTCAGGCCTATTTCTGCCTCAGTTAGACACGGTTTTTTTTGTCTCACCTGGCAAGGCCATATACAGTACTCACAATATGATGCTCATCTTAAGGCTCTACAAGTAGCACGCTAACTTTACAGAAGGATGCATGAAAATGGTTAATGGCAATTTAACCAAAACCTTAACCAGCCCAATCACCCATCTTTCCATAACGAATACATTTCATAAGACGCATATCCAATGGGAAGAGCGTTTCAGCTGAGCTGGCCAGAATTTTCCCAGCACTGAATGTGTTTACTACATCGCAATCGAGCATGCGATAAATTAACATCCAGAAATTAAAATCCGAGTTAATAAAACGGGCTGACGTGGGGAGATGGCATTGGTTGTCGCTCCCTCGGGACTGGAACTGAGCAGCATCGATTTAAATAACATTCTCCAAGCATGGGAAAACTCAACACCCCGGGATAAAAAATAAAATGTTTGCATTCGCCTGTCGTATGGAACAAACCTGCTTCAACCGATCAGCAATGTCAGGCGAGGCCAATGTATTAATTGAATGATTAACGAGTTAAAATTATCCACACTTTTAACGTTCACTGCATACCTGGTGCTCTCTCGTAGTTGAGAGCAAAAATTGACGTTTCACACCCGCATCGAACAAACGCGTGATATTTGGAACGTGTACCGGAGTGCACAGGTGATAGTAATAGATTCATTGGGCGAGTGTCGATTTTCCATACATCATACTAAACAGGAGTTGGCTCATCTACCTACAGTATCGGCACGTTGAATTTTCAACTGCTGATCCAGTGGCTGATCGTATACTTTAAAGCACCTTGGTAACACACATGGACAAGTGAAACGAACAGAGAATCCCCTCCCATGGAATTTTAAAAAATGTGGGTGTTCGAAACTTGGGTACCAACCAATGGCAGCGGGTGTTTGTTTACAACTAATTATCATGTCCAACGGAATGTGTGATAGGTGTTGTTCATACTTAAGGTTTGGTTCGGAGCACCAACAACATAAAAACCCCCACCGCAAAAATAAACATGGCACTTTTCCACCATCGAGAAAAAAACCTTCCAGCCATAGCAACAGAAATGGGTTGCATAAGCTGAGTGGTGCACCATGCACATTGGTCAGTGTGAGCTGGAGCATTACCCTCTGATGATTTCCTGGACACCATCCAAGTCAGCACCGTGCAGGGAGGGCAGCAGCAGCACTTAATATTACATTAGTTACAACAGTGGCTGGATACGAGTCGGACTGCCATCCAAGTGAGTTATGCACAAATAAGGCTCTGCTGATACCAAGTGCATCCCGAGATCTATGGCCGAGATCTATGGGTAGCAAAATGCACGGTCGAAATAAGCTTTCCCTAGAAATGAAAAAGCTGCTCCGTGCCAATTGCTGTCATTCAGACGCCCAAGTATTACCACCACAGCCGAGCAAATGCTGGAAGAGCAGCAGCTTGGTTTAAACAGTCTTGTTATCACTGTCATAACTAGCACGTGTGTTGCCCAAAATAGGCAAGCGGGTACGGGCGTGCACTTTCAGAATAATGCAGTACCCTGAATTAGATTAATTTGCTTTCGTTCAAATTGTTATGGATTTGCTGGAATGAATGGGGCATCGCAACATGTGTACAGTCTGTTCTCCTATAACGCGGCGGTTAGTTGCGTTCCTGAAGAAGATCGTGTTATGAAAAAAATCTCGCTATAATAAATAATGTATAATCTAGGGGGTAAAGCACAGCCCGCGATAACACGTCAGATGCGAATGCTGGCTGAACAAAGACTGAGGCGAGTGAGTAGCAGCATCTAGAAGCATCCGGCAGCATCCCGCCTCGCGCGATGCTACGCCGAGGCAGCCGTACAACCGCTTATCCCGAAGCGCGCGACGTAGTTCCGTTCACTCGATTGCTTTAAATCCAATTTGCATCTGCGTTATAAAAAATGCGTTCCCTGATACATTCATCATCGCGTGATATCCAATTCGCGTTATCGAAGAATAGATTGTATTTGGATGTAGATAATTTTAAAAAAAGGTCCCAGCAGTGTAGGAGGTCCCAAGAGAGACATCTGTGTGTGAAAAACAACCATACCTCCCCCCCCTCCATTTCTCCGAATCACTTTGGGAAATGGGCTATCCTCTAAAGCCAAGATCATTTTCATTGTGGCTTTTGGTGTGGAACGGTGGCGCAGCGGTTAGCACACCGCGCTATGAACCCGACGGCCGGACTGCGATCGGTGACAAGTGTCATCTGAACTGCAGCTGGGCCCCCCATCCCGTTCACCAGCCTGCACTGACCGGTGTGGTGAAGTATGGCTAGACAACTCCCCATTGCCGACACGGCCTTTATACAGAGTGGAATGACAAATTGCTATCAATTATAAACATTCAAAAATGTGTCTTTAAAAAGCAATTAATAGAAACCACAGTACACATTTTGTATCACGGCCATTACGATTCCATTTACTTTGAGCATATCCTTTATTAGAGGAAAAACGGTGCAATAATGGTTGTGAAAAATCAAATCACCTAGAGGATAAAACATTGAATCATTGAGAAAATGAGTAATAATAATCTACTGCAAAATAGTTTGTAGCCAAGAATTAAACATTTGTTGCTGCAGTGCGGTCATGCGGGCTAGCATGTAAAGACCCAGACACAACCGATTGGCTCTGTACTGACAGACGGTGTCAAGATGTGCGAGGTTACATAGGATGGCGTCCTCTTACCGTGAAGTGCGCAGTGATCACCAGCGCATTGTCTGTTCTAGGAAATTGACGCAAAACCATAAAGGGGAAAAATAAACTTCAACAGGCTCCGAGAAGACATCTTCCGACATTTTGCAAAACGTTCCCTTTTCTATTTTACATCCTTCGTTATAATTATAAATGTGGGTTCGCACTTTACAAAGGGAAATTATATGCCTGGCAGCTGCATTGGCTTTGCGAAATTTGCCATCAGTTGTAATGGTTTAGGTCAAGTTTGGAGAATTACCCTACAATTATGGGAACCAAATTGCTGCATTGTCCCTTTGTGAATGCTTGCCAGACTAAAAAGCGTCCAGGTACGGAGCAGCGAGGGATCGATCTGGCAACGCTGCTACCGTTAACGTGGAATTTTCGATCAAGTAATCAAATATTTTACCTCCAGATTGCTTTCAATGAAATAAAGAAAAAAAAACGAAAAACCTTCACAATAATTACTGGCCTGTAAACTTGTGGAAACGTGCAAAGAATCCACGAAACCATAGCCCGAGGCAAAATGGGGCCGAGGAGGAGGGAGACGACAGAGATGGTGGGGAAGGAAATGTACAAGTTAAAATGAATGTACAACTGCCAAATAGGCGACTTAATTTCCACGATCTCACAGATTGCCCTCCGTTATGTCTCGTAAAAAGAAATTGTCCTCTTTGCATAAGCTGATATGTGTGCGTCCTCACCCGTACAGGCCCTTGATGAACATACATGTGTCTCTTGCATAGAGCTCCCTTCTATGGCTCTATTGAGGCCTGGCATTAGAAATTAAGCGCTCGCAGAGTGCTACAGTGCAAGTTTAGACACAGCACCGCAAGCATGTGTGTTCAGGACCAGACAAAGTCATTTTTGGGGCCAAAATTTTACACGATTGTACCCTGGTGGAGGTGATCAGTGATGTGATTGGATATATTTCAAGGGCCGCATTTGCCTGGTTCGAAAGTGCTCGGATGGCAGCTATCTATCCCTGCACAGAGCACATTAAAACCCCCAAAATGTATTTCCCTCCATTAATGGCGTTAAAACTCAACGGACGTCGGCACGCGCGCTCTGCAGGCGCCTGGCATCCTATCAACAAGTGAGGAACGCCGTGTAGGGCTTCACCCGACTCGCCTTCACAGACGGACGTACTCTTAGGCTTTTTTCGGTAAAGTCACGTAGGTAAAAAAATAGAATTAATAATAGAAGTAAAATAATAAATCACGACGTTTCGGAGGCAACACAAGTCTCCGTCATCAGGTGGGACCGTCACAGCTAAATTTACTGCAGATGGACGTGGTCATCAGTTGGTTGGTTGGCAAGTTAGCGAATCCTCGTCATCCCCTATGGGACCATATTGCCGCACGCGGTCACCACGCACGGCGCGAAAACCTCTTAACGCCTTCCGCGAGTTGCCACATTCCCACCTCCCTCTGGCGCGCGCGCCAGTGTCACACTCCAATACGCGGTATACAGGGTGCTTCAAACACATTTGAACACTTATATAGGACTATCGTTTTTGATGGAAAAAGAACGAATACACTGTACCATGATAACAAATGTACGTTAGAAGCTTGAAAAAGTCAAGGAGTCTCCACTTGTTCGCCATCATTGTCAACACTTGCCGGGAATCTACTCCAGGTGGTCTCCAGAGCCCGGAGGCACATTTCTTGTGGTATTGTTAAAAATTCTCAGAAGTGTTCAAATGTTTTGAAGCACCCTGTGTAACGGCTACTGTTGTGGTAATATTGCCACTTTCAACAGCGTGCAATAAAACTCACACAATGCTATGAGAATTACTACTATAATGAGCTAAGAATGTCTGTTTGTGTGTAACGCACGTGACGTCACTCCACATGCCGCACCCACCCCCCCTGTCATTAATATTTATGAGCGGGTGGATTTTTATACTCGCGCAAAAGAATGGTCGAGCGGAAAGACTTTTTTTTTTTTTGCAAATTCGCTTTAAGTTTGACGTTTCTTTATTGAGAGTGAATCTAATAAATAATTCTAGGCAGCATAAAAAGTGGATTTGGTGTCTTTATTTATTTCTTCAGCACTTAAGACAAAAGGAAAGTCTAATTTATGCTTCTACATTATGGTAACATAGACATTTATCACTGATTTTCCAGATATTGTATAGATTTCCAATTGATTTCAACACCAGCGACCGAAAGCAGAAGAGAATAAAGTATCA
Source organism: Lampetra planeri (assembly GCF_965212315.1). Classification (NCBI taxonomy): domain Eukaryota; kingdom Metazoa; phylum Chordata; class Hyperoartia; order Petromyzontiformes; family Petromyzontidae; genus Lampetra; species Lampetra planeri. The sequence continues at coordinate 11,834,242 of NC_136118.1, read as the reverse complement.
GAGCAGTGAATTTGAACAAATTGAAGGTCAGTTATATACAGTGCTACAGTGAACTGCAGTGAAGTGTTTGATGACATACTTTCGTGCAAGATTCACTGCCATTACATTTACACAAGATACAATTATACTCTGCTCAATTTTTTCGTAAATATTACAGCTTCCGTTCTAGGACGGTTCACGTTCTGGGGTTGCAGGATTTCATGCATTGTCCTTAGAGTCTTGTATACACAATTGAGGGTGTTATACCAGCACTTTCACTGATAAGACATCATCAGTGTGCGGGCCGCCACACCGCCTGCAAGGGTTGTTGTCACGTGTTGTTGTGTATTGTCGGGGAACGCCCCCCATGGGGCCGCACCAAAGGCCACCAGGGGCCGCCAGTGGCCCACGGGCCTTGCAATGAAGAACATTGACCCATAATATAACATTTTCACGTCACTCCAAATGTAGACTGCTTAGCGTACGTACACATAATGCAATTCCTTTATCTATACGAATGTGGGAAAATTATTTCGGCATTCGTGAGACATCTGACAAAACATCTTGGTTATGTGCAAATTGCTGTCATAAAATGTTATTTTAGTAGGCTGGTTCCCACATATTTTATGGCTCCTGCCCATAAAACCATGAAATACATTGCCAATGTTTAATCTGGCCACAACTTACTGTTGAGACTAAAGGAAGCCCAATCAATGTAAAATAGAAATGAACACCGGAGGTTAAATGCTACGTGACAAATGAATTAAAACTAAAAACTATTCAACTATTTTTTTTTATTTTACCAGGAAAGGCCCACTGAACTACATCAATCTTTTTCAGAAGCGACCTGACCACAAATGATAGCCCAACGAGGTGGATTATCATCACGTGGAAATTCATAGCAGTCAAATACTCGTAAACGCGTGTTTGTAAATATACAAGGAAAAACCGGAGGACCCGGAGAAAAATCCACACGACCATGGGCAGATCATGCAAACTCCAAATATACAGGCATTAGGGTCGGGATTGAACTCACGACCTCCTGTATACCACACGAGGTAGTTAACATCTTGCCACCGTGGCACCCATAATTATTGGTCAGTCCACCTCAAATCAAATTTTGAAGCATTTTACCATTTCCAACAGCATTAATATGCCTGCCAATTTGTAAAACTTTGAGGCCAAAGTAGGCTGCGCAAATGCACCCAATTTTAAACCTCTACCCATATTTGCAATATTGCAAGACCATCTGCATTTACCAGTTTTGTCAGGGCGATTCTACCATACCAAAACGGCACTCACTCTCCTGGCCTAAAGGTGTCATGGGATACACAGCAACATCATTATATATTCACCAAGTTAAAATTCACTTAATTTTATCGTTATATCACGTAGGACTAATATTTCATAGTCCGTGTTGACAATTGTGAATAACATGAATAAAATAATTAATGAACAATCTGTTGCAGCAGACAAAGTCCTTTTCCAAGCATCATATAAAATCATTACCTTCTTTACCCACCATCATATCACTGTAAATCATAAGTACATGGTTATTTCATAGCTATGACAAAATAATCAATACGGTCATATTTTCCAAGCCTGAAAAAGTGGCAGCAAATGTTTGATTGAGCGTAATGTCCAAACTTTACATTCCCCCTAACAATTGAACAAAAAAAAAATCCCTCTAGAATAAAAAGAAAGGCAGGAGGCCCCGGCAGGATACAGAAAATTGAGTAATGTTGATAAGTTGAATCCTGTATTATATTTTACCCACGCTCTGGGACATCCTTTCCCAAAGCGAGGGGGAGGACAGGCGAGACCCACACAAAAAAACAATCAGCAAGTGTTCTGGGGGACAGGAAACACAAGCCAGACGAGGGCACGGCGGCCAAGATAGCCTCAGATAGCACACGGCTGTTGCGCATTTTCAGTGGCACGCCTGCCTGTGACTGGCAGGCAAGGCCCAGCAATCCCCCTTGCAGCTTATCCCGCACAATCCTGCACGAGCTCCGTCCACCACGCAATCCCCCTAGCACCCCCAGCCACGCACCCACCCACCCACCGCGCTGACCTCTACCCTGAGCCGCCCCAGCAAATCCTGCAGCGTGACATGCAAAGAACACCTTCACAGCTGCAGCGTGACCCTTAAGAGGGGCGGCCGTTGCCCTGCGCTCAGAGACGAAAGGTTACGGGGCAATGAGCCCAGGCACTGGGTGTGCGACTCGTCACACAAGTCGAAATAGCAGCGCACACTTTTTGCCCCACGCACTCGCAGACCTCCCGCGATTTAGTTCCACTATCAGTTTTACGCATTAACAAAAAATTATTGCAGCAATTTTCAATCCACCTTGCACCATTCTTAGCCATGGGTGGGTTATATTTTTTTGCACCATACTTTACGACAGTGGTCAGTGCAGATTGATGGTGGAGTTGGAGGGCAGGACCAGTTAGAATAATCAATTGCCACCGATGTTAATCGCGGCCAGGAATCGAACTTGGGTTCCCGGGTTCACAGCGTAGTGAATGCGCCACTGTGCCACCCAAATCCGCCAGTTAAAATATAAGTAGGCGTTTATTAAATATATATATAACCATAATTGACAGCTGGCTTTAAATGTTAAATAAAGGGCTCGAGGTTTTAGGTTATTCTTTAATTGACAGTTCTAGATTCTTTGAGTAGTCTACCTACAAATGGAGTGCAGGCAGGTTCAATGACGTCATTGAAGGAGCAGCTGCTCCGATCATCAACAATGACTTTGGAGGACAGCGAGTCGAGGTAGGTGAACGGGAGTTTTGGTGGAAGAAAACAAACCCATGATAACCAGACACAAAGCCCGACCGCAGGGAACTAACCTGTATTCCACTAGTTTTATGTTAATCGTGTATTATAGTTATTTACCTCTCGTCTGAAATGAACCAGAGAAGGGGCATGAAGGGGGAAGGCAATGAGTTAAAAGGATAATGAAACCAGAGACGGTCGCACATGCTGAGCTAACGGGCAGTCTGGATTAAAGCCAACAAGGGCTTACTTCTCAGCGGCTGCAAACCCCAAACCCCACGTCTGCCGTGCACCCCCCGCCTGCCCTCACTTCACGCCACCTGTCCACTGCGTCTCACTAATGCAATTGTTTTTATTGGGTGCGGATTGTCGTCTTTGGTGATGTTCTTAAACACATTTATTTTATAACCATCGGAAACCCACTTGCCTTTATACTAAACGCATAATACGCATCAAAGAGTCGAAAAATTTTCATATTTTGCCAAACATAATGTCACTTTCCGCAGGTGGGAAAATACATGCTGCATTGGAATGTTATAGCATTTTAACCTTAAACAGAGAAGGGTGTTCTTGTCACGGGTGATATGGCAGACGTGAACGATACCGATGAGCAAGATCGGCTCTGAAATGTCACAAGAGGTGGAAACATTATTTTGTGAAAGGTCGTCCCTCAACGAGAAATGCCATTTTACAAAATCTACGCGCACTCAATCACAGAAGGTGATGCACACGCACGCGCGCGCGACTACTCAAGATTAGGAGCAGCTGATCTTTTACTAAGCACGACTACAAGCCCAACAGCCTACGGTGTTCAACAAAGAAACGAAAATGCAACTAACGAGAGGCGATGCATCGTCTCCAAGTGAGTACAGCTCTGGGAGGTACTACCGAGGTCGAGAATTGTACATTTCGATTTCCATTTTTAAAGTATGTGGCATTGCAGCGACAAGGCAATTACAGAACAGGTTCTATGGTGCCGAGATATTTGGGGGAAGCAATATGGCATGTGAAAATTACTTCATGACATTTAATTCTTGACTTAAATTTTTCGTGCCTGCGGAATTCATACTCTTTGGGTCTTTCGGTAAAGTCACGTAGAAATCGCGACGTTTCGATCGCAACACAAGCAATCGTGTTCAGGTGAAAAAATACAGCAGGCGGACCCCTGCTGAGGCAGGAGAATTGTTTCACCAATATACATATGTTACGTCCATACATTTTTACTGCAGTACAAATGAGTCGTTACGAAACCTAAAATAAAGTCTCTGTTGAGATCAACTGCAACCAGGGTTTGTAGAATAGTTGAGAAATTCACCAAAAATTCACCATGGAGTACACAAATAGACTCCCGAAGTTTAGTGTCAAGCTTATTTATTTAACCGGGTGAGAACTCAAGAGACCAGGATGAGTCTCACTTGCAAGAGTGACCCGGGGTCACCAAAACCACCAAAAGAAAAAACAAATAAAAAGAGAAACAACTGCATCACACGAGGAATTCTAAACGTTGCAAACATATTTCCTTGCAGATCAAAATCGGCTTATTTTTTTTTTACTAATAAATGTATTTTTTAAATTTTGACCATACATTTGTATGAACGATAATGAATTAATGTAGAATAGCTATGCAACTTTGTTTCAAAATATACTTATGTTGAAACTATTAATTAACAGGTACATTGAAAATCAAAAACCTATAGAAACATTTGACAAGTGTCATTATGTAAATATCCGGTTCAAAATGCCTATCTTGATATGAAAAGATGATTAGCAATCTTTTAGCGATAACCTTTTTTTTATATATACAATCCTTAAACGGTAATCACGTATAGCCACATACCAGCACACAAATTTTTGTTAATATAAATGCAGTGATTATGTAACAAAAAAATGATACCCCCTCTGTTGTGTGGTCTTCATAAAGTATTCATACTACATTAAGTCTTTACTTAATGAGGAAGATGCGCTCATGAAAAGTGCCGCGCAAAGCAAAATAACGTGTTAGGCAAACAAAAATTCCCCATAAATACGTAACGATTAAGTTTGGCAAGATACGCTGTACTACAACTACTACTACTGCACACATGCAGTGAGATGGCGGGCCCAATAACTAAGGGTGTGCCTCCACTGCTTACTGCATCTCCGCACCGCTCAGCCGCCCAGCTCAAGAAAGTAGTTCGCCATCGACCGCTCAGAAACCGCGTTAGAACGGTGTACGCTCCCCGCGTCATAACGGTGCGCGCCTTCCGCGTGATAGCGTTGTGGGAAGTGTTCCGTCATGGAAGAAACGTGTTACAGCAAAGACGCGTCGCGTCAACACCACGCGATAAGCGAGGACTTACCCGAGTTATTTAAGGGTAAGCCCGTGTGCGTTTTGCGGCATTAGCAAGTTTATGTTTTTGCGACGATATTTCTGCAGTGAGGGAACTGTGCTGCCCCCACATGCAGACACTCCAGTGCTGCAAACCAAATATATGATGGTGTTGGTGCAACAGATGTACACTGCCTACTACCAATGGCCCTGCATGCACCCAATCTAATCAGATGATGTAAGCTCAGCAGGCTGGAGCCTCACTGTTCTTATTAAACGCCACCGGGAAATACCGGGTGTTGTAGGCTTGCGTTCCGAGTTGCCCATGAGATGGCTGTGCAGCAACAGATCGGACCGATCCGTGCAAAGCTTTGAGGGTATTCTTCTGGTACTCCGATCGCCTCCCATATGGCAGGCAACCCGTGAATGTAATTGGCCAAAGATTCCGATGCAGAACCATATTGACGAGCAGTCTTGAGACTCGGTGAGACGTTGACGGATAACGAGAAGGCATGGCATTATTAGTGCACCCTTTTGCCACGCGAGCCAGAAGGGTTGGTATAAGTGGCCATGCAAACATCTGGCAATGAGGCACTGCGGTAGACCCCTTCTGAGTGCCAAGGAAAAGAGGGAGAAACCTGTCCCAGTTGTAATGCCAACACAGTCTTTCTCTCTCAATGCATATCCTCTACGTTGTGAATTACAGAACCTTTGATAAATGTCCTTAATTTGATGACTATTAATAGAATTATTACACGCACTGTATTAATGTATTTACATGTCCATATCATCACCTTTTTATTCTAGATTTTTAGCCGTATTTCTGTTACTGTGAAGGCAACAAACGTAAATTAACAAAGCCAGTGATGAGACACCTTAAATGTACTAAATGTACCTGGACAAGCCTCAATCAAGTTTCAGGGAGAGTACTACACATCGGGATTATTGGGCAATACCATTGCTGAATGTTTGGCTTGTCCCAAGACTCCGTAAGTTAAATAATTTCAGCCTGGAAGGCACCGCTCAGATCAAGGTAAAGGTATTTCCAACCATCTTGCCTTCAATCTCGATGCTTTTAAATCTCCAGAGCTTTTCTTTAGAAATGCTTTTTGTGTTTAGTTTGTTCTTCCCCTGCACCTCCGATAAGCACCGTTGGCTACGTACGGCGTGAAAGAAGTAAAAAAAAACTTACATGCATTTCTAGAGAGCAGAAAACCCATATTTGCTTCAAGTGGAACGTATGGAGGACTTTTTTGGGCAGATTAAACGAGCACGGTCGCGTGGGTGAAAATCCTCCTAAGCTGCAATGGCATTGGGCCGCGAGACTTTATGAGGTTAGCTCGGGCATTAGCGGTAACGCCAACTGTCGCCGTGTTACAGGTGACGGTCACAAATTCAGCTGAAGCGTTAATGCCTTCACGCACAGCAGCGGCGCTTTTGAAATGTTGAGGGGGGGGGATACGCAAGTTCTTTACACTTGAGAACTGAAGCAGGCGATTTTTTTTTCATTTTTTTAAATATATATAAATGGTTACATTTCAAAAATGGAATTGCACTGGGTTGTCATGCAAGGTGTATCATGTCTTTCCCGAGTGAAACGCATTTTGGAAACCGTTAAATAATTATTTAAAGCCGATGTCCTTTATGAAAGACACATCAAGCCGAGGTGTTGGCGGCTGCCGACAGGTCATTACATTAATAGCTGCTCGGTGCTGTGACCTGATATATTATAATTTATTTGCGCACAAGACATCCCAAGCTTACACAGTACTTATGCTGGTCAGTGATTACATCATGTTTCAAGGGAGACAAACTACTGAGATGGAATGCTGTGTTTGTAGCATGAAAAACCAACTTACATTTTTTCAGCAAAAATTCGGTATCTTCTTAAACGTCGCGGTATGGACCGGCCACACTCAGGATAATGATCACGGTGTTGGGGGTGGCTGAGCTTGTTAATATACTCGCTCAAGATTAAACATGAAGTTGTTTTGTATTTACCCCGACGACACTGGAAAGTAGTAGTAGTAGGTTTTTACCCTTTTAAACTGGTACAAAACTGACACCTTTATTCAAGGCATCATGTTTGCAATTACCACAACACAAGTAGTCAAAAAAGCAAACAAAAAGAAGCAACTCTGATAATGATAATAATATGCACTGTCCTTGAAGTTGATTGGTCCACACCCGAGACTAGGCTCTAAAGAAAGCCGTCTCGGGTGTGGACCAATCAACTTCAAGGACAGTGCATATTATTATCATTATCAGAGTTGCTTCTTTTTGTTTGCTTTTTTGACTACTTGTGTTGTGGTTATTGCAAACATGATGCCTTGAATAAAGGTGTCAGTTTTGTACCAGTTTAAAAGGGTAAAAACCTACTACTATATTTTGCCACTGGTAAAAGAGATCTCATAGTGACACTGGAAAGGTTCCATGGAACCCTGGTCACCATTGAAAATGATGACTTGTCGATTTGAGATGGCAAATGCGCTAACTTATAAGTGGGCGAGCCATTGCACACGCGTCTGTCTGTAGCATAGGAACCTTACAGTTAACATTTTACTGACTTTTATTTTAGACAATTAAAGCAAACAGTCTATTTTTGTCAATAAAGCAAAATCGTTCCTTTAAAAAGAAACGCAGTATGAACTAACACCTGTGCTTTGTATGTATAGTGTTGGTAGAACTTTAGCGATGTGTTTTGCTGGGAAGATTACGGTGACATGTTCTAGCCACGCCGTGGCAAGTCAGACAGTTGGCGGCAGTAAAACTATGTAACACAATTTTTGTTATTTCGTAATTGCTTATGCCTAAATACATGTTAATTTTGATTTATATGTTGTCGTTTTCTGACTTTATGTGAATGAAAAGACACAAATTCGCCCGTTTTCTCATTGAAAATAGGTACATTTCTAAATATCACTGTCCTGGTCACAAAAGAAAAGTTTGTGGGGAGTAATAGCCATTTTCTGTACTTTTGAGGCATAAGAAATTAGGAAATAACACTTACTACCCAGGAACAAAAAAAAATTGTTACACAGTGTAATCAACAAGAGAAGGCTTGCGAGCAAGTCAGCTCTTGGAGGCCAATTTTTGTTGCTTCTGCAGGGCCATTAAAAGCTACTCATGAATAAAGGATGCCACCAGCTGATGAATAAAACACTGACTTCAAGTCGGTCTCTGCTGAAGATAATTGAACATCATTGGTTTATAAGTAACCCCTTCGTGTGCAGAATTTCTATAAATTAACAGGGTTCAAAGTGGTCAGAGTTGAGTTCAAAAAGGGGGGAGAATGCTCCCATTTTAAAGCATAAAAAAATCTTACGATTGACATAAGTGAGTGTGTGCGGTGAGTGTACCCATATCCATGTTGGTGGACAGTGGAAATCGTAAATATTTATATTATTTGGTTCTTTCGGTAAAGTCACGTAGATAGAAAATAAAAATAAATGACGACCGCTTGTGTTGAGATCGAAACATCGATCGAAACGTCGTGAGTTTTTGTTTTTTTATGTTTGTTATTTTAATTGTATTTTCTATCTACGTGACTTTACCGAAAGAAACAAAGAATATGAATTCCTGCAGTCAAAATGTAGCAAATATTTAATCGTCATTGTTTAAATTCTCTATAAAGTGAATGATCAGCATGCGAAATGTTCGAGAGATTCAGAGAGCTAGAGAGGAAATGTGACGATCTATTTATCCCAGGAGAAGCTGGAGATAAAACTTTCACGAAAAGAACAATTAAAAAATATATACAGTAAGAATTACTGCGGAGATCACTTATTCTAAATAAAAAGCAGCCAATTTGCGTTTGCTGTTCAGCTGCCCATACTGGTGGCAATCTTAGTATTAATGGTTTATGAAGCACATGAACAAAGTGACTTCCTTGTTACCATGCTGTCGCATTTGACTGTGCACACACATCACATGCAAAGCACATTCACGGTCAGAAAGTATAATCCCCTTGTGTGTGCATAGATTCATAATGATGAGTGCAGTATGCGCAATACATTTAGAACCGGGATCTTAAATGGGAACCTTAAAAAATTCGTCTGCAGAGTTTAGGGTTAAAAGTTCATGTTTAACCACCTGAAGGGATGGAGGGAAGGGATGGGGGAGGTGGAAGAATAGAGACGGAAGGGAGATGCCGTTCCTTGTGTTGTTCGTCTCCAGAGTTTACATTACGTGCTTGGGGAAAATAATGTAAAGCTCAATTCCTCTTAAATCCTTGTCAGAGATATTTTCGAAGACATCCTAATCACCTCTTTTTTTTAGCCCGCGTGTGTTTGTTGTTGTTGTTTTGAAAGAGAATGTAACAAAGAACAATGCTGTTCGCACTCTCTCTCTCTTTCAACAACGAAACATCCAAACATTCCGGGCACAGGAGCAACAACGACAAAAAGAACGAGGAGCAAACTGGAACCCCCACAACGTGTCCCATCGCACGCTTACAACTGGTGGCGGCCGAAACAAAGACAAAGATCCCCCGTATAGCCTCAACAGACTGTAGGGGCAAGTGCCATTAGCGAACACCTCTTAAGGCCGGCAACAGCACACGATGGGGGTGGGTGGACAGCACCACGCCCGGCCGCCGTTGTCTCGCCAATGGCGATGTATACACATCGCACCAGGTACTCGTTTGAGGCTGAGTCAACGTAGCAGAGGCCCAGGACCGGTTCAGATAATCGTCACCGGTGTTGGCCGTGAGCGGGAATCGAACTCGTGTCGTCGGGTTCGTAGCGCAGCGCGCTGACCGCTGCGCCACCGCTCCCCCCACACACACACACACTGCCCCTTCGCGATTCCATGCGGCAGACAGCAAACCTTATCTCAGGCTAAGACGACCTTTGGTGCAAGGCAAGAGGTTATATGGCCGAATACTTGCGGTGAACTCTCAAGCCAACTCTTCCAGCAGAGTACGGGGGGGGGGGGCCCACTTATCCACCCAGTGGATAAGTGGGCCCCCCCGTACGAATGTCTACGAAATAACTTCTAGCGTAATGGAAATTAAATCGCTGCGGGGGGGGGTACATTATTTTTTTATTCAAATACAAATAACATTAGTGTCAATTTTCAAGACGATAGTATTTATCATGTAAGAATTAGCGTGGCTCCGTAATACAGTACGGCGTTTGCCTATCAATCCCATCACTTAGCTATAAATACCCTCACATTTCCTGCCCCCCTTTCCTCACCGCAGTTTACGTGAATGCTTAACACTGTATGCATGTATTGTACGCTACACTAGACGCACGGACACAGCAGCGTAACAACTGCGTATACCTTGTACTATCATTCAATTCCACACCTCTGGCTACGTACGGTGCAAAAGAAGTTCAACATACAGTACATACATTCAATATGTATGCTCTTTCAATGACAATATAGATCACCCGTGGAATAAATCGGTTAACGAGCCAAATTTAGCGCGGGTGGTGCGAGTGCGGAGGAAGAGATGGCTGCAATCTTTGCAAGAGTGTAAGAAACTGTTTCCAACTTCTCTGTCCTTTGCTTTTGTACTTTCCTTGATGCGTTTGCTCTTTCTCTTTCAGGAAATCAATCTCTCTCTCTCTCTCTCCTACTCTTCCTTTTCCAGAGTGTTGATGGCTTCACTTGAACTTCTTTCGCACCGTAAGTCGCCAACAGTGCTAATCGGGGGTACAAATATTGGCATTGGTTAAGGCGGCAATATTACGGTTTTACCGAGTCGACAATGCTAAGTCGGCTTCACTAAGTTGCAATGAAAAGGAAACTGGTGTTTCCATAACATATTTACTTTAACTGGTGAAACCGCTGAGCTAGATTGGCGATATGGCAGCGTTACAAGTACAGCTGATTTAAAGGTAACCAAGACTGAAAATTCAAGGCACGGCAATGTATTGGGCAGAATCTAAATTAAGAGAATTGAGAAACAATGTAGCTGAATTGGATGTATCGGGCAAGTGACTGAGCCTTATGCATGAGACGCATAAACACTACATGTTGAGAATCAAAGTGATTGCACGCTCTTCTAACTTTACAATATCAATGACAATGTAATTTAGCATGGTCAACTCCAAGCTCAAGGCTGTTTAATTAATTAAACTATCACGATCCCCGTGACAATGTCGGCTAACATTATTGAATAGGTGTGGATGGCTCCGAGAGTCATCTGGTCAATTCCAGGGTAACAGAATCACAGTTTGGGAAAATGAACCTGACAATGACATCATTTTTCATGAGAATGAATTGGGCTTTTTATACAGTTTATAAATAAGGTGTTTAACAATTTGCAAAGAGATACTCCCAGATAATGCAAGCCAAAACAACAATTTGAATGGCTTTCTTGTGGTGAATTGTCACCCTCACTTTGATGTATCCTACCAAAGGTTATTTTTACAGAATCTGAAGCACATAACTGCTTTTTGTGTCGAGTTTGTTATCCTCAATGAAGTGGCTTATGTGAAAATGTATAGCAGCCAAATATTCTTAAATGCATGTTGATTCTAAATGTAGAGGGAAAAACCCAAGGGCCCGGAGAAAAATCCACGCGACCACAGGATCAACACGCAAACTCCAAATATACAGCAGGCGCCAGGGTCGCGATCAAACTCACGACCTCCTCCATACCAGGCGAGGTAGTTAACATCTCGCCACCTTGGCTAAATGTTAAGTAAGGCAGGGAGCAAAAAGAATTGAGCCAAATGTCCAACAAAGAACCCCAAAAAGCTTCCGCAAAATTACATCGTCCTGGAAATCACCAAGGCAACCCATATCGGAGGAAATCAGGGGACCTCACAACACATCCATCACAATGTAACCTTTGAAGCCACTTTTGGGGCTGCAGCCGATGTCACACACGTAGGGAAAGGTGAATGGAGATGCAGGGCCGCCAGCCGAACGGAGGATTAGGGGAGAGGCTTCCCAGGTTCAAGCAGCAGCAGCAGCTGGAAGATCTCTGTCCACAGGCAATATGTAGTGCCACCTACCCACCACCCACCCCCCAAGCTCAGATTACTGTTCCCACACGGTTGTAAATCCGGGCAACAGAATTAAGGGGAGGGAAAAAATAATACAACTGTTTTCCGAATTACTTACTCGTGCAAAAGTAATTCAACAGATGTGCCAAATAAATGTACTTCTTGTTGTGTTTAGTTCGCTGTCCTTCCCCCGCACCTCCGCTTAGCACGGTTGGCTACGTACGGTGCCAAAGAAGTTCGACATACATACATGTACACGATCTGCGTTATTTGTGTACGAACTCAGTTTAATGTTAGGATTGGAGGAGGTGGTGCGGCAGTGGATTAGACCGCTGCGCTGTGAAGCCGGCAACCTCAGTTTGACTCCCACTGACCGCTGCCATCAGCAGCGAGTGATGTGTGAAGCGAACCTGGGTCCTGCCTTTTCACCGCCTGGCAGTGGCCAGAGTGGTGAACTGTGGGCAAATAAATTGACGGGCATTCATCCAAGCAGTGGATTAACCAAAAAAGGCTGTAAAAGTATGATTATGGGAGGGTTTTAGTAGGCCAACTTACCAGAGTGGACTTTGCCGCACGATGTGGGCAAATAGTCAAAACGTTGTAATAAATGGTTAAAATGTCAGTCTCTTGTACAGTTGTTTATGATCACATACAGCTGTTTATTGCTCTGCAGTGCAGCGACTGCCAATAATAGTATGTTGCCTAATTCTTCTTAGAACTTTGAAACCAATACCGCTGGTCAAAAAAGCAAAAGAAACCTTTATGATCACTTATCTGACAACCTTTCGCCAAGTGACTTCACCCATGTCTATAATTAAAGATCAGGAACTCCAACGCACTCCGAAATAAAATAGAATATTGTAAAAAATACTGAAATAACCATACGTGCAAGTGGTAATCACAGGCATTATTAGGGTTTAAAAACAAGACATTTCGAATGATCGGTTAAACACCTTCAGCATTCAAATTGCAACGCACAAGCAACTTTTGGAACTTCAATACCTCGATGGGACTGTTTGTGCAAAGTCTGACTCCAGAGAGACTTTTGCCCTTCACCGGTTTCAAGAGAGAAGGGTTGTTTTGTGATAGCTTTCACAATTTTAAAAGCACTAAACCCATAACCGCTTGCCGTCTTGCTTTGAAAATCGACTGAAGATGATGCCTGCTGCTGCTCTCCCAGTTAAAGCCAGTGTGTGCGGTCAATGCGCAGATCTTTAAAATGATGAAAGCATTCCAGTCACGCTTACTATAAGAAAAGTTTACATCTGTTATGCGTTACATTTGTGTGGATGGTGTTATAATCTTACTCGCCACGTGCTGATATTTCAATACTCAAAAGCGAATGCTAGAACACAAACAAGCAGCACATGTATTCGGTAGTGCCAGAGAAATTGTATCACACGTTCAGACGAAACAAAACAACTCTTGCCGTGTTGAGGAGTCTTACAAAAATCCATCATCGGTGATGTTATTTTTTAAATGAAAGTAAAACATACTCCATGACTGGAATAAATTCATTTTCACGATTCATGTTTACAATGTGTTGCCTTAAATCATCTTCTTCTTTCATACGGCTGACGTAGACGCAGAGCAACAACAGCAATTTCACATGCAGGTGGTCAAGCCAGACAACTGCATCAGGAGCCAGCAGAGTCTTGAATAATAATAAGTCATTAAATATAGTTTTCATAACGGTGTTTTAAGGAAATCACTGTCAAGAACATATCAAAGGTTCTTCCAATAAGCTCATGAAAGACGTGGCGGTATTACTTAGTTTGGCATTTCCATTGCGGGCCTCATCAAAGGGTTGCAATGACAAGGAAAGCTTGTGAAATGCACTGGCGTCTAGACGTAGCAGGCAAACAACAAAACGTATTGGTGCACTTGCCCTCTGCAAGCATCACCACGAGTTGTGTGTGGCCACACGAGAACACCACCACCACCACCACGCCAATTAGACTGGAGAGATCACGACACATGTTTCACGACACTGATCGAAGCCAACATTGCTTTAAGATGTGCAAGGACGTAACGATACGTGTGTGCCACGGATGTCGGCGTACACCAGACTGTACAGGCAGTTCCAGATTTCATGAACCCCCCACCCGCTACCAATTAAGTCACCCCCAAGATGATTTTTTCCTTTTCCTATTAATTTCTGTCTTAAATAAACCTTACTTGAATTATTTTTTCAGTTTTAGTGATTTAAATGGGGGTCACAAGACGTTTTTTTCCTTTTCCTATTAATTTCTGTCTTAAATAAACCTTACTAGAATTATTTTTTCAGTTTTAGTGATTTAAATGGGGGTCACAAGATGTTTTTTTCCTTTTCCTATTAATTTCTGTCTTAAATAAACCTTACTTGAATTATTTTTTCAGTTTTAGTGATTTAAATGGGGGTCACAAGACGTTTTTTCCCCTCCACATTTAGAAACATACTTTAAGAGTATTTGGCAGCTATACATTTCCACGTAATAAGCCACTTTTAGTAAGCTATCGTGTGTGGCCAGGTCACTTCTGAAAAAGAGCTATAGAGCTCAATGATCCTGTCCTGGAAAAAAAATAAAAAGTTTAGTTTAAACAAACCTCAGCGGCTCATTTGGCCCTTCCTGTTTAAATAAATAACATCCAATGTATCTATTCTATCGCAGTTCCGGGCTGATATTTATGGGCATGTTTTATTGTAAAGGGCACCTCCGAATTGCATTTCTTCACATGCCCCGATGACAAAAACCACAGCGGCGGTACGGGAGGCTTCGTCTCATGAAGGGGTGCCGTGCTGTTTCCACTGGCTCACTCCGGCGAGCCGTACCGGAGCAACACATTGAGCAATCGCACGTGTATGTAGTCTGCGAGAGGCCTCGAACATTAGAAGTTCAACATACGTATATTGTGAGATTATTTACACCAACCCAGGCATTTAATTCCACTCAGACTTGGAATTTTGCACCGTTGAGTCAACTTAACGTCACGCCACTTGTGAATCACAGTGCGCCGCAATTTAAGTAAATGCCGCACCACCGACAGACAGCACAAGCCAATCGCATCGATCTCCCCCAACTGCCGAATCGCTGCCGGTGCAGGGGAACAACTTCGGATTAAATCGACGAAGCCACTTGAGCGCAGGACAAGGGCGAGTTTGTCCCAACAGTAGCACACCAGTTGGTCGCGTGCGTGCGCGTGTGTGCTCCAACCAGCTTATGCCGAATGTCTGCACTGATCGAGCGCGTCGTTTCATGCAGCTGTCGTCCAAGCACCGTAATGAAACACCTAACAGTGTCTGCTGGGGGGGGGGGGTGGTGGCGGCGGGGGGACAGCTGTTGAAAGATTTATCAAGCTCTGCCACATCGTGGGGACCTCTCCCCGCTGTGATATTGCCTGTTATCCCACCCATAACTCCTTATCTCTCGCCGAGTGTGGGGGAAAAGAAACCTCTCTTGGGTGGGTACGCACGCGCACGCAACGCGCGCGCGTGCGTACCCCCGCTGCTTTTTCACGCAGACAGCTGGACACAACCGCACAAACAGACGTCCGCACGTCGGGTAGCACACAGGTGCTCCCATTCAGCCATTCATAGGCCACTGTCAAAATTTGACGCGGGACGCAAGTGACTGACAAAGGGGGCGGTTGTGCTGGTCCGACGGGAACGCGTTCATCTGGTCTTAATTTCACAGATGAATTGCTGTAATGTGAAAATGCTTGGAATGTTTGGAACTGAAAAACAAAGTGGCCAGCGTCGAAAAATGTACTCTATGGGACCCTTTATATTTGCCAGTGTCGTTCGATAGAGAAAAATGCACTCATTAAAGTGAGTGGTCATTCTTTAATAAGTGGGAATTGGACACCCTGGTAACATAGTAGTGGAAAAGGAATTCCCTTAATTATTCATCAATGCATTAAATTTCCAAGTGGATGGCAAATTATAATTGAAGAAAGATATAAGCAGCGGCAAATGATAACGTTGGGATAACACTGAATGCTGTTGTTTATGTAATGCAGTTATATATCTTATTTTAATGTTATTGTGTAATTAACGAGCAACTGGTAAACTGATAGAGGATAAAAAACTATTAAAGACGATACATCGTTTAAAATATATTTAAATATCACACTATTGTTAGAAATAAATAGAGTATGCGTCACACTTAAAACAAGCTTTTACAGGAAATCAGGAGTGTAAAAAAAACTAATTTCATAATTAAATGGTTTTATGAGGGTACGTGGAAATTTTGGAAATAAGGATGTTGTATGAATGTAGTTGAAAAATAGACAATTATCATATGCTGGTGAGAAAGTTATTTTGATGCCTTTTTCTACAAGACTGTAACGGTGTCAAATCATTCCAAAACCAACATTTTTTTCATTTGATTTTAGAAAAGCAGCACCTTCGCAGGTGTCACTTTGTCGAGAACACACGTGACGAAGCATCACGAGTGTCCCACTTTGTCGAGAACACACGTGACGAAGCATCATGAGTGTCCCGCTTTGTCGAGACCGATACATTTTGCGGAACATTCACTGCATCCAGGAGGCCTAGCATAAAATGAGCTTTCAAAAAAAATCGTGGCTCATTGCATAGCGCAAAAAATATATATATATGGTTGCTTGGAAATGCAGCCCACTTTGTTAAGCATTAACTGAAATTGGCTTTTGCAGAGATTGCCAAAAACTCGAGTGCAGCAGGCCACCTATTGTTTTGTTTTGTTCTCCGATTTCAAAACTCGTTCCTTTCCTGATGGCTTTGCGGATATCCGTGTATGCATTGTATCCTTCGTTCGGCATTTGTTTACACCGTATGCAACACAATTTCCTCTCTATGATAATGTTGCCTTTCAATACGCAGCAGCACGCTGCCTGTACAGAATCAAATGCCCGCAACTACACGGCGGCCTATGTGACTGCGAAACAATGCAATTCGGATTTATATAGCGTTGTAAATACAAACGCATCTCAATGTGCCGTCATTGCAGTTTTATTTTTTAAACTAAAGCACAAATAAAGAGCTTGATTCAAATAGTATTTTATATTCAAATACAGACGCATCCTACGTGTGTGATGGCGCTATGAGTAGCCCGTGGGTACTGTAGGTCACGAAGCAGCGCATTTAAATGAACGTTGTTTACCCAAGCAGAAAAAACAAGCCAACGACAATGAAGGTACCTTTGGGGGAAAGACGAGCAGCTGAATAATTGTTTTAAGTGTCAAGTTTCTTGTTCGTAGTATTATTCTAATGTGACTACCACTCGACTCCAAAAGTGCTTTGCTTTTCTGTTCATATGTTTTGAAGCGGGCTTTGAATTAATTAAGTCCACTCAATACACTGCATTAAGTAACCAAACAAACAAAAGCCCGTTGCAAATGTAGAGTACACAAAGCAAAAGCTGGGCTCAAAGAACTGGGGACGTCCAAATCCCAGCGGTGTGAGATACCCGGAGACTGGTAGTGGAGGTGGAAAAAAAATATTTTTGCTTTCAGCCAAATGACAGACCTGCAATTTGGGATCCAGCATCAGCCAAAAGCCCAATTTATTTTAAATATAGCCAATTTGTTTGATTTTACCCACCGAGATGTATATATCCTGTTTATATGTGTAATGACATGATGACACCTGCTGGCTGGGAAAGGGAAGCACGGGTACGACCACCGCTAAAACAACAAAAGGAGAGGTATCTGGGGCAAAGGTAATCAGGCAGGGTTGGCCGAGATGCTCCGAGAACCTGCTGGAAGGTTTCACAATAAGGCGTGGCCAGAAGCGGAGCCTAGCTGCGCCTGGGGAGATATAAGAGGGGGCGGACCAGGGCTCGGGGTTCGTGTGTGGATTCTTGGGTCCGTACTACTGTGTCGCTGCTTGCCGTCATTTCTCTCCGTCGTCTGGCTACGTGGAAGATCTCCTGCGGGTTTCCATCGCCATCCTCGTCACGCCGCCAGCCGAGTGAGGGCGGTGGGACCACGCCGAGTGATCGGCCGTGTGTGTAGCCAGTAGAGACGTTAATATCTAAAGTGTTGTACTCAGAGTGAGAAGGATAAGGTTGGCCTGTGTTGTGTCCGTGTAAGAAATAAAATAAGTACCCTCTACATGACGTGTTGCGGAAGTCGCTCATTACGCATGTATATGCAGCCCTCAAGGGAAATGACATGATTGCGAATGACTAAAAGCTGTCACAATATTCACTTTTGTTAAGTGTGGATCCAAAAGCCATATTCTTAGAAATAATGTGCAGGAGTACATGCACACCATATATCATACGGTGTGCTCACTCTTGCCAGCCCTCCGCAACCTTCAGAAGCAAATGTCAGATTGAACAGATTGAAGTCTGCTACAGATTTCAAAAGGATCTGCCACAGCCACCAGTGTTTGCATTTATCGAGCACCAAGTAGCAATGAAAACGTTCAGCTGAGGATCTTGCACTGTGTGATGTGTGCAGTAACATACGTGGGAAAAAAAAGCACTTTGGAGCTGTGCAGTTGTGGGAGACGTTACAATGTCCAAACTTTTGCCGGCACACACCACGCATAGCAACGCACAGTTGATACATTCCTCAAGACACCCAAACAATCTACACTATATTAGCCGCATCTAATCAATACGTCAGGTCTTCAATGAAGAAGAAATAACACCGACAAGAGATGCACATTAACGGGCTATGGTCAATATACAGAGTTCCCCATGGAGAGACCAGAAAAAGCAATTTCTTCACCGAGTCCTACGCTCGAAACCCACTGATATGTGTACGCGTCTGCTCTGTTTAAAACGTGTGCCCCTTTAGATAATTATTTTTTTCTTCAACGCACCAATCGGGGAGAAAAGGGCGGTGGACAAATTTCTGAGGTGAGCCCCGGAGAGCTTCGTGGCCCAGAATGTCATGAAAATCGTTGCCTGCGTGCATTGCGAGGCAGCTCAAGCACATCTTTACAAAAAGCATAACTTGTGCGTTTTGAGACGTGCTTTGCGGCCGTCTGGAACGCTCTTCCTTCCGGTATTAAGAAGCCACTGGAGCTGTGCACTTTTAAATCATCATTTATATTGAAAACTCGTTCCTTTAGAACTGCTTTTTGTGTTTAGTTTGTCGTCCTTCACCCGACCCCCCCCCCACCCTGTACCTCCCATTCCCATGGTTGGCTGCGTACGGTGTGAAAGAAGTCCAGCATACATACACCTACAGAGATTGATTGCAAGGCCATTCTCTTTTGAGTAAAGAAGTTCAGTAATCGGCATGTAATCCTAAGGAAAGCCAGAGAAAATAATGGAAGGATCAGTGTGTATGCAGGAGGGAACAAAATAGAAGGCTGCGCTTTTATAAGCGCGTCAAAATAATAGTTGCGCGTTTGGTGCAAGGAGATTGGAGGTGACATTTTATTTAGATCACTGGATACACATCTAATTTATGTTTAAAATGCAAGCGCCTGATGTCAATATTAATATTTAATGAACAGGTGCTTAAATGAATCACTGCCATTATGTTTGAGTGATAACAATAATAATGTCCCAATAATAACAAGTATCAAAATGTATACACATTTATTGATGAGTGTTTTTGCAAAGTGTCATATACATAGTAGAAAACTGGATACCCTTAACGATTCCTTTAATGATAATGATCTTGAACTTTTAAAAACTGATATGTGTACGTGTCTGCTCCATATTAATTTTGTTCTTGAACTCAGATGACTGAACCACGAATCATACTATGCAGACAATATAACAAATCAAAGCAGACACGACTTGATGTAATCATTTAGAAAACAAAATTATGTAGGCTTAAACATGTCACTGAAAAGCCAAATAGAGTTGGGCATTTCCAAGGTCTTGCTGGTCAACCAACATAGCTCAATATTAGTGAAATATATTACAGAGATGCATTTAAGAACATTGCAGTACACTTCTGAGTGACCTAAGCAGGGAATACTTCAATAATTTGACAAATTAATGGATGATGCAGTCAATTACCTTGTTGTGCTACGGTGGTCACTAGTCTGTCGTGATATGACAGATGATGATGATAATGATTGAGAGCGTATTACAATATAGTGTGCGCTATGAATACCTTTGTTCTTGAGATCATTAATTTTAATGTCAGTATATTAAATTGAGGTGATAATGTCATAATTGCACAATTAAATGTCAGGTCTCACTGCCATGGCTCGTACTTGATATGCGATTGTGATACCGAGGCATTGTGAAATATTAAATTAGAAAATAACCATAAAACTCACGAACGGGAAAAAACCCCTTTTGAATTGATGAACACGTCCTAACTTTACCAAACTCAAATTAAATAATGCATGATAAGGAAGATGCATCCTCTTTCAAATTGACCTGTGTCAGCATTTTATGTGTTCACATTTGCATTAATCGGTAAGATTCGAGTTCTTGACGTTCAAAATATACAGCTGGCTCGACAAGATAAATAATATTAGTGTTGTTCCAAGGTCACAAGATATTGCTGTAATTGCAGTACACATGCGCTCGTACGGTGGCATAGCAACTCAGCATTGAGTATGATGATGATCTCGAGCACCAGGCTTAACTTTGCTTCAACGTTTTTGATCAAGATAAATTAGGCTCATCCGTAACCATTTTGTCGAAACACAATACTGTTGACTGTATATTATACTTTTAAAAATAATATCATTGTTCCTATGTAGGGCATCAAATGTATTGTTCTGACATACTGTACAGCTTCTTCTTGGTTCTTTCGGTAAAGTCACATAGAATGGAAATTATAAAAACAAAACATAATACAATAATTCTCACGACGTTTCGGCCACAACGCAAGCAGCCGTCCTCAGGTGGAGAACAGGTCTGTCGACACACCCCAGGCTTGGAGCGACTATTTAAATAGGCGTGAGAATGATTTTATTATGTTTTATTTTTAATATTTTATTATTTCCATTCTACGTGACTTTACCGAAAGAACCAAGAATATGAATCCCTGCAGTCACGAAAGCTTTAAATCGAAACTGTATAGCTTATTAATATTAATGAACAATTTAAAATGCTGATTTCGTTTCATAAACGGGTGCAAGAATTGTAAAACTTATTCCCAAGCAATGAGTCGAGAAAAATCTAAATAAAGGCAAACTTAAAAATATGATCCAAATTTCCATACAGGAGCCTTCATATCATTAAAATTAAATCTGTGAGAATGTTAACATTTCCATAATTTATGCAAATGTGCAGAATAGCTATCTCTGCAAAGCAAAGGATGACTCCAACTGTAAAAATGCCACCATTTTGTAATGAGTCAAAACATTTTCATGACCAAAATGTTCAGGAAATATATATATTTTTTTACAGATTTAAGCTATTAACTCACACAGGGAATCAACATTTCACCGTTATCAGGCACAGAAATATTGATGTTACAGAATAATGTGCATCTCAACCCTACAAGCAATTTCGTTATTCATGCTCCGGCTTTACTATTTTACATACGCTTTTACAAGTGTAGATGGATTTCAGAGACAATTGTATGAATTTATATGGATCTAAAATGTAGTAGAAACGAGAGTTTATGGTCAACACTGATGTAAAATCCCAAGAGTGCAGTGGTCACAATTAATTAAAACTTCCAACGTATTTGCTGAACCCTTACTTGACTCTAACCTGGACTAAGTATGGACTAAGTATGTACTTAGCAGAGGTGTGGACTCGAGTCATGTGACTTGGACTCGAGTCAGACTCGAGTCATGAATTTGATGACTTGCGACTCGACTTGGACTTGCATAACAATGACTTTGTCCCACCTATGAGATGTGGACTCGAGTCATGTGACTTGGACTCGAGTCAGACTCGAGTCATGAATTTGATGACTTGCGACTCGACTTGGACTTGCATAACAATGACTTTGTCCCACCTCTGGTACTTAGTATGATAAAGAATCAGTAACTTTCAGTTACCACAGGTTAATTTACCCACTTTTTTCATGACAACACTGGTCACCTTGTGTCTTGACAATTAATTTAATACTCAGAAACAAGGTGGCTTATAATTTAATTTAAAATGTCTACGATGTTCACACGCAGTGAAATATTGTGACAATTCAACATCTGTACTGTGCATTCTCCTAAGCAAGGCCTGGGCAGATAAAATAAACGTTGTGCCCAACTATGAACTCGCATGACATCAGCATGAATAAAACTGCACGATGTATTGTGCATATTTTATATGTATTTTCTTTCTTTTGCCAACCATGAAACACCATTGCTTATTTAACACATTATTGGCCAAACAAGCAAGTCCCTTAGTAACATCGCTAAACTTCAAATTAAATTCAAGCTTCAAATATGGCATTTAAACTGGGTTCCCAATGGACTACAGCACAAGTAGTTACACACTTGCAAGGTTGCAACTTCCACGTCGGGGATTTGTCTAAAATACGGAGACACATAAGCCATTTCATCTTTGCTTTTACATAACCTACAAAATGTTAGTTTCCAATTAAAAAATAATAGAATGTACATGATGACATTTAACAACAATATAAATCACCCCCTGCATGGTCCCGTCCGGACTTCCCGTATTAAACAAATACTCGCACCTCCAAATTATAGTAATTTATTATTGCAGGGAAATGAGCAAAGATGTGCATAATAAACGTGTTTTGAAATTAACTATTTAAATAAGAAAGTAATCAAATAAAGTTCATCTCAAGTTCATGAATAATGTATTTAACATTTTAAATAAGTTCAAAGAACATAAATATATATTTATTTTAAGAGCTAAACTAACGTCACTGAGCAGCATGATTAAGTTATGGTCAAACTAGCCACACGGCCTATATCCAGCAGCAGATAAGGCAAAGCGCTAGACATTATTACGAAACTACTGCAGAGGTAAACGTCCATATAAGCCGATGTTTTGATATGTACAGTACACAAAGTATAAATAACAATGCCTTAAGAAAAAATACATAATAGGCAACGTTTCAGGCAATGGTCCTTCCTTCAGAGAGGGTCTCTATAAATGCACGTGTTGCGTTTTGTTTTACTTTTTGTGCTTGTTGCACCACCGTGCAACGCAGTATCGCCAAATGTGATTTCAATCATGTTAAGATTAAAGATATTCCAAAAATCCCAATGAGTGAGAAGAATTAACGCTGCAGTGTTTCTCGGGAAAAACAGGCAAATCCTGCCCAAGAAAAACAGTTATCTATTGTGTAAAGTACCTTATTTCACATTGGAGCTAAGTTTAAACAATGCAAGGTGGTGATGCACAAGACCAGATATTAATATTCAAGGAAATCGTTTTTTTTCATTCCTGTGCCATTCTCATTTGTAAAAGAGGAATTATTACAATTCGTTATTTTTCCTTCAAAAACCCTGCCTTCTAATAGTTGAATGAAACAGCGTTATTTATATTACTATCAAAGTTAAAAAGTTTCTCCCAAACATTCAAAGCAGCTAAACCATATTGAGCATAGTAATTGTGCGTGTACTTGCAATGTAATCAAAAGCATATCTTGTTGATTACACGTTTATATATGTGCTGTTCAACTATTGTTTTTTGACCGACAACCCAACTTAACAAGGGGAAACATGATTTTAACCAAAAAAACCAGCTGACTTCAAACAAAGGACAACTGGCACGGGATCTTTTGGCAGTTGCGCACAAGCACAAGTCCATAAACACTGCTCG
Source organism: Lampetra planeri (assembly GCF_965212315.1). Classification (NCBI taxonomy): domain Eukaryota; kingdom Metazoa; phylum Chordata; class Hyperoartia; order Petromyzontiformes; family Petromyzontidae; genus Lampetra; species Lampetra planeri. The sequence continues at coordinate 11,810,572 of NC_136118.1, read as the reverse complement.
CCTTGACAAAACAATACGTTTCTTTGACTTCACGTGGCTGCTTAAGCCTCCCCCCCAGGCCAATAGCCAAACAGACCACAAAGGGCAGCAGCTGACACACTCCGTCCTGCCTTGTGCAGTTGTCGGACTTACAGCTGCGCACTAAACCAGAACGAGCGGTCCCGGCCCCATGTATTCCCACACGTCCAATCATAACGGCCCTCAATCAGTGGGCTTTCATTCTCATCCCTGCTGGTGAATGCCCCCCACACCAAATTCTTCCTCGTGAGATAGTATACATCCAACTGTGAATATAGCATCCGCGCCGGGGTAAAACGCAAGACCTGTGCTGCTCCACACATTTACAAATCGGGGTTTGATTTTCGGCACTCAATTTTGTCAGGAGATTGGGTAGCCATCTTTTGCTAAAATACTCATTTGTCTACGTGCATAATTAGATACGTATTTTCTTTTGTCTAACGAACAAGTTTGAACGATTTTCATAGCTTTATAAGATATTTTTGTGAGACGGAAGGATTCCCTGTGGAATTAGGTATTTCAAACAGGCCAGCCAACTGGTTTACACACAGATATGACAGCATGTCCAACGGAGTTGTTGTCTATGGCTTTCCCCTCAGAAGTCAAGGTTCATGATTTCACGACATTACAGCCCGTCAGCCACCGTGCGTCAGGAACGCTCAATATAATAGGTACCACCCCAGATTTGAAGTTTTCGTGACTGCAAGGATCCATACTCTTTGGTTCTTTCGGTAAAGTCGCGTAGGTAAATAAATAAAAATAAAAATTTTCTGTTACTTCTATTTTTTATTCTTATTTTTTTACCACCCCCTTCACTGTCACCCTCATCCGTGGCAATAAGTAGCTGTGGCTGACTTCGACTAAATGGGCATGAAAGTACAGCAATGCGAAGAACAGAGGCAGTCACTGACGAAGTTGTCTTCATCAAAGTCACGTGCCATGTTGACCATAAAGGGTGCTCGCGAGCACAGCTTTGAACATGCCACATGCATCGTCACAACTTTTAACATGCCACATGCATAGTGACATGCCAGCAGCCTGTGTTCGCTAATCCCACGTGACTTTCAGACAAAGACTTAATCAAAAAACTATTCAAACCAACAAATCACAGCGCACGTGCTGTACCCATGCCCCTAGCAGTGAACTACCGGAGCGCTCCGATGCATCTCATCTGCATTTATATATGCGCGTGTTTAAAAAAAGGTCCAAATTAATTGAATTTAGTGGAGTGATTGCAGCTTGGTTGGTCAAAAACACACTTCCACCTTGATATTTTATATCATGCTATAATAAATGTGTACTTTGTATGAAGGACTAATGAGTTTATTTCATCTCAAGGAATGAACAAAACCATGAGTAAATAGTTAAGATGCATGACTGACAAGATCTCCAAAGTCAATGCAAATTACTGAACAGAAACGGGCAGAAGCAATCAGCACTGTTTGCACGTGGATTTTCATCCCGTCACTGACACCAATACCCCAATGAGACAAGCCGTTTATCTGTAAGCATCAGAATTAAACTAAACATATTAAAAACAATCTCTGCATGAGAATTGTAATCAAATGCACACCATGTTTTGCAAGCAGCATGCTTGCTATGCCGCATTTTCTTCCAATTAATGCGGTGCTCAATTTTACTCATCCATAAACATTAGCTTTAACCTCTGTTAGCTCCAGGTCAATGGATTTGGATCTCAATTTTCCTCTTTCTGGGAACCACTAAGCGCTAATCCTCCTTATCTGTAAAAAATGTCCGCAACTTAATCTGTGACTTGCAAATGACAGTCAAATTCCAAGTAAGGATTTTTTGCAACGAGTTCAATGGGTGAAGAGCCGTATAAATACACTCTAGTCATGTTGGACAATTAGCCCAAGTGATCTTACCGCAAAGTGTGACTTAGATAAATGTAATTCGGCACATTTTGCAATGTAATGTGCGATTACAGTGGAAAAAAATTGTCTGTGTTGGTCTGCGTCACCCGAATTTGCCATTATTAATCTTTGTAACTATCCTACGACACATCGCGATTCTAATTATTACTTTTAATATTTACACGGTTTAATTGTTAGTTTTCAGAGAGTTCTCAATCTGTATACTTAAAACCTTTTCACTATCCATAACATGGAATAAAAAAATAAGTTAATGTGACTGAATAAAGATGTCTTTCCCTGCAGTTTAACAAAAGCCGACAGGAAATTACATGCTACAACAGTAAGATGTAACATCACGGCCTCATAGAAATTAGCTGTTATTCCATACTGGGCCATTTATCCACTATAGCTGCTAAACATATATACACATTGGCAAAAAGGCATTAGTGTCTTATATGCATCCAACAACAACCACCGTTCACCCCCAAGTGGCGGTGACATCACCACGGCATACTTTGAGGCCGAGCGACTGGCTAGAGGTCTCAGAACAGACCCAGGTGCCAGGGGTTGACTGACTGAGATAACTGGCAGATACACCAGCTGTTCCTCCTATTGTGCCAACTTGCTGAATTTAAGCCGCCTGGCGCTCTGCTCGCTGTTGTGATCATCACTCCTCTGCCCTCCGTTGTTGTTTGAGGGCAATTGCCACCAACTGACCAGTAGCGTCCTTCACGAGCCTCCAACTGCATACAAGCAGAGCCTCACCTTCAATCCACCCAAGTGCCACACTTGACCACGCCACCATATCGCAGTTAAACTTCATTATGGGGGAGGGGGAGCTGAACTCTCCAGAGTGGCCAGAGTGGAGGGGCACATGTGACAGGACATGGCAGCACACGTGACATGGCAGCGTGTGCCCACTTTGCTTAAAGGTTCCATTTCATTAGAGTTCATTGTGGATGGTTCAATTTACCGTAACAAAAGACAGTGATCTCCCGAACAGCCGTTTGAACAGACTGTTGGGGCAAGTGTTGTTGGCGAACACCTATTAAGGCCGGAATAGCACACGCAGGGGTGTGTGGCCAACACCATGCCTGGCTGCCTTTGTCTCCCCCGTGCTAATATTTACACACAGCACCAGGTACTCATTTAAGACAAAGTCGACTTAGGGGAGACCCAGGATCAGTTCAAAAATTCGTCCCCAATGTTGGCTGTAAACACTAATCGAACTTGAGCGGCCAGGTTGGTAGCGCAAACCAACCAAGACACTACCGCTCTCCACACGTTAATGCCACCGAACATTGACTTAACAGCACAGCAAATTACAAACACATTGACGAATTTAAATGTGTTGAAATGGAGACTGGGCCAAGATACTCCGCGTCAACATTTCCTTCTCATGCTGCTGCACAAAGCATAAATAATGGGTCCACAGCATCTTCAGTGGCCACAGTACGTGGTGTAGTGTATCGGCTCTGCACCCAAACCACTAAATCTTGAAGACACTTCACAAGTTAATAATATCATATCCGCTGTAATGTGGAATTAAGCTATGGGTTGTGTTAATTTTAACATTTAAGTTTACCATATCAAATCCAGTGTTGCAATGGTATGTTTAGTTCAGCCATAGCTATATACTGTAGCTTCATATGTTCAATGTCCCACATACTCTCCAAAAGCAAATCATTCAATTATCTGATCAGCTCCTCTCTGTGCGTGGTACAGGAAAGCATGCCTCCCCTGAAAGTCAAGCGTTGGAAGAGCTGGCTCCAATACGTCCTGATGTCACATGGTACGGAAAAGGATTGTTCCATTATTAATCCTTCAGTGTTGCGAAATGTTTTGGGCTTAGCCTTTAGCTGGCACTTACGAATCAGTTGCACTTTTTGTAATGTTTTAGCGTGCGCTAAATTACTACTTTACATTCCCCGTTGACGAGAACAGCACTGCATTAGATGCACTGCAGATAAACACTGCCAAGGATACTAATGAAGGTGAACAAATTTACCGTTCTTATCTTCAAGCGATCTTGCAAACTTCTGACCACAGGGCAAGATTACGGGAGCACTGCTATAAACATAACATCATGTTGGAATGCAGCACAGGACTCAGTGTGAGTGTATACTGTATAAAGTATGCATTTCAGCAGATGTACCCAAGAGATAAAATGTCAAGCAAAAGCGGAGAGCAAGACAATATATATAGATTGAATGAAGCGGTAACGTGTCATATCATGCAGAAAACGTGACATTGTTGGGGTTTGCCACAAGGTGTATAAAATTCAGTCTGCAATATACCAGATAACCACATCGCAGGAAATTACTTTTAAATTACACGTTTGAAGGTACTAACTCTCAAGCTTCACGTGTATGATACAATAAAGTCGTGCTGCACAAATGTGCACCGCATATTCTATCAAATCACCGCCCTCAATAATTCAGCGGTGTATTTAAATGGCGAACACATTTTCGAGTGCGTATGCATGCCCTGTCGCTGTGATGTGAAGAATAATTAAGTGCAAAAACACATGTGATTAACAGAACTACGGTACTTTATCCATTTGTCTCCTAGTCAAGATAGAACAGAGACAAAGTGAGTTAAGTTGGTATACTGTATGCAGTGCAGAGAAGGTAAGAGAAAGGTGGAGAGATGGGGGGGGGTCTATCATACTATATTAAAACAAAAGTTTTGCTGGCTGGAGGGATGGATGGATGTAGGGACAGATGATCACATTCAAAACAAGTTTGGCTGGCTGGCTGGCGGGATAAATAGACGATCACATTAAAGGACATGCGGGTTGCTAGTTAACAAGATAAATTAGTTGATGTAGGATTTCACGGCTTGATGAGAAATGCTAATAAAGCTACTCTTTCGTGATAGCTGTGGCCAAAGATGCTTTCAACGTGGGAGGCGAAATGTCGCAAAGGACAAAAGAGAAGAGCTCATCACATCTATCCCAAAAAAGTTGCCTTTTCGAGGATGTCTCATTATAAACGAGGGCTACCATTTGTGCAAACGCTGTAAATAATGCGTGTTACATCTAAAACCTGTACACGCAAATTTTCCGTAAAGTGTATATTTTATAACCAAGATCTTCTTCCTGGCGAGTTGTACTCGTTCAAATTCAACCCGATAATAAAACCTGAACACAGAACATTCTCAAGCTAAATGAATTCTGCCACTCCAACAGGCCAGGGTTTACCTCCCTGTATGTAACAAGCACCACATTCATAGTGCCTGCACCTGTTCACCAGCATAGTTTAACACCGGCTGGTTCTGCACAAGGCCGGACACACAGAAAGCCATTCAACCCACAATCCAGTCCATCAAAATCAATGGCTGTATACCCCACATGTGCAGGCTTTAGATTTTTTTTTCATAGGGTTGTGTCATCTCGCATGAGTACCACCTGTGAAAGGTCAGGTCATTTTTCGACATTACTGCACCAAACCGCGTTGTGGCATCTGACCAGGGTGGCGAGATGTTAACTACCTCGCCCGGTAGTCAGGAGGTCGTGCGTCCTATCCCAATCCTGATGCCTGTATATTTGCAGTTTACATGTTCTACCCGTGGTCATGTGGATTTATCTCCGGATCCTCTGGTTTTTCAATTCACATTTAGAATCAACATCACGTGTTTAGAGTATTTGGCTGCTATAAATTTCCACTTGATCAAGCCACTGTTGTGGAGCTACCATTTGTGATCGCCAGGTTGCTTCCGAAAAAAGAGCGATATAGCTTAGTAGGCCTTACCTGCTAAAATAAAAATAAATCGTTTATAATTTAAACCAAACCCTCGTATCCATGCGGTGCACAGGATAGGTTGGATCTCGCTTCACTAAAGCCTTGCGAGAGACTTTGTTTATAGCCGTTGGTGTGTGCTGAAAGTGCTCCTGCAGCAGCTCTCTCCACTCTTCTGAGCGGCAACACCGGAACGCGTGGCGGCGAGTGACCGCTCTTCATTGCCTTTCGCCAAACGGAAGGTTGGCCGAGAAAGTTTGGTTGCCCATTTGATGACGTTCGTTGTGTTTTTCTCACGTAACGGACAAGACCTCTGGAGAACCTCATCTTCTTATATGGACACCATCCGGTAACCCCCAGGTGCAGTCGAATCATTTTACAAACTAAACATAGAAAGGTGCGGTTTTACACTCGTTCACACCTCTTCTTGGTTCTTTCGGTAAAGTGACGTGGAAGGGAAATAATAAAATAATAAAAATAAAACATAATAAAATACAATTCTCACGACGTTTCGGCCACAACGCAAGCAGCCGTCCTCAGGTGAAGAACAGGGCTGTCGGAAAGACAGCGTCCGAATGAACACCACCAAGCTTGGCAGCGTATATTTAAGCTGGGTTAGAGGAGGAGGGAGCCTTGACAAAGGAATTTGCATATAAACAGGAATTTAGCATATTTATGGCAAATGTACATATGGGATTAGTCACTACTTGTGGAATGTGTAGGTGAAGGGGGTCTCAAGTCATATTATGCTCTTAAATCGAAATTCGTTCATACCTTTCGAGTTCTACGCGAAATAAGAAGTCAGGGATGACTTTATGATGAGGGACGTACGGAGGAGCAATTGTTTCTGCATGTAAATTTAAGAATAAATTGGGATGCAAAAATGTATCTATGTTAAAAAAATGTTTTCAAATAATCCTACCTAGCATCCAATTCATTCTAAATGCAGTGATCTCGAGACTGGCATGGTAAGATCACAAAGCTACACAAAGCTTCTTAACTTGTCTGCCGTGCATAGGTGACAGCAAAAAGACTGCCCGCAAAGAATAAATGCACTGGAGGTTTCAAACGAAAATGGAATTTCTCGGTGAAATTGCTTATTTGTAAATCCTTAAACGCGCAATGTAAAACAGAGCAAAGTAGCACTTTGTATTGATGCGTAAAAGCCATGAGGTACAATTCTTACATGTTTTTTTACGTTTTGGTAATTCCCAATACCAAAGACCTTTCCAAACTTTTAATGAAAAAAAGTTATTCGTGATATTGAATGCCATCGGAGAATCACATGGTTCACTCTGCCCACTCTCCCACGCAAGGCTTGTACGCCGCTTGCCATATGCTAGAACTTTAAAAACTCGTAAAAATAGACCTATGTACTTTGTAAAGGCACAGCCCACCCCTCCACAATCTTCCTGCACTACTTAACCACCCCAAATAGAAGCAGAACCCAGCTTCTTCAAAGATGTACTCTATATCGCCGCAGGAGCAACCGTTGGAACACTATTGTTGGATAAATAGAAGACATCATTATTACATCAAATGATACGAAATACAAAAACATGTTTAAATGCTTGACATTCAGCCCAGCTCCTTGCATATGCAGCCCCCCAGCTAGTCCACGCTTCTGCCTATCATCAGATTTGCAAGAGAGATAAATTCATCCTGTTATCCACATTTTCATGCAGATAAGATGACCGTGAAACTGAACATCCAGCCACCGCCGGAAGACGATGATGATGAGAATGATAACGATGCTTATGATCATACTACTGCTGCCTTTGCAACTGGTGTTGATGCTGAAGATACCATGTATATCCAGGAGGCCTCATGAGGCCTTAATATGTTTACGTTGGTGTTTTACATGTGGTAGAACACTGCGGTACAGGGAGAGGTAAAGCAAACCACATTACTAAACTGCATCGCTTCTGCGTCTTTTCAATGTCCTCTCCACGTAGTTTATTGGGAAATGTATCATTCACATTTTTGCAGATAAGAGGTGATTAAATGGGATGAAATTTGCAGATACTATGAATACTCCAATTACCTACATATTTGTCTATCCGCAACCCACATTTTCGTCTATTGGGTTAGTATCTGTGTCAAAGCCTTGAAACCAATACAGGGAAATATCTATAACACAGTATGCATGAACCACGTTCTAATCCAATACAAATACACAATCCATTTAGCAATGACTGGTAATTGAAAACAATTCTCATCAGGCCCAATGGTGTTACGTGCGGTCTCCAGCCTCTACTATTAGTGACGGCTATTATTGCCCTTTTTATTTCCTTTTGCCTTTCCCTTTTATTTTTGGTTTGTTACCCTCCCCCCTACTCTCCCTCGGTCCCCATCTAATTCCTGGTCTAGAACATGAACCTGGTACACCTTAATCTGTTCCTTGTCTAAGGAGGAAATCCTACCCAGAAGATATGCTGATGTTACCCATGTATGTATGTATGTAGGAGACAAAGACGGCCAGGCGTGGTGCTGGCCACCCACCCCCTCGTGTGCCGCGTCAGCCTTCATAGGTGCTACTCGCTAACAGCACTTGCCTCAACAGTCTGTGCAGGCTATACGGCGGATCTTTGTTTGTATGTTGAACTTCTTTTGCACCGTACGTAGCCAATCGCACACATCAGAGGTGCATGTGTGTGCTCGCCGATGTGATCGTTGATATTGGTTCAATAATAAAAAAATATATATTGCCCGAAACGTCACCGCTTATATGTTTTTATCTTTTAAGTCCACGGTCTTATTGACGAATGTGCTGAGTTTTTTGTCGGTAAGTGAAATAGATAAGAGACCACATGTGCAATATATGTTAATGCGTGAGTGGTCTACTGAGAAGCAGCAGGACTTATCCTCCCGTGTGCCATTATTCCTGGTGTGCTCCTGATTGAGGGAGTTATTGCAAATTTACCAATCTTATGATATCATAAATCGGCACAGATTGCCACAGTAAGCATTTAAAGCACCCTGTGGGTGCCATTAGCCCACAAATGTTATCATATAGTTTACAATACTTGTTGTCGGGTACTGAACGTCCACAACAATCATCTCCAGTGTCTCGCCATCCACTGGAGAACAGTAACACACCGTCCGCAGCATTAAAATCAATTCCAAACAAAAGAAATGTTTTCCTTTGGCCACATTAAATATGCAGCTTCTTTGAATAAATATGCTCCACGCACATTATAATATACACACACACATAGTAGGAGGCACGGGCAATGGAGACTTTGCTCAAATAAAGCACAATATGTAGAACTGTTCATGCATATTTCCCTGGAGGACAACAAAGCTGGGAGTTGCTGGGGGCTGCTGGCAGGCCCTCCCCGCTCCCCACTTATGGAGGCCCCGGACTGACAACAAAGACCGTCCGGTGAGTGATTGGCTGCTGCTGCCACTGCCAAACTCTCACTTGCTGTGTGACCCACCCTTTGTGTTGTTTTTCCTCCATTGCATACATCAATGCTGTGCATGCATTTGTTTCGTGTCATGTACACTGCACAAAAGTAAAGTGTTTGATCTTCTAACAAAGCATCAGGTTTGGCTCCCCTACTGCTGGTTCTGTCTTGCTTAATATAACAGCTGCTTAACCTTTGACATTTACAAATTATATTTCCCAAAAAAAGAATGTCCACTAAGTCGTTTGCATCGCAGGAGTGTAAGAAAAGATCACGTGCTTGAAGTGACCTTCATCCAGCAGTGGATACATCAAGGCTGATTAATCAGATGTTTTCCACTATTCTACAAATCGCTTGCTTTCACACTGGAGATATTTAATTCAGCCTGTTTATATTGTACAGTTTCTGTCAGCTATCATCCATTTTTAAACACTGCATTATTTTTTGTTACATTATAAATGTTTGTTCATGTGCAAGAGCTGAATGTATTGTTGCATTGGAGGATCATGAGAGGGGACAACTGGCTTGGGGAGACCTTCATCTAGCAGTGGATTTATCATGGCTGATAATGATGAATTTACCATCTCTCCTTCCTTTTGTGGGTATGTTTTGGCAACTAAGGACACCATTAAAGATCAGACACACTCATTGAACCCTAAGATCCATGACTCCACTGCACCATTCTCCAGGGACATCCGTTTAATCTACTGTAAACGCATACACACATTACTGCATACGGTACATTATACAATGTAACCGAATAGACCACGTAGTCAGTAAAGTACAGTGCATCATAAAACATGGGTTCACCTAACCCTCTATGACAGGGGTCAGAAACCCAAAATAACAAGATAATTTATATTTAAAATTCTGTAAAAAAAAAACCTCAATATTTCAAGAGCCGCAATGCGTGTGAATAACGTCACGAAGCAGGCCTTGAAGAGCCGCATGCGGCTCTGGAACCGCAGGGCACCGACCCCTGCACGATGCGATTGGGAAGTGAAATATAGTACTGCTCTATGAATGGTTCCTGGTTCCGAGTCTGACTCATAAGGCCAAACCCACAGGGACCCCCCCCTCATATTGCTTTCCTTCTGGTGCCGAATGGACAGTGCTGTACACTTTGTTCAGGCCTCAAAAGGCAATAGAGATAACAAACTCACAAGGACGTAATATCACTTTATAGAGTATTGAAATTATGGTTCCCAAAGGACTGACATAAAATAACAAGTGCTGGGAGAGATGAATCGACGATATGCTGGGTCACTTGCAGCATCCTTGGGTCCACCATATACCCAATACTGCATTTGTAGCACTGCAATATTTTTCAAGGGCGATTGCAAGATTTGTTCAAATTCTGGGTTGTGATTTGATTCAAGGATCAATTCTGTTAAGTCTTGATTTTACCTTCCTCATTTATATTCTCACGTGTACAGTTTTGTTTAGTGCATAACATTAGCATATACTTCATTAAAAACGTACATAACCGATTCTCACATGTAATGCTTCAATGCATGTATCTTGAGCAATTTGAGTCGATACATCATTACATGCCAAGTATGATTATTCCAGGCAGTGAATAAAATTGATACCTCTAGATGTGCGCGTTCGTTTGCGCCTTACAATGACCTTGAGAAAATACATGGCCTCTACTTCAGCATGATGACACAAGCCACAAAAAAACACATGAACCTTAGCCACCAAAATTATATTTGTCGGAAATATTTAATACTTATGGGTATTTTTTTACGTGCAGAAAAAAAATCTAATATATTTTTTATAATGTTACATTTTAACCAATAGCATCTCCTGATCACTGAAACACTGTACGCATTTTGAATTCAAAACCAACTTACAGTATTCACAATAATCTGTGCCTTGATGCTTGTTGCTGGCCAGGCCTTTTTAAATTATTGCCACAATGCCCATATTGTGAGTCAGTCAAGACAATTACATTTGTATTCAGTCCTGACAGCAAAACAGAGCCTCAGACTCAAATTTCCATGGGTCTTATACAAATACAAGTTCTAATAAGGAAATTAAATTTTGAACATGTCTCCTCCTGGGAACACAGCAAAAAGAATCTACTCAGAGAAAAAAATGTGTTTCATCTCTTTAAGTGCTTTCCTCTAAATTACTCCAAAAACATTTAGGTTTTAAACTTTATGTGCAAGCGGCACTTGAGAAATGAACATTTGAATTGTTTTTTTCGTGCACAGAGCACATTTACTTGGATAAAATATGTTCACAGTGCCATTCCGGCTCCATCTTAACGCCAACGCTGAGGCTTGAGAATTGCTCAAGTCTAGCTGCGCACACATCTGACATAAAACACATCAGAGAACAAGCTGACAGTCTGAGAGCCACAGTGTATGTTTTATTGTGCACCGGCAGTTACGCCTGGCAAAGAAAAAAAGCCGCCTGCTTTTCTAAGGCAAAATTCATCACCTCCACGTAACATGTTCATGGGTTTTCACCTCGTGTTACCAAACGTGTATCGTTAGCAGTACGTCATACGCTACTAAAATGTACAGTATGTCCATACGTGCTCAACATTCATCTGATTACAAACAGCCCAGTGCACCTCGCCTTTTTTTATTCGTACCAAAGCTGTCATTATCATCCATATAAGCTAATTGGCTCTGGCCAGCTTAAGGAGGAACGATTTATCATGATTAAGTTCACCAGCTAAAATGTATCGTACAGTACGCACTTTTTCGCACGGCCAAAGTCACATGAAGCTTGACTTTAGTAGATAGATAGTATGTGCACAGGACTATGTAACCACATACATACCTAGACTATTAATTTAGCTTTTGGGAGAATGTTTCGTTGATGCGTGGTCTTGGGGACTTTCCTATGCGACTTTTTTTTCAAATTTTTATTTAATTAAAAACCTTTTACAATGAGAAGTGCCTTCTTTTAGCTCTTAAAAGAGCCTACTGTTTTAAGTTTTTTTTGCTTCTTGACATCAGGAACCACAGATAGACCTGAAATAGTTATTTATTTTCGTAACTGTTCAATTAATTTTTTGATTTTTAAGTAGTGTAATGTCGCGTACTTATTTACTCTGTAAACATTGGATTTTTTTTCCTGTTCATGTGTACATATTTATTTAAAAACAAACAATTGAAAAAAATCACTCCCATAAAAATAGTGCACTGGTGATGCAGGAGGCCATTTTTGCCCATCACTTTGCGCACCCAGCACCGTGATAAACACAGTAAAATAAACTCGGTGATGAAATTCCCTCGGCCCTTTGCTCGTTCATTCTGTGGCAGCCAAGTATGTGATGGGGTATAGTGCCAGCAATGGTGACGAGCACACTCACCCAATGTTGCTGCCAAAGATGACCGAAACAAAGACCATTCAACACGCACATCTGCGAATGGCATATTTGCTCAAAAGTAAACACGGAAATACACACAATCGCACTACGGAAAACGATATATATTCTGCCTCTTCTGAGACCAATGAGTCAATGTTTGCATTGACACTTAGAACGTTGAGCATGTTCTTTTTCAATGCACAACACAATATGACTGTTATTTACATATTCACGGCGTAGTTCACAGAACAAACTATAAGCCATTACACTGACACTGCCCTACTAGATACAGCATCACCGTACTATAGAGAATGACCAGCATCTATTTAATTTATCATCAGGCAAAGGCTATAGACCGCTGTAGTCTGCTATATGGTCCACAGTAAACCACTTTCGGCAGGTGGAGGAAAAGCAAAACTACACAAACTCTCTCCTGAAGCCCTCTCGTAGCTAGTAGACCGACATTGGAAATGAGCTCCTGAATATATATACAGCCATTACGCATTAATAGAATTCAAAATATTATCTATTATGCAAGGACTGTACACCTACACAGGGTGTGTCAAGGAATAAGTGACATGCCCTACGCAGCACTAAGGTATGTCACGCGACATAAATAATTTACCAATATTAAACACTCATGAAACACAACTGGCAAAAAAAACATCCGGTTGAAAAATATATATTCAAGTGAATATCATCAGCCCTGATCCAATCCACTGCTGGATGAAGGCCTCCCATGCCAACACCATTGGTCACACACAGCCTTACGACGGCACAATCCATCAAACTCCTGCACATAAGCTGAATATATCTTCCATGTGAATGCCGGAAGTGTACTTTTCTTTGCCGAAGTAAACTTATTGCACGTGAAATTGTGTTTTGCTCGCATTAATCTTCAACCCAACTTTGCAGCTTTCTTCATTCCTCTCCTGTAGTGGTTTGCCATTGGTTGTTATAAAGACTACGTTGTCAGACTATCTGAGGCTGCTAATACTTTATATATTCATGTTTATGCCTTTATTTCCATCCGATTTTCAGGAGGACATCCTACAATGTCAATCGCCTTGTTGAAGCAGTATCTCATTTCAGTGTAGCTGTTGGTGAAATGTTTTTGAGTAATTTCTATATTCTGTACTTTCTATTCAGGCCTTGATTTGTGAGAGCTTAAATGGCCAACTTCAATTTCCATTTAAGAAAATGCCTTTTTAAAGCCTACCAAAGATAGGGGATGGTATTTGATATTCACTTGTTTAGTTTCTCTGGAATATAACTGACAGCATATGTGTGATCCATGGGGTTGGCTGGTCATATAAATTGTCCATTATTCCATCTTTACAAACATTTTATATACGTGTGATCGGACGCTAATGGGTCTATAATTTTTAAAACATTTTTTTCCCAACCTTTCTCACTGCAAGAATGACTTAGGCATAATGAACACGAAGAAGACAAATTCGACAACATAGAAGTGAAAACGACTTAATTACAATTAACATATTCCAATCTGTATACTGTAGAAGTGAAATTATTACAATGTCACCACTACAATGAGAACTACTCTATTATAGAGTAGTGAAAGTGGGGGGGGCGGGGGGGGGGAGTAAAAACACAGACTGACAAAATGCATGAGAAAGAAAAAACGCTATAAAAAGTGACAAAAATTACAAGCAAAGAAAATAATTTGCACAACTCTTTAATACTATTTGGAAAGGAATGAGAAAAGAGTGAAATCATACAAACATAAGTGTTCTTGGTTCTTTCGGTAAAGTCACGTAGAAGGGAAATAATAAAATAACAAAAATAAAACATTATAAAATAAAATTCTCACGACGTTTCGCCCACAACACAAGCCGCCGTCCCCAGGTGAAGATAGAGCTTTTATTATTACATTCTATATTTGCTCCAAGTATAACGTGCGTATATAGAATATACACACAATATAAAACACGTCCATCGCAAAGATAAATCAATGATCCTTATGGCGATACCCCGGGGTACCAAATAATGCAAACTGGTCGAGGCAATTAAATATTTTATTTCTGGGACACTATTTTATCCAGGGGTATTACTCAACTCTGCGACTGGGGTACCAATCAATCCGAAATCAGTGCCACTCCGCGATGTCGAAACGCCAAACATTCGCATAAAAAATCAGTTATCGAAAGATTCAACTTTGAAGTGGGCATCGTGAGTACAACTCGTCGAGATGAGTCGACTGACCCATCGCCGACCATCAACAGACGAAAAATGACTGCATCACGGACATTATGCGAGAGCCGGGGTACCGCCATAAGGTTCATATGGTGCTGCAAAATATGAACACGGGCCTTTACCTTGCTGCATATTGCAACCCTTATAGAACTTGCGGAGTTACGGTTGTGCATCGTGTTCAAATTGCTGGCATCATGCCTGGAAAAGACTGTTATGGGTTTTTTTTGTCCCCTGTTATAAGGTGACATCAAGTCCAGACAATCTCTCAGCACCCAGCTAAAGCAGAAGACATGAACAGGCCCAACTGGTTTTACATTTTGGCGACTCGTGACGCGAAACTTTGACATTTCCTAAGTATTTAACAGAGGCCATGTGTTATGTTTCGACTGTTACCTTCTATGCTCTGCATGACCACACGCTCAATTATATACCGTGCGAGCATGAAAAAAAATGGCACAGCGCATGTGCGCTATACAAAGGGAGATGCAGAGCAAGACAATGTGGGCAGATTAAAGAATATAAAGGACGAGTACTGCGCAGGACTCAAAAGCCGGCATCGGACAGGGAGAGGGCATTTGCCAGAGAACTGAAATGAAAATATTTGTGATAATTACTTAAGATGACAATTAGGTAGAGTACAGTAACACACATGATGTTCCAGCACCTGGGTGCAAGGAGAGGCTTGTGATCCAGCATCAGGGATCAGAACCGATCATCCATCTGATCCATACCAGCTAACACACATACGGCTCAGGGACACAAATCCTGAAGCAAGGTTAGATTCAAGTGCCATTCTGCAGTGCCTGTGACGTGTTCCCACACACCATCGCTGATATATTATCCACACACGACGTGTGCCCCAATTGAGGCAACACAAACAATGTGCAATTTATATCCTGAACACGATTGACCACAGCCGACATGGTTTGACAACAAAAAAAAACATCGCAACGGCAATGTCCTTCCCGTATGGGACTCACACCTCCAACAATACTTAACAGCCTAATGAAGGCAAAACAAACCAGCTCAGCAGTGTCTGTTGGAAGGTAAAGGCAGCGCGTTGAGAACGCGTTTATTTTAACAAACCCAGCACAGTTCAACGTTGCCCCTTAATTCCATGCTAACAGGCTCGAGGCAGAGAGACTGACAGTGGGAGGTCACCTGGGAAAATACCGTGTTCTTTCTTTAATGATGTTGCTGGTATTTAAGGGGTTGCCGGGGTGCCGCGGTGGCGAGATGTCAACTACCTTGGTGTTGTGGGTTCGATTCCGACCCCGTCGCCTGCTGTATATCTGGAATTTGTGTGTCACTCTCCCCGTGGTCGCGTGGATTTGTCTCCGGATCCTCCTGTTTTTAAATCCTTTATATTAAGTTCGCTTGCTTACGACCGTGCAAATCTTTCGGTCGTTTTTTAACCCACTTCCCGTGATCCAATCGAGCTGACATTTTGCACACA
Source organism: Lampetra planeri (assembly GCF_965212315.1). NCBI lineage: Eukaryota > Metazoa > Chordata > Hyperoartia > Petromyzontiformes > Petromyzontidae > Lampetra > Lampetra planeri. The sequence continues at coordinate 11,794,532 of NC_136118.1, read as the reverse complement.
GACTCGTTGTGCGTGACAATTTGTTTTCGTGAAAAAAAATTTCCATAACTTTACACTTTTAGGAAAAAAAATATATATTTAATTACCAATTGCTTAATGGTGGCAGGCAATCATCTGACCCATAGGTGGCAGCCATCTCAAGCCAGAGGACGAGAGGACTCTAGCCGCCACGCATATAAAGGATTTATAGTAAAAAACTTTGTTTTTACGGGTTAATTTTATTGCCTCCACATTTAGAATCGGCGTGCGTTTAGAGTATTCAGCTGCTCTAAATTTCCACGTGATAAGCCACTTCGTTGAGCTATCATTTATGAAAGCCAGGTCGCTTCTGAAAAACAGCCATACAGCTCAGTGGTCCCTTACCTGGTAACCACCTTTATGGGTAGGTATGCTATTATAAACCCCACAAATTATTAATGCCTACAATGTGGACAATAACTTGAAAGCTAAGGAAATGCCACAATACGTTGTGTATCCACGTGAACAATATAAGCAGATGCTTAATTTGTGAGCGTGATGACACAGCGTTGAGTATATTTGCGGACTGCCGATGCCAATTCCCTTCTCATCCGCAGCCGTGTCCAATCCACTGCTGGATGAAGGCCTCCCAGCCACGTGTCACCGTCCTGAGAAGTTGTCAGTGTCAAACATCGGCCATCAGCCATTCCAGTCCCCTTACATTGTACCTACTGCTTCCTGACAAACAACCTCGCGTATGTAACACTCTATAATGCCTGGATACCCTAGTATAATTTGCCTTCTATAAAAGCTCAAATCACATGCATTCTGTATAATATGCATCACTAGATTGTGCTAAGCAAAAGAGTAGATGACACCGCAGTGGAGAAGAGTACTGTATTGTAGAGGGGGCACACGTACCAATAACCTCTGGCATTTCTTGAGCACATCTGTCTGCTGATGAGCCCCTGACGTGCAAAACCGGTCCAGAGTTGTTGCGTGTTAACATTCTGTCCAATAGGCCGACATGTTAAATTGGGTGATGATCTATTTGATTTGTTGTATATTGTGTACAGTAGGTACTGTAACCGTTTACATGTCCTGTAATACTGGATACCGTATGATGGTAGCGATTGCCGTATACGTAACAATGTAATATGCAGCTTGCGTAATGTGTGCTTCTACAGTACTGTAAAGTATTTATAAAGAGTACAAATTATAGTACTGCACAGAATGTAATGTACTCGTAAAACAATGCGCAGACCTGACTATTTTCAATGTATACCACTCCAACAGTATTTCACTGCCGTGCGAGTTTCACTCGTACGATAAAGGTGCACAATGTAGTTCCCAAATAAATACAATTAGGACGAGCGGAGAAAGCAAGCTCACCAAGAACCATTCCTATCCCCTGTACACAACAAAGAGAAAGATTACCCCCGTGTAGCCTTAAACAACAGACTGTTGTAGCAAGTGCTGTTAGCGAGTAGCAGCACCTATGAAGGCCGGCACGGTACACGTGGCGGTAAGTGGCCAGCACCACGCCCGGCCGCCTTTGTCTCCCCAGTGGCGATGCTTTTACACGACGCACCAGGTACTCATTTGTGGCCGAGTAGACCTAGGGGAGGCTCAGGACCGGTTCAGATAATCGTCAGTGGTGTTGACCGTGAGCGAGAGCTGGGTTCGTAGCGCAGCGCGCTAATCGCTGCACCACCGCTCCCCCTGTCCACGTGAGGCCTATATCCACTGTCGAGACCACGGCCTCGCCTAGTTCCACCGCGGGGTAACCGCGTCGCCGGGTCGGCAGGAGCCGCCGTCACGAAGCGGTGCACTCCGAGGCCCCCTTCGTGTCATTTTTTGTCGTTGTTTTACCTCCGTCGAAGTTATTGCTGTTGCGCAATCGTCTCTACACGATCTCTGAACTATCAGACGGTGTCGTGTGTGGTGGAGCTGCCGAGAGGAACAGTGCGCCGAGGAGTGATGGATAACGCGATTGATGGGAAGATAGGGAAGGCATGGGGGGGGGGAGCGATGTTGTCTATTGTGTTGCGTCTGTCAGCTCACGGAGATAATGCAACAACACAGTTGTTGTTGATAAAGACACGTATTGTAGTCTAAACGCACAGACATAACTCTGGCGTCGACATATTTGTCGTATCAATCTGCTACGAGCACGCTTAAGCCGGTAATCTCGTGACTTGTTGTTGTTGTTGTGATGATGTGGAGGAGGAGGGAATGGTGGAGGGGTCTGACTGGGGTACCCGGTGGTGTGTTACAGTGTTAGGGGTCAGGTCGCTTTGTGTAAATACATTAAACGGCGAGCAAATGAGGCATTAAAGTACAGGTAATTGCTGCGTATAATGACCTCTGTTTGGAATGTTCCTCTGTTTCAACAACTCTATTCTCTGGATAATTAATATGGTTGTTGTTGTTGTTATTATGGTGCAAGTAAGTGGAGTGTTATGCCCCATCAAAATCCACTTTTTATCGTGGTGAGATGCAATTCCCACCAAGATGCAGAGCAACAACGCATTTTGTATTCCCGTGGACAATTCGTACATAACAAGGCTGGCAGAAATATATTTTAAGCACTTACAGCCGTATTATTTCATGCAGCTGGTGGAGGCGATAAAGGTGGACATGTGTCCTCTAGCCCCCAGTATTTGAGTCTCCATCTCTCTCTCTAGCACACATTGCCCAAAGTGTGAGAACTAAAGACGCCCCCAGTACAGAAGATTAAAAACAAACTTGGAGCCACAAGGCGATAGATACTGTCATTGCAAATATCGCGAAGTTGTCACCCTCCAGTCTCCAATGTTGGCACTTTCATCATCATCATCACCTCTCATTTATCTCGGTCTCCTTGCCTGTCCCCCCCTTGTTCGTCTCTTGCCATCAACCATCTATTTCTACCACTGTGCCAATGCTCCCTTACCAGTCCCTCTGTTTATCGATGTCTTGCCATCATTTCCCCCACCCCAATCAATGTCTTCCCAATGCATTCCGCCCCCATTCTCGTCTCGTTCCCTTCCTATTCACTCCCCCTCCACTTGTCTGTGTCCATGTCAAAATGATGTATCATTGTGCTGTAATTGTCCGACGTCTCCCTCCATCAACCCTCGCACAAATATACACGTGAACATGCAACGCACGCGTATGTTGAACTTCTTTAGCACCGTACGTGCTAAGTCAGCAGAGATGCGAATCATGTATATATTGGTAAATACAACAATGTAGAGTTATCTTCTGCACAACACAATGCAGACAAAGCACAACAACACCGTACACACACAGACGTGAATGCACTTAGACCAACCCCAAGTAACAACACTCTTTATAATTCCTATAAAACAAATACATCCACGTTGAGGGGTGCCAGCCCGGAGTGAACCCACTCACAACGCACCCGTGAAAGAAAACTAAAAAGAGCGATTTAATTTAGTTATTTGCATTTATTATTTTATTAATTGTATTATTATTTCTACCTACGATTTAATTTAGTTATTTTCATTTATTATTATTTACCTACGATTTAATGTATTTATTAACATTTATTATTTGGTTTTATTATTATGTAAACCTACGATTTTAGTTATTTTCATTTATTATTATTATTTAATTAGTATTACCTACGATTTAATGCAGTTATTTTCATTTAATATTATTTTATTATTTCTACCTACGATTTAATTCAGTTATTTGCATTTATTATTTTACTTTATCTTTTTATTATTTTTTTTACCTACGTGACTTTACCGAAAAAAACCTAAGAGTAAAACTAAAAAGAGCTTCACGAACTCATCCAATTCCTCCTCCTCCTGCTCCTCCGGTGGTGGTGGACACTCACTTGAAGCGTCCTCCGCAGTGTTGGCACAGCTCACCCATCCAGCCCTGGTCGCAGACGCACTGGGGCTGCTGCTGCTGCTCTCCCGTGGGCGATGAAGACGTCGAGGACGACGACGACGAAGAGGATGACGACGAGTCGGCACATCTCCCATTGACACACGTCCAGCGATCGCACTCAGCCGGGCCGGCCTCTGCTCCCGCCCAGCAGCAGAGGAGGGCGCAGAGGGCGGCGTAGGCGGCGGCGTAGCGGCACAGGACGTGGCCGCAACCCGCCGGGATTCTCCTGACACCGACACCGCCTCCTCGGCCTCGTCCACCATCGAGTAGCGGTCGACCTCCTTCTCCTCCTCCTCCCAGGACCACGACGAGAGGAGCTGCTGCTGCTCGACGCGCACAGCGAACGCGTCCACCTCCAACCATCGCTGAGGCTTCTCCCGGGCGGGCTGCACTTTGGGGGCCACGTCCATCACCAACACAACCACCTCCACCTCCTCCTCCATCTCCCGGTGGGCTACGGAGAGGCCCGGCGTCACGACCTTCGCCTGCCGAGGCGCGGGGGGACGACGACGCGGCCCGCGGTGTCACGAGAGGAGCCGCAGCCCGAGCCGCCATATTCAGCGGCGTCTCTCTACCACCACCACTACCACCACCACCTTCTTCGTGTTCCCTCGGCGGGCTTTCCGACTCCTTCCTCCTCCTCGTAGTTGTATTCTCCTACCCCCACCTCCTTCTCCTATCCAACGCGAGACGTCGCTTGGAGTGTTTTTATTCGCCTCTCGCCTGTCGCCCGCTGCTGCTGCTGCCGCTGCGGTGCGCGGGGAGCGAAGATTGGTGCTGGCCGCGTGGTTGTCCGTGGATGTTCGAAGATTCGGCAGCGACAAGCATCATCGTCGTCGTGCTCCGCTTTGCATTGAGCCTCCTTCCACCGTCTTCATCCCCTGCCCCAGTAGTTACCAACAACAACCACCACCACCAACCTTCGGTGCTTTATCTGCCGCTAACGCCGCTCTCGTTGTTGTAATTTTGGCCAATACGTCGATGGGTCCTTTCCGTCTGCCGGACTCGCTTTAGTGATTCCGCTTCTGCCGCTGCCGATGGTGGTGGTGGTGCCTTGGGGGGCAGGGAGGGAGGCAGGAGCAGGAGGAGGAGGGAGATGCTGAGAGGGGACTTCAGAGAGGGAGGGGAACCACCGTGAGAGGGCTTCGTGGGGCGGGTGGTGTGAGAGATGTGGGGGGTTGGGGACACGTTCAACATGCCGCTCCCCCTTTTCCTCTTCCTCCCCGTATCAACCTCCTCCTCTCCCCCACGGCTCAAGTGAAACGGGGTTCGTCTACCAGCCCCATAGCGCCCCCTGACACAGACATTGGTCACTGATGTTGTTGCTGATGCTGATGATGCACACACGTGGTGGTGAAAATTATTGTCGTTGCCAAGTCATCTGGGGTACCTTCGGCAACACCAGAGGGCGCATACTCTTAGGTTTTTTTCGGTAAAGTCACGTAGGTAAAAATAAAAATAAATAATAAATATTTAAAATACATATTAAAAATAACTGAAATAATAATAGAAATAAAATTAAAAATCACGACTTTTCGGGCACAACACAAGCGTTCGTCATCCGACTAGAGGGCGCCCTTCTCGTTGACTCTAATTGTTAACAATCCGTGAGAATTCAGCGCGTTCCCATTGAGAGGTTGTCATCAGCCACGATCATGCCACCGCCTACTTTCACAACAACAACAATCTACCAAGTGCCTGCACACTGATCTCAGTGGTCGATTTACTCCGTGAATACCCCAGATACCCCACTAAAATTAAAACAAATTTTTGTAATAACTTTTGTTGTGTTTAGTTTGCTGCCCCCCCCCCCCCCGCACATCCGATTAGCACGGTCGGCTAGGTACGGTGCGAAAGAAGTGCAACAACAACATAAAATAATATGGAGGAATTATTTCTAATACAATATTTTACTTCAAAGGCTTTTGAATGGCTCCCACCAATCTCAGTGCCAGTACAGGGTGCTTCAACAAAATGTTGACACGTCTTGAGAATTTGCAACAATACCACAATAAATGTGCCTCCGAGCTCTGGAGACCACCTGGAGAAGATTCCAGGCACGTGTTGACAATGATGGCGAAGCTATTAACATACATTTTGTTATCATGGTCCATTAAAAACGATAGTCCCATCTGAGTGTTAAAACTATTTTGAAGCACCCTGTTGTATAGTGCACGTATTAAATCTTTAACAATGTTGTCCTCTGTAAGATGTGGCGCCATTGCCTTCACAATAATCAATCAGCCGTTGAGAGGGTCGCCATTCGAAATCAGTGGTGTGTGTGTATAAATGATAAACAGCCTGTATGTTGCTGTAGATCATGATTATTGGGGGTGTACTCCGACCCATTCGATCTGACGGTTCTGGAGATCGGAATTAGAATGTGTATTTAGACTGGATGAATCCGATGAGCTGTAAAGCTCTTTTTCACAGATGGTCCAGTAAAGTAAAATCGGCTAACCATGCCGAAAGACTCGAGAATATTAATTCCTGCAGTCACGAAAGCTTTAAGTCAAAATTCATGCCTAATAGCTCATGGAAGAATTATCCGCAGCACCACTCGCAGGCGGGCGCCGTTTATTTTTGCCAAACCCCGCCACCGTCTGATAACGCCAACATCCCGCTGCACATTCACAGCAGCATTCAATCTGCACAGACTTTTAAGAGACACATTAAAGGACTCTCTCGCCTGGCTTTCATGTGACGCAGGCCTTGGCGCCACGCCTCTGTCGCGGGCATTTATGTCAGTGAAATATTGTGCACATTATATGCTTCATTGTTTCTTTAATTGAAGAATGAGGCATCATTCTATAATTGAGATATTTCATTGCTGAGTAGAAAAATACTAAATAGGTCCACTGGCGTTGTGTCTCTGATGATGTCCAACTATACCATGTGGTCCACCACCCTTGGGAAAATAACAACGGAAAATGTAAGGGCCAACGAACTACGTAAGCAAGCCGGGTTTATGAAGAGGTTTTGTATCATCGATTGCATACGACTATCAATCATATTCTGAAAAGGATCATCATCATTAGCCATGATCTATCCCCTGACCAGTGCGGTAACTACTGCACCACTACACTTAAATATATTCGAATAATACTCCTATTTTTAGTCATGTGTGTGTATATATATAGCACGTGTCACTTAAACTATACATTGGCAACCAGTGAAAGCTTTAACAACAGTGATGGGGGCACGGAGCCAGCTTGATGAACGGATTTCTTCACCATCTTGCTATATCACAACTAAAGAGCGGCATGCATGGATGTGCTGTATTGTATTGCATGAGTGCTCATGCAAAGCTTACCGGTACACAGCTCAACATAATAAAGACACAAAACAACCTCAGCAACTTTCTTATGAACACTCAGAAAAATATATAATACATTTTTGGCCAATAGCCGTTTCTACTAGTAAATAAGGGCCTTGCCCCAAAATCTACATGCTACTCTATATTACCAAATTTATATAGTAGTGTACATTAGTTTTCTAAGATAGTGTATTTAACATGTGATTGTATTCTAGATTTGAAGCTTTCGTGACTGCAAGGATTCATACTCTTAGGTTTTTTCGGTAAAGTCACGTAGGTAAAAATAAATAATAAGTCTCCGTCATCACGGAGACTTGTGTTGCCTCCGAAACGTCGTGATTTATTATTTTATTTCGATTATTTTTTATTTATTTTTTATTTTTACCTACGTGACTTTACCGAAAAAACCTAAGTATGTGATTGTATGCTACTGTTAATGCCCTTTTGTTTAATTATAGTACCATTTTACGATTCACCATATACATTTTAATTTCCACGATGTCGATTTCGATGTCCCATTTGCTCATGCATTGTTGCGAGGTATTTGTTGTATGGCGCTCACTAACGTTGAGTGCTCATAATTTGTGACTCACTTCCGATTAACACGGCTGGCTACGTACGGTGCAAAAGAATTCCAACATACAATACTATATATTTCACCATGGGTGTATGAATGGAAACATTAAGCCCCATGGGATTTGTGACCTATTTGTCCAAAGCATATTGTACATAACGTACTGTGCCTGAGAAAGCATTTGGTTCAGGAGTTGGCAGAACACATAAGCTTAAGATGGTGCCTTTTGAATCTACGTAATTGCTGTTTTGCCCACATTTAGAGATGTTCAGTTTAGTTAATTTATTATGCATAGCCCTGTGAGCCATTCGGCTCTTGAATCGGGTGCAACCGCAACCGCAACAAACAAAAATATGAAGAATAAACATCTAAAAGTGACTACACACAACAGAAAAATCCAGAAAAAAACAGCAAAGTCTTCCAGAAAAAGCACCGTATATCAATGCTGTGTGCAAAAATCCCAGTGGGATGCAAGTCAAACAATAACAACCATAAGACAATTTAGATTAAAGTTATCAGTCTAACTCTGCACAAAGTGTTCACAAACAATAACAAAAAACTCATCTATGCTTCACAATTGATATTGAATAGCTGATATAGCCCGCAAGGTAGCTTCGAACAACCATGACTTGGTTTTTGCTAACAACACACAACCCATGATTTATTTTCCGTTCTTTCAATCGTTTTCTTCTTTATTTCATCTACTGTTATTTATTAACGAATGTACGTCTTTCTTCTTACATCTTGAGATTCGCTTATGCCCACTAAACACACGTACATAATTTCGTAGCATTACTGATTTAAATTCTACAGTTTTGCTAAGCCCACAGAAATGCTAAGCTTAGAAGCATGTATAACAAACGCTTCAATTGGCACTCCCACTGTACAAGGTTGGACATCTCTGGAGATGAAGATATTCAAGTTGCTGACTTGACAATGTCACGACCGCATACAAACTGACTTCAGCTGCAAGCTCATGTTAGGAGTCAACACAAACATTTCAAAGGTGCAAGTAAATTGTGTTTATCTCACGATCGCCACCACAACATGAGCCTTGCGGAAATTTGTTGTGGTTTGTGTAGGTTGAAAATATATTCTGCGAAATAAATATTATTGTACTTAATTGGGTGCTAATTCACACACCTTAAATATAGTGTATTATATTTTGTGCCTGGCACTGTATACATACTGGTAAAATGTGCAAAGTAGAATTGAAATGTCCTTTCGAAATATTAAGCAGTTTTTGTAATGCATTGTAAAAAAACACTGGTGCTTTGCAAAATTTTTTGGATTTAATTATTGTATAATTAAATAATAAACCGATACTAATTACTCGTGTGAATTTTTGCATGCTAGTTTTTAACATTGAGACTATTCTATGCTCATGTATAGATACATTCTTAAGACTTGTCTCTTTCTTTCTCTCTGATAGAGACACAAGGACAGACATGCAAAGAGACAGCCATTTCGAGGCATACAGAGACACCCACAGAGACGCTGTGTTTCCAAGACCCAAATTCATCCAATTATATGTACCTCTGGGTATTAAGCAGCCCCTATTCTGACATCCACTGTGGGAAAATATGGCATAGCTCCAATTATCTATGAAATAAAATCGCGGATAAAAGAAGCGACACATGTTTCCAATTACTTGCTATTATCCACAACATTTTCTTGCAGATAAATTGAGTAAATTTGCAGACCACCTTGCAGATAATAGGATCCATTAAATAGGCTCCCCACATTGACACAGATAAAATGAGTTGGCCTGTAATCACCAAATACTCTTTGTGATATGCTGTAAAAGCAATGCAGTGTAGTTTCACATGTTCAAATAAATCTTCACGACAGTATAGGAGAAAGAACTCCTATCCATTACACCAGTGGTGGTCAATACATTGATCGTGATCTATGAGTGAATCGCAAAGTTTTTTTTGTGGGTCTCAGGACAACTCATCATAAACACTAAAATAAGCATTCACGAATTTTGGTTATGGCTGATGGCAAATGAAAATCGACTAAGAATATATATATTTTAAATGTACTTCTACCAATAGATGGCGCTAGTAGTCTATATCAATCCTGTAACTCGAGGGCGGTAATTGTTGGTCGTGGCTTTCTGGTGGATCTCGGAGCCTGTTGATATCCATCAAAATTTATCACAATGGTTGGTATATTGGCCATCACTGCGTTGCACCATTGGGTTCATTAAAACAAACATATCAATGGTCATTTTCTTACGTTTATTCGCTATTATCCAACATTTGCTGCGATATTCAATTCAGAAAGCCATATTCGGCCAATGGGTTTTGTAATTAATACTTATGTGGAAATACAAATACTGTATAGGACGGAGGCGTTATTTATTTTGCTATTAACATGCCTAATTGCTACAGTGGAGCATTTTTAAATATAAAGCGTCACGTCATGTGATTTCACATTTTACGATCAACCGAAATTAGGTATCCAAGCCCAATTAATCCTTATTTCATACCAATTTAACAGCAGGTTTGCCACCTTTAGGTTTCATTATAGCATTACTGTTCACACTCCATTCATCTGGGTTTAGCTGTTTTTGTTATAACAGAATTTTGAAGCCATTGTGCGTAAAATAGAAGTTTTAACCACCAAATATTCCCACAAATTTCTCAATGATGATGAAGTTCACGTGTGTTTTAGGAGGTGTTTTCACACTTTTGAATGCTGGTGTTTTGTGTGCTATAATTGTGTTTTACGATATGACAAGAAAATCAACACACAACATACCTTGCCTTAAAGCTTTCGTGACTGCAGGAATTGTTCTTTGGGTCTTTCGGTAAAGTCACGTAGATAGAAAATGTTTAAATTAAACTAACAGTTGTGTGGAAACCATCCCCGTAGAGGCGGTTAAATGTTGACTAAAAGCTTTCGTGACTGCAAGAATAATTCATCGTTATTAACGTGCTGCGTGTTTTTTTTGTAAATTGTGCTTCTGCACTAGTGGCAATGAAATAGCATCACCAAATGCGTTGCTTAATTAATACACTTGGCTTTGGAATAAAAAAAAATATTTATAAATGCAATTCAGCACTGTAGGCAATGCATTTACTCATTAAATATCACGCTGCTGTCCAATTCGAATTCAATTCTTGCGTACGGCAATATGTTCAGAAGGTAAATGCCAATGTTGTGAGGTCTACTAGCCACGAGAGGCCTTCAGGAGAGCGTTTCGTGTCGTTTTGCTATTCCTCCGTTTAAAGAGCGCAGACTACAGTGGGTTTACGATGTCGCCCATAATTTTGGTTTTTCATTTCCTATTTACGGAGATGTGCACGCATCTGCCTGTCGATGTTCTGATGCGATTGGTGGTGGTGGTAGTGGCACCAACAGTGTTGGAGGAATGGCAAAGTCAGGGTTGCTGTGTTTGTAATTCTACTGCGCGAAGGCATGTACTGGATTGATGCAAATGTACACTATACAATTGAGAATAACATGTTTTTTGTCTTTAAAGAGTTCTTATTCGAATGATCTACAGGTACAATGTTTATACGGGACAGTTTTGCAGTGTGTGTTCAATACGTGTTCTTGTATAGTACCCTCTGAATAAAATCGTTTTCCAGACGTGATAGAATTCCCCAACCACATGGTGGCAGTGTTGTAGCGTGACAATATACTCGATCGATTTAACGCGACAAATCAATAACTACATCTAAAATATAAATTACACACAGTACTGTACTGTAAATGTATGTAGACATTAGGAAGCCACTGCCAGCTATCCATTTTTAAATCTAGATTAAAATATAATGTCGTTAAGACTCCTTTTTGTGGGTTCAGTGTACGTGAGCGAGTGTGACACGTGTTTACATATCTACTTTGTAAGAGGTGAATGCGTTCGTGAATTCACATTAGCTGGAGCAGCGTTCTGTGGTTGTAACTTCTTCATGCAGTGATAATAGATTACAATGTCAACTTCGTAAACACGCAACTGCACGGTATTCGCGGATTCTCTGAAGGAGGCGACACAGAGGCGCTAGGAGGCAGAGGAGGAACGACAGACGAATAAAGCGGGAAGGCAGCATCAACATTTTCCCGAGCTCTGCGATTCTCTATGAAAGTGTTTGCGGCCAATCAATGTGTGTCTCGTACATGTGGTCGGAAGCCGGAGCACCCGGAGAAATTCTAGATTTGAAGCTTTCGTAACTGCAAGGATTCATATTCTTAGATTTTTTTTTCGGTAAAGTCACGTAGGTAAAAAATTAAAATTAATGAAAGTAAAATAAAAATAAAATAAAAATCACCCGGAGAAAACTGAACGGGTGGTGAGTCCCATGGGTGAAAAAAACCCGATTTTTCCAGCGGCAGGCATCGGGTTTTTTTTTTTTAACCAATTAAACCGGATTTCTCCCAATCTCAGATGATCGGGTTTAATATAAAAATACAATTAAACCCGATTGTAAAAAACCCGACTGTGCCACCCTTGGTGAGTCCGCATGGTTGTCGGACCGCCGTATTGTGGGCAAAGCCAGGGTTATGGCTCATCGTCGACGCCCGCCCACGGGAAGGGAGTTTCACAACACTTGAGTGATCCACCAACAATAAGTCTCCACAGTGCTGGCTGGCAGGCCACGTGCATAGCCACCACCGCACCCTCCTAGCACCGGCCACTGCTCAGCACATTCTAGTTGATACAGCTATCGTGCTGTGATGGTTCCACCTGAAGACAGAAGCTTGTGTTGCCTCCGAAACGTCGTGATTTTTAATTTAATTTTACTTTTATTAATTTAAATATTTTACCTACGTGACTTTAACGAAAAAACCTAAGAATATGAATACTTGCAGTCACGAAAGCTTCAAATCTAGAATTCTAGGTGCTGTTTAACGACAACCGGGAGACGAGCAGCCCAGCCTTTCCCCATGCTAAGTGTTTACATGTTAAAGACAGGGGCCCTCGTTTGCAATGTTAACTTGTCGTTGATGTTAAGTCCATTGTTGTTGTTCTAACGCCCCCTTGTTTTTGTCTTGAATTCAACCGGGCACTACTCCCGAAGACACTTCTCTCCCGGCGATCTTCGTTCCAGCAGAAGGTTATTTTACATTCCACAAGGGGGAAACCTGCTTACAACAGCAAAACCGGTTACAAAAGTCAGGTTAGCAGTCATTTTTTTCCCCAGTGGAATTGTAGTCACCATTGCCCTCGGTTAATAATTGATGCTGCAGCAGTGCAATTGCTGGGTTGCTTACGACAGTGGTTATTCTCAACCTTTTTTGGCAACTGTTACCCCCCTTGTTGGATTTTGTCTCAACCGAGTAACCCCCTATTGCCTGACCCAACATGGTTCTCAGAAATAAAAGTGTAAATAATGAACGTGGATATTTTAATCAATTGTCCATTGTGTGAGGTACCCAAACTAGCTAATTGGTGTACGGTGCTTTTTATGCAATGTTTTGCTGTCTTTTCTTGGATTTTCTGTTTGCACATAGTCACTTTAAGATTTTTTTTGTTCATGTTTTTGTTTTTTGTTTGTTGCGGTTGCACCCGATTCAAGAGCCAAATGGCTCACAGGGCTATACCGAATAAATGAAATTGAAAGCTAGTAACCATAATAGAGGTTTTTTTTTGGGTTAGATCGCGTAAATATATAAATGTGTCGTTAAAACCCGCCACCACCCGACACAACCAACTAGTAAGGGTTGTCACGTAAACAGAACGTGGCCAATTCGTCACTAGTACAGCACATCGGTGTGTTGGAGAGCCAAGCCACAACTTTTACAATCTGAGTACGACGTTTCGCCAGTAATTACAACTAGCTTCATCAGGCGACAACCAGATTAGTGGAGAAGTCCACCTGTTTCGTTCCTCATATAGAGGCGTAGATGTGGTGACCACGCTTCTGCGCTCTTGCGAAGACAAGAAAAATCACTCTGCACGCGTGACAAAATTTGTTCTCACTAGCCGCTTACTCTTAGGAGTTTCGAAAGGTATTTGATATCGTTCTAGGTTACCATATGGAGTTAAATGTTATCGTAGTTATTTTATATTGGCAGATGTATACGTGATAATTAACCGATGACTCGCGCGATGTATAAATCCACCTCACGCACAAGAGGGTATTTCGTACGGCTTGGAACACGTGGGTGTACCCACACTTTATCCTGCCACACGCAACCTGCCGATACGATCTCACTCTGTGGTCTACCCATTTATACTGCTGGGTGGACATCGGCCCGGGGGTGGGGTTGATTTAAGAATGTTTTGCCCCCAATGTTTCAATTTGCCCATGCCGGGAGATCGAAAACCATTACACGTACCGCGACAGCATCGAGACACAGGGACGGTCTTTCTAAAAATCGCAACTATCGCGGCCAAAACCAGGACATTTGGTAGCCCGAGTCGTGTTTTTGTTCACCATAATCGACGACGCATGTTTTTGCGGGTTGGTGGAGTGGCGGTCATGGCTAACCAGTTATTATATTCACTCACCACTGCTATTAGCAGTGGCCGAGAATTAAATGTAAGGCCGCTCGGTGCTTAAGTGCACTGCACGAATGTCAAACTCTCAATAAATTGTAAAAAATATACAGTATATATATCCATTGTTCTTGATTTCAGGTAGCCTGCCTTCGGGCACTAGGCACATTCTGTCTAGGTCAGCGATGACAAGGATGCACGATGGTATATGTGATGGTTTTTCCCCCAGGGGAAATAAATCATATTTTTGGCAGATTCTCGTGACTCGTGCGAAGCAGTGATGAACCCAGTGACTGGGTTCGACCCAGCCTTTCCTCTTGCTAAATATTTGCATATATAAAAGGCACGGGCCTTAGTTAGCAATTTCGGGGTAAGTGTCGTTGATGTTAAATGCGTTGTTATAGCTTCCCCTTGTTTGTCTTGAATTCAACCTGGCACTTGCTCCTGCAGACACTCGTGGTGTTCTTAGTTCCAGCAAAAATGTCTTCATAATTCCACTAGAGGGACCTGCTTACAACAGCAAAACAGCATGTCATGTTGATGTAACTTCGGACTGCTTCTGATCCACCCTTCAAGGGTAGCAGCCCAAGTTGAATTGAACAATGATCTCCATCTCAGGGATGATTATTCTGCAGTATATGGGCTGGGTGAAGCTCCAGTCGCCCATCAGAACCCTCACTTTTCCTGGGGAAAACGTTATTCTTCTTTAGTATGGCAATGTGAAATTTGCAATACTATGTATGTAAGGGGAAGAGGGTTTCGATTTAAAGCTTTCGTGACTGCAGGGATTCATCTTCTTGGTTCTTTCGGTAAAGTCACGTAGAAGGGAAATAATAAAATAATAAAAATAAAACATAATAAAATAAAATTCGCACGACGTTTCGGCCACAAGGACGGCTGCTTGCGTTGTGGCCGAAACGTCGTGAGAATGTTATTGAAGAACACCACTCGTGGTACATTTATCAGAAAAAACGCGGACATTCTACCCCTATAAATTAAGTTGTTAAATACTATCGACGTCTTTCGTTATTTCCGCCCCCAATCTAATCTACTGTATTTTGTATTCTTCTGAGCCCAATTCATTTTAAATGTCATGCAGGATTACGTAACTTAGATCCTATCGACATGCGTTATACTCAGATTTCGACAGTTTTCACCCAGTTTGCAGTAAGACGTTTACGAGGTGGTAACACGTGATGCAACGGAATGGAATGCAATCCCCACACACAGTGTAAAAAATATATAGATTTTTTTTTTTACAGCGGCATTTATTATACATTTCTTAAAGCCCTTTTTTCAAATCAGCCTCATTTTCATCGGTGTAATTCCTGTTTATCATCCTCAACATCATCACAATCCTCCACGCACCTGGAGAATGAATTTCAGTATTTATAAAAGCGGCAATGACCGTAGCTTCAATATCAACGCAATCATTACCGTCACTTGTGCGATAGATTCCAGGCGGTTTGGACCCGGAGGTGGAGCGGTGTTGGAGGGGGCATGGACAAGTTCCGAGGAGGGAGATCGCATTCAGAGTAAGCTTGACAAAAGGAGGAGTGTGCCACAAAAAGGCAGTGAATGGAGAAAGGTTGAAGCAGCCGCAATCGCTGAATCAGTGGCCCAAGCGTTAGCGAGTGAGCTGGCAGGTTCGTGTAGCGACGAATAAATAGCAGCATTGGCATTCTTTGGGTCTTTCGGTAAAATCACGTAGATAGGTTCAAAGAAAAAATAACAAAAAACTACGACGTTTCGATCGCAACACAAGCGTTCGTCTTCGCCTGAAGACTTGTGTTGAGATCGAAACGTCGTAGTTTTTTGTTATTTTTTCTTTGAACCTATCTACGTGACTTTACCGAAAGACCCAAATAATGTGAATTCCTGCAGTCACGAAAGCTTTAAGTCACGATTTAGCAGCATAGATTTAAGAACACGCTTATAATTTTTGTGGGTTTTTGGAATCGATATATGCAAGTTCAACACACACACACACACATTTGCATGCTTTACAAAAGCTACGTTCAGATAATATTATGGGCAGACATGTCGGCTTAAAAGTGTGAAGATTCTGAGTTACGGGTCACAGCCTGCGACCTATAACCCCCCACCCACCCATTGTTTTCTTACTTTATCACAATTAACTTCAGAATGTATTTCCTTTGATATCATCCACCACGTAAAATGAATAACATCATTACAATTCTTAAAGGTAAATATATCCTCCGTCAGATGATTCCAGAACGCCGAGATGTAAAAAACACAATTCATCTCCACGATTCCCACACAAACAAGCTGATGTACACATTCACACTTTCGTAAAAACAAACACTTCTGCACTTAAATGGCCCGTGATCGTATTTATTTGTCTCGAATAGTTAACACCCAAAGACATAAATCATCTTACCTCAATATTGCATAGCGTTTGTTTCACGTGGTAATAATGTTTTGCAGCTTAATAGGGTTTTTTTATTGCATTATACATTTTTGGAAAAAAAAATTTGAAGAAATTTTGCTACAAAAATATTTATCCTGAGGAAAATAATTTACAAAGTTATTTTACCAACTCGCAGCATACCCATCATTTTAAGCAGCAACTTTTGAAAAGGTTTTTATGCCCATCAAGAAAGTTCGTAAACAAAATTAAACTAGTTTGCGCATTCTTAACCCAAACAAACACCTTCACAAGTGTGAGTCAAATTTAAACTTTTAAGTCACAGCAAATGTTCTATTTGGAGCAACAGGTAAATAACGTGAGGGAGTGATGCCATTAGTGGCTTAAATCACCCTGCCACGTAAGACAAGTAAAACGCATGTACACTTTTCCCCTACACATTTGATTTGGACTGTCTTGTGTTGTTTATCCATCGTACGTAATGTGTTTGTCACGATCTACATGCAGTCACATTGTGATATAAAAAGATCGTGTGGGTGATGTCCCAGTGGGGTGAAATAGGACTGCCGCAGGCAATGCCAATTGAATTGCGTTTTACATCAGAGACAGACGGGGTGTGGTGTGCACCTTATTCTTTTATAATAATAATAGTTCAATTTGTAACGCGCGCAAATTTGCAGACGTAGTGGCTGCAACTTTTAAAAGTCATCCTTTGAAATTGAAGGTTAAAACACAGTTCAAACCCATAATTCTCATGTCCAATCATTTAACATTTAAAACAAACCGGGACATTTAACATCATCACCGCCAAAAAGTGTCAAGCTCAGCAATCATTTGTTCTCAATGTCACCATTTAACAAGTATTCTTAAGGTCACGCAAAGAACTTAATAAAGACATTCCGGTTTACCTACTTAATGTGTTTTTTTTCTGAGCTATCAGAATGACTGGAACTATTTACAATGTCGTGCAATGCATCAGACAAATATATAACCTGACCATAAAAATAAACACAACAGGAGTTCAATAAAACATGTCCACATGTTGGAAAATAATCCATCCCACAAAGATCCGAAAGAAAAGGAATAACAGTGGCATCAATATTTTTTTTGTTTTTTGAGGTCTTGTGGTGTTTTTTAACATTCCATTTTAAAAGTAGCCAGATTCCTTTGATTGTATTTTCAGCGTCATGTCACGAGATAAAGTTATTATTTCGGATCCCTCTCCGAGGAGTTTAACCCTTTGTGTTGGAGAAGAGTCAAACGGAATCGGGTAGAAGAGCTACATCTGGTCCACAAACCTCTTGGTCCATATTTTTTATTCCCAGGGCTGAAAATTAACCCAAATTAATCGCAGAACCAAATTTAACGCGATGATCTGTCTGTGCTGTCACTGGTGCCTGGACGAAGACCATCGGCTCATTACACACGAGGACCGAGTTCCATCACAGGTTGGTTCATGGATTCGAACCCAGGACCTCAGTGATGCCAGTTCAGTGCTCTGACTTCTGAGTTTCTCAACCACCTCAATTTTTCCAACTTTTTTGTTTATCTTGAAAGAGGTATGAAATACATTTTTTAAAAACCTGTACAATATATATGAGCCTATTGAATATAGCTTTCAGGGAAACATTTGATTTTAACTAAGTGAATACTGTCTCGCCAAATCTAATTAAAGTGGTAAATGTTTACATACGTGCTGTACATGTCCAACTAAAAAACAACGCAATGCTACTGACAACTATTTGTAAACCCATTCGTAGTTTAGTTAACACTGTACAGGGACAACAATAGGGATAACTATAGCGTTAAAAAGATGCAATGGACCTACAATTCTGAATACGAATCAATGACATTATTCTTGTGGTGAGACTCTACAGGAGTATATTGGTGCAAACAAAGATTAACTTCAGCCTAATTATAAGCTTACATGCCACAATTATTGTATTCTTCGAGAAGTTTGCTGTGACCAAATCACCTGGAATGTGCCCCTTATGAAAAGCCATCAGGGTGGAGCCAGGATCGCCTGGATGGGTGACCACCATGTCCCAATGACAGGTGCAATAGGCATTGTGGGCAGCAGAGGGCAGTGCAGAAAATGTCATTGATGTATACCACCCCGCCTTCACTAGCTCACACTGACAAGCCTGGTGAAGTATGGTCGAATAACCCTCAGTGGCTGCACGGTGTGGGGAGGAGGCACTCACCCTGCAGTGGATTGACACGCAGCTGTAAATGTTGACATTAAATATTTCCTTTACCGCATTTTAAACATTACGAGGCGAGTAAAATATTTGTACCCAAGTGAAATAATCAATGTTTCTGACCATAAACTTTACCAAAAAAAGCTATATTTCAAACAAAGGTCACTCGTCACATCGTGTTCTTGCCGTGCATCAGTCGACCCAAACGCTGTCCAGAGGGATATCATTGACGTTGAGAGTGAGGGATCGGCTTCACATTTGGCATATTTGGCAATATTGAACTCTTTTGAGGACATTCGTCAAGACCCAGTTGCGTGACTCGCCCCGATCTCGTCTGAGCACCCGGAGATCAATCTGGGATCGCCCCGCGAGAGGCAACTGAATGAAGCGGAGTCAACTGAAGACCGCTGAAACACGCCACCGTGGAGTTCTGCCGCCAATGACTTCCCATCAGCGGGTGGCTTTGTTCAGCAAACAACAAATGGTGGTGGCTCCAACCGACCGCTGTGGAACGGCGACCGCTACGCTGCTGCGTGCGCCTCCTTCCTGCATCTCCGACTAGCACGGATGTCTACGTACGGTGCGAAAGAAGTTCACCATACGTGCGAGTGGGGCATTAAAGATGACGTCCCGCAGTGCGGTGACTCCAAACGATGGAGCACATCGCAAACCAACTGCACCCTGCGCCCGCTCCCCGGCGCACTCGACAGTTTCAGTCGCGTCACTCCCCGAAGCGATCGCATTGGCTCACAAACATCAACGTGGATGTACAATTGACGCCTGCTTGCCATAGCCAAACTTGCCGGAAGAGTTTGAAAGTGTAAGTGTACGACAGTGTGTGCGCGTCCACGCATGCCTTTCGAGATTGTTTAACATGTGCACCGATCACTCTCGTACAGCCTCCCTCCCATAGTCCTCTCGTTGTGATGAGAGGACACTTGAAATTACATCACTGCTACACAGGTGTGTGCAACGTGCACACATACAGCACTAACCGATTGGAAGTATGGTCACTTGAAGCTAAGGACCAACACGGTTTGAATGGTCCTTCATCCAGCAGTGTTTTTTCCCGGTTGCCGAACGAATACATTACTGAGGTCGCACTCATGACACACAAAGTCCTCGCCACAAATGAACCACAAAAGTTTGCTGATCTTGTCAAAGAGCGTGAACCATCACGCAAGCTCTGGTCATCCTTGCAGCAGCGGCTTTTGGCTAGCCATCGAACAAAGACGGCCACTGCATCGCGCACTTTCAGATGCACTTCTGTGCCCTTCTAGAACGCTCTACCTTCTGATATTAGGAAGCTACTGGGGCTGTGCACCCTTACAATTTGATTGAAAGCTAATTTCTAAAGAACTACATTTCGTGTTTAGTTTGCTGTTCTCCCCCCGCACCTCCGATTAACACCGTTGGTTACTTACAGTGCGAAAGAAGTTCAACATACGAACAAAGGACTGAAAATTACTCGAGAATGCTTCTACCGTACTGATAGTAATTGCTGTGTTTGTTTAAACAACTAAACAGTGCTCATCTTTCAAGTACCAAGCCCTAACCTGTGCTGGAAAATCCACATGACTGTTAGGAACCCGTCTTTCTTGTATAATAATATAATTGTTTAAAACAGACAATCTTAGAAGTGGACATTAAAACTCATTTATCAATGCAACAACCCAGAATATCTAAGTATTGTTGTAGTATTTTGGTATAAATAAGGTTCTTTAAAACATAAATAAAAGCAACAGCAACATTTGGCGTCCAGTCTGGCATGGATCAATGGTGAATAGCGTAGAGCTCTGACTTTGGAAATAACAACAACCGCCATTCGTCACTTTGTGGCGGTGGCGTCACCTCGGCGCTTGTGCCAGGCTATGTGCACTTTAAGGCGACGTTATGGGTCGAACGCCGGCTGGAAAGTCATGGAAGAGACCCAGGTGCCATGGGTTGACCGACTGAGATGACCGGCCGATGCACCACCTGTGTCCCCTACTGTGCAAATTCGCTGTGCTTTAGCCACCCGGCGCTCCGCTCGTTGTTGTGAGCGTCGCTCCTCCGTCCTCCGTTGTTGTTGGAGGACGACTGCCTCCATCTGCTCAGTAGCGTCCTTCACAAGCTTCCTCCACAGAGGCCAATCTTAACTTTGCTGGTACCAGTCATCGACAAATCTACTCAGCTTCACTCAGCCCCACATCCTCTTGTACATTACTCCAAATAACAACAACAACGCAAACGTCGTGCTCGCAAACAGCGGGAAGGCACCACTCTCAATCATGCCACCAATCCGTGGGTCCCAGCCCACATGCATATTGCTGCTGCGATTGCATCTTCTTCTCGTTTACAGAACGTGTTTGATTTGGAGACTTTAGATGTTGCTGGTGATCATGCTGGTTTAGCTCTCGGGCAGAAATGGAGGTACTGGCTAAAGGAGGCTGCAAAATAATCTGGTTCGCTTCACATCTTCACACGTCCTTTAGCCTAACAACATTTATCTTTTCAGACGGCGCTTCCTATTTGAACTCGGAGCCATTTCGTACCCAATCCCACAGCCTATTGTCCTTGATGTGAAAGTGTGCCTTGAGATTTCATGAAAGGCACTATATAAGCTGTAATCATTGTTATTATTATTACGTTATAAATTAATAGAATACAAAACTTGTGAAAGTAGGAACTTGGGGAGTTTGATAAACGATGTCGGTCACAGTAAACTCTATTGAAAATTTACACAGCTGCTCGTTTTTTTTGTTAGTATTCAGATGCGCAACACGAGCTACGGCAAAGGTGTTAAAACCAAGATGGGAAAGTGAATGCAATTTTTAAAAGAAGAAATATTATCTGGAAAAGCAAGGGACTGAATACAATGACCAAAAAAAATGTGTTTATACAAAGCAAGTAGCAACTAACTACCTTAAACTTTGCTTTCCGGATCAGAAATAAGTGCATAAGATGGTGGAAACACTCAATCCAGTCACATTTAACATGGCCCGACAATTACATAATTGGCATGCAGCATTTGACTCGAATGTCCACGCCAACCCTGAAGGAGCCAACTCTCACAACTGCTCGTTCACTTCCAGTCACAAGCAATTGCAATTCTGTACATTAGCTAGACTAAAACGTTCAATAATGTGCAGTTAAAAAAAACTTTAAAAGTTTTGTATAGTTTTCTTGTGGCATTTTCCTTTTTTTCTCTCCAGGTAGGGGGTGGGTGGGGGTCAGGCCCCCAACCAGCCCCTAACGACAGGGTCAAAGTATCCCTGTGCGTAAAATGACCAATGGCCGGACCAGCCTCTCCCCGTCGATATTCCTGTGCCATCGGTGGAAATTCTACAGCAGGGAGATGTGGAGTTTCCATTTAAAGCTTTCGTGACTGCGGGGATTCATATTCTTGGTTCTTTCGGTAAAGTCACGTAGAAGGGAAATAATTAAATAAAAAATAACAAAATCATTCTCACGACGTTTCGACTGCAACACAAACAATCATCATCAGGTGTGGAGTTTTTTTTTTTGCAAATATGTCAGAAGTTATGGAGATCATGATCTCATTTTCCTCCAAATTTAAAAAACGCATTATTTCATCGCGTATTTTTACATCTTCACAAGAAAGCAACGCATTTTTATAGATTTCTGCATTTTCAATGTGTGCCAAATGGAAGGTTCAACGAGCTGGCATCCAGGCTGATGGTCAGTTGGGATGCGAAATCGAAATGTCATAATTCCCTGACACAAGCTGTACAACAACAAAATATCAATCATATCCAGTGAAAATTAGGTAGAAGTGATAAACGTAAAAACATTCGATTCAACTTACTTATGTGCACATTTTTCTCATTGATTTTCAGAAATCACAGTGATATGGGTAATTAAACACGTCACATTATGTATGATGTGACTTCACGTGATATTCTATTTTGGTAGCTGATGAAAAAATCTTGGTATAAACGTAGGTCAACCAAACAACTTGATATAAACAGTCAGAATTACATGCTGGATAGCACCTACACGTAGATATACATACTCACGTCACAGTTTTGATGACAATTTGTGAACAGTTATAGTGCCAGTGATATTACCATTTAGTTGCAGAGAGCATTTCGGAATGTCCACCTTTGTTATGTGTTTATCAGTGATTCGCCCCTCCTCAATTTCCCTCCATGTAGCCGATAGCAAATGAGGAACAGCTCCTACCTAAAGCCGAGCAATCGCGTCTCGCCGAGTTCCAACGTTTCCACGGACAAACTGTGCAATTGTCAGCAACCCGGCAAAGAAGCATACCGTGCAAAAAATTGTTTGCAACCGCCCCGGGTTCAACCACCAATGACTCGTCCATGAGCGTCGCAGCCAGACGACGCCTGGCTTTGAAAATCCCACCTCGAAAGGATCGCTCAGAAGGCAATCTATTTTTGTTTTTGCAGCCGCAGGGAAGTAATTATATAACAGTCATTCAAGCTTGAAAATTCCCACTGAAGCCTTCGTCTCGACCGGTCCTCCTTCAAGGGTTCCATCACGAAGAGCGCTGCCCCCCCCCCCCGCTCCCCACCGTGGCACACCCACCACGACCACAGGCTCCTCGTCAAGACTCGCGGTAGATGTTTATGACGCCCTCTTCGTCCAGCCTCGCCAGGACGCCCGCTTCGTAGTCGCCGTCGTGAACGAGAGTCTTGCGCCAGGCCGCTCCACCCGTGTAGGTGTCTGCCCAGTAGTGGTGCCAGCTGCCGCGGCGGTCTTGTCCAAAGCCAAAGAGGTTCACCTGCGCGGGACACACGAGAGGGCTTTCACACTTGCACCAACATACAAGCGGGGACCCACAGGCTCTCGGGTCGTCCCTGTGAAATTACAGCATGCTGTCTTCTTGGTTCTTTCGGTAAAGTCACGTCTGAATGACGCTGTCTCCCCGACAGACCTGGTCTTCACCTGAGGACGGCTGCTTGCGTTGTGGCCGAAACGTCGTGAGAATTATTTTATTATGTTTTATTTTTATTATTTTATTATTTCCCTTCTACGTGACTTTACCGAAAGAACCAAGGAGATGAATCCCTGCAGTCACGAAAGCTTTAAATCGAAATTTACAGCATAGACGTTCAGCATACATACAGGGACTGCTCTACTTACGGACATTCGACTTATGAACTTTCAGAGATACGAACAAACCTGTCCGTATATCCAGTTGCCTTTTCGGATCGAGAGTTGTAAGTTCAACTGCCGCGCAATAGGCGGCGGTGGTTATTCGATGCCAATCACCGGCTTGCTTTGAGTCTCATGACCCAAACATTGAAAGGTTTACTAAGGTGTCGGCAGATGTTCACGATGCTATTGTGTGTTACCAGTTGATATACGAAGAGAAGAGAGCAACTGTGCAGACATCTCTTGCTAAGTTTTTCAAGAGAGTAGAGAGGAAACACGAGCATCAAAGGGAATTGGCATCTACATCTACAGGAGGTCACGCACCTTTTAAAGCTATTCACCGTGTTTAGTGTACATGCCGCACAACACGTTTGGAATCGACAGGAGTAAAGTTGGACTTACGAACAAATTGACTTACAAACAGACCTCTGGAACCTAACTCGTTCGTAAGTCGAGGAGTCCCTGTACATACAAGGCCTGGACACAAATAAGGCAGAAGCTGCTTCACTGTGCACCCCCCTCCCCGCCCCGCGCAGTGTAAAGTCGCTCCCTCTCACCTCGTCACACACGTGCAACGCAAACAAGGTGGTGAGGAAGCCCGTGGAGGGATATCGGCCGTGCTTCTCACCCCAGGCCTCGCGTACATATTTCATGAACGTGGGGTTCACCACCAACACCTGTTCCACACACACACCACCCACAGGCCACGCAAATTAAAACACCGCTCGCTCCCCGGCAAGAGTCAACAACACCCCTGCCTCTCGCAGCTGAAAGCACGTGCACGGTGCTTTCTCTGTGGGCCGAGATTGGGGGGGGGGGGGTCACGAGGGGGCGCACACCTCCCCCCACCCAAAACTGGACACCTTTATTAATTTAATTTTAGTCATTTCAAATTTCAGATTAAATTTTTGTTTGCACTCGCGATGCCGAATGTGAGGGACGAAGCGAACCCTTTGACCCCCACCCCCCAAACATAAATGTCAAACTCCGCCGAAGGCTTTCTCCCAATAAACACTCAGTGAGCCCCTTGTACCAACCCCCCTAATAGGCGCTCCGTACAGGTTTGTCAACCTTTTTCACACGCGAGGTCTGTCCAAATGTGTGCGGCATTGCTGTAATAAAGCTCAACACAACAATTCCTGGCACCCGACACACAGACACCATTTCCGGGGCTTTCGGCGTATCCATATGAGAAAAGGGAAATTGCACCACGTGACAGCACTATTATATAGCCTGAAAAGCTGCGGCTAATCCAAGTACAAATATCAACGCACGGTGATTCTTGTGTGAGCTGTCCTCGGATGTGCAATTGGTGAATGCCCACTTTCGCATCATTAAACTTGCTATGAAGTGGAACGCACTTAATCCGAAGTGGAAATGCGATCCTTCTAAACGTCCTATTCACAATTTTGCCAATTGAAGAGTGAATTGTTAACCGTGCTTCAATTACCAACAACGGGGCAAAGTGTTGAAGGGCCTTTGTTATGGTGAAAGTGTTAGGATGTCAATATAATCCAACATCCTCAAAGTTCCATCTGAGCATCCTGTTATTTGTAAAGAAAATTTGTGAGCTTTGCATTCGGGAAGTTTATGATAATGTCGTAATTTGCACAACACCATCATTTGTCTCAAGCAGGAAGCAAATATTTCATGAAAAAAAGTTTTTCTTAGAACGTAGGAAGCTCACATCAAGCTACGTGTACGTTCGGATAATGATCTGCACTCATGCAAAGGAGACCTATTGAACGAATCCAAAACGTCCTTTCATGAAGCAAGACCCACCGGTTTCTACGTATATTAATCATATTGAATAAATCACATTATATAAAGAGCTATTCTACAAGCTACTTAAGGGACTGTACATTACAAAAATAAACATATGTATCACATTCCCGGGGGGTGGACTAAGTTGCTAAAAAGCAGCTAAGTCAGAGCATTGCACGCAAGAGTAATGAAACGTGCGTCGAGGCGGGGTTCAAGCCACACTGCCTGTGTCTCAATCAAGAGAACCTGAGATGTCCGAAGGAGAAATCTGAACATGTCGCCACCGCGGGCGCCGTGGTGGTGAAATACAGGAAGTTGTAAGTTCGATCCCAACCCTATATATTTGGAGTTTGCGTGTTCTCCCCGTGGTCATGCGGATTTCTCTCCGGGTCCTCTGGTTTTTCCCTCCACGTTTAGAAATATGCGTTTAGAGTATTTGGCTGTGATACATTTCCACGTGATAAGCCACTTCGTTGAGCTATCATTTGTGGGCAGGTCGCTTCTGAAAAAGAGCTGCATAGGTTAGTGGGCCTTACCTGGTAAAATAAAACAATAGTTTTAGATTAGAAACTCCACTTGGAACAACTTTGTAGGAAACCAGTAAAGAGAGGTTAGCACCAAACTAAATGCATGGTATAATTCTATTTAAAAAATTTACATCACTCCAACTAAAGTTAAATCCAGTACTTACTTTCTGCTGAAGCAGCCTGCAATGTATGTTTATGTGATACTGTATTTGGAATGGTGCATACGCACAAATAATATGTATATATTTGTATTCCTTTTACAGCAGTGTTACTGATTCGTGTGTTGAGTTTTTTGTAAATGTTATGAACCTCATTATAGATTTATGAAAACACAGGGTACAATAATAAAAGATGATATAGTAGGTAATAACAGTAACTTGTACTGTCGAGCGGATATACCTTGCACAGATTATCTAAACTCTTAATTGAGCCTGGCAATGTTCCAAAATAATATATTGTTGTTGTCCGACTCATGTCACTGTAGCCAACATTGTCCGGCTAGCTCAGGGGTCGGCAACCTACGGCTCCGGAGCCGCATGCGGCTCTTTACGGGCTGCTTCTTGACGATATGTACGTATGTACAGTATGTACTCAGATGCATTGCGGCTCTTGAAATACTGAATTTTGTACCGAATTGTAAAGAAATGGCTCTTCTTGTTATTTTGGTTGCCGACCCCTGGCCTAGCTGAATCACGTGGACAAATGGGAGTGGTTCTTACGTCAGTTTGCGCTGACTCAGGGGCAGCTCGCTCGTGGCAAAAAAGCTCCTCGTGAGAGCCTCTTAATCTTGAAGGTTAGTTCACGTGAAAGGGTTTAAGGGTCAGCGGAAAATCAGTGAAAGCCGGGGGGGGGGGGTAGTAAATATAGAAAACAGAATCCTGCAAAACAGGTGCAATCGCCTACGATGGTCGAGCAAGACAAAACCAGTTGGAAATGTCCAAAGGCAAAAATGTTGTTGTCCAACTCATACCCTTGAAGAAATGTGGCTATGCGGGGGGAGCGGGTAATTTGGATGTGAGGGTGAGGGAGGGATTGCTCAACTCTTTCCCTCCCTCTCACGCATTTATCTTCATTATTCCTTAATATCACTTACCGAGAATTTGTCATGCATTTAAATGGTTTTTGTAGTCGATGACAACAAGTCCAACACCAAACTTCCACGTGCAACAATTAAGATTTTGCGCGCAAACCGTATTAATGATAACGAGACGTTACAGGAAGGGCTATCATCTCAAAACCTCTCGAGTGCCGCCGCCACAGCTGCGAGGCAACACGCTGGGTTATTGCGTCACTTTGAGTGTACAAATGTGAGAGACAGGTCTGGTCTTTGTGGAGGACTTTGCTGGTAGTGCTCAAGCCCTCAAAGGGAAGGCACTGCCAATGTGAGCCAACAGCGTATGCAATGTGACGTGGCTCTCTGCCGCAGAACACTCGGAAGGAACTTTGAGGGGCTTGTTGCATTGAGCTGCAAGGGACGGCTCTCCGCTGAGATGCATTCAATCATTTAAAGGGCGAGGCGATGCTGCGATAACAACTGCAAAGGCATTCGGCACTTTCTTCGAAGCAGCCGCAGGGAAACATAATCCATAATACAGTTTTTTTTGTGTTAAATCGCGTAAATATAAATGTGTCGTTAAACCCGCCACCAACCGACACAGCCAGTTAGTAAGGTTTGTCACGTAAACAGAACGTGCCAATTCATCACTAGTACAGCACAGCGGTGTGTTGGAGAGCAAATCCACAACATTTGTGTACTCAGATTGTAAATGTTGTGGATTTTCTCTCCAACACACCGCTGTGCTGTACTAGTGATGAATTGGCACGTTCTGTTTACGTGACAAACCTTACTAATTGGCTGTGTCGGGTGGTGGTGGGTTTAACGACACATTTATATTTACGCGATCTAACCCAAAAAAACCCTGTATTATGGATGATATTGGTCGCAAAAGCCCTACTACGTGTTAAAGGGAAACCTACCTTTGCTGATTGTGCGAAAAATGAACAACGGACAAAGGTGTGTCAATCAAAAAAAGGTCATTTTCACCAGAAAAAACGTGGAACCATTTCGGCTAAAGCCACATACCTTGGTTTGTTTCAGGTCCAGTAGGCTAACCTTCTTCTTTAACAACAATCTGGAGAGAGAATCAAAAGTTGTCTGTTAATACATTTCAGCATGCCGCAATTATGTAACGGGTAATGTTCGATTAAAACAACTCTGGCGTGAGTTCTCTAAATTGCATGGCCACCGTTTTGACTCTTTGTTTAAAATAGGTATTCCACGTAACTTCTGGAACACGCATTCATACTTTGACTAAAACTACTGTTGTGAAGTTAATATTAGACATCAAACAGATCCATACTTATGTCTATTATCATTAGTATTATTATTATATTAAATATATAAATTCGAGTACCCAAATATGGTACTTTACTCTGACCAAAAGTAATGTTGAATGCGATGGGGGAGGAAATCATCAGGATATTGTTTAAACTCCTGTCCTGCACTGAATGTTTCTGCAGCCAGATCGATCCATGAAAGCATCAGAATGTCTACGTGCCCAAGCCCTTGCGTGGATGTGAAAACTGCGTCAGTAATTGCAGGACCCGAAGCGAGGCGAGTCTGACCTTTTGCACTTGCTCAAATGTCTACGTGCGGACGTGCAAGATTTCAACAGTGGCTAAACAGGTCACGCCATTTTTATGCATATGTTGCTCACTAACGGAAGTACATCTCTTGTTTAGTCACGCCTGTACTCCTCAATTCTGGTTCTGACTTGTGCCCAGCATGAGAAATTGAATATCTGGATACCACCTTCGCATGACGATTTTTGACACTATTTGCCAAACATATTGCGAATAACCATATACAAGACGTTGCCACACATTACCGGTACTTCCGACTACGGCTGCTGTAAAGGTACATTCCACAACTCAATTTTTTCCATAAAACAATTGACGTGACCTAACCCACCCCGTTCCCCCAAAAAGCAGACGTGTGTTTGCGAAGCAAGACGTTACGATTTTAAGAGAACTCGAATTAGTTACGTTTTGCCACTAAAAATCTCAACGTTGTAAAAATTCTGACATAATACACAGCAAAAAAGCATGCTTCAGGGTGGGGTACTGAACAACAAAGGTAAAACTTGTTATCAGTTTAGGGGAAAACCTGAGAAGTGTAATCTTGGATGGCATAAGTCAATGACACGAAGTACAATGCTCTACGATCGTGCAAGCTTTTGTTGTATGACAGTATACTTGCATATCTTGATGTTGTCACAACTAACTATACTGTTTACTAAGTCAACCGTTTAAAACCATGAAGTTTGTTTAAATAAATAACAAAAACCATAATAAAATGTTTCCGCCTGGTGGCTCAGAGGTTTATAGATAAAGAGCCATAGCATTTATTTCTAGATTTGAAGCTTTCGTGACTGCAAGGATTTATACTCTTAGGTTGTTTCGGTAAAGTCACGTAGGTAAAATTAAATAAAGAATAAATTGTTAAACTAATAAATAAATAATAAACATTTTAAAAATAATAATAGAAATAAAATAGCCATAGCATTGATCCTGTATTCTAACCAAAGCAGCCGTCTGTGATTAAATTGCGATCTCAGGCATTACAATAATTTACATTCATAAGGCGCAATTCATCCAAAGATCTCAGTGCGCCATGTACGAAGTTAGGAAATATAAATAGTGCGGAGTCCAGAGTCCACTGGTCATACATGGCAAGTGTAGCCCAGGCGGAAAAGGTGAGCCTTTAGAGAAGACTGCAAACAAGGTGAGTGACCTCTCCTGTGTGACCACAGCTGGCAGGGCATTCCATAGTTATGAATTGATGGTCTTAGCTCAGTCAGCAATAATTGCACAAGCACCATTCTACAAAGAAACGTTTCACTTTATTTGGCTGGATTCGAGTTTTAAGAATTTTACATAATCGGCTTGACTCTGTCATGCTACACCATTCGTCAATAACACGGTGGCCTGAAAATGAAAAGTATGCACATGACCGATGCCTTTGGGCAAAGGGCTCTGTCAGGCATTTCAACGAGAAGGACGTTTCTCTGCAGGAGTACGCGTGGCAAAGTGCAGTGTCTTCTCGTGGGGTTAAAAAGGACACCAAAAGGGATCGCAGAAGCAGTCGTGCGATAAACCTTTCTATCTAGCGCACAGGGTAACGTGCCGCTCTCTGCCTCTTTCTAAGAGCTCATTATCGAGACTTCAGCTCTTGACTTGCTGCCACAAGCACATTTAGGATATAACTGGGTATAGGGAGAACACAAATGTCAAAGAAATAGACCACGCATACTGTACACCATCTAATTAAATGCATATTTTTAACCGTGTTTTCATCATGTTGAGTGTTATTGGAGGTTCCATTGAATGCATGTGACCGATCTAAGTAATACGTAAATTACTGTCATCAGCTGCTACTTTAAATCGCATTCAAGACTTGCAGGTGAAATGCTGAGAGTCATTAACTCTATCATTGATCACAATGTTTTTTAGGAAGTGCAATGATGCAATAATAAAAAAATAATAAAACATCAACACATTCATCAATAACAGTGTGAACGTAACAGGAAAAAATATAACAGGTGATACGTTGGCCAATGGTCTTTCTCCATCGCATAGACAGAGTGGAGCATCAGAATTGGAGAGTCCACTTTGAAACATGAGGCCTGATGAAAATGTAATTTCAAGAAACGTTTTTCTTTGCATTAGCAACGGGAATCAACAATACGCGTCCAATGGCATTTCACATTCACCTTTAAAGCGCAGAACTCGTTCGGTTGCCGCACACGCAGAAACATGTTGCGCTTAGGATTCCAATCATGTGGCATAAACCGCATGCAATAACGGTAGCCCTCCCCGTACTGCTCAACTATAAATATTTCAGTTGCAGGTTACAGCAGAGCATTAAAAATGAAAACACAGAGAAGCAACGAGACCCCCCCGGTGAGTGGCTCCGGCAATGGAAAGGCCACCCATCCAACGGTGGATAGAAAATGATGCTAGCAGCGAGCAGAGCAACATCGAACGGGCAAGAGCGCGCATTCATTAACCCCACGCCTCGGGGAATGAACGTGAGACGGGCGGCCTATTAGTGTGGAATTTTCTTCCAGGGCACCCACAGTTACTTTGCCGTGTTAAAGGAGAAGGAGAGAGAATGGAAGGGGGCGGGCGGGCGGGCGGGAAAGCGATTGTTTGGGCAGTGCATTGGGGAATACGCCTGCCTGGGAAGGATTGAGCGGAAATAGAAGATCCCCGCGGGTTTTAACCGACAACACGTGCAGCGAGTGTGCACACGCCAGCAATGTGACCGTCCTATAAAAGTGCTCAGCAACGGGCAACACGGCGCCAGGACTCGTACAAGCAGCGCACGGCGACGAGCTGGGACTTCCAACGTACGGCTTTGCGCTCGTTCGTAGGAGACGTGCGGATTCACGACGAAGGAAATGGAACCCCCATCCAACTGTTCTCAACTGACCGCTAAGAGAGCAAAGAACAAAGATGGTCACCGCATCACGTGCTTTCAGATGCGTTCCTGCGGCCGCCTGGAACGCTCTTTCCTTCCGATATTAGGAAGCCACTGGAGCAAAGTACTTTGAAATAATCTAGATTGAAAACTCATTTCTTTAAAAAAAAAAAAGCTTTTTGTGGTTAGTTTGTTGTCTTTCGACCGCACACCTCCGATCAGCACGGTTGGCTACGTACGGTGCGAAAGAAGCTCCGACGTGCATACATGTACATAGCTTCAGTCAAAACTCGCAAGCCTTCTTCTGCAATGTTGGACCGTTAAGGACCAGGGAAGGTCACTACGAATGTGGGTCATTCTGCGAAAGTATCAAGACCCAGAACCAAACGATGAAAACAGAACCCTACGTACGTTAAACAGTCCCTGGCCAGTGTGAAGAACTGAGAGCCACTGTGTTAACAGACCTGCAGGGGACACCCACTTTTTCTGATACGGGGCACCTGGCAAATGATTTGCTCGCATTAAAATAATGAAACAAAATACGGCGCGTGTAGCGACGCGTCTAACACTACTCGCAAAGCTCACCGCATACTTTACACCTTAGTCATGAAATACAAGTGGCATTAAGAGTGCACGTTTCCATATCTACCAGTTAAAAGAGTAAACTTTGCTCTAAGCCAGGAGGATGGCGGTGCCAAACTGCTGGATTTTGTACGAATTCCATGGCCTAATTCTCGTTGCTCGCCAGAGTCTGAGGTGCAGGCCATCCCAAAGACTTCCAGACGCACACGCGCACACACACAGCAACTCACGTGCGTGTGAATGATTTAATCGTTTCCAGATGCGGCAAGTCGCAGTCTAGAAATGCGTACGTGTCCACACCAACTTCACATGGGTGATGCGCCCCTCCCACCCCTTTGGAAGTTTGGAGGAGTGGGGCGCCTTTGCAGCCAAACGGGTTGCGACTATCGTCGGGAAGGTTCGATGTGGAGAGGCGAGCTCGTGTCCCCTGCAGCGTGCGCCATGCATGTGCACGGTGTTTCAAAACGATACGCGCTCCCCTGCACTGCGTGCGCGGTGCTTGTGGAGCGTGTGAAAGTGTGCGTGGGTGTGTGCGTGTGTGTGTGTGTGCGTGTGTGGGGAGCGGTGGTGTAGCGGTTAGCGCGCTGCGCTATGAACCTGGCGACCCGGGTTCGATTCCCGCTCACGGCTAACACCAGTGACGATTATCTGAACCGGTCGTGGGCCTCCCCTAGGTCGACTCAGCCTCAAATGAGTAACTGGTGCAGTGTGTAAACATTGCCACTGGGGAGACAAAGGCGGTCGGGCGTGGTGCTGGCCACCCACCCCCTCGTGTACCGTTCCGGCCTTCATAGGTGCTCGCTAACAGCACTTGCCCCTACAGTCTGTTAAGGCTATATGGGGGATCTTTATCTTTGTGGCCTTACGCTGTGCGCAATGTGTTGAGTGGGGGAGCGGCAGTGCAGCGGTTGGCACACTGCGCTACGAACCCGGCGACCCGAGTTCGATTCCCGCCCACGGCCAAACACCGGTGACGATTATTTGAACCGGCCGTGGGTCTCCCCTAGGTCGACTCAGCCTCAACTGAGCACCTGGTGCGGTGTGTAAACATCGCAACTCAGGTGACAAAGGCGGCCAGGCGTGGTGTTGGCCACCCACCCACTCATGTGCTGTGCCGGCCTTCATAGGTGCTCGCTAGCAGCACTTCTCCTAACAGTCTGTAAAGGCTATATGGGACGTCTTTGTGGAGGAATGCAAGGTTAATGAGTCATATGTATTCTAGACCTGTTACAGGTGGTGGCTAAAGTGGCCCCTCAGTCATCCTATTGGGTAACTTTAATGCCTGAGTGGGTACGGCACAGGCATCTGGGCTACAAAAATTGGAAGGCATGAATACATTTGAAGGCCGAAATAATATTGGTAGAAAGTTGCTAAGTTTATGTTAGGCCCATTGGGCTTGTAATCACCAACATGCAGTTCTGGCATCAGCAGCACATCCACACAACACCATGGATGCATGCCAGGTCCAAGCAAGAACATCTGCTGGACTATAAAGTAACAGAAAAGCAAATGTGGGCCCATGTCTGCCACAGCACAGCTGCGTTTTGTGTTTAGTTAGATGTCCTTCCCCCGCACCTCCGATTAGAACGGTGGGCTACGTACGGTGCGAAATAAATTCAACATACATACATCGGAGGTGTAGAAAATTTCAACAGGACCGAAGACTCTGCTTTATTGACTTGATCAAGGCCTATGATACCATCGATAGGCCAGGGCTTTGGGTTATTCTTCACACTGTTGGGGTCCCCGGCGTTCTGCTCCTGTTCACATTGGGGTGCAACAGAAATTTCCTCCGACTCCTGCAACTATTTAACGTCGTCTTTGACCATGTAGTTCGATGACGCTTTTTACATAGCTATACCGGAGGAATTTCCATCTGGTACAGGTACAATGCGAAGTTGATCGATACCCGGGTGCGGTTAAGGGATGGTTTCCCTATTGTTCAACCACGTTATGTGTGATGATGATCTGCTAATCGCTGCTCACACTTAGGAGTTGCAGACTTTACTGCTGAACCCAGAGGGTGCTCACTGTGTGTACGTGTGCTTTTGCTGACTGTGTGTGTGTGTTGGTGACCAGGGGTGAAACATTTTTTGTGGATGTCTCATATTAAAATCAAAAAATGTAGGGGGAGTCAGGAAACCCAAGACACCCACATTGAATCCACAAGGAATGTGGGTTTACAAAATCCCCACAACAGCTGCCCACTTGCACTGGCACCACTGTAGTGAGATGTTAACTACCTCGCCTGATATACATGAGGTTTGCGTGTCTCTCTACCCGGTGGCCGTGTGGATTTTTATCCGGGTCCTCCAGTTTTTCCCTCAACATTTAGAAACACGTGTTTAGACTATTTGGCTTTAATACATTTACACATGATAAGCCACTTCGTTGAGCTATCATTTGTGGCCAGGTTGCTTCTGAAAATTTGGTATATAGCTCAGTGGGCTTTACTTGGTAAAATAAAAAATAAAATTAAATACTTCTCATGTAAGACGACAACACAAGCCCACAGCTGCCATGGGTGGCCAGTGACAAGTCACGAGTGTTTGAACAGGTACACGACACTTGAACAAATGTCACGAAGATGATACCCTACGTTGTATTGTCCTTGCAAAGTCCTCAGATTCTCCGTAATTTCACAGTCCACAGTTGTTGACCTGCAGACAACTACTACGATTACCACCCAGTGGTTGTGCCAACGTTCAGCCAACAAAATGTGGTTGGAACCGTTGGATCAACTTGGCCCAACATTGGCCCAACTTTCCACGTTTGCTGAGCAATGCTCTACTATATCTATTTCTAGATTTGAAGCTTTCGTGACTGCAAGGATTCATATTCTTAGGTTTTTTTTGGTAAAGTCACGTAGGTAAAAAATTAAAATTAAAATTAATAAAAGTAAAATAAAAATAATATAAAAATCACGCCGTTTCGGAGGCAACACAAGCTTCCGTCTTCAGGTGGAACCGTCACAGCACGATAGCTGTATCAAGTGAGAGAAATTCCAAGAAAACAGTCCTTGTATATATACTGGTATATATTTTTATTTTATTTTTATTTTACTTTTATTAATTTAATTTTTTAACCTACGTGACTTTACCGGCAAAAATCCATCCAGCACGTGCACACAAACTGATCTCATCACTCCGTCTCCTCGCTGGACATCTTCTGAGGCGCGTTCCATTCCTTTGGTTGCCACTCAGTTATCATTATTATTGACCATGGTCCATCATTCCTTCTAGCGACGTGTCTTTCCCAAGCCAACTTACTTTCCTGCGTGTACGTACGTACGTATGTCGAGCTTCTTTCGCAACGTACGTAGTCAACCGTCCTAAATTGGAGGTGTAGGGTAAGGACAATAAACTAGACAGAAAAAACAGTTGTAAAAAAAACGAGTTTTCAATTTAGATTTAAAAATGCACAGTTCCAGCGTTTTCCTAATATTTTTGGATGATGTAATTAACTTAATAGTTTGGATGATGTCATGAACTTGAAAGTGTTCTCTGATCCATGTGTTCCTCTTCACGCACGGTGATCAAAGTGACACGGCAGGAGGAAATGGCACTTAGCTAATTAGGGAAACTGTGGCAAAAAATGTGCTTGTTCTTTTTAAATGTGGCAGCCAAACAACCACAAACATTTTAAAACTAACGATATGAGCGGGGAAAAGGGTTCGCGTTTGAATACAACATCATTCTCTAAAAGAGAAAAGGGACGACTTCACACTCCATTTTATTGAGGTTCATGCGTTCATGTCCAGTGAGTCACCAAGAACTTGGGACGTGTGTCAATCGTGTAAACTGAACTTGCATTGCAAGCGTCTGGGTGCTGAGGAAAGTCAGAGATGCTACGGCGGCACAGACAAGAGGTGGGGACTTTATTGCAGTAGGCAGGATACGTGCACTAAACTTATATTGAGGATATAGCGCTCAGGATCACAGTGGAGTCAGGAGGACTTTAGCTCTGACGCATGCATTCATTTGTTCATTTACTCATTCGCTCACTCATCCATCCATTCATTCAAATCAGCTTATGACACAATGGGAACATGCCAGAGATGCTACGGCGGCACAGACAAGAGGTGGGGACTTTATTGTAGTAGGCAGGATACGTGCACTAAACTTATATTGAGGATATAGCGCTCAGGATCACAGTGGAGTCAAGAGGACTTTAGCTCTGACGCATGCATTCATTTGTGCATTTACTCATTCGCTCACTCATCCTTTCATTCATTCAAATCAACTTATGCCACAATGGGAACATGTTTGGAATAGGATGAGGATCCAAATGCAGGCTACACAAATAAGGACACAACATGTGACTCCATTTCTCGGTTACGTAAACCGTGAATATTAAGGCACTTATTGTTTAAGAATAATTGGTCCGCTTCTTCTCTTTCGACATCACTGTTGCTTAGCTTTAACTACCTCGTTGGAACGGTATTCTGACTTGCCCTTAAGTGTATGGATTGTATAGATTGTCGTGAGTGAGGTCATGACAGCGAGTGATCAATGTAAATTTGGAATGTTATTCTTAAAGGGCTAGAAAGCTGCAATTTGGCACAATTGCAGTTGAGTCTATGCTTAATAACCAAATTATCAGGCGATATATTTTTCGATATTTGTTCAACTCTGCTCCCTCCCAGTGACCGGGATGGGGGGAATGTCTTGTGTGTTTTTTAAACAAAAGAAAAAAATAAGGTTTGAATCTGGAGTTTTGGAAGTGTGTCGAATTCATTTTCCTTGGAGTTTCTGAAAGAGTGTGATGGTAAAAATTATTCTTGATGAAAAAACATGAAAGTCCCAATACCGATTACTAATACCGTTCAAACATTTCTAAAGTATAAACTTTAACTTTGCACAGTGTAGTAGAACTCTTATCCACGGTGACGCGGTTGGCGAATATTTTCGAATTCCATTATCCACGATGTTATCTGCTAAATGTAATGTACTCCACTTATCTACAAAAAAAATAGCAGACAACGAAAGTGCTAGGGGGTTTCGGATGATAGGGGCGTTTAAGTGGGCCCTATCGGTCTAACGGACAAAAGAATGTACACTAAATCGGTCATGGTTAAAATGAGTTCTGCTGCATCGCAAACGAATTGTCTCGATTCTGGTCACCCCGTGGAAGAAAATTACTTTGCGCTACTGTGGCGGTCAAACAAACAAAACAATGCCGGACGAAAATACTCTGTGGTCCCGTGTATTTCTTGCCCCACGCTTCTGTTTGGTGTCCCAACAGACCGGTCAGGCCAGAGTGGCTTTTGCCAAAGGCAGTTTTGTACAAAGATAAGCAAACATTCCCACTGGAGTAACAAAATAAAAATCGTGTGACGATTTATGGATTCTTCACTCAATGTGTGTTTTTTTTGCAGCAACATTATAGTCCAGTATCGTCTGTGGGTTCATGTTAATACCCACCCAGCGTGTGTTCCTTCAATCCATTTCTATCATAAACTGACGAAAGACTCCACATTTTAAAAAAACAGCCTTCAGCAGACCTCAACACAATAATAATGTATGTATGTTGAACTTTCGCACCGTACGTAGCCAACCGTGCTAATATGACTTAACCACGAACACAACCAGTGGAAATACCCACAAAAACACTCACCTTGGAGGCAAATATTATTCTCAGAATTTCCTTCTGCGTGAAGCCGACGGCGACGATGTGCATTATTCATCGATGGCGCGGTGTGATTGCAGCCGCGCGGAATGCCGTTTCTCACGAGCGCTGTTGCAGAGCACCCCTACGTGTGCCCTGTGCCACGATGTATACGTTTGCAACCGAGATTTCTCACTGCCGTGTATGCAACGTCGCTTTAGGCTCACCTTGAGACATTGTAGTTGGGCAGCTTGTTGAGCAGCCACAGGAAATCGTTGGACTTGAAGGCCATAAGCACGAGGCCCACTCCGGTGGCGATGTCCTCCTTGAAGCTCTCCGGGTAGACGAAGCGATGCGTCGTGCGTTTCCCCACGTCGCGCTCGAAGCACTGCACCGGCGCGTTGTTCATTCTGAATGCGCGCGTACGCAGACGCACGTGCGCAGACGCACGCGCACGTCATGTGGGCATGTTAAACTCACGATCGCACACTCTAAAATGTGTCTGTCGTACATACGAGCGGATCATCTCATGGACCGCTCCCACCAATTTCAATGACTTGAGGAGTCATCATTTGAAAGATTATGGTATTTGACCTTTGACTCGATAATTTGCATCGATCATTTGGATTATATGACCTGGTGCTGCTTATGGGCTCAGCCATTTACAATAGCCTGGAATGTGGCAGGGCCTCATTAAAAATGAAAGACATACAGAGGCCAGATGTGTACCAGGGCACCATGGGAGGGGTGATCAAATAAAATGTAGCTATCGGACTAATTTCTTAGTCTTTAATCTCAACGGGTTTCCAACGCATGGAGTAGAAAACCGGTAAACACAGGACACACATGTACAGCTGTATACCAATGTGTCATGATAGCAGATCCTAGGCAAAAGGACATTGCTGTAACTGAACGGTTGAACCCACTCACACGGTGGCGAGATGTTAAATACCTCGCCTGGTATGCAGGAGGTCGTGTGTTCGATCCCGACCCTCATGCCTGTATATTTACATGTTCTCCCCGTGGTCAGGTGGATTTATCTCCGGATCCTCTGGTTTTTCAATTCACATTTAAAATCAACATCACGCGTTCAGAGTATTTGGCTGCTATTAATTTCCACATGATCAAGCCACTGTTGTTGAGCAACCATTTGTGATCGCCAGGTTGCTTCTGAAAAAAGAGCGATATAGCACAGTGGGCCTTTCCTGCTAAAATAAAAATAAATCGTTTATAGTTTAAACCAAACCCTCGCTTCACTAAAGCCTCGCGAGAGACTTTGTTAATAGCCGTGTGTTTGCTGAAAGTGCTCCTGCAGCAGCTCCCTCCACTCTCTTGAGTGGCAACGCCGGAACGTGTGGCGGCGAGTGACCGCTCTTCATTGCTTTTCGTTGTGTTTTTATCACGTAATGGGCAAGACCTCGGGAGAGGCTCGTCTTCTTATATGCTAAGCCACTTCGTTGAGCTATCATTCGTGATGGCCAGGTCACTTATAAAAAAAAGAGCTACATAGCTCACTGGGGAAACTTACCTGGTAAAATAAAAAATTAGTTGGTTTTTTTTCAACAGTGTTTACTGGGAAACATTGAATGAAATCCAAATAGCTCACATGCGCAGCCCACATACGAGGAATGTTGCTGTCTCTACCACTTTGCTACTCTGTCCAAACGAAGCACAACCTTGCACGATAACATTGCGGCAGGGAATCTATGCAGTGCAAGTCCCCTTGTCCTGGTCTACGCGATTCTGAACGTGCGTTAAGCACCTGGCAAGTAACAATGTGCCGGTTCAGCATTCAAGTACATTCTTACACTCAATGAACCACGGGGGTATCAGTCAGTACCACTGGGAGTGAGAACAGCTGCGATATACAACATTTGCTTTAAAAAAAAACTTGCCATGATTGGTGTTTGTTCTATAAACACACTTTGTTTGCATTTTCATAATCTGTAGATTCTTCTTATCAGTTCACCCCCCCCCCCCCCAAAGCAATAGTCTGTCAAGCGTACCACAATAATACGCTGCGTTTATATTTATTCTCGTAAACAACTACCAAGATGGCCTTGCTAGCGAACACATTTGTGGCCTAGACGTAAAATGCTTCAATGAAAGTATCGTTAGCATTTGCCACCCTGGACGGTACTGTTAAGACATTATAAACTTTGACAGCTCACGGAAGATGATGCTCAAAAGATGACATCATGTTTCGTCGGAGCA
Source organism: Lampetra planeri (assembly GCF_965212315.1). NCBI lineage: Eukaryota > Metazoa > Chordata > Hyperoartia > Petromyzontiformes > Petromyzontidae > Lampetra > Lampetra planeri. The sequence continues at coordinate 11,754,443 of NC_136118.1, read as the reverse complement.
TGGCGTGTCCTGTTCTTACGCAAGTGACTGTGCGCAAAGCATAAACGATTTTCATCGGTATACGTTGTACAATTATTCGTGTTCATCTTGGCAACCATGAAGGCATTTTATATGCGTCCAGGACTCTGCCCGACCAGCAATTTCTTGGAAGGGATTTTATTCACAAAGACCCCTCCACCTGATATCCTGAATCGACATTCTGGGTCAAGTGGTGTCCGCGAGCACCCATGAAGGTCGGCACAGCACGTGATGAGGGGGGTGGGTGGCCAGCACCACGCCTAGCCGCCTTTGTCTCTCGGCAGAGGCGACGTTTACACCCCGAGGGTCCCTTTGCCCAGCCATTACAGAGCTTCCCAGACCTCTCCCCAACGTTTCTAACCGCAATTATCCCTCAAGCCAATCCCTTTCCCAACCCCCTCTCCACTCCAACGGGTCTCTAACCAACCCCCAACATTCCCTCGAATTGAGCAACTCTACACTCTCCCAATTAAACTTCCCTCAGGCAATGGGGGAGGAGGAGGTGGTGGTGGTGGTGGTGACCGCCCTCACCTCACCGACACTAGCTCGGGAGAGCATTGGTTTTGTAATCCCGTACGAGTCGCGCAGAGTGACACGCTGCAACCCTTGCACCTCACTGGATCACCTGTTTTCCCGCGTCGTTATCCGCAATTCACAACCAGCGCCACCCGGGTTGTCACGAAAGAAATGCCCCTTTTTGATTGACCGTGTGAATAGAATGTGGCGGCCGCGACAGTTTCTGGCACCTCGTGCGGTGGACAAACTTCTATGACGGGCCCTTAGGATGTTCCTGGAATGATTGTGACCTTTCACGGCAATGCGGTTTGAAATGTCCTCCAGCATTCTTGTGCATCACACTGCTGAGGCTGCAGGGGGTAGGCAGGCAAATAACTCTGATGATAGCGAGACATTTTTTTTTTAAAACAACCCCGCAGCCACTCGAGGGCCGGTCATGCCACTGCTGCGTTGTTGTCGTTGTTGTCGTTCGGAAGAACCTGGAGCGAATAACTCGCGTTACAACGCTCACGGTGTTGCGTTGCCTCTAACCAACAAATCCATTATACTTGTGTATGACACGTGACATTTGTTGTCACTAATAAATCCATTATGCTTGCGTGTAATATTCAATGTTGTATTGTCTCTAACCAATACATCTACTATACTCGTGTATAATGCTTGTATTGCTGAGTTAAATAATAATAGACATACTCTTTGGTTCTTTCGGTAAAGCCACGTAGGTAGAATAAATAATAGATCACGACGTTTCGATCGCAACAACAACAAGCGACCGTCTTCAGGTGATGAAAGACGTACAGAATTTGTTTTTTTTAAGTCTCAGACCCGTGTGTCAAAACAACCGTGGGAGCGTACATGAAATAGGCATGACAGAGATCGACCTGTGTGTGTGTGCGTGCTGCTGCTGCTGTGAAGGGGGCAAGGTGCATTTTGTTGCACCTCACCATCACACCACCACGTCGTTTGTTCAACCCTCGCGATGACATGCGACCGGGTGATCGATCTGATGCGGGGGAGGAAGAAGAAAAATTCGGTGTCGATTATGGTGAGGAGAGCAAAGGCACCGTTGACCGATGCTTTTAAGTTCATGAAAAAGAAAAGGTCATGTCGCGATCTTCTTTAATTTCTCAATGACCCTCGTTGGTAGAACAATGAAAGAATTCACGTGAAAATGTATCTTCACACGGTTTGCTGAGGGAAACTCGGTAATATAATTTGTTTTACTAATTTACGAATAGGTAACAAAAGTGGTAGAAGCTACTTTTTTTTTACTATTGTCCCAAGATGTTAACGTACATTTCAAGTTTCAAGACATTGATTGCTTAAATTATGTCGACAAAGCTGCGAATATATTATTGATATCGAGAAAAAGCTGAGGATTAACACGTCAGATTGCGACGTATTCAATTTGCAAGATGGTTTAATGTAATCATAGGGAATAATACTTTACATTTTATTTTATAGACTGTATTGGCATTTTGAATAATCAATGCCAAAAGTATATTTGCTTTTACTATACTCTAAAGTGTGAATGTGTTTCATAAATACACTTTTGTGAAATGTTTAGCTAGGTACAACTACACAATGACCACCTTGTATCACACGTGGGTCTACTTTTACATTTGTAAAAGTCATTAAATTTAGATTTTAATTTGAAATTTGAAGAGTATGCTTTTTCAGAAATTATGTACACGTCTGCCGTTTTAAACTGTCTATAAGATAAATATTCCACTGTGCTTAACTGGTCATCATCATCATCAGCCACGGTCGATCCGCTGCTGGATAAAGGCTTTCCCAAGCTGCTGCCACCTCTCACGATCCTGCAATGTCTAACAATCAGAATATTAATTCTAGATTTGAAGCTTTCGTGACTGCAAGGATTCATACGCTTAGTTTTTTCGGTAAAGTCACGTAGGTAAAAAAATGAAATTAAAATTAATAAAGAATAAAATAAAAAAAATTCCATTCATTAGCTACCACATTCTGATAAGCTCCCCCCCCCTCCCCCTTAACTTGTATTTAAGAACTTGCATCTGGAATCCCTGCCTCACTTGATACAGCAAATCTGGCTGTGACGGTCCCACCTGATGACGGAGACTTGTGTTGCCTCCGAAACGTCGTGATTTTTATTATTTTATTTTTTATCAATTTCAATTTCATTTATTTACCTACTTTACTTTACCGAAAAAACTAAGAGTATGAATCAGAATATTATTTATATTTATTTATACCGGAGATTTGCAGCATCCACACCCCGGCACCTGCACGTTCTGCGCAATTTGTTCACAATTATTCAACGTCAGCGTTTACTTCACCAAACACCCTCCCCCCATTAGGAAGTATGCCGACAGGTGAAATACGTCTGAGGGGGGGGGCGGGGGGCCTCCCGCCGGGGAGATGGAGCGGTGGTGGTGAAAGCAGCGCGAGGTGCTGGGTGCATCGTTTTTCATTGCTGGATCGAGGGGTCGCATCGTTGGCTTGAGGAGGCCTTCATCCAGCAATGGATATACCATGGCTGCTGATGATGATGATGATTACAGTACTGTAAAAACACGTAGGAGGCTCACTGGTTTGAAAAGGAATGTATTTGTTTTCATATAAATGAAATCCAAGTGACACAAGGCTGCCCTTGTGCAGATGCAGCAAGTATAACAGGTTATTTATTTTACTCTAAAACCCTATCAACCACAGATTCCAGATCGCGTGTATCAAATACTGCACGCGCGGTCTGCAGTGAAACATTTGTTTGGTATTTGCATTAAAAGCATATTCCATGTTTTTTTCCACTTCAAAGCCAAACGGTTATGTACCTTGCACATTGTGCTGTGCCGAACCAAAAGCCATAAACATGTAGCTTCAAACATGTCAACAGGGGCCGTCTTAGGGTGTTTACTTGCAATCAGTACCATGAGGGTTAAGTTTGTAAGCTCTTATTATTGGCACATGGCCTGAACCCTCCTGAACTCCTCTACTCCTCGATGAGTTTTGTAGAAGTACTTTACGTAGAAGTTCCTCTTCTACTCTACGGCCTCAACAAAACCCTCCGCCTCGAAGCTCCTCAATCACCCGATCCTTCCAATGGCTCCCAATCCAATCCCACATCAACAACGAAGATCGCACTCCACCATCTTCTAGAGTCACCACGCCCTCGCCTCGACCTTCCTCTTATCTCGTTTTACACCTCTCGCTCTGTGCTCTAGCAACCGATGCTTTCTGTTGAAGCCCCCGTCAGCATTTGCTCAGCGGGATGTTTCTCTCCATGTTTCTTCTGCTGCTGCTGCTGCTGAAGTCTGGGTTTCCCTCCTAGTGGTCTTTCCTGCTCGACTCTCTGCCCTGCTCAGTTCCTGACTCGTCACCACCACCACCACCACTGCTGCCGCCACGGAATGAAAGAGGTACATAACGCCCCACGTTTGCCTCCCTTTGGCACACAGTGTCAGTGCACATGTCAATCAAGTCATCTTTTAGCTTTGTTGAATGCCCCTTCACAAAAGGATCGTCTCAAAGGAGGTTTACGTTAACAGGTGACTGCATCACAGAAAATAAAATCAAGCGGTGAGGATACAAACGCTGTGATGAATGGAAATGAACAAGAAATCAAGCCATATCTATGGGAGACCCTGTTTTGCCAGTATTGAGATGATGATGATAAACAAAGAAGAGGCTTGACCTTTTTTCGGCAAGAATACAGGAGGTGTAAAATTGTTCAAACACCAAATAGACACCTATCACAAGGCATCAAGTCTGCATTAAGCACACATGCTCGTGGCAACGCATGCATGCAAACAAGAATGCTTAGTGCTTAAAACTGATTTGCCTACACCAGAGATAGCGTCCCAATATGGCCTCGTCTCACCAGTGTCAGACCAAACGAAAACCAAAAAGCGAACATCACAATGGCAATGCAAATACCCAGAGGTGTGGACTCGAGTCATGTGACTTGGACTCGAGTCAGACTCGAGTCATGAATTTGATGACTTGCGACTCGACTTGGACTTGCATAACAATGACTTTGTCCCACCTATGAGATGTGGACTCGAGTCATGTGACTTGGACTCGAGTCAGACTCGAGTCATGAATTTGATGACTTGCGACTCGACTTGGACTTGCATAACAATGACTTTGTCCCACCTATGAGATGTGGACTCGAGTCATGTGACTTGGACTCGAGTCAGACTCGAGTCATGAATTTGATGACTTGCGACTCGACTTGGACTTGCATAACAATGACTTTGTCCCACCTCTGAGATGTGGACTCGAGTCATGTGACTTGGACTCGAGTCAGACTCGAGTCATGAATTTGATGACTTGCGACTCGACTTGAACTTGCATAACAATGACTTTGTCCCACCTCTGCAAATACCAAGTATGAAAAGCTCGGTTCGAGCAGTTATATCGATATGACTCTTTTTGCCAGTATCATGTTTCACCACGACCACATGTGGCCAATGCACACGTGGTACTTTGTGATAAGTATCTATTTGGGGTTTGAACATCTTAACACTTATATTGTTGCCAGAAAGGGTAGAGATCAAACGGACTTTAAAGCGAGTAAATCAAGTCATAATAACATACGTAGCAGTGTGAATGCTCTCTCAATGAACATGTTTTCAATCTTAATTTAAAAACAACAACAACAACGGAGGATGCCTCCCTTACAGGTCCTGGCCACTCGCCCAACAGTTTGCTCGATAACTGGAGTCCCGTAGAGCGTCTTCAAATGCGGATACGGTCAGAGATGGCATGCAAATCCACAATGTTTCATACGCTACAGTCCGCAGATTTGCAAAATGTAAGAAACACCATGGATTGTCCAGCGTTACGCCGAAATACCACCAAGGTTATCCACAACTTTTCATTCCACCGCAGAGCAAATAAATAAATAAAAATTTGCGTCAATGTAATATTGCTGAATTGAATGCTGGCACTGATATATTTTTTAACTAAGCATTTTAAAATGGGTTCCTCTTAAGATACACGAAGGTTAGTGTTGAGCATGCGTTTCTTAGTTCTCGTTTTATTGCCTCATCTTCAATTGCAAAAGTCACCAGAAATGTTTATGAGCTCACATGTAGCTCAACCAGAAGACCCAATAGCCAATAAACAGCTATTATGGATCATAAATATCACGAGTGTGCTACCACAAGGTCTGATGTTCATACGGTCACACAAAGCGGTGTGCAGAAAGTAGCAAATAATCACCACGACCTGTTAATATCACGATGAAACCAACCAGATGAAGCAACATAAAATGTTCTGGAACTGAACGTATGAGTTAATGTCAAGGCACCGCTGGATGATGGCCTCCCCACGCTGTCTCGGTCACGGGGGTTGTTTGAGCTCACTTCACCAGACCGGTCACTGCGAGTTGTTAAAGTGGGGGCAGCGGGAGAGGGGGGGTGGGGGGTTGCCCAGAACCAGTTCAGATTCTACTCCGCACAGATGTTGTCCATGGCCGGGGAATCTAACCAAGGACGTTTAATTTGATTTAAAGCTTTCGTGACTGCAGAGATTCATATTCTTGACTTTACCGAAAGAACCTTGATACAGCTATCGTGCTGTGATGGTTCCACCTGAAGACGGAGGCTTGTGTTGCCTCCTAAACGTCGTAATTTTTATTTATTTTTTATTTTACTTTAATTAATTTTTTACCTACGTGAATTTACCGAAAAAACCTAAGAATATGAATAAGAATAAGGACGTTTATGTTCACAGCGCAGAGAGCAAACTATTGCATCACCGCCCCACCTGTTTTGTGGCCTTGCATGCACTTATCTGTTCCCAAGAAAGCCTCAAAAAGAGTCTTAAGGCCCCTTTTAAGCTTAGTCCTTTAACATTTTGGTGATGAGGTTAGACTTGAATATTTGTTTTGCTTGCCAGAGAGTGAGAGAACCTGAGTGGCCAGAAAAAAACCAGAAAAAAAAACCTCCAGCTGAGAGATTAAGACTCCACAGCGGAGAGAGCCCGTGAACCAACTTGCCGTACCGCCTTTTTATTTCTTGACAATGGGCCCACCATGTTCGACAATGCTCCCTTTTTTCTCCGAGCGGAAAGCAAAGGAGGGTAGCTTCGGAGTTTGTGTGACCCGGCGCAACTTCTCGAAATCCAAGCGGGCCGAGTAATCCAAAACTTGAGAGGAAGGTGGAAATGGTGGCAAGGTGGAAGTAAACATAAAAGGGGGGGGGGGGGACGTCGTGAAGACAAAGTAAAAAAAAAACACGGACGAGAAAATTTCCTTGCGCTAAAAAGAAGTTGCCAGCGAGAGGACCCGCGGTTTCCTGCAGTCAGTCCCATTGCATCGGTCGACCGTACAGCCCCACTCCACACGCATGTAGCAACGTCGAGAGATGTGCACGTCAACAGAAGAGCGTTGCTAACACCCGATCCACAACCGACCGCTGTGATAAACGAACAATTTACAAGCGGTTGGGCAACAGCGGTTCTAAAGCCGTATAACTATACGAGGTGCTCCACCCACAATTGCAACAATGTGAGACCTCAAATCCTAATTATGACTCTCAGGCGCTCGGGCGAGCTGACTATCGATCGTCCCACGGGTACACGGAACCCGGCCCTGGTCGCGTAAAGACTTTTCTTCCTCCGCTTCCTCGGCGTCTCGAGTGGAGGTCGGCGCAAAATGTTAATTCCGAACAATCCCCCTCCCTCCACCAAATACTGTAATAACAATAATATACAAAATACCCGAGCACATACTACAATAATGATTCGTCAAGCAAACTGCCAGATGAAGACCTCCTCACACCACGTTGGCAATGCGGGTTGCTGGACCATACTTCACCACGCCGGTCATTGTGATTAGAAACGCACTGCGATTATAGTCTTGGATGAGGACCCAAGACCAATTGAGATAATGCTCGCCACACCCACTGGTGTTTAACCCCGGTCGGAAATGAAATTCAGGTTGCCGGGCTTATAGCGCAGTGCATGAACCACTGCACTACCGCTCTCCCCCCCCCCCATAGACCATAATACTTCTACCATAATATATATATACCGTAGCATAATACACAAACCATAATACACATACCATAATATATATACCGTACCATAATACACATACCGTAATACACCTTCCGTAATACACATACCGTAATACATATACCGTACAACGTGCATTATATGTAGCTGGCACCAGCCCATCCCAGCCCCTGTTGGCTTGCTATGCCTACGAGTTGTCACAGTGACCAAAGCCGCTGCTGCCACCACACTTCACCATCTGCCTCATCCCGCAGCTGCCGCACTACGACCATAATCACAGCGCGATTCTAATCCCGCACCTCCGATCGGTTGTTTACGCACGAAGTTCAACGTACGTACGTACGCCCTGACAGTGTCGCACCATCTGATCCCAGGTCTCTCCCTCGAGCCCCAGAATTTGTGGAGGCCACTTCAATGGCTGCCTCGGCAACGGGCCCTCCCCTATCCTGCACGCGTGTCCCGACCCAGCGCAAACGTTGCCGCCCAAGCACATCAACAGCACTCGCCTACCACGTTCCCTGCTGGATGGCTGCAGTGCTTACCCCCTTGTCTTGGCAACAGAATTCTGAGCAGCTGTCTGAGCTCAAATGCCAACAACGACCCACCCCAATAGGAGGCCCATTGGGGGCCCATTGAAGGCCTTGAGCGGAAAACAACATTTGGGAGCATCCCCACCCCGCCGCCCCTCCCCCACCTTTTAATTTACAAAATCCGAGTGAGATGAGAGGAAGAGATTTAAATAAGAGGTACAGACAGGAGATAGAGATGCAGTGCGATGAGAGCAAACATGGACAAACTGTGCAATTAGGCGAGAGAACAGAGATACAGGTGGGACAGAAATGTAGCAGAACGAGAGATATGGGGACAAGGCACAGACGTGGTGTGATGAGAGAAAGTGAGCTGCAGGCAAGAAAACGAGATTATTATTCTTTTAAAGTTAATTCGGTATATTTGCATTCATTAGATCATAAATTGGCACGGATATTCAGTGTTCAGTGCATCTATCGCTTTCATGGATCCGGTTACTCCTCGAGCCACTTGGCCCCCCCCCCCACCCCCCCAGGCGTCGCCAGCGACCGCCGATCTCACCTGAAGACGAAAGTGTGCTGGTCTATGAAGGCCCCGTAGCGCAGGTCTTTCACGTTGCCCGAGTTGCCCACGACGGCGCAGCGCAGGCAGCTCTTGGAGGACGGGCGCGGGAAGCCGGCGTTGGGCGGCAACAGCGACAGCAAGGTGGTCACCAGGGCCTGCAGCTTCTCCGGGGTGTTGCGGTCCGACTGCATCGTCTGCCGAAGAAAACCGAGCGCCGGTTGGTCAGGGACACGGAGTGTCGCTCACAGCGAGTCGCGCTGGCTCACACGGGCAGAGCCAGCGGTGCTAATCCGGGACGTGGCCGCTTCGCGCTCGGAGTCGGGGATGCCCGACTAGCGAATTGTTCCTGGCGGCAACTGGCTCGATTACAGACAGGATCCGCAAAGTTTTCCTGCTGCCCCCCCCCCCCCTCTTGCCCCCCCCCACCACTTTGGAGTTCTACCGTACGATAATATTATAATTTATGCAACTACTGACTATAAAAACCACTAAACTTTTTTTTATTTTACCAACAGGTAAGGCCCATTGAGCTTTACAGTTCATTTTCAGAAACGAACTGGCCACAAATAATAGCTCAACGAAGTGGCTTATCGCATGGAAATTTACACCAGCAGCCAAATAGTCTAAAGAGTTAGCGCTGAGCCTATTGACGTGCGTGCGCTATTGCGTGTTCTCGTGTTCTATCGTCGGCAGAATCAGCATTTACTTCACCCCGTAAAAGTGGAGAAAGCAAAGCACGTGGATTCGAAAAAGTGTCGTGGGCGTCCCTCTCAGCTAGATCTGAAAATATTTTGTGGGGGTGGGGGGGAAGCACCGGACCCCCCCCCTCCCCGTCGAGATGACACATTGTTGTGACACGTCGCCCCCGCCAGCGGTGCCACACGAGGTGACGCTTCGGAGCCACAGCAACGGTGAAAGCGTCGCGCAGTATTGCAAGCGGATCAAACGCTAATGGCAGACGTAGTCAACGTTAAAGGATTTTGCCTGAGCCAGGTCGGGTCATTCGAGACGACGGGCTCAACCGCGTGTGTGCTGGTGGAAGCGGGGGAGGGAGAGGCAGTGTCTGCGAAATGCTGGGCAGGAAAGGTCAACATTGCTGAAATGAGTTGTGCGATATTACTCAAGCCCCCCCCGCCCCATGCTGTACTCGTTGTCTGCAAAGTTTGATGTTTATGATCACTCGTCCCCGTTGGTGCTGTGCTCATGCAGCCCCACGGATCTCCCGTGTAAAGTCAGTCGCCAGGCAACTGGCAAAATGGGATCATCTGTGCAGCGAATGAAATACTGTGCTGTGAACTCAATGGTCTGCCGATCTGCGTGTATACAAGGCGGGGGGGGGGGGGATCGTGGTTTCCACTTACAAGTGAATGAAACCAAGATCAGTTACTTTTGAAAAGGATGCTAAATTATGTACTTACAACGTATTAGTGACAATTTCGGAGGGGGGGTAAAACCTATTGGACAAGAAGAACAAAAAAGTCAACAATTGTGAAAACTCAAAATGAAGCTGAAATATTCTACAGGTAAAGACAAAATATACGGACTTGCTCCTAAGATACAAGAAGTCAAAAGTGAAAATACGAATGGATCGATTTATACGGCAACAAAGCATCCGTGTAAAGTGTTGGCACAGTGAGTAGCGCGCTGCCACGCAAGACCGATGATCCGAGTTCGACTCCGGGTCATCAGGGGCGGGTGACATCCGAGCGAGTCAACCCACGCTAAGCGGCGCGGTCAGGTGTGCGTCCGATTTTACCTGTCATGTGTGGCAACATTTATGGTCAACGAAAGCCTTCCCTCGCAAAAGAAACAGCCTCAATTGTCCTCACGTCTGCCGAACGCACCTGTCCGTAATACGATCACTGTTATAGTTTTGGTCGCGACGGTCGGTTGCGAGCGCGCGTGGCATGCGCGTGTGACGTGCGCGTGTCTGTGACGCGTGTGTCGCTAGCGCCGGGTGGGTAAATTGTCAAGGCAGGCAAGGACAACGATGTCAAACCGCAAAAAGCGACCACTGCAAGTCTGCACACACAAAAAAACGTCGCCTGTGGGCAGCAGCCAGGGAGGGTGTGCTGAAACGCCCTTTGGAGACGTCCGTTTGCTTTGTAAAAAAAAACACAAACCACAGTTTATAAAAAAACAAAAGAAAGAACTAATTTTAATGAATTAAAAAGCAGCCCGTTTACTTTAACTGCGTATGCAGTTAAGTGTCTACGTGGTTTTGCAATGTGTCTTAAATCATCGCATATGCCGTGGATCAAAGCTTACTACTCACGCAATGCAGTGGGCCACGTTGACAGGAGCTTACGTGGTTGTACTATTGATAATAATACATCATTTAAAAAAGAAAAACGTTAATTTCATGAGGACTGATATTTGCACTCGGTCATGCACGGTATTATGTGACAACCCTCTCCAAACTTTTGTGAATGTTTTCATTGTACAGTAATACGAGCCTATTGTAATGTTGTTTATTATTACACGCTACACAGCAGTGCGATACTTTATAATAACAGGACCTTATAATACTTTATAATAGAACCTGATAATACTTTATAATAGCACCTCCGATTAGCACTGTTGCCGACGGTTGGCTATGTACGCTGCGAAAGAAGTTAAACATACGTACAATATTTCATATTAAGTCAAAAAAATACATTTTATACCACACTGTATTATTATCATGCGGTTGGAATTTTACTCCTAATATAGTATTTTAAAAATCTGAATCCCCTTAAAGATTGTCAGCCGTGCAATTTCATGAACCCCATTACACGCATCGCAAGTGGAGGGGACTTGTTATCCTCGAAAGCGTTGCACAAAGTGCATCTCGGACAGCCCGCGAGGCTGCGATGCAACGATAAGATTCGCAGCCCATCGAGGTGTTTTCCACCTACCCCTGACAAAGCAAAAACCCGGCACAGTAAGAACTGGTCACCATGCAAATCGCACATCCCCCCCCCCCCCCCCCAGTCTGCATTTGCATCGTCTAACGGACGTTAAAAGATAAACATCTCACACCTCCCCGGTTTCAACCTTCCACACCGCCAATGGTCGACCATCAACCGAATCGGGACCGGACCACGTGGCCGAGGGGTGAGGGCAACTGCTTTAGGACCGATTGAGATATCATTCGGCACTGATGTTTGCCGTGGCCAGAAATCAAACCCATGTCACCCAGTTCAATAGTTGAATGCAATATCCAATGGGCCACCGCTCCACCCCCCTAAGTATTATTATCCGCAAGCATTATAATAATAACAACACATTTATAACGTGCAGAGACACATTTAAAAAAAAAATTTACTTCAAAATGCAAGCGGCAATTCAAGGAGAAACGGAAGATTATATAAAACAAAATCGCCAGCTGTCCTCGGTTAGAATTTATCAAACGAACAAGTAACGACAGGCGACGGACGAACGTCTGAAAGCTGAGACGCAAACAGGTTACCTTGAACCACTTGAGGGTGTCGTTGGAGAGGGTGGCCGTCTGGTTGGTGAGGAAGGGCCTCACGGTGTCGTTGAAGTGGCTCTTGAACCAGGCGCTGTTGTTGCGCTTGGGGATGGGCCGGCACGCGAGTGACATGCTGTAGGTGTCCCGCCGCACGTGGGGCCTCTCCGTCGTCACCGCCGCTCTCTGACTCCTCACCGCCTCGCTGATCGTCAGCGAGAAGTTCGTGTACAGCCGCTGCATGTGCTCCACGTTCCGCTGCAAGGAGCTCCACGCCTCCCGCTGCTGCTCCGCGTCCCTCTTCTCCTGGACGAGCTTCTCCGGGGACTCCGTCGCCGCCGCCGCCGCCGCCGCCGCCCGCGCGGCCGCTTTGCTCGCCTCCAGCAGCTGGCGCACGTCCTCCAGGATGGCCCTGACGATGCCCTCGCTGCGAGCGCTCGACCCGTTGGCGCTGCCGTGCAGGTCGCGCAGGGAGCTCCTCAGGAGGCCCAGCTCCTGCAGGAGGGTCCCGAACGCCTCGGCCGCCGTGTGGTTCTGAGCGCCCAGCACCGCGGCCACGATGCGCTCCTCGCTGCGCCGGCGAGCCGAGTCGGGGGCCACGGTGCTGGTGCAGCGGCACAGCGGGCACACCTCGTGCCTCTCGGTGCGCAGGAACATGGCCATGATGCAGACGTAGAGGACGACCGACACGCCGACATTTATCATCAGGAATTTGCAGGTCCTCATGCCCGGAGAGCAATGTGCGCTCCCGAAGGGCGTGACTGCGTCTCGTGTCATCTCCGTCCGTGGATTATAATGGTCCTGAGAGGTGGGCGGACGTGGTGGTGGTGGAGGAGGAGGGTCTGTGTGCTTCTTTCACGGGCCAACGGGATGGTGTCCCCCCCTCCTTCCACCTACAACCCTGCAAGAGACGGGCGTGCAAGTGTGGGCGCAGTGAATCAACAGACGACGCTATTTGAATCTCACCCCCCCCTTCCTCCCAAGCCGTCCCCTTTCGGTACCGTGAATGGTAACAAATCCTCTCGAGAGCCGTTTGTGCAAACTTGCCCTTATTGCTGTCGGGTAAAAAAACAACGGATTTGTTGGTCTCTGTGCGTCTTACGAGGTCAAATGTCTCCTTTTGACATTCTATCGCATGCACGTCGTTGTGCCTTCTCATAAAACAAATACGAGACACACAAGAGTACTCCCCCCCCCCCGCCCACTCTTGTTAAGACCCACAAAATATCCGTTTAGTTCGATTGGTCAACACCGGTTACGTTCCACTGCCTTTAAAAACAAAAAAAACGCTCTCACGTCAGACACAAAATGCCAAGCTCCACCCTTGTTAAAGAAAATAAATTCCATGCAACGTTTTTTTCTTCAACTTCACCACCAAAGCACACCGTCCCACCACCACAATCCAGGTATCCGCACCCATCACCCAACCCCACCTGCCTCCATCCACGCACCAATCACCGTGGGCTTTGCCCAAATCCTATCGTGCCATCCAATGTCTTACTGTGGCTTCTCCTTCACCCATCTCTCATGCCAACGACAAGTTGCACCTCGCATCCACACCCTGCCCTAATCCCAGAGGGGGGGGGGCGCTATAAGTACGTACGATTGCAACGTAGATTTGATAGATTGTAATCATGTCAGCAGCAAGCAGCAAGGGCCCAATCAGCTCCTGCTCGGCTCTTATTTTAATGGGTTGTCCTGCGACGTCCCAGATGTTGTACGGCACACATCGTTGTGAACACAAGCCTGGCTTCTTCACAGGTATCGTCGGATACACGCTTCGCATGTTATAGGAATAGGGAGCTGGTCGAAAGACAAAGATCCCCCATATAGCCTTGTGGGCCAAGTGCTGTTAGCGAGCACCTATAAAGGCTGGAACGGCACACGAGGGGGTGGGTGGCCAGCACCACGCCCGGCCACCTTTGTCTTCCCAGTACCAGGTGCCCATTTAAGGCTGAGTCGACCTAGTGGAGGCCCAGAACCGGTACAGATAATCGTCACTGGTGTTGGCCGTGAGCGGGAATCGAACTCGGGTCGCCAGATTCGTAGCGCAGCGTGGCGCTAACCGCTACGCTGCCGCTCCCCACAACACCGCTGGTCGAAAACACACACTGCAACACACACGCACACACCCTGGCACACACACACACACAGAGACATGACAACATTATGTTTGACTAAAGAAGAAATAAAGGAACGCAAACAAATGGCATTGAACAAAGTGACGTGTGTGAGAGGGGGAGTCAACGTTTTGTTTTCAAGTGTCCACACCAAAAGGGTATCCACACTAAAAAAGTCGACTCAAATCCCTTGACGCTTTGCGTCCTAACAGATGGCTTGCTTCCTCTATTTCGGCGAGATCTGACAACAGCTTGCAGCGTCAACGTCTGACCTTCGACGTTCGCTCTCAGGATTTCACTCGAGATTGCGGGAGGGGGGGGGAGGTGCAATTTTGAACGAGGCTGCGAACGTGGGCTGCCACCCCGCACATCGGGATTAGCACTGTTGGCTATGTACGGTGCGAAAGAAGTTCAACGCATCTTCTTGGTTCTTTCGGTAAAGTCACGTAGAATGGAAATAATAAAATAATAAAAAGAAAACATTATAAAATAATTCTCACGACGTTTCGGCCACAACGCAAGCACCCACCCTCAGTTGTGGCCGAAACGTCGTGAGAATTATTTTATTATGTTTTATTTTTATTATTTTATTATTTCCATTCTACGTGACTTTACCGAAAGAACCACGAAGATGAATCCCTGCAGTCACGAAAGCTTTAAATCGAAATTTAAGTTCAACGTACATTAAAAGGCTCATCGTTCTTAATGCCACCGCTAATTGTATGTTTGATCGTAATTGTTGTATTACTTTCCCTTGCGTAAACACGCCTGCGACACATAGAAACTGCAGCGCACGCGGTTTGTCCAGCACGTGATGTTTGTAGCCACGTGACACGTCCACGTGCCCTGGTGAATGTGAGTCTTCGTGAGCGGCGAGCAAGCCCCCTAAGAAGGGCGTCAAGAACTCTTGCGACATTCTCTCCAGAGTCTTCGGTGCAACATTCTGGACTCCGCAATACCGCCAGACAAAGTTGCGACGACTGTCAGAGTAGTTCCGTCCATCTTCGTGAACTCTCATTTGTCAATTAGAACGTGTGGGGTCCATAACAATGTCAGTGGAGTTCTAATCCAGCTTTTTTTTTAAAGAATCTTATTCAGTCGCCGTGACCTGCAGCTATTTCGATTGTTTGGTTTGTTGTCCTTAGCCCTGCACGTCTCCAGAGTCTTCGGTGCAACATTCTGGACTCCACAATACCGCCAGACAAAGTTGCGACGGCTCTCGCGGCGCGCACACAACACACACGGCAGACACGTGGTGCTGCACCCTGGGATCGTGGTCACGGCTTGCGCGCCTGCCCCTAATCCAGCCGCAGTGGGGGGGGGGGGGTAACGTGAATTGATTCATAAAGTATCATTCATGAGAATCATAGGCGAATGATCACGTGTGAATCTGGCGATATGAAATAACCGCGATACAAACAAATATCCGTGTGGTAACCTTGAACCATGTGAAAGATATTGTTTTACATTCATTGAGCATAAACACTGTGGGTTTCCAAGAGTAACCAGCTAGTGCGAGCAATTTACGTCACGCATGCTGAGAGTCTGTTGAAATTTAGTTTTATTCGCTCACAGTTACGACCTAGTTAGGATGTCTCACAAAAATGTTATTTGTCAGAAGCACGTTGGGTCAGGCAAGGGGACTGCTCGGTCGAAACAAAATTCCACAACGGGTAGGAGTTCTAGATTTAAAGCTTTCGTGACTGCAAGGATTCATACTCTTAGTTCTTTCGGTAAAGTCACGTAGGTAAAAAATTAAATTCAAATTAATAAAAATAAAATAATAAAATCACGACGTTTCGGAGGCAACACAAGTCTCCGTCATCAGGTGGGACCATCACAGCCAGATTTGCTGCATCCAGTGACTCTAACCCAGTGGGGCGAGAAGGACGCTCCAATTTATCTGCGGAGTTCTGGGGCGCTCCGTGCCTCGGCCATGCGGCTTTCTCCCTCCTCCCACGCGGCAAACTTCCCCTCGGTATAGAACGTTGCCTTGCCGCATATAAGAGTTGAGAGGTGCAAGCACTGCAATTGCCTGCTTACGCGCCTGCTGGTAGAAGGGCCTCCACGAGGGGGCAATTCAAGACCCCTGTTGATTTCCCTGCTCCTCTATGCTGGCCGGACGTCTTGGATTACAAAGTCAAAGGTCCCCCGTATAGCTTTGACAGACTGTAGGGGCAAGTGCTACTAGCGAGCACCTATGAAGGCCGGCACGGCACACGAGGGGGTGGGTGGCCAACACCACGCCCGGCCGCCTTTGTCTCCCCAGTGGCGATGTTTACGCGCCGCAAACAGGTACTCATTTGAGGCCGAGTCGACCTAGGGGAGACCCAGGACCGGTTCAGATATTCGGAAGTGAAATTGGGTCTCCAGGTTCGTAGCGCAGCACGCTAACCACAGCACTGCCGCTCCTGGTTGTGTAACAGCACACTCCAAGTGTCACGCCGCTGTTGCTTCACAGTGACCACCACAACGTTCACCTTACCACAAGTGCCTTGAACTCTTCGCACTTTTATTGAGCTTCTAAGCTCAAAAAATGAAACATCACGAGAGTGAAAATCACATTCCTACATTATCATGAACACACCCTTTTCTAATCCGTGCCAGTGGGAACTAGACTCCAAATATTGAAACTATGCCATTATGTCCCGAATTGCGTAAAAGACTGTATGCCTCCTACACACAAGCACTAAACCTGTCACGTAAATATATAGAATCCAAACACTGTCCAAAGACTGAACACAACTGCACTTGCTCTCTCTGACACTCTCGGTCAAACTTTACTGATAGTCGTAAAAGGCTTCGCTATTTGTTTTTCTCTGGGATGTATGTTGTTTCCTCTGAATCATGCTGCCCGTTTCACCGGTGTGTAGTTAGCCCAATTTATGGGCTCAATGCTATGTGTGGGTGTTGGCATGCAGCAATTCACACCCCAGTGACGTATGTAGGTGTGTATGTAGGTGTGTATGTAGGTGTGTATGTAGGTGTGTATGTAGGTGTATGTACGTGTGTATGTAGCAGAGGTGTGGACTCGAGTCATGTGACTTGGACTCGAGTCAGACTCGAGTCATGAATTTGATGACTTGCGACTCGACTTGGACTTGCATAACAATGACTTTGTCCCACCTATGAGATGTGGACTCGAGTCATGTGACTTGGACTCGAGTCAGACTCGAGTCATGAATTTGATGACTTGCGACTCGACTTGGACTTGCATAACAATGACTTTGTCCCACCTCTGGTATGTAGGTGTGTATGTAGGTGTGTATGTAGGTGTGTATGTAGGTGTATGTACGTGTGTATGTAGGTGTGTATGTAGGTGTGTATGTAGGTGTGTATGTAGGTGTGTATGTACGTGTGTATGTAGGTGTGTATGTACGTGTGTATGTAGGTGTGTATGTACGTGTGTATGTAGGTGTGTATGTAGGTGTGTATGTAGGTGTGTATGTAGGTGTGTATGTAGGTGTATGTAGGTGTGTATGTAGGTGTGTATGTAGGTGTGTATGTACGTGTGTATGTAGGTGTGTATGTAGGTGTATGTAGGTGTGTATGTAGGTGTGTATGTAGGTGTGTATGTAGGTGTGTATGTAGGTGTGTATGTAGGTGTATGTACGTGTGTATGTAGGTGTGTATGTAGGTGTGTATGTAGGTGTGTATGTAGGTGTGTGTGTAGGTGTGTGTGTAGGTGTGTATGTAGGTGTGTATGTAGGTGTGTATGTAGGTGTGTATGTAGGTGTATGTAGGTGTGTATGTAGGTGTGTATGTAGGTGTGTATGTACGTGTGTATGTACGTGTGTATGTAGGTGTGTATGTAGGTGTGTATGTACGTGTGTATGTAGGTGTGTATGTAGGTGTGTATGTAGGTGTGTATGTAGGTGTGTATGTAGGTGTGTATGTAGGTGTATGTACGTGTGTATGTACGTGTGTATGTACGTGTGTATGTAGGTGTGTATGTAGGTGTGTATGTACGTGTGTATGTAGGTGTGTATGTAGGTGTGTATGTAGGTGTGTATGTACGTGTGTATGTACGTGTGTATGTTGAACTTCTTTCGTAGCCAACTGTGTTAATTGTAGGTGCGGGGGAAGGATAACAAACTAAACACAAAAAGCAGTTCTAAAGAAAAGAGTTTTCAATCTAGATTTAAAAGTGCAAAGCACCAAGTGGCTTCCTAATATCGGAAGAGCGTTCCAGACGGACGCAGAAGCGCATCTAAAAGCGCACGATACAGTGACCGCCTTTGTTTGACGGTGAGCCAAAAGCTGCTTCGAGGATGACCGGAGTCCACGTGATGGTTCATGCTGCTTAGCGAGATCTGTAAGCATAGTATGTCTGTGACATGTTTAAACACTGCACCAGGTACTCATTTGAGGCTGAGCCGACCTAGAGGAGACCCAGGATTGGTTCAAATATTCGCCACTGTTAGCGGTCATAAGCAGAAATACGAACTGGGGTCTCCCAGGTTTGTAGCGCAGTGCACTAACCATTGCACTACCGCTCCCTGCTGTGTAACAGCACACTCCAGGTGTCACACCGCTGCCGCTTCACAGTAACCACAACGTTCACCTTGCACACTTTGAGTGAGATTTTAAGCTCAAAAACTAAACATCACAAAAGTAAAAATCTGATTCCTACATTATCACGAACACAACCTTTTTCTAATTTGTACCAGTGGAAACCAGACTCCAAAACTTGAAACGATGCCATTATGTCCTGAATTAAGACTGTGTACCTGCTGAACCTGTCACGCAAACCCTCAAGCACAAGACCTGTCACAGAAACAATTCTATCTGGATAATAATTGTCTTTTATGTTTTTTTTTGCTCATTTGTACCGTCTCATTTGAATTATTTGTTATTTCGTTGTCTAGACTGTACAGTTTCCGTCGCTTCTTGTAGCCCTCCGGTGTGTTTGAGGCTTGTACCGACGAGTCAGAATCAGAATCTTTATTGAGACCGGAGGAATCGTGGCACGGCATGACGTCAGATTTTTCACACGACGTCCTGCGTGGAACTTGTAGATGTCTCCATTTTTATACTCTTTGGTTCTTTCGGTAAAGTCACGTAGGTATACAATAAAATAAATTAAATCACAACGTTTCAGGCGCAGCACAAGCGTCCGTCATCAGGTGGGACAACCACAGCAAGAAACAATTGTGCTGTGCCCGAAACGTCGTGATTTAATTTAATTTATTTTCAACCTACGTGACTTTACCGAAAGAACCAAAGAGTATGGGTCCCTGCAGTCACGAAAACTTCAAATCTAGGTCTCCCTTTTTGCTCATGGAGGATTTATCTCGAGGCTAACTCTGCAGCATTCTTTTGTTAAGTTGTTAAATGACCGTATTTCCTATAATTCAGTGTTTCAAAACTTGCGGGTTTGGCATACCTATGTCAACCCTGCAGAATCATTTATCTTATTTTGTGAGAAACAACTGTCGTATTTTGAAGTTCAGCACCTTCTATTTCTCCAAATATATTTTTTAAAATTATAATCCGTAACACAAACTCTATATGCACTGCCTATGAGCCAATCGCCTCGACTGCACTTGATGTTATCAGATATCAGAAGCGAAGTATAGTGAGCCTGGATAGTTCTTGAATCAGCGATCTGCTGCTGCTGGTGCAGAAGGACGTTGTTATCAGAGGTCAGTGCAGCAGTGGACTGACAAAAGGGCTTTATATTTACCAGAGGTGGGACAAAGTCATTGTTATGCAAGTCCAAGTCGAGTCGCAAGTCATCAAATTCATGACTCGAGTCTGACTCGAGTCCAAGTCACATGACTCGAGTCCACACCTCTGATATTTACCATACAGGCGTGACTCGTTTAACAAGCATTTCCTTCTACAAAAAATTCGCTTTTACGAGCAATTTCAATTTAAACCAATTTGTTCCCAAAACGAGCAAAATGTTCGCTTAGCGAGCGGCGACCGATCGATCAATATGCGTCCCGTGGCGGCAGGGGGTGGTACGGCGGCCTGCAGCTGTTTGTTTCTCAGCTCTTCTGCGCTGTGTGCCACGCGTGCTTCGTCGCGTGGGGGAGGATGCCTCGTGGTGGCACTGGAATGGGTGGGTGGGTGGAGGAGTGTGGTGGGTGGAGGAGTGTGGTGGGTGGAGGAGTGTGGTGGGTGGGGTGGGGTGAGTGGGGTTGCGGCGCTAATTAATTGGGTTCACAGCTACGCTGTGGCTGTGAACCCAGCCACCCTGGTTCGATTCCCAGCCACGGCTAACATCAGTGGCAAGTGATATTTGAACCAGCGGTCCTGCATGGCGCCTGTTGCTCCAGCCAACCACTAACATCGTCATCCCTTTAAACAACATAAACATCAGACACTTGCAAGCACTGTAGTTCTTCCCGTGCGGTGTTACTCCTGATGTTTTATCATTTTATTTTTAAATTTTAATGTGTATATCTCACGTTCATAAAGTTGTTCGAGAGAAGAACATTTTGGGGGCTGAAACGTAGCTCAGCTTTTGACATGGGGGGGGGAGTCAACGGGAAAACGAGAATCGTTTCGCGAGTTGTTCTGCTTAATGAGCAATTTTGACAGAGACAAAACCCAACGGCAAAGCAAATTTTGAGAAAAACACTTTTCAGACTATTTTCCTTCCAACTGTATACCATTGTTTTCCGTTCACAACAGCGTCGGATTTATCTGCACGCCGCAGTCCTTTCCTGTTTTTTTAATATCTCGAGTCTCCTCCACACGAACAAGTCGCCCTCTCAAGGCGCGGGGGCCCCGACACTTTTCAACACGAAAAAATGTGACAATCTCCAACCATGCCCACCACATCCTTCCGCTCCCAACTGCCATAAAAGCAGCGGTGGCATTCTGCGCAAGGAGACTTAAAGTAGAGCTTCATGGGCCCCGAGCGGGGGGGGGGGAGCACAGTTTCGTAACAATAACATCTACTTTTTTCTTCTTGCTTCTTACGCATTTCACAAGTAGTACTAATCACATACCTGCATTTACCATAAATATGCTAAATTCCTCTAGATATGCAAATTATTTTGTCAAGGCGCCCTTCCCCCCCCCTTCCAACCCAGCTTAAATATACGCTCCAAGCGTGGTGGTGTTTCATTCAGACGCTGTCTCCCCGACAGACCTGGTCTTCACCTGAGGACGGCTGCTTGCGTTGTGGCCGAAACGTCGTGAGAATTATTTTATTATGTTTTATTTTTATTATTTTATTACTTCCCTTCTACGTGACTTTACCGAAAGAACCAAGAAGATGAATCCCTGCAGTCACGAAAGCTTTAAATCGAAATCTACTTTTTTAATCTGCTTATGAATGCATTAACATATCAACTTGTGTTCAGATGGTCGTTGTTCCCCCTGCACCTCTGATTCGCACGGTTGACTATGTTCGGTGCGAATGAGGTTCGACGTACATTATAAAAACAAAATTAAAAGCTCAACGTCCTGAAGCCACTGCTAAGCGCGTGCTTTATTGTAGTTGGCGTATTACCTTAGCTTTTTAAACACACCTGCGATGTCATTAAACTGCAGCGCACGCGGTTTGTCCAGCACGCGATGTTTCTAGTCACGTGACACGTCCACGTGACCTGAACGATTGTGAGTCTCCGTGAGTGGCGAGCAAGCCCCCTAAGAAGGGCGTCAAGAACTCTTGCGACATTCTCTCCAGAGTCTTCGGTGCAACATTCTGGACTCCGCAATACCGCCAGACAAACTGCGACGACTGTCAGAGTAGTTCCGTCCACCTTCGTGAACTCTCATTTGTCAATTGTAACGTGTGTGGTCCATAACAATGGCAGTGGAGTTCTAATCCAATTTTTTTAAAAATAATCTTATTCAGTCGCCGTGACCTGCAACAAGTTCGTTTGTTTGGTTTATTGTCCCTACCCCTGCACCTCCGATTAGCACGGTTGGCCTAGCACGGCTATCCACGTACGGTGTGGAAGAATTTCAACAATTAAGTGCTGCATTGTCACATAACCGACCGGTATATTGTGCAGTGTTGTACTCAAACGTGTATCAACTTCCATGATTAATTCGCAACATATTTGCGCATTGGTACCATCTAGCATCTCAATACAATTCGGAGGTGACCATTTTCTCGACGCTGTTGATTTTCTGGGACGGGCCTCACGGTGTCCACGGCCCGGCCAATGTACGCGACATGGAACGAGCGTCTTGACAGATGCTAATATCACGGACGTGGGTAGAAAAACACCAAAATCACTGGTCATTCACAACGGCGGGAACTACACGGGGAGGCATTTGGCGAGGCTTGACGGATTTTTTTGTTGTTGTCAGGGGTCAAACGCGACCGTTCAAAGTGTCTAACACAATCAAGCGAAAAAGGGCAAACCCGTGTACTTAAAAAAACACACAATAAGAGGCCTAAAAAGTTCAAAGTAAGTGCGTCCCACTATTGATTACAATCAAACATTCCTGAAGGCGTCCCATAGAAGAAAAAAGCTTTCTTTTATTATCGAACAAAATGATATGAAGATAGATGCAGTGCACCAAGAAGCAACAACACAGGGAAGAGCAGCAGCAGCAGCAGAAAAACGCCGAAACCCCGCCACGCTGATTGCATCTATACAGCACGCAGAACATGCGTCATGGCTCGTGTGAATATGTCACATGTATCATCACATTGGCCCGGAGAGACGCGGTCACAAACACAACCTTACAATCAAATTAAACTGTTGTGCGCGTGTTTTGCTATTTTTGGTGAAGGAGATGGGAACCATCAAGTGCACAGAGTAGAGGTGCAACGAAAACTGGGGGGTGGCGGGGGGGAGAGACCGGAGGGTGAGAGAAACGCCGAGAGAGCTTTTTGCGTGTTGCCGGAACATGGAACGGGCCACACGCTGGAGCGCAGCGAGCGTGACGGATGGGGGAGACGGTACAATCACTCGTTGATTGCACGAAGGCGACATGTGCATGAATTCAAGCTCAGAGATCAAGATGTTGAACTTCTTTCGCACCGTACATAGCCAACTGTGCTAATCGGAGGTGCAGGGTGGGGGGGATAACAAACTAAACACAAAAGAGCAGTTCTCAAGACATGAGTTTTGAATGTAGATTTAAAAGTGTGTAGCTCCCAGCAGCTTCCTAATGACCACAAATAATAGCTCAACGAAGTGGCTTATCACGTGGAAATGAATAGCAGCCATATACCCGAAGCGCGTGTTGATTTTAAATGTTGAGGGGAAAACCCCGAGAGAATACCACGCAAACACGGGGCGAGAGACACGCAAACTCTAAATATAGAGCAGGTGTCAGGGTCAGGATCGAATCCACGACCTCCTGTATACCAGGCAAGGTAGTCAACATCTCCTAGCCACCGTGATGATGATGAGAGACGCAAACTCCAAATATACAGCAGCAGGCGTCAGGGTCGGGATCGAACCCACGACCTCCTGTATCCCAGGCGAGGTAGTCAACATCTCCTAGCCACCGTGATGATGAGAGACGCAAACTCCAAATATACAGCAGCAGGCGTCAGGGTCGGGATCGAACCCACGACCTCCTGTATCCCAGGCGAGGTAGTCAACATCTCACGGGGAACAACATGGCGAGGAAGAACATACAATCTTCCTACACAAAGAGATACCCGAGTCGGGAATTGAACCCAGGTCGTTCTTGCTATTGAGGCACAAGTATTACACACTGGGCCACCGTCCCGTCCAAAGACGGTGGCAGTGCCCAAGACTCGTAGCACAAACTGCAAGGCAAGCTACAGAGAACCGTGGGTTACCGTGGGAGACGCATCACAGGCCAGGCTATTTGGCTGCCCCACCCAAAAAAAATTGCATCATCTCTCTCTCTCTGACAATTGCATCAATTTGAGTTCACAAACCTATATATCTTATATAAGTTCTTTCGGGCAACGCCGCACCTGTACACGACGTAGTTGCTTCGAAGGCTTCCCTGAAAGTGGGAATCCAGAGGCAATGTCCCGCGGGCGTAATTGCACAATTGCATGAAAGCTGGAACAACATGCCCCAGCTTAGTCAAACACCCTTCTGGCTTTTAGTATTTATTCATCTTAACACTGCCGTACCATAGCGAAGACGCTTTGCCGTAGGGGGCGTCCATAAATGACGTCAGGCGATTTTGGACGATTTTTGACCCCCCCCCCCTCGTCACACATCGTCACAAATGTCTGACCCCCCCCCCCCAGGTGCGTGACGTCATCTTAGCCATGCTATGCTGGAGCAATTCTTGCTTGTTTGTGTGTGCGTGTGGCAATAAGTGCATGTGGCAATAAGTGTGTGTGGGGAGCGGTAGTGTCGCGGTTAGCGCGCTGCGCTTCGAAACCCAGGGCCCGAGCTTGAATCCCGTTGACGGCCAATCAACATCATCATTGACGATTATTTGAACCGGTCGTGAGCCTTCCCTAGGTCGACTCAGCCTCAAATGAGTACCTGGTGCGATGTGTAAAACAAACAAAAAAAATCGCCACTCGGGAGACAAAGGCGGCCGTGGACGGTGCTGGCCACCGACCCCCTCGTGTGCCGTGCCGGCCTTCATAGATGCTCGCTAACAGCACTTGTCCCAACAGTCTGTATAGACCAGGGGTCGGCAACCTACGGCTCCGGAGCCGCATGCGGCTCTTTACGGGCTGCTTCTTGACAATATGTACGTATGTACAGTATGTACTCAGATGCATTGCGGCTCTTGAAATACTGAATTTTGTACCGAATTGAATATAAATGGCTCTTCTTGTTATTTTGGTTGCCGACCCCTGGTATAGACTATACGTGGAGGATGTTTGTCTTTGGTTTGCGTCTGTGGCAATGTGTGAGATTTAAAAAGGCATTGTAAACGCAATAACGAGTGTGAATTCCCAATGCCTGCCGATGATGCCAATACTTCCGTTAAACTTGCGCAACAAATGTTCAGTTGTGGCTAAGTTACTGATTAAATATGCCTACCTTTGAGCACACCCATACACGTACACACAACACCCTAACACAAATACAATTTACGCAAGCGTGCAATCAACAAATGTTTATCAGAAGCCCAAGCCGTTCTAATAGGGCTACGTTACACTTCATAGAGCGTGTGACCGTAACACAGCAACCAAGGGAAAGATCTGACCCCAGAAAATGACCTGAAGCTAAAAAGACCAACAGCAACCCATAGAGGTCTGCTGCTGTCTTGTGTACCATTCACAGGCTCAGGCAAAAGTACTGTAATGGTGAGGAGCTCAACCGCGATGAACCCTCGAGAGATGAATGACGTTCAATAGAAGTCATAAACAAACACCTTTTTGTGAAAGACACAACGCACAAGATTCCTGGGTTTGTACTCCAACGAAGCTCATGGTCCACCCTAAACCGCATCTACTGCATACACCATTGGGGACGCGGACACCTGATGCACAAATAGGAAAATTACAATTATTCAGTAGTCGTGTGCGACTGTGATCATCCAGCACAGACCGTACGACGTATAACGACGCAATGCCCCCATCCACAAATACGAAGGAGACGTCACAGCGATGATGCACTCCGCTGGCTCCTGGCGCGATTATCTGGCTTGACCAGCTGAATGTGAAATTGTCGCCGTTGCTCTGCATCTGCATCAGCCATACGGAGAAAGAAAAAGTCATTGTGGTGGTGGTGTTTGCGAAGTTGTCACTAGACACATTATCGGCCATGTTAAATCCACTGCTGGATGAAGGCTTCTCCAAGCCAGCCGTCCCTCGCGGCCCTGCGATGTAGCGATCGATCCACCTCTGTGGTCGACATCCTCTTGCGCATGCTCTCCACCTTTTGGCTGCTCCACGAGTCTTGGCCACTGCCCGTCATCCTTCAAGGTTTGTCCTTACTCCCGCACGGTTGGCGATGTACGGTGCAAAAGAAGTTCAACATACGTACGTGGACAGTGACACGTCCTGCCCAAGCCACCTGACTATTCTCTAACCTACAGACATTCTCCGATCTGTGTCCTTTTGGATGGTTCGTAGATACGGCAATTCACACAAATGCTCCATATCGATCACGAGTCACCAATAAAAGGCCACGTATACATTACAGGTGAATGTGCTGATCTTTAATGTTGCCGAAAGGGGCAAACTAATGTTTGTACATCTATTTAGGTAATGGGAAGAAAGACGTGGGTTGTTTGTGTGAATAACAAACATTGAACCAACTCCTTCACAAAGCTTCCTTTGTTGAAATTAATTATATAAAAAAGCAGTCCGCAAAGTTGCTTGTTTAATCTGGGATTAAAAGCCCATTTAACACACCCATTTCGTGACATTTGCCAGCTTTAAATATGCATAACAAACACCAATTGCCAAAGGCAGGCAGGTTATTTGAAAACTGTTTAAAGGTTTCTTGAGATGAAATGTATTTCCCTTTAAGCCACTTGCAAAACGCCTTGCCCAATATTTAGCAACACAACCACCACCGCCGAGGATGTAAGGCGGCGATGGCGCAGAGGTTCGTGAAATTCGCAGGTGAACCCAGCGACTTGCGGCCAATCCCTGGCCACGGCTATGTAACCTCCGCGGTGAGTGGCGCGTCTGCGCCGGTGCCGACTAGATTGCTGTCTCGCTGCCCCTTCGCGAACCCAGCCTGGCAATCAGCGGCAAACGTTTGGTCGAGGAATTTGCCATGACCAAGACGGAGCGGGGGGAGGCCCTCATCCGGCAAAGGACTGACAAAACGCGTACTTCGTCACAAAGGATGGCTTCAAGTCACCAATTAGACCGGTTCTCTGTGGTCTACCGCAGGGATCTGTGCTTGGCCCGTCACTTTAAAGCATCTACATGGCACCATTGGGTATACTGCTCCAACATCTTGGCTTATCCTACCATTGCGATGCAGATGATGCTCAAATGTATATCTGGTGAGGACCAGACTATGCAACAGAATCTTCCGCGCTATCTGCATCACTAACAATAGTGAATTCATGGTTGCGCCAAAACTTTGTGCTACTAAAGACCAAAGGCATTTTTACCGGCTCCCCTCAGCATCTTTCTAAAACTGGTTCGCCTCGTTTGTTGATTGATGGTCACGAAGTCAGTCCCACGCGGGAGGTCAAAAACCTCGGTGTTCAGTTTGACCAGTCATTATCCTCACACACATATCTAAGGTGGTTAGAATGTCCTTTTTCCACCTAAGAAATACTTCAAGAATGCATCGCTTCCAGTCACCCGCTGACTTTTGTGTTATCCCCACTCGAATACTGCAACGCCTTCCTGGTTCGGGATACCGAGCAAAGTACTGGGCAGACTCCAGCTTCTTCACCTGAGGACGGCTGCTTGCGTTGTGGCCGAAACGTCGTATGAATTATTTTATTATGTTTTATTTTTATTATTTTATTACTTCCCTTCTACGTGACTTTACCGAAAGAACCAAGAAGATGAATCCCTGCAGTCACGAAAGCTTTAAATCGAAATTTAGACTCCAGCTTGTTCAGAATGCAGCTAGCTAGAGCGCTCACACCACGTACACCATTCCGTGCGCACATTACGCCAGGTCCTCTCATCTCTTCATTGGCTACAGTCAAATTCCGAGTGGATGTTAAGATACCGCTATCAACCTATAAGGGTTTAAAAGGGATCACCCCGCATTACTTGCAGGAACTAATACATTTATATATTCCATCAAGGGTCCCTTAACATCTTCTGATCTCCAACTGCTCAGCACTCCCAAGTCTCGGTAGTACTCTTTTGGTGATCGGGCTTTTGTTAGCGTGGTACCCAAGCAATGGAACTCTTTGCCACTTGAAATCAGGGCAATCAGAGTCGGTAGATATGTGTAAGTCTGCTTTGAAAACCCATCTCTGTAAAGTGGCCTTCCCTCTTTAGTTTGGTTGGTTGCCCTGGTTTTTGTTTTTTGTTTCCTGATTTTCATGCATTGCGCATTGAGATCCTAGAATGGAATGCCCATTCTACGTTTGAATTAATATTTATACGGTGATGCAGTATATGTAAATGCTTGCACTTGATTTATGTGACTAGTTACTGCCATGAGAGTTAACTAATTAGAACATGGGTGAATGAAAATAAGTCTCAACAAAGAGATCACAAGTGTGGGCATTTCTAAGGAAACGTGAATGAGTCTTCAATTGGAATTACCAATAAACCTCTGACTTTGTGCATTTCAAACCCAGCTCTCTAGATCGAGATTGTAAAGCAAAGGTAGTTATCTCAGCCCAGTTATCAGTGGCCCAAAGCGTCGTTGCTGCCGGGTTGTCAAACACGTTCCTTCGGAGTGGGCAAGTAGGAACTTGGTTGGACAGCGCATTCGTGCACGACAGACAAATATGCACGACAGACAGACAAATAATCCCTGGTGGGCAGTGTGGAACCTGTTGTTCCTACCTGTAATATGCATTGTCATATAATACTCCGTGAAGTATTTTTTTATTAGGGGGGGGGGAGGTTAATTTATATGCTTCATGTTTTTATCTTTAACAAGGAATACATTTGCTTTTTTGGACAAACTGAATCACCTTAAGGATGGGAATGTTGAAACAAACACGAGGCAAAAAGATGCGCTTTTGTCGCTGCTGGAGGGATGTCAAAAAAGGTGACATAATCCCACCAGCCAACATGACTGTAATTTGCCACTCTGCTGTGTGTTTTATGACGTTAACAGCACATTCATTCCCATACGACAATTTTCATACGATACATAACATAGATTTGTAACGAAATGCACACACATTGCATAACCTCAATACGCGAATTGCCTCTGCCCACCAACGGGATTGAGAATGGACGGATATAATTTTAAAATGTTTATGTACATTTGGCTTACTCGGGGAAAATAAAATCTCAACCGGTCTCAAGACACCCCTGCACGAGTGACCACCCCCAACTTGGGTAGTTTTGCCACTTCCTTTTGAGAATTTTGGAGAAAACACCATATGTCCGGAGAAAATACACGTTTCAAAGGACGAAGAACGCTGAAAACGCCACACAGATTGGTCAGCATTCTACTCAATGTTCTGAGGGCTACTGCAGTGTTTGTCCTGGCCTGCGCGAGTACAATAGCTGGCGTAACGTGTCTCCGAGGAGCTTCGGGACATTGAATGGACATCGCAGATACCGCCTGATGCACTCACGGAGACGACTCAAGGACGCTTCCCAGTGCCAGCATGGTTGGGACATCTTCAAACGATGGAATATCTCGTGAACAACTGTTCCACGATCAATCAATCCACTGTCACCCACAGCCCCCCCCCCCCCCCACCTTCTTCTCGAACCCCCTTTCACCGAATTTCAGAACTCAACGTCACGCTAAATTTCGATTTAAAGCTTTCGTGACTGCAGGGATTCATCTTCTTGGTTCTTTCGGTAAAGTCACGTAGAAGGGAAGTAATAAAATAATAAAAATAAAACATAAAAAAACAATTCTCACGACGTTTCGGCTGCTTGCGTTGTGGCCGAAACGTCGTGAGAATTGTTTTATTATGTTTTATTTTTATTATTTTATTACTTCCCTTCTACGTGACTTCACCGAAAGAACCAAGAAGATCAACGTCACGCTGTGAACCGTTGCAATTCCCTCCAACACAGCATCATCATCATCACCGCCACCGCCACTGCCACCGCCACTGCCGCGCGTGTCAAGAGCAAGACAAAAAGCAGAGCGTGAGAAGTGAAACTTGTGGCACAATCCGTTTAATGTGTTTAGTTTGTTGTCCTTCCTGCCCGCACCACCGATTCTGATAAGTACGGTTGGCTACGTACGGTGCGAAAGAAGTTCAACAGACATGCATACATCATAACCATGTGACGAGTGTGTGGGTACAGATGCACGAATTTATTAATATATACCGTACAAATGTACCTTGCGTGTGAGGTGTGAGTGGGAGTGTGTTTAAATATTCACATAGCCGCGCAAGTAGGTGTATGTGTGAGCAGGTGCTTTTGAATACCGTACATCAAAGCGAAGACTGAAATGGTCTTTACTCGGTATGAGCAGCACTTCAAGAACCAGACCTTCACACCTTCCCATGCCATGTGAGTTTGGCTATAAAGTGGCTATTAGTTTTTTTACACCAGGGTTTAAACGTTATGAGAACTAACATATTATTGGTTCTTTCGGTAAAGTCACGAGAAGGGAAATAATAAAAGTAAAACATAATAAAATAAAATTCTCACGACTTTCGGAAAGACAGCCCTGTTCTTCACCTGATGACGGCTGCTTGCGTTGTGGCCGAAACGTCATGAGAATTTCATTTTATGTTTTATTTTTATTATGTTATTATTTCCCTTCTACGTGACTTTACCGAAAAAAACAAAAATATGAATCCTTGCAGTCACGAAAGCTTTAAATCGAGAACTAACATCTTGGAAATAAATGAAACGACACATTTCTTTTGAAGAAAAATTATTTCTTGAAAGGCAAACGAGCGGTGAGAGCGTCGTACAATTATAGTTTTTGTCTGCATCGCACACAAACATTTTAAGCTCATTGCGAGTGGCGCAAATTTGAGCCGTTGTTGTGGCGAGGATTCGTCGGTTGACAGCGCCCATCAACGAACGGCAATCACTCTGCCGATTCGTAATGTGGCTGCTTTCTAAGAATCGCCCTTCAAGCCTACGTTACATCTGCAAGCTCTGCTCAAGGACAAGGCGACATCAGCCGGTACATTTTACGCCACGGCGACGCTAGGACCGCGCGCGCGCACGGACAAAAGTATTGTTCGTCTAGATTTGAAGCTTTCGTGACTGCAAGGATTCATACTGTTGGGGTTTTTTCGGTAAAGTCACGTAGGTAAGTGACTTTACCGAAAAAAACTAAGAGTATATTGTTCGTCTGAACAGGGGCTTCACCTTGAACGCACATCGAGTGGCCCTATCCTTCGACGGATTAAACAAATGGCTGCTGAGCCGGATGCCTCCACTTGTTCGTGCAGATTAACGCGATTCACCGACTACTCTCTTACTTGGCCACCGTGATCCCGCTGACGAGAGGGGGGGTCCTGAGATCCGGCAAATGGAAATTTCCACGGGGACACCGTCCGGGGTTTGTGCTCGGCCTGGTGGACAATTGAACCTTATGGTGGGACCCCGAGGTCCCATAAGCCCCCGGCTCTCACATAAACATTATAATGTAAACAAAACTTTGCTCTTTTTTCACCAATGGGTTTGAAGGATGGTGGCAAGTGTTGTCTTGAGAAACATTGGACTTTAAAACTGAAAACTAGATACACTATCGAAAAAATAATTTACACCCCTCTTGTCAATCATCCTGTTTCTCAGTGTGGATTTGTGAACACACTTTGTAAACAGGACATAAAATAGTACGCGTTTTCAATGCGCTGTTCATATTGTAACAAGCGTTTATACCAATGTTACTCTACAGAGTAGTGGGTCGCCGCTCCTCTTATCTGCATTGATACGAGCGGTATGTGGGGACTATGGCTTAACCGCAAAAAACACCTATCTGCAGGTAAAAGGATTGTCATCGATTGATCCTGGCTGCAGGCATTGGTCGGTCACAAATAATAATGAAGATAAGAGAGCAGTTTCACTGTTTTATGAATACCGTTATCTCCATATATATAGAAGGCAAAGTTGTTAATATGTGTGTTTGTTCAAAATGTTTAGCGTACTTCCCGACATGCAACAAACTGCAAATTTGCCATGTGGGTACTTTCCAGACTGTACACCATGCAAAAATTATAAAAATACACTTTTGGGGGGGGGGAGCTCAATAATGCAGATATTTTTTGCACGGCAAGTGAGCTGTGACGTCAAATCTGTCACGTGACCCGCGCACGTGGAAGCGTAACGCATTGTAGTGTAGCGGGTAGCGCTACGCTGCGCTACGAACCCGGCGACCCGAGTTCGATTCCCGCTCACGGCCACCACCGGTGACGATTATTTCAACCGGTCCTGGGCCTCTCCGAGGTCGACTCAGCCTCAAACAAGTAACTGGTGTGTTGTGTGTGAACGTCACCGGGCGTGTTGAATCCAAGTCCCGGGCGAAGCCGGGTAGGACAGCTAGTGACAAATAAAGGATTTAAGTCGTGGAGGCAGTTTGAGCAGCTTTGACTTATGATCCTGCCCATACCCGAGCATGGAGTGCATTCGCTTGTTCAGCTCTTGTGCGCATTTGTCCTCGCCGCTGCGCTTGGACACCACGTGACAACAGAACGATCCGCGCCAAGTGGGTCACGGCGTTTATGTGCGCGGTGGGACGGAGTCGCCAAAAATTTAAATTAATTGATTACGATTTTGACTTCCGTTGATTCGAGACCCCGGGGTCCCGCCATAAGGTTCGTTTGCACAGCAGCGCTTTGGAGTGCCACGTCACGGGTGCCCTGAACGTGGCAAATGTCTAACAGATGATTGCGCAAGGCTGATTGCGTGGATCATTCGGTTTGCTTATACAAGTGCAAATTGGAACTCACGACCTTGGTGTTCAATCGCCAAAGATAAAATGTGATTTCCTTTTCGCATGTTTCACCACCTGCGTCCCCTTTCATTCCCCCCCCCCCCCCCCATAAATTATCCCCGGAGATCCATGGGTCGTCACCAAGTTTGGATAAAGTATCGATGCAGCCCTGATATCGCTTTGCTTCATGAGGCCACCGCTGGAGAAAGGGCCTCCAGTGGAGGGCCCTCTAGAGGCCTCAAGGCGGCCGGCAACCAAAATAACAAGAGACCTTTTTTCTTGTTGGTTCTTTCGGTAAAGTCACATAGAATGGAAATAATACAATAAAGAAAATACAACATAATAAAATAATATAATAAACTTATATTATAATATAATAATATATTAGAATTAATTTTTATTATTTTATTATTTCCATTCTACGTGACTTTACCGAAAGAACCAAGAAGATGAATCCCTGCAGTCACGAAAGCTTTAAATCGAAATTTAAGAGACCTTTTTGTTAAGCCGATTAAAAAAAACTTTACATTTCAAGAGCCGCAGTGCACTGTGGCGAATTCGAGACGGCGGTCCTTCATGCATAACGCCACGAAGCGCTTCCTTAAGGGGCCATCCATTCAGTACGTACGCATGGAGGGAGGAGAGGGGGTTAACCCAAATGCGTAGCTTGCCTATGGGGGGTCTACTGACAATGTGCGTACGCATAGGAAACGGGGGGCGGGAGGTGAAGCCTCGATAATAATTTATCTACATTGGCCTTCAACTGAGTTAGATAGTCCGGCGGTGGACTATCTGTTTGCTTAAACACGTTCATATTATTAATTCTTCATCGTTTCTGCGTGGATTAAATTTCGGCCGTTCTATAGGATTCGGTGTGGGGGGGGGTAAAAGTACGCGTGCGCACAGGGAGGGGGGGAGGGATCGAACCGACGTCTTGGAAAGCGGTGGGAGCCACCCACACTTTACACCGCCACACACATGATAAAAAGGAGAGATGTTAACTACCTCGCCTGGTATACAGGAGGTCGGGTTCGATCCCGACCATGACGCCTGTTTATTTGGAGTTTGCGTGTTCTCATCGTGGTCGCGTGGATTTTTCTCCCTGCACTCCTGGTTTTCCCTCCACATTTAGAAACACGCGTTTAGAGTATTTGACTGCTATGAATTTCCACATGATAAGCCACTTCGTTGTGGCTATCACTTGTCACCAGGTCGCTTCTGGAAAAGAGCTGTATTGCTCAGTGGACCTCACCTGGTAAAATAAAAAAAAATCGTTTAATAGTTTAGTTAATAGATTATTTAAAGCGGACCGTAAACACAATGATGAAAGGATACGGGTTGAATCAGGTTGGAGTGCTTTTAAGAAAACAGAACTTGATAACGAATAGTAACGTTCCAGTGTGCCTGCACCTTAATAACCAAGGAAAAACTTTCGTAAGTTTTGTACATTTCCTGACGCTTGGTTCAGAATCATGCATGTGAAAAAAAAATCAAGCGCGCTGAAAAGTGCGCAAAGAAACGTTGAGGTGGGCACGCTCTTGACATTACATCGAGTGGTGCAAAGAGGAATGCGTGAATTTGAGAAGACACCGGTTAATGTTACAATGTGACAATTCAAACTTGAAAGTAAAGTGGACTTGGGGGGACACATTGCTGGAAGGGAAGTCAAGGAGCAAATGAATTAAAACGAGCCATAGACAAACAAGTCAAAAGGCGTCGTTCCAGAGGGCGTTAACTGGGGAGATGGAGCGACAAAATCAGCTCAGATGTGGTAGACGGAGCACAACGACACAGATAAGGATCGCAAGAGATGTAAGAGGGTAGTTTGGCAAAGGTATTGAACCAGTAGTGTGGACTGACCATGTCTGACAATGATCGATGCCGTAATACGCCATTGCCAGCTGAAATAATACTTTGCTTGCTTATGCTGTACTATTTATATCTTCCAAGCCTAAATGTTTTATACAGTATAGAGGTACAGTACACACACGTGTGTTTCTATGCTCCATGTTTACCTCTGCTGAAAACAACATTGTCAGTCGGGTGAAATAGCAAATATTCCTTAGTCAGAGGACGAAACAACACTTAAAAGGGTAATCTAAAGGCTGATGATACAGAAGCGAAATTGCTATTTTAAAATAGATATATAGATATGTACTTGGCCTAACTCAAGACACAGTTAGTCATGCTGGTTGCGCAAGGCTGGCGTGCAGAGTTTACACAATGCACACAGTCGGAAACTTTGTAGTGGCCCTAAGCATTTGGCCGATTTGATTTTCATAAGTTAAGGATGCACAAGTGATACAATTGGCAGTGGTGTTTTTGACAATTGTGTGCGGTGTATACGGGGGGCGCATCTTTGGAACATTGACAGTGCAAGATAAGAGAGAGAGAGAGAGACGGCGGTTTAAGCCGGAGATAAGCAGGCTTTGAAAAAGGCAAAACAAACATCACCTTGTACAATTATTACACTTGCTGGGTCGTGGTTACGCCACACCTCTACAAAAAGTAGTTTTGCTACTCCGAGGAGATGATATCTAAACCCGTGTTTGTGGCGCTCGACACACCGAGGCAGTGAGTACACGGAACAGACAGGGAAGAAGCGGTGTCATTTCTGGCACCCGCGTAATGTTTCAAACACCCATTTGGGTAGTCCGCTAAGAGGGTGGTGGTGGTGGGGGGGGGTAACAATAGGAACGATTGACAGGTCAGATATTGTAATTGAGATGGTTGGCAACTGAGATGGCTGAAAGTTGAGATGTTAAGGGGGTTGATATATTGAAATGGACGGCAAATACCAAATGATTTAGACAGACGGTTAATTGGCGACCATTAGGGAGCCAAATTATGTTTGGCGAGCAGGCACGGGTCAAGTTCATGGTGAGACTATTGACGATGTGAAATGGTTTGTGCGATTTCACCTTTGAGACCGCCTGTCACGAGCGAGGTTTTACGACGCACGAAAGAATGATAGTTGCGGGCGATTCACAAACGGTGTAACCAACAGATGTCTTTTTTTATGCATTCTTTGAAAGGGAACGAAACTATATCGTCGGGCTGACATTAGCTGTGGAGCAAAACCGTGCCATTGTGTTTCTTGAATCAATTAATCCATGACACGGTGTAACAATCATACGATTGTAGAGGGCATTAAGTAATTTTAAACATACTCTTAGTTCTTTCGGTAAAGTCACGTAGGTACTTGATGCAGCAAATCTGGCTGTGACGGTCCCACCTGATGACGGAGACTTGTGTTGCCTCCGAAACGTCGTGATTTTTATTTTATTTTTTATTAATTTTAATTTCATTTTTTACCTACGTGACTTTACCGAAAGAACTAAGAGTATGAATCCTTGCAGTCACGAAAGCTTCAAATCTAGAATTAATGTTAAACACTTCGGATGCCGGATGGCAGTGTCTCCGTGCGACGTTCTCTCTGAATATCGTGGACAGAGCTCAACGGAAGGCGTTTTTGAGAAAGGAAATAGCACGTGGAGAGGCGTAAAGACCTCCTCGTTACCGCATTATTAACGACGCGTGATCAAGTCTCAATTAAAAAACAATCGACGTGAACATCGACGCAAGCTTCTACGTGTGTGATGAAAATATATCAATGGCTCTTACCCAATGTGGCAAAAACTGTACACACACATCGCCAAATGTGTACTGGTTATTGCGGGTGGTAACACGTTTTAAAGGCACACACTTTCAGAGCGCCTCCTCCGTCACATAATTGAACACCGTACTTGTATTAATGTACACGTCCCGTGCACACTTTCTTACGGGAAAGTGCAAGTAAGATTACGGATTGTGTAAAGTCAGCAGAGCATTTCATTATCGAGTTTATGGACTTTCCTTTGGTATGGTCTACATGCGCGTGGTCGTTACAATGTACCGTGGGCTAACGTTGAAGAAGGTATTGCTCACTCAATAGCTGTCAACCCAGACGGTTTACCCCGTATTCTTGTACAGGGAAATTACGCGTTCAGGTCCATACGACGTACGGCCGTTTCACTACGGGCAAAAAATGTTTTGTATCTTTGTTTGTGTTTCTCCCTTGCGATTGGACATTGTAGGATTCACGTGGGGATTTATAAGGGGAACAGGGTGACTAATAAGGTCTGATCAGGGGTTGACAGTTATGTTACTCACACGGCCAGACGGCAACCATTCATTGCGACTTCAGAACGTTGCTTGGCATGTAAATGCGTCACGCGATCACACATCAGTTTCCCCACACGCATACTTGAACAACGCTGCAACAGTTGTATGAGCAGCGGTAATGCGGGTCGTGAAATCCTGCGTCCAAGCTACTGGTAAGGGTGACTACATCTCACGTGGCGCTGAACCAAAGTTACACGCGTTCCAGCACACACAGAAGGATGTCAATATGCAAATGTTCTCGCAACCACAGAGAGGTTACATTTTGATGATACGCAGGGTGATCCATTCGCAGATTTAAAAAAAAAAGCACTCCGCTTTTCAGCTTACCGCATGATTTAAATTCCTAAGCACAAGACGGGCTATGTGATAAGAAGTGTATCAAGTATTCGCTGACTCTCTGAACAAAGAGAAAGGACTGAGAGGCGCGGGCGAGGAAGAGGCGGCGCTACAGACAATTGCCCAAGCTCTGCGGCCCTCTACTTACGAATTTGTCATCGACTAATAAATGCGTGTTTGTACATGTTGGAGGAAACCGGAGCACCCCGATAAAGCACGCGCGTGCGAGCGAGGGGGTAACACTCTATCCCCCGTGCGTACAGACAGATGGAACTGGTGGTGAGTCCGCATGGTTGCCGGACCGCCGTCTTGTGGCCAAAGCCAGGGTTATGGCTTATCGTCGACGCCCATCCACGGGAAGGGAGTTTCACAACACTTGAGTGATCCACCAACCTTAAGTCTCCACAGTGCTGGCTGGCAGGCCACGTGCATAGCCACCACACCACGGGCTAACGTCAACACAGCCGATTTAATTTGGTGGGAAGTCGTGTGAAGAGAGGATTTGCGTTCACAAATATTGTGGGGGTTTTTTTTAAATCTATCATTCCTAGAACAGTAACTTTTCTCTATTCAAACAATTGACCCGCTAACGCGTGCATAAATGCCGATTTGACAGTGCTCATTGTTGCCTATCGCTTGACGAGTTGGGCCCTTAGGCCATGTATATGGCTCAGCAAAAACTGTGTTACGAAAAAAAAACCCATAAAACGACTGCGTTGTTGTTACTTCTTCAATGCTGCTGTATTTGTACGTGGATCGCGCCGAACGAATGACCCGTGGACTTACCTGATCCGGTGGCGATAATCGAGGAGTCTGATGATGCTCCTGCTGCTGCTGCTGGTTCAGGATGAGTCCGGGACACGTGTTGGGAGTTCGTAGCGGGGTCTTAAAGTATCCAGCACGACTCTTAGCACGGCGCCACGCTCACTCCAGCTCACCCCCCTCCCACTTCCTCTCGAGCTCTCTCCGAACAGCCGCGGATCGCGATAACGAAGCCAAACAAATGTTTCACTGCCACACCACCGCACTGCTGAGAGAGGACTGAACGACATCACCATCAGCGCCACTGTCATTCCCAGCCCGCGGGGTAGCCACGACCCTCGATCAACACACGCCCACTCAGCCTCGCTTCACCCACCCACCCATCCACCCACCCTCACTCACCCACCCACCCACCCTCACCCACCCACCCACCCACCCTCACTCACCCACCCACCCTCACTCACCCACCCACCCATCCACCCACGCACACCCACCCATCCACCCACCCTCACTCATCCACCCATCCACTCACCCACCCACCCTCACTCACCCATCCACCCACCCTCACCCACCCACCCACCTTCACTCACCCACCCACCTTCACTCACCCTCATCCACCCACCCTCACTCACCCATCCACCCATCCACTCACCCACCCACCCTCACTCACCCACCCTCACTCACCCATCCACCCACCCTCATTCACCCATCCACCCACCCACCCTCACTCACTCACCCTCATCCACCCACCCTCACTCACCCATCCACCCATCCACTCACCCACCCACCCTCACTCACCCACCCTGACTCACCAATCCATCCACCCTCACCCACCCACCCTCACTGACCAATCTACTCACCCACACTCCCTCACTCACCCATTCACCTACCTCCACACACCCTCACTCACTCTCACACCCTCACTCACCCTCACACCCTCACTCACCCTCACACCCTCACTCACCCCCACACCCCCTCACACATTCACTCACCCTCACACACTCACCCTCACTCACCCTCACTCACCCTCACACCCTCACTCACCCTCACCCCCTCACTCACCCTCACTACCCTCACTCACCCTCACTCACCCTCACACCCTCACTCACCCTCACACACCCTCACTCCCTCACTCACCCTCACTCCCTCACTCACCCCCACACCCCCTCACACACTCACTCACCCTCACACACTCACCCTCACTCACCCTCACTCACCCTCACACCCTCACTCACCCTCACCCCCTCACTCACCCTCACTACCCTCACTCACCCTCACTCACCCTCACACCCTCACTCACCCACCCACCCACCCACCCTCACTCACCCACCCACCCTCACTCACCCACCCACCCACCCTCACTCACCCACCCACCCACCCTCACTCACCCATCCACCCACGCACACCCACCCATCCACCCACCCTCACTCATCCACCCATCCACTCACCCACCCACCCTCACTCACCCATCCACCCACCCTAACCCACCCACCTTCACTCACCCTCATCCACCCACCCTCACTCACCCATCCACCCATCCACTCACCCACCCACCCTCACTCACCCACCCTCACTCACCCATCCACCCACCCTCATTCACCCATCCACCCACCCACCCTCACTCACTCACCCTCATCCACCCACCCTCACTCACCCATCCACCCATCCACTCACCCACCCACCCTCACTCACCCAACCTGACTCACCCATCCATCCACCCTCACCCACCCACCCCCACTGACCAATCTACTCACCCACACTCCCTCACTCACCCATTCACCCACCTCCACACACCCTCACTCACTCTCACACCCTCACTCACCCTCACACCCTCACTCACCCTCACTCACCCTCACACCCTCACTCACCCCCACACCCCCTCACACATTCACTCACCCTCACACACTCACCCTCACTCACCCTCACTCACCCTCACACCCTCACTCACCCTCACCCCCTCACTCACCCTCACTACCCTCACTCACCCTCACTCACCCTCACACCCTCACTCACCCTCACACACCCTTACTCACCCTCACTCCCTCACTCACCCCCACACCCCCTCACACACTCACTCACCCTCACACACTCACCCTCACTCACCCTCACTCACCCTCACACCCTCACTCACCCTCACCCCCTCACTCACCCTCACTACCCTCACTCACCCTCACTCACCCTCACACCCTCACTCACCCTCACACACCCTCACTCCCTCACTCCCTCACCCTCACTCCCTCACTCACCCCCACACCCTCACACACCCTCACTCACCCTCACACCCTCACTCACCCTCACACCCTCCCCATCACTCACCCCCACACCCTCACACACCCTCACTCACCCTCACACCCCCTCACTCCCTCACTCACCCTCACACCCTCACTCACCCTCACTCACCCTCACACCCCCACACCCTCACTCACCCTCACACCCTCCCCATCACTGACGGCCTCACCTCTCCCCCACTACCCCGAGCTACTGACGACGACGATGCTGCTTTGGATGTCGCAATCGCTCATTCAAGTTTTAAGGCACGAACCGTGACTTTTAGGCGCAGTAATGTGCTGTAAAAGGCGCTGATCGTGCATGCTTTCCTCTCAATTATCAGTGGATACGATTGCAAAAAAATAATGTTTCATGTCTTACCCGTGGAAATTACTGTGTTCAGAAAATGTCGTGGCATTTCGAAGGCACGCCGTGTTCGTCAGCAATAAGGCGGCTCTCTAGGAGCGCGCTTACCCACGACCTCACTCAAAAAATAAAAGATTTTGGTGTTTTTTCACTCGCTACTGCGCCGTTGTCGTAGTAATCCTGTTTACGTAGTTAATAACGTGTAAAATAGGAACTCATTAGTATTCAAAGTCCAGAAGGCTTTGACTGATAGGGATTCAGTTGTGGGGGCCAAACCGCAGTTCCCATTAATAGACGTAAAAAAATATAATAAGTAAATAACGACGGACAACTGCAGACTCATTTGAAAATAATAGATTTCAACTTTACATCGCGTGTGTGTGTGTGTTTGTGGGGAGCGGTGGTGCAGCGGTTAGCGCTACGCTGCGCTACGAACCCGGCGACCCGGGTTCAATTGCCGCTCACGACCAACAACACCGGTGACGATTACCTGAACCGGTCCTAGGCCACCCCTAGGTCGACTCAGCCTCAAATGAGTACCTGGTGCGGTGTGTAGTAAACATCGCCACTGGGGAGACAAAGGCGGCCGGGCGTGGTGTTTGACCACCAACCCCCTCGTGTGCCGTGCCGGCCTTCATAGGTGCTCGCTAACAGCACTTGCCCCAACAGTCTGTTAAGGCTACACGGGGGATCTTCGTCTTTGCGTTTCAACGTGGAGAGCGGTGGCGCAGTGGTTAACGCACTGCGCTGCTGTGAACCCAGCGTCCCGAGTTCGATTCCCACTCCATCGACCAAATAACAAATATTTTAAGCGGTCCTGTCAAAGGCTAAAAGGGGAGATTCTGTGTCTTTGCGTGTTTCAATAGCTATGTAGGCTAACCCAGAGTGAGCTGTTATTGTCTTGTTTGATGATGAGTTTTGGGATTATCTTTGATGCCTTGGGATTTGCAACAGAGGATGCTGCATCACGCCGCTCTCCCTACTTACTGCCGATACACGTTTTTCTGTTCATGTTTAAGGGTTTAGAGGCGGCAGATCTCACTTCAGGCGATTGTTATTCACTCGTTATCTTGAACGTGCAAGGCTGTTAACATTCACGTCAACAACAGATCATTGCTGCGGCTATTAATGTTGCATAACCTGTTACCGCATTGGGAAGAAAAAAAACCGGTTTGCCGCTTAGAGCAATAAACGTAACGCGCTCACAATTTTAAACCGAGACTAACAGCCAGCCAGCGAGCAAAACAAAAATTTTGTCTAACAAAATAAATGTGTCTAACAAAATAAATGTGTCGAACAAAATAAATGCGTCTAACAAAATAAATGTGTTTAACAAAATAAATGTGTCGAACAAAATAAATGTGTCTAACAAAATAAATGCGTCGAACAAAATAAATGTGTCGAACAAAATAAATGTGTCGAACAAAATAAATGTGTCTAACAAAATAAATGTGTTTAACAAAATAAACGTGTCTAACAAAATAAATGTGTTGAACAAAATAAATGTGTTAAACAAAATAAATGTGTCGAACAAAATAAATGTGTTTAACAAAATAAATGTGTCTTACAAAATAAAGGTTTCTAACAAAATAAATGTGTTTAACAAAATAAATGTGTCGAACAAAATAAATGTGTCTAACATCGTCTAGCAGGGTCACGATCCTGCGCCTTTTTCCGAGCGGGACACGCCCGGCCACGCAGGCGGACAGGAATCCGGGCATGAAACCAGTCAGCAAAACTTTTATTTATTTTCTCTTCTGCCGCTCCTCTAGAGCACTGTGGTTATGACATAATATGAAACGAAGGGAGCTGTCACAATCAGCCTGCAATGGTTCGCAGCACACCCAGCAGATGTCTAAGTGTGGTTTTTGCTTTTATTTTTAATTTATTTTGTAATTTTAATTTATGTTTATAGAACCAAGATTATGGTTTCACCACAACTCAGTCAACCGGCAGATCGCGTGCGGTGCGGTAAAGTGTGGGAACGCCCACCTCCTCCAACGCTTCTGGGCAGCGTGGAAGAGTAGACCAAACACAAGAACTAATCTCCGTCTCGTTGGTGGCTCTCCCCTCCCCGCCCAGCAGCAGCAGCGGCGTGACAAAGCAATTCCAGTGTTGAGCAAACCTTCACCTTTGAACTGGAACAAGGGCAAACCGACCACGAGGCGACTTAGACCGCCCCTGCCGTTTGTACAAACGCACGTGCCACGGGTCGGTGTTCTGACTCCAACCACGGGGTTTTAGCGATGTCAAATACGGGTTCAGTTTTCCTTGGTTGAACCGATGCTGCCGGAATGACACGCAATCCCACAAGGCCGTGGTGGCTGATTGGGACGTGCAACAAAAAACATCCATTGTCTCAACGGCCCTGATCGCCACCTCTAAAACACATTGAATCGGCAATGAAAGGTGTTGTGTGAATTGCCACAGGCTTTGGTTCCGATATTATTATTTGTATGCTGTTGTGGATTTTTTCCGATTCTATCCATTAGCCCAATATTTGACTGTAATCTTTGCTCTATAGTTTATGAAAGGGCTCGAATGTACACAAAAGCCAATGGTTACTGTGCCTTTAATGTAACGTTATCCTGCTTTTATTCCCACCCGCAATGGCCCCTTAAAAAAACAAACATTGACTCTGCACGGGCTACAGTATTGCCAGATTGTAATAACAGCATTAGACCGACGTGTACACCCGCATGTGTGTAAATATAATACGTACGCAAAAATGTGTGTAATGCCTGAATTAAGTCAATGAAATCAAATGTATTATTCATGATTTTTTTAATTAAAAGACTGCGCTTTGAAGAAAACCTCATTTTACAATTCCGTGGTTGTTGTCATCTTATGCCAAGTCACATATGCCCAACTGTGTCTCGTTATTCTGGTTGTGCATCTTATCCCAAATAAGATTTAGGCATTCATTTAGTCGTTGCTGAACGACGAGTTCTGGCTTCATC
Organism: Lampetra planeri; assembly: GCF_965212315.1. NCBI lineage: Eukaryota > Metazoa > Chordata > Hyperoartia > Petromyzontiformes > Petromyzontidae > Lampetra > Lampetra planeri. The sequence goes on along the minus strand of NC_136118.1, from coordinate 11,711,047 downwards.
TCGCGTCCGCCACTGCAAAAACACGGGAGGCGCCCGCATCCTGTATTAGACAAAAAAGCTTTGCTGGCTGGCTGACTCGCTGACTGACAATCAGCTGTTTTAGATAAATATAACCACGCATGTGACATCAGTTTCGGATTTACATACTATAGCAACACGCAAAGAGTGCACTCTGTGATATGTTTCGCAAAGCGTTGGAACGTGTGCGCCTAAATTATTTGGCAATGATTAACGATGTTGCCGAATATGAAACGCTGCCCAGCCCATTTTCACAAAAGAGGACGGATTACCTTTTCTCTCTCTCGACGACTTTGCTACGCAGCTGTAAAACAGGGCCTTAAACTTTGAGGTATGGTACCCATAACTTTATGTGAGTTGAGACACACTTAAAGTGTTCCTTCGTTGAGTGAAATCGCTTTTAAAAGCCAATTTCAACATCGCCAGTGTACACTTGTGACACATTCGCTTAGTTTCATTCTATTTGCTAGGCGTAGGGGAACTTGGTACAAGTAGGTCTGACGTTTCAGTATTTTTTTTATTTGACCCACGTAAACGGTTAAAAATTCCCGCATTTACGATTAACACGGTTGACTACATACGGAGCGAAAGGATTTCAAGATACATAACACATTGAGATACGTATCACATGTGACGATGTATGCATTGGTCACCATAAGTTGTAGCAGTAGCCATAATCTATCTACTGATGGATGTAGACCTCCCGAATTCACCACCCATCCCTTACATGAGTCTCACCTTGCAACAATCCATCTAGCTCCCGTACATCTCTCCAACTTCAGAATCATCAGAACATGTATTCATACTGGAGGAATCCGATGAGCTAGAAAGCTCTTTCTCACAGACGTCCAGTTCGGGCGGGTAAAAACGTTTCAACAACAAACAATACAAAAACATAATAGTAGTGCATAGTACAATAAGGGTAAACAAATCACCCAAACACACATACAAATACAACTTAACTATCGCCCATCCTGCCAGGCAAAGCCCACTGAGCTATTAACTTGTTTTTCAGAAGCGACCTGCCCATAAATGATAGCTCAACAAAGTGGCACATCACTTGGTCATTTAGAGCACCAAAATAATCTAAATCGTACTCTTAGTTCTTTCGGTAAAGTCACGTAGGTAAAAAATGAAATTAAAATTAATCATATTATTATTTTACTTTTATTAATTTTAATTTCATTTTTTAACCTACGTGACTTTACCGAAATAACTAAGAGTATGAATCCTTGCAGTCACGAAAGCTTCAAATCTAGAATCTAAATCGTCTCAATGCGTGTTTCTAAATGTGGAGGGAAAAACCGGAGAACCCGGAGAAAAAAATCCACGCGACCACCGGGAGAGAGAGAGAGAGAGACACATGTAAACTCCAAATATACAAACGTCAAAGGTCGGGATCGAACACCCGACCTCCTGCATACCAGGCGAGGGAGATGACATCTTGATCCGGGTCACGCTGGCAAATCAGACTATCCTGGCCTCTTGAGTTCTCACCTGCTTCATCAAATAATCATGATACTTAAATTAACATAAAAGCTCATCGCTCCATCTCGTGGGCGATCCCACTCTCAGGCGCGATCCCTTTGTGCTGCCGCTCCACCATTAAGCCCTTGTCCACCGGCTATCATCCCTTCTTCGTCACGAGTTCTGCATGCCCAAGGCCGCTTCCTGTTATTCACGGGTTATGTAACAATGCCACTAATTAGAATTTGCCCTCCGGTCTGTGTGTTCCCTCTTTCTGTCCTTCAGGGCGATTCCAATCATTGCCATCGCTCCGTGCGCCTTTGCGCTCTCCACTATCTAGCCCCATATTCCCAAACTCAGGTCTTCCCAACTCGGATTACTGCAAGATCCGACCATGTCCGTGCAGTGCTCGCTGATCTGCATTGGCGGTCCGGTCGCCGAATGAACACATCGTAAGGTCGCGCTCATCACACACAAAGTGCTTGACACAAACGAACCGCAGTAGCTTGCTGGTCTCGTAAAGGAGCATAGACCATCATCACGTGACACTCCGGTCATCCTGACAGCGCAGCGGCTTCTGGCTGGCCGCCGAACAAAGACGGTCACCGCATCGCGCGCTTTCCGATGCGCTTCTGCGGTCGTCTGGAACGTTCTTCCTTCTGATATTAGGACGCCACTGGAGCTGGGCACTTTTAAATCGAGATTGAAAACTCGTTTCTTGTCCTTCCCCCCGCACCTCCGATGAGCACGGTTGGTTATGTACGGTGCGAAAGAAGTGCAACATACTGCGTGCTCACATGTAAAGCTTTAAAAGACGTCCTGAGACGGAACCTGCACAAAGCTCTAACATCCACAACTCCAACCTGGAACAGCTGGGAACTGGACACAGCGCATGGGTTACCAGGCCGTCAGAGCCGGGCGTGCAACATTTCGCAGATGAATCACGTTTCAGAGAACGGTCCAACCGGGAGCGTGCGACTGTACATCGTGCGGCGAGCCATCTCTCTGGCAATGTAGCCGCGGAGCGACGTGATGACTCGGAAGCACAGCTGATGATTTGTTGACATCATCCTTGAACCTGAGAATGAAAACAAAAATTGAATTTTTTTTAGTAAATCGGTCTGTTGTGTTGTTTTTTTTGTCTTCCACCGGGCCCTTCCTGCTTCTTTGATGAAGACCACCTGGTCCAGATGATTGCTTTTTTTGATGATATCGTCAAGGGCATTGTTCAACTGAAATTTCACATGCGGCGCTTCCTCCTCCCATTTGGCAAACCGGGTTGATTCCCTCGGAAACAGACGGTTTTGTTTCGCGACTGAGATCTGCACGATTGAGATGTCTTAACATCAGCCGAGATGTCCGTATGTAGACTACACTTCTAAAGGTATTCAAAGGGATCTGATGTATTGACGTCTCCACACACATAACTATACACTGCATGCAGTCCATTTGGTAAAAAAAAAGAACAGGTGGCAATCAAGCAGGCGTGAATATGTTCGAACACCAAATAGATAACCGTTGCAAGGCATAAAGTCTGCATTAACCACACGCACTTGTAGCAAACATGCAACACAAACATGCTCTGATAACACTGGTCAACAAAAAAAAATTCTGGCCTGGACTTTTGCAGCTGTTTTAGACTAATTTCAGGGTGCTGATTCCAAATCTGGTCTCAGATTTGCTCTATCATATCTCATTTTTATGCTATCGGCATACCCCATTTTCATTGATTTCACCAGAAATTAACTCTGTCACTTATGATTGCACGTTGTTGCGAGTCAGTGACTGCTTTAGTGTTAAAATATGGTGCTGTATTTTTAGGATAGTGTGTTTATAACATCATTTTATGTAGATATCCACATTTATTTAATATTTTTCTTCTGCAGTTTTTATTAAAAATGCAATATTTGATATCTCAAAAACCTGATGTGATAGACAAAAACTGGAATCAGCACCCCAAAATGACCTTAAAACCGTTGGAATACCTTATGCCAGAAAAAGTGTGTTGACCAGTGTAATATATGATGCATTGTCTTTGAAAGTGATTGGTCTACACCAGAGAGGGCCTTCTTTGTGACCTTGTCTGGCCAGTGTCAGACCACAGGACGACAAAAGGCGAAACAGTACGAAGGCGATGCAAGTATCGGAGCGTTTCGTCATTTTGATGACATCTGCATTTGGTGTTGACTCTCCTTAATTGCCTCTTGAACAAGTCGTGCGTGAGAAGGTACACGGCTGAATGTCAGATTTCATGACACACGTATTCTGTTCGCCGTGCTCCACAGATAAGCCAGATTAGGAGGATTTTTTTGCCTTTGGTTTCCGTGTTCAAACAGATTAAAACCTCTTAATTGTTGAACAAGAACATCGTCGGTAACCTTGCTCAGAATTTAGCATTTAAACAATTACTTAAAGTAGCGCCGATGTTCAATATTTGTGTGCAATTCGGAAATGTAATCTGTTATTAAAGGTCCTTGTAAGCATGTTTAAATCCCCTTAAGTGCCACGCGTACGCTTGCATCGGGCGGGTAAACATCAGAATCAGAATATGTATTTACACTGGAGGAATCCGATGAGCTATCAAGCTCTTTTTCCACATGTCACCACGAACGATGCAACATGCTACACACACCACCACTCGAGGACGCCACGTCGATGGGAATTTCCTCAACAGCCAACAACAATTACCAGTGTGGTGAGGTATGGGTCAAACAATGCCCGTGGACTCAAGAGTCTTGGGCCTCATCCATCAGTGGACTGACAAGGCGACCGTACTTATTGTTCTTACACACATCGTTTACAGCCTTTGTATGTATGCACGTTGGACTTCTTTCGCACTGTACGTAGCCAACCGTGCTAATCGGAGGTGCGGTCGAAGGACAACAAACTAAAAGCCGAAAAGCAGTTCTAAAGAAATGAGTTTTGAATCTATAATTAAAAGTGCATACTTCCAATGGCGTTCTAATATCGCAAGAACGTTCCAGACGGCCGCAAGAGCGCCTCTGCGCATCTTTGCTGAGAATTTACAGCCCTTACTGTCAATCCAGCTCGTTATTTTGTATTTATATTAAATCAATTGTACATCGTCAAAATTAGATCATTTAATATACCACGGTCGGCATGGGTCCACCAAATGTACACTACAAATCGAGAATTCAACGTAAGTGAAAAAAAAACTTCCATTGATATCATCATTCACAATTCCTCTTGTCATTGAAACTAAAGTAGCAACGTGCAGTGCAAGCTCAGAGTTTTAATAGCCGTACATTCAATTCCGCTGTAAAGGTCAGTGAGTTTTAACACCTAAAACAACAATGGACTCCAGAGGAGTGATTTTTGTAGCGTAAGGTGCACGGCTAAGTGCATTTTAGTGCGTTACGGATTAGTCACAAGTATGGGGTTGGCAGGTCATATACTGTAATCTCTCCGACGAGGTTTCGGGTCGTACGGCATGTTTTTCGGCACGCTGCTGGTCTCCCCCCTAAATCTTCCCTTGGCCCCATCGTCTCCCTGAGTGGCTCAACGATTACAATCTTGCCCTGCCAGAATGATGCCCCCCCTCTACCCCGTCTCATGCAGGGAGGTGTGCCCCCTGTATCCTAACAGCTGATTTCCACCCATACCAGGGAACCTAGAGCGCTGGTTCCAGAAATACCGCAAGGAGCTTCTTGAAAGCGTCAGTGAAACATTAACCAGTCCCTCCAGAAAAACGCGATTATGCGATCGCAAGATTTCACGCAAAATCAGCCAAAGTCCGCATATTTATGCGGGGGGCGCGTTTTTTAAAAATACGCCGCACTTTCGCCGCATAAATTGCAGATTTCCGCGCGCAAAATATGCGGGCTTGCATGATTTCATAATCCCCGCATTTTCGTTGCAAAAAGTCACATATATCTTAGCAGAAAGTTGAAAAATGTTGCGTTTACTTCACACAAGCGCAGCCAATTCCCCTGTTGCCATGGGAACGTTATGAAGTGACGTCACTCATTACGCGACATCATTGAAAAGCTGCAAAGCCCGCGATGCCAATGACACCATGATGAAGCCCGCAAATCTTTCTCATTTGCCAACAAACATAAGCGCAAAAGACCGCGCAAAGCAGTTCCCCAGTGTGTTACATGACAGTGGGGGCAAATTATTTTGCATAGCTACCTCTGTAAAACAGGAAGCACACATTTTATTTTTTAATATTTTATTTATTCATTTTTACAGAAGTTGTAGCATATTCATTTTATAAAGCTACAGAACTTGTTCGACTCAATGTTTTGTAAGTTTGAGCCATCTGTTTGTTAAGGTCTGAAATAAAACAAGATGAGAACTTAAATATTCACAGCACTTTCTGTGATGTAGTATGCTTGCTTATCATAGGAAGTAATAAGAAATGACTCTTTACATTAAAGTAGTAGCCTAGTGAATAGGGTGTTGGGGGAATCACTTTTTTTTCTCTTTTTCATCAAACCGCAGTTTTTGCAAGTTCCCGCAATTTTTGCAAGTTCCCGCAATTTTTGCAAGTTCCCGCAATTTTTGCAAGTTCCCGCAATTTAATCGCATAAAATTGCATAAATATCCCGCATATTCCATCGCATTTTTTAAGAAAACGTGCCGCATAATCAACGATTTTGCCCGCAACAATCACCAAAGAACTCCGCGTTTTTCTGGAGGGACTGATTAACGAACGGACACCCCAAGAGAGGTGGGCTGGTTGTGAGGGGTGCTGGATGCAAAGGTGGTGGTGACATGTTGGATGCGTTTGCTTTGCAACTAAGGTCATTGCTAGTTAACCCTCCTCCTCCCCCACACACACAGTTTTACCACCACCACCGCCGATCGAACGATACAATGTCCACCGCGGTCAGAGAGAATGTGTACAAGGTCGCTATTCTCCGTCACCGTGTCCTCTCCTCGGGTCTTGTGAGTTTACCCTTCCCGTCCGAAGACCGCCGTCTCACGATCAGCTCGACGACGTCAAATCACAGGAGGCTGCTGACGATCGTCAGCGCTGTCGAGAGAAACGGACACCTCGACGTACTTTTTTTAAAAATAAAACAAAACTACGTTGCTTTTATTTGACCAGGTATGGCCCACGGTGCTGTGTAGCTCGTTCTCAGAAGCGAACTGGTCACACACGATGGCTCAACAAAGTGGATTATCACGTGGAAATGTATAGCAGGCAAATACTTGAAATGCATGTTTCTAAACGTGGAGGGGAAAAGCGGTGGACCCGGAGAAAAATCCACGCAAACCACGGGGAGAGAGATACGCAAACTCCAGATATACAGCAGGCGTCAGGGTCGGGATCGAACCCACCACCTCCTCCATACCAGGCGATGGAGTTGACATCTCAAAGCATAAACATCCGCAGGTGTGTGTGTGTGTGCGTTTGTAGTCAGGGGAGCGGTAGTGTAGCGGTTAGCGCGCTGCGCTATGAACCCGACGACCCGAGTTCGATTCCCGCTCACGGCTAACACCAGTGACGATTATCTGAACCGGTCCTGGGCCTCCCCTAGGTCGACTCAGCCTTAAATGAGTACCTGGTGCGGTGTGTAAACATCGCCACTGGGGAGACAAAGGCGGTCGGGCGTGGCGCTGGCCACCCACCCCCTCGTGTACCGTTCCGGCCTTCATAGGTGCTCGCTAACAGCACTTGCCCCTACAGTCTGTTAAGGCTATACGGGGGATCTTTGTCTTTTATCTTTGTTTGTAGTCATTCCGCCCGCACTCCCCCGATCAGCACGGTTGGCTACGCGAAAGAAGTTCAACATACATAGACCTCACTCTTAAAATAAAGAAATAATAAACATGTGCTTCTTCTCGGTTTTTTCGGTAAAGTCACGTAGAGAATTGTTTTATTATGTTTTATTTTTATTATTTTATTACTTCCCTTCTACGTGACTTTACCGAAAAAACCAAGAAGATGAATTCCTGCAGTCACGAAAGCTTTAAATCGAAACATGTGCTTGGCAAGGGCACCTTGGCCAATGGTCGAGACTGGTGGCTGAGCAAACGCCGGTCACAGGTAAATGGCTTGGAGCAGTGGTTCTTCTTTTTCACCTGGGGGTGCACGCTGCATCCCCTGGGTGTGCGAGATGCCCTTTCTGGAGGGTAGCGAGACATGGCCAGATTTCTTTTTGAAGTCAAATAATCGAATCACAAATTAAGCACGGGCAAGTAGGTACAACTTACTTTGTTTCATCAAAACCCTATGTATTTAGTAGTGCCGTATTGTGACGAGGCCGTGGCGGCTTGGAGAGAGACAGAGAGAGAGAGAGACTTTCCACAGCAGTGCATTTGAGAGCGGTCATAGCCGAGGTAGCGACGACGGGTTTTTGGCGCGGAGATTTTTGACTTTGAACAAAGTCCGTGGAATCTTGGCACGTGCTGAGACATTGTATTAGATCCTTCCTTCATTTGTTTGCCGAGACCGATAACTCACAGTTAATGACTCAAACATTATCCACTGGGTCTTAGGTGAATAAAAATTAACCCGTAAAAAACTAAGTTTTTCACTATAAATCCTTTTTATGCGTGAGTCCTCTCGTCCTCTGGCTTGAGATGGCTGCCACCTATGGGTCAGATGATTGTCTGCCAGCATTAAGCAATTGGTAATTAAATATTTAAAAAATTTTCCCAAAACAGTGTAAAATTTTGGAAAAAAATTTTCACGAAAATTAATTGTCACGCACAACGAGTCTGTGTGGAAAATGTCAGCTCGATTGGATCACGAGAAGTGGGTTAAAAAACGACCGAAAGATTTGCACGGTCGTAAGCAAGCAAGCAAGCACGCAAGCACGCAAGCAAGGAAGCGAACTTAATATAAAGGATAAAAAAAACCCAGCAACAACAACCTTTACATGCTTAAAAACGAGTCAATATATTATAACTAAAACGAAGCACATTCGCGGGTTGTGCACCACCCCACCCCTTATTCATGAATGATTGCTTTATAGAATGTTTGTTAATGTTTGTAAATGATGTAGCCAGCGGTAATAATAAATCGTCAAAAATGTTTTCGAATTAAAGTGTTAACATGGAAAATATTTAACACTAGTTATGTGCACACAGGCTTTTTGGGTTAGATCGCGTAAATATAAAATGTGTCGTTAAACACGCCACCACCCGACACAGACAATTTGCAAGGTTTGTCAGGTAAACAAAACATGCCAATTCGTGACTAGTTCAGCACACCGCTTGTGTGTTGGAGAGTAACGAATTGGCACGAATTGGCACGGCTGTGTCGGGTGGTGGTGGGTTTAACGACACATTTATATTTACACGATCTAACCCAACAAAACATCTCTATTATGGATACCATTGGTCGCAAAAGCATACTGCGTGTTAAACTTAGTTAAGATGTCAAGCGTCAAGTATTCAATATTGACCATGTCGATAACGATCTCCGTTCTCACCTGCCACCCCCAAACAATTCTAGGCCACGTCACAATTGGGGCGGGGGGGTTACAAATATTTTAAGTCGTCCTGTGGACACTCCATTCCTGCCGATCGCATGGACTTTGGCTATGCTAAATGCATTGGTGTTAGACATGAGGGGGGCGGGGGGATAATCTCTGTGGTGGAGGTTGGCTTTTGATGGAGACTTGGCTGATCATAATCTTTTACAAAAAGGTGTTGGCTGTCTCAAAAGTTCGGGCAGCTGTACGATGTGCAGCGTTCCCGCACACGGCTACAATGTTGTCGCGCGTTCCGCTTACGCGACACGTGTTGCATTATTGGGAAAGAGTGGACTTGTGATCCGTACAATGTGAAAGTTTCTACGGTAATTTGTAGAATGTACAGGTGTACTATTGATGCTCCAGGACACTTTGAACTGAACGTAAAAAAAAACTCTTGACACGAGGTGCTATGTAAAAGTTTACCGATAGATTATCTATTATGGCTGCCTAAGTACGGTGGGAAAGGAGTTCAACATGCAAACAATTTGACATTTGTGAGAAATCGACAAATCTTCAAACAAGTCATGCCAAAATATTAAGTTTCCTCCTGGCATGGTAGAAATTCGATTTTTGAAAGAGCAATCATGACTGTACTGTAATTATTAACCAGAGTAGAGATTTGCCAGTGCTCTGGCTTTGCTGGCTCCGGTTCTACTCTCGCTCAGCTCCGGTAACTCAGCTCCAGGCTGGCTCCAGGCTCTCGATCTGGAGCCGAGTGAGGAGCCCCCAATCGGGAGCTGATTCGGAGCAGTACCACGCGACCCCTACGGCTCCTCCTCCTTCCTGGCTCGGGATCCAGAGCCACGAAAACCAAGAGGCATGTATCGTCTTGGTCAGTAACGGCATCATCCTCATGCGTTTTTGTTCAATTAAATTATTAGAAATAGTCCAATCAGGTTAATGTCTGTTTCATCTACAGTATATATATAAAAGGAACATTTGTGAATGTGTCTGTTCAAAATGTTAGCGTACTTCCCGACATGCAACAAACTTTAAATTTGCCAAAAACATGCACACAAGATGGTAAATGACCCACAAGGAATTTGTTTTGGCCTCCTGAACTTTGGACCACTGAGATTGTGCGAACGCTCTGGTGGTGACGGATGTATTGGTCAACCATTCGATATCAATTCTTAAGGTTGTGTGATACATGTAGAATTACAGGGCACGTTATATAACCAACTAGGAGGGGGGCACGTCAGGGTAACAGGCGGGGTCAGTCGGGAAGCTCCAGGAACCTGCTCGAAGGTTCTAGAACGGGGCGTGGCCAGAGGCGGGGCCTGGCCACGCCCCCTGGAAGATCCCCTGCACGGCTCCTACCGTCGTCATGGCTACAGTTGTCAGCCAGCTATGTAGTTAGACGCCCACGATGGGGCTGTGTAGAAAGGCCGGCTGTGTGTAGCTATGTGGGTAGGTTTCTCTATATCGCCCAGTGTTTGTGCCCAAGTGTGATAAATAAATAAGAAGCCCCCTCTGCACATTGGGTCTCGGAAGTCGCTCGCTAAGGCTGAGTTGACCTAGGTGGGGAGGCCCAGGACGAGTTCATAATCTCCACTGATGTTAGATGTGACCCAGAATCTCACCCATTCAATTTCAAACATCTGCTCAAATGTAAAATCTAAAATGTTTATTCACAAATATCATCCACTTTCATGAGCCTTTTTGTGTTTAATATAAAGTGACTGTCTATAGACTATGGCTTATGTTAAGACCAACATGTCTTACGATATTGTAGTGATTTTTACAGAATAAATCACCAATTGTAGCCCAACAACCCATACATGTATCGGTCAATTTATTAATTCGCACAAGAGGCTGTCAAGGTGGAATATTTACAGTTATTAGAAGCTTTTAATGGCAGGACACTTATAATACAAATCAAATTGGACATGTATATCGCTTACTTCACATAGTTCACCTTGAAATATTCTGACCTACAGAAATCTAGAAAAAATATTTACATTGTACACCAGAGCAATAAATCACATTAAAATGGTAAAAACAAAACACATGAAGGATATAATTAATAAATATACCAATGTTATTGCTTATGAGGTGCAGTAATTGACCGATTTGGTATATATCCGGAACCATAATTTCAGTAAAACTGGGTTTATTTTCATTCACACTGGGGGAATGAAAACGTTACATGTTATTCACAAAACAAAAATTATATTAATGGTGCTGCTCCACATAAATAGCAACCTTATGATAAAATAAAACCAATAAAAAAGTGCCTTCAAAATACCATATTGCTAATAAAAGCTCAGTATTAGTTCAGGTTTTCCATACCGTTATAGTCTGGACATTGTGCATCATCAAATATCCCCCCACACCACCACACGCATTCCATTTTACCCCTTTCACACAAGCAACTATTGTGGTCGACCATGGGCATTCAAATGGGGGCTGGCAATTCCCAGTTATCGCGTTTATATCTGTAGTTTTGGTATTTACACTGCGTGCTAAAAAGCACTCTTATGACACACACATTTACCTGACACGGTACATTCCAGGAGCAGTCGGTAAACGGAAGAACATTCAAAACGGGGATTTGGCAGGGGCAGGGTGACAAGTCAAGACAATATTTTTCTGCCTTAACCTTTAACCCTTGTATAACGTGGTCCCCACACACACACACACGTGTCGCATGGCTTCATTTCCACAAGCGTGTTTAACCAATACAGCCATCGCGCAGATCGGGTACAGCCCACAGCCTCTTACAAAACCGTCATTTTACACGAATTGGTACTCTTTTCTTCTTGGTTCTTTCGGTAAAGTCACGTAGAAGGGAAATAATAAAATAGTCAAATTTATTTCCCTTCTACGTGACTTTACCGAAAGAACCAAGAAGATGAATCCCTGCAGTCACGAAAGCTTTAAATCGAAATTTGCTACTCTTTTGTTCACTTGCACAAGGTGGCAATTATGTCACCAGCTCTGCATCCTGAAAATGCATGAAGACAAACTGCCGCCAATGCATTGTCACAACCGCGGCCGACGGCCTCGGCAAACCCCACGAGTTGACGAGCGCAGACAACCAACGCCCCCCTTTCATCGCGCGCATCTTCACAGCTCCTCGTCCATCACATCCAAGTAGCGGGATTCAATTATTTTTGGAACGGCAAAAAACCTGCCAACGAAAAGAAACGCATGCGGAAGAGAGTTACGGGTTTAAACAAAACGAACCAAAACAAATCTACGTCTATCTTAGGCCAATATTAAAATGCTGACAAGCACCTAAAATCTCCCTCTCGTTTCCGTCCATCCGGCAGTATGAATGGGGTCACCACCAGTTAGTCGAGATCGGCAGGTCGCCTGTGGTTGGGCAAAGTTGTGGGTACGGCCCCCGCCTCTTCGCCAAGACGTATTTTGCCAGCGTGGAAGAGTAGGCCCAATATCCTCAAGGAGAGGTCCTTAAACCAGCAGTGGCATGAGAATGACAATGTGGGGCCGCGCCTTAAAACACTAAAGCCATCTTCACGCAGAACTTTTCTTTAGTAAGGACTCCAAGTAATGAAATACACGCATGAACAATTATTCTCTTGCCATTGCTTGCTGTGCTTGGCTTCGAGTAAAACAAAGCAATGTTGACACTGCATATTTTATCAGCGCAGTTAAACGATGGAAAAAATTGTGTCTCTGAAGTCGTGGTTTCATTTTTCTACATCACACCGAGATGTTACATCACGATGCTCAGCCAAGCATGACGTCACCGCAGCTTATAGTGACCCATTTGAAAAGTTCTAGCGAGGTTGCCGCTTGTTAAATATTTGTATAAAGGCAGCGGGCGGGCTTGGTTAACGGTGGCATTGTATTCATGCAAGGATGGAAACTTCACACGTGTTTATGATACATTCACACAAGATGATAAATGCCCCACAAGGGAGGTTCATATGCCATACGGAGTGATCTCCACAAGCCCGGTGGCCAAGGAGAAATCCTTAGAGTGGATGGTGGCACACCGTTCGGTTTGGATATTGGAGGGGAGAGGGCACCTACTGCGTGGCAGCTGTGGGATCTTGCAGGAGGCTAGGGGGGCGGTGGCAAGGCGGAGTCGACAGCTTCAGGTCATGACGGCAATTCGAGCTGTCGCTGCTTTCCAATTACCCTTTAAAGTGTTCCACAGAGGTCCATCGAACGTCTGAATATGCACCCCCTTGCGTGTGAACGTGCCGAAGATTCACCTCGGAAGTTATCAAAATACGTACTTTTAATTTCTCTCTCGTTACTTACAATGTCACGTGATAAGTGACCACAGTAGGAAAAAAAATTGGTCACGTTTGTTGCCTGTTTATATCCAGAGGCAAATTAACCCAGCATAGTTTGATAAATGTGTGCGTAAATGGAAGCTGACAGTCAAAAAATAGTGAAGTTCTCAAGTTAGTCTCAACAACCTCACATTCACCTTTCCCGAGGTCCAGTTTCCCTTGCACAGTACTGACCGCAAAATAGAAGATCACTAAAAAATCATCATTAGCGTAGTTGTGGAGAATATGAATAATAAGCAGAAAATACGTATTTCCTTTACAAATCCGTCTCTCCACACAGCAAATTAAAATATTTCTTATGCCGATGGGCTGACCGGGTTGTGTAAGGAACACTTTTATTATTTGTTTTACATCGAAAGACAGATAGGAGAGAGTTTTTTTTGTAAAATTGAATTTGTGTAACGTAAGCCATGTTACGGGTGACTGCATGGGGGGGGGGACAAAGCTTGAGTCAACGTATTGCTCTATTGTTGTGCTTGCAGGTTTAAGGCACATACACAGGAGGACCGCACGTTGCGTCTGCCCGCAGCAGGAACCAACCCCTCTCTCTCCGGGTAAACATTTACCCTCGGAGGCAGGCCTCACCTCACGGGCAGGGCGGCCAGCATGATGACTGGGAAGACCATCTTCATGTAGGGTATGGGAGAGAAGCCCACGCCGCACAAGACGGTCAGCTGCAGCAGCTGCAGCCCCGTGAAGTAGTGGATCTTGCGCTGTGGCACGCGGCGCACGTAGTGAGTGGGCGGGTAGGCCGTCTGTGCGGGCACACACACACACAGTGAGACACACACACACAGTGAGACAGACACACACACACACAGGTGGAAAACCGCGTCACATTTCACGGCCGGCAGGTGTGACGATAACTCTGAGTCGGCAAAAATCCACCATTGTGTCGATCCACTTATCGGCTCCTTTATGACTTGCATCCCACTGGGATTTTTGCATACAGCAGCATCACTTTAAGATGTTTCTTGTTCATGTTTTTGTTTGTTGTGGTTGCACCCGATTCAAGAGCCGAATGGCTCACAGGGCTATACCTAAATTAACTGAACTGAACCGATTGGTCCATGTGGATGCCACGACGCGTGTCTCACGCCTGCGCGTGAACTAATCTCGGCAATCCGTCTCCCCGGTGCGGCGTCCTCTCCAGTTCTCCTTTGGCTGCCATTCCGCTAATGTCCATCAGCCGTCAATCTGAACAAAATAACTTTTTTTTTAACAGCCATGATGTCTCCACTATTTACATGTTTTTTTGGCGTTTGTGTGGTTCCCGATTCAGATGACTCTCCTCCCTCAAGTACCTAAATTATACATTGCAAAGCAAAACGAGGGGTTTCGATGACTCGAATGAAACCACTTTCAAAATGCCACGTTTCCTACAAAATGCTACTTCTGTATTTTTGCAATTATTATAAACGGACCCAAGCCGTATCGAGCCATTATTGGTAGAGCTCAACAATTTATATTTTAGTTCCAGTGCTTCATGGCAGCGCAGCGCTCTGTGAGCTTGGACCCTCTCCACCACAATCCTGCACGCGAACTAATCATCATGCAGGCCCTCGTCAGGATACAAATTCGTACAATAATCACCCTATATCTGTCAACCGTTGCTCTAACTGAAATACAAGTGTGCTATATATCAGTCAGAGAATAATCTGCCCGAGCCGACTTGTGCTACAGGGTTGTCATAAGTTAATTGTTGGTGTAGATTTGTGCGATATTTTCGATGTGCCATGTGACGCAGCTGTTTAAATTTCCTTCAATGGTGCACACTTTCATTTGTTTTGCATTTGCCATTGTGGTGCCGCAGGGTTTCTCTTGCCAGCGAGACTACCCCGGGTCTCTTCTCGCCCGGTTAAACGAACAAAACCCAACACCCCTCATGCACTCCCTTCCCCTGCGAGGCCAGAGTAAAATGATCGTGAACACAACGCTTGGATTCGCTCGCACTCGAAGGAGACGGGCCCTAGAAAGACGACCACGTGACATTGTGACCGTGTCCGAGGGCAGCCGGGCTAAACGCGTTCCCGTTGCCCTCGCAGCGCGAGCTACAGCGGCTTGCCAAAAGTGGGCACGCGGCCAAGTTCGAGCTAAAAACTTGGCAGTGTCGTAGGGTTGCTGCAGAAATACGGGCCAAGACCAAATACCGGGCTCAGCAAAATTGTTAAGTGGTTACGTGATCGCGAGTCATTTTCACGACGGCACAGTATTCCGCTCCTCGTTCTCGACGAGAGGACGACGACTCGGGAGGAACCGCAGGCGAACGGGAAGAGCTCTGCGGTCCTCGACGTATTAAGCAATTATCAGCCAATTAATGATTGGTTACATGCGAGAGGAAACAGGAGCACCCGCAGAAAACTCACGCACGTGAGAGGGGGGGCGGGGGGGCGGGGGGTGGAAACGCTATCCCATACAGGTGGTACAGGTTTAAATCCACATTTTTCATGAAATAAGTTTCACGACGTTTGTGCGATCCGCCAACCCCCTCCCTCGCCGCCTCCGGTGCCGGATTATAGGCCGCCACAGCCCGGCCGAATGTAAATGTCTCGCACAAGAAACACAAACATTGTAGAGCGTGGTCTTCACTCGTGAGTTGGTGGGAAATTCCTTTTCACCACGATAATCAGTCTGGCCGCGTGTGTGTCATAAACAGGATGTTGTTAGTTTTTGATAATTGTTATAATTGACCATTTCACATCAGTTACAATTGGCCGTTTCCAGCCAGTGGTGATTCACATTAATATGACAATGTACCGAGAAATATCAGCACACGCAATTGATTGCACAGGATTCTGTGCCACTGCACATACATTACTGTCGGGCACATATCGGACGAGCAGTGCAAGAAGTAATTCAAGTAAATGATGGATCTCGATTTTTTTTTCGATTTAAAGCTTTCGTGACTACAGGGATTCATCTTCTTGGTTCTGTCGGTAAAGCAGCCGTCCTCAGCTCAGCTGATGGTTCTGTCGGTAAAGCAGCCGTCCTCAGCTCAGCTGAGGACGGCTGCTTGCGTTGTGGCCGAAACGTCGTGAGAATTGTATTTTATTATGATTTATTTGTATTATTTTATTATTTCCCTTCTACGTGACTTTACCGAAAGAACCAAAAAGATGTATCTCGATGCTCATATAACTTTGTTCTATGAACATTATTCAAGTCCCTTTGTGCATTTAAGTTGTTCTATGTAACATTACAAGCTTATTTTTCAAGGTCTTTCTCTCCTCAATTTCAGATAGCCTATCGGTGACATTGCTGCATTCGCATTATTTCTTTGACTTTATATCAACAACTGCAAATCTAATATAGAGTTAATCAAACATCCCCTATATAGGGCCCAAAATAGGTGTGGTAAATTGTCGGTGCCAGTTCTGGCTACCTTCCCACGTGTGCGGTTTATTGCACCCCTGAATCATTAATTCCAGCTGCATTTTGCATGAAAATAATAATTAATTTTACTACATACGAGCTGTCTATTATGCAACTCAGGACCTGTAACCACACAACTGATGCTCACCACAGAACTTTAATTTTCTATAGAAGATGACTATTATTACGTAGGTCTATGAAAAGAAAATTCCCTCTGGTCCATTCTCATTTAGATTATGGACATAATAGACCGTAATTTGAACGAAGGTCATCGTGAATAAGAGCGATGCAAACCGAGGGTTTGTGAATTGATTCACACGAGGTATGGCCGTAACACAATAAGGCTAGAGGATCAGTAAAACTTGACTAGTCTTCCTTTACCATGCTGTACAAATAGATTTTGAATTTTGAAAAGCACAATAGGCTGCATATTATGCATGAAAGCAGCAAAACAAAGGGGGTTGATGATTGACAATTCACAAAAAGGTATCCCCCCCCCCAAGCGATAAAGAATAAACAATAACTAATGGCAGACACAATTTAATTATGGAGGAAATTGACACGGATCTTAATAGCAAAAGCTCTCACAAACCAAGGCCTACTTAAAACAGAGAAATAACAAGACCTAACAACAAGATATACAATCTACCCAACTAAGATAGAATAATAACGAATGTCATGATTTTTAGCCCTTTGTCAATCCATTGCTGGATGAAGGCCTTCCCACACCGTCGGTGACGGGAATTGTTTGACCGTACTTCGTTGGTGCGCAACGAATGGTTGCCCACGATGACGCAAAATATCACTTGGCACCGACGTTGGCCGTGCCCACCCGCTCCACGCCTACCAACACGTTCATGACAAAATATCGGCGATAAGGAGGGAGGCTGCATATGGGAAGATTGCCAATCATATTTCGTAACTCACACGGCTGCCACGAGGATTTTTTTTTAAATGGGGCAGAAGTTGTTTGTCACACTGACAGTCCAAACCATTATTTGTGTTTTATAAAGTCGTTAGTATCTATATGTATTCATATCCATTGTTTCAAATATTATAAAGTACGTTTTTCGGGTTAAAAAGTGTAACTTTTGATGCTATTGGAGCGAATGAAACCTTTTTAATGTGCATTTCCTATCCTCGCTTAAGGACCAAATTACTTAACGACCGGTTTTCCTGGAACCAATTACCGTCATCAAGAGAGGTCCTACTGTCCAGTAACACGTAACAAAGTCTGTCGCCGGCTCCGAAATGTGTTGGTAATGTCGTGCGCTCAAAATTATTCCACGAATCGTCATTGTCCGAAATAAATATGGAGGCAAGCCATAGCCACTGCAACTCCGCAAGTGGTAATAAAGTGTTTCACAAAACGACCCCAGAAGGAAATTTTTCACAACCCTTTCAACGTACGCTTTTGAGCCGCGTTACCTCAGAACGTTTGGACAATGACCGAGTGGGGGCGTCATACAAGGGGGGCACTTTAGATGCAAGCGTGCCAAGATCTGCTCTCAACTACAGGAAACGAATCCAGGAAACTCATTTGGTGGTTAAAAACAACATTAATGTTCCAGATTGGGTTTTTTTAGTCTCTGTAAAAAACTAAACCGGAAAATTTAAATCATGCAAATTCGAAACCCTTTGCAATTTATAGAGTTGAACAAACTCACGTATTCTGGAATTCATCAAATGCAGCTATTTTTGTCCTAACACTTCATTTGGCCACATTTTCAGTACCGTACATTAATATATAGTACTGCATGAAGAGGCCGTCACGTGACCCTCCTTCCTGCAACCACAACAACTTGCATTTACGTTGCACCGACAATGTTACAAACATCTCCGAGTGCAGCTTTAATGCGTTTAATCCTGGAGGACCCTCTGTCGGTAACCGTCTATGTGGCACAAGGCCAACAACAGCAACGACCTTCAACCTATCATGTCTCCGACTGGGTTTTCCAATTAAGTACACATTCATTTATTTTTTTCGTATTTGGACCCCGACGCCGGCAGACATGGCTTGCTCATTTTTAACGCCCACATTAATACACCTGGCGGTATTAACCGGGGTTGATCAGGGGGTCTTGAAAAATCATACATCTCTCTCTGCAACAAGTGGTCAAACACACCACCGCCGCTCGGCCAATGTAACCCAAGAACCAAACGTGTCATTGCAAAACCCAGCGCATGCCACTTCATTACCTGTTCGGTGAACAGCAGAGCCAGACGCTGGAAGAGCTGGTTTCCATCCAGCGACGTGAGTGCTATGTACAAAAAGATGCCATCCAGCACGGGCCGTGGAATCCACTGCAGTGGCAGGGGTAGCAGAAAAAAAAGTGACAAACCCAGCAGCATGTGCGCTAGGAGCACTGGGACGCGTGTCTCGCGCACGCACACGATGCTGCAAGCGTGCACACACACACACAAACGCGCACACACACACATGCACAAGGTCACGTGGGCACAGGCTGGCGTGAGCGCACAAGCGTTAGCACGCAAAGACATTCCTTAGAAATGTTAATTTCCAACTTGGGGTGCGCGTCACCTGAATACAAAAGCTATAATACAAGCCACATAGCTCAATTACATCACAGTCATGTGACGTAATAAACGTAGTAGACTAATTACTATCGTTGATAATAACGTCATTGGAATTGAGCTGTTAATTTGACAATGATCCGAGTTTAAGCCTCTATATTGGTGAACACCTATTTATTTAAGGGAGCTGCCTTGGCGTGATGGCGAGCACGACTGAACTTGCGATCGTGGGTCGGCCGTTTGATTCCATCTCGGCATTTGAACAATGCGCAAGTTGATGACCCCCGCCCCACCTCTGTCCACCCAGCAGTATAAATGGGTAGACCCCAGTCAATTGGCAGGTCGTGTGTCGGCACGAAAGAGCAGAGCCCAAATACCCTCTACAACTGCCTCTAGTGGAGGCCCTTCCACCAGCAAGTGGCACGAGCAAGCAATTGCAGGGCTGCACTCGTGTCGCTTACACACACACAGTAATAGGCTGGTTTACATCGGCGACGCGTTGCTGAAAGGTGCGACGGCCAATATCGAAATGGCTCAAATCAAGGCGATTTTACAGGGTAGGTAGGTGGAGGTGAAGGCCGAGGCAACGGACACGCGAGAGGACGGACGTTGCTGTCAGCGAAGTGTGGGTTTTGAGGCGACGCAAATCGGGTAGCGGTGTTAATAAAGTGACGACGTATATTTGCGAAAAGGGGTAAAAAAAAAAAGGACTTAAATCGGGGTGTTGCTGCATTTTTTTTTTTAAATAACTCTTTCAATTACTTGGGACCCTAAGCTTTTGCTTAATTAGTTTGTGCCCAGCATCACTGCCGAATGCTGATACTGCTTAAAACTACCCGGGGGAATTCAATCGGGCAAGCTCCATTCCCGTAGTTTGTCGCGTTGGGCATGTGCGGTGCCGTGGGCACGCGGCGGTGTGCATCCCCGTCCGCCCCCGTCCGCTCACGTTTCGTCCACGTGACCGTCCTCCACGCGCTCCTCGACCGTGGCGAGCGCGCGCACGTGCAGCGGAGAGTGCGGGAAGGCGGCGTGCATCCAGGGCAGCCCGAAAAGCGAGAAGGTGGCGTTGAGTACGGCCACCAGGAGCAGGTCCCAGTGGTACGACGTGCCCTTCTTCAGCCTGCCGTGGCAACGACGCGCAGCCGACTGTTAAATGGTCCCTGCCTGCGAGCGGTCTCTACGTAGAGGCGACGAGCGTTCGTCATTAAAGTTTATTTTATTTCTCAGCCGACGCTTTCGTTGGAGCTCGTTGACAGTTTTTTGGTGTGGTTTCACGCATATTTCATCCAGAAGCACCACTATATATCATTGTGACATGTTCACGGGCACCGCACGCGCACATCAAGAGAACAAGTATCGCCCGTGGGCACGACGACGAGGGCAAACCTGTTGTGCGGTGCGTTGGTGAGCGAGGCGGCCATCGTGTGCTCCATGAAGAAAAGGATTGAGAGCAGGAAGCCGATGCCCATTGCGCTGCAGATAGAGCCCACTGTTAGGAGACTAAGTGGCGCCAGCGCAAAGTAGCTCCCACTCGGAGTGTAGCTGAACTTGAGCCCTGTCACTGCAACACAGGCAACAGGAGGCGGGCGGGGGGGGGGGGCAGACATTACCAACACATTTCAGAGCCGGCGACAGACTTTGTTACGTGTTACTGTACAGTAGGACCTCTCTTGATGACGGTAATTGGTTCCAGGAAAACCGGTCGTTAAGTAATTTGGTCATGAAGTGAGCATAGGAAATACAAATTAAAAGTTTTAATTCCCTCCGAAACCATCAAAAGTTCCACTTTTTAACCCGAAAAACGTACTTTATAATAATTAAATGGATATTAATACATATAGATACTCACGATATTATAAAACACAAAATTAAAAAGAAACATGGTTAATCAATACATTAATTAATATTTACTGGACCTACAAGAGCCAGTCGTTAACAGGGGAATGGTCGGTAAGCGAACACATTGGGCTCTATGGAAGCGATTAGTCGTCAACAGGGGTGGTCGTTAAGAAGGCTTCTGCTGCATACTTATGTTGAACCTCTTTTCGCACCTGGACGTAGCCAATCATGCCAATCGGAGGTTAGCGCGGTTGTCCACGCACTAACCCAGCGAGACGTTCGTTTTATTCCCAGCCACGGCCAACTTCGAGAGATATCTTAGCTGGCCCTGGGGCCTTCACCTTCGCCGACCCACACTGACGAATGTGGTGAAGTATGTTCAAACAACCCCCGTTTTGGACACGGTTTAGGGCGGCCTTCATTTCACAGTGCTGTCAAGTATTATTTAAAAAATGTTTGATTATAGCTGGATACAACATCCTAATTTGATTAATTATCGGAGTGTGGTGATGTTTTTGTTGTTGTCTACCCAACATAGAAATGTAACTGCACCTCCGATTAGCATGGTTGGCTACATACGACGCTAAAGAAGTTCAACGTACACACGTAATTAATAGGGGCAACACGCTTGGCCAAGCATTTATTGCCATGAAACTGAGGACCCTCTGTTTGTACGCAGTTTTACACCGTAGCCACGGCTGATCTAACACGATTTACACCTTCATCGCGACGGAGAATATTGCACTAAGTGATCAACCGTGAATTTAAATGGAGTTGACTGTGAAGTAGATTGCGTAATCAAGGCATTCAACGGAAGGGAATGGTAAATCTTCTATAGTTTAACACCACTTAAGAGCGGTGATATTCCGTCAAGCCGAACACTGTGAACGAAACCTATGCTGGCTTATATTTGGTGTCAGTGGTAATGTGTTAGCATGCCCGACATACATCCCAAGCCTTTGCAGGCTTCAAGCATTTGCAGGCTTGAGGGATGTGTGGAACACTCGGCAAGTAATGTAAAGTCAAACACGAACACATTTCTGCCATTACAGGTGTTAATGTTCACATCCAAATACTGAACTGCAGTGCACAATGGTTAACTTGTGTCTGACAAGCGGTGGCCTCGTATAATATGATACGTTTAAAATAGTCACGATGAAGACAGACAGTGCAGCTGCTTCCTGTTAATGCAAATGTACCACTGGTGCTCTACGTTACAAACAGAACGGGTTTTTTTTTTAAAAACTTAGACAACTGCTATATGAGCCACCGCGTTATCATCCTACCCACGAGGTTCGGTAGAGTCGTCTATGTCTGTGCATACCAAACGACTCTACGTGAAAAACGAAAACTCTACAGAGGAAATGCCTGAAACACGTGAGCGGAGCCGTACGGTCAATGTCTCGGAACACGTAGGAGCCCAGGAAGGAGAAGGCGATGACGGAGAGGGGCATGGCGCAGTCGGACAGGATCTCCCGCGCTTGCAGGTGCAGATATGGCCTGCAGCAAGGAGTTATAAATATAGTATGTTTCACGTCAAGGCAGGGTTGTCAAAAGGAAATTTGCCTCAAGCTTTTGTAACACCACAAAATATGTACAAAATTGATTTGAAGCTTTCGTGACTGCAGAAATTCATACTTTGGTTATTTCGGTAAAGTCACGTGGGTAGAAAATAATAATACAAGAAAACACAACGTTTCGGTCGCAACACAAGCGTCCGTCTTTAGGTGAGAAAAAATGATCTGCTGTTGTGGCTTTAATTAGGCACGGGAGGGGGTTGGGAAGGGAGGGGGAAAGAGTTTGGCTGTAGAAGTTCACAGGGGAGAGGAGTGGAGGGTTTGTGGCGTGCAGGGACGGGTCGGGCTGGAGAAATTATTCCATTTTATTTGCTCATTTATTTTACTTGCTAATTACTCCAGCCCCACCCGTCCATGCACGCCACAAACCCTCCACTCCTCTCCCCTGTGAACTCCCCACGGCCAAACTCCTCCCCCCCCCCCCCCGTGCCTATATAGAGCCACAACAGCAGATCATTATTCCTCACCTGAAGACGGACGCTTGTGTTTTATATTTTTTCTATATACGTGACTTGACCGAAAGAACCAGAGAGTATGTACAACATTGTAGGGTCACACTTTTAACAATACATGGGCATAACTGCAGATACACAAGCCACTTCTCGTCAGGGTACCATTTATGGCCAAATCACTTCTGAAAAATATATAGCTCAGTGGGCCTTACTTGGTAAAATAGTTTAGTTTAGTTTAATGACAGATCTGTAGCCATGGAACGGAATGCACACAATATTACATCCATGGAGGAGATGAAACAATGAAATCAGGTCGTGCGCAGGTGCTGGATGGCTTAGAACATCGCAGGATTGTGAGAGTTTGTGGCAGTTTGGGGAGGCCTTCATCCAACAGAGGATTGATCATGGCTGGTGCTGATGATCTTGACAATCGATTACCACTCCACCACTGACTGCTAATGAACAACCAAGGATGTCCACTTACCAAACTACTACAAACTAAATCACACAGCGTGGAGAGCCATCTCATAGTTGTGACGTGTGTTTCGTCGAACCAACGAATGCCAAAAGTCCACCGCACTCTCGCGGGCCTCGGGGGCATTGCACAACTTTGCAGGGGCCACGTCATGGGAGAGATGGGGGGGGCACCGAGAGATGGGGGGGGGGGGTTGCTCACCGCTTGCGGAATTGGTAAAGAGTGCTCCCAAGCCACACGGTGCCCAGCATGAGGAGCAGGGCCAGCAGGGCCACGTCACGGCTGCCCTTGGGGCCGCCCGAGTCCACCCCGGCGGCGCCTTCCCAGCTGCCCTCGCTCGTGTTGTTCCCCGCAGAACCGCAGCCTCCCGGCTCCCCGGGCAGATAGTTCTGCTTGAAGACTTCACGGACACGCGGACGACCAGGAGACAGCGGGAGCTTTGGTCGGGAAAGCCGTATCGAAAAGGGTCGCCCTCGTTACGCGCAGAGCGCTTGCCACGACTGAACCACGATGGTAACCTTGCCGATCTCGTCAAGGAGCATAAACCATCATGCGGACTGCAGTCATCAGCAGTCATCAGCAGTCATCAGCAGTCATCATCAGCAGCAGCAGCAGCAGCGGCGGCTTTTGGCCGGCCGTCGAACAAAGACGGTCACCGCATCGCGCGCTTTCAGATGCGCTTCTGCGGCCGTCTGGAACGTTCTTCCTTCCAATATTAGGCCACTGGAGCTGTGCACTTTTAAATCTAGATTGAAAACTCACTTCTTTAGAACTGGCTTTCGGTGTTTAGTTTGTCGTCGTCCCCAGCACCTCCGATTAGCATCGTTGGTTATGTAACGGTGTGAAAGAACTTGAACATACATCGACAGCAGCACCTGCGCTTAGCGGGTCTGCTCTTGCTACACTCGTGTGTCATTACAGACGTTTCAGAACGGTTTCGGGCAGAAATGCAACAGTCGCTTGTAATGTGAATTTATAAATCATTACCACAGTGATAAAATGAAAATATACGTTAAAACCAACTTTGCAATGTTAAATTAGTACTGAATAATTTACCTTATGGTTCTCCAAATTTTGTCAGCTTTTTTGTGTTTACCATTACAAAAACGTGGAAATTAAGGCAAGTATTGAACTCAAAGCGTGCGATGAGAAAGAACGGATATTATGACTCGCATTCCTAAAATATGTCCATCAGCGGCACACGTGAAAAACGGCGAGCAAAATGAAATGCACTGTGGGCGGCAATCAAGATCACTGCACGAGAATATATAATCTAGGTTGTGATGCGAACGCTCGTGCTCACGGAGTGCGGAAGATTAGTTGCCTATCTGTTCTGCTGTCGTATGTGTTTTTTTTTTAAGTACCGTATTACAATCAATGCAATTGTAAAAATAAAAAAACAGAATCAGACCGACACACGACCGCCGCCTCAAGTGCATGCAAACGGGAGAGGTTGGAGCAAAAAAAGAAATTACAAATTATTTTAGCAAGCGAACTCGTTGTAACCGCATTAACGTAAAAGATCATTTAATTCCTAAACTCTTTGTAAGCCTACACATGTATTACCAGTCCGTAGCTTTGTTTTTGTACACGCTACATTTCTTAGAAAATGTATATCTGCTACAGCTTTTTAAGCACCTCCGATTAGGATGGATGGCTACGTGCGGTGCAAAAGTTCAACATGCGTACGTACACTGTTTTCCATGACGGTTTTGTTTTTAATGTGGATGTGCAATTGTAGTCGGGCAATAGAACACAACGTACTCTTAATGATATCCTTGATTGCGTCCACCACAAAGGCGATGGAGATGAAGAGTGCAAATATCTCTTCAATAGATCTGCAAGAGAGCCAACACGTTTGCATTATTATACGACAGAAAGAATATACAACCACAATACGCTATGAAGCATATGTGCTCTGATATTGTGGGTGTGATTGATATGTTCCCAACACCAGTGGTTTAAAAATTTCTGAAAATGACCTTGTCCTTGGGCACCAATTGCTACTCAAATTTACCCACCAACAGGGCCAGCAATCTAAAATTGTTTTGAAGGTCGGACAGCTGCAAATTCAAAGTCCTATATTTCTCGACAGATTTCATATTTATATTTGATATATATTCAAATGTAAGCTCTTCGGTCATGCTTCAGCTGAACACGTACCAGGAAATGTCCAGGGCGTTGTGGGAAAAAAAAGTTAAGATTTTTTTTTTTAAATCACAGAAATGACGTCCTTCTCTAAGACTCACCGCTTGGAGAGGTGCAGGCGTGTGCTCATGTGCAGCAGGGCGTAGAGTGTCAGGAAGAAGCTGTTCCAGAGGCCGATGCAGGCGTAGTACGCGTGAAAGTCCAGTTCAAACTCATCGCAAATTGTCCGGATCGCTGCATCAAATACGGCCAAGGGGGAAACGCAAAGTACAATTGTCTCTCAAAGGACACCCCCCAAGGGACAACTCGTGTCACTATAACACGTAGGCTTTCGTGACCAATATTATCCATAACAATTATTATTATCCATATTAGCCTTAAGAGGTTTTTTTGGGTGAGATTTACGCAATCCAACCCAAAAACCTCTATTACCGTTTAGCTATTTTGATCGCGATTATGCAATTTTTTTTTCAGAAACTCGGCCGTTTTCACATCAAAATTGGTATCCATTCCACATTTGCGCAATTCGCTTGGACCGTAATTCCACAACGGCAACAAAGGCAGCCCCCCCCCACTTCCGCCCTTCCTCAAAGGGGAGCCGCTAGGGTGGCCCGTCGTGGGCAGGACGAGAGTGGGTTTAGGATGGAGCCAATTCGTGCTGAAAAGGTCTATACTCAATTGTGGAAGGTTTCAACCATCATGCGTAATCGCATCAAAGGGTGAGAGGGTAGCGATGGCCCATTCCGCCTTAAGTCACGTGCATGTTAGTTGCCTCTGTTCCACTACACGTTGCGAAATGTTTGCATTACATTCAAAAAGGGCATTATTTGCTGCTCAAATCAGGGCAGAAACAAGCACGAACAAAAAGCGATGACGAATGTGAAGACAATTATGATGATGATGCTCATTTACCCGGCTAGGACTTCTATGCAAATTAAAATCGAGCGAATAGTGGGGACATTGTCAAATGATGCAAATTCGTGACCATGACGCCAGCACATAAATGGTCTTACTCTTGCGAATTACATTCACAGGACCGATAACATGGCCACTGTGAAGCAGACTGCGTGCGTATCTTTACAGTTAATACAGTCGCAGCATAAAATGAGGGCAGCCGCTGGATTCGAACCGTGAACATTGTCGACAATCGGCGAACGCGCTTCTGCTCGACCATGTCAATGCCTCGTCATCTGATAAAACGACAACAATAATATTGAAGAAGAAGGTTATGATCAGGATGATGGTGATTATGTTGAGAATGGTGATGCGTAGAATGACGATGATGATGTCGCTGTTACTGCTGTTGCTGCTACGCCGGGAGAGAAGCGGTTGACCTTTGGATTATAAATGCAGTGGGCTCACCATTACAATAAAAGTTGTTTTGGGTTGTTAAACCCGCCACCACCTGACAGCTAATTAGTCAGGTTAACCTTTCTTTGTTGCTCTATCTTGTTGCTCTAACCAGGGCAGAAACTGCTCACCGTACGAATTGTCTGTCGGGTGGTGGCGGGTTTAACACCACATTTATATTTACGCGATCGAACCCAAAAACAATCTCCATTGCGGATAAATATTGGCCGCAAAAGCCCACCATGTGCTAAACTCACCATTACAACAACACGGCGGCATCCGAATGATTCAGACTCACCATATATGTACAGGGCGAGCGGCGCAGTGGTGAGCAGAACAATGAGAGGCTGTCCCGACAGAACCGCAAACAGCACTCCTCCCATGCTCTGCGCCACGAGTGTCTTCTGGACGTCTGTGGGAGACAAGGGAACGGCCAGACACATCCCCAAGGAGGAGGAGGGCAGTGGTTCGTCTCTAATGAACGTGGCAAGGTCAAAGAACAAGTCAGAAGGGGGCACGCTGAGATGGTGTTGGCCATGGATAATAGGTGCAGTGGGCAAAACCTCATCAAATGAATGTGCTGAAATAGGGAACCACCGTGCCGTCCAGTTTAAAAGTCGCTCCGGAATGTACGATGCACCCCCAATTGTGCCAATGGAGTTCAGCTAATCTGGTCAAAGACAAATATCCCTCTCGTATGGCCTCAACAGACTGTTGGGGCAAGTGTTTTCAGGGAGCAATTTTGAAGGCCGGCTCGCCACACGAGGAGGTGGGTGGGTGGCCAGAACCACGCTCGTCTATCTTCGTCTCCCCCTAGTGGCGATGTTTACACACCGCACCAAGCACTTATTTGAGGTCGAGTCGGCCTACGGGAGGCCTAGGACCGGTCCAATTTTCGCCACTGTTATTGGTTGTTTGAGGTCGCCGGGTTGGTAGCGCAGTGCACTAACCGTTGCCCCACAGCTCCACACTAATATGGTCACACACACACACAAACACTGGAGAAGATGTACTACGTACTTATGCTTGTGGTCTGGAGAATACGGTAGTGGAATAAGGTGTCAATCCCCAAGTGGTTCCATAGAGATATCTGTTACATCAACCCCTTCGATTTTACATCCAGATGACAAATTAATGCTACAATAGCAAACCTCGGCAAGTATTACCAACAAGTATTGCCTCTTCATATTGCGCTGCATAAATGCATGCTGATCTAATACATTATTCACGACTGTAATATAAACGTTCACTGTACAATTTAATCTGCAGATTTGTAGAATTTTTTTTAACACGTCCTCCAAATAAATTATTACAGAATTATTTTGTACCCATACACCATAATACCAAACCAGTTTTTTTGTAATTGAAAAGCCTGAAACATGTATGTACGGATAAAACGTATTACACACAGTACGTAGCCAACCCGTGCAAATTGGAGGTATGGGGGACGAACAACAAAACCAAACACAAAAAGCTATTCTAAAAAAACTAGTTTTTAATCTAGATGATGTAAAAGTGCATGGCGCCAGTGCGCGATGCAGTGACCATCTTCGTTCGATTACCGTGCAAACCTGCCAAGATGCGGCGATAGATTATTCATGTTTTACACGTGCACACAATACTGCCTCTCTCGCTCCCCGTTGCTCGCCAGCACGGCGATGCGGCCTACCGATCGCTCCTCTCGTGTTGATGTCGTTGAGCGATCCGAACGCGATGGAGGGTAGCAGGCAGGCGAAGTACAGGAAAATCATGGCGATGATGTACTTTCCAATGCACCGGTTTCTAAGAATCCCTGTCAAATACAAGGTTTGCAAGGTTTATAAACTGTACTACCTCGTGCGTTCAAAGTATATTCTTCATTCGAATGCATTTACACCTGAGATTTTGTTTTGTTTTACATACAGAGCAAACAGAGTCGTTTGACACCTCAACATGATGCACCGGCATAGGGCTAAAGCATGGAAAGACCTATTAGACCTCACCCATTAGTTAGCCGGCTCATCATTAGCCCGAAGCTGGAACCGCACTATACGGAGAAAAAAAATATAACGGCGCAATGCCCAGAATTACTTTCATTTGTGTCTACATGCGACGTGACATCATCGTACCAATTCCATCCCACTTCACCAATTGTCCCTGCAGCTGCGAGATCCATAACGAATGGTGTCATCGCAATAGTTGCACCGAGCTTCTTTGCAAAACCAGAAATCCCATGGCTGCAGTGCTGCCTAACACCGTGGCCATAATCTACAGACCTGGCTCAGAGAAAATTTTTGCAGATGCACGAATTCTCCCATGAAGAGAACATGTGACGGGCAAGGTTAGTGGTTTTTTTTTTAAACGTCACATTTTCCATCATCTCATCCCTGCACAATAGCGGCGTGATCCGTAACTTAAAAAAAAACAGAATTTTCTCGCAGGTCTCTATCATCGAGTAAAATTTATAAAATGTGCTCAAAGGCAAGATGGTGGATTTCTCCACAATTCTGGCTGTCGCCTGACGATGCTGGTTGTAATTACCGGCGAAACGACACGGTACTCGAATTGTAAATGTTGTGGGTTTACTCTCCAACACACCGATGTGCTGAACTAGTAACTCACCCGGTAAGTTTTGTTTAAGTGACAAACCTGATTGGCCGTCGGGTGGTGGGCGGGCTTAACGACACATTTATATTTACGCGATCCAACCCAAAAAAAACCCACCCCTCGACTATAGTGCATACCTGTCCGCCAGCACTTGAGGCAATTTCTTGATGGCTCACAGATGGCAATAAAGCCAATGTGTTCATGAGCCAGTGCGGACCTTTTCAGTCATGGCAGTGCACCATGGGGAGCAGGGGGCTGTTGGCCTTCTATTTGGCACTAAAACTCCATGACGGCAATAGAGGCGGTGGACGGGGGTAGGAGGAATTAATTGAATTGTATGAATACGCATGTTTTATGGTTTGAAAACCCTGTTAAATACATTTTGAAAATAGTGGTGCCACCCACGCTTTGAGCAATGTCCCCGGCTATGGAAACGGATTTTCTCCAGGTAATTGGCTCTCTCTTACAAAGCGAAATACTCACAAATGGAAATGGCCAAACATCGCAATGCAGAACCCTCATGAAAGCGTCCAGCTCGGCGAGGCTTTCTCGAGGGTGGTTTGCCAATCTGATTAACGGCATTATTCTGCAGAAAACTCCGCGTCCATGTGGGCAATCATGGATAAAGACTTGCTGCTCGAGCTTATTGTTCCATGCTATAATCACTCGTCATCGTCACCTCAACCACTAGCATCATCACCCCCAGCACTAGCATTAGCATCATCACCATCACCATCATTACCAAAAGCATCACCATCATCATTATAATCTATTATCAATCCACTATTTGACGAAGATTCCCCCCCCAATGCTGTCAGTCCCTCAGACTTTGCAATGCTAAAAATCTATCTCGTTCCCGTTAACTGATCTAATCCCTCCATCACAGCAGTTTTCATCCTCGGAACATTTTCTTCATCGCCAAATGCTACACAAACCGAACCGCTGGGGACTTAGTCCACGCACGGCACGACAGCGAGCTCGAGCTAAGTTTTTCAGAGTGCAGCAAGAGTGCACATCAATGGCATAACCATCAATCATCTATCACTCCATCAGTATCAACCCATTGCCATCAACTCCATCACCACCATTATTGCGCCCGTGTAATTGCAGGCCATGTTACGGCGAAAAATAAGTAGTCGTTATTATTCATGGTGGAAGGCTGCGGATGAACGCCGAGTAAGAAGAGGATTTGTTTGTGCCACTCCCATCCATTCAAAAGCCACGGGAACAAAAGTTTCCGGCAACGGCAATTTTTGCGCATGGCGGACTCAAGCCATAAAAACCTCTATTACGGATAACAGGATTACCTTATAACAGCAGCAATCTGTCTGCGGAAAATAGGAATGTCCGCAGAGAGATTCCGGCCACGGTTAACGGGGGGTGTGCAGATTAAGAGGGTCAACGGATAACAGGAGGGCTTGCGCTGTAGAACGAATCCCTACCCAGGCTCACGGGGCGGGGGGCCTGGGAAACTCACCGTCCGTGAAGTCTGAGGAGTAGTATGGCAGCCTGCGACGGATGTCTTCCCAAATCCCCATTCCAGGAATAGTGCACACAATACTCCTCTCAGTCTGTGCACACACGGAAAGGACACGTGGTACACGTTAGTTTGTTGTCCTTCCCCCACACCTCCGATTAGCATGGGTGGCTGCGTAGGGTGCGAAAGAAGTTCAACATACATCAAGCACAAACTTATATTGCGTCTCCGACATCTAAGTCAGTGCCAGAGTTAAAGCGAACTGGGACGCCAAATGGTGCATAAAGATTGTTTGCTACCATCAACATTTCCTTATTTTATCTAATGGCCGTTTGCTAAAACATTCGTCCAAATTGTATATTTATTTTATGAACACACTTTTCATAATGTTGCATTAACTTTGACATGTTTTTTCACAGCTGTCTGCCAACAAACCTTCAACCCAACCAAAAACAGCATTGGGAAATCAAACGTACTAAAACACAGATGATCATATGCAGTTTTGCAAAGAAAACCACATTTATATTTGTTTCTACGTGAAAAATCACACTAAGGCAAACAGAAATTATATTTTAATTTTGGAGAATGGTCTGGGATAGATATACAAGTAAATTAGGTTTTGTGCAGCATTTATTCACCAACAGTCTTCATCTCTGCCAGGTGGCATAATCCCAATAAATAACATTAATATAACACCGCACTGCCATGCATGACCAGGAATTGGAAACGCCTCTCCACCCTGTAAACAGCCATTGCAAGGCATAGCATGTTGATAATTAACATTGGAACGAGCAACATGTGGACTTTTTTTGTTAACGCACCACACACTCACTCTTGTGAGTATTATGGAGTGGGGGAGGGGTAAGAACATAGTGTATATAGATCAAATATGGCTCCTAGCTTGGCCTGTGGCAAGGAAGTAACTCGAATCGTATGCATGGGCTGGAAGTAGCCATACCTGTCGACCCCTTATCAGTGTGTACCTTATAATGCATGGATCACCCTGCATATCAACATTGAACCTCTCTGCGGTTGCGAGAACATTTGCATATTGACATCCTTGTGTGTGTGCTGGAACGCGTGTAACTTTGGTTCAGTGCCACGTGAGATGTAGTCACCCTTACCAGTAGCTTGGACGCAGGATTTCACGACCCGCATTACCGCTGCTCATACAACTGTTGCAGCGTTGTTCAAGTATGCGTGTAGGGAAACTGATGTGTGATCGCGTGACGCATTTACATGCCAAGCAATGTTCTGAAGTCGCAATGAATGGTTGCCGTCTGGCCGTGTGAGTAACATGACTGTCAACCCCTGATCAGTGCCTAACCTTATTAGACCAATTCAGACCATATTTGTCACCCTGTTCCCCTTATAAATCTCAACGTCCATCCTACAATGTCCCATCGCAAGGGAGAAACAAACAAATAGACTTTTTTTGCCCGTATTGAAACGGCTGTACGCCGTATGGACCTGAAAACTCAATTCCCCTGTACGAGAGAATACGGGCTAAACCGTGTGGGTTGACTGCTGAGTAGCTCATGGGATCAAAAAACCACAAGGGGCGCAAGAGAGCAAGGATGGCACCAGACGACAAAAAAGTAGCCGAAACAGCACACAAGTGGACAGACGATCGCACCGAAAACTTGCTCACGTCTGGGAGCAAGTTTGTCCAATTAAAGCCACTTTAACAGGCGCCAAATGACAAATGTGCACTTGGTTTTACACTTTTTTCTCACATCCGGAAAGGAAAAGTGGCAAGTTTCACAACGTAACGTGCCGTTGTTGGAGACTTGCAGTGGTGCTGCTGCCATCTTTGGGTTAAAGTAATTAACTGCTGATTCACCGAAATGGGCTTTCAATGTCATTAAGATTTCCCCCACCCAAAGCGATCACATTAATCGTTCTCTCCCCAACATGCCAAAAAATACATATTATATGTATTCTAAGGACGACTGTCGTTCCCCCGTCGTTGGTACGATCAACTTCAAGATTCAGGAGGTGACAAATCAACCATCCTCTCACACGTCATTCCATCAGCAGGTTTGTGCAATTCCTATAAGCATATTTACACGCGGACCTAGGTTGGCATAATGAGCATGTGCACCGACCTGAAGAAATTAAAGGGAAATACAACCCAAAAAGCACAAATTATGTGCATTGGTACCTCCCATGTCCCCCGAGTAGTCCAAAGTGAGCCCGAAAGCTTTGTTCGTAGACAAAAAGAAACTTGAAAGTTATAATCATTAAAGCACTCGAGTGACATCACTGCAATATACTCCCATACATTTTCAGAACATCAATGAAGTGACATCACAAGGTCACGCAACGATGGCATATTGGAGCGTAACTTTGAAAGTTTTTTTCTCTTCTCATTACCGGCGATTCAAATATTTGGTCAAGCATATAGGGAAAACGTTTACAATATCTATTTTGTTGGCTTGCACCTTCCTTTGTTTGCAAGTATGTTAAACTTCTTTCGCACCGTACGTAGCCAACCGTGTTATTAGCTTCCGAAAGCACGTGATGCGCTTTCAGATGCTATATACACTACACCACTAACACTCTTGGCTCACCACCGAACAAAGATGGTCACTGCGTTACGCGGGTAGCTTCCTCGGTCACCTTACCGAGGACTTGCTGGAATCCTCTTGTTCCTGGAGAGATGGGCTGCCATCGGGCTGATCCGACTGCAATGTTGCTTTGGGTCGCTCAAGCACGGGCGTGGGAATCCTGGAGTCCCCCTCCTCGTGCTGCGCTGTGAGGTCGTGTCGCCGGAGAAGGAGGGCGTGCTTGAACTCTTCGGGCGAGCGAGCCTCAATAAGTCGCTGACGGAACCCAATGTCCACGAAGATGGTTGCGAAAGTGCGGCCCACCTCAGTCGCCGTCTTGGTGCTTTTCTGCATTCAGACAGCCGCAAATAAAAATGTGCACTTCGTGCATACGCGACAAAACATTTACAGGCCACAGGGCTTTTGTGAAACCGTCACGCGTACATTCGCCGACGCATTCGGAGAGAACTGCCGAATTTCTGTGCAAAGTTTACTAAACTAAGATGGCAGATTCACGACGGTGAGCTCAAAACCAAGCGTCGACGAAAAAGACATCCTCCGAAGCTCCTAGACAACAGCTCTCATGTTTCATAAAGCCTGCTGCTGAATACACACGCGCACGCAGGTGCACGCAACTAATGGATACAGGGCGAAATGGATTAATTCAATTTGTCCAGGGTTCATTTTGTATTGAGCAGCGCAATCCTGTTTTTTTCAGATTACTGCAGAACAAACAAACCCCTGGCTTCACAGTAAGAAAGCAAAACACCATGGAGAAGAAGACGACAAAAAGCATGAGTAACTTAACAACTGGTAGAATTTATATCCACTATAAAAATTGCATGCGATTCGACAACAAGGCCATAGTCTGGTGTAAAAAAAAAATTGATGTGGCCAACCTACCGACTTTGGTGGGGCAAGAACCAGGATAACAAAGCGCACTTCACAGCAGTTCTCTCCCCAGTTCTGTGCCCTTTCCAGTCGAGCGATGCACACTTCCCGGTGCTGCAGCGTCATCTCTGTGCACCTTCAAAAAGCAGAAGCGCAAAAATTCCCGCCCGTCAAGATCGCACACACGGGGGCGACCCGTTCAGTCTTGTGTTATGAGAATAATGGCAGCGGGCTTTGTTGACCAGACTCCTGAGGCTTCAGGGAAATGTGCAAGTTTTTTTTTTGAGGCCACAGTAACTTCAGGAGGCCTAACAGGGCCTTGGCGTACACCTATTTGGGCGACTTCACATCCGTGGCAGGCCGGAAAATTAATGCCGTGTGCTCGACCAAATAACTGCTAAATTAGTCCACCAGCAGTTCTCCACATTAACCTTGTGCCTCGTTGTTAAAACTGTGCGCGAAAGCGCGCACGCACGCAAAAAGAGACATGTCGACATTCACCGCAGCATGGCAAGAGCGGAACGCAGTGAACTAGGATAAGAGGCTTCCTCAAGGCTAATAACCATGTTGTATATGTATATAGTATTCCTATAATGCATAACGAGCAGCTAATCTGTCCATTTATAGGTATGTGTTTTTGTCCAAAGAACCCCTCCTGGACCTCTCTACCAAATTCAAATAAACGAGGTGTCCGTAGAATGTTCGTGTTAGGCAGGTTATGTGAACGGTGCCAATATACTTTTTTTCTACTACGAATATGATCATTCAGTTTGGTAGTCATAGAAATGCTTGTCCACTCAATCGTTTACGATAGCGTGGTGTATAATGTTAGCCCCACAGCCCCATTTCAAAATCACTGGTAGGAACCTCCTGGTTACACCAGCCCACAGGGGATTATTGTGTCCGTCCGTCCGTCGTGCATCCAAAAAAGGGAGGGGTGGGGCTGGGTGGGGAGGGCGGGGAGGGGCTGGGTGGGGGGGCTGGTCACCCCGTGGTGCCCTTATAAAACTCAACGTTTAACCTACTCACGCCGGCTTGTGCCCGCCCTTACAGGCGGGCATATTTGCGGAATACACCACGCCGCCGTTGACCCTGGCCACTGACCGAACAACCCAACGTTCCTACCAACTCCCTCCGCAGGAATGTGTTATACTCCAAAAATTGGTGAGGGCCAGGTGTGTTGATTGTTGGTGAATGGTGTCAGGTGTATCACATCACCCCCATCCATAGCACAGGCTGCCCCCGTGAGCATGCAATGATATATACAGTACTGTGCACATATATACCATATTCGATTTTGACTTGTTTGCATTTGTTCACAAGGGCAAGAAACATTCAGCCTCGAGCCGTTTCACAAGAATGACCCGCGGAGAACCTTTGTAAAAACAAATAAAGTTACAGGAGAGAATACATCATAACGATGCAGACAACGAGGAGCAAACACATTGAAGAAGAACCGCATTCAAGTTATGCGCCACTCAAGTCTAAATAAGTTTTCTGATTCTGAAGTAACACGTCAGGCGATGCACATCAACACCGAAGCACCAAGCCGCGCCAACCTCCGTTAACCGCGTGTGCAGGGGACGTAGAGCGCATCAGAAATGCAACACCGACTCGCGCGCCCTTCGCTCACCACATGTGGAGGAACAGGGACGTATTACATCACGGGAGGAATTTAAAATGGGCCGGGGGAGGAGTTGGTGCCGAAACTGCGGAGTGAGCTCGTTCCTAAAGTGAGGGGCGGCAGCGTGAAATTAAAAATTTTCCCCCACCGGTGTTCGGACTCACTCTGGGTACACTCAGCAGAAGTCGAGAGGCAGTTAAGGCAGAGTGACAAGGCCCGGAGTGAAATGCAGTCACGGAGGTAATTATTAACGGATTTGTATCTTGGGGAGTATTTTTTTTTGAGGATGGCACAGGTGGAACAAGCGTTTCAGGACGGTCTCTGAGGCCGGTCTGTAGATTACTTCACAGGAGTCAAACACAGAGAATGGTAGCTTTGACAATGTCCAGTCAGAGACAGAGCGGAATATCAAATGGTTGTTTCTGGAGAGAAATATTTTTTTTATTTTTCTTAAAAATATGTTCTATACGAGCCTGAAAAGAGATTTCGTAATCAAGGATAACATCCATATATATTAAATTGTAAAAAAAAATATTTTGCTGAGAGTGCAAAGACAATTTAAAGTGGAGAAAGGGGGGGGCAGGTGTGCATCGACTCCAAAACAACATTCATTTCGTTTTATTTGCGTTGCGGACAAGTCTAAAGGACGGCCAACTCTAATGACAGGGATTCAAAAACCCTGTTGGAGTTGGCATCAATGATCGTGCAAAGGTTTATATCCGAGTGGATCAGAAATTTTCTTAGGGCGTTGACACAGAGTCAGAACAAAGTGGGGCCCAGGACATTGCCTCGAGGTGAAACACCCTTCACGCGACGGCAATTTTATCAGATGAAATGTTGTCCACAGAAACAAGCTGAAAATGGTTAGATAGACGTAACAAGAGACCAAAGATTATTGCCAGGTTGGAGAAGTTGAAGCAGGCCAATCTACCGAGTTAGGATGCCGTGGTATACAGTATGAACAGCCTTAGAGAGGCCCAGGAAGAGAATGATGGCCCACGCTGCTCATCATCAAGACTGCTGGAGCCAAAGTCGAGGGCAGAGCACACCGCCAAAGTCACGCTGTAATTTTTCACGAAAGCCAAAATTGTTTGGTATGCAGCGGATTGTTTGATCGGACGTAGTGGATGATTTGCACTGCGAGTAAATAACTTCTCAAAACATGTTGATGAGAGGGGAAAGGAGTGAAATGGGGGCGATGGTTGTTTGGATCGTCTGTGGCAACCCCCCCCGCCCCCCATTTGCGGAGAGGGGGGCAAACAAATTCATAGGGAACATTGGCTTCCTCCAAGACAGAAGAGGTGTCAAGCGAAGAATTTTGGTTAAACGTGTCCGAATCGGGAGATAAGGGAGGAATTTGAATTCCCCGAAACCCTCCAAGGTTGCTAAATGCTGAAGGCTGGGAGGCTGCATATCAGGAGCGGGGCTGGGTTGGTACGAGCTGTTGAAGATATGGCCAGCAGAGGCAGATGTTGCGAGTCTATTCTCTCGTGATAAGCAGCGCTGTCTCGTGTTGTGCCTGCTCCCCGACTCACAGCACGCAGAGCCACGACTGCTGGTAGTGAAGGCCCGATGGGTTGACCGTTACAGCCTGGATTGTCTCAGAGAGCAGGTGCACTGTGCAGGAATAGTCACACACACAGAACATCACAACGTTAACACCACAACACTCGTTAAGTTGTATTTTGGTCCTCTGATGCATTTCAGGGTTGTACCGCGTGTTGTTCGGCACTGTATGCATATTGGACTTTTTTCACCCTGTACATAGCCAACTATGTTAACCGTCAGACGTTTCGCTCCAAGGGCTGGGGATTTCAGTTCACCCTTTCTCGAAGAAGCTCCCAATTACCAGTTCTTCAGGTCGCTGAAGAAGCTCCCACCACATTAAGCGAAATGTCAGACATCATGCAGAACATCAAGCGGTGAAACGTGAACGCACATCGAAAAGCAGCGACGCAGCACAACTAAAAAAAAAACCTGCACACGTGATTTGATTTTAATCTGTGGCATGAAAATAACCTGCAAGCAGTGCTTACTCATTATCCCTTACATATGCATATTATAAATATATGCCAAATGTCAACATCCCCTGCACTTGCATGTGTAAAAAGGCTTTCATGGCTCATTAAAAAGATAACCAGTGTACTTAATAAAAAATATAGGTTACTAAAGAATTTAATTGGGGACTGTATTAAGTGCATTAACCGTGGTATAGGATCACATTTATGAAAACGAAAGTATACAACGTGAAAACGTTATGCCAAATCGAGATGACACACCCAAAATAAACCCTGAAAAATGCTGCGATTATCTTTCAAGAGCCTTCGTAATATGTTTTGTAAAACACACATTATCCATCTTTCGACGACACATTTCAAGTTGATGACAATTACAGTAGAAGTTTGTTTTATGTATTCACTACGGCTCATTTGGGGTGATTGCACCACAATGTGAAATATATATTTTTTTAATGTTAACATCCTTCTCTGCATCGAAAAGCCACAGGCTACTTCAATTCACATGCTCATATTTTGTTTCACTCATTACACAACTCCTAAGAGTATCAGGTAACCGTCAGACCTACTTCTGTTGGCACTACTCTTGAGCATCACCGAAACGAAACCAACACCACTTTAGTATGTACAGTACAGATATGGGCATCCCCGCACCTCCGTTTGGCGCGGTTGGCCACGTACGGTGCAAAAGATGTTCAACATGAATACGTGTGTACAACGTACTACTACTAATTTATGAATGTAATCGGTCTTGATAAAAAAGTGGGGGAATTAGCTATGGTCATGTGGTAAAAATCGATGGTGACATCTTTTCTTAATTCAATTTCCAAGATAAAACGTTGAGATTAATATACAAGGGGATTCTGGTAATGTGACATTGATACATTTTATCCGGGTAAACGTTACAACACGAGCATAGATAACCAATGACTAATGTGCACCAAATTAAGGTTTAATTCAGACATTGTAAACATAACGAAATAATCGTATCAGATATTACCGTGTTATTATATTTAAAAGTAAAATATTGCTTTAAAATTAAGTGTGCGTACGCAAGTTAAGGGTGGATACATCTTAAAAAGGTGTAATAATATGCTTAGCAATGGTAATTTAAACACGAGAATTGATTCCGTCGTATTAGGACTCTAACCGGTTACAATCTGACGGTGCTCGGTAAAATAACTTCTGGGACCCAAGAAAAACTTGACAAAGGCGGTCTCGAGAGGGGGAGAGATACATCCCTTGATCTGAGAACTTTGGAGCAAGTTGCATAAATCAGGTTATGTTCAGAAGTAGAGGCCATTAGTCTCGTAAACCTTATGGATAAAAACTAACTTGCCATACATGTTGCAATTATATTCACCAAATTAGGCAAGAGAGCAGATATCTTGCTGGACTATTCTACATTAGCTCTGCAAAAGCATAAAAACAACGGGAGATTAATAACGTCCTGGACATTTGTACAAGAAACCAAGTTTGAAGCTGCACGTTTTAACCAGATTGTCAATGTGATGTTCACTACCTAAACATCTTTCCTTAGATCTACATTCTTGTAGATGCGCACCGTTTATAAACAAACTTAAGTCACAGGACCGAATATTTAAGTTCAATTTCGAGTACTAATTCTAGGCAATTTGAGAATTCCTTTGTTTTTTTTACATTGTTAGAAAATTCTAAAATATGAATGTAATTTATATTGCAGCTGCGAAATCAACGTCAAAGCACTGCACAACATGCGTCCAATTGCAATGTACGTTGATGAAGTGGAGACCAAATAGCAGCAGACCATTTCAACTCAACCACGTGTTCATTTATTGCACAGCCGACAAGCAAGCCACTTGGGCATTTTCCTCCAGGCAGCATTCAATTCCAACACAAACAGAAGCCACCAACCAGTTCCATGAAGAGAAGCCTGGGCCATGTCCGTGAAAAGCGCTCGCTTGAGGAGGGAGCAGTGTGCATCGCGGAGCTCGGCGCACGCGCTATCTTCCAGCACGCTCTCCAGCATGTGGCACAGTGTCGACTCCAACGATCGCGACGGAAGATCGAGCAGCACGGCCGCCTGGCTAAGGAAGCGGTCCACGTCCCGACCTGCGCGGACTTCTTCCGAAAAGTTTTTGATTTTCACGCTCTGCGGACCACAGGCATTTGGGTAGCGAGCATTAGATTAGAGCACGCCACGCAAGTAGAATTGATAGATTTCTGGTGCGCTCCACAGAACGTATTGCTTCTTATTCTTAGTGGGCAATTTCAATTTTTTTGGTCCTAATTGCTTTCCGTTCCACGCCAATCCCAGGTCCACGCCGCATTTCCGGATATCCTACTCGACATTTATCCACCTTTTCCTAGTGCTTCCCTATCTTTTAACTCCTTGTTCTGCACTCTCTTACAAATGTAAATCTGCATTTCTCCTCCCCACATGTAAAACCATCTCAATTAATACTTCATTTTCTCTGTAATGGGTACCACTTACACCGAGGTATCCCTTATTGCATTATGGTCTCGATTATTGCCGACAACTACTTAATGAAAATCATGGGCAAATTATATAACAGATACTGAACATGTATGGATGTATGTCGAACTTCTTTTGCACAGTACGTAGTGAACCGTGCTAATCGGAGGTGCGGGGAAAGAAAACAAACTAAACAAAAAACACGTATAATTCACATATTAGGTTATTAAATAATGTAATGTAAAGGCCTGCTGTTGTGCAGACTGTTAGCTGCACCTACAATGCGTTTCACTTGAGAAAACACTTCTGGATTCAAGGCAACCAATCAATGTCTTTATGCAGTACTTACAAACAGAAGAAGCATTGTGTTTTGCATGCATGGTATTTTAGTAATATAGGTTATGGACCATGCCTAGTGACAATTGATTTCATGTATAGACCCAAACAACTTGTAATGCACACGGTATTCGCTACATCTAGAGGAGAGAGAAGACTCCAAGGAGGCGCAAAGAACCACAGGCGTGCGGGGAAGGCAGCGGCGCAGTGAGCCGGTGCCAACAATTGCCCAAGTTCTGCGGTCCTCAATATATGAAGGTGTTATCGGCCAATTAACAAGTGTTTAGACGTGCGAGGAAACCAGAGGACCTGGAGAATACCCACACACGCGCGCGAGGGGGAAACACTCGATCCCATACAGACGGAACAGGCGGAGCCCCACGTTCCCTGTACCGCAATCGACTGGCGAGACAGGGTACGGAGTCTCGACGCTCGCGGGAAGGGATTTTCACATCAAAGCAGGTGGTGTTAAGATGTTCAAACAGCAAATAGAAACCTTTTGCAAGGAATCATGTCTGCATTAACCACACGTAGTTGTGGTGAACATGCAAACAAACATGCTCTGCTAATATATGGATTGTCCTTGAAACTGATTGGTCTACACTAGAGACAGCCTTATTTAGGGCCTAGTCTTATCAGTGTAAACATCTTAACAACTGATTTATTGCCAGAAAGGGTAAAACCTATTCTTATTTTTTCATACTTTGATACTGGAAAAAAAAGGTCCCATTTTGATTTTCACATCATTTGTGCGATCAACAAACTCTTGCTTTCACAGTGCTGGGGTCACAGGCGCACACAACGACCAATGCCCAAAAATTGGTGTTTATAAATGAGCTGATATTTGGATTTATTTAACTGGAGTACTATTCTATATATTGCAACCACTACTCATACCAATTATGTGCATGAGAAGGTACAGTACCTTTCTGGAAGTGCACAGAAGAGATACATCTTCGGCTTCTATAAATACACACAAACAATATACAGTATCACATTACAATTCCATAAAACGATGTTGCATACATGTGCACACTTGCTGCTTTGCCCTTGTGTATGTTGCCTGAATGCAGGAGCAAACATGGTAAACTGGCCAGGAGGAGAATTCCAACTGCTGGCTTGCATGATGCAATAATTTACTTGGGAGAATTGATCACAATTGACCAAATCATCAGATTCCATGGAAGAACTCGACTGAATGAAGTGGGGCAGGAAAATGCTCCACTGTTTCAACCGTCGGGCCAGGAAAAACGAATCCGCGACCTGCGCAGTTGCAAGTCCAGAGTGCCAACCATTACATCACGGCAGCATCTGTAGTCAACTAAAAAAAAAAATGTGTCTACATACGTGGCGCCATTCTGGCACAAATCTGCCACAGAAAGTGCCGTCATCACATTAATACTCAACATAAAAAGTGAAACTTCCATTATAATGTTACATATATATATACACACACTATCTGTGATTGTAATATGGCATAGGGAAAATAATTTTTTTAAAAATCATAATCTTTATTTATCCTGGAGAAATCCGATGAGCTATGAAGCTCTTTTCCACAGATGTCCAGTAGGGGCAGGTGAGAATACAAGAAACAATACAAAAAAACAATACAAAATGTGTGCCGGCTGAACGCGGCTACAAATTGCTCGAGCGTCGTTAAAAGTACTGACCAGTCGACTGGCTGAGGTCAAGCGGGTTCGGACACAGGACGGTGAAGCTGATGCTCGGACGAGCACCAC
Source organism: Lampetra planeri (assembly GCF_965212315.1). Classification (NCBI taxonomy): domain Eukaryota; kingdom Metazoa; phylum Chordata; class Hyperoartia; order Petromyzontiformes; family Petromyzontidae; genus Lampetra; species Lampetra planeri. Next base: position 11,668,420 of record NC_136118.1, on the reverse strand, counting down.
CAACAGTGATGCTGATGCTGGGCCGACCGCCGCCAGTACGCCGGGTGACCTCTTTCCTCTCCGGCTCCTCTTCGGGGATGCACGGGCCCATGAACTCGTTCTCCAGCTCCATCTCTACGGTGTCTACGACGCGCGAGCAGAAACAACACCGGCGGATTGTTATTTGTGCGCGCTTCTACGCATTCACGCAACGCTTTTCTCTCCATTCCCATTCGTGGAATTTGTGCGTGGAATATACGCTGCGGCACTGTACACATGAAAACGTACGGCCGATGTGGTATCACAGCTTCAGTGTTTCCTGTTGGGGAATTGGTGGTGTAAGTGGTGCGCTATGAGCCAAGTAAGAGGAGTTTAATTCCTGGCTATTGATAACAGGTCCCATATCTTTCACTCAGCATCTCCTTAACCGAACCGCATTGACTTGTATGGTGAAGTATGGTCAAACAACCCCCAGAAATGACGTGTGGAGTCCTTCATCCAGCAGTAGATTTAAACAAAGCCAAGTTAACTTCAGATGACTCTTTATAAGATGAAAGCTTACGTTGTATTTGTTATCTAGACGGGTTAACAATGAGACATCTGTAAACCTTCGTAGTAAATATTTTCAAACTGCAGATCTTGCAGTGAGCAATAAATACATTTTCACGCGTACCAAATCAACACAAGCATACAATGTATAATTCCATACTCGAAAGTACTGGTCAGCATGGTATTATGGATCCATATACCGCTGGGAGACATCAAGACAGAGCCTGAATGCTTGCCATGGGAATCTGTGTACTCGGATGCATCAACACATATTAGAAAAATACAGTGCTTGTACGTAACAATCAATACTGTGTACGATGTTTAAATAATGGAGCTCAAAACAGAATCTACGCTCAACTGCAATTTGTTTTACTGAGATAACGATGTAATAAGTATTTCTACAGCAATAGGAAACTATTATTCTCTCGACATTCATTAAAATTGAAACTAAATAAGCAGTGCTTAAATTGATAGGCCAAGATCTTTGCAAAAAGGTGTGTGTTCAACGAGTATGGCGTTTCGCAAAAATAAAACGGACACATGAACACATCTGGACGTTTTTAAATATCGCCACCGCTTCCCCCCCCCCCCTCATCATAGCAGAAATTAACCTATTCACTTTCCAGTCGTGAGCAAAACCTGCAATTCGTGGATTAATGCAGGACCGCGTCTTCGCCTGTAATCCCCCGTACACCGCGGAGGATGGAAAACACGTTACTGGCGGACAGACCGCGATCCGTGCACGAGGCTGATGCTGGAGAGGCTGCTGAGCAGAACTGCCGGGATGCTTTGATTTTTTTGAATAATTAATTTAAAGACATGCTTTTTTTTGTTCATGTATGTGCTATAAAGAAGGGTCATCGGCCCTAAGGTCGCTCATTATACATGTTTCATTGTTCGAGTGTTATTTGACGCAGGTGTTAAGAGTTGATTTTGTCACTGTGATATGGCTCGTGGTGGAGAATGGGAGAAGTGGTGAGTGTGGTGGAGGGGAGGGGTGGTGGGAAGTCGTGGTAGATGTGGAGGTAAGGGGTGGTGGGTTGAAGAGTGATGGAGGGGAGGAGTGGTGGATGTGGAGTGGTGGATTAGGAGGGGAGGGTTGGTGGGTGTGGAGGGGAGGGGTGGTGGGGTGTAGTAGGGGGCTCGCCTACGAGGCAGATGCCCTCCAACATCAACGGAGAAGCGACACTCACAATAAGCAGAGTGCCCGGCAGATAAAATTCAGCAAGTTGGCTCAGTAATGAGCACAGATGGTGGTGCATCTCAGTCAACCCATGGCGCCTGGGTCTGCCCCTTGACCTGCACCTAGCATGGCACAGCATGGATTTTTCTCCGGGTCCTCCGGTTTTTTATCGCCACATTTAGAATCAACATCACGTGTTGAGAGTATTTGGCTGCAATGCATTTCCACGTGATGAGCCACTTCGTAGAGCTATAATTGTGGCCGGGTCGCATTTGCAAAAGAGCTGTATAGCTTAGTGTGCCTTATCTGGTGAAATACAAAGTTTAGCATGGCACTTCGCGTGTCCTCAAAGTGCACTTTGCCTGGCACAAACTCCGTGGTGACGTCACCGCCAACGAGTGGCGATCAGCGGCTGTGTTAAGTGTTAAGGAGTTGTGAAGGATAAAACCCCGAATAACAAGGGCAGCAATTTTTTTTCCCAATTCTGTAGAATAAAAAAAAACTAAACTCAATGGTTTCAAGAGCGGCAATGCACTGTGGGTCCTTGATAAACGCCAGTGACGAAGCCCTTGCAGAGGTTGATGACCTCTGGGTAAGACGAACCCTCAAACGGACACAGGGGCATAAGTCAAGTGCAGGGCAATGTCATTCTTTATTTCCTATTATTGTGGGGAAGAGTTCAAATCTGAAAGTTTGTTTTTTAAATATCCAAATTATCGATATGTAGATCCGTTCAAAAACTGTGTATAAACACAACGCAACCTCTAATAGTTTAATAACCTAGATTTGAAATTTTAGTGACTGCAGGGATCCACTCTTTGGTTCTTTCGGTAAAGTCACCGTGGGTAGAAAATAAAATAAATCACGACGTTCCGATCGCAACACAAGCGACCGTCATTATTTAATTTATTTTATACTTTACCGAAAGAACCAAAGAGTATAGTTTAATAACCTTAATTCGCATCAGTACACCCTTATAACGAGGTTCAACTTTGCATCCTTATCAAGGTTAATCTTTAAAAATGTATGAAGGTAAACTCGACATATACATGTAGATATGGAAGAATGGGGATATTGCACACGGAAATTCTGCAGAAGCTAATCAAGTAAGTAATAACATGACTTGCACTTTAAAATGTGTGGACAAAAGCTGACCATTTTCTTGACCGATATTTAAAGTGAAATATTTCACCGATTTTGTCGACGAGACGAGGGTGATAACGAAAACGTATTAACAATTGACATTTCAAATCAACGTCCTATTTCTCAACGTGTACACTAGGAAGGGTTGTTTACCCCCCCCCCTACTTAAAATATTCCCGCCCGTGAAAAGATATGCAAAGTACTGTACAGGAAATAAACCACAGTACAGTACGAAACTTTTCATTGTAGCTTTCTGATAAGTGAACACAAACGGGTCACACACACAATCAACGACTGCACACACTGCTAGTATTGCTCAGCACCTATACGACGATTTCCCGTCATGTCACACAATGCAAACCACGTAATTTTCTACGTTTCAAAAAAACACAAGAAATATGCTTTTAAATGTTTGCAAAAGTCGCTTGCTTGCCGGCTGTTAATTCATCTCGAACGCGTGTCAACACCATGTGCATCTTGGCCTAAAACGTGTAAAAACTTACAGACCGCCAATCTACACATTGCTCAATAGAGTACCCTACAGCATCTAATCTTTTCCGACAACTTGCGCACACGACGGGGGTTATAAACTTCGGGGTCAAGGGAGACCACCACCACGGGCGGCGCCACACATACAATTGTGTGTTATTTTTAATCAGTCTGGCTACCGTTAAATACTGCGCAATGAATTAGTTACGGCATTGAGTCGAACCGAAGCCGAGACGATAACCTATCTGGGGCTCCGCTTAACTCCTGCCACTGTGGGTGACTCACGAGCAAAACGCCGTCCACGTTAAACAAGTTAACATTCTTAGACGTTAATTAAGTGGGCACTCAACTAAGCCACTTAAAAAGCGGTGGGCCTGTTGTTGTTCGAGACAAATTTGATGCTGATTGCACAAAAATATACAATTGCCTTGTTCATGCCTTTCCAAGTCCCTTGAGGTCACATTGGCCGTTTATAATAACACGAACTTATTTAATTGGATTAAAGGCACGCTTCTCATTTCGTTTTCGGTTTTATAAAGCAAACGTTGAGCTAAGCTGCTCCAATCTGTGGCATTCCTACCTCCCGTTGATTGTGTTTTTAAATTTAAGCATATTTAATATCCGGTACTGTTAATTACACACTATTTTCCCCTACAATAACTCGACTGTATACGCTTTCACAGTTATGTTTCGTTACAGTTAGTTCGATAAACACGCGTATCATTTGAATACATCTACAATGTACAGGACTGTGCAGCATAAAATGTTTTTTTTAAAGTCACAAACCGTACACTGCTTAACATGAACACCAGCATCGCTTCACTTCGCTAAAGCACGGAACGTCTGGTCAACACGTTGGTCCCAACGGTCCCAGCCATATACCAACGGCTTGTTTCTTCCTCGTGTGTACATTCTCATGGCTGTGCAACATTGAATTATATGAAGCCCAGATTTGAAGCTTTCGTGACTGCAAGTATTCATATAGTCTTAGGTTATTTCGGTAAAGTCACGTAGGTAAAAAAATTTAAATTAAATTTAAAAAAATATATTTTTATTTTTTTACCTACGTGACTTTATCGAAAAAATCTAAGAATATATGAAGCCCCCCTTTTAGTACGGATTATACGCCCGTTGCAATGCGTTTATGACGGTGTGTACCGTCAAATTGTCCATTTGTTAAATGCGTTATCCTGTTGTTCAAAGTTGACGAATATGCAATCAGCAAGTGAGCATCTTGTGGGTCTAATTCTGCAAGGCACATGACCAAGACCCAAATGGAAGCACTATGTCCATGCGTTTGGTTAGCGTATAAGATGACCATTATTGTGTTCGGATGGAATGATCTTGATGAGAAATTTACATACATGTGATAAGTAGCTAAGGGGTCTGTACACACTTTTGTAAAGTGTTTATTACCATTTTTTAAGAATAACGATTTGAAGCATCGTTCCACAAAGGATATTATGCGACACGTTTAGTACCGTGTAAAATGCATTTTACCCTGAGAACTCAGAATATCTTTATGAATTTGTTCTACGTCATCTTAATAGATGCATGTTGGAGTATATATTTGAATAATTATTTAACTTCCTTTGGGTTCGGGTTGCACAAGCCAGCCGTGGCATTTGATATATATTATATTAAATTGTTATTTTTGCAAAGACAATACTGTACTGTATATCTGGGGTATCCATACATTGAGACTGCATATCAACATGTATTTAGATGTTTGCACAGGTTATACCAATGAAAATTGTATGTCTTACAGACTACTTCTGGAGTAATAGATAAGTTAACAAGTTTCTCAGATAATATAATCAAGGCAAGTGTACGCTTCGTCTTCTATAACGACTGGGCCTCTCTATGTATGTATATATATATAAATCACTCTTCCAATTATAAGTATGAGACACTTTATATAATAATCCCATGATCTCGTCAACTGGATACTTGTGTAAACTTTCTATCCTCTGCCCTGTCCTTCATTGGAATCGTGGTGAAAGTAAACGACACTGCGGTCGACATTTCCTATCCACATCGGCCACTTGAACACCGCGACTAAATCACCCAACACAATGGGACACGCCAAGAACTCATCACATCTCAGATGCCACCGTCGGGCAGAGAGAGCCTTGCTACCCACTGGAATTGGACGACCACCAAAATCTTGGCAAGGCGCTGTAGGAGTATCAACAAAGTTGAGCGTCGCCCCTTCACAAGAGTTCAGTGTCCCCCCCATTTGATCGAGTTGCTTCCACGTTAAGCTCACGACCACTCATTCGTGTCAAAAACAAAATAGAACCCAATGAACGACCGTCATGCAAAAATGTCCCGAAATGCTGCGAGGCTTGTCCTGGTGTGTAGTTAATCAACGTCACTATTTTTTGTTAATATAAAACAACACAATGATAAACACCAAAAAGCGTAAGAAAAACAAACCACCGATACGCTATACACGATCAATCAATCGCTCCAACGGAAGAAGAGAGAAGAAAAACAAATCCGCAAGCAATTGTCGCCTTCGCCAACAAACAAATCACATAAGTTGCCCACAACAAAAAGGACGCTCGTTACCTGCGGCGGACCCGTCGGAGGAGGAAGCCGTGGACTTGTGCTCGTCGGAGCTCCCACGACGAGGAGGAGGGATACTCGTATGGGGACTCATCAGTGCACCCACAACAATCACCCACAGCCCGTGCAGTCGTCAATTCGTGGTGGTGACAGCGGTGGTGGCCTCGCCAACCGGGGGACGGACGGACGCGTTTCACGTGGAATCTCTATCGACCACACCAACCCACGTCGTTCCTCTACCCGCTGTGTTATACACACACACACTTCACTTATATATATAGGGCTGCATGTATGGATCGCCGACCTAGAGTCATCAAGTGGTCTCGCACATTTGCTCCTCCCGTAAGCCGTAACCTTTGGCCACGCACAGATGATTCATGCGACGTTTTAAGGCGCTCACCCACCCCCCCACACACCACCACACACTTGCAGCAACCACGAGGTACAATATATATTAGTGCGCGCAAAACAGACGCATTCGTGGTGTTGTAATATCATAAATGCACGAAGATTGTAAAGTGTCGTGGTGATGGTGGTAGTGGCACCCGTTTAGTTTTTACTTCAATGGCCAGCGCTTGTGGATGGGGGCGATTGCGAATTAAACATTTGGACGCAACTCGCCTCGATTCGAACTCCTAACTAATGTGGCAAAGCGTGCGACAAACTCACCTTTCATCTCTCCGTATCTCTCCGTCTCTCACACTGCCACCAACTTAGTCTGGCTTCGTGTGGTAGTTGCTGCACGAGGAGAGGGCCACGCGTATTTATAACTTAACCTCCATGCGATTGCTTCTGTGCCAAATGCCTCGTACAATTAATTCTGCATTACCGCATTGCATGGGTTTGTGTATGCGCGCGTGTGTGTGTGAAGCGATATTGTTCATTGGGTTTGTGTGTGTTGGTGGTGGTGGGGGGGGAACTTGACTTATTAAATACAAGTGGGGCTAACAAAAAAAAACCCCATTACGATTAAACGAGATTATTAAATCAAGGAGTTATTTAATTTGAATGCGATTAGGTAAACTATTATTATTGCTAGCGCCACTCCCATCCGATAACCATTGATGGGGCTTAATTGGTGTTTGTGAATTTGATGTTGACGCTGCCTCACGTCGTCTGCACAACGGTGTCGTAGTAGAATAATAAAACCATTGCGGTCACCAAAACTCAAACATTGCCACCCACGCCTTGTGGAAGCCTCTCATCCGAAAAACGGACTTCATCTTCGTGGTGTGTTCTGCTCTGCATGTGCTTTTGCCCGTCGTCTCTGCCCTTTCCAAAGCTTCCAGAAAATCCCGAGCTCTTTGTGGTTGTCCTGTTCACAGGCGAGCTCCACACTTTTGCTATCCCTCCGGCGTGGACGCAACGTGGAAACGAAACCACGGCGCTGTTATTTGACCTCGCACTTTACAAACGGGGGTGTGTTTACAGAGTCATCGGCGTATATAGAAGACATCACACACTCGAACAAAGGCGACCGTGGAGAAAACGACGTCGCAATTGGTGTTCGAAGCCTCTCCTCCGAGTGTCTCACCGCAAAGTCTCGACAAACTCATCATTTTCGCGTAAGATGTTCGGAGCTCCTTGCTCTCACGACACACAACTCTCACTCGGCTCACCCGTCGTGAAGAGGATCATCGTTGGAGACTCGCCGAAGCGGATTGCCTCCACTCGAATGGAATCGCCGCACTTGCAGAACGGCAACCCGCCACCCCACCGACCACGATGACAATGCCCTCAACCTCCCCGCTGCGTGTGGACAACGAGAGTCGCGTTTCTTTATTTAGCTCTTTAATTTTTTTTTGGAGACTGGCCAGACGTGTTGAGCGAGTGGTGGGCGAGCCGGGGCCCTGGTGACTGTTACCCACCCTTCGCCCCACCAATATGCAGGGGGCCCACCCAATCGCAAATTAGCCCGACTGCACAATGCGTACAAAAGGTGGTAGAATGCGGATGGAATTTCAACTTGCCCAGGGAGAGAGAGATAGGAGAGTGCCACCCACCCCGACTTCTCCAGGAATCGAACCCGGATGTGTTAAGCACCGGCACGCAGCCTCTTGAGACACAAAGATGCCATTGTGCTTGGCCCCGCTGACCAAAGTAATAAAAAAATAAACTTATTGCTGGTGCAGTGCGCAGTCAACTGCCCTATGCCATGCGTTAAATAAGAACCTCGATATTCTTGGTTCTTTCGGTAAAGTCACGTACAAGGGAAAGAATAATCAAAACTTTACCGAAAGAACCAAGATTATGAATCCCTGCAGTCACGAAAGCTTTAAATCAAAACAACCTCGATGTTTTCTGAATGAAACTCGTGAAACAATGATGGTGATGATAGTAATCATCAGTATCGTTGACGAGAATATATTTTCTAATGATTACTTTGGGTCATGTATAATTTCGCGTCCTAATTGGGAACAACATCGAGTAAGGGGGAGGGTAACTTGCTTGTACGATCAGCAGCAGTTCAACCAGCATTGATTCAAGTAAACCTCACTAATCAATGAGTAGATACTTGAGTGTCGAATTTGTTAACAATGTTTGCTGAAATTATGCAAGATGTGTTTTGTATGCCATGATTTTTTTGGTATATGTGGCCAGACAGATATGTGAAGGAGATATTGATTATTATTGGAAATAATAAAATAATAAAAATATAAAACAGTAAAAATTCTCACGACGTTTTGACTGCAACAACAAGCAATCATCATCAGATGTGAAATCCACGGCAATAAAATACAGTCGAAACGTCGTGAGAATTTTTATTGTTTTATGTTATTGTTATTTTATTATTTCTCTTCTACGTGACTTTACCGAAAGAACCAATAATAGGAATCCCTGCAGTCACGAAAGCTTTAAATCAAGAGATATCGCTTGTTGATGACAATGGTATAATCGTCAACGTTTCAAAGGGTTCTGTATTACTGTTCATGCAATAGGATATGGATAATCACTGCAAAAGCGTACATTTATTTAGCACATTTACATTTAAATGACGTTTACCAGAACACGTCTATTTATTAATGTCCCAAATACTCGAGGAGGAATTCTGGCATAATTATTTTTTCTGGAGTTTGTGAGAGAGAAAAGAGTTAGCTGTGGAATATTGTAAACTACATATTTTATTTTATGCATCGGCTTTCACGACCATTTTGATAGACAATTAGCTTATTTTGGGTTAGATCGTGTTAAACTTTGATTATGAGTTTAACTTAGATTATTTATAACTTAGATTATGAGTTTAACATTGCAATGTAAAGCGCCTTGGAAAAGGATCTGTATGAATCCGAATTAGAATACAATTATACCACACGATGTAATTCACAATAAACGAAATATATGTCAAACTACATTTTTTTACATTTATTGACATGCCATCTACAGAGGGGCGATTAAATCAGTTCTTGTGCAGGCAGGTGCTGGGTGGATTACGAACATCGCAGGGCCATGAGAGAGGTCAAGTGGCTTGGAGAGGCCTTCATTAATCCAGCAGTAAATTGGTCATGGCTAATGAACATCTCGATTTAAAGCTTTCGTGACTGCAGGGATTCATCTTCTTGGTTTTTTCGGTAAAGTCACGTAGAAGGGAAATAAAAAAATAAAAAAATAATTCTCACGACGTTTCGGCCACAACGCAAGCAGCCGTCCTCAGGTGAAGAACAGCGTCTTTCCGACAGACCTGTTCTTCACCTGAGGACGGCTGCTTACATTGTGGCCGAAACGTCGTGAGAATTATTTTATTATGTTTTATTTTTCATTATTTCCCTTTTACGTGACTTTACCGAAAGAACCAAGAAGACTAATGAACATCGTTTGGCAAACCGATTGCGACACGGCGTTTAATGAGATAGGCAGATTTTTCACGGGTCACACTTTCTTGAAGGCTGAAGCTATGACCAAGGGGACAAGTATTTGTTAAGCTACTTCATAATGCACAAAGTTCAGACTTGGCCACGACATCATGAACTTGTAATTGACGCACGAGCTAAATTAAAGTGTGCCAAGTTCACACAATTTTTGCTTTGCTCAATGGAAGTGAATGGATTTGCATATACTTTGCATATGATTTACATATATTGTCATTTGTGTTTAACTCAAGACCGTAACAGGTGAAGGTGCAGCCCTCAAAGTTCTTACTCACGCCACTGCTGTCGGTAGGGACTCGACTAGAGGGAGCTCAAGATTGAACACTGCTTTTGTGTGCTTAGTTCGTTGCCTTTCCCCCGCACCTCCGATTAGCACGGTCGGATGCGTACGGTGCGAAAGAAGTTCAACATACATACACAAGATAGTTCTTCGAGAGCTCCCCCTCTCGTAGAGGCCCTCTACAGCGCCCCCCCTGGAGGGTATGGTGTCCTCCTCTGTGCCACACTGACCTAGACGTCTTGCAACACGTGGCAGTACCCACACTTCACCCCACCAAACGCGACCTGTCGCTCGACTAACTGTGGTGTACCCACGTGCACTGCCGCTGAGTGGACAGAGGTAGTGGGATTAATGAACCTATCCACTGTTTTGTGTTTTGTAAAGAGATAAAACCACCAACCACCGGCATATGAAGTCCAGTTTGAGAACCGTTACACCACACGGCAACATTCCGAAATAGATCACAGTGTTGTGCAGTAAATTGTAATACAAAAGACGTAAGTAACAGGGATCGCACGCGTCTCTTTAAGGACTGCTCCGTGAACTTATTTATCCGGGACCGTCTCGGATTCCCCACATTGCATTGCGGCTTTTGAAATACAATATTGAGGTTTTATTTATTTTTTACCGAATTCGAAAAGAAAAATACTCTTGTCATTTTGGTTGCTTACCCCAAGACTAAATCAAGCAGGGGTGGAGCGGTGGCACAAATGTTGGAGCACCGCACTATGAGCCTGGCAACCTTAGTTCGATACTCTGCCATGTGGTATAAGAATCCACCATGTGGGATAACAATCCACCATGAGCTCCCCCGACTTAACCAGCTCTCACTGACCAGCGTGGTGAAGTATGGTCAAACATCAATCCCCATTACCGACAACGGGCATGGGAAACGCCTTCATCAGCGGTGGATTGTGACAAATGTCTGTACAAAAAGCAAGCATATGTGTATGAATTGCATGCTTAAAATAGGATTTAAACTGTACCTTTTTTTAAAGAGCTCAGCTCTGGGAGATGGGTGGCTATGTAACCCATCCCTTCTCATCAGCAGGCTGGCCTGTGTTTGTGGCTCAGGTTACATCACGTAACCGATGCAATGTATGACCGAGCAGTCAGCTAAGGCTTGTAAACAGAGGGCAGGCGAATTTGTGTGTTATCTTGTTCCTTTACTGCACAGTACGTGAAGTAAGAGTATATTTAAACATTTCCACGGGATAATATTGTTATGAGAATCAAGTATTAAATACTATGTTGTATATACAATCTCCCCTAGCCTGAACCCAATTCATTACCTTTTCCCCACTATCGCTTTTACCCACTCACGAAGGCTAAAAATCCCTCTTTGTTGGAAGTACTATGACATTTAATTTACATGACCGTAAGTTTTTTCATGTCCATGTGATTTACCACTTTCCGTGTAGCCCACATCACCATGCAAACTCGGCCACACACCCACTTGTCTGGATAATTATCGGTGCAGATATCGGTGCTCTTCTGCACACATAAGATCCGGTAGCAAATTGCAGGAGGTTATGGAAAATAGACAATTAACATTAAGCTGACGTAAGCCTCACATCTCACCGTACAAGTCGCGGTTCAGTGGTTATTCAACACACTTTGCTTCCCATGAACGAAAATTGGCCAATCGTTACGTACAGAATCGTTCTGGAATAGACTTGGTTAAGCTTTGGAGTCATAATTTATCCACTGCTGGATGAAGGAATCCTCAGGCAATCAACATCCCCTCATAGTCCCACGATGTAACACTACATCGAGCTCATTGACAGGCATGTCTGATCTTGATTTGAAGCTTTCGTGACTGCAGGAATCCATACTCTTTGGCTCTTTCGGTAAAGTCACGTAGGTATAAAATAAAAGAAATCACGACGTTTCGACCATCATCAGGTGGAACAGATACAGCAGCAGAACTGCTGACATAGGAGAAAGAGCTGCTGCAACAAGAGTTTATATCGGATTTTGGTGGGCTCAACCCAAGGGTAAGTGGGCGGAGCTAGAAAAGGAATTTGTAGGTAAATGTGAATGTGAGAGATTAGCATGTCAATGTGAGACGGTCCCAGACACCAAAGGTAGCGTGGATCCTCCTGTGGTTGGGCCACCTCACAGATATTTAACCTGGTGATGTACTCAGAGAGTCTTAACTAACAGCTGAAATAGGCAGGTAGGATGGAAACATCACAGTCAGTTTAGACTTTACCTGGTAAATAACGTCCTTCCAATGATTACTCAGATTGTATCCATCTTCTCGGTTGAAGTTGTGTCTGTGTTTATATATCTGGCATGTTTGCCTCCTTTGACTGCTACTCCATCATTAGTCTTGACCACCTGTCATTATTCCTCGAAAGTTGGGTGCCGATAAGACGTTTTGTTGGGCGTCTAGGCTAACAAACAGCCTTACAGAACGGGCTTCATGATGTAACATCATGTCAGCAGCACGGCAATGAAAACTAATGTTATGGTCGCATTCAACAAAAAAATAATTAAAGGTAAATTAATTAAGGCACAATTTACACGGTATTAAAAGTTGTTTTTAAATTAATCAATACTCCAAACACAACATTTTATATTGCATTAGTTATATACCAGAGACTTGTGACATCTTTCCGCTTATAAAATATTTTATGAGGACTACAAATACATTGCTTCACATTTTCTTACATACGTTTTTCATAAATCCTTAGCCAAGTGCATGCTTTAAAACATGTGTCCGTGTATATTTAAGATGGTTTCCCACACTTCATGTTAGAACATTTGGATGTAGCCGAGAGCAATGATTTTGCAGCCAGATTACAACACACAGTGAGCAAAAATAAAGTGTACTATTTAATACGTCAAATAGAACTCATTTGTGGTCACCGCAAATCACAGAATAGAGAGAAAGTGAGACGTAGTCTGCTTATAATCAGCACCATTATCCAAGGCCGCGTTTCACAGAGAACGTGTCAAAGTCTGTCACACCCATGCATTTTGCACCAAGGCCTTTCCCTCTCTGTGCCAAAGCCACTAATGGCACCGCACCTCGTCGATGCTTTATACCAGGGGTGGGAAACGTCCGGCCAACGGGCCTATGAAGCCCCCGAAATCATTTGGTGTGGCCCTGTCAAGGCAACCGCAGGTGGGACTCGAAATTCAATAAATCTAGGAGCAAACCTGGAAAAGCAGTTGCGAGTAGCAACATCATCAATAGCAGCTAACATCACACGCCTCGCCAAAGAGAAGCAGTTCCAGTCATCACGTTAGGGGTGAGTTAATTAAATGCTTGACCAAATATACCCTCCACCGCATCTCGCAGCGGCTGCAATGTGGACATGCAGCCGCTTCAAAACTCTCCCTCAACACCTGGTTCTTATAGGTCTCTCTCTCTCTCTCGGTCGCTGGACTCTTGGGAGACCACTCCAATGCCAGTCTCGGTAACCGAGACAGGCATTGGAGTAACCGAGACAGGCACGTACGTCCTACCCAGCGCAACCATTTCTGCCTAACCAAGATGCCCGTGTGACAGACCGGCGCACTACCGGTGGCGGGATGTTAACTACCTCGCCTGGTATGCAGAAGATCGTGGGCCTGATCTGATGCCTGCATGTCTCTCTCTCTGTGGTCGCGCAAATTTTTTTACTTCCGGTCCTCCGGTTTTCCCCTTCCAGATGTAGAGAGCATTTGGCTGCGATAAATGTCCCCACGAGATAAGCCACTTCGTTGAGACATCATTTTTGGCCAGGTCGTTTCTGGAAAAGAGCCACATAGCTCGGCGGGCTGTATACGGTAAAATAAAACATCGTTTATAATTTTACAGTGTTTACTTTGTTGCGCTGGGTGAGGCGCACTCAAATTTTAATGAGACTGTGGAAACATTTTTTGGCGTGGTGTGAACTTGGACGACCTCTGCGCCGTCCACAGCGAGTTCAGGAGCCGCAGGCTCATGGAGGAGAGGGCTTCTGTTATTCTGTTGACGGCAACTTCAATGTCAACTTGATCTCCCGGAGAACGTCGATGTCCAAGCTGAGCTCCAGCGAGACAGAGCAAGGTGAAGACGAGACGTACATTGGTGCTAAGCTGCAGGTGCCTCCATGCGCTGTGTACAAATAGAAGGTGACTCGGCTCCATCGGGAGCAAGGAAGATGGAAAGGTGCGGACGGAGAACCAGGCGGATACCGGAATGGTTCTAGTGAGCAATGCGTGCTCTGTGAACGAGGCAGTTCACACCATCGGTGATTTCCAGTTCTCAAGACAGCGCTCGGTCTGACGATAACAACACCACCAACACCACTACCGAGGCCAACTCCACGGCTGAGAGATTTCAGTCGTGGTTCTAAACATCGCCGTTCAGTGACCACGACGCGGGAACGGGGCAGAACCCCCCCCCCCACCACCACCTTTTCTGCGACAATCTCAACCACTCACTCCGCTCATAGATGCACATTCAAGCAAACATCTCGATTGGGGGGCGGGGGCTGTTGGACTCATTCGCTTTCTTGAAAACTGCATTTGACATTCAATAATAACAACGAATGCGAGCATTTCCAGGAGTGTTCCAGTGTGTATTTCCCACCCGTGTTTGTTTAATAAATTCAGCTCCTTTTTATTTTTTAATGAAAAAAACGATTTGGGGGATGAAGGTTAGGTTAGGGTTGGCTGGAAGTGCTGAGAAGGGGGGGGGGTGAATATGTCTTTGGTGTGGGTGGAGATGAGAGAGAGTGCACATCGGGTTTTCGTTCTTTGAGGTCTAATTGGTGTTTTGGATCGGGTGGGGAAGTTGTAGTGGGTTTGAGATCAACGCTATCCATATGTTTGAAAGTTGGCAATCCTCTTCCTTGTCTTATAGTTGAGATATATTCATAACTTCTCGATGGAAGCATGTCGGTCGAATGTATCACGGCGGATGGTTCTGGATGTTTTTTTCTCTTTTGCAATGTTTAACGAATGATGTAAGGACAATTTAATGTTATCTTGAATGGGTCGTAAAAAGGGTTATCCCTGCTTCTAAATTGCATACTTCAATAAGGCTTGAAGAGTTTACCTTCTCAGGCCTATCAGTACAGCAGCTGCATTGTCTGCCCGTACCACAACCCACATTTATTGAGACTGCATGCGTTGTACTATGGCTTTACTGCTGCCGTATATATCCACATTCGAGCGTTATCTCTTCCAAATGATTTGGGGCTTGATTTTAGCCGGATCTGTCAGGGTCGTTGACCCGGAATTTCTTTCACCACCGGCACACCACGTCAAGTATACTGCCACGATGGTTGTGGCTGCTACTCACTGCCTTTTCCGATCTATCAGCGAGATGGAAAATATTCAGAATGAAATTAAGCCCTGATAAATGTAAAAATAAGACCACATTAGGAGCTGCTACTTATGTAACTAATATATCAGAGTGCTGCATACCATTTGCACTATAAGCACGCTTGCAAATGTCATTTGAATATTAAGCTCGTATAAATGTTGCTAAATTCATAGCTGTATGCTGGTTTATCGACTACAAAAATTCGTAAAACTCTCAACAATCTGGGCTGCAATGTAGACAGAAGATGCCATTCTGGGCTGCAATGTAGACAGAAGATGCCAATCCAGCAAGCAGGGTTTGTGAACCAATCTGTGCAGTCCTTGAACGTCATACCCACCCAAGCGTGGTGAGTCTTCTCACAGTACTACAGTCTCTTCCCACATCCAAATCACGCTGTAAAAAAAAACTAAAGCAATTGGTGATACATCTCAACACGGAGGTCCTCTGAAAAACATATACGACTCAATGAGGTCTTCATTATTATTATTATAATGCGGTAATTCTAAAAGCAGTACAACGCATTAGAATAACACAAGCGAATAATCATAACTTAAACAGCTATAATTGCGTTTCATGCCATGTGTGTAACACTGGGCATGTTATGTACAACATGGAACGACGGGAGGAGCGCGTGTAAGAGCACGTGTTTTAGCTAATGATGTCTAAAAACTATATGCTGATGACCTGGTAATTTCAGCTCGTTCTGAGAATGAAATGGAGACTGCTGCTGAACCTGGAGCGTGTCACGAAAGAGTTCAATCCTCACCGCCAGCCGCACCAGAAAACAACACCTCCCTGGGCACTTTGTCATAGAATAACTCTACCCGCTCGACTCTCTCTCTCTGACTACATGTTGTTCGGCTGTGCAGAGGTAGGGACATCGAATGAAACATCTCAATATGTCAAACACTCGATTTTATTGTCTCACGAAAATATCGGTGTGCACTGAAATATCGGAATGAAACGTCGATGCTTTTATATTTTTTAAATGAACTATTTACCAAAAGAATTGCGATGTAAGCGCATTCAAAGGTAATGTTCATTATCAAAGGAAATAATGAATAGCAAAAAATATCAGAAAACCAAGAGGCACAAGGCAATTGATACAGGGTCCACACTCATTCAACAGAAAATGTGCGTCTGCCTTCCAGAACGTGGTCTTTGAACCTATCAACAGCATGTAATGTTTAACACGTAGACTTTCGCGACCAATATCATATATAATGTAGTTTTTTTGGGTTAGATCGCGTACATATAAATGTGTCATTAAACCCACACAGCCAATCCACATTGTGGATTTGCTCTCCAACACACCGGTGTGCTGTACTAGTAACGAGTTGGCATGTTCTGTTTACGTGACAAACCTTACTGATTGACTCTATCGGGTGGTGGCGGGTTTAACAACACATTTTTAACGACACATTTATATTGACGCGATCTAACACAAAAACAACCTATATTATTAGGCATGTATTAAGCATGCACTGTACTTACCAACGACGTTTGGAGAGGGATCAGTTTTTAGGTGGCCAACAACCAACGGGATATTTCGTTTAATTTGCCTTTTTTTATCCCAATGTGAAAAACTCAACAACGAAATAAAAACCCCTATGTACGTTACCGATGCTATCGGAGGGCTCAAGATCGATGTGAAAAAGATCGATTCATCAGAACCAAAACATCAAAACTTACCGCCGATGTATCGATGATTTCCCTATCCCTAGCAGAGCGTGGAGGAGTTCTCGTACCTGGGGCCAGGTGCTCATGGTCAGCTTTGGTTTGACATCAGAGCTTTTTGAACTGGCGTTCTTTTCATGGCCTGTACATTGCCGCGTGGAGACTACCTGATCTGTCTCTCCACACGAAGCACCAGTTCCCAACCACAATCTTGCCCTCTATTCCCTGAATGCAAATCATGGACACCTTTAGACTTTATAGGGACACGTACGCTGACGTGACATACTTGGGCTGGCCCACCCATGATTCATCCATCCTGGGTTTAACCGAACTGGATTCTGTGAGCTCACAGATCCTTCAGAGACCTGGACATCGTTCCATCGGTGAGCTCCTCCGCCAGGCGAAGATGCAGTTATGCGTAAAACCCCGCATGCCCATTCAAGTAGCTCGTTTGGCCGGAGGGGGGGGACGCGGACACAACGCTGCATTGAGATGGGCTGATGGAGTACGGGGGGTGTTGGAATGTGTTTGAGAGAGTGTCAGTGAACGTTTGACGAGAGTGTATGTTATTTGTGAGTGTGAACGTGTTTGATTGAGAGCGCGTGTGAGAGGGAGTGAGATGAGTGTGGGTTTTTTTTTGAGTCGGCGTGAGAGTGAGATGGTGTGTTTGTGAACGAGAGGGTGAGAGAGAATGTTTGGGTGTGAGTCGGAGAGCGTGTTTTTAGTGAGAGTGGGAATGCATTTGTTCCTGAGTGTGTGCGTGTGTGCATATTTTTGAGTTTAAGTGGAGAGTTAACACGCTGCACTACGAACCCGTCGACCCGCGTTCGATTCCCGCTCACGGCCAATACCAGTGACGATTATCTGAACCGGTCCTGGACCTCCTCCCCTAGGTCGACTCAGCCTCAAATTAGTACCTGGTGCGGTGTGTAAACAACGTCACTGGGGAGACAAAGGCGGCCGGGCGTGGTGCTGGCCACCCACTCCTTTGGTGTGCCGTGTCCGCCTTCATAGGTGCTCGCTATAAGCACTTGCCCCAAACGTGTGTTAAGGCTACACGGGGGATGTTTGTCTTTTGTATGTGTGAGTGACATAAGTGCGAGCGCGCATGCGTTTGTGTCTATGCATGAGCCAGAGTGAGTCGTGTGTGAGTGTGAGTAGTGAGTGAGTGTGAGTAGTGAGTGAGTGTGAGCCGTGTGTGAGTGTGAGTAGTGAGTGAGTGTGAGTAGTGAGTGAGTGCGAGCCGAGTGTGAGTAGTGAGTGTGAGTGAGTGTGAGCCGTGTGTGGGCCGTGTGTGAGTAGTGAGTGAGTGTGAGCCGTGTGTGAGTGTGAGTAGTGAGTGAGTGTGAGCCGAGTGTGAGTAGTGAGTGAGTGTGAGCCGTGTGTGGGCCGTGTGTGAGTAGTGAGTGAGTGTGAGCCGTGTGTGAGTGTGAGTAGTAGTGAGTGTGAGCCGTGTGTGAGTACTGAGTGTGAGTGAGTAGTGAGTGATTGCAGTGAGTAGTGAGTGAGTAGTAGTGAGTAAGTAGTAGTGAGTGAGTAATGAGTGAGTGTGAGCAGTAGTGAGTATTGAGTGTGAGTAGTAGTGAGTGTGAGTAGTGAGTAAGTAGTAGTGAGTCGTGAGTGACCGCTTCGTGTCGATGTCCCCACACACCCCCCCGAGTTGCAGTTCACGCGCGAGCCCACGAGTGGCGTCAGAGCGAGTGTGAGTGTGGGAGTGTGAGTAGTGAGTAGCGAGTGGGTGTGGGAGTGTGAGTGGGTGGGGGAGTGTGAGTGGTGGTAGCGAGTGGGTGTGGGAGTGTGAGTGGTGGTAGCGAGTGGGGGGGGGAGTGTGAGTGGTGGTAGTGAGTGGGTGGGGGAGTGTGAGTGGGTGGGGGAGTGTGAGTGGGTGTGAGTAGTGAGTAGCGAGTGGGTGTGGGAGTGTGAGTGGTGGTAGCGAGTGGGGGGGGAGTGTGAGTGGTGGTAGCGAGTGGGTGGGGGAGTGTGAGTGGGTGGGGGAGTGTGAGTGGATGTGAGTAGTGAGTGTGTGAGTGTGAGTGGTCGTAGCGAGTGTGAGTGGTCGTAGCGAGTGGGTGGGGGAGTGTGAGTGGGTGTGAGTAGTGAGTGTGTGAGTGTGAGTGGTCGTAGCGAGTGTGAGTGGTCGTAGCGAGTGGATGTATGTGAGTGGTCGTAGCGAGTGAGTGTGAGTGGTGGTAGCGAGTGGGTGGGGGGGGGAGCCCCTCTCGCTCCGAGCTGCCACACGGGGCCAGGAGGAGGAGGAAGAGGAGGAGGGAGGAGAAGACGACGCGTGACGCGTGCGGCGTTCACGCCAAACATCCACATCGGCGCCATCCAACATTGACCGTCACCGACAAGGGAGAGAGACAGGGAGAGGGGCAGGCAGGGAGGGAGGGAGGAAGGGAGGCTGATTCTTCTTCTACTCCAGTACCACCAACCACCACCACCGCCACTACCAGCCACACTTTTAGCTGCCCCGGGGTAAGTGTCACGCGTAGATTTGGTGGCGGTTGGAAGCAGCTTTTGGTGGAAGTCGCCTCTCTTCCTTACCCCCCTCCTCCTCCTTCCTTCCACCCCGCACTCATCTCCCCCCTCTCTCTTGCAGGGAGCGAGCGAGCGAGGAGTCGTGGTGGGTGTTGTTGTTGTGTACGCGTCGCCTTATCCGCTCCTCTCTACTCTCGCCATGCGTGTTGTTGGTGTTGTGTTCAACTGGAGACCGATGGATGGACGTGCCCCCCCCCCCCCCCCGTGTCGACCATCGTCCGTGTTCGCACGGAGTGGATCTGTTTGATCTCCTCTCTGTGTCTCTCTCCCATCTCATCTCGGGGTTGCACGAACGCGGCTTTGGCAGTCGCCAGCGCTGCAACATTTTGTTGTGCGCGTTGGAACGCGGCGGTGGTGGGGGGGGGGGTGACGTGGGTCACGCATGACGCAAGCGGATAAGGATGTGCGCACACGTGTTACTGTACGTGCGCACGTGTGTGTTAGTACACACACGTGTTACTGTACGTGCGCACGTGTGTGTTAGTACACACACGTGTTACTGTACGTGCGCACGTGTGTGTTAGTACACACACACGTGCTACTGTACGTGCGCACGTGTGTGTTAGTACACACACGTGTTACTGTACGTGCGCGCACGTGTGTTAGTACACACGTGCGCACACACACACGTGTACAGACACACGTGCACACACACAGACACACGTGTACACACACGGACGGCGGACCGCGTGTTCTGTTCCTCCTAGACGCGCGTTTCGCATCTAGGCCGCAGTTCAACGCTTCCGTGTGCAACACAACAACAGCAGCAGCACACAGACACACACAGACACTAGTGTACACAGACACACGTGTACACACACACACAGAGACACACGTGTACACACACAGTGTACACAGACACACGTGTACACAGAGACACACGTGTACACACACAGTGTACACAGACACACGTGTGCACACAGACACACGTGTACACACACACGCAGTGTACAGGGTGCGGGCAGGGCCAGCGTGACAGCTACTGCTGCTACTACTGCTGCTGTTGTTGTTTACTACTGCTACTGCTGTTGTTTACTGCTGCTACTACTGCTGCTGCTACTACTGCTGCTACTACTACTGCTGCTACTGCTGTTGTTTACTGCTGCTGCTACTGCTGCTGTTACTACTGCTGCTGCTACTACTACTGCTGCTACTACTACTGCTGCTGCTACTACTGCTGCTACTACTACTGCTGCTACTGCTGCTGCTGCTACTACTGCTGCTACTACTACTGCTGCTGCTACTACTGCTGCTACTACTGCTGCTGCTACTACTGCTGCTGCTACTACTGCTGCTACTACTACTACTGCTCCTACTACTGCTGCTGCTACTACTGCTGCTGCTACTACTGCTGCTACTACTACTGCTGCTACTGCTACTACTGCTGCTGCTGCTGCTACTACTACTGCTGCTGCTACTACTGCTACTGCTGCTGTTTGCTGCTGTTGTTGTTGCAACTGCTGTTGCTAGTGCCGCTGTTGTTGTTTACTGCTGCTACTGCTGCTGTTGTTGCTACTGTTGCTGTTTGCTGCTAATGCTCTTGCTGCTGCTGCTGTTGTTGCTACTGTTGCAACTGTCATTGCTTAGTCCCGCTGTTTCTGCTGTTACTGCCGATGCACAGTGGGTGCGCGGTGCTTCTAAAGGCTGTATATGATATACTCACAGACACTTCAACAGCAGTGTTAAAGGGATGGCGTGAACACGAAAGAGTGCTGCCTTCATGTTTCTCTTCTTCTGCGGGTCATGGTAGTTCGTGGGGTAGTACAGCAGCGGAGAGAGACTGACGCCACGCCGTGCACGCGAGGTGTCCTTCCCACCACGTGAACTCTGACCTGGAAAAGCCCTCTGGCGCCGCGGCTGAACAGAGCGTTACATTGGGGCATCGAACACACCTGGACCATGTCCCGCCGCCTTCTTCTCCACGCAAGGAGAGATTTCGATTTTATTTTGAAGCATTCGCTTCACCAGGATGGGCCCAATCACATTGTCCTGCGGAGGGAGCTGGTAGGAACGTTGGGTTGCTCGGTCAATGGCCAGGGTCAACGGCGGCGTGGTGTATTCCGCACATATGCCCGACTGTGAGGGCGGGCACAAGCCGGCGTGAGTAGGTTAAACGTTGAGTTTTATAAGGGCACCACGGGGTGACCAGCCCCTCCCCACCCAGCCCCACCCTCCCCACCCAGCCCCACCCCACCCAGCCCCACCCCACCCAGCCCCTCACTCCTCACCCAGCCCTTCCCTGCACGACGGACGGACGGGCACAATAATCCCCTGTGGGCTGGTGTAACCAGGAGGTTCCTACTACTTGACTCTTATTTCAGGAATGTCCCGCGGCTGTACGGATGTCACACGGTGCAGTAAAGACTAAGATATACCATTCGGATCGGCCACAAACACCTTTTGTAAACATACATTCTTTACTTCCCCGGCTGTCTATAGAGTACAAGGTGAGTCCCGAATGGATAGCAGCACGACTTTAAACTCGCAGTGTCTTCTTGGTTCTTTCGGTAAAGTCACGTAGAAGTCAGACTCTGTCTTCTCGACAGACCTGTTCTTCACCTGAGGACGGCTGCTTGCGTTGTGGCCGAAACGTCGTGAGAATTATTTTATTATGTTTTATTATTTTATTACTTCCCTTCTACGTGACTTTACCGAAAGAACCAAGAAGATGAATCCCTGCAGTGACGAAAGCTTTACATCGAATTTTACTCGCAGTGTCGTTCGTATCGGATCATATTCACCAGTCACATCCCTCCCGTCGCAGACACACGGAATGAGCCGTTTCATTATTGAGGCATTCAAGCCCAAGTTTGGAAGTCGCTGGATGAACACAAATTCATCGCTTTCACCGCCGGAGAAATCCGACGGCCAGAGAGACGCGAACGTGAGAATGGCAGACGACGTCTTGCCTCGTGTACTTTATGAGCTTTTTTTTGCTCGTCCAAGGACGACGGGTGTATATTGTAGTAAATCTGAAATATTCAATAGAAAAATTGTTCAGCTCATTATTATTAATGAGGTCGGGGGGGGGGGGT
The DNA here is from genome assembly GCF_965212315.1 of Lampetra planeri. Lineage (NCBI taxonomy): Eukaryota > Metazoa > Chordata > Hyperoartia > Petromyzontiformes > Petromyzontidae > Lampetra > Lampetra planeri. The sequence continues at coordinate 11,645,805 of NC_136118.1, read as the reverse complement.
TGCCCCATGTGGAGTGACGTCACCCGCTAATGGTTATTGGGGAGGGCTGCAGCATGTGGAGTGACGTCACCCGCTAATGGTTATTGGGGAGGGCTGCGGTATGTGGAGTGACGTCACCCGCTCATGGTTATTGTGGAGGGGAGGGGTGCGGCATGTGGAGTGACGTCACCCGCTAATGGTTATTGGGGAGGGGTGCGGCATGTGGAGTGACGTCACCCGCTCATGATTATTAATGAGGGGAGGGGTGCGGCATGTGGAGTGCGTGACCTTGTGCGTTCGTGTAAATTTACACGCGACCATGAATATTAATGAGGGGAGTGGGTCTCTTTTGCAGTAACGTCATGCACGGATGTAGCACTGTGCCGCGTAGATTAATTTTTTTCCGTCACTTTCTGTAAAGTAACGTCATATTTGAAGCGACTTTGCGTAATAAATTATTTAATTCAGCTCGACCTTTCTCTGCGTTAGTGTAAAAATCCACCCGCTCATGAATATTAATGAGGAGGAGGTGTGATCCACGTGGAGTGACGTCACGCGCGGGGGGGGGGGTGGGTCTCGTGTGGAGTGACGTCACGCGCGGGACGGACAGACATTTCTGGGTGATTATCGTAGGTAATACTGTTTGAAGGAATTAGGAATTAATGATCGCGTGTGTGTCCTCCCATCTCCGTGCCAACCTGGGAGTGAGCTACAGGGCAGGAGGAGCAAGTGCAGTTATCTTCTTGGTTCTTTCGATAAAGTCACGTAGAAGGGAAGTCATAAAATAATTAAAATAAAACATAATAAAATAATTCTCACGACGTTTCGGCCACAACGCAAGCAACCGTCCTCAGGTGAAGACCAGGTCTGTCGGGGAGACAGCGTCTGAAAGACTTCACCTGAGGACGGCTGCTTGCGTTGTGGCCGAAACGTCGTGAGAATTATTTTATTACGTTTTATTTGTATTATTTTATTACTTCCCTTCTACGTGACTTTACCGAAAGAACCAAGAAGATGAATCCCTGCAGTCACGAAAGCTTTAAATGGAAAAGTGCAGTTATGTCTTGGGGAATTTCGAAGTCACTGCCAGCAAGTATTCTCTTGAGCCACAGATAACGATTTAAATTTATCTCGCGGCTAATGGAAAACTCAAGACGCGTTATGGAAAAGATGAGAGAGTTGTGGAGTTATAAATTGTAAAACGGATTCGTATAACCCGAGAATACATTGGTATATGCGCGATGAAAAAGAGCCATTGCACGAAACGTCACCTATTTGTATATCCATCCTTTTAAAGGCCACATTATATTTTTGTTCATATTGAATAATTGACAGCCCTTGTCAATCCACTGCTGGATGAGGATCACTCAACAACATCTCGATTTCAGGGGTTATTTTACTATCACCACGCAGTGCTGATTGGTGACGGGAGTGCAGAGGCAGGCTTCTGTTCAGACTATACTTGCCACCCACTGATGTCAGCTGTTGCCATAAATCGAACTCGGGTAGCCGGGTTCATAGCCGAGTGTGCTCACCACTGCGCCACCACTCCACCCCAAATAGTATACAGCATGCCGTAATAAAACAACTGTAATAAACAACAACAAGCGAATCACGGGCGTATTCTTATCATATTTAAACAAAATACAGCTTCGGGATTCGAACTCATAAAACACAACAAATGAAACGCGTTGCAGGGGCGGCTTAAAAATAAAATGTCACTCCTCGGGTTAAGAATAGTGAATGTTTCTGATGCTCGGAATTCTTGTGGCTGAACTTGGGGCTCCAAAAACGGGGCACAGGTGTGATCTTTGACACGACCACTCTCAAGAGATGTTTTAGGATCAATTACAGCGGATCGAATCTAAATGTACGCCACTTTCCCACTCTTAAGGATGGGGGGGGGGAATACTTGGCGATGGGTGACTTTATCATCATCACGTGGGTACGACTGCCTTCTTGGGAAGAAATCACGGACCTGGCAATGATGGCATGACATATGTAATTATATAAATACGAAATTTTGTAATAAAATGTTTTTATTATGTTTTTATTTTATTATTTCCATTCTACGTGACTTTACCGAAAGAACTAAGAAAAAGTATCAGATAGGGCTCATATCACGTGATCTCACGTAATATTCAGGACGCTGCCACGGCATCGTTAAGTGGCTCTCCGAACTGGCTCTTGGACGTTCTCCTTAATAAGTACGCACGTGTCCTGGAAAAGTGACTGGTACGGCTGACGCAAGTCATCTGCTTCGGTGTGACTCATCAGCATTGGTGCTAGTAATCATGCTGCTCTGCACAGCGCAGTCTTTCGTGAGTTTAACACGTAGTAGGGCTTTTGCGACCAATATCCACAATATAGATTTTTTTTGGGGTCAGATCGCAGAAATATAAATGTGGCGTTAAACCTGCCACCACCCGACACAGCCAATTAGGAAGGTTTTTGCACTTAAACAAAACGTGCCAATTCGTTACTAGGTCAGCACACCGCTTGTGTGTTGGAGAGTAAACCCGCAACATTTACAATCCGAGTACCGTGACGTTTCGTCAGTAATTACAACCAGACTCATCAGGCGACAGCCAGAGTTGTGGAGAAATCCTGTTTCATTCGTGCTCGTGCCGTACGGATCTCCGTACGCGATGTCGGGTCGGACCGCGCGCCGTTCGGCATGATGCCCGACGTTTCGCTGCGCGCGCTGGGAACCTCTACGATTAGATTTCCTCGAGCAGCTCCAAACACGTGGAGCAAACCGTCAAGACATCTCGCCGAACAACACGGAAACGCATTGGAGAGCGAGCTACGTCACTTCTCCTTCCCACCACCTGACCGCCCGCCCGCCCGCCCGCCCACACGCTCCCCTAATTGTGCCGGACGTGCGCCGATGTGAGGATATTGACGTTTTACGCTTAAACGATTCGGGCTGAACTTTGAGCAGCTTGCAGGCGTCACTTTTTCCACTGAATGAATTTCCAACGATTGGATCAAAAAGTGGCAATTTCCTCATTCATACATAAACGTAACAAGTAAAGAAAAATTCCACACTCGGAGCTGCCTCTGCTGTGGGAAATTTACGTGCCGATTTATTAATGAAATAACACGAGGTGTCGTTAAAGCACTTCTACACAATGTGGAAGTTCTCCAAAAATGCTGCTGGTGAGCTTCGGTAAAGAACCATTGTGAAAAAAAAAATAGCATTCGGTATTACTGAAGAAATTGGCATGGGCGTAGAGTTGGAGGTCTTTGGCAAAACTTTGTTGTTGCACGGTGGAGCCAGTGCCATGTCACGGTACCCACCGAGTGCTGAACCAGCAAGCGGATATTTATAATTACGTAAAAACGTTCTTTTACAGAGACCCCAGGAAATTCATTTTACTGGAAATTAAATTGTTACTTATGAAAAATGAACACTGCTGGGTTAACGTTTAAGTGGATTAGAGGAAATGTGCAACAAACAAAAAAAGCGGACATCTGACTTGCGATGCTTTCCACATGTTTACAGGTAATTCGTCCGCAAATTAACCGCGTTAACCAACCTGCACTTCTCTCCATTGTCCCACAGGTTTTGGCATCCAGCTGTCCCTCTGGTCTCCTGCAGAGGTGAAAATGAGATTTCCCAATATCAGCAACAGCTAAGTATTGAACGGGGGAGCAGATATCTCAAGGAAGTGCGTGGAAAAAAAGATAATTTCCTCGTCACCCCCTCTTTAATTCGTTGTTGCTGTCGTCACCACTGGCAACACATTTATTTATTTTATAAGACTCCCACGACACCTGGGCTCCGGCATTGCATGGTGGCGGTGGCGATGGCGACGGCGACGGTGCGGCGAGCGCGCGCCCGGGACCTGAACCCGTTCGTGACGTGCTCCCTGTGCCGCGGATACCTCATCAAGCCGACGGCCGTCACCGAGTGTCTGCACACCTGTGAGTGCCGCGTGACCAAGGCCGGCAGCGGCCCCACCGCGTCTCCCCACCGCGTCTCCCCACCACGTCTCCCCACCGCGTCTCCCCACCGCGTCTCCCCACCGCGTCTCCCCACCGCGTCTCCCCACCGCGTCTCCCCACCGTGTCTCCCCACCACGACTCCGCCGGGAATGGTCACGCAACGACTGGGAGGGACCGACTGCCAGCCCGTGTTCGCTCGCTCAGCATTCACTTACTTGTTTCACTTTGGTCGGTCTTGGTCGAGTCGACGACAATCTGGACGTAGTAGCGCAGCTAACCATCGAGCATTTTAGTCATTCGTTGGTTTGGTCAAGCGCTGTTAGCGAGAACCCATTAAGGTCTGTACGGCCGCAAGGAGAGGGCGGTTTGGCCGGCACCACGATCTTCCCATTCCTGTTGTTTATACACCGCGCGCTGGGAATCGAACCCAGGTTCGCCAGGTCGGTAGCGCAGCTAACCACTGCGCAACAGCTCCCTACCCCCCCCCCCCGCGACCAAAGCGCGTGTGCTTATGGCAAATAACGATGCCCCCCTCTCCCGGTCTCGTCCCCAGTCTGCAAGAGCTGCATTGTGCAGCACTTTGAAGAGAGCAACGAGTGCCCCAAGTGTGGCATCCAGGTGCACGAGACCAACCCTCTGGAAATGTTGAGGTCAGAAAACACGCGCCCGCGTTGGCGTGCCTCTCGCCTTGGTGGAGCCGCTCCAGCTTGGTGCCGCGTTGGCGTCGTTCCGTCTCCAGCCGAGAGGCGTGCCGTCACATGCCGTCACACGCCTGCCTGCCTGCCTGACTGCCTCGGGATGATTTTCGACCGTGCCCGTCATATTCCGTCCAGGAGCGGTGTTTGCCTTTTGACGGTTACTGATCGATAAGCCGGCTAATTTTTTTAGGTTTCCCTCAGTTGATGATTACTAGATTGTTTGCATTCACAGCGAACCTTCAAAGAGGGCCGTCCGAATTGAAATGTGATAAATAATATTCCCGCGCGCTGTAACTCTACTGCTTTCATCAAGGTGTCCCTACGCCACCGTGGGTGTTGTGTGACCATACTTCGCTGTGCTTGCTGCTAAAGGGTTGTGAGGGGCCGCAGGACTGGTACAGATATCAATCGTCACTAGCTGGTACTGATATAAATCGTCACTAATGTTAGCTGTGGTCTGGATTCGTAATGTGGTGTGCTAACCACAGTTACAACCCATGAGTAAAATAAATGTGCTCACACAATAAAAATGGACGGAATGTCACAGACAAGCAAGGCTCAGTTGCTGTACCAGCATGTGGTGGGATGCTGTTTATTTAAAAGTTCTTCGTTTGATTGACTTCAGGCAGGACAAGACTTTGGAGGAAATCATCTTCAAACTTATCCCTGGCCTGAGAGAGTGTAAGTTGAAAATCATCTCAATATACCCACGTGTCATTTAAAATGTCCAGTATTTTCTGAAAGCGATAAGTTACGTGGAGTTGAGTAAATTAGTTAAAATATACGTGTGATCCATAACTTATATATTTTTTTCAGGTGAAGAAAAGCGAGAACGTGACTTTTGGAACGCGCAGAGAAATCAAGAATACCGGAACGGTAAATATTCCTGCAATCACCACCATTTATCTTTTCGAAATGAAGGAAAAAATACAAATACTGCGAGATTATCGTCGTGTTTTTAATGGCTGAGCAGTGGGCACTTTTAAGTGAATATTGACATTCCTGAGACACCTAAGTGGCCAATGTTAATAGTGGGGTGACCTCTCTGTGAAGGCATGGGGTGAAGACCCTAGCTGCAGCAGGTGAAAACAGTGGCAGCTTTGGGGGGCGATGGAGATGATGCCCCCCCCCACTCCTGAGACCCTGAAAATGTGTTTCATTGACATTTACCGTGAAAAACAGTAAATACAATAATAGGGTTTTCCCCCTTTTTTGGCAACAAAACTGAAACCTTTTTACAAGGATTCATGTCTGCATTAACCACAATACCTGCAGTCAAATGCAAACAAAAAAGCCCTCATTACTTTGATATTGCATTGTCTTTGAGCTGTACGCCTTTTGGCGTCCTCTGGTCGAGCACCAATTGGGTCGAGGCTCAAAAGAAAGCCGTCCCTTGGTGAGGACCAACCAGTTTCAAGGATAATGCATATATTATCATAGTGTGTTTTTTGTTTGCATTTGACTGCAGGTATTGTGGTTAATGCAGACATGAATCCTTGTAAAAAGGTTTCAGTTTTGTTGCCAAAAAAAGGGGGAAAACCCTATTATATTTTGGTACTGGCAAAGGAGGTCCAATGATGATGATGAAACAGTAAATACGTTGATTGTTTTTATTTTATCAATGTGGGCCCCATTTAAAAACCATGAAATTTTGGGACCGCCACCCCCCTTCCCCCACCACCGCCTGGGAAGTTTCTAGAGCCGCCTCTGTGCAAACCATTTCCACCACGGCGCTTCGTACGATGAAGTCAAACAATGTTGGAGCAAAAGATAGTAATGTTAACGAATGGGCGTCGCAGCCTTTCTTCGATATACACAGCGGGAGATCGAGCGGATTTGCACGAGCAGGCCAAATCACTGCTCGTACCGTTTTGCGTTTTACTCTCGTTTAAAGTTTGGTCGACGCGGTGCTCCGTCATGCCGCCCATTAGTTTTCGTACGCCGCCCCTTCACCCTCCGGGGCGATTGACTCATCTGGTGTAAACTCAGTTGCGCCGAGCAGCAAGTGAATGCTGGTGGTGGTCGAATGAAACGAGTGAGCCGGCGGTGTTTCAGGTTTCTCGCTGTAACAGGGCCCGCTCTGTGCCGCCCTTGCAGATGAAGAGAACAGGCCCAAGAGGCTAAAGCTGGAGGACGACAGTCCGTGTGGAAACGGAGACTTCCACCGGAGCGACCCGCAGATCGCCATTTTCCTCGACTGCCTACGCAGCAACGGGCAAGGGGGCGACACTGCTGTCGAGGTGACGCCACCCATTGCAGCCCCCAGCTTTGAGAGGAATTATCTTACTCTTTTGGTTTTTTCGGTAAAGTCACGTAGGTAAAACAATAAAATAAAATAAATGAAAACAACTAAATTAAATCACGACGTTTCGGAGGCAACACAAGCCTCCCTCATCAGGTGCCGAAAGGCACAGCAAAGTTATTTTGAGGGAGGCTTGTGTTGCCTCCGAAACGTCGTGATTTAATTTAGTTGTTTTCATTTATTTTATTTTATTCATTGTTTTACCTACGTGACTTTACCGAAAAAACCAAAGAGTATGGATCCTTGCAGTAACGAAAGCTTCAAATCTAGAAGGAATTATCTTGTCTTCTCGGTTTTCCCATTTGCTTTTGTTGTTGTTGTTGGAGTAACTTCTGTTTTAATTGAAGTCGAACTTAGGCACGGAACAATTGACTCCCCCCCCAAATGGGCTTCCAAATTGAGTTCAGAATGCACTTCTTTATTTTTGGCCTTCGTTTGCAATGTTTCTTATTTTTTGATGCAAGTTTTGCAATTGCGTTTGCTTCCTGAGCCTCAATGTATCATTCGCAATGTGTTTGCTTGGAATCTTCATCGAGTTTACGAAAAATCTCCCTGCTTCTGCCCACTGAGCAGTATAAATGGGTAAACCCAGTGACCTCATCGACGAGAGAGACATTAAATTTCGATTTAAAGCTTTCGTGACTGCAGGGATTCATCTTCTTAATTTATTACTTCCCTTCTACGTGACTTTACCGAAAGAACCAAGAAGAAAGAGACATTAAGACGCAAACCACTGTTTCAGAAGTACTGTCCGAACACAGTGGAGATTTGGCATTTGCTGTTGACAGTTTGTGAAATCTCCAGTATTCTCCTAATGGCCGCCACTCGTTTGTGTGCATAGAGCCTGATGAAGCGCTTCATAAAATGCTCCAAGCGGGTGACTGTGGGGACCATCAAAAAGTTCCTGAGTTTCAAACTAAAACTTCCCAGCAATTACGAGGCAAGTGACACCGCACCCGAACGAAACGCAACGCGGCGCTCACACCAGGCCACAAGTACGGGCCTCTTTACACCGCACGGGCGCGTGGCCGGATTGAACAGAGCGAGAACGGTGGGTGACGTGTGTGCGCGTGCCTTAGCTGGACGTCCTGTGCAACGGAGAGATCATGGGAAAAGACCACACTATGGAGTTCATCTACAGAACCCGGTGGAGAATTAAAGAAGGCGACGTGAGTAGCGGCACTGCCCACGCCGTGACGTGATGAACGTCACGTTTTGCTTCGCAGCGCCGTCACCGTTTGAAATGTAATCGCGCTTCTCGCAAACCAGGTGACTTCTCAGCAGCCTCGATTGCGATTCATACTCGAATAAAGTTAGAATGCGGTACAATAATGGTTGTATAAAGGTGTTCTGGATTTTTTATAGAGATGTCGGATAGAATGACTGATCAAGTGTGCATCTCTGTAATTCCTAATTTATAATGTGTTACAGTGAAGAATGTAATTTTTTGTACGTTTATTTTTCATAGTCGTACCGTATTTATCAGACATGACCAGCGTTGGATATTTTCATTAGTCTAGATTGAGTATTCATTGCAGCACAATTAGCCAAAACAAGCATGGTTAACAACATAAGCCGCGTGTGTATTCAATACCATCGTATACCAACAGCTGGTATTTGTGATGAAGGCAAAGCTCATATTTTTCCTGCATTTCATTAATTCATGAAGTAACCTCGCCATTGCTTTGGATGTTCTATATTTTAACCCCAATGTTTGTTTGTCTTCTTACAGTCCTTCCCGATGATCTTGCAGTATCGCCCAAAAGTCGACTTCAGCTACATGTGAACAGTTTTTAACAGAAGTATACCTTTTTGCACTAAGAATTGAATGTACGGGATTCCAAAAGCTAGAGTGGTCAGTAAAAAAAAAAACCTGCATGATGTTATATATTTGCTATTCTAGAGAGTATATAAGTTTTCATAGCTGGCTAATAGGAAACGAGGCTGGAACTTATGTAGCACGACAAAGGTCAGTTTAAGTTCATATTTTAAATAGTAAAGAGACGAGACATTAGCACTTACATTGAGCCCAGTATCCTTCGGTGGCTGCCGCCATGCTCCCTTCTTTTGAACCAACTCCGCTCTGTGCTCACCGCCTGCCAGTATTTCTTACAAACAACTAGACTGCGTGCTTCTCAAGGGCCTAGGTCGCGTCGCGTGACATGGGACCCCTCCACCCTACGGTGCGTCCTCCGGTGAAACGACGTCGGTGCGAATTCCAATCAAATCCCAGAATGCATTTGAGTGCGGTGGTCGACCCACGTCTCGTTGCGGGACGATGTTTTTTTGTTTGTTAGCAATGTTTGGCTCCCAATGATGACCATCTGCTGTTTGGTCCTCCCTCTGAAGGAGCACATGGGTGGCATTACAATGAGATGACGAAGTGAAGACCTGTGTCCCGACGTGGTTGGAGCAGAGAGAGAGAGAAACTCTTCTTCTGTTGCGGCATTGTGCATCTAGGCGTTTGTGCACGGGGTGGGAAACGTGCCGTAGCGTGGATAAGGAAGAAATAGCCGGGCCGCCACAATCCAGGAGTTTAAAACTCTTTTCGGTGAACAAAAGTCCAGGAATGACTTGGACCACCCTTGTACTTTCACCGGGAATACACTTTTGAGAATCCCATTTAAATTCTGAGTTAGATCTCGTACCAGATAGCAACGAAAAAAATTTGCTCTATTTACAATTTACAAAATCGAGAGTCGTTAATCAAGTAAATCATGCTGTGCTGTTTAAGACGTAAATACTAGACGTTATAATAAAATAATGAAAGTTAAATAAAAAAAGGTATGAAATGTCAAAAGGCATAAAATTGTTGTAATATTAAGTGCCCAGAAATAAGTTATTTCGTAACAAAAATAACGATATATTTGTTTTACCTTATGTTAACGTTTTACTGTCAAAGACACGAACTGGTTCAGTCTCATTTTGGGATCTTATTGATTGCACTCGGACGATGCGCGGTCAGCTCTGGGGCCCCAGGACAGATTTGACAAATGTGGTGTTCGCAGAGAGACGTCACTGACTTGAAAGCACGGGAGCAAGATAGCTAAATCAGGTTACGTGCAGAGATATGGAGGCACTTTGCTCCGTGAACCTTTATGGATAAAAACGTAACCAGTGGAATTCGATGAATTTCCATGAAAAAGTGTATCTCACATGTTGCAAGGGTGTTCTCTAAATGGCTATTCGAGGACACATCTTGCTGCACTTTTATAGACAGGAAGCAGGTGAGTTAGTACATTGAAAGTACATTGGAAGGTGTTTTAATGGCAATAGTTGCATACTCAATTGTGAGTAAAATTATTTGAACAGTTGACGCCACGTGTGAAGGAAAGGCAAAGCACTTGATTCTATAGAACCCAAGATCAAGTCTGCACTTTTTAACAAGATTGTCAATGTAATGTTGAGGGTCGGGATACAGATACCTGTAGGTATGATCCATTTTTATTAAACGTGTTTATAGGAAAGAGGAAATAGAATATCAATTTTAGACTTGTTGCAAAAAACAATCTTGTGTAAACCAGTCAAACCTAATATATTTTTGCAGCTCAGTAAATCAATAGGCCATTAAATACAATATTTTGCCCGTACGTAATATCGAGTTTGAAAACATTTGGCAATACTTTGAAAAGTATCAGAGATAAGTGATATAGACACTAAATAGTGGTTCTAAAAATGTAACAATCTGAGATACCCTTTTATGGACAGGTGCTCAGACTTGACCACATCAATGACTTCAAGTGCGTCATGGGCCATAGCATCAAATACCTTGAAGTCAACAAGTTGCTGCTCGCAATCATCACCTCTCGTCCACGAGAGAGGACGTTGAGCCAGGGTGTGGCTCCTTGCCTCCCTCTCGTGCCGCTCACAGAGCGGCGAAACCCACGTGGGGTAACGCAGCCCGTGACACCGCGGGGGGGTAGAGTCCTCGTGTCTGTGAGCCTCAGCCGGAATAAACACCAGGGCCCAGCTCGATACAAAACACCTCGTCCCAGCAGAGAAGCCCTCGTGGGAGGGCCGCGTGTGCACGCTGGCACCACGAGGCACGAGTGACGCAACAGGTGGCGGGGGGCACATGACCTCGGCCAGCGCCAACGACTGAAATTTGGCTACGAAATATTTCACCGAATAAAAAAAATGTTACGGGTAGCGGAGGGGGAGTTGGACCTATGCATTGAGAACAATAAAGGATATTTGGGTAGGGCGGGAAGGCGGGTGATCACCAGGTTTGTATCGAGCTTTGTGCCACTCACACGCCGAGAGGTGCAATGCAGAGGTCGCCGGTTCGATCTCCTGCCCACTGCAGTTGAAACGATGGCCAAATGTTTTCAATCCTCACGCCTCTATCCACCCTGCAGTGTATATTTGGGTACAGCATCGTCAAGGTGGGCGGCGGGGGGCGGGGGGGGGGTGAAGTGTGAGTCTACTCCCACATCTTCCAAGAATTCTGGTCAGTGTGGAAGAATAGGCCAAAACACGCTCTCAAAGGGAGCTGTCCAGCACGCGTGGAGAGGCCCTGCCACCAGCAGCAGCAGCAGCAACAGCGGCAGCGGGAGCAGTACGTTGCAGAGGTGTGGACTCGAGTCATGTGACTTGGACTCGAGTCAGACTCGAGTCATGAATTTGATGACTTGCGACTCGACTTGGACTTGCATAACAATGACTTTGTCCCACCTCTGGTACGTTGCGTGGCCGCCCCTTTAACTTTCACCTCTCGTGCCCTGAGGAAGCGTGCTTGTTCTCAGAGGATTCATGGCAGTGTCAAGACGCGGAGCGGAGTCCATCAGAAGGGAGTGGAGCATGTCGAAGGGCGCTGTGAAGAATATATCGGGCTGCGAGGCGTAATGGCATTAGTCATGATTTATAAAGGCAGGCATGGCGGATTGGTTTACACGACATCTTAGTTTTGCCACTTATCAACGATGTTTTAAAACTACATTCCTTCGTGTTAAACAATATATACTGTAAGCATACATGAATAATTTGCTGCCGGTTGCATTCCCCCCCCCCCCCCCATTCATCGCACTTAAGACGAGCAGAGCAACAGCTTGAGAGCAGATTCAGCACCGGAGCAGTGCAGATCTTCGAATCGTCGCCTGTTTCGCAGGTGTCTTATCTGTCGGGCACGCGATGGCATCTACCTATGACCGTGAGGAAGATACTACAGGTGTAATGATGCATTTCGATTCATAGGTAAATAGATTCTTGAGGCTCAAACGTCGAGAATCAATGTTTTCTGATTCATGGAAAAATTATACGCACTCATTTAAGCTAATGGAGGAAACCAGAACTGTCCAAGCCAATCATAAAGAGAGAAAAAAACCGATACCATCTGAGACGGTGGAATTGGATCGCATCCCTGACTTGCGTCGAATCGCCGCAACCCCAAGAGAGAATCGCGGCGATCTTGCCGGCGGTGCTGAAGTGGCTGATGAAAGCCAACTTCTCTAAGTTAACTTGTTTTTTTTCTTGATTTTGGCCAAAAAAACGAAACAAACCTAAAAACACTGGCACATGGAATGTTAAATCCACCAGGATTTCAGCACAGAGAACGTTCACGCGTGGACGTCACGTGTGAATCCTCGAGCAGCGGGGGCAGCGTAGCCTAAAAGGTCAAAGGATGCGGCGGTTGTATGCGCCACCAAATACTCTCTATTCACGGAATGCTGGAGCGTGCCCCGTGTTCATCACCGCACAAACAAAAAATGAAGTGACGAGCACTTACGCGTGGGAGAAGGAAAAAAAACACAATGCTCTCATTTTGAAGCGACACCGTTGTTCATTTTAATGAAAGTAATTATTGTGTGTGTGTACGTAACATTAAATTAAATGTCTACTGCCTCAACCAGCACCCATCGGACACGGGGCAGAGCAGTGGCGTGTCCTCTGCCCCGTGTTTCCGTGACGAAAAGCCAGAGTTGCCACTCTTCTTTAGTTTTGGAAACATCGAGCTCTGCCACAATTTCCGTCGACAAGTCGTCTCGCATTGCCTTCCGGAGTGTTAAAGATGAACTTAATTTTTCGTACTGTTAATTTATGTATATTTTTTGTTGTTTTGTAACATGACTTGCAAGTTAGGTGCTGTACGGGATTGAAATTGTTCATGGAAACATCCACTGTTTGAATTCGAGTATACAATAAACAACGTGGTATACAGACGAGTGTGTTTACCTATTCACTTCCTATTTCACGTGCACTTGAACAACTGGAATAAGAGCAGGCACATGGAAGAACAGTTATCAAGGTAATTGGTAAAAATACTAAGCATCAACACAAATCACAACACAGAAGAGTTGCATTTAAGCCATAGTAGTCGCTTTATATCGTTTGTATTTGTCACATTTATAGTTTTGCTCTAAACGTTTACAATTCTTTACCAAAATGTGCGTATCTGTTTCTTTAAATAATAGGTATTCAATACTTGAGAATTTTTTTTTTACAAAAGTGTGTGAAATATATTCAGGTACCAAAAATAAATGGAAGAGCCCATTACATGAGGTTGCAATGTTATTCGTTTTTTCTCCAGTGCAAACAAAAAAATATAGCAATCGTTTTCACAGTCTTCGAAAACCTTCGCTGCCACACAGCATGTGTGCAATTAGAACTGGCTAAAAGCAAACGTCATGACTGTTGCAACCGGGTCTCAAGAGAACCCCATCCTTGTCCCGACACAACACACAAAGATGAATTCACAGCATTGCTTCGTGTCGAGCCAGCCATGTCATCGAGTGATCTCGTGGCGAGGGAAGAACCGATGCCCGACCCAATCGATGCCGGCCACTGTCGAAGAGTCGTGACGGTAACATCAAATGAGTTGTGTTTTTTTTGTACACACACTCTTCTCTGGAACGTACGGTACACACCGTTTCAAGTGTTAGGAGATGGCCCCCCTCTACCCGAGGTTCTTTGTGTCGATGGAAGCGGGGAGCATTGCAGAGCTACAAGATCAGGTTCAGGAACAAAGGTTATCTCTCAATAAAAGACTGCACGTTTTCCATCACTACTGGCAAGGGAACAAAGTTCACTAATAAGTCATCGCTCGAGGGATGTAAAGGTACAGTATTTTGAGAATGTTATTCAAAACTTAAACGAATTAAAGTTGGGCAATGTTTAATTTCAATAATTGCACAATTAGTATTTTGCAAGTATATCTACAAAACCTCAACTAACCATCCCTATGTTTAGCAATAAAAAAAACTGGCCCAATCAATGATGTGGCTACAATCGGGTGACAGTCTTAATCTCAGCTTATTTTACATCCCATCCATATTATTCCAATAGCTTCTAGAAATTATTTAACAATTCTAAGGCATGTTTGAAATAGACAATTTGCCACTCTGTTTAGAAGTATTGCTAATAAAAAATATTCAGGCGCTCTTAAAATATTTTGTCGAGCATTTCCATCACCGACATGGACATGGAGTTAGGTCATGGTCTGAGGATTAAAATATGGACATCTTCACGTGCCATGCTTGTGGGATTATAAACCTACTAAAATCTATGGATGACCATAAATAAGTTATGCGTAGATAACTTCCAATAAAATTAAGGACTTCGTATTTAACGATAACGTTTACAGAAATATGCAGTGCGTTAAACGAAGATCATAGGCAATTGTTTAGACTAATTTTGAAGACATTCATAAATCCCGCAAATGAGATATGAGCCAGAGGCTAAAAATGCACTTTCGCAGAAATAGTAGTTTTGACCATTCTTCATAAGGCAACACCACTGCTTATATAACCATCGCTTCCTGTCCATGGCTTAAATGTAAGCTGCTGTATGCATGCAGTGCTGGATTCATAAGGCTTACATCATTTTTGGTACCGTTTTCGTTCATCAGAGATGATCCGTACAATGTACTTAACTGCGCGGCACAACGCCAAATGTATTAAACTCTTACGCAGTTGACTTTTTTTTATTCACATTTTAGTGACCAGTGTTATACAATTTGTTTGCAGTCAGTTTATAACAGATACGCTGCGTAAAGAAGATACTTTGGCACATCGTTCAAAGGAGAATGTACTTTAATACGGCCAATGATTTTCCGTTTTACAAAACATTTAAATAATTTCGTATGGTCTCTATATCCGAGTATCCTACCTATATGAACGCCCCACTTTGCCGTTCAATATATCACTTAAATGGGCCTCTTGCACTCACATTCCATAGCCGCCAGCCTCCCAGGTATGTACTTGTTCCCAGCCTAGCGCGTGTATATAAACAGTCTGATGGTTACATTGATCAATCGTCTGCTGTCTAGTTCCTTTCAAACACACATATAATGAAGGTTGTATCTGACCTGGACGCAAGGCTATTGCTAAAGTCCACGCATGCGCTTCATATTTTGACTCGATCAGTAAAAGCTGCCCTTTAAAATGTTCAGTCTTTATTTAAAGTGTATTTACGACTGATGTTCTGCATATCCTTCCATTTTAACAGCAGCCAGTCGGCATCTGACTGCAGAATAACGTGAGCATCACAAATTGAGCATCTGTGCAGCAATGGGATAGATTCTTGTCGCCGATTTTCCAAAACCTTCCATTCTTTTTTAGCACTGCGTTTGCGAACGAAAAATTATACCACGAGCATTTGTTTTGGCCCATCCGTTGCGATGGCACTTGCAGAGTAAATTATGGCTGTTCTTCTTATGGACACTTAACGCATCGTCCATTTCACCATTCAGGTACATCGAAAGTCACAACAGTAGCCGACGCGGTCGTCGTAAGGCGAAATTGCGCTCGTATTTGTAACTACTTAACCGCCATTCGCATCGCGGAATTTCCTTTGTGTGCGTACCTGCCTGTTCGTTAATAGCACTTAAAAAGGAAAATCTGCGTAATATTATTCAGTAGTAGGTTACATACGCTCATCTAGTTGAGTGCAGCAGCAGCAGCACCATTTATTCTCAACACGAGGCTGGGTGTGGGGCTATGATAGGTTAGACACAAATGCCACATGGCCCTCTGCAGGGTCCAGTATTTAACAGGACCAAGCCTATCTTTTTTGAATATCGCCTGCATCATTAAACACCATTTCGAGATAACTTATTAAAATACATTTTTTTTCCACAGACAAAATCAGTTTTGCCTATATCAATACAGAAAATGATTGGCCTTGGAAACTGAGCAATTACAGCCACACAACTAAATACCCACATATTGATCTAAGAGCATGTGCCTATTAGTGTAAGCGTACGCACCATATGCCGTGGCTAGGATTCGGCGTCACGTGCTACCTTAGAACTCACCTGGGGAACCTAAAGGGAACCCCACACTGCTTCACAGCTATCCACTACTGCGACACTAGAGAAAGGCAAAACGTGCACACATTTCACCCAGGATGTGGGAAAGTTTGCGACACGGTAGCAATGCCCTTCCCCCCCACCGCAGCGTTTTCAGAAGTGCGAGAAAGGTTTCCAAGCACACTGACAGTGGTTTGGAGGGAATCGGCTAACACCGTGGAGTTTGCACCTCCAACAAACGTCAGGCCAACGAATGAACGTTCTACCTTCTAAACGGCGTTGTAAAATGAAACGGCAGCCTCCTAAAACGCAGTTGTATTGTATGTTACAGAAAGAATAGGTCTTTGTAAATTTAAATCCGATTAAACGCCGTTTTAAATAGATCGTTTAAACATTTGAATTGAATGTAGAGTACCTACTACGACTGTACTGAGTTCCACATTGCTATCTGGCATGCATTGTTGGTGTACTAATAATACATTTTGCTCTCGGTATAATTTATAATGCTGTATAGCTATTTACACGTGTAATATTCCACAAGTGTGTTCTTTAGTTTCCTGCCTCACGGCAGGTTTACTTGCGCAAATATAAATTTATATTTCTATATGAGGTTATGATGACGTCTAAATTTGTTAAAATATGGGAATCGTATATATTGATAGCCCATTGTGCTATTGTTTGCTTAACCTGTATGCAAAGTAGCTAAAGTGGTGAGATGTTAACTCCCTCGCCTGATATGCAGGTCGTGGGTTTGAGCCCGACCCTGACGTCTGTATATTTGGAGTTTGCATATTCTCCTTGTGGTCGCGTGGATTCTTCTCTGGGTCCTCCGGTTTTCCCCTCCACATTTAGGAACATGCGTTTAGAGTATATTTTACTACTATAAAATTCCACACGATAAGCCACTTCGCTGAGGTGTAATTTGTGGCCAGGTCGCTTCTGAAAAAGAGCTGTATAGCTCAGTGGGCCTTTGTCTGGCAAAATAAAAAGTTTAGTTTAAAAGTTTCATGGTCCATTGTGATGTTGTTTGCTTAACCTGCATGCAAAGTATCTAAAGTACAATTAACCCATGTATTATGACAAAACTCAAGTGGATTTTACTTCTGAAATAATGCAGCTGGGTTCACCTCGGTGCAGTTTGAACTCAACATTTAACTCATGGGCAACTAGCAATGCCGGCTTACTCTTTAATTGCACGTACACTTGTGTGTGTGTGGAGGCGGTGACATAGCCGAGCAGTTTGCAAACTTGTTGCAAAGGTTGCCGGTTCGAAGAGCAGCGGCTGCCCTGGTTAATACTGATGCTGTATTAATAAAACATATATATGCGCTGTCCGCTTCTCAACGGGCTTGAAAGATGCCGCAGTTGTTATTAAAAAAAAGTCAAGTAGAGTTTGGTGGCGTCAGCGTACACATTTTGCCAAATTTGATAATTATTCGCAAACAACCTCAGGGTGAAGCTACTGAACAACGTTTCCTCCTCCTGTAAAACTAAACGCAGACTATAATCGTCAGTTTAGTTTATAGCCTTCGTAATTATAGCCTCACGCCATAAGAATGGCACAAACACCCAAATATGCTCGCGTTGCGATTGGTTAACGTCAACGAATGTACTTTTGAAGGCATAACACAATCAACGTGTACATGTGATAATTTTATAGGGGGAGACAAATGATGGACGTAACCACAGTGATTACGTGAATGTGCACAAGAAAACTGCAACATTTTCCCAATGGGGTGCGTGCTTTCGTGAAAGAAAAAGATAAAATGAAAATAAAAATCCCATCTCAGTAAGAATGAACAATATATCTGTGCAAATCACTGCACACTGTTGACAGTGCTGGCTTTTTTTTCTGTTGAAAACAAAATGGTTCCCAAAAACCTCTCTATTTTGGGAAATTATACGTTTGTAGCTTTTCAAGGATGGGCGATGTACTTTAGAACAAATTTGCATTCGGCAGCAAAAAAACCCAAGGGCAAAGCATCACTTACTGAACATATCAATTATTGCCGAGTTACAATGTAAAAGATTGAAAGTTGCCCATTAAGAAGGACCTTATCTGGAAGAACATTTAACAAAAGAGATTCCGTGTCAAATCGAACAAGGTCTGAACAATCAAGACGCCGCAATATCCTCGGACGGGATCCTCGTTGCCTGTGCGCGAGCGCTCGCACGGAGGTGGAATCCCTTCACGCTTCGAAGAGATCATGGTGAGCGACTCTCTGCAGCTGCGCGTTGTACTTGTTTATTTCCGCATTCAGCCTCTCCAGGTGCTCGTCTATGAAAGTTTCCATCACTGCATTAACAGGAGACAAAACTGTCGAGGAAAACAACACACGTTCACACATCAGTACTATTGCACGTCCACTTACCCAACCTTGTGTGTGTGTGTGTGTGCGGGGAGCGGTAGCGCAGGAGTTGGCGAACTGCTGCGCTACGAACTCACGAGACCCGAGTTTAATTCCCGCTTGCGAGCAATAACAGCAAAGAATATTTGAACTGGTCCTGGGCCTTCCATAGGTCGACTCAGCCCTAAATAAGTATCTGGTGTGTTGTGTAAACATAAACACCAGCGAGACAAATGCTCTATGGTGAATCTTTGTCTTTGCAGTCACTACCGCCTTATGCAAATTCAAAACATTCTCACTCTTGTACATTCACAAGAGGCAGTTTGGTGTAAAGGTTTTGAATGTTTACACGGTTAACTTGCGTGTATGGCCCACGATCATTTAAGTCGAGCAAGCAGGACAAGGGAAATGCCGAATGTAACTGGAGTCAAGGTGGGGGTGGTTAATTAAGCATTCTATTAATTTTCCTGTTGCTAATGTTGCCGTAGGCTTCATTTCATACATGATGGAGTTATTCTCACATTATACTCTTAGGTTTTTTCGGTAATAATATTATTATTTCTATTATTTTTATTACTTATTTTTCTTTTTTTACCTACGTGACTTTACCGAAAAAACCTAAGAGTATGAATCCTTGCAGTCACGAAAGCTTCAAATCTAGGATTCTCACATTACACTGATTATTAAAGCTCTTGCTGTCACCAATAACTCAGTATGATTATACACATCGACAATATTCCTTGCTCTGTCGTTCTACTTTATTGTTGTACGTGTTTTGATTTTTGCAATATTTTTGGCGACCCAGGTTACGCTTCCAAAACGAGACTCTATCCTGGTCTCTTGAGTTCTCAATAATAAACCTGAAAATTGAACAGCTTACAAATAGCCAGACGAACACATCGCTGCACAACCGTAAAGCATTCTGACAGACACACACACGTACATACATCAGCTAACAATATCCCGGAAGCTGTTTTTTTTACACCCCCCCCCCCGTCCCCAACATCAGACGTGTAAAACGAATGCTCAAAAGGATACAAGGGTGTTGATTGCTTTTCTCTCCAAAGAAGTTAATGAATTGCATTCCATTGTAAAAGTAGCCTGGTGGCAAGGGCTCCAGGTGTCTTGTGGCCTGCGAAATATAGTACCAGACACGGCCAGAATGAAGTTTCAATGGATTAGC
Organism: Lampetra planeri; assembly: GCF_965212315.1. NCBI lineage: Eukaryota > Metazoa > Chordata > Hyperoartia > Petromyzontiformes > Petromyzontidae > Lampetra > Lampetra planeri. The sequence continues at coordinate 11,626,100 of NC_136118.1, read as the reverse complement.
ACTCCCCACTTGCAGTCTGCTGCAGTGTGGTTCAGTGTTGTTCGTTATCTTATTTAATATACACCTCCGATTAGCTCGTTTGGCTACGTACAGTGCGAAAGAAGTGCATACATAGGCACATTTGTATGCTTATTTGTTCTTTTTTGCCTTGCGTGTACAGTTTTACACGTACATAGTGTGCATGTAGACACAGTGCTGGTGTGTAAAATCACCACATACACAAAGGTCCTGTATTTAAACAGGTGAAACCCCATTTAGAGTGATAATCTTATATACACAAGAGCTGAATGTAATAACTTAAAAAGGCAATATTTTATTACTATTTTGCTGAAGGTAATTTTCATATTTAGGGATTGGGATATTACTCTTTCACAAAACAGCCTACGTGTGTAATTAACATAACATGGTCTTTAACATCCACTTAGCGATTTATTAATTGCTCACAGAGGTCAAATGTTAGCGACAGGAAACCGAAAAGTCAACCGCGTGAAAATTGGCTCGATGGCCTGCAGTCTGACAGCCCGGTGACTCAACTGCCCCGTATCTGCGTGGCGTAGTTATTATTATTGGTGGAATTAATTATCTGCTTTAGAAATATTCAGACCAAAAATATCTCTGTGCATAAATAACCCTTGGGCAGAACATGCTTCCTTGAAATTAAAAACTGTAATTAGCCATGGCGCCTTAGCAATTGAGGCCGCTAACTATAAAGCTGTAATTTTGGACAGGAGCATAGTTGAACATCTCAGCTCCTCCACGCTGTGCCACAATGCCACTGTTGTATCAATAACACGCAACGCGGTTGTCTGCGCTGCTGGCTGCATTAACGTTGGCATCCCAAATAAAATGTGACGGTAAACATTATGACATTGATCTGCTGTGCATGATCACAGTGTGGAGTAGCGATTGGTTGAGTCTGGAGGTAAGTAGCGTTATGCCTTGGGTGGCAATGCTGTTCAAAGAAACTCACGTGAATGCTCATCATCTCCTTCTGGGTCAGCGATTCTTTTGTCTTTAGAATTTTGGTTTTTGTTATCTGGCAACAAAGTGCAAACAGTCGAGACAATTGATCAAACGTCAACGGCAATCTTTCGATTTGAGTTATCTAAAGTTTACAAAAGCGTAGTTTGTTTGGTTAAAGCATGCATTGCTTTTCATGTCAAGAATACAAGCCTTTCATGTTTAATATCTTAATCAACATGTTAATATAGAGTAAACCATATCCCCAGATAGTAGTAGCAGTTGTCACACTATGCAAGCAGCAATAGTGGGGTAGCTTCCACCCCACCATCAAAGACTAAGATCCCCGGTGTAGCCTTAACACAATTTTGGGGCAAGTGCTGTGAGAGCGAGCACCTATGAAGGCCGGCACGGGCACAGGAGGAGGTGGGTGGCCAGCACCATGCCCGGCCGTCTTTGTCTCCCTATTGGCAATGTTTAGACATCGCACCAGGTACTCATTTGCGGCCGAGTTGACCCAGGTAAGGCCCGGGACAGTTCAGATAATCGTCACTGGTGTTGGCCGTGAGCGGGAATCGGATTCTCACCGAGCGCTGTGCCACGCTAACCACTGCGCCACCGCCTCCTCCCCTCGACACCACACACACACACACATCCCTCCCCAATGGCACATGCATATTGTTGTGTGCTTTTGAAACAAAGCTTGTGCGACATGCTGGACTATTGTAAAATACCCCAGTGGTTACTGTGAAGAGTTGTGAATTAATCTGTTCAAGTCTCATCTCCATAAAAGGTGTGCTGCGCGAAGGGTTATTATATATCCGTAGTGCGAGACCATTTGCGATCGATGTACAAGAACCACACGGGCACATTCAATCCCGCCAGCACAGAACAAGCGAATTATCCCCGTGGAAATGTGGAGAATTACAAGCGGTACTTCATAAAATAGTCCCCACCACATTTACGCCTCCATGCTGAACAGCAAAATCCTTTGGCCCAACGTGTCACCATTTATTACACGGTCCAACGCTCATCGAAACAAAACGGTTACGCCGACGGCTTCACGGCGGCACTGGCGAGGGACGCGCCGCTCGGTGTGGCACCTGCTTGGCCGAGCGCCGGAGCCAGTCCTTCAGGTATTCCTCTCTCAATCCGCAGCCCGTGAACACCAGGTGGTACCGTCCTTCCGGGTGCATTGCTGTGCCATCGGCAGACTGCCCGTCGCCGCCCACGAGGCCACCGCTGCCCCTCGGGGTGGGTGGGGGCCGTGGGACGGGGCCTTCCTGCGTCGCCGTCAGCGTCAGCGAATTGTTGGCCAGGGTGATGTGGCTCACCTCCACCATCTTGGGCGAGTCTGGGATTGACAAACCGAGGAGGATCAGGCAAGGCCGAAGTACAATGCAGCAGGATGAAGGATGCCATTCTCTGCGTACAAACCGAGGAGAGTCAAGCAAGACTCAAGATAAAAGCGTGTTGACGGATGCCTTGGCTTTTTGCGGGAAAGGCCTTTGTACGAGGCTCCAAGGCAGGTTTTAATGAGCAATAATGTGGTTTCATTCTCAACATTTGAACTCGCGTGGATGTCTGCATAATTGCCAACTATATTTTACAACCAACTGCTTTGTGGAGTTGCAACATTCACACTGTGGGCACTGCAAATGTTTAGATAGGCCTCAAGACGAGATTGAATGTTTTTAGTATTCTAAAAGCAAACTCATCTAGTCCAGAAGGCATTGTGCAGCTGCACAAGATGTTAAATGTCATTTTGCCAAAAAATGTTAGAGTGAACATAAGGAGCGAGAGAACGAAAGCATTACCTGAAAACTTCAGCCGGCCTTGTATGCTGTAGATGTTCCCACAAAAAGGGCTTGAAGACAGCATGCCTTTCAGGGCTGTTGAAGACATGCATAATAGGCCTGTTCACACTACGAAGTGCACTTTGTGCACTACACACATGAATACAACATTTGCTGCACACGGCCACATTAGAGTGGCGCTGACATTTTAATTCATACGAATGTCACCTTAAAGAGGTTCGCATTTGCTCTGAGAAACAAAACTACGCAGCATTAGTGATGGGTAAAGAATTGAGCTTTTAATATCTCAGTACTCTGACAATGACCACTCTTAAATATACTTAACCATCAAGAAAGCGTTGCGTTGACTTTTCAGTCAACAAGAGCAGCAATGACCCTCGTAAATGGCTCCGTTTTGCACGACCCCATTCCCCAGAATGAACACCATAGGTTGAGGTTTTTACAGAGGTAATTTTTTTTATGGCTGTCAGAGTGCGTTGTAAAACACCTGCATCAAATTTGTATTTACTTCGTAAAGATGCGGGGCTGGCTCTCTCGCCTGTGAGTAAGAATACATATTCGTAATAATTCCCAGTCCTCTTTGTTACTCTACTGCTGGATGAAGGCCTCCTCGTGCTGTGTCGGTCACTGGGGATGCTTCACCATACTTCACCACGCTAGTCTCACAGTACGGGTTGCTGTAGGTGGGGGGGGGGGCCCAGTACCTGGTTCACATAGAACTCTCCGCCCACATTAGCGCAGGGCCAAGTGAGGTCGCTGAGTTCATAATTGCGGTGCACGTTAACCGTTACGCGACTGCATGTCCGGTTAACAGCGCACACACAAGCACCACCTCGCAAAGTCACCGTTTAATAGCTTGGCTCGCCACGTAAGCAGTGGTGCCGTGGTGGCCAGATGTTAACTACCTCACCTGGTATACAGGAGGTTGTGGGTTCGATCCCGACCCTCGTGCCTGCTGTATATTTGGAGTTTGCATGTTCTCCCTGTGGTCGCGTGGGTTTTTTTCTGGGTCCCCCGGTTTTGCCCTCCACATTTTCGAAACGTGCGTTTAAGAGCATTTGACTGCTATAAATTTCGCGCGACGATAAGCCACTTTGCTGAGCTATCATTTGTGATGGCGTGGTCACTTCCGAAAAACATCTTGTACATCACAGTGGTGGGGCCCTTACCTGGTAAAATAAAAAATATTTTAAAAGTAAGCGGTGCACACCTTTGCATTGACCGATGAACAGTGGTTTCTCCAGGGGACGGTTGAAGCGAACAGAGATCTGCTGCATGGCAGGGCACGCCGCACCCGAGCTAAACATGCCACTTGCCCTGCCGACGGAGGAAACAAAAAGTAAACAGTTAAAACTGTAAACGCACACAGTGCGTATAAATACTCTGTATAGGGAATGTATGAACTGAGTACCTCATTACAACCGTCAAGCTGGCAGTTGAAACAAAAATTCTATAGATGCTGTATGAAGTCTTTATATCGCATTATAAATGACCCAATAAAGCTAGGTTTTACATGCAAGAATAATGCAACGGTTAATGTTGTTGCACTCCCGTGTAACTGCACTTGCAGAGTAAAAAAAATCTGATAATAAAATGCAAAAATGCTGAGTTCTCCACAATTGAACAAATGTATCCGTTGATGCTTCATTGACAGTGCCGCACAAGCATAGTTAACGAAAGAACTCGCATTCGTCAATGTGATCATTTGTATGCTACAAAAAAGGGCCATTGCCTGAAACATCGCCTCTGATGAATTTGCTGAGATTTAGTTTTCCATAGACATCCACGAGTTGAAATTATGTAACCCATTGGAACTAGGCGGCTTTTATTCAAGGCAGACCTGGATCCCAAAAGTAAAACGGGACACGTTGATTTTAAAATGAAGTCAAATAATTGAACCTAATTATATTTGAAAGTTACTTCAATTGGTTTCATTATTTAAACGGTATGGATGTGCATGCTGACAGGGACAGCCCACCAAAACTAAATCCTGTTTTTCATGGGAGACCCAGATTCAGAGCAAATGTGACAATTCAACTTATAGCGATTATCGTGGTATGAAGTCGCACTGATTACACGCGACCCCGTAACAGCACGTCGCAGGTACACCTTCTCCCTCCTCGCAGAGACGTAAAAGCTCAACTCCTCTTCTCATCTGTTTTAGAGTTTTCCGACTTACATTTCTGCTTCTCCATAAAAGCCATGAATGCTATAATTCTGTTCATCATCTCTTAGCAGGCTCTAATCTTTAGAGGTCATATTACTTACATGCAAATCCATACATGCGTATGCCTCCCAGTGATACGTCTTGTGCAAACTCATTTTAAAACACACGTAAAGTCAGCGTACACTCACGTGCCCATTTTTCCAAAGGAGAGGAATGCGACAAGAGGTTTGTTAATCATACATTTAATGCGGTTGCTGTCATGGTTTATGTTTTACGAACTCGCTCAAGCCACCGGGGAACTCTCACGTGCTCGCTTACGAATGCACTCACCATACGTGCGGATCGCAAACACTCGTCTCTCTCTGCTTCCTGCCTCGCACTGCCCGACTCTAGAGATTTTTATCTAGCTGCAGCCTGTACAAATGTTTCTGGTACGTGTCGTGACGGATATTTCAAGATCTGACCCAGTCCGTCCAGTGATCGCCAAGCCACATTGGCTTGAAGTTACCGAACAAATACGTGATAAGGTCACACTCATTACACACAACGTGCTTGCCGCAAATGATCCACAATAGAGCTTGCTGATCTTGTCAAGGAGCATAAACCATCACGCAAACTCCGGTCTTCCTCACAGCAGCGGTTTTTGGCTGGCCATCGAACAAAGACGGTCACCGCATCGCGCGCTTTTGGACGCGCTTCTGCGGCTGTCTGGAACGCTCTTCCTGACGACATTAGGAAGCCACTGGAGCTATGCACTTTTAAATCTAGAATAAAAACTCATTTATTTAGAGCTGCTTTTTGTGTTTAGTTTATTGTCCTTCCCCTGCACCTCCAATTAGCACGGTTGGCAACGTACGGTGTGAAAGAAGTTCAACATACATATATACATACATTTTCTCCCATTCGTCTCTTTTTGCCAATTCCCCAATTATCAATTCAAGAAGTGTCATCAACTCATGTCTATTACACAATCAACGCTGTTGTTGCCAGCCCTTTGGGGTTTTGGCGCCTGTGCTCAACAAGTGCACTTAAAAAAAAACCACACAAAGTAGTGCTAAAAAAGGCGCCAAATAATTTGTTGAATTATACGAGAGCAGCCACGGGGGACGTGCTGGCTTCTGAATGATGACACGCACCTGTCTAGGAATGAATTATTTTGACACTCATCTATGGTGAGCGGACAATCGATTGTAACTCACCAGCCCGGGGTGAGCAAGTGACGAGCACGAACCATGGCCGCATCATTGAAGCTGTTCTCAGACAAAATCATCTCAATGTCCTCGTTCCTGTTCACAAACAAGACGCGACGTGTGAATCCCTGCCAACACACAGGTGTTATTAACCATGGAAATAACATGTCAACGAGATTTAACTACACATATTTGGACCATCTTATTTGACAGGCACTATTCTACTTTACCGAGTGTTGACATCCCCAGCGTTTAACAGCAACTCTCCTTTTTGTATTTGGATTGTCAACCAACACCGGGTAAAAACAACATGTTGCACCTATTGTTCTTTTTTAGCCCCGCCCACCCCCCCAACACGTTCCATTCATTGGCTACCACATTCAGATAAGCCCCTCCCCCCTCCTCCCCCCTTAACTTGTATTTAAGAGCTTGTCTCTTGGAAATTTGCCTCACTTGATACAGCAAATCTAGCTGTGACGGTCCCACCTGATGACGGAGACTTGTGTTGCCTCCGAAACGTCGTGATTTTTTATTTTATTTCTATTATTATTTCTATTATTCTTACTTTTATTATTTATTTTTACCTACGTGACTTTACCGAAAAAACCTAAGAGTACACAGGTGGGCACACCATCAACAACTTTTATCCGGTACTTTTACACACGCTATACAGGTGTGTGTGTATATATATCTTGACTTAAAGCTTTCGTGACTGCAGGAATTCATATTCTTTGGGTCTTTCGGTAAAGTCACGTAGATAGGTTAAAAAAAGTTACAAAAAACTAGGATGTTTCGATGGCAACACAAGCGATCGAAACGTCGTAGATTTTTGTAAAAATATTTTACCTATCTACGTGACTTCACCGAAAGACCCAAAGAATATGTATATATATAGTTTGTACATGTAGTTACACCCAGAGAAATCAACCAGTGTATTTGGGGTTTTTGGTTTGATAGAAATAGGAGAGGCGAAACAATAGCTGCATTGCAAATGTAAAAGGCAACGGTGCAGCCCTGCCATGCTCACGCCACTGATGGCCGAAGGGCCTCCACTAGACGGTATTTGGCCTACTCTTCCATGCTGGCACAGGTGAGAAAATCCATCATACGTGACCTGCTTATCAAACGGTTAGAACTAGGAATATTACCACCATAACTACATAGTGATTGGTAAAGGTTGCTAAATAATAAATAATAATAGAAATTACATTCTGTACCCAAATTTGGAAGAAGTATTTTTTTGACTTCTTCAGAAATGCAGTCATATACCATTGCACAAGTTCACAACCTCAAAGGAAAAACAAAATTTGGTGATGCTGCTGCATTGGCAGTGGTGCACAAAAGCACACACAACAACAACAATTTAAACACACGCTTGTGAGCAAATCAGCCTGAAAGGATTAAAGTATATATAAAATCGGCGACATTTTGGGCAATGGTCCTTCTGTTACTTCCCGTATTACATGTTGTGGTCATGCCAGGGGCCATGCAGGCAGAATTAACATGAACAATTTTTGTTTCATAATAACCAAACTGTCCGACGGGATCAGGCTGTTTATTAGCCACTTCTGCTGTGGCATCAGGCTTGCATTGCCTACTTGCGGGTGCAATTGCCATTATTAAATGTTAAAACGCATGATAATGAACTCCTCTGTGCCCAGACAATCCAGCTTAGCAACATGTGAAGTAGCAAAACACAGGGCTGTCACCAAATTACGTCACGCACAAGTTCAACTGCGCTGACGGGCAAACAACCGCAATTGCTATAGAATCTTCAGCAATGGCTTCAATTTAAAAAAGTGGTTACTGCTTAAAAGGTTTAAACTTTATTGGGTTGACCCTAATTCAGACTATTATAAAATGAGTCATTGCCATTTGCAGTTCAGCCTCGACAATCACTTCAAAGCCGATGCTGAAAGGAAAACATAAAAACATTGCGTTGGGCGTTAATCATCCACAGACAATATCCGAGCTTCTCTAGGGCATATGATATATATAATGAAAATATTTCAACTAAACGTGTAAATAAAGGAGGAAAGAGGAGGGTCAAATCTAAATACCCGTGCTGAATCTCACCCACCGCTATAAACACAAGCGATTGGAAAAAATACCGGTGCCAAAACTAGAAACGCAAGCGGCAAACCCTTCGTGTGTACGAACTGTACTACAGGAACATCTCCAAAAACCCCAGAACACAACCGTACCCTCCCCACCAAAGTAAGGGAAAAGCTAACGAACAACAACAATCGTCATCTGGAGCAAAACCTCTCGGCAGCAAGAAACAAAGATGGCCGAATTCCGTCAAAAAAACACAAAACGACCTTTCAGTTGAGAAGAACGTTCACCCTTTAGTCAACGAGCTGTAAATTAAAAACCCCCCCTACTAAAGAGCCCTTCTCGGTACCTGCTGACATTGCCGTTCTCTGCCTGGATGAGTGCGGCGCTAGGGTTGACCAGGCGTATCAGCTCCTTGAGCTGCTTGACGCGTGGGTGCTGCTTCTCGTGGTTGGGGCCCGTCAGCACCACGTTACTGGCCCAGCCTGCACGTCCAGATCACCGCAAAGTCAAAGCGACACCCGCCACGTCGTATTACTTGTGCATCGCCTTATTGAGAAGCCAGTCCGTTTCCGACTCAAAACACCGACAAGTAACTTGCAACGAGATTTGTTGAACTGCAATACAGACAGACCAAGGCCTCTGTTGCCGTATTCTGTTTTGCCCAACTTTGCTTTGACTCACGACATCAGTGATGGGCTGGAGTGAAGGTTGCAGACATCACGTGGCCCACTCTGTCTAATGCCATCCATCAATGCGGTGACTGAACATCGATTGGCAACTCAACTCGGTGATTCTAAAACCTCTACTTTACCGCGGCGTTTTGTTTGCATCATGCCATCCTTAAATTATATTTGTATATTTGTATTTTGCATTAAAATTGCACTGCTTTGTGAAAGAGGGATGGACTTAAGAAATTATTTAAGGTGTAGCTGTATTGTCATTTGCAAACGACACCAATGAAGTTGCAACCAAGGAATGGGCCTGGACGACAGATCTGAAGTGATTTAGATTACATGAGCAACTTGAGTTACTTCGTGCAATGGTCAAATCAGGAGAGGCCGACATGTAAAACATTTTTATCGCACTTTTATTAAGCAAGTATACGATGCATTCTGTTAATAGGTATGTTATCCACCGCAGGTCAGGGTCAGCAATTGTCCTCAAAACTATAAACTGAAACTAAACTGTTTTTTTTATTTTACCAGGTAAGGCCCACTGAGCAATATCACTCTATTTCAGAAGCGACCTGGCTTTCACAAATGATTGCTCAACGAAATGGCCGGTCATGTGGAAATGTATATATAGCAGCCCAAATATTCGAAACGCACATTGATTCTAAATGTGGAGGGAAAAACCAGAGGACCCGGAGAAAAATCCGCGCGACCACGGGGAGAACATGCGAACTCCAAATATACAGCAGGCGTCAGGGCCGGGATCGAACCCAAGACCTCCTGTATACAAGGCGAGGTAGTTAACATCACAGCACTGTGGCGCCACGAAATAATACCTTTGAAAGGAAACACAAACTCGAGCTACTTTTCAAAGATTCAAAATCCCCTGGGATTCCCTGGCCCCCAGCCGACGAGCTTCACTCTCAATCATTTCCCGCACGGGACAGGTATTGGAACAGCAACGCTGACATCTTGCAAATTACGTGTTCTGGTTTATTGGCAGTATGACGTAAAATACAGAGTGTTGACTGCACTATACGGAATTTAAACGCTGACATCTTGCAAATGACGCGTTATAGTTTAACGCCAGTAAAATGACATAAAAAGCTGACCTTGTGCGCACTGCTCGAGTAGTTTTGGAAAGGTGAGGCTGTTCAATACACAGAGACACACACACACACCGTTTGAGCATTCTGAGCAGTTGTTATGCACATCTTTTATTGAAACGCTAAAAAGTTAATTTTGATTTCCATCTGTTGACAATGCGCAAGTAGTCCAATTACTCATTTGAAACATGTTTTCCTACTGGATCAAATCAGTATATGACAGGCAAAAAAACCCCTTAGAATATACTGAATAAAAACTGATATAATTACTGAGCCAATAATATCAATATTCGAATACAAATTTAGAGTTTTACAATAAAGTCCCCCAATCATTACTGGGTGGCAAAAGAGTTCTAACTCTTGGACTGTTGAACCTGTGAAAGTGGCCCAGCAGTAAACGTGTCGCCCATGTCAGCTGCATCGCAAACCTCTGCGGTCTTTTTGCCTGCCACATTTATTTGAACTAAATTGTGTTTCACACATCTCCCTTAGTGTTGTAGTTATTAAGACGCAAATTACTAAATACACTTCAGTAGTCGGTGCCACTTGCTGTACTTCATCGACTCTGACATAATTGACATCACAATATAATGTTTTGTTCATAAAGAACAGCAGAGGCAACGTTCACCTGACCAAGTCCAGTTTCTTACTTGTTTGGTGAAATTGATATTTTATAAGGTCTCTTGCGATCGAATGCAAACTATTCAGTATTGCTAACTTTACATAATTGTGAAGACAACCATAACTTGGCGACACGGGCTGTTAGCTCCATTCGATTGCCGTCGCTAGTTTAAAAATGACTCAACTGCAGTATTCCACAGTCAAATGTGGTGCTGGTAACAATAGAGAAAATAACTTTGACACCAAGTGCCCTTTTTTTAGGGTCGATCAGAGGAACGAGAAGGTGCATGACCGACGGCACACTGACAATTGCCACCCTGTGGGTGTGGAGGCTAAAAATATTACACTATTTTTCTAAATTTCGATTTAAAGCTTTCGTGACTGCAGGGATTCATCTTCTTGGTTCTTTTGGTAAAGTCACGTAGAATGGAAATAATAAAATAATAAAAATAAAAGATAATAAAATAATTCTGACGACGTTTCGGCTACAACGCAAGCAGAAGACGGCTGCTTGCGTTGTAGCCGAAACGTCGTGAGAATTATTTTATTTTGTTTTATTTTTATTATTTTATTACTTCCCTTCTACGTGACTTTACCGAAAGAACCAAGAAGACTATTTTTCTATTTAAAGCTTTCGTGACTGCAGGGATTCATCTTCTTGGTTCTTTCGGTAAAGTCACGTAGATGGAAAATAATAAAATAATAAAAATAAAACATAATAAAATAATTCTCACGACGTTTCGGCTACAACGCAAGCAGCCGTCCTCACCCGAGGACGACCTCACCTGAGGACGGCTGCTTGCGTTGTAGCCGAAACGTCGTGAGAATTATTTTATTATGTTTTATTTTTAATATTTTATTATTTTCCTTCTACGTGACTTTACCGAAAGAACCAAGAAGATGAACATTACACTACATTCAACATGTGCCACTCAAGGTAGAGAATAACAGTTGTATTTTAGGGATTACAGCAGAGGCAACATTCACCTGTTAAGTACATTTTGGCATTGTGATTAAAGGTGATTATCTTTTAACCGAATTCAATTAAGAGTTACATTCTAGCTATTTATTAAATAGTTGCACATTTAGCCACATCACAACTGTCATAATTTAGGTGTCTAGTAAAATTAAATCCATGTGTAACATTTGTATAGTGCATATTTTTTTAAACATTATATGTAGATACTGTTCATGTATGTTCATGTTGTGATGAGCATGTCAGCACCTGCTCCGAGTCGGGTACTGTAGTCCACTCGTAAGATAAACATTTCTCAGGTCAAGGAAGCTGTTTACATTTCGTTTCATCGGTACTGCTTCCTTTGGAGCAAAACACTAAAACATATAACCCTTTGGAAAAACCAGGGCAGTAAATATAAGTGGGGGTAGTTGTCTACGGCAGGGGTCCCCAACCCCCGGGCCGTGGACCCGTACCGGTCCGTGTCCTGTTAGGAACCGGGCCGCACAGCAGCAGGAGGTGAGAGCGGTGAATCGGCGCGTGGCCCGCCCCCATTAGTTTATTATTGACCACTTCTGTCCGCGCCTCTTTCCCGCACTGCGCACTCGTCTCAGTCGCAGTTTTGGTGAGCCCACAAGCTCTAGCCCCGAGCCAAAATGAGTAAAAAACAAACGTCGCTGGAGAGTTTCTTTGAAAAGGGGGAAAGACCCCATGATGAACCCCCGCCCCCCGGTCCGTGAAAAAATCGTCTTCCACGAAACCAGCCCCATGTGCCAAAAAGGTTGGGGACCGCCGGTGTACGGTATTCCAACGAACCAAGCACGGTCAAAATACCACGCGAGTTTCCGTAATGAGGGACCCGATTGCTTCAGCCAGTCACCTGAATGGTCTACAGTAAAGCCCAACGGTTATATATATAATCAGGATGGCACGACTCAGCACAGTAGCGTCTGTTGTATGTATGTTGAACTTCTTTCGCACCGCACGTAGCCAACTGTGCCAATCTGATGTGCCTCTTGACACGAGTAGAGAATTTTCAAGAAGAATTAAAATGCCGGATATCGTGAAACTTGCGTATGAATGCGCCTTACAATGGTGTGCTCATGCTGGTTGCAATAAATGATCTAATACACACAACACGTGTTTAACTAAACAAATAAAAATGGGTTTTAAACTATACAAATTCAAATTCCAGAAAGATGGTATATATGTGTCTCAATTATTGCCTCATCAGGTTGTGTGCTATTTAGCTCTGCACATTTTCGTTGTACCTGAACAATCATGAACAGAAATCATTAATTTGTAGTCATTTAATAATAATGATGATGGGTAATTCTTCAATTTGACAAGTTTGTACCATAACCGGACTGTTTTACCAATTATCGAGAATAATGTAAACAGGCCATTTCAAATCAGGCTACTGGACAATTACAAAACTATTTAAACGTGCCACCTAAGCTACAAATAGATTAACTGCAAAAAAAGAATGCTTAGGGTAATGAGTATAGGGGAAATGTTTAATCTATAACATCAAAGCCTTTAGTTGCAACGAATGAAACAATCAAAACATCGATATTTAAACAAACTTTGGCCATCTTTCATTGTCATGTTGATAAAGGTGCTCGTGTGCCTTTAGTTGTAACGAATGGAACAATCAATATCAACATCGATGTGAAAGCAAACTTTGGCCATCTTTCACTGTCGTGTTGATAAAGGTGCTCGTGTTTGCAGGTGGGCGCATCGACTCTGTGGTTAGTTCCACCACCAGGAGGCTGTGAGTGGCGTACATACCTGTGCTCCACACATGCAGCCAGAGGGTTAACGCAAGCTGTTATGGCTCCAATTACAAAGTGCGACTTGACACTGAGATCTGGGTGAGTCCTAATTGCCTGGACCACATCCACAACATCTGCAAAGCTGTTAAAAGATTAAAATAGAAGAGAGTGAGTCATACAATCGTCGTATGTATGTAAGTGTGTGTGTGGATACAAATGCATAGAGGGGAGCAGTGGCGCGCAGTGGTTAGGGATTCCCGCTCACAACCTACACCAGTGACGATTACCTGAACCGGTCCTGGGTCTCCTCTAGGTCGACTCAACTTCAAAGGAGTTACTGGTGCGATGTGTAAACATCGCCATAAGGGAGACAAAGGTGGCCAGGCGTGGTGCTACTTGACTTTACCGAAAGACCCAAGAATATGGACTCCGACTGCTACTTTTCATGTTAAACGCACAACGTTAACAAGAGCTGTTCATTTTATTGTTTAAGTTTTTACAGGGCATTATATATTTTATAACCCGACTTTACATTAACCAAACTGCTCCTTATGAACGTGGTTTAAATGCCGCACGATTTGCCGTTACAATATAACATACACACCAAGTCCTCGGTGTTGCGTGGACATATATATAGAATATAGAATATTATATATTACATATATATAGAATACTAAGCATGTAATTATGTCCTACATGCCCTCCCTCAATGCAGAATGGCAATGCAGGAGTGCAGCTCAGATTGTGATTAGCGAATTTTAAAATACCGCTCAATGGCATGCTTTGCATAGGGCTAATGCAATCTAAAAATACGTATTTACGTTTCATATTAATGTACAATTCTTACACAAGGTAAGCAAGCCGTGCGAATTGGGGAGAGCAATTAAAATGTCATCATCATCATTAGCCATGTTTATCCACTCCTGATGGCCTCCCCACACACCACCTTGCAATGCCACAGCCCACACTAATTCAACTTGGTAAGAAATTCTTACACAAAATGATTACGCAACTGCTGAAAGAAGCGATTCTCTGTAAACGCTTCCACTGTGTACTGGCATACCCCCAACATTAATGCCTCCTGTTTCATTTCCCTGTATTTTTTTTTCAATCAACTCCTGAAATATTTCTGATGATCATTCGTGGATAGGTCGTGAAAAACGTGGCTCTTTTTCAAAACATAATTTTCATGCATTCGTGGCAATGTGCATCTAGGAGCACGGCAGAAAGATTCATCCTGCAATCGTTTGTGAAACAGCATTCCTTTACCGCCGTGTAATGAGATCGAAATGTGGAACGTGCCGTTCATCCTTCAAATGGATGAACAGATGGATGGTCGAATGGTTTCAGATCCTCGGCTGCAAGGTGGACGGGGCAGCTGCAGCAGAGTGCTTGAGAACTGGGCACTGGCCACTGGTGTTCTCAGGACTTTTGTGCGCGGTGGCATTGTTTTGGAAAAGGGCTTCTGCCAATTCTAATTGTTGACGACAATTCAATAAAAATGTTGAGATAAAAACAAGGAGGAAGCATAAACCTGTTGGAGTATCCCTTACGCCAGTGGTTCTTAACCTGGGGTGCACGCACCTCCTGGGGATGCGTGATGCCCTTTCTGGGGGTGCGAGATGTGGCCATATTATTTAGAAGGTAAATCGTCGAAACACATATTCAGCACGGGCACGTAAGTGCAACTACTTTGCTGCAAAAAACCCTGTGTATTTATTAACATTATAAAACAAATTACGACTGAGAACCACAAGGGTGCAACGCTGCAGTAAAGGTTAAGAACCACTTGCCTTACGCCATCGCTGTGACTAATGGCTCGGCTCAATTTGGGTGAGGCCCTTTTTTCAAATGGCGACCCAGCCAAAACACACGTAGCTGACTTATCAAATACACGCCTAAAGCCCACAACAACAAAAAATCCTTCCAATAAGAATTGCACACAATCATCGTGGTCATAGATTTACATCAACTTGGCCAAAACACACGTAGCTGACTTATCAAATACATGCCTAAAGCCCACAACAACAAAACAACCTTCCAATACGAATTGCACACAATCATCGTGGTCATAGATTTACATCAACTTGGCCAAAACACACGTAGCTGACTTATCAAATACATGCCTAAAGCCCACAACAACAAAAAAACCTTCCAATACGAATTGCACACAATCATCGTGGTCACAGATTTACGTCAACTTACTCAACAGTCGCCAATCAACACAATACTTTATCAGAGTGCGATTGCATTGCATCTGGTCACAAGTTGCTGTGCCCTTTATACATCACGTGACCCAGGGATTACTCAGGGAGCTGCGGTAAAGTACTACACTCAAACCCCTAGTTGCTGGACTTTACACTTAGCCACACCAAAATTGTCACATAAAACAAATAGTACATGAATTTCCTTTTTGTCAAAATAACAAAATAATTTACACACTGTTTAGTTTGGAAAATATGAAACACATAACGCATAATAAAATGTAATCCGTGTTCGTGTGTATAATATATAAATAATATAGATGCCCATCACCTGAGTGATTGCTTTACGAGGTGCCCATTGCAATGATTATTTATTTGTATTTATCACTACACTTGTTTACCTGTGAGAGCCTCACAGTCTCTTGTTCAGGAGTGTCCTGCAAGGTTTTCACAGGCAGGGAGCTGCTGTATGTGAACCCAATCGAGCAATTTGCAGGAATTTTTTCTTTAAATGGGATGTATGGCCACTACCAGTTACATTGTATGTTCTTTTTTTAGCTATGGGAGGAAACCGCAGAACCCCACTGGAAACCCACGCAGAACAGGGGGGTGAGACAGAGAACATACACAAAAAGAGAACATGTCACACTGGACATCTGTGTAAAAGGGCTTCAGTGCTCATCAGATTCCTCCAGCCTCAATAAAAGACTCTGCTTCTGACATACTCCACACAGGCACCCGAGTCGCGAATCGAAACCAGGCCCTTTTTTGCCGTGACGCGCGAGTGTGACCGATGACGCGCTAGTGTGACCAACGTGCCATCTTGCCGCAACGAGAGGGCGCGGTGTGTGCGCGCGAGCGTCTCCGTCGCTTCAGAAGCAGCAATTACCCCGGAGTGAGCATGAGGATGCGCAGCTTCTTCCTGGTGATGAGCGCGTGGCGGGGGCTGCGGTAGAGGTGCGACTGGAGGACTCCGCTCAAGTAGCGCTGCAGCGCCGCAGCGTTCGGCTCGGCGCCGCTCTCCGTAGCGTTGTGGAGCACGGCCCATCTGCACGACAACGTGACGCCGCTCGTTGTGAGCTCTGGGAGAAGCTCGTGGCACGAAGGGGGGGGGGGGGGGGTGGAGGACGGACTTTGGGAATTCTAAAACGACTAAACTATTTTAAAATGTTACCAGGTATGGCCCACTGAGCTATACAGCTCTTTTTCAGAAGTGACCTGGCCACAAAAGATATCTCAACGAAGTGGCTTATCACGTGGAAATGTAGAGCGGCCAAATACTTGAAACGCATGCCGATTCTTAATGTGGAGGGAAAAACCGGAGGACACGGAGAAAAATCCACGCGACCACGGGGAGAACACACGAACTCCAAATATGTAGGCGTCAGGGTCGGGATAGAATCCACGACCTCCTGCAACCCCGGCGAGGGAATTAACATCTCGTAACCGCGCCGCAAGCAATTCCATTGTTTTACACTGGCATCATCATGAGCAGCCATGATCAACCCACAACCGGATGAATGCCTCCCCAAGCTGTGGTACTCTTTCACGATCATGATGTGATGTTACAATCCACCCAGCACCTGCACACGAACTGATTTCATTGCTTCATCTGTACAGTGGATGTCCTCTCTAGCGCGTTCCCTCCCTTGGCTACTACTCAACATGTTGATACTGCAACGAGCCCACGGCGATTGCCACTTAATCACGTATGCTGTTTTGCACCATGGAAACTTGTTTTGCCCTATTTAACCCTCTAAATAATACAGCGAGGTGTGACGTGAAATTTTCGCGTGAACAAAATAACACCTAAAGACACTTAACCATCCAAAAAATGCTCCTTTTGCTAATTCCTGAAGCAATTGATTTATATAAAAAAAAACAGACGCATGGACACTTCAAAGCATCACTTTACTTGTACTTCATATGGCAATGTGAGCTTTCGGCCTTAATTTGATTATTTCGATTAACTTTGGCTGATGCTGTGGTGCACGCTTGTAATCAAATTAATAAGCTAAATGCTCGAGTTGATGGATTGCTTGCAGATGAAAGGGTCTATTTCTACAAAAGAGAATCCTCTTTTGCATAGACAAGAACGCAACATTCTTACGGTATGCAGTAGCAAAACTTTTTTTTAAGCCGCCTCTGCAAACCCTTACGAATTACATAAAAATACAACATCCACTTAAGAGTTATTTATTCATCTCATCAGATATATGAATCATGTCATTGTGATGTTAATTATTTGCGGCGGTGACAATGTTTTACAACAAATTATTGAGGCAAACACAAATGTTAGAGATTCCTTGCTCCATTTTCTACCGTGCCATATAACAGTGCATGTATGTGTAGTGACATGGAATGGGTCACTATGGCGCGTAGCGCTGCTTGCTGGCTGTTGCAGCAGCCCTCTCTGCCAGCAAGTCACGTGATAAGCCGGAGAGATGGAAGTGGGGCAAAGGTGACAGAGGGGGCACGTGGGGTAAAGCCGAGAACCTTCGGGTAGGTTCTAAAAGGGGTGCTCGGTGGATAAACGGGGGACCCCGAGCGAAGGTTCGTGGCTGTTGTTTGGAGTGGAACCCGTCGTGCTGCGGGGGTCTCCGTCAGCGTCTTCACCTTCTCAGCGTCGTTGGTCAGGCAGCCTGTTAGCTGTCCTGACCAGAGTGTCGTTATCCCCTGTGCCAGTGAAGGCTATAATAAACTGCCTCCTACTATTAGTGTCTCGGAGTGACTCACTACATATGTATGTATGCATTTTGAACTTCTTTCGCACCGTACAGAGGTGCATGGCATATGGAGCGACTGCCCGTCGCCATACAAACATGGAATTTTAACCACTAGCTCAGGGCTGCCAGCGTAAGATGAGTAGGGGCAAGTCCTCGACTTGCGAACGTAATTAGTTCCTGGGTCCCGTTCGTAAATGCGGGTGTTCGTAAGCTCGGGTGTGTTTGAAGTCGCGCACTGCGTGTACTACCCTTCCCTCGTTGCCCAGGATGGGGAGGAGACGGTAACCTTCTCACGTGTTTCCTTAAACACAACTAATACCTTTCGATTTATAAAGCTTTCGTGACTGCAGGGATTCATATTCTTGGTTCTTTCGGTAAAGTCGCGTAGAAGGGAAATAATAATATGGTATACAACTAATACCGTCAACTAGGCGAAATGGACGTCGTTAATTTGTACTCAGATATGATCGGTAGAGCTAAATGCCGGGAAAAAAAATCCCTTTTTTAAAGGCCAAAAACCGATCGGACAAGGTCTTTGAGTGTAACCAACTAAATATCGAAGGACTCACAAGCTATCAACGTGAGTCATCATGAAGCCCTCTCATGGCCAGCAGACCTTGGCATTGGCATTTAGCTTCTGAAGGTACAGCATTGCCATACTGAAAGAATAGAATTTGACCAGGTAAAATATTTGGATTTGTGCTGGAACAATCACACACACTGCAAAATTCAGTGTGGAGCTAAAACAATCATAATGATCATTCACCGCATGCCACGCAGCGCAAGATGCACAGACAAAGTTGAGTGCATAATGCACCCAATGGTCAGCAGACACGGACTGGTGTTCACCCCCCCCCCCAACACCCCATCAGCCGGTAGATTCTAAAACACAGGGAAGACTCTACGCAACGCAGGGAGACATCGATGCCGACACATGGACAAACGCTCTTCACCGCACGTTTCACTGCACTACCGATGCTTCTTTCCAAGCACATGACTCGCTTTCAAATCCACTGGAGGCTTGTGAAGGCATCGCCGTAATTGATTGTCTTTTCACAAGGGATGCGGACGCTGTAGCCGCACCGCGTTACAATGAAGTCCTATTTTTGGTTCACCGTGACATTTTGATTAATTATTTCATTGCACAGACAACTACAGGGGGGAAAGTGTCACGCTTCATGCGCAGGATACAAACTGTGGATTATTTCACTCCCACGATTTTCTATTTTTAGACACACACACAAGTATGTTTTGGCTCATTAATTTTAAGCATGGAAAAAATGTATCAAATAAAATCTTTCACATTGACTCACTTTTACTTCACAGAAAATGCGAATACATCTTTACAAGCTGAACTTTTGCATGAATGAATACGTTTTTGTTGTGTACAACAACAATACTACAGATTGTAATGCCATTTCAAGTGTGTCAACACAAGCTGTTCATCGCAATTCTCTATGGGGGAATGTGATCTGCAATTCTCTTTGAAGGATAGAGCACATGGCAGAAGCAATACTTCTCCAGCTGATGCACCTTGTACCCGAATGGGAGTAGGCAAGCTACCTTTGAGCCAGCTGTGCTCCGAGTGAGCAGCACGACCAACAGCAGCAGGCTCTACGATGGTTTGCAACATTTAAAACACAAGAAAAATGTAAAACTCTCTTTGGTTGACGACAGTCCACAATGCAAATATATACAACAGCACCTTGAATTGCATTGGTTAATTGGCAAGCGATGCACACGGTGCATCATGCATCGAGCTTTCTAGGGCCCCGTGTACATCGCTTGCCAATTAAACCAATGACATTCAAGGTGTTGTATTTATCATTGCAAGCAGAACTACACTGCAAGTTACATCATCCGAGACCAATTCACCAGGTTCAACAACCTGTCAGTACAGCACAAACCAGGTGACTGCACATGCTACGGTTATTATTGGAACACTTAAACGTCACTAACAAAACAAAGCAAATGGAACAGCATTCTAGTTTCCCTGGAAGATGTTTTAAAAATGCTTATCTCACATATGTACATTGAACTTCTTTCGCACCGTACGTAGCCAACCATGTTAATCAGAGGAGCAGGGGAAGGACAACAAACTAAACAGGAAAAGCAGTTCTAAAAAAAAGAGTTTTCAAACTACATTTACAAGTGCATAGCTCCAGTGGCTTCCTAATATCGGAGGGAAGAGCATTCGAGATAGCTGCAGAAGCGCATCTGAAAGCGCTCGACGCAGTGACCGTCTTTGTTCGAAACTATTTCAACTGCATTTGGTGTTGAATTGGCATGAAACGTCGGGTGTAGGTGTACATGTGGCTGCCTGTACCTATCATGCTCCTTGCTGAGGTTGACAAGAGTAGCACAGAGGCGCTCCCGATGGCTGCCGGGCAGGCCCGTGATGATTGTGATCACCATCTAAGAGGAAACGCCACTCAACGCATACGACGGTCCACTCTTCAGAATTCATTCATTTATCACCTCTCTCTGCGTTCCATCTTAAAACCACTTCCCATGATGAAACTACGTGCCATCCAATTACGAGCTCCCGAGTTAGAATTTATGTACGTAATCAGAATGTACAGGGGAAAGCATGTGGGTTGAAAGTGAGCCCTCGTTTCACGCAGTACTCTTAAATATAAAGTCGCATTTGGACGCTTGTGAATAAATGGAAACTACAAAATACTAAAATAAGTAGAAACAACTTTTAATCATTCATGTGTGACGCATTTGAAGGACTCAGTCATGTTGCTCTAGTTACCCTTTAGCTTTTGTACATGCATTCTGTGTTTGAATGAAATGCTTCAAATTCAAAACACTAACCTTCCCATGGAGGTCTTCGTTGGCTTGATTTTCATTCTCCGATGGATTTATCAGCAATTTGAAATGGCTGGACAGGATGGCGTCCATCAGCACACTGCTAACTTCAAAGTGCTTTAGGAACCTTTGCACAAAAGCACACGCGTAAGAACATTCACACAACGGGCCATGCAAACATAACCCAAGGCCTTGCAGGATAACTACTCAAATGTCATGCTTATGTTTAATAGCTCTACAGTTTCGATTTAAAGATTTCGTGACTGCAGGGATTCATATTCTTGGTTCTTTCGGTAAAGTCACGTAGAAGGGAAATAATAAAATAATATTAATATAAAACAATAAAATTCTCACGACGTTTCGACTGCAACACAAGCAATCGTCATCAGGTGCGAAATCCACAGCAAGAACATTTTCTGGATTTCACACCTGCTGATGATTCCTTGTGTTGCAGTCGAAACGTCGTGAGAATTTTATTGGGTAATATTTTTATTATTTTATTATTTCCCTTCTAGGTTACTTTACCGAAAGAACCAAGAATATATATAGCTCCACAGTTCTGGTTAGTTTCCTGTGTTTTGAAGAATTACTGACAGATGAGACCGAACTATATAGCGGTTTAAAGGTTAGTGAACACTTGCACATTCACAATTTTAATATTAATTGCTAAACCATAAGAACACTGCACATTATGAGTACATCAACGTTCTGACCTGCCCCTGCTGGAAATCTGTGAAAAGAGCTTTATCACTCATCAGATTCCTCCAGTATAAATAATTATTCTGATTTTGATTCTGAGCAACTAAACTGACTTTTCAGACCGGATCATTCGGCGCTGTTATGAATGCAAAAAAGACAATTGTAATCGAGGCTAACGACAGAAGGTGGCCGAGTGGTTCAAGGGCTCAAGAGGGCGGTGGTGATGGCACTGCTGGAAACGAGCTGGAGCTTGAATGCAGGCGGCCATTCACGATTGAACCGGGTTCTCAAAGTTAGCGAGTTCGTAATCAGAATTCCGCTGGGGTCACATGCAACAAACGATGCTTGCAGAGAATTAAAACGTGGCCCGCGAGTGTGCGTTGGCTATTGCATGTGACGTTGAGAAGTAGTTCTGCAATGCGATCTTCCATTGGCATTCTATGAGCCGGGGGCGATGATGCACTGCTTCAAGCTGCGAGAATTCAAAATGGAAACCTTCATCCAATGACAACATTGATAGCATCACTCGAACATAACTGGAGGAAAAGGCAAACAAAGGTGAGACACGTTCAGGATAGGAGGTATGAAACGAATCTTTGCCGTACTTTTCAAAATGAGGCAATGACGTGTATATCGATGGCCGACCAGTCCCCACTGAGTCCACGCACGTGGATGCACGCTTTGTCTCCAGGGCAGTATACCTGGACAATACGAGCAGGAATAATTACACGCTTAGGCCGAGATCACTCGTAACCTCAACCAGGTCCCTCGTACAATCAATATTTCATTCCCGCCTCTTGCGTTCTCACGTGGTGAAATACATCTTGAAACTTGTATTGTTAAAAAAAGTTAACTTTCGAGTTTGCCGGCAGACAATTCATCATGTAAGGACAACAACCACTTCCCCATGAGACATTTTGACATTGCCTATTCATAAAAATGACATTAGTTTGTATCGGTTTTCATTTTTAAACAGCCCGTGTACACACAGACACATCCATCAACGGGGACTTAAAATTTAAGAATTTGTAGCAATCTCAAGTTTTCTTCACGGTGTCATTACCAACAAAAGGGTCTATCAACATTGAGCTTTCAGTAAAAAAACATAATCCATTTTATCACTGACCCAAGTTCCATTCCATTTCCTGTGACCAAACTGTAAACATGCAAGGCGAATCTGATAAGAAGACCCACCATGTTACACAATTGGCATATAAATGACAACGTGTGGTCTTGCTGAACTAAATCAAAAACTGTCAGTGACCAGCACACTTCACGATACGGACCACCAGGAGTGTGACAAACACAGCCTCAACTGAGGGTAAAATCAACAAAATAAAAAGCATGCATATGGATGGATTCAGTGACGCTTTGCCTAAGTTATTGGAGATAACAACGATACGTATAAGTAACACAACGAGATGACGTCGTCACAAGTAGTGACGTCATCGCACGTAATAATACCCTTACCAGCAAAGCTAATCCTTTTCACGCTGGTTTTTCTGACGAAGTTTTAGGCAACCCTTTGATCAAATTTTTTATAGGATACGTCTCGAACAACAACAGCACTTTACACTAAAAATGTTGCCGAAATTGGATCTTCTTTGCACGAGTTATCACGACCATAGTTGGAAAGCATTAGACACCCCCAAACATACGGAAAAATTGTAACTGGGGGCGTTTTTAACAACGCGAAATCTTGAAACACAAACATTTACTGTTGCGCACTCACTTAAAACTCCCTTGAAAAAACTCCCATAAAAACTGACTGCTGGCTTTGTTGCAAAACAATGTAAGGTGTTGACTCAATCAGCTCGTTTGTATTTTATTAAAGGGCACCATATTTGGCAGTGCAGGGAGGCTGGCGTAACATCAAGTGGTTTACAATGCAATTCCTCTCAAAAAATATTTTATTTCATGAAAGAGAAAGGGTACGCAAAGGTGATGTTTGATGACGACTTACAGCTGGGCGTACTCTGAGATTTCTTGCTGGCTGATCATTTTCAGCGCCACACCAAACGCTTCTGCCTGATTTCGCCAAGATGAGAGCACCTTTACACATCATACGCACAACACACAACACCTCCATCAACACTGCGTTCATCACCTTCCATCTAGAACATTCCATCTCATTTGTTCAATTGCGTTTGATTGCTGCATATTTACTACGCGCAGATAACGCCCAGATTAAACCCGCAATCAAGTCGTTTATTACAATTTACGAGCTGATTAAAACTATCACGTCACCTTGCGGCAGTGTCTGACTTGGGTGATTAATCACGAGTACATTTGGTTCTATCCGATTAAATGTCTTTTTGTACGAGTTTATTTGCTTTGTATGCAAATTACATTGCACCATTAGGTTTACAGGCAAATTACAATTGCCGTCACTTGAAGACAAATACTTTACGTGCGTCAATGATTAGCTCTTACTGCTGCTGTTTGACGTCATTTGTGATCCATCAAACAACGCACTGGGCTGTATAGCCATTCCTACAGTCTCTAAAGTGCAATAAAACTTAATAAAAACTAATGAACTTATCAAGGTAAGCCTCGCAAACGATAATAAAGTTGTATCTTCAGCAATCGAAACGGCGGCGCCATGTGAATTAAGCTGCGTTCAAAACGCCACTGCAATGTCACTCGATGATTCTCTTTCGTAAAATGTATAATGTTGACCAATGTAAAACCAAGTCATAATAAAACTAGCAGAGGACGCTTTACTGTTAGAATAACCTGAACCTCTTTAAGAGGCTACTTGGTCGCAAGCCAGTGACACAAACACGGGAGGTTTAGACAAACATAAACACACACACACACACCTCTCTGTAGAATGTCTTGTAGGCTGTTGACTTGGGCATAAGGCCAAAGGCCAAGCTGAATGTGGAGCACGACAGGTGGAAGGGCAGAAACGGCAGCAGTGACCTCTGGTACTCAATCACCACCATGGCCACCACACTGCAGGAATCCTGCGGCGATTGTGCACACGCCGATAACAACCCGAGTTAAAGAGGACACTTCATCAGGTTACCCAAAACGAGGATGCCGGCCGATATAATTATGTGCCGAGCACGCCTCGCGCTACGTTAGGGTTCAATGTAATAGCCGCACGAATATTCGTGTGTGTTTGTGGGGGGGGGAGATAAAAAAAACCCTCGTTCTTTTCAGAGAATGCCATTCGTTGAGGAGTCATCGTGCCCCCACGGTATACCACAGACCTAGCAATCAGTGACCTCGACATCGCCTTGACCCCTTGTAAATGTGTCGTCAACGGATATGCGCAACAACTCCAAACAACTGCAGAAAGGGTTTTTTTCCTCTTCTATGCAGGCGACAATTGAATTAATCGTGAAACGTATGACCTGTATATCCATCAAGGTCACGAAGCAACTCTTGTTGGGTGCTATGAAGGGCCATTGCCCGGGATGTCGACCAGTATTTAATTGTTTTAAGGCACTGTTATGGATCAATGTGTTGATTGAGAGTTATACTGGTAGGAACCTCCTGGTTACACCAGCTCACAAGGGATAATTGTGTCCATCGTACAGGGAGGGGCTAGGTGGGGAGGGAGGGGCTGGGTGGGGAGGGGAGGGTGGGGAGGGGCTGGGTGGGGAGGGAAGGGTGGGGAGGGTGGGGAGGGGCTGGGTGGGGAGGGTGGGGAGGGGCTGGGTGGGGAGGGGCTGGGTGGGGGGTGGTAGGGGTGAGGAGATGTTGGTCACCCTGTGGTGCCCTTATAAAACTCAACGTTTAACCTACTCACGCTGGCTTGTGCCCGCCCTCACAGTTGGGCATATTTGCGGAATACACCACGCCGCCGTTGACCCTGGTCATTGACCGAGCAACCCAACGTTCCTACCAGCTCCCTCCGCAGGAATGTGTTTCTAAGCACTCTTGGGCTAAAAAGAGCCAGTCGTTAGTGAATGGGGCAGATGGAGTTTTAGAAGGGAAGGCAAACTAAACTATATTTCATTGGCACCGTTTAGTATGTAAAAAGGTTACCGGTTAGTTTAAGATAAATTCGATGTGGTACTTACTCCATCGTAGAACTTGATAGCCGTCATGTGGCTCATGGGAAGAATCACGCTGCCATACTTGCGGTGCACAAACAGAATGCCACTGGACAGCAGGGTCAGTTTGCCTGCAACAACAAAGTGCAGCATTTATAAACGGATTATGCTCAGTTAACGACAGCAACCAACACACATCTCATCCTTTTCACCGAATGACACTATAGGACTTTATATTCGAAAACAGACCAAGAACATGTTTTACCCTTCACTGCACGTCGTGAGAATTTTTTTTTAATTGCTTTATTTTATTTTATTATTTCCCTTCTACATGACTTTACCGACCAAGAAGATGCAATTTGTATTGTCGCGATAAGTACCGATGGGTATCATGACTCCACCTTTGGAAGTGTGTATATACAGTGAGACTTTGTTATCCGTGACCCGATTATCCGTGAATTTGTTTAATCAAGGGTCTAAAAACCTGGTTCTCTATTCAAACTATCCGGGTGGCATGGCAATTCAAAGATGCGTGGTCCAGACCACGGTTGAATGGAGTTATTCAGAAAATACTTCCAATTATCCGGGGTCGGGACCACAGATAAATTGAGTTGTGTGGAAAATTCTTCCAAATATGGGTGAAAATAACGATGCAGTGCTTTCTGCACTTAGGGGTGGTCTCTTCTAACGCGATGGCAAGCAAGTTCCCATCCCATACCCACGTCAGGAGAGGTCCTGCAGGCCTGGTAGCCGTGACCTCGTTCTGTGGCGTAAACTTGATATCACAGAATGCCCTCGAAGGTCCCCACGCCCTTGCCTGTTGGCCACGCCCCATTCGATGACATTTTTGTCCACACGTCACGGGTGGGCGGAGCTCTTATCCGGCATTATCCGTGGTCACGCCCCCCCCCGGATATTTGGAACTGGGGTACCCATCTTTAGATTTGAAGCTTTCTTGACTGCAAGGATGCATACTCTTAGTTATTTCGGTAAAGTCACGTAGCTAAAAAATGAAATAAAAATTAATAAAAAAAATAAAATCACGACGTTTCGGAGGCAACACAAGCTTCCGTCTTCAGGTGAAACTGTCACAGCAAAAAATCTGTATTGATACAGACGGAAGCTTGTGTTGCCTCCGAAACGTCGTGATTTAATTTTTTTTTTATTTTAATTTAATTTTTTAGCTACGTGACTTTACCGAAAGAACTAAGAGTATAGGTACCCATCTTCCCCGTCCACCCCCATTACGCACAGATAAACGGAGTTTGAGTGCATAAGTGGAGGGTAAAACACGCCGCGCCTATACACCAAACACAACAAGTCAAGAAAGCAGCGTAGATCTACATGGACATATATCTACGTATAGATCTACCGTGGCATGGGTGAATGAAACAAACAATAAAATGTCACAGAGCAAAGCTATGAGACTCCTCACGGAATGCAGCAACGTCACGTGGTTATGTAATGCTGGTGTTGGGCGGCAATGAAGTGAGTGGCTCCTTTGTACCTTCCTCGGGGCTGCTGAAAGGGCTGCTGCAATGGATGTAAGCCAGATCCGGGCCAGCAATCCGCTTCCCAAGCAGCCCGCATCCGTCACCCTTCAATCGGCGTTCATCAAACAACAACTATCACATGCCAAGCAATATAAATGCAACCAATTGCAACGACGATGCAGCACAAATCCAAACACTTTGTGACAAACAGCTCTCTTTTGAAATAAGCGTACGGAAATATTCTCCCGGATGATGAACCAAATAGCTATGAAGGCTACCACAGCACACGAGGTGGTGGCCAACACCACACCGCCTCTATCTCCCCTGTGCTAACGTATACACACCGCACCAGGTACTCATTTGAGGCTGGGTGGATCTAGGGGAGGCCCAGAACTAGTTCAGATAATGGTCACCGGTGTTGGCCGCGAGCGGGAATCGAAGAAGTCGGGTTGCCGGGTTGGCCGTACAGCGCGCCAACCGCTGCGTTAGTTCTGTTACAGAGCGCACACACGTGCCGAGTTAACCGGCACGTTGAGCTTCCGCCGTCTCATCGTCCGTTCCGTCTCGTAAGCTCCGCGATCGGCCTCAAGGGGCCTTCGCTCACCAAGCCCCATCCCTCGAACCAGACGGCAAGACGAATATCGCAGTTCCCAGCGTCTGGAATTCACACGATACTCTCTTATCGCTGCCCACATCGGTTTCGGTGTCAAACACTTGTCAGAATCTCAAGACTTTGATCTTTCTTTCATGTACTCGCACGCGGCGCCTCTGTATATCCTCTTCAAGTTCAATTTGTGCGTGTTGCAAGTTTTAGAAATGGAATGGAAACGAAGTCATTAAGCGGCAAGACTGCATCACTTTCCACTTAATAAGATGCCTTTCAAGATGCCTTTTAATAATCTACAATAAAGCAAAAAGACAACTCACTTTAATCATTTCTTGTGCCTTTTCAGACAGAATTACTCCAGCTTCTTCAACCTGGCAATAAAAAGGTTCATTCTTTAGAATGCATATTTCCTCCAAAAATATATAATTATAAAGTTCACAAGTTGTCAATATGAAATCGCATGCCAATATCACATCCTATAAAGCCAATATGCACGATGTGACACGGTTGGCAATGTACAGTGCGAAATAAGTTTAACGTACATAGAACCAAACGTATAATAATCTTAAACGACAGTATACATCATGAAACTCAAAAATAGTTTAATATTTTGGCAAGAACAAGATATGAATGGTGAACTGTGATTAACGCGCAAATGCAAATATTATTACAAAAGCTGATTAATGTTGAGCGGATGATGGCAAATGTCTCATCCTTTCATTGAGCATTCCATAACAAATTTCGATTTAAAGCTTTCGTGACTGCAGGGATTCATATTCTTGGTTCTTTCGGTAAAGTCACGTAGAAGGGAAATAAAAGTTTTATTTGTATTATTTCCCTTCTATGTGACTTTACCGAAAGAACCAAGAATATCATTCCATAACAGTTCACTTTAGGTGGTGGCCTCTTGGTGGGGTACAGACGTTACAGATGACTCTTAGTGGGGGGGGGGGGGGGGTCTAATTATAGACTCTACTTACGAGCCAGGAGGTATAGCGGGGGATGTTTGCGGTGAGGATCGCGCATTTACCATCTACACACAGACTCCCATCTATACACTCACACAGCGGGGACGCACAGAGAACACACAATGCTAATTAGGATGAAGAACTTAAAGTGTATAACTTCTAAGGTAAGATTGCAACAGCAGAACAAAAATCCTGAAATATAACATCATTTAAAAGCATGCATTGTAGCTTTGTCCATTTCAAACATTTTGCCAGAGTGATTTAGCCATCATCTTACAGGGCATGCAGATATAGTATATTGTATCGGGCTTCTCCCCTTGTCCCACAGAACCTGAGAAGAGACCCTATATCACAACCGTTGAGCAGAGTTTTCAGCAGTTAATGCCCCTGACACAAACCCTCCATGCGGCTATTTTTAAATTAGTCCAAGCCAAACTCTGGATTTTTTGTCAAGTTACAGTCTGAGAATTTTATTCAGTCTGCGGACATGAAGAGTTAATTCCGTCAGTATTCTGTTATTTTGGCCATGAAATAAGATCCACAGACTAAAAGTTGACTGCAGTTCCACACGGTGCCATCGACGAGACCAGGGATCGGCAACCTTTCAAAGGAAGGAGGAGGGTCATTGTTTTGTTTTTGTCATTGACTAAAATAGTTCGAGAGCCGCATCACACGCTGAGCTACTTGTACACGTGCACAAACATGGCCGGTACACAGCATATGACAAACACATTCTGACTGAAATAAACAAACTAAGTGATGGACTAAACTGAGCCTATTTCTTTCCCCCCCCCCTTAGTTATTCTTTAACAAATACAGTTTGACTCTTGACTTTGACTGCAGGAATTCATATTCTTTGGGTCTTTCGGTAAAGCCACGTAGATAGAAAAATAATAAAATTATCACGATGTTTCGATCACAACACAAGGAATTGTCATCAGGTGACAAAAAATATAGGTCGGAGAGCTGCCGAGGCAGGACGAATGCTTGTGTTGCGATTGAAACGTCGTGATAATTTTATTATTTTTCTATCTACGTGGCTTTAGCGAAAGACCCAAAGAATATACAGTTTGACTGTTGTACTTTTTGTTGTCACCAAGACATTCCATAGTGAATCCATTCCTTGCAATATTGAATAAATTACCTTTACGTTAATTTGTGTTGAAAATTTTAGTTAAAAAAACGGCTGCTCGCAAGGGGTTGCAGCCAAAGAGGCACTGCATGGGACCGGACCCCCGACTCGCTCAGTTCTCCATCGCCCCCTCCAGCCCTTTGACACCGCGACACTCTTGCTCACCACGCCCCTATTGTAGGAAGGAGTTGAGCGTCCGTCTGTGTGTGTGTGTGCGATTCCTGCTCACGGCCAACACCGGTGACAATTATCTGAACCGGTCCCGGGGCTCCCCTAGGTCGACTCAGCCTCAAATGAGTACCTGGTGCGGTGTGTAAACATCGCCACTGGGTAGACAAAGGCGGTCGGGCGTGGTGCTGGCCATCCACCCCCTCGTATACCGCTCCGGCCTTCATAGGTGCTCGCTAACAGCACTTGCCCCTACAGTCTGTTAAGGCTATATGGGGGATCTTTGTCTTTGTGTGCGTTCGTGTGTGTGTGTGTGCTTGCGCATCGCATCTCCCAACCCCTCCACCCTTGCTCACCTGCAGCCTGCACTGGCACTCGCGAGTCCAGGAAGGACTCTGAGAAAGCCACGGAGCCTAAGATACTGGGCCGTCCCTCCTCCAGGTCCGGGATGTCATACACCAGTAGGCTTGCCTGCACGAACAAAACATAGAATGAAGATCCTCCACCCCGTATAGCCTTCACAGACAATTGGGGCAAGTGCTGTTTTAACGAGCACTTGCATGAACACAAACACACCTCGTATGTATTTGATGGGGATAATTCCCTAATTCAACTCATTGCAACTGTTAACAAGAGGTGATATTTTTCGGGTAGCCAGATTGTAATGCTAGCACAGTGTTAGTGGCAGATGAATGTTCAGCATGTCATAATACCATGCTCACGTCAGAAATATTAATTGACCAAATCATCAAAGCTCTTCTTCACAACTCCCAGTCTTAATCGGCAACTCCCAGTCGATTAAGATAAGCAGATGTTCAACATTAGAATGTGCTATTTGTTACAGAAAGCTTTTCTTTCGCTCTGTGCTATTTTTTTATGATCATAGATGGCTTTGGAATTTTTTCATCAATTGCCAACTTTATAATTGGAGGTGACATCAACACAGAGACTCAAACCTATTATCTGAGGAGCCGGATGAGTGTTCTGATGTGAAATAATCCCACTCAGATACACAGGCGATCTATTTAATCATAAAAAAATATACAGATGTTAAATTTGATACACACAAAAACACATTCATAAGTAGATAAATGCAAAAAAAACATTCTGCAAAAACACTGCCTTCAAAAAGGAAAAATAAAACACATTCCTGCGGAGGGAGCTGGTAGGAACGTTGGGTTACTCGGTCAATTGCCAGGGTCAACGGCGGCGTGGTGTATTCCGCAAATATGGCCGACTGTGAGGGCGGGCACAAGCCGGCGTGAGTAGGTTAAACGTTGAGTTTTATAAGGGCACCACGGGGTGACCAGCCCCTCCCCACCCAGCCCCACCCTCCCACCCAGCTCCACCCTCACCACCCAGCCCCTCCCCACCCTCCCCTCTTCACCCAGCCCCACCCTCCCATTTTTGGATGCACGACGGACGGACACAATAATCCCCTGTGGGCTGGTGTAATCAGGAGGTTCCTACCAGTATAACTATAATAGCCATTGTTTCGGGCAATGGCCCTTCTTAAGAGCACACAAATATGTCGCTTTTCAGAACTGTCAACCCACTGCTCGATGAGGATTGTTTGGTCATACTTCACTACGCTGCTCAGTGCGGGTTGGTGAAAGGAGAGGGGGAGGGAGGAGGGGTGGTGTAGCGGCATTGGTTCAGATACCATCCACCACGGATGTTGGCTGTGGTCAAGAATTGAACTTGGGTTGCTGGGTTCCTAGTACAGTGTGCTAAATGCACTGCCAAAGAAGTGGTAGTGGTGATGCTGTGTTGGCAGTGGTGCACAAAGCACAGTTAACAAAAGCTTACACTTCTCAACAACACTGATTCTTTCCCTATTAAGTCAGTGTTGTTGAGAAGTGTATTGAACTCTTATAAAAATTCATGGTAATAATTGTAAAAAAAAATCTAAATAAATCCAGCATCACGTGACTTTGTCCTGTTGGCATCGGTAACCTTTGAGTGCAGTATACATAAACGTAAGAATAAATAAAAAACAATCCCTATATGCTTACAGTTTTCACGTGAAATCTACAAGCATCTTCATCCATAGAAAATACCCTGCAAAAATGGTACACATGAATGTAAAAGCAAAATTAAAAAACACATACAAAATTAACCCAAAGGTTATTCGGCAGTCATACATGTTTTCTTTAAATGGACTTCACTCCAAACATAACATGCGACAAGGCGTGAAAAACTAAAGAAATAAAAACATCGGGAAAAGTGAAACACACTAATGTAAGTAAAGGCTACTCCAGCATGCAGGTCACATAGGGGCACTATAGTGTTGAGATGTTAACTACCTCGCCTGGTATAGAGGAGGTCGTGGGTTCAATACCAACCCTGAGGCCTGCTGTACATTTGGAGTTTGCATGTTCTCCCTGTGGCCGTGTGGATTTTTCTCTGGGTCCTCCGGTTTTTCTCTCCACATTTAGAATCAACATGTATTTAGAGTATTTGGCTGCTATAAATTTTCACATGATAAGCTACTTCGTTGGGCTATCATTGGTGTCAGCCAGGTAGTTTCTGAAAAATAGCTATTATAGCTCAGTGGGCCTTACTTGGTAAAATAAAAAACAGTTTTTTAGTTTATTTCAACATTCAGACCGTGTTGTATAGGCACAAAAGTATGGCAGTCACGCCACTCATTGTGTCCCAACTAATGTATTACATCACATTAGCAGTCATATTATGAAATCACGCACTCGTTATATTGTCCCCTTTGGAGTCTGACGGATAACTTTACACTTGTAAAAAAAAGCAACGACAGTAATTAAAAGGGTGGGTAGTCTTACCTCCCCTGGAGGTTTACTGGCTGAATGGTGAATGACAATACAGATCTGTAACAACAACAAAAACCCACACACGTAGGCGCAAATGTGTTCAAGTGTTGAAACATCAACGCACGTCTAACCATTTAAATGCAATCTGATGATGCTGGCATCTTGACGTGAAGGGGGCGGATGTGCAGTTACCTCAAGGTGGTTTTGTAGTTCGAAAGGTCGTACTTGTCGAGGCATGAGAAGAACAGCTGCTCAACTGTTGCCTTGGTCTTGCGTAAAAAAGCAAAATACGCACATGGGGAAGAGAAAGACAAATTAGTATCATCACGAAAGCTTCAAATCTAGAATCATCATTCCATTTAAACGGTAGCACCACATGTTTAGAAGAGTTCATGAGAATATCATTTAAGTAACAGTGTGACTTATTCTCTTGGAATTCAGGCACGAGGTGACATGCAATGGCCTACTGCTGTCGGAAAATGCCTCGAAACAAACAAGACTCCTAGTAATAATGCCCACCCCATACTGGGCAAACACCTAAACAGGCATCCCTGTTCAGTATACAGGCATGCAGGCTTCTTTGCAGCATTTCACAATAGTTTACTTACTAAATAATGCAATTTAAAAGCAACCATGCCCTTAATTCAGATGCTTTTTAACAAATGCACTTCAGTAGTTGCAACGAACCGATGCCAGGTAAATAAACGTACTATTACGTAAGGACACCAATGTTAAAAAAATTAATATTCCACAATCACCTGCCTTGTTCAGCTGTTGAAAATATCCACTTTGGCAATCACTTCAAGGCCAAACTCAGATCGCTGCCACGCCTGGGTTATGTAACAGTGGTTTCTTCCAGAGAGGTCTGACCAATTATGCTTTCTGTCCTAATATATATGTTAAAACCGGTCTATGTCAAAACATGTCTAATGATCACATTGTTTTGGCAACGTTGGAGACATTACATAACCTCAGGTGACATGTAGATCGCACGTAACATGTAACATCAGTGATAAACACATAATGCATATATGTACATACACATCAAAGCACAGAAGTATAGTGAAAATGTGTAGTGCAGTATTATAAATAAAATAAAATCAATAACAGCTAAATAAATACTGACTTAATGGTACAGCATTGTCTGTTGATCGCCAAACAGTATCACTGCAGTCCTTCAACCAGTGGGCCTATGAGATAAAACTATTTAAACTCTTTTGTATTTTACCACTGAACCATGTAGCCCTTTTCAGAAGCGAAATACTCTAATTACGCGTTTCTAAATGTGGAGGGGAAAATCCATGCGACCACGGGGACAAACTCCAAATAAACAGCAGGCATCAGGGTCGGGACTGAACCCACGACCTCCTGCATACCAGGTGAGGTAGTTAACATCTCACCATATGTTCCCAAAAGCATTTGCTTAAAAAAAATAAGCCCTGGACTGGTTTTAACTTTTCCAAAGGGTAACCCTTGACCATACTCATTAGCACCCAAAACTACTATTTTACAATGGGCTTCGTAGGAACTTTATCATAAGGAAGTAAAATTGGACAAGGAGGCTGGCATAAATTCCAAGAACATTGAGTAGTGTCAAGACACTCTTTCAGGGGAGTCCTGCCAAGATTTCACAGTATGGGACAATGTTGGCGTGTAATCGCAGAGTACATTAGTGTACTGTAAAGATCATTTATACAGAACATTCAATCAGCTGTCAGAATTCTGTTTGGAAAATCACAGTAGGATCCGATGAACATTGACCACAAACAAAAATGAGCTAAGCGCCGATCGCCACATTCAGGCGATGTGTTCGAGGCCCTGGACCGCTCCCATGCTTCATGCTTACGACAGCGATTGATCAGACTCGACGTGCAACATTTCACGTCGCTAATCCACACCGCTCGTGATCGCCACCCGTCCCACGTATGGTTTGAGCACTGCTGCATTCCCCTCGCAGATCACTTTGAAGCTCGCGATGCCCGCTGCGCGCGATCCAAGAAATTCATCGCTTAGTACCGTCATTATAAATTGCCCAAGTGTGAAACAGGCTTCACAGCCTCCACGGCCAGAGACGTTCGTAATAAACACGGCCTTAACGCAAAAGCTTCGGGTGCCGTTCAGTGACTTACGGCGAAAACGTCTCCAGTTTCAGTGTAGTGCGCAATGCCGGCCAACACCGCTTCCACGCCAGAGGCGTACACTCCAGACAGCACCCTGTGCACACGCGCATCGTTAAACAAAAGAGACGAGACGTAATTTAGGATCTTTATATTTAAGGGCAAATCCTTTTCCCAGCTTATAAAATACACAGAAAGGGGCAATACGTTTTAAGATCGGCAGTCTGAGCGCTATACAACTGACGCATTGTGCATTGGAAAGTTAAACGATGTTTCTGAAAAGCTCAACAAACCTGAGCACTGGGTCCATCTGCTGTTCATTGTTGTTATCTGCAAGAGATCGCATTAATTTTTTTCACCAATTTTTTCAATGAAATTTTTACAAATATATAGCCAGCTATTTGGTGTTTCAACAGCAGGATAATAACTCACCCATGTAAGGTGTGTGAGAACTTCCGAAGAAATACGTTCTGGTGCAGGATAGCGGTCCTTTTGGGTTTGAACACTGGATGATCTAGGGAAGTGGAATAAAACCAACCAGGCAAAAGTGACCACTCCACCCTGAGTGCCCAGTTGACGAAGCCTGGTGTCTCAAAAATTGGGTGACAATTTCAAGTTTTTATGTAAATTCAAACACCAAACTGCATCGTGAGCATAGCCCGCTTCGAAGAGGGAGCGAATTTTTAATATTCCTGTTCTCAAAATGTTTGGCCTCGCTTGCATACATATATATTCAGTGATTCATTTTGTGCAGTGTTTATGCCATTGACAAGTACAATACAGAAGAAATCATTACTTATTATAATACACACAAAGGCTCCGGTCAATCTCAACTTAAAATTGTGCATAGTATTTCAAAGAGAGAGGGGCATGGGGAGATACAAATCATGCTTTTAAGCCACTCGTGTGCAGAACAACAACAACAACCTACAATAATGAACGACTCAACCGGCGCAGGAATTTAATTTCGGGCACTCCCTTGGGTCAGCGCTCGATTTATGTTAACGAGTTCGCCGTCTGAGCCTGTGTTGACGTTGTGCCGCCCGACAGCTGCGCTGGGACTACAGCGCCGCTGCCGCTCCAGCCACCAACCATGTGACGCGCGTGCGACGCCGCCGGTCCCGTGTTGCGCAGCAGGTGGCTCTCGGACGGAAAGCTGAAGTTGTTGTCCTCCTCCTCCATGCCCTGCCGCCCCGTCCGGCTACCGAAGAGCACCAGCGGCTGCCTCCTGCTGCTGCTGCTGCTCGCGCAATCAGCAAATTTAAATAACGGCAATTAAACGCCGAACTGCGTCTGTAGCGCTTGTTTGGAACGCGTTAAAGTGGCCTGTGCTCTGTACTTTACAGAAAACATGCTGCGATTGCTAAAGCATGTGCATTCAAAGTTTGAATGCACATGAATGACCAAGTGCTTATTTTGTAACCATGTAATGATTCAATTAAAACGAAACATTAAATAATTTGAGAAAATAAAAAAACTGACTGATTACAATTTACAACATTTATCTGCAAATGTAAAAATTCCGGCTAATGTGCTGAGGGAACAAAACAGAAGAGATGAGAGACAGGACAAACAAGACAGTGAAAGCGAAACAAATGAATCAAAATCACTCTAAATCTTGAAGGTTCCTTCAATAGCAGGGGAAGTGGGTATGGATTGCAATGGAGGTGCAATTTTTAGATTCGGAGTCATGCAACTAGGCATGAAACACTGAGCCCACATCATATTTCAATCGTTAACGCACTCACGTTTTACTGGGTATGTGACTCGAGAGCATTCCATGGTTGAAGTAACTTCTGAAAGGCTGGTGGACAAAGACAGTGCGTACATAAATACTGTAAGCTTCCCCGAAAGACTACCCTGAGCAGCGCGCAGTGATGATTCCATCCAGCAGAATTGCAATACATCCATTGATATCGGGGGACCCTATCCGAGGATCGAATATCTTTCAGCGCAGCGCGAAGGTTCGACCAAACAATCCGCAAAAACGAAGCATCGTGGGAGAAAGAGCTGCACGATCCCATTCATTCACTAAAAATCTGACGGTTTACAGGGGAAGCGCGGCACGTGATTAGCGGAAAAGTTAATCCGTGACAAATTGAGAGGTTACAATGTTATGATTTTTTTTTATAAGACCTAAAATGGTGCAAATTTGCCATATGAGTCTGTGACAGAATTTATTGCATTTTCCTTAGACTTGTAAAAAAATTCAGGAATAATTTATACTTCAGAAATCGCACGAATAAAAATTGCAAAGTGTCAAAATATTAAAATTATTCCTCCGCATTTTCCTGCAGCTTTACGACAGCCCTACCCACGTCTAAGGATTGCTGGTAATGGTTTGTGAAGCGTTTTTAATCCGCCGTGAATTAAGGGAGCAGTCACGATCTCGACAAAAATGCGCGAATTACAGGAATTCACAGATTGCTCGAGTTCCGCTGTAACTTTGAATTACTTTCACGTTGATAACCGAGGAGTGGTGTTCAAGATGACCAAGATCACAACGTTGTATGTACAATTTTCAAACTAAACAAGGCTACGCAAGCTTAGATCACATCACGCTGTGTAGTAGGTATTGAAGGGAAAAAAAAAGTGACTTCACCTCTCCGACTTGGGCTTCGGACAAGTCGAGAATGGAAGCTGGGCTCTCGATGTCAAAGTTGGAAAAGAACGTTTTCCACTGCCACTCAAACAGAACGAGTTCCTGAAAAAGTCATCAATGTTATTCCTCTGTGCACTGAAACTTTACACTTTAGTTTTTGCAAGTTTAAATGATTAGCACGACCAGGGTTGCAAACATGACTCATATTTGTGTACAAGTACTAAACAAAACTATTTTAACTTTACCAGGTAAGGCCCACTGAGCTACATAGCTCTTTTTCAGAAGTGACCTGGCCACAAATGATAGCTCAACAAGGTGGCTTCATGTATAGCAGCCAAATACTCCGCACGCACGTTGATCCTAAATGTGGAGGGAAAAACTGGACAACCCAGAGAAAATCCACAGGACCACGGGGAAAACATGCAAACTCCAAATATACAGGCATCAGGGTCGGGATTGAACCCACAATCTCCTGTATACCAGGCGAGGTAGCTAAAGCCACCAAGTACTCAGGTTTTCCTACAACCTAATCACCCTGAATGCACTTGACGTCGTCAGAAGATAAGCAGGTACATCATGGGACCTCCTTTGCGGGTAACAAAATATGAGAATACGTTTTTCCACTTTCATCTGGCAACAAAACAGGTGTCAAGTTGTTAATATATTATCAGAGTATGTTTTTTGTTTGCATATTGTGGTTAATGCAGACATGATTCCTTGTAAAAGGTTTCAGTTTGATGTTTAACAACTGAACACCTGTTTTGTTGTCAGATAAAAGGGGAAAAACGTATTCTCAAGGGAAGCAGGGTTGAGTCTGATGAGTACTTGGACTGCCAGGGAATAGCAGGGTTGGGCTGCGAGGTGGCCACGAGATTGCAGTGCACCAATAGATGATTATATCTATCTGTGCAAAGCTTTGAGTGATACCCCTTAGTATGTGTGAATTTTCTCCGAGCACTGTACTCCAGTTTCCTTTCACATGCCAAGAGCTTGTTTATGGAATTGGTCAAACATCCTCATGCAGCGTCCTCCGGAAAAAGATATGAGACTCAGTCAGGCTTTCTGGGTAAATAACGAACATTATTACAGCTTTAATGAGGTAAAATCCTCACGCCAACAATTAGATGTTGCGTTTA
This sequence comes from Lampetra planeri, assembly GCF_965212315.1. Classification (NCBI taxonomy): domain Eukaryota; kingdom Metazoa; phylum Chordata; class Hyperoartia; order Petromyzontiformes; family Petromyzontidae; genus Lampetra; species Lampetra planeri. Next base: position 11,587,321 of record NC_136118.1, on the reverse strand, counting down.
AGCGCAGTTGGCTACGTACGATGCGAAAGAAGTTCAACACACATACATTACACATTGCATATTTTCTCTTTGTTCCTTTTATTTGTAAACTAATAAAAAAAAACACAGTATTTGCAAGTGCCACATTTAACTCCTTTGCTTGTTTTAGAGGAAGTGGTTTAATCCTAAATATCCACATGACATACTACACCAAGGTCACCCAGTGAAAAGGAGATGATGGGTCTCAGTGGGTGCTCAACTGGCTATAAATAAACAATGTGATTGGCAAGAGCTGTAGCGGCAGATATATGTGTATATAAAACAGCCATTGACTCGGTACCTCGGTGATGAGCGATTCGAGAGAGACCGGGTCCAGTCGGCTGTAAACCTCCCACAAATCTTCGCTCAAATCGACCAGCTGTGCAACACACCAAAGCGACGCTCAGCCACACGAATATACCGTTTCCCTCCTTCCAAACCCACAGCGTTAAAAAAAAAACTGGAGTAAAAGGAAAGTGATATATATATGGATTACGGTGAAATATCGATATTTTTCAGCACACGAGCAAAACGGATTGTTTGATTCAGAAAGCAATACATCAAGTGACTGTGCGTCAATGGGGGACTTTCATAATGTGATATTAGACAAAATGGGAGAAGGAAAAAATTGTGAACGCTCTAACGAGGTTTCACTGCATTGATGTCGATCCCTAATGACAATCTTTACCCGTCTGTCGTGTCAGAAAATATAGAATGTGGCACAGGTGGAATTAATTCGATGTTTGGTCATTTCATCTGAAGTAAAGATTTGCTCTCGCTCTCTTTCCATTTAAACTGGAGAAACGTACAAGAAATGGAATGATGACGTTGATGACAATGAATTATTTTTAGTTCTTTGCTGTTGGTTTCCATAAAGTAAAAAACCCAGGTAATTGCGGGGTTTGATGTAAAACCAAGGGGAATTTATGGTAGAAAAGTTAGTTTAAGGAACTAAAAATAGACTGCATCAACATTTTCCCAGCAATATTAGCCTGAAATTTTCTATGAAAACCTAGCTATATGTGCTATTAAAAAGTGAAATGTAATAATTAAGGTTTTATTGGATCGCATTATACAACAAAAATTGTAATAGAAAAAATATCATCATTAAAAACTGAAATTCATAAACAAGGAAATCCAGCCATTCTGTGCAACAAGCAAATGCAATCCCATGCACCTCGTGTTTCATTGTGAAGAAGCCTCCTCCACCGAGACCTTCCAGAGCAAAAGCCTGAATCATCGGCCATTTCTCCATCACGAACATATCAAATTTCTGTGGGTGGCCTACATGGAGAGAAAGCGAACCACACAAAAGGGATGCACAGAGATTAATGACAACCTCCGGGAAGAATTTTACAAAATTTTCAACTGCCCACGAAACGAGTGCTCGTGAATGGCACCTCAATGTATTGATCCAATGGATGGGACATCATGTATGAATGCCACATGTAATTTCATCAAAGTAAAACAGCATGCCCTAAAGGTAGCGCTACATACTTTTCCACGCCATGTGTGGGCAGGATCTCACAGATGCAAGAATAAATGTTTAAAATAATGAACGAATAATGAACGCACACGAATATCCTTTTTTAACATTTGTATATAATAACAATTTGGAACTTAATCTAACTTCCAAACAGCAACGAGCACCACTATAAGACTGCTCATGACAGATGGTCTGTGACTAAAGTAACAATGTAACGGATGTGAAAAGATCCATCTCATGCACAAACCTTGTGCACTGTATGGGACTCCCACAGTTTTGCAGTCTTGCACCATGTTCACGAAGCTTGTGATCTTGAATTCCTCGCCAGCCTCCTCATCCTCATACTGTCCCGAAACAAGATGTGCTCTCCAGTTATTTTACTGATCGTCTGTATAAAGTGACTCACAATAGGCTGCTTGCAAAGAAATGGCTTTAGTGATTGGTGGAACATCCCAAAATGCAATTATCATTAAGAAAAGTCTTGAGCCTTGGTGAGGCTTTGCTGGTGATAAAGAGTCTTTGCCACTTTAAAACTCACACCCAGTGGATGCTTATAATCTTCTGAAGTTGTAAAAACCATTCCTATCACATTGAACAAGACTGATCTCATCTATAAATCGCCTTGACATGACCATTTCAACTGACTTATGGAACGGTGGAATTTTTAAAAGATGAGCTGCGGGAGAATTTTTATTTTTGATGCTAAAGCCTTCTTCACTTCTTATCAGAAGTCACCACTACGGTCCATTTCACACATTTGGCCAAAGTTGAAATACTTTTGGTCACATTTCTGGTGGAGCTCCTAGTTCATCAGTTCTGTTGACCGATGCTCCTGCGTGATTCTGCATTATTCAGTCACTTTTTATCACGACTACCTAGGTTATTTTTCCCATGAACTCCATGCCTTAATACCTCCTGTCAATGTCAAGAGCTCACTCAACCAGATTGACTCTGTCGTCTGATCCAAACTATTTTCAACAACTTTTTTTTTATATGTATGGATTTCTCTTCCTCCTATTTTTTTTCTCCTGACGCTCCACTTTGCAAATCTCTTCCGCTGTCTTTTTCTCTAAGTCCCCGTCACCGTGCTGAATTAAATAAACACGCTCATTCTCATCTGTTATATTATCACAAATGCTGTTTATTGCTGGCCGTTTTGTAATATATGCTACTGGGCCCTGTGCACAGTGAATGCAAATGTGAATTCATTCATATATTTGTCTTAAGGCAACATACTGTAATTTATACACAAATGACGCAACATATTGCAATTCACAATAAAAGCTATAAAATATGGTGCTTGTTCTGACATGTCATGTAGACTTTGTTTTAATCATAACGAAATTATTAGTGTAAAATAACATTAGCTCTTAAAGATGGTGCAATGCCAAAGCAAGATTCTTAACAGAGTGACCTTCACAGTCTATTGACTGATACCATTAGACACATCCAGTCACTACTGCCTATAACGAGTGTGCAGCTTTCACGATATACACTCACAAACGGCGACGTAATGGCAAAGTCAGCTGGGATAAAGGTCACCACGTTACAAACGCTGGACAAGAGAGGATAACAAAATGTCACCGCACTAGAGGGCACACTGCCGCTGCCTTTGTAGGTGCGGGACTATGGAACCCCATTGGATGAGTGGGGGGCATTCCGCTACCTCCATTGCAGTCATGCAGTGGATTTGCAGGTTTCTCCAGCGAGCCACGTACGGAATGAGGTGCGGGTAATTTACGGGGTTACAGTAGAGGTGAACGCTCTCTGGCTTCACCAAGATGATCACATCTGCGTCGCACACACACACAGGCCGCACAACGAGGCACGCGTTTTGTAATACACACGCTCCGTGAAGAGAACAATTGTCTCTGAGCAATAAGGAGTAGATTGTACAATGCTCAAAGGTAAAGGTGGAGCAACTGCATGCTCACGCCACCGCTGAAAGAACGGCCTACATTAGAGGGAGCTCGACAAAGCCTCTCTAGGGGGTGTGTTGGCCTCCTCTTCCACACTGGCCAAAAACCGTTGAAGACCCTTGCATCATCATCATCATGTCAAGTGCCAGACTGAACTGGCGGCCTCTGGGTTGCAAGTCCAGTGTGCTGACGGTGACATCATAGAAGCTTCCCACGCCGATTAAAACCAGGATCAATATGAAAACTATAATGTTGTTCATCTTAACCCTCGCCTGAATGAAAGGAATTACTGCACAGTGCATTGTTGGCAATTTTTTTAAAATTAATCTACCATTATAGCAGTCACATTATTTGTCTGTTAGAATGTGAAATAAACAAGGCACAAAGTAAACAATCATCCATACGTTTCTTGTCGGGGTTAGATCGTTGAAATATCTACTCTGATTAATTGTAAATGTTGTGGATTTTCTCTCCAACACACCGCTGTGCTGTACGAGTAACGAATTGGCGTGTTCTATTTACGTGACAAACCTTACTAATTGGCTGTCGGGTGGTGGCGGGTTTAACTAAACATTTATATTTACGCGATGTAACCCAAAAAAACTATATTATGAATATTGGTCGCGAAAGCCTACGTGTTCAACTGTAAGCAATCAATTGGCATATTTCTAGCTCTTTAACACGTGCAGTCACTTTAGACTATAAATACGCACACATGCAGGAAACGTGGCTTACATCATCTCCCTGTCCACCCATTCTTGTGGAGGAAAAAACAGCGTGCATCACCAAGTTCACGGATATCGGTGAATAACCGCACGGACGTTGCACAATTGGTAATGGAAGCAAACGCACGATCTTTTGTCCGGGCCCTTACCGTCCAGCACTTCCTCTGGAAAGCTCTTCCGGTCCAGCTCAGAGTGGTCTTGAGCGTAGAAGCCAAACAAGAGGTAGTTGGCCAGTTCGGTGCAACCTTCATTGTATCTGCTGTCAATGCCTTTGAACATAAAACACATACAGGCCAACGAGTTTGCATGTTCTCTCCGTGGTAGTGTGGATTTTTATTCGGGTCCTCCGGTTTTACCCTCCACGTTTAGAAACGTACGTTTATTTGGCTGCTACAAATTTCCACATGATAAGCCACTTCGTCGAGCTATCATTTGTGGCCAGGTCGTTTCTGTAAAAGAGCTATATAGCTCAGTTGGGCCTTACGTGGTAAAATAAAGCAAACATTGCACTGGCAGACTGACTCGACTGCAACAACACCACATACTGTGAATAGCCTTAATTGTCACACAGGAGTATTCTATGGTACTGTGCTGTATTGTAACCTAGCCGTGTGTGGCTGGGCTACCATGGCCTCTACTCATCTGTCTGTAGCCACAATGCAGTAAACTCTTGGATGCAATTTACAGAGATGGAGTATGGCACAAATGAGCAACCCAGTAATTGTTGTACTTAGCAAATGTATTATTTAATATATAAATAACACTATTCTTTGGGTCTTTCGGTAAAGCCACGTAGATATTATTTTCATTATTATTTTGATAATTTTTTCTATCAACGTGGCTTTACCGGAAGACCAAAAGAATATGAATTCCTGCAGTCACGAAAGCTTTAAGTCAATATATATAACAATGTACATCCTCGAGTCAATTCACTACTGGATGATGGACGACACATGCCATGTTGGTCATGGGGGGTTGTTCAACCATATTTCACCATACTGGTTATCGAGGGTTGGGGAACAAAAAGCAGAGGACCTCTACAGATATCACTGGGCATTGATGTAAGCCATGACGAGGAATGTAACTTAGGCAACTGGTTTTATAGCACTGTGCGCTCACCATCATACCACCAATTCACCCACATATGAAATATGGGAAATTACCATCATGGGAAATTGATCGTTGTCCAACTATTTTGGAACTAAATTAATAATAAAAGAGACTATTCCCCAGTTATTTTTCATGCTCACTCGATGACAATGGTGCACACCCTTAAACATGTTTCAGGTTAACGGTTATATTGCAGCTTAAAAGAAGAGCAAGTGTAAAAAATTGGTTCATGTAAGACAAGTTTTATTGAAACATAATGTGAGTTCATGTCCACATCACAGTGGGACTTAATTAAATGTGAAAGCCACTTTGCCATAATTTACACGTGGTATGGGCAAGGGAGGTGCCATGAAATGACACGTGGTATGTTTTGATCGGCAGTCCTAAAATCGCGGACTAAAAAAGGGACACTGCTGTGCTTATCAACCTTGGAATATTTTTTTTAAATAATACAACATCAAGTCAAACTACTGCAGGTCAACAACGTGAAACTTCCAGAGTTTTAAAAAGCCGTTCATGGTTGCATAGTTCCACGAGTGACTATGCAGCAATCGACAAAATGTTCCCTCAATTTCGATTTAAAGCTTTCATGACTGCAGGGAAAAATCTTCTTGGTTCTTTCGATAAAGTCACGTAGAAGGGAAATAATAAAATAATAAAAATAAAACATAATAAATTTATATACTGTAGTATAATAAAATAATATAATAAAATAATAATAAAATAATGCTATAAAATAATAAAATAATAAAGTTTTATCATAATATGATATAATAAAATACTATAATAAAATAGTATAATATAATTAAAAAAAATTTTTTATTTTATTTTATTATTTCCCTTCTACGTGACTTTACCGAAAGAACCAAGAAGATGTTCCCTCAAGTTTAGTTTCAATTGTTGCATTCAAAACGTTACAATGAGGGGACGTTGAAACTGACAAAAGCAGTTTGAATAATGTGCTTGGCATGGGCCCTGGTGCAAGGAATTAAATGGGGCTTCACTGCCCACCGCCGCCCTCCCTCTTCGTAGCCCGGCCGGAGGGGGTCTCCTGTGGGACCTGGTGCAGCTGCACAGCCTACCAGAGGTCGCAACCGGGTACCCGATACCCGTACCCTACCCGATACCCGGCTATCCGTACCCGGCCGGGTACGGGTACCCGTTTGCGACCCTGGTGCGGCCGGGCACGGGTACGGGTAGGCCGTGAGTCACTGGCGAGTAACTATTTGTCACTCATTTCCCAACGTCTTGTCTCTTCTCACAATTCAAGTTCCTAGAATCAACCCACCCGCGCCTGCAACATGGCTTCATCCCAGAGGTCGCAATCAGGTACCCGATACCCGTACCCTACCCGTACCCGGCCGGGTACGGGTAGGGTACAGGTACGGCCGGGTACGGGTACGGGTACCCGTTTGCGACCCTGGTGCGGCCGGGTACGGGTAAGGAATCAAAACCCGTTTGCGACCTCTACCGCCTACACTCTCGACAGTTGCACCACTGAGGAAGTGCCACCGTCCTCTAGCGTATTCACTTGCTCTTCATCAGATTAATGTGGGGCGTAGTTCAACGATCATTCCCTTTGAACGTAATTACAGCCGGACGGAGTTGTGTTTATATTCTGTGCTTGTTTTTGTCGTACGGTACAGTGTTGTCCAAACCATCTAGATCTGATAGAGCTCCATCTCACTGGGAGGACTACAAACACGATCACTGGATTTTCAGCGACTAAGACGCCACAGCATGTTAGCACAAGGCCTTTTCAAGGCATGCAACGATGCACATCCCAATGATTCCATAAACAACATCACAATTTAGGGCTGTAATTCAACTTTTAAGAATAAGCTTACGCAGATTTTTTACATCTCGTTTGCATCGTTGTCCATTATGTCTTGTTTGTACGGCTGTTTGCTCCATTGACTTTATTTTAACATTGGCATATAATTTGCATGCGATTTGCATTAATTATAAACGTGGTGAAACGCCTCCAGTCCATACTATGGGGGAGGGGTGCTATCCACATGCATCCACACATTTGACTCCTCTCATCTGTGTGAAGGAGCACAGATAACCAGTGAAAAGAGGATTCATTTCCCACCGTATCCCAGTTACTTCTGTTATCCTAACCGAGTGTGGATAATAGCATCAATGACGGACTTCCAGTCGACCAATTCCAGGTGAAATTTGATCAGGAGAAACCCACGTACAAGTGCAGTGAAGAGAACGTTCCAAGATGTCCGTTATCTTGGGGGGTAAAACATGACGTGTAACAACAGGAAGAATGGACGAGTGGATAACAGGGAGGTTCGCTGACCGATTAGGAGTTGCTAATAATAGGAAGGGCGATTACTAAGAGGAGTGGACATGAAGTGTTTTATTGTAATTGTTTCACAAGTCAACAATTTAAAGCGCGTATTGCAAGAATCGATTTTAATGGACAAATCAATGATTCTCTACGTGCATAGTTTTTTCCCCCTCGAAAATCCTTAAATGGTTGAGTGGCGGCACAGGTGGTCAGCACACGGCACTCCGATCCCGGTGAGCTGCGTTTGATTCCCAGCCACGGCACACATCAGTGGCCAGCGATACCTGAACCTGTCCTGCCTCCCCATCGCCTTTCACCAACACACACTAACATGGTGAAGTATGGTCAACTAACCCCCCCCCCTCCCTGACCTATATGGAATAAAAAGATCTTCATCCACGACTCACATCAGTGGCCAGTGATACGTGGTGAACCTGTCCTGCCTCTCCATCGCCTTTCTCCAACACACACTAACATGGTGAAGTATGGTCAACTAACCACCCCCCCCCCCGCCCCCCTCCATGACCTGTATGGAATAAAAAGATCTTCATCCATTAGTGGATTGAGAAAGGGCTCGTCATCCCCCCCTCCCCATGGCACCAATGTGCATCACAGTACGTTGCTGCAGCCTCATCAGAACAGGTCGGCAATAACAGCCGCCCGACTGCTCCTAAACAGGCCCCGTTGGGCTGCGAGACTGGAAAGCAGCAGGTACTTCGTTTATCGGAAGAAAAACTGGGAAATGGTTAAACGCTTTATACAAATAACACTCTGGCTCAAATTTACGTGGAATAGCCGTTCAGGGAAGAGAAATGCTCACCCAATATGCACAGCAAAGCGTCCGGTTTAGAGTCCGAGTCTCCCTGAAATATTTGCTGCACTCGGCGAAGCCTGCTGCACCTGCAAAAGACACGTTTCACGATGCTGTTCAATAAAATACAGAAGTCAAAACAGCTGTTCATCTCAACTACTGACCAATCAATTACAGTACTGCGATCGAAACGGGTGTTTGGCGCTTTCAGTTATTTCCAGTAGATTACCGTCGCGTATAGCATTTGCAGCACACGCTCATGTTAATTCCATTAGAAAACCATGTTCGAGATTGATCATGGAAAATTGAACGCTGTAGTTGATTTGTTATGCTTGATGTTCACATACACTACAATGAATATCGAATAACTTTCTGAGAGTATGCATTGTATGTACTGTATTGTATTTATTTGTACTGTACAGCATACCTGTCAACCCCCTATCAGTGCCCTACCTGACTACAGACCACTTCAGAGCTTATTGGTCACCCCGTGTCCCTTATACATCTCAACGTTCATCCTACAAAGACCCATCACAAGGGAGAAACACTAACAAATAGACATTTTTGTTTGCCCGCATTGAAACGGCTGTACGCTGTATGGACCCGAAAACTCAATTTCCCTGTGCAAGAATACAGGTAAACCGTCTGGGTTGACAGGTATGGTACATATTCTTGGTTCTTTCGGTAAAGTCACGTGACTTTACCGAAAGAACCAAGAATATGAATCCCTGCAGTCACGAAAGCTTTAAATAAAAATATAGGTATGGTACAGTATTCACTACAATCAAAACTGTCACATTGCAGTCTTTGAAACAAGATGATGTTCGCAAGCATGAAACATTCAATACTACATTTTTATTATCGTAGCCGTACCTGTCAACCCATACGGTTTGCCCGTGTTCGTCTACAGGGAAATTGAGTGTTCATGTCCATACGGTGTACAGCCGTTACAATACGGGCAACACATTTTTTTTTTGTGTTTCTCCTTTGTGATGGGACTTTGTAGGATGAACGTTGAGATGTACAAGGGGCACGGGGTGACCAATACGGCCTGAATTGGTGTGTAGTCAGGTAAGGGCACTAATAAGGGGTTGACAGGGACGCAATTGTCACACCAAACACGAAAGTTAGAGAGCACATTGCTCTGTGCGTGCCTCACTGTTACAGAGCTCGATTTAAGCAAAAAAAACCTAAACACTTTCTTTAATAACACTACCTTAAAATAAAATACATCATTATATATGTAACAGGTGACGTTATGGCCCTTTTTTATAGCACCACATGATCTGTTACATTCGAGCAAGGCACACTGATACACATCCTGTTGTGCGAGTGCATCTCAATAAACTATTATTGGATCTAGCCCAGAGAAGTCAGCATTAGATTAATGCTGTTCGAGCATATAAGTACCGTACAACTTTCATGATGAACATCCAGGATACTACCCTGACTGATACATTGCTTAAGTAACTAATTACTAACAGTGATGACTGAATTCTATTTGTTCTTATACAAAATACTGTCTTAAATGTTGTATTAAGCATATATATGTTTTACTGCAAGACACTCAAAATTAATGAGCAGAAATACTGCAACATGCTAGGGTGGTGCATATTTTCCTTATTTTGTTATTTGTTTAGAAATGTTACTTATGTACATGCTATAGAGATCTTACACGACTGTATTGTACTTTAATTCGAATGACCACAATCATGATGTATGGAAAAATGCCTGCAGAAATGTAACTTGTGCCCTACAAACATGCAGCTTGAATAGCCAAGGGCACTTTGTATAAATAGTGAATGGGGCAGGTGGGTTTCTCAGTACATTATTGTATGCACAATACAGTACCTGTATTCTACAGTTGCTAACCCTGCTAAGCATGACTGCCTCTTGGTTCTGTAGTCAAATCTGCAATACTTTTGAACGCAAAACACTCATTAATGGTCAAACATCCCGATCCAGCACCACGGTGGAGCATTGCAACTTAAGTTTGATCCCCGACCATGGCTAACATTAGTCATGAGTGATATCCAAACGACTGGCACTGTCGTCTTGGGCTCCCCATTCAGAGGTCGCAACCGGGTACCCGATACCCGTACCCTACCCGATACCCGGCTACCCGTACCCAGCCGGGTACGGGTACCCGTTTGCGACCCTGGTGCGGCCGGGTACGGGTAAGGAATCAAAACCCGTTTTGCGACCTCTGCCATTCCCCGACTGTCACTGAACAGCGTGGTGAAGAATGAGCTGGTCAAACAAGCCCCATTAATTCAGCAGTGGCCAGAAACGGGCTGTAAAATATTGTTAGCACAGCACTGTATATGGTAACGTTAGATCAACAGTGCATTGCCATCACGGTGGCTAAAGCAATTCAGTGATTCGTCTTTGGTAAAATGCCACGAGGAAGAATCAAATGCACAAAGGCTGATTGAGCAGCAAATTGGACACACAAGTGGGTTAAGCCAGTGGGAGTCTGCCTCAATGGCCCGAGGTGGTGATGTTGGACCACACAGATGGTGGCCCAACGCAGGGGGAACACGGCCACAAAGCTGTGACTGTGACAGCCCCGAGCAAGCAACGCCTATCTTATGCAGCGTGACCAGGTTGCTGGGCAACTTGCTGTTTGTGGTTTTAACAGTTGCTAAGTAGTAGTAAGGATAAGGGTTTCTTTCTAAATCAACGGTCTGTTTTGTGAGTATTCCTGCAACAGATGTAACCGCATGGGCTCCACTCAAATCCGATTCAATTAACAGCGAAAATTTACATGCAATAAAAGTTAACTTTCGCTATTATCCAGCATCATCCTTAGCGGTTCCAAAATGCAACACAATCCATCTCTCAAGAAGCTCCATTAATCTCAAGCTTGCATTTCCGTAAACATTGTGTTAATGAAAAAAATGTTTGCACATTCGTATGGGATACACTATACTGTAAAGGACTGTATTACAATAAAACAGTGAATGTGTTTTTGTTCTAAAAGCAAGACTCTCCTCAACGTGCCTAGCAAGGCGATGTTGAAGAATCCTTGCCAGGACCTTTCCGGCACACTGAGGAGTGAGATGCCCCTGTAATTGTTACATTCTGTGCGGTCCCCCTTCTTAAAGAGGGGGACCACCAGGGCATTCTTCTAATCCTGCAGAACCCGTCCAGTGATCCAGACTGTTATGATGTCATATAGGGCAGTCTGTGCACAACTGCCACCCTCTCTCAGAATTTCGCTTGGGAGATCATCTCTGCTGTCCAGTGCTTTTCTGGTCTCAGACTCTGGATCGCCTTCAGTACTTCAACAGATGGCATCTCAGCCAGCCACTCACAGGGGGTGACTTCTTCTTCCAATATTTGAGGCACCGCAGCCTCGGCAGGGTCATCCCCACTTTGTCCCACATTGTTTTCCAGGCTGAGGGATTTCCCCTCCACCAGGACCTCACAGAAATGCTCAGCAAATCTGCAAACCTGTTTCTGGGGGTCGGAGATTGGATCACCGTTCTTTCCCCTAATGATGGTAATAGGTGTGGCGCTACAGGTTACTTTTTTGATGGAATTAAAGAGCGATTTGTGATAGCGGGCCATTGAGGCAGACTCCATCTCCTCAGCAACCCGCGACCACCACCCATCCTTGCAGCACCTCACGGCTCTATGAACCTCCGAGCGAAGGCTGCGGTAAGCCTCCTCATTCTCCGACGTGGGATGCTGTAGCCATGAGAGTGGGCCTGTCGCTTTTTCTCAGCCAGCATGAACACCTCCTCTGTCAGCCAGGGTCTCTGGGGAGGTCTGGACCGTGTACCCAAAGCAGCCATTGCAGCTGCATGAGCTACAGTCCTAAACCTCGCCCATTTCCCCTCGACATCAGGAGTGTGTACGTATACGTACAGACCTGCATTTCCTTCCCAAGGCCAACTAACAGATTAATGACTTGAATTATTGTGACGAGACAAAGACCATCAGAAAATCAGGCAAGCCCACATGGCAATCTGGGCCCCTTAATCATTAAACAAAAAAGTCGAATGTAAGCCACCGCAGTGAGCGATTAACAGTAATTCTTCTGGGGAGACAGAGTGTGAAAGCACCCATGAATACATTAATCTCAGCCCTTTTGATTGCATTCATTACTGTATTAGACAGATACATATAATGGACCCTTTTTTTACATTAGATGCGCTTTGTATCAGATATAAAGTGATGGCCTCTGCAAAACTAGCAAAGCATTATTCTGTAGCGGATATCCTGGTAATCCACTATTGAATCACAAATAAATATGCAAAACACTACAAGACTGTTGGAGTAAGACCATTTACAGCAATGGTGTAACATAGTAATGGTGTAATCAGTTTACTGCATGGCACCATTAAAAACACAGATTTTAAATATACTACACTGCTTCGACAATACAGGAATGAGATACATCCTGTGCAGCACTTGTAATTAGAGTAATTGGCCAGTTCACTAATAATAAACCATGCTTGGATTATGCTTATTCATGTGATTAAATATCCCTAAAAAATGAACCGTTAAGGTACATTATTAACGACCAACGAACTTGCGACCTGATAACAGTTTCTGCATTTTTTAAATAATGTAATTTCCTTTTATTGTTATAGTTTCTGGCCGGGGGGGGGCAGAGAACAAAAAGGAAAGACCGTCTCAACGAATTGTGACCAATATCCCTTCGGAGAAAACGGAGAAAAAAATGAAATCAGGCGTGGAGATTAAAAACAAAAATTCAGCGGTGGCTTTGTGAATGAATCTTCGACCAGCGGAGGTGACTCATTCACGCGGCACAGCAACAACGGGACTCAATAGAGCTAATTACGGATTCTCATGACCTCTACGGTGCTACGAAGCCTGCGTGGCTGATAACATCGGGCAAAAAACACTTCCAAGTGGCACCGCGTCATTGAAATTTAAATGGAACGTGATTACTGCATGGATCAAGATGCTATCGGGAAGGGCCATTGGCCGAAACGTCGCCAGTGATATACTTTTTTTCGTTCAAGGCCACAGTGTTATTGACGAATGTGTTGCGTTTTGGTGTTATTTATATGTACAGCACAGGACGTTTGTCAATCCACTGCTGGATGAGGGCCTCCCCAGGTCGTGGAGATTATTTGTGCATACATATAATATGTAGACTACTGCATCATTTGCAGTGATGTCGTGTACATTAAGTGGTCGCAATGTATGTATTGCAGTCGTTGGTACTGTCAAAGTATATTGTAGTGTATGTAAAATGCAACACTGGTGAACCTGCGTTTGCATCGCAGTTGTTATTTACACCACAATACTGTATAATCATAATCACCACGAGCCATGACCCATCCACTGCTGGATGAAGGTCCTCGCCATCTCTCAAGAGTTACCGCTTCGCTCGAGTGCATTACAGCACATACAACATTGGGATAGTGTCACAAACATTATACACACAAATTAACATGTCCACAAATGCACGTCATGTAACTTTTTCGCCTGATGAAGACTGCTTGTGTTGCGATCGAAACGTCGTGGGTTTTTTTGCTTTTATTATTTTACATTTATTATTTTTAAATTTTCTTTTCTATCTGCGTGACTTTACCGAAAGAACCAATAATGTCATACACCTGTACTGTACGCAGTGTACACAATTACAAAATCACACGCATTTGCACTGAAGTATTTAACGTGCATATACTGGACACATTAAAACAAACCCACGTGGAGTAACTGCTCACACGTTTACACACAACCTCAACATTCACTCAGCGGTGGCGCCAGTAAAATGTCAACGCTCGTCAGACGCAGCAGGGCATGTTGCATGGCTGCGTGTGTGTGTGTGAGCGGCTTAGGTAAACAACAACACGAGGTGAGACAACTCCCGTGGTGCTTCGGCAGAGGGATCAGTGTGGTGGTCCTCTTGTCAAAGTAGGGATTCTTCTTCTCGTCTCCTGTCCAACCTATACAGCCTCTTCCCAATATTCTGCACAGGACCATCGCTTCTGGTGTTGGCATTGCCATATCTTGCGGGAAGTGCATGTGGTGCTGCAGGTCATCGCAGGAGATTAAATAAGGAGCCATTCCCCAAAACGTTAACCCGCCATACTATACGACGTAATATATACACTGCATTATCATGCCTGTCAACCCCTTATCAGTGCCCGACCTTATTAGACCAATTCAGACCTTATTGGTCACTCCGTGCCCTTCTCAGTCTCAACGTTCACCCTACAAAGTGCCATCACAGGGGAGAAACACAAATAGACAAAAAAAACACGTTTTGCCAATATTGAAATGGCTGTACGCCGTATGGACCTGAAAACTCAATTTCCCTGTACAGTACATATGTAGTGAGTTTAACTGAGTCGTAGATGCACTTCTTGGAGGCAACACATTTATTAAAACCAACACACGGGGTACTACCCCTTAACAAGATAACACCCTATGGTGGTGGACCACCAGGCTAACTGCATTAATTACACTGGGAGTAGCTACGACGGACCGGACCCTCGCTTGGGTCCAGGTCCACGTGTTGGTGACCCTTGTAGAACGTAGATTCTTCAGGATGAACAACAGCAGCCGGTCCCTCTGGGGGCCCTGGCTTTTATCCTCTGCGGCGTGGCTGGCCCCGCCCTTAGCCACGCCCACCTTCTAGAACCCTCGAGCAGGATCTTGACCCTGACACGTGACCACCCCTAGCCCCCACCTGGGGGCCCCTGTGTAGACTTTACCGGTCACGTGTCCTTCGGGGTCAACCAATGCCATGGCCCTTAGCAACGCCCATTCCCATGGCCGACACTCTCACACCCTAGATTTGAAGCTTTCGTGACTGCAAGGATTCAAACTCTTAGGTTTTTTCGGTAAAGTCACGTAGGTAAATTTTTTTTTTATAAAAGTAATAATAGAAATAAAATAATAAATCACGACGTTTCGGAGGCAACACAAGTCTCCGTCATCAGGTGGGACCGTCACAGCTAGATTTACTGTATCTTGACCGTCACAGCTAGGTTTACTGTATCTTGATACAGTAAATCTAGCTGTGACGGTCCCACCTGATGACGGAAACTTGTGTTGCCTCCGAAACGTCGTGATTTATTATTTTATTTATATTATTACTTTTATTAATTTTATTTTTTTACCTACGTGACTTTACCGGAAAAAAAACTAAAGAGTACACTCTCACACCCTATCCTATAGGGGTGGGCACTACACGCAGAGCGTGGTGCCTTTCAGCGCTGTCAGGCAGTGCTCAGCGTGCTCCTATATGGCCGGGACTGCACCCCAATACACGTGGTGCCCGCGATATCGATACATCGCACGCCGTGCCTCTCTAGGGCCGACATCACACAGTGACATCCGCGATGTCACTACACACGAATACGGGGTAAACCGTATGGGTTGACAGCGATGCATTATATTGCACATCACCTACTACTGTATGTGCGAATGACCGAAACGTTTTCAATCCACATGCTGAATCGACAATTCCCACGACCCACGTGGTGGGCGTTATTTGACCGCACTTCTCCATGATGCTCACTGCGGGGGGTAATACAAGCGGGGAGCATAGAAGAGCAGTACAATATTGTATGCTCTGCGCAGCCCTCTGCAGCAAGCATCTTAGCCACCCGGCGTGAACGGTGTCCACCCAAACCAATCTCGCCAGAAGCCAATCCTCTTGCTTGGCTTCTGTGATCCGACAAGCAGGGAAGCGTGCCGGGTGACGGATGACAGGCGACATAACATCACACGGCATCACCACCGTGATGTGCGAGTGAAGCGTTGACTCTCGACGAACAGAAGCACCAAACACGAGACATCGTTGACCAGTTTATAAATCCTCCACGTGAACGTGGCCACGGTGGTTTTTGTTGCAACTGTAACATACAAACCGCTCTGTAGAAGCCCTGTTAACGAATTAAAACCGCTCGATACACGGCTCCCAAGCAATACATCAAACGTGTAGTCATAGGCAACGCAACATATCCAGTAATTTATATACAGTACTGATATAAAACACACACACGCGTGTCAATTGTGTCTTAATAGGACATCGCAAACACAGGGCGGATTAACGGTGCGATTTAAAACCACCACCACCACCACCGCGACATCTCAACCTTCTTCAAACGCGCTACGGTGCACACATTGACGCCAACTTACGTGGTGGACCGAGTAGCCGCGTCGCCTTTAGCGCTCCGCCGCATCGCAGACGCTTGCAGAGACATCGCCACGCCGCCCGCTCGTTATTTACCGCGACTTTTAAAGGGACGCCGCCATTAACACGCGTCACCGTGGAGTGGGCGAGTCCATCACGACGGGGGGGGGGGGTGGAAGTCCATTGGACGAAAAAAAATCACGCAAACACCGCGTTCGGGATGCAACCTAATTTAACTTGTGTAAGCAATTTGTGTGTAAGCAATTTGTAAAGAATGCGAAACAAAACGGCCGTCTGTTTGGCTAAAATCGTTAACGATTTTAAAGAGTTGTGGGAGGGCTGGGGGTTAGAATGATCACCGCCGCACAAACCCCCCCCCCCAGCGGTGCGAGTGGTAGAGTCCCGGGTTGCCCCAGCGACGCGCACGTGTTGTGGCCGGATGAATCGCGCATTGGGTGGATGGCGGTGATGGTGGCGATGACGCTCAAACAACATACGTGGCACATAGCGGCGGGGGGGGGGGTCTCCCAACTGTAGCCCCCCCCCAAAAAAAAATCAGGTATATAAACAAAAGTTTCGCCGTGAAATGTTTTTTTTTGCGAATCGAATATGCATGGAGGTTTCCCCGTTTAAAAAACAAAACGGACCGTTAGAATGTACAAATGGTCCAATGGTGGTGAAAGAAAATTGTTTTAATTTAAGCCCATACAATCGCGTCCACATTGAAATGCAACCTATATTTTTAAAGGATGCCTGGAATCTATTCCAGTATTACATTTAACGTATTGTTGGTAGTGCAAATCGCTCGTTTTTCATGATTGTGCTTAAATTATAAACAATTCATTTTGCACGCTACTCTTACAGTACTGGCTGTGGCCAATCAACATTCTAAAACTTTATATTCAATATAACAGTATTTCCACTACAAAATACTGTAATTGGGTGTTAGGGAATATTAATTACTCCCACAAGCCTTCGTTGAATAAACTGAAATCTCGTTATATTTCTCGAGCCATGTAAAATGCTTAATTCCTGCTATCAATTTTTAAGCACAATTGTTGCAGTTCCAGGTTCAAGTTCATTTATTAGGTATAGCCCTGTGAGCCATTCGGCTCTTGAATCAGGTGCAAATCCATTTGGTACAACATAACATGCGATGTGACAATGTAAAAACATCTGCCTGCACATGCAAGACCAAACTTTCACTTAATTATGTATATTGCATTACCACATGTTGGGTGTTAAGATTACCAAATGCTTCACGGCATATACCACTTATAGTAATTCCAAATGCAGGACATCAACTGCTGCGTAAGGGATTATGTACACATTCTTGGAAGGTCAACAAAATAGAATTGAACCAAAACTAATTCATCAGCAAGGCATACACGATATTCAGAACAATTCTATAATCAATTACTTTACAATTCTAGCATTCATGGCTCCATCGCTTAAAGCCTAGCGACGTTTTATAGACGCACTGAAAAAAACATTTATTTACAGAATTTAATATTTAAACCTAAAAATATCCCTTTAGAAATACCTAGGCTGCGACCAAGGGGCAGTCGAGTGTTTGACCAGACACCATCATAGCATCCCAGTGATATTGCTGCATTAAACATTTAAAGCCATGAAATCTGGAACTTTATGATGATGCACCTAATTTCAAATATCCACGTTCTACTTGCACTTGGGCCCTCACGGGAGAGGTGGTTTTACCCTGGCTATTTTCTGTGCCAAGCCAGAACCAATCCGTGATATGCTGGTCTCGCATATTATTCTGGTTTAGGGTCAAGCAGGGCCAGGGGCCGGGCTAATGACGTGTTCATTGCTTGTGCATTCGGTACTCCTCTCCATGCATCTCGACTCATTCAATGCGTGTGATGTCAGCTCCATGGGCTTGGCTTCCGCCGTGTAAAAACCTGGCATTTCCCAAACTGCGCCCGGCCGGCTGAATCTGAAGGGTCCAGCACAGCTCGTTTTAACAGTAGAATAAGAGGTACAAGTATTTTCTCATTTACAAAGATTGAAAATTGTATTGGAAAGCCCAAGACACACAGCCTGGGTACATAGCAGATATTTATTTGCTGGGCTGCATCATCCTTGAATAGCTGCACTTGAGCATGTTTATTCAGGGCAGTGCAGAAACATTTGACACGAGGCTAATCTTTAAAATGGAACACTCCATTAAAGCAAATATGAAACATATATACACAATCATAACCAAGATTTAAATCTGTACCCGTGGTACCTCACTTTTGATTGCCATTTCGGTAACATATTAGACATGATACGGTCCTTTCAAATCCATTCAATTTGCACAACTGTGTTGTTTCCATTACAAGTACACGCCTTGACACATTTATCCACGTGACCAACTATATCATGTGGGTACGCTGTTCTATATTACACACACAATTAGTGTACATGTTCCTGGGAATTTTCAAAGTATTTTCACGTTGAGGAGAGGTTTAGTGGAGACAGCTTTGGCATGGAGGTACTTCCAGAGAGGTCCAGGGACGTATCCACATTGCTCGCCTCCCCCTCAGCACGCAGCTGGGAGATCTGTCGCAGTAGAGCCTTCCCTTCTTCCCGTGTCTGCTCACCACACAAGACAAACATCCTCTGTTTAGCCTTATACACATTATTGCCATGAAGTGCCGTTAAAATTAATCTATTAAAGCAAAGCCTACACAGCACTCAACAACCCTGTCTCTCAAGTGCTAATATTACACACAATGCACTTGATACTCATTTGAGGCCAAGTCAAATAAATTAAACCAGGGTAGGCCCAGGCCAAGATCAGAATCCAAGTGCATTGATAATATCCTTCAAATTTGCCATCAGGCACTCCGACAGCCAAAGGTAAGTCTGAGTTATAAATAAATCGTGCAACATCTCTCGTAAAAACAAGGCTGCATTTTCAGCACTTCAACAGCACTCAGTCCTATGTAAAGTACATCGCATAGAGCGCGTGTATTTCTCACATCGTTGTAGCTGCAGCATCTCCGGGCACACACGGAAGCATCCTCCCAGCGTTTGCACTTGAAGTAGTAGTGTGCGAGGTTGCGGAACGCTACACTCAGCTCCTCGTGCTCGAGTATCTCCTGCCGGAAAAACAAACGCATCAAAATTACAGGTCCCAAAAATATTTTTCATTTAAGGCGAACCTTGCAAGCTCTATATTACTTTATTCTTCATATATTAAATCAAGGCAGTTATATAAAAAAAGCATTTACAGGCCTACGAACAGTTGCTTCTAGATTCTGCTAAACTTAAAACAAGCCAAAAATATGGATGTGTTGAAATGTTATGCTGTCATGTCACTATTTTGAGTTTATCATAAAATAGAATAATATCTTCCTCACTTTCAACTCGTATTATTTGCATGCTTATGAAAAGTACGCCTTCTATGGAGAACACATTCTTGACATTTCTTAACAGAATGTTGCCATTTTAAAACACAGCCATGTGAATTTGAGTGCTAAAAAGGAGTAAAGCAGACGAACACATTTCACAACCTATGATGGCGAATTCAACGTGAGCTTTTCATCTCACAGCTGAATAAGAATGAATGCCCATGCCTATTTGTGGAATGTTCAACAAAATATTATTTGGGATGTATTTAGCACATTTGGGTACATTGTTCTTCAAGAGTTGATGTGTTGTTTGATGTTAGAATCATAATCTTTATACTGGAGAAATCCAACGAGCTATAAAGCTCTTTTTAGAGGAATGTGTTTGTACAGACATGAACAATGTACAATGCAAGTCGACTCACCCCTTCACACATGTCCTGTATATACTTGTAGTAGCAGTGGGCGGCTTGGTCGCTCTCACCCAGACGCTCGTGAAGCCTAATGCGTAAAAAATAAATAAACGACAATTGAGCGATTGTCCAAGAAGCATTACGCTGCAATGAGCAGGTGTGCCGCTTGTTTTACAACCTGTAGGAGTTGTATATGCAACTGCCTGCGATTGTTATTATAGTGATAGACACCGAATACTGTTGACATGTTACCCGCCTTTTTTATTTTGTAACAGTTTTACCTCTTGCACAATCTGCATTTCACATCAGCCTAGTTAAAATTTTCATAGTCTATTTTGCCAGGTCCTAGGCACTTCCCACAAAACAATTAACAACAATTCCCATATCTGACAAATACCAAGAGACATACAGCAATTGCTGAAGTGATGCTATTGGTCACTCACTTTGCAAGCTTCATGAGGGCTACTTTTTCCACATCTCCAACCGAGAACGCTCTCCAGTAGCACTGTCACAGACAAACAGCACCCACGAGTTCAGCGCTGCACGATTTACATAGGAAATGATTTATAGCGCTGCATTACTTTGGAAGATTCACCATTTTATTAAAAATTGTGAATGCTGAAGAACTCATACCTTTTTAGCTTCCACTAACTTTTCCAGCTTTTCGTAACTCTCGCCCATAGCCACCAGCATTCGAGAATCGCTCGGCCTTAAAAAGATCACAAATTTAGCGAGCGTACGACACTTTAAATTACTGTTGCAAAGCAGGACCTTCATTGCGGAAGAAATAAAGTATTTTTAAATGATTATGAAAATAAAGATCAAATACCATTTCAAAATTAACAAAGGACCACTACAGTCGCATTACACCAAGTCCACAAAATGCAAGAATATTTGTAATGAAGGATGATGATCAATTTTAAGAAATATATCCTGATAGCAGAGATAACGGTTTGTTACAAGTGGTTAAAGTTAAGATATAACAAGCGGATAGAAACGAATGTTTACACATTCAAAAGGGAGTGGATATACCTGAGCTGGTGTGCCTGCCGGTAGTAGTAGAGGCAGTAGAATGGCATCTTGAGGATCTCGTAGGTCTGTCCAAGGCCGTACCACGCACGATAGTCCCGTCTGTTCACTTCGATTGCACGCCTAGCAACAAATAGAGACAACCAGCAACAACATAGGTGACCCTTCCTATTTTTGTTGCTTTTCCAGTGACGATTGACCTCAAGCTCAATTGCTAACCTTAAAGAAAACGTCTGATTTTGGAACACTGTATACCGTGACTCGGGCAATGATATAGCTGAAGCCTCTTTGAAAACTACAAACTACAATGCTACAAAGCGCACTGCCATATCTGGATATATTGTTCATTTGAAATACCACCAAGTCGCATAAGATACTGAAAATAAACCCCTCAACAATTCGCGCATAAAAAAATCAAAATTGTTCGGAAACTCGCATAATTACATTGAACATAACCGAATCGGCAACTGCCTTTTATACAATGGCCAGTAGGGGGCGAGATAGTCATTGGCTGAAGTGAGGCAAATTAAATAAACACATTTTTAGTTTTTTCCTACCTACGTGACTTTACCGAAAGAACCAAAGAGTATGGATTCCTGCAGTCGCGAAAGCTTCAAATCAAGATAAACTATTTATTTATATTACGTGAATAATTAACCAGCCTAGATCAATCCACTGCAGGACGAAGGCCTCCTCACATTTTAGTCATCCCACGTGGGCCCAAACTAATCACTCCACCTCCACGGTGGTCATGCTATGGGACGCGTTTTCCCCTTTGGCGACTACTTCATCATCAGTTCTAGTCCAACAAGCATTATACTTTCCAGCGGTGTCCTACTCAAGCCCACTTACTTTTCACAAGTCAATGCAATGTCTATAATTTACGTGTATTCACCGATCTATGTATTCCTTATCTCAGCGTAATTCACAGTATCCGTAACCCATGCTTGGTTGCACCGTTTTTTGAGCTTTTGGAAAAAATGTGTCAGTATATAAAACACCGATAATATTCACGCATTGAACAAAAATATGAAGAAAATATTATTGATTAACAGTGAAATAATGTTAAAGTGAACGTATGATTTTTTAGTTATCAAGCACTGACAATGCAACAGGTTAAAGATGGAATCCCGATACCGCGTGCAGCACCTGTAGGCCTGAATGGCAGCGGAGGTGTTCTTCATCTCCATGAATTCGTGGCCAATAAGGGTCCACGCACTGAGGTACTGTGGGTTAAGCTTCAGCGCACGCTGGAAGTACAACGCAGCCTTCTCATGCTGTGTTCGTAAGCTGTAGTAGTTTCCTACAAATGATGAAAGTTCAGTAATTAACACTATATACACGATCATATTACGCACCTCCACAATGTTGACACATAGAGAAAGATGCTTTCTAAGTTCGTAATTCAGTGAAGGATGTACGCTACACAATGCTTATGCCATGGCAGGGGGGGGGGGGATAACGCTTGTAAATTAAAGTGAAATTGTAAACACTGGTAAAACAGGTTGGGAGTTGGGTGTAAATGTGAAGTTCACTGTCAAATAGATCAAATGCAACATGTATAAAGGTAAGAGGAGTCACGAACTGTACAGTTCCAAGGAACAAGAGTGAAATTTACCAATGACACAACAGGTCTCCACACGATACTTGTCAATTTCACAAAGACTGTGAGCAAGGTAACTTAGTTCCGGCTTCTTGTTCTGGAACAGAAACAGGACACGCATTTGCTGTGTAATTGAACCTAGTAATGGTCGAACACAAAACAATGTGACTTTACCGAAATAACCAAAGAATATGAATTCCTGCAGTCATGAAAGTTAAGTCAAAATTGAATGCGATTTTACATTCCAACAAATTTTGGTAACCCTGTCTCTTTAAATAATCAAATAATGAGCACTAAGTGAACTGGAAATTCAATTAGTCTCTATGGTTAAGGACATGGTACTATCTCCTGATGACATTCTCGTCAGCTTTGATGTAGTATCTTTGTTTACCAAAGTCCCAGTACCGGACACCCTAACAATAATTGAGGACTTAGTCCAACAGGGATTGAATTCTGATGTACCTGCGCTGGTTAGGCATTGCCTCACCAACACCTATTTTACCTGGAATGGCACCTTCTACAAACAGAATGAGGGTACCCCTATGGGCTCCCCCTTGTCACCAGTTATAGCCAACATTTTCATGGAAAAGTTTGAATCAGACGCCATCCAGACATCCACCCTGCGTCCTTCCCTGTGGAAGAGATATGTGGATGACACTTTCGTCATCTGGCCACATGGCCTCCCAGCATTGAACCACTTCTTGGACCACATCAATTCTAGACACCCATCTATCAGATTCACCATGGAAGTGGAGAAAGACGGTAAACTACCATTCTTGGATATTCTGTTTAAGAGGAGGCTTGACGGATCCTTGGGACATTCTGTCTACAGGAAAGCCACCCACACAGATTCCTACCTGAAACCGGATTCCCACCACCACCCATCTCAAAAGAATTCTCTCATCAAAACGCTATACCACAGAGCCCATGGCATTTCTGACCAACACCACCTGACTGATGAATTAAGACATGTACATCGGGCCCTCAGGATGAACGGATACTCTGACCGTACTATCCGCCAAGCTGTCTCTCCCACCACACAGAAACAACCACATGAAACTCCGACCAAAACTATCACGTTACCATACATAGCAGGCGTGACCAAAAAGATCTCCAAAATTCTAAACAAACATAAGATCCAAGTCCGATTCAACACAGTGCATAAAATCCGTGATCTGATTCCATCTGTGAAGGATGTCGTTCCTGACTTACAGTATCCTGGAGTCTACAAATTGAGTTGCATTTGTGGTGATTGCTACATTGGAGAAACAAAACGTCATGTTGCTGATCGTGTCCGCGAGCACAAGTCAGATCTGAAACACGGCAGAACTGATTCTTCGGCCGTTGCCGATCATTGCTACAACTCGGCGGGCTCTCATGATATTGTCTTTTCCGAGACCAAGGTTCTCTGCAAGCCTCCTGGCTACCATCAAAGGTTTGTACACGAAGCCATACAAATATACAAACACAGACATAATTTCAACCGTGATAATGGGTACAAACTCAGTAATCACTGGAAAGATGTTATTAACCACGCAAAAAAGACTTAATTACACTTTTTGGACCATCTTATCTGACAGGCACTATTTTAATTTACTTCACCGAGTGTTAACATCCCCAGTTATTTTTAACAGTACTCTCTTCATTTTTCAGCCTGCATTGGTATAAACATGGGCATTTTCGTTCCTTTGTTCTATCATGTGTATCAGACCTCCCCTCCCCCCTTTCTGCCCATTGTGTTGGCGTGCGCAGCAGCCGCGTCCAAGCCGTCGCCAAATGTTTTGTTGGCTCCCTCCCCCTCCCACCCCCCTCCCTCCCGATACGTTCCATTCATTGGCTACCACATTCTGATGAACTCCCCCCCCCTCTCCTCCCCCCCTTCAACTTGCTTATAAGGGATTACATTTTGAATCATTGCTTCACTTGATGCAGCTAATCTGGCTGTGACGGTCCCACCTGATGACGGAGACTTGTGTTGCCTCCGAAACGTCGTGAATTTTATTTTTATTTTTGTTTTGTTTTATTTTACTTTCATTACTTTTAATGTTTTACCTACGTGACTTTACCGGAAAAAAACCTGAGAATATGAATCATTGCAGTCACGAAAGCTTCAAATCTAGAATTCAGGGATTTGTCTGGGTTAATAAACAGCACCTACAAAAAAAGTAAAAATGGTTCCACACTCAAATTGAGCATGGGCAACTCACCTCCTCTTCAGAGCCCTGAGCAAGTGGTGGAAAGTCCACATTCCCACGACAGGGACGACTTCCCATGAAAAAAGCAGGGTTGACTTCCCCACACAGCGATACTAATTTTATCAACCCCAGTAAGGT
This sequence comes from Lampetra planeri, assembly GCF_965212315.1. Taxonomy (NCBI): domain Eukaryota; kingdom Metazoa; phylum Chordata; class Hyperoartia; order Petromyzontiformes; family Petromyzontidae; genus Lampetra; species Lampetra planeri. The sequence continues at coordinate 11,562,088 of NC_136118.1, read as the reverse complement.
GAAGAGCACTATTGCTGTGCCAACAGACTGGACATAACACCCTCAATAGGGTTACATACTTTGAATATGGTGTCAGGCCTAACTTTGATTTGTGAGATGACCATGAAGCAGAATGTCATTGGGCTTGGAGGATAAAAAAAAAAGAAATAACGGGACCAGTGCACTATTTATTATTTATTTTATTTTATACCTACGTGACTTTACTGAAAAACCTAAGAGTACAAATGAAAGAAACTCACCTTCACATACAGCAAATTAGAGTACGTGTCCATGTTCTCTATCCTGTATGGGTCGCGTTTTCTCAGATCGGAGAAAAGAGCCAATGCATTGTCTATATCTGTTACAAGAAAAAAAACACATCAAGGATTACATTTTCATAACTTAAGTCAGGTTTTGATAAAATCTCATTGTAGAAAAAGTAGCCTTGTTAAGAGTATCAGGATGAAGTGGATACAAAAACAGTTATTAAGTTAACTCTCCAGCCACCTGTGGGGGAGACTATACAATAAAACATATAAAGTGGATTTTAAAAGTGTTTCTCTCATGTGCCGGCCGACACTTGCCTCGTATGTTATGGTAAGCCACGGCGATCTGCGCCACGATGTAGGTGCTCCTGCTGAAGCCAGCGTCCAGCAGCGCCTGGTATTTGAGCAGCGCCTCGCTGATGAGCTGCAGCTCCGTGTACATATGGGCCAGGAAGAACTCGCGCATCCAGTGGTCCGGCAGAGAGAGCGACTTCAGCTGGAAACAGTCATCCGCAAGTATGCTGCATGTGAGATTATATCTCGAATAATAACCACCAGATTTGATTGTTTTATATATATGTGATTTAGTGCACTAGTTAAGTGGACTAAATCAATGTATCAGTATTTAATAAAATTACCCGAGAACCTTCTTACTGATGGTATGCACACGGAACATAAAGCAGTGATAGAAAAATACATTGAACAGAAAAAAAATTAGTCACAGGATCTACCAACACCACGTATGACTCCTTTACCCTGTAGTTTTTGGCTATTTACCTTGTCCCTATCTGTAATAAGGCAAGAGAGCTCCTGCCAGGCTCCCCAGTGCAAAGGGGTAGCGTGCGTGGCCTCCAACAGAATGGTAATGGCCTCTGACCCTAGATCCAACTTCCGCAGCACTACACCATACCTGTAAAGAAAACATGTTTTTCAATTATTCAAATGGTATGCAAGTATTTATAGCAGAATCAAATATTATAGTGAGGACGAAAATCATGCTTGTAAACTGTTACGACAGCCAGGTCTGAGCATGAACCGATTAATATAATCTATTATATTTTCAAACAAGTATTACCATTTCCCCTTTCATTCTGTGCCATGTGCTCCATTTCTAACGTGGTGACAGTTTCCAGTTTTAATCATTTATCAATAACTCAGAAGTGTGTGCAGCCGATTAAAATCACTTGTTAAAAAAACTCTTCCAATACACTTAATGAATGTACCCCCCCAGTTCCCTCCCCCATAGGTCAGCAAGCAACCAGAAGGACGTGATACTGAACATCGTCACACGTGCAGTAATTGTGATTTCAGTTCCAGACTAAGCTATTGGATGATCAAGATAAGCCATTACAAGCAGCTGTCTATGGAAATCAAGGTGCATCCCAGAGGTGGTACGCACATGTACAGGCCGAACCCATCCAGCTGGCCTTCACGGTGCTTTTTGGCAAGTTCGACACGCAGCTTCCGCAGCACCCCGTTCTTCACCTCCTTCTCCAGAACCCCTGAATTCCAGACAATTTAACATACAGTATGAAGGAAAAACACCGATTACATTACTTAATTAATACTGTAAAAAAAAAAAATGAAATATGTATGTAGAGCTTAAGTTCGCACCGCACGTAGCCAACCGGAGTAGCCGAGTATGCGGGAAATAAAATATACAAACGTGAATTCTCACCATGACTGTCGAGCGATTCATCCTCTTTCTTTTTTTCTCCAGCCTAAATTAAACAAACGACATGTTAATCTTGACAAGTAACATCTGCATTGTGTTTAGTCTAAAAAAGCAACGCAATTATGAAACGATATCATCAGAAAAACATGACATGCATCCCAAACTCCACATCAATGGCATGCGAAAATATACATGTTCTTACTAGGTATCGTGAATACATTTGCAGGAAATATGCTTTTGGACTCCGGCAGTCTTTCAGGCTGTGTGCTGCTCTGTCAAACTCCTTCAGATCAAAGTATGCTTTGGCCACTGTATACACATCAAAGTCAGCCAAGTCTTCCTAGAAAGAAAAATAAATGCAATCATTAAAAAAAACGTGCGTTTAAGAGATGAAGTTAATAAAACGATCACATTTCTATTTTGAAATAAACATTACAGAATACTTTTTTCTTACAGCAGTAAAGGGTGCAGGGGTCGGGAATCCATCTTCTGCTTTCAGTGGGTCTAAGCAGAAGGCAAGCTCAGCGGACCTGCAAAGAACCACGAGTAGGGTAGATAGCTCAGTCATTATCATTCAACAAGTGTCTACTGCTTGTTTAGACTAAACATTGAACCACTTCTACGGGGAAGTTTTAAACTTATCTTCTTTTTTCTCTCTCTCTGACTACTTGCTCTCTCTGCCTGTGTCCTCTCTTTGGAATGTTCACACTTAAATTCTAACTTAGCAATCTTTGAAATACGTAATCAACCAGGCTATGCGTTAATTGTGTGTTGACCGACCCTCTGTGTTGTATTACATTTCGATATTTTACTAGGTTATTTAATTTTAGTGTGTCCTCCTGATTTTCAGGCTTGCTTGCCGTGTCATCGCACTTGCAGCACCACGTTTTGTTGTCCACTCATTGATATGCTAATTTTTTCTCTAACCCCCCTCCCTCTCTCTGCGTCCGCCCTCCTCTGTCTATTTAAGGCCACCCCATAGAGACGACCACCTCTCTCTGTTACCTGTGTTGCTCTCTCTATGTATCTTGGTGATATCTGTCTGCTAATATGTCTCTCTATAGTTTTCTGGTTAGATTTTATGTCGCTATTTCATTATACCTGATGATGATTGCTTGTGTTGCAATCGAAACGTCGTATTCTATTATTTAATTTAATTTATTATTTTATCTTTAGACGTGACTTAACCGAAAGAAACAAATAATAAGTGTCTACTCAGCCTGCCATCACAAGTATTGCTCTGGTTGTAATAAGACGAGCACCGCATGTTTAGACTAGAGCACTCCGAGAAGTCAAAAGTGGTTGTGATATAGTGCACTGTTGCACTTTAAGAGAATGTGGAACTTCCACACACTGTCGAGAGAAATCTAAAAGTTAGAGGAACACCACAATGCGTGCGAGTCAAACGTGTTACAGACAAGAGTACATGCAAGTAGATGAACACAGACGGAATGAGGCCAGACGGACAGTCGCCGAGGCGCTGGCTGACACCAGACCGGAGACGATAAAAATCGCGGGATTCTTCCAAGCCGAATTTAAGGGAAGGTGCTGGGTGGAGCTCACGTTAAAACCAACCACATAAAACACGAGGTACAGCGTTGGCAGATCTGCATAGAAGCATAAAGATAACTTTTTTTTAATCAGAAGACATGCGCCTTCAGCAAGGGGAGACAGCAGAGGGCCTGTTGTCCCCCGTCTGCATCTCTAAATCTGTGCTTCTCAGCACGCCTCCGCGTCACTGTCGCTTTGTACGTCTCAATTTGTCTGTGAGCTTCATCTGGTAAGATACAAAGAGTTTATAGTATTATTTTTACATGTTTTAAAGTTGTTTTCTCACCTTCCCTATACTTTGCACTCCTATCGTTTTTTTGTTATTGCATTGTTTGTTGTTGTTGCGACGTTCTGACCGCATGCACCCTATCCGGACATCAGTGAACATACAAAAAAAAGAGCTTTATAGCTCCTCGGATTCGAGTAACCGAATAAACAATTTAAAATTACGATTCTACCGCAAGGCCTCAGCCTAGGCCTCGACGCGCTCAAACCACACACACGCGAGCCGGCTTACACTCACGGCTCCCAAGAGATCAAGGTAAGGACAACCTCACCCCACCGCACGCACGTACCACTTGGCGCTGTGCAGCAGCCCCCTGTCCCGACAGAGCTGCACCACGGCGAGCAGCTCCCCCTTGATCGCCTTCAGCTCCGCGCCCAGCCTCAAATGCGCCGCCATCTCTCTCAGCGGGGGGGGGGGGGGCGGGGGGGCTCCCCTCCCAACAGGCTCCGCGGCGGTGACTCGCTCACTTCCTGTCCTCCCACCCGCGACTTCCGGCAGCCCTTCGCGCGCTTTTTATTTTTGTGGGACGGGCGGGTTTGGGGGAGGGGCTGTGTTAGGGGAGGGGCGCAGTGGGGGGAGGGATTGGGGGGAGTGGGCGGTGTGGGGGGAGGAGCGGGGTGGGGGAGAGGTGGGGGGAGGGGCGCAGTGGGGGGAGGGATTGGGGGGAGTGGGCGGTGCGGGGGGAGGAGCTGTGGAGTGGGTGGGGCGGGGTTGAGGGGAGGGTCTTGGCTGGGGGAGGGGTGGAGTGGGGGGAGGGGCTGTGTGGGGGAGGGATTGGGGGGAGTGGACGGTGTGGGGGGAGGAGCTGTGTAGTGGGCGGGGCGGGGTTGAGGGGGAGGGGCGAGTGGAGGAGGCGACTGCACAAAAAGAGCTTTGCAGCTCATCGGATTCCTGCCGCATGGATTCTGATTCTGGGGTCGGGGCGAGCGGGGTGGAGGCCGAGAAAGTCGCGTGGCTCTGGGGAACCAATCCACGTTGCCGCTGCCCTTGCAACATGTTCAATGAAGAAGGGCTAATGCCTGAAACGTCGCCTATTATATATGTATTTTACGGATATTGACGTATGTGTTGTTGTTTTGTTAATTGTGCGTATGCGCCACTGTCAACGCAGCAGCAGCGGCATCAAATAACATAATCCGTCCTGTGGCGACATCCCCAATGATGGATTACAAGCTGCAATTGGGGACGCGTGCCGCTGGATGGAGACGCAGCACAACTCCTGGGGGGGGAATCATTTAACCACAAACTTCTTGACCACCACCCCCCGGGGATGGGTGATGTGTCGAGTCGGTGTTTATTGGGCCACTGCCAGCGCGTTGAGTCCCGAAATCAGCGAAAGGAAGGAGCGATGCAATCATCAGCCCTTGCGTAGTCGACCGCTGACATAAGAGGGTCGTGGATTGACCCCGTGGCTGCTGCTGATGATGATGAAGACGATGATGATGATGACACTGATGGCGATTAAAGTACGAGCGTGTGATCGAAGGGTGACTTTTTAGTGCAAAGCAGAGCGCAATAGACGGAGATCATCACACATTGATTTCCGATATTCTCATCCTGATGTTTGCTGTCTTTTCTTGGATTTTCTGTTTGCACATAGCCACTTTAAGATGTTTTCTTGTTCATGTTTTTGTTTGTTGCGGTTGCACCCGATTCAAGAGCCGAATGGCTCACAGGGCTATACCTAATACATGAACTTGCACGTCTTCATAGTTCATGTTTGTTTAATCCTGGGTGGGGGGGGGGTTATTTGCCCCCTTACTTGAATTCGATGTTTGTTATTACTCCTCTTTGTTTTTTTCGGTAAAGTCACGTAGGTAAAAGCGCTTGTGCTTTCGCTAAGTTGTCCCCACCTGAAGAAGGACCCGTGTGTTGCGCCCGAAACGTCGTGATTTATTTAATTTAATTTGTTTTACCAGCGCGACTTTATCGAAAAAAACCCAAAGAGTATGAATCCTTGCAGTCACGAAAAATTCAAATCTCGAATTAAAGTTTGTTATTACTGTTTTTGCCCCACTTAGGTTGTCAGTAAGGGGTGATTTAATAAAATTAAAATAAACTCGTCGATTCGCTGACCTTACCTAGACGTTGAACTCCTATCGTGTTTTTCTATTGTTTGTTTACACATTCGCGTGCCCCTAACTGGACACCTGTGAAAAAATTACTTTATAGTTCTTTCGGTAAAGTCAAAGAACCAAGAAGATGAATCCCTGCAGTCACGAAAGCTTTAAATCGAAATTTAAGAGCTTTATCGCTCATCAGATTCCTGCAATATAAAAATAATAATCTGCTCATCAAGTTGCTGTATTTTGCAACGTCGTGTATGCTTGTTTGGTGATGCATGGGACGAACAAGACCAACACACCTGAGCAGATATTAAGCAGATATTGTCCCATCATCTTGTTGGAGAAAAATCGCATAATACCATTGGCAAGTACTGTATAATCTATCAAGGGTGTAACGATTCAGGAATGAATATTGATTCGTAGGCTCGCGGTACAAACATCAAATGTCGCGAATAGCAATCGATGTTATTCATTGAGTATTCGTGGAACGGATTCACGTGAACCCTCCAGCCAGCAGAGATCACTACATTTACCACAATTATTAGAGAGAGAGAGAGAGAAAAGGCACGATTAGAATCGAAAATATGAATTGTAACAATGTTTTTAATTCTGTGGTGGGCTAATAAAATCAGCCATAATTATCAACGTTGCAATACGCCAGAGCAGTAACCAGAGTGATGAATCTCACCCTTGCGCTTTGGAAGGGTCTAATGGAACCTTGGTATTTGCTTCGGGGAGGCCACCACCTCTCAGGTATAAAACACTGGTAATGAACCCTTCACATTTTATAAGCCGGCCCTTGAGGACAATGCAATCTGGATTCCTCAACTCCCACTGCAACCACGTGTGAGAGCAGTCTTCTCCTAGCAGCAGCAAAGTAGTTCGCAGTTTAGCAAGCAAACCCACTCTATTAACACGTTAAGCATATGCTGCTTCAAGCATGGTTGACCTTGCAGATCATTTCGATATGCACATTACTGTGCCCTATCCTCTATGTGGATCACTCAAGACCACACAACACTACACGGAGTGTAAATGTAAGGCTGAGCCGACCTGGGACTGGTCCATATACCACGTGCATTGACGTCCGCCGTGGCTGGGATTTGTGTTTCCAGAGCAGGAGGAGCTTGAGAAGAAACTCCATAAACAGTCGCAGGGAAATACATCGGCTCGGGTAAAGAATCTGCAGAAACAGCAGCAGGCGAAGGAGCTGCGGTGGTGAGGGTCGGTTAATGGAAGAACTTTGTGAACTTTGGAAATCTGTGGTGCAGCTTCATACAATAAGAACGTATATCTGAAAGCAGTTGTAACATATCCAGACTAATTAGAATACAAATATTCACTTGAATACAAAAAGTTTAACATGCCACAATTTTGACTAAATTGGAACAAATTTCTGTGAATATAGAAGCAAGTGTTTGCACACTACAGTGCTTGTACTGCCTTGTTATATTCTTGAGCAACGTTTACACGAGGAAGGCTTAGAAACTCGTACGACTTGGCGATGGAAACATGTGATCGCAATCATAGCACTCATAAAATTGTGTTATTCCAAATCAGCAAAATGCACTTCAGAAAATGTGGCACTGTTTAACATAACAATGCGGAGCCCAATTTATGAACTCGTTTTTGTTTCGTTAAAGTTTTTTCAGAAAATCTGCTGACAATTTTGTTTTCTTTCTGGAAAAGTCATTCTGCCAAATTCACTAACATAATTTGCCACCAGTTTTCCGGAATAAATGGGTGTGGTGCCGTGCCGTTCACAGATCGTACATTTTTTCTCAACAAATCAAACTAATTTTTTCAAGAACTGCTTTTTGTGCTAGGTTCATTGTCCTTCCACCCGCACCTCCACTTAAGCACGGTTGGCTGTGCACGGCGCGAAATAAGTTTTACATACATAGAGGACATCTCCTGTACGTGTCAGTGTCTATTCCACCACGTCGATCCCTCTCTGCGATGTTCCAGGTGCCATTGCACGCGCGGTTAATAGAGCACGGGTCGGGGTTGATGGTAGTGGACGGCTCTCCGCTCAGTGAGTGGCCACGCGATTCCTCCCACCTTTTAAAAAGCAACTTCAGAAACATCTGACAATTATTGTTGGCTCTTGCCCGAATTTCGATCCTAGGCCGACCCTTAACCTTGCCAAACCGTGATCCATTCTGGCGCTCCTCCAGAGGTCGGAATTAGAAGCCCCCTTACCCTAATCCCCATCATGTGAATCGCAAATGTAGACCTGGCCCAAAATTTCAACAAAAGCGACTGCAATTCCACCAAAATGTTGCAGGACCGCCATAGCATTGCTTCGCTAATTTGACCCCAGTGTTTCTTTTGGGTTGGCTTCTCCAAATGTGATTGTGACCAACAAGGGTGCGTTTAACCTGAGCCATAACCAGTCACAACAACCCTCTGCAGCACACCGCAAATATTAAATCGCACCAACATCCGGGGCGACAGCTTCGTTCTCTTTTTGTTGAGAATGAATACTGGAATAACATTTTTTATTTGACGACTTGCCTTTGGAAATAAATGCACTATGCACTCATGTGTGCAATTCAATGCTGTAGTTTATAGAAACATAACAGGCACTGCATTAAAAATAAGTTGATGTGAGACCCACAAATGTTCCCTTTGCCAAGATGCAATGTATTTACACTTATAATTTGTTCGGAAATCTTTTTCACATTTCATAGGGCCACAGCCGGTAGTATAGCAGCACTGATTATGCTCGGTGCCTTTGGCTGTTTTTGTTTTGAAATTAACTGTTTCATTCCAGCCTCTACAGTGGAAATTTCGAGCTCGCTTTTGTATACCTATGCAAAGTGGCTCCAGTCCACAGAATCTCACGAACGTTTTGGGTCTTATGGCACACAAGCCAGCTGGTATGTGCAGGTGCATTCATAATTGTATTTCATTAGTGAACAAAGACCCACTATTATGAGTAACATGAAAATAATGTTCATTAGGCTGTTCATAGCCTCAGCTTGGACCGAGTTTAACTTTCAGAAGAAACGCAGCCATGCTGACAACCACGTATTTGTCGTTTGTTCCCCTGCACAGAGTAAAGGCGACCACTAAGGTTGACTCAGCCTGCCAGCGACTCAACCCCGTCTGTTGCAATGCTTAAAAGAGAAAACAAGCCACCTGGTACGTTCATTCATTCATCTTCGCCACGAGTTTAAATGTTTCCTAGTACAATAAATTAACACGAAAAAGAATTGACGGCCCTTTTATTAATCAATTGCAGCATGTGAAGGCCTCTCTGCACCGTGTCAGGGTATACACTATGAGACCTCCTTTACCAGTGGCAAAATATAATAATAGGGTTTTACCCTTTCAACTGGTACAAAAACTGACACCTTTATACACCTTTTGGCGTCATCTGGTCCAACACCAATGGAGACTAGGCTCTAAGAAAAGCTGTCTCGGGTGTGGACCAATCAACTTCAAGGACAGTGCATATCATTATCATCATCAGAGTTGTTTCTTTTTGTTTGCATTTTGACTGCTTGTGTTGTGGTTATTGCAAACATGATGCCTTGTATAAAGGTGTCAGTTTGAAAGGGTAAAAAACCTATTACCGTGTCAGGGTCGTTTTGCCTTTACTTCACCACGCTGGTCAATGTCAGCTGGAACTGGTTCTGATATCACTCAACATCAAACGTTGTTCGAGATCCTCTCAGATGGAGGTGGCCGGTAGAGCTGTTGTTTGGAGTAAACATGGAAGGGCCATAAGGGGCATTCGATGGTGCAGGGCCTATCCAAACAGCCTTCTAGCGTAAGCCCTTCTCGCTCTACTGCTGTTAGCTGTGGCCACGGAATCAAACTCGGGTCATCGGACTCGTAGTGCAGCATGCAAAATGTTCAGCCGCAAAAAAACAGGTATGGAGGGGGGGGGTCACAGCGGTCGAGTATTCCTTCCACGACGTTCGTTTTGCAGCAAGAATCGCTGCCAGCAAAAAAATCCGCCGGCAGAGGCCACGGGGCCCCACGGGAGCCATGTGACTTGGCTTTTGCCTCGGCGGCTCTTGCAGATTACGCCCTAATCCCTCGGCAACACTCTGATGTGCCTTGCCAACTCCTTGCAATTAAATCAGAAGCCAAAAATGAAGACAATGAGTAGACAGGCTTAACTTTATTTTTGAAATGCACAAAAGCGTTGTTGATCCCATGCAGGAGTGAGTAAATCACACAGGCTTAATGGTCACGAGTTTTTTTTTTTCACGCTCGCATGGTTTATGCTAACAGCAGTTCGGAGATCATTATTCAAACCACTTTACTCTTAACATGCCGAAGCAAAAACACAATTATTTCGCCAAAAAAAAAATCGGAATTGGTCGCAGCTTAATTCCCGATGTTTGTGGGCAGTGTGCAACAACCACCATCTCTGTTGGTGGAGATGCTGCTGCTGCATTTGAGGACAAAGTAAAACTGGGGCAGCGCAGAACCTCGGTACCCAGTTGAACAGAATGATTTTATTTGGCGAAGCCTCATGGTAGTCTCTCGAAGGGCTGTCAGGAAAACCACAATGATGTGGGGATCACAACAGCTCCTGGACAACGGATGCAGGAACGCAACCAACCTGTGCAACATTTCAAACTTGAAAAACAATAAACATTATACACCTTCGTTTAGTAGGAATTAACTACAAGATTGTTTACAAATCCAACAATTTTGTAAAATTTATCAATAAATTAGGTTAATAAATCTAATAAATCTTTGTTGTAAATTCTGCCATAAACCATACTGTAATAACTGCTTTGCTCTTTAGAAGGCAGACACTTACATGTAAATATATTTATATATTTTTTATATATAGGAATGCTCCAGTACAAATCTAAACCATAGTGTTACAGAGTATATCCCTGCCTTACACAGGAAATTGTAAATGTATGCTCTTTGTATCTAAGAGCCAATATTATTTTAAAATTTATTTTAATATACATATTCAGATATAGTTCTTATTAAAAGTAAAATTGGTCGTTGATATGAACCAAACTTGCGTAATATTGTATGAAGTGTACGTACAGCTTTGCTCTTTAGGCACAATGGCAAGAGATCTGTGTATTGGCACTGCAAACTGACAATCACAAGGCAACCAACCATAGCCTGCAGAACATCCCATGTAGGCTTTTCTTGGAAGCGCCACCATCTCCAAAGTATTGCCATTCAAAGTATAAAGTAGTTGTTAGAAACGCACATGCTTGGCTTGTCTGGATTCCATATAAAAATTGTCACTGGTACATATATGCAGAGAGTGAGTTTTCAGGTCCACGTGCTTGCACTCTTGAAAAGTCCACCAAAGAGCCACAGGCAGCCACAATCTTCTTTTCGCAACGAGTGTCGGCAAGAGGCCCACGGACAAACACAACACGCCGATCAGCCTGCAATTTTTCTTCCTCAACTTCACTTCTTATTTCGGCACGCTGTTGGGGGGCAGCAGGCACTGGAATGTCCACACGAACTAATGTACAAACTATAGACGCGATCAGAGTTACAATCTTATTTTACAAATCACCAACACGAGGAATTATGCGGTTAGCATTCAGATTCCAGGAGCATCTTAACTGTGCCATCGTGGCGAATATGCATCTACTGCTACGTGTGTATTCTTAAACCTCGCGATTTAGATGTCAAATATACCAACCACTTGCAGCGTTGTATTAGTAATTATCAATAAGCCTGTAATTGTGCATAATACAAAACTGAAAGCTGTTAATTTCAAACAATACAATTTGTTAAACATGCATTCAGTTTGTTGTAAAAAAAAAACCTCCTTTACCGTTTAATCGTGGTTAGATTTCATCATTAATGCAAACTGGCCTAACATTTACAACATGTATACACACACACACAACCATACGTATGCATCTTAAATCCATATACAGTATAATGTGTGCTCTATGTCATCGTGACTCGCCAACGGATTGTACCTAACTTTGTAAGCGGGTTGTATTACCGCTTGCCGCTTTCTTACGGCGAAAGCGATATGTAAATATTGTTACACCCCGGCTCCCGGAAGGCAGATAAGGTTGATACCCTGAGAGCGTCCGCACAAATGGCTTGTGTTCCTGGTTCACAATCGGCCAAAGGGCATGAGTCTTGCAGAATAAATGTGTGTGTGCCTTTTTTCCATTGTCCTAATTCATTTGCAGTGCCCTGTTATCTTGTTGTTGTCTTCTTCTTCTGACTAATCTTATTTCCAGCGCCACACACGAGTGGCAATTGTCTTGAGAGCTCAGATGTCCGCAAAGTCGAGTGTTCATTCAGATGAGAAATACTTTTTTAAATGTACATATCTAGTGTCATTAGTACTAAAAAGGTATTTCAGATGTACCGTGAAAACCGAGGCAATGCAAAAATACATTTAAAAAAAGATAAAATATCTGGCAAATAGATATTACACCGGTCACTAAAGTTTAAATTAAGCAAAAAATTTAGCACGTTTTTGTATTTGTTAAAAAATAAATAAATTACTGTAGTTCGGACATTTCAGTTCTCAAATTTGTGTTGCAAGTTTCCCTACATTCAGCCATTTAATGTTTCAAGGAATCAAACGTGTACAAATGAGTGAAGTCTGACGCTACGCCCAACAACAACCGCTGTGGTGGATGAAATTTCTCCAGAGCTTGCAGCAGCGCCGCCCCCCCCTCCTCCTCATGTTTTCACAGAAGCCTCATCGTTTCTCCCTCCGTCTGTTGCTCACTCACGAGGCGAATCGCACACCAGAGTGGCGCTGCTTTCTTTGTTTTTTTACTGCCATTGGAAAAAAGATGCTCCTTCGGTGGCTCTTCCAAGGAGCTCTTTTGGAGGCAGACGATTTACCATTCATTCTCCCAGACCACGGGTTGTCACTTGCAAATATTTTAACGAAGAGACAATAATAGCAGGCTGCCCCCACCACCAATCAGTCTGATGACGAGGCATAAGGTGTGATGGGCCACCCACACAGAATGTGTTCAATGTAGGCTGCATGTTGAGTCGTTTCTCAAAATATAGCGGCATCTACGGGGGTCATTTATCCAAAGAAGTGGAATATAATGTGACCTGCGTTATTATTTCATGCCGGGGCCAATCAAGCGATGACGCCGCATCCAACTTTGAGCCCCCCGCCAGCTGCTGACCATAGCAAAGGTGACTGCAATAAAAATGCGTACATATTTTCTTGGTGTTTCGCTTCAATTCCAGTCCGTATGGTATATTGCTGTGAGATATGAGAACCGCGGACAGGCATAACGAACGCACGAGGGCTGACGACTGCTTTGCTTCAAAACGCGTTCAGGCGACGGCGTGTTCGCACGATGGGAGACGATACTACTCCACTACGGCTCCCGTTTGCAGTTTTTCAAACTTCAAAAGCGATTGTGTGGGTGCCGTCACATTGGCTCCTCAGGCTCCCCGAGGGTTACAAGAAACATACCTGAGGCCACAAGTCAATTGGCAATGAAAATACATTCAGTCCCGCTGGCCACCAAACGAACTGTATAAACGTAGCCCAAGGCACCGCTTTGAAGATCATTTTGTTAGCCCCCCCCCCATCCCACCCCCGTCGCTTGTCATGCAGTCGGAAGCTTCACCGGGAAGTAAGGCCACCTCTGCAGGCGCTGCTCGTCCACTCGGGCCCGACACAGGCACCCTGCAATGCACAGATCCTTTGCGTTCGGTGATAAAAGGAGAGGGGGCGAACGCACGGATGAGCCGGGCTGGGAGACGCGTTAAGGCCTGACCGGCATCAAGGCAAGAGGATCGCACGGCGCTTGCGTGGAGGATTTTCGGCTGTCACTCACGATTGCTTCAACAAAGCGGCGACTGCAGGAACCTAAGTTGACGACTTAACCACGGGTCGGCTTTTGGAGTTGCATCTGGGCTGGCGTTCTGCCAAGTGTGATTAAACTGGGACGCTTGTCGCACGGGCATTAAATCCTTCACGGATTCCCAGCGGGCCTCGTTCAAGGTCAGGTAGGGCTGGCTTGTCGTGCGGGGGCCCTCGCACCGAGATTCGATAACAACAACAACGCGGCAGGCAGCGCTCGCAAATGCCTGCAATAGCTGATCATCGAGTCCCTTTGAATAAATTCTCCCAGCGTCTCATTCATATCCGAGCGTCTCTCTCTCGACCTCGCTTCGCTGAAGGCGCTAGCAATGTTCCGTATGTACACAGTTGGGTCGGCGGCGGCACAGCTGCTGCGCCTCCGTTACGTTGACAGCTGCAGGGAGGGCGACAGGGAGGTTGGCATCGAGGACGCCAGGGTGGGTGCCAGGGTGGGTGCCAGGGTGGGTGCCAGGGTGGGCGCGAGGGTGGGCGCCAGGGTGGGTGCCAGGGTGGGCACGAGGGTGGGTGCCAGGGTTGGCGCCAGGGTGGGCGGTAGATACGGAGGCGGGCTTGGCTCGTCGGGTAGGGGCTCGGTGGAGAACACGGAGTCGTCGCCGGAAGAGCAGGTGCTGTGAGTGTCGGGGAAGCTCGGAGAGTACTGCTCCAATGGGGCCGACAAGTCCAGGTATTCCTAACGCATGCACGTAGAGGGCCACACAGTACCAAAAGGGGTTAACATTTACCCGGTGAAAGTAGCGAATTGCTCGATGATGCTGGATGCAATTACCAGCGAAACGTCGTACTGAAATTGTAAATGTTGTGGTTTCACGCTTCAACACACCGGTGGGCTAAAACAGTGAACTATTTGTCTTTTGTCAACGTGACACTTTTTTACTGATTGGCCGTGTCGGGTGGTGGGGGGTTACGACACATTTATAAATAACGCAATCTAAACCCAAAAAACGTTGATTATGAATAATATTGGTCGCGAAAGCCTACGTGTTAAACGAACATTCGTTGATGCCGTTAAAGTATCTCTCGGTGCAGAGTGGTTAAATGATACAGGGGGACTTATAAGGGGAGGGTGGTGTTTACTGGTACATATTTGTTTTAAAAACATTACCGGAAAATAAAACTTAAAAGGGACATTGTACAGTTTAAATCGTCATTGCTCAACAGCCACAGAAGTAAACAAGCAACTTAAACAGTAACGTTTTGATATTGGTAAATGTATTCCCGATTAGGAAACTCGTTTGTAACCTTAAGACTTTTCACCTCCTTGAAACAACCATCACACGAGCTCAAGATCGTCATCAGCAAAGCGTGGCTGCATTCATGGACCCGGCAGCTCGCGTGCGCATTTGCGTTATACCTCCTGAGCGGTCATGGTGAGGATGCGATCCAAGTCTTCCACCAGCTGCTTGAACGTGGGCCTGTGCGAGGGGACAGCTGCCCAGCAGTCCTTCATCATCATGTACCTGTGCACGCACAGAGCACGGGCAGCCGTTTACTCTAGGCTCTGCTTCGTAAAAAAATATAAGGTCACACTCATTACACACACAAAGTGCTTGCCACAAAGGAACTGTAATACCTTGCCGATCTCATCAAGGAGCATGACGCAAACTCTGGTCATCCTCACAGCGGTGGCTTTTGGCTGGCCATCGAACAAAGACGGTCACCGCATCGCACGCTTTCGGACGTGCTTCCACGGCCGTCTGGAACGCTCTTCCTTCCGATATTAGGAAGCCACTGGAGCTATGGACTTTTAAATCTAGATTGAAAAATAATTTCTTTAGAACTGCTTTTTGCGCTTAGTTTGTTGTCCTTCCCCTCGCACCTCCGATTAGCACGGTTGGCTACGTACGGTGCGAAAGAAGTTCAACATACGTACATACAGGCCTGGGTCATGCAGCTTGCACACACACGCGCCTTGGCACTGTTGGACGTAACTTACTGCAATGCAGCAATGAAGATGCTACAAGTCAGAATCAGAATCTGTAGTTAGACTAGAAGATTCTGATGAGTTATGCAGCTCTTTTTCACAGATGTCCAAGTATAAGCAGAGGTCATAAAGTTCCAACAAACAAAACAATACAAAAACCGAAAGGGTTGCAAAGTATAGGAAAGCTAAGCAAGTCACTAAAACATAAATTAAGCACACAAGTACAAATTGCATATCTCATATCCCTTTCATGCCTCAATTTTAGTGTTAAATTAGAAAGATTAAGAGCACACCGCTGGTACGTGTTTTTTTTCAGTCGCTACGATAAAAGCAGCCGCTCGTGGAGCAGCAGGCAATACCAACGGAGGAGGAGGAGGACACGAAACCGCAACGCGTCAAAAGCGGCGCGCAAAATTTCACAATCTCCGCATCGACCCCTGGCGACCCGCGCCGGGTTCACGCCCTTCCCGTTTCGGCGCGGCTCGTTACTTCGCAGCCGGCCTCCGCGGCACGCGCGCCACAGCGGCGACCGGGGGATTTAAAGAATCGGCCCACGTGACTCCTGAACGCGAGTTCAGAACGCGGTTTCTCCCGAATGAGATTTACGAACGCAATTTGTGAACGTGATTTCTGAACGACCAAGATGAGCGATGCCACCTGAGAGATAGCGGCCTACGAGAGGCTCCTGCGTTTGCCTTTACGATTCCGTTGAGAAGGACTTCCCACAGCTGTATCATGTTTCCCGGTGACTCGTTAAATGTGTAACACACTGGTTACAAGACTATAAAGATATCCACATGTCAGCGCTTAACATGGTTGTTAATTGGTCGATCATTGTTCACACTGATTAAAAGCAAGTGACTGGGGAATAATTCATTAAGTGGCAAATTAGCGTAATGCTTAACCCTGTTCACATAAACACTTAAATCAGTTTCCATTAGGCACAGAAAAGGTTTCCTCAGCTTAGCACATAAAAGTTAATATAATACAATGTGATATAAATTTGACAACTTTGCACGCAATTTTCAACAGCGTTCCCCTCCCCTCCCCTTATAAATAACGACCGTACATAACTGTAAACTACACCCTCCCTAATCATTAACCTCGTGAATTACATTTTTTCTCTTGGATTTCTGCATTTATAATACATGCACATTTCTGCCAACCAAAAAAATCCCAGGTAATGCATCGTTTAGTTGCCGACATCCTTCGCTTTAGGTGTGGAGAAGGAGTGAGAAGTGGCCGCGGTGGAGTGAGGGGGGGCACGGACGCAGACGAAAGAATGCGAGGGTTTGAGCCGTGCCACTTTGCACAACTTTGCTTGCTCCAAATTAAATATTTCACACCTGCACGCACTTGCAGTAAATCATCTACGGCATCCCAGTTCACGCAGGGAGGTCGAGGAGTTTGGAATGCGAAGGGGGAGGGGGGAGGGATGTAAGGTTAGGGCTAGGGTTAGCTTGGGGGTGGACACTGGCATCTGATCGCAGCCCTGAAGATAAAGCAAGATAGGCCATTTTCCAGACAGACACAGGTTGCTTGTGTCACTGAGCCAGCCGGTCTGAGTATGCCAGGGTCAGAGTTCAACAGGAAGGTTCAGAGAGAACCAACCTAGCATATCACCCAGAGCCAACCCACTGTATAACATTCCATCTCTCAATCAGTCCATTATCATGCCATTTCAGGCCAATGCTGTTTATCAGCAGCCTGCATATTACAGCACACATTCCTCACGCTCACTCACTGCCGTGTTTACACAGTGCCCCCGAACGCCCCCCCCCTCCTCTCCTGCTCCCCGCCGTGTATAAATCACCGGACGCAAGAGATTTCAAAATCTGCCTTGCTTCATGCTCCCATGGCGTCGGTGCTTACGCGATTAGTACCCCGCTGTGGACAGACGGCCATTTGTTTTATGTCTGCGTTACACAAGGCCGCGGCGGCCCAGCGCTGTTTGTGTTGGTGCAAGACCCTCGTTGAGTGACACACGTGATTGTTAAATAAGCCAAAGTAAACATTTAAAGTTGATATTTGCTAAATATTGGAGTAATAGATCTGATTTTTTTAAACACTACTCGCTTTTTTGTGCACCAAGGCAGCGAAAAATGTATGTGCACGCACCTTGGAGGGGAAGGGTTGGTTGTTTTTAAGACCCAAAATGTTCATACGGCAGTCACTTTGTTAAAAAAAAGGTACACAATGCAGGAAGTGACGATTCCAAAGTGTAGCGCTTTACGTTGAAATTACGTTAAGATAATTTTAATTACAATAAAGAAAAATTGGCAAAGGTGAAATCAGTTAAAGGAGAACGTGCCAAACACTTTCTCTCTCTTTGTGCGGCGTCCTTTCTCAGAGGCGTGGCGCCTTCCTTACATTTAGTTCTGTCCATGATATTTACTCGAGAGCTTTGCATTGGATACCCCTCCTAATTGTATCCAATTGCTTATACAGTATATTTAATAAAGTCCACACGATATTAAATGTCTTGCTGTCTCGTTTTGTGTATCCAAGAAATTGTACTTGCCTTGCTTTAATTATTCTGAATACCATTCTTGGTGGGTATCCTACTGCTGTCCGTAATACATTTATGTTACGCATATTTGTCTGTCTGATAAATGTTTAACATCCTTCTTAAAAATAGCCTACCATCTCAAATAGCCTACATACATTTTATACGTGCCAGATTTTGCACAGGACCTATTCAAGGCAACTCCTCCTGTGAGGCATGGTGTTTTTTTGTCATGCTCTTGTGGGGAAGCTGTTTTTGTCATGCTGTAGTTATGTACTCATAGTCATGCAACAACTTGGCTATGTGCCCACGATTCCATTCCATGTTTGTTTCCACAAAACTCTGCGAGGGACAGCGCCGCTGCAGAAGGAGGGGGGGAGGGATAGCCCGGTAGGTCTCTGGGTAGCTTGTGGTCATTCCCAAAACTTTGTCGAGGAAAATCGCGAGAGACCAAGAAAGGGAGCTTAGAAAAATAACTTCTGCCATCTAGAGCTCGGCTTTACACTGTAATCCATGATCGTCGCCATCATCATCATCGTTATTGTCACTTTTGCAGAGCCGAATAATTTCCCCTGCTATGCAGCGGCTGAAATTCGGCGTCGTTGGCCATAAAACCAATTCTTGGTGGCACCGCTTTGGCCGTGTCCAAGGTAACGAGGGCAGACAAATAAACTGTATCGCTAAGGGCAGCCCGTTCATTGTGAACACTGACGTGACTGACCGTGTCCGTGGACTGGGATAAATGCTTTTGTTAGAAAGCTTATCTTGCATGGCTTAGTTTTGTGGGGGCTGTCATCGAGTCGTTTGCTCGGTTGAGATGGCCAACCTGCGTTGTTGTAGCTGCAACATCAAGTGACAGTTTGGAATGGATCAAGCAATGGCCGGCCACACAATCTGCCCCCCGCATACGGCGGCAGTGATCCACACGTCCGGCAGATCGTGACATCGATCGGGGGTGGGGGGGGGTGTCGTCAATAAGTTGCCATTGTGTTTGGATTTCGGGGGGGAAATCCACGATGATCTCTCGTTATCCATTTTAATTGGGGGGAAAAAGTGTTTGTGATAAATTGCTGTTTGTTGCTTGGAGCATGCACCGATGAGTAGCAGTCCATTGCTCTTTATTTTGCTGTACCAGTCTCCAATGAATGTGATGTCTTTGGCCAGGTTCTTATGTTTTTTTAAACGATAACGTTCTCTGTTTGCTAAACCAACACCTCATTGTGAGTTCAATGTATGCAGTATGCACAACAACAATGCTACATTGATAGGAATTGGACCAAGTGAGCAATCAGCAGCAATGAAGCACACAAGTAAACAACTGTTAGGATTTTTGACTGGGCCAGGTATAGCTGTTATACCAGCTTGGTGATCTGCTAATTCTCCTGCAGTTATGGTTAACGTCGCGCGCTGAGTGGCTGCAGCGCTCAAGCAATCCGATTATAATACAACCTCGTGCAAATCTCAAAGAAACACGACGCTCACAGGAAAGGTTCGACGCCGCGTGTATCGTGAGCACAAGCTGTGGCTTTTAAGCCGATGAACTGATGCATCGGTGCATGCTTATGAACTGTGGTTGACACCTACGGTTGCTATGACAGAGCCACACAAACGGACACGTACGGAATAAATAAACACACAATATCTCATTTCACAGAACTGTCCCTCCACGTAAAAAAATAAAAAATGACACTTCCCATCAACCACAAGACCTTCGGGGAATGCATCATTTCTCCAGCATCGGTTCAATACGAGCAAAGCTCTGGATCCGTTTTTAACACAACATGTTTCATCAGCAGAGTCGGGCTCGCTTGAACCAACGCCGAGTGAACTGCCAGACGTTATTGGCAAGGGTGCTCTGTGCAAGACACGGGGGGTCCTACTCACAGCTCGGTGGAGCAGAGGGCCGGCCTGTCCATGCGGTGTCCCTCCTTGAGGAGTTTGAAGAGCTCCTCCACGGGAATGCCCGGATAGGGAGAGCCGCCCAGCGTGAATATCTCCCACAGCAGCACCCCGAACGACCACCTGAATGCGACGAACGCGGAGCAACGGCCGTGAGCGAGCAGCAGACAGGTACACACTCGCACACTCCCACACGCTCTAGCACACTCCCATACTGCCCACACGCTCTCTAACTGACGGTCACGCTGTTCTGTACGGCGACGCTGTACGAATGCAATTTGTTCTGTAAGGGAGAATGCGTTCCCACTCAGATGTGTGTGGCCTGGTGGTCATCTCCACCCACCACAACAACCTCACATGATGATCCCTCATCATCATCTTTGATATAGCATCTTACACACTAACAGCGATGGATTTACAGTCTATAGGCATGAGTTTTAAACTTGTCAGTCGTTACAATTACAATAAAAAATTGTATTTACAGACTGAACAGAAGTTCCCTTAGCCGGGCTGCGCGCGGCAAGTTACGCACGCGGGCTGCGCCATCGCCCGCTGTACGGCAATGGGGGGTTCTTGCCGCGTCTCGTACCGGGCCAGCCCCTCTGTCCCCCCGTGCGGCACCGGCGAGCGAGCACCGATAGCCGACAAACCGGCGACGTCGCAAAACGCGTCCGGCACTCGGCGATGGTGCCACTGGCTCACCTGGCGCTTAAAAGTGAAAACCAAGTTACCCCCCCCCCCCACCCGCGGTGGTGCACTCACACGTCGCTCTGGTGCGTGTACACGCGGTCGAACAAGGCCTCCGGCGCCATCCACTTCACCGGCAGACGACCCTGAAGGGCGAGAGCGACGCAACGATCAACGCGGCTGCGATCCGGTCGGCCGTGCGGTAGAATCCAGGTAAAAGCACTCTCACTTGGGGGCAAGGCCGGCTGTGCTTATATCCAAAGCAGTGTGCTCATATCAGAACTTTCCCCTTTGCCTTCCCTCCCGTCACCAGCGTAATGTAAGCGCGTGTCTCGATTTTATCGGAGGCGTGCTTCTATAAATTGCACTTAGTGTCCAGCGTCTGCCGTCTAACGGCAAAACCACGTGTAGCAGCAGCATATCTGCCGCTGCGGAGCGAGTTACGTCTTCCTCTGTGTGTGCGTGACTGCGTATACGTGCGTGACTGCGTGACTGCGTATACGTGCGTGCGTGCGTGCGTGCGACCAAAAGCGCCGACAGATGCCCAAGTCAAGTCAGCCACCCGTGCTGTGGCTACAACGCCGAACGTGCTTATTCTTTGTTGGGGCCTTTTAAGCGGCACGATTTACCCACGCAGCCTGCCTCAGCTGCAGCAGGGATGCCGTTAACAGACGTCTCTTTTGGGGAAGGGCGCAACGCAAGTCTCCGTTTTCATTGCAACATTGTATATGCAGCGCACCTGTTCCTTTTTACTTGGACGTTATAAATGCCTAGAATCCCTCTTTTTTTTGGGGATTTGAGCTGTGTTAATGAAGTGCACCTGCATTATTAGACATGGCCAATCTGTAAGGAGGCAATGTGACAGATCAGGCTCAAGAATGATCATCTTGTGAAGGAACATTGCATGCCGATCTGGAAAATAAGCACCATACCCTGCACTGCAAAGTAGAACGAGCAATATTCTCATGTTAAAATGTAAGGAATATTCTTGCCATCATCCTACGTAAATATTTTAAACTTTAAAGAATATAGTTTTAGGAATTGTCTTTATCTCAATACAAGTTATTAGAAAAAAAAGCTTACATTTTCACGATAAAGATATCTATGGAAGGAAATCTGGTTTGGGTTTTGGCACTGTGATATGTATGGCCTTTGATCGTGTTAATAAACTAATATACCAAAAAAATCATATCCAAACAACCCAATAAAAACATTCAAACGCATCCTTGCCGACCACAGCAAGCCTAAAAAAATAATTCATTTCCCATGAGCTACACAAAACGGTTTCAAAGGTCTCTGCCCTCCTATTCTTCGAATATAAAATGTTCAAGAAAAATAAATAACCGTGCTTTCCCTTCCTTTCACTATTTCATGACCGTGACAAATATTCTGTACGCCGGTGTTGTGTCGAATGTCGACGGCGAAAGCAAAACAAACTCCCCTCACCGGCCCCCTCTCTACACCCTCCACAAACCGCAGTGACAAAGGGGAGGGAGTGATGGGGGGGGGCATAGTGGGGGGGCATGGTGGGGGGGGGGGGCCCGCTCTCCAATGCCTGCACACAAAGGGCGTAAGCTAATCTGCTTGACCTGTAGCTGTGAAAATAACCGGTCACGAAAATTGCACGAAGCCTTTTTTGAGGAAATCGTGCAAAGAGGGCGAGTTGGGAGAAAAACAAAACCTGCCCGTGCCATATGTTGATAATTGTTGTTTTTCCCTAAATGTCAAAATATTCACGTGAAATATTAGACATGTCTACATTTATAGAATATTAAGTTAACCGACAATGTTATTCACTCACTTGGCGCTGCTGGCTTGGCTTAAATTTACTTGGTTATGAAGCTGGGCATTACTACGGTTACTGTAAAAGCCCGACTGCACACGTGCTACATAAGGCTATGTTATGGTAATTACATTTTAAATTGTAATTAAAGCACATTTTCAAAAGCAATTAGAACCGCAACTGTAGTACAAGTGGATGTTTTAACTACCTGAAATAATTTAATAGCAGAATTATATTGTCACTGGGTGTCAATTAACCATAATTACTTTGTAGAAAACCCGGATTAAGTTTGTTTGCAACGGTTAACTGGGTTGCCGCTTAATTTTAATTCGGCTTCATTACTCGTAAAAACATCTGTGACGACACGTATGCACGCCGACGGCTAAACTGACTGCATAAAATCCACCTGATGTTTTGTCAAATGATGTTCACCAAAGTCAAAAATGAATCCCATGTTGAATTGGACCAATGACAACTCACCAAGTCGCTACGGGAGGTGCACCGCTACCCCACGAGAGGGGCAATTCCTTGCAGCCATTTAGCAAAGTAATATAATAAGCGTTGCGTTAATCAGCCGTGAGCTTCAGCAGTGCTCAATGGTTCATGTGATGGTGGCTCTGAGCTGCAAACAGCCAAGAGAGCAGCCTCGCTCTTTCTGAACCACAAACATAAACTATTAAAAACGAAACTATTTTTATTTTACCAGGTAAGGCCCTCCTGAGCTGCCTAAATCTTTCTCAGCAGCGACCTGGTCACAAATGATAGCTCAACGAAGTGACTTATCATTTGGAAATTTATAGCAGCCATATGCTCTCAACGCACGTTTCTAAATGTGGAAGGAAAAACCAGAAGACGGGAGAAAAATCCACGCGACCACTGGGAGAGACACGCAAACTCCAAATATACAGGCGTCAGGGTCTGGATCGAACCCACGAACTCCTGCATACCAGGCGAGGGAGTTAACATCTCCTAGCCACCACTGGGCTAAGGGGCTCCCACCCAATGCCGTCCACCCTTCACGATCCCCCGCCGCCTCCATCCTGCGCGCTCCTCCAAATCTTCTAACCTCGCACCGCCGTCTCATTTTCTATCGACCTCCCTTTCTCCCTCCACCTCCATCGGCCTCCATTCTGCTGTTCACACTGCCCATCTGTCACGTGATGTCCTCGCGAGATGTCCTGCCCAAATCCGTTTGAATATTTTTTATTTCGTGAATCACGCCCGTTATCTAATTGTCGTCCCTCTTCGTTACGTTCGCAGCCTCCTTTCCCGTTGCTCTCCCGATTAAGCGGGAGGCCAGCACGAAGCGGGACGCACGGCGCGTGATGCCAGGCAGCGCGAGGCCACGGAACACGCTTGACTCACATTAGACGTCTTCTTGTAGTAGTCAATGTAGTTGACGTCGCGGGCGAGGCCAAAGTCCGCGATCTTCATCACGTTGTCGTCCGTCACGAGCACGTTCCGTGCCGCCAGGTCTCGGTGGATGCACTGCGTCGCACAAGCATCATCGCGAAGAGAGCGCGCGATGCGAATCAACAAAGATTGGAGGCAAAAATGCGCAAGCCCTGCAATTGCTCGCTCACGCCACTGGACGGGAGGGGCCTCCCAGTGGAAGGCGCTCTCGAGAGCCCTTGCAGAGGGCATGTAGGCCTAACTCGTCCTTGCTCGTTAAAGCATCTTGGAAGAAAGAGGGCGGAAGTGTACCCACGGTTTGCCCCGCCACACGTGACCTCCACCTGCACAACGTAATGTGGTGTGCCCGTTTATGCCGCTGGGTGGACAAAGGTTGGGATTTGGAAACATCCAAAACAACCGCGTGTGTAAGTGGCATCATCGCGTTCATATACGGCAGTACCAATTATGATAAATAATAATGGTTTCACTCGCTCTATGCGGGTTTGGTCCGTGTGGTTTCCCGTATATCCTATTTCTCCCCAAAATTCTCTCTATCTGGTTTGAATTCACCCATAACGCTGCGATGCGATCGGACGTGGGACAACATTGTGTGTGTACTGTACCGTATGTTCCGTGTGCGCTACTCGGCAGCCAGCCGTGCCACGCGGTTTCGCTTCGTGGAACGCACATACCGTATAAAGCGAGGGAAACCTGTACTCCTCTCATAATAACCCCTTGGTCACGAAAACTATCGTCGATGCATTTTCGTGCAAAATCCGGGAAAAGGTATGTTTGTCCGATTCCTTACGGCAACGTCAGAAAGGCGAAAGGGGGCAAAAATTCGGACGCAAGCAACAACGTCGTCGGGCGTGAGCGGCGAACCTTCTTGGAGGCGAGGTACTCCATGCCCCGCGCCACCTGGTAGGTGAACGACACCAGCTCCTTGATGGAGAGCTGTTCGCCCTGGGCGCTGGCGGCGCCCTCGAACGTGTACTCCGTGCCGGGCGGCCGACGGGCGCGCAGGAACTCGCGCAGGTTCCCCTTCGCCGCAAACTCCACAATCACGTACAGGGGCCCTGGGGTGGAGTGGGTGGTGGGGGGGGGGATTAAGAGGGGGGGAATGGAGGTGGTCGGATAAGCGCTGGGAATGGCAATTATCAGAATCCACATTTTGAGACCGAGTTACGACGACTTGACGCCGAGGTTGTCAAATCACTTGTGAATCCAAATTGCAACCGGAAGGTCAAGATGTCGATTCGCGGTCGTGGATGAACTCGGCCCATCGTGCCTCTGGGTCGACGTGCATCACTCTGCGGGAACTAAGAAGCAGTTTCCCGCACCTCCGATTAGCACAGTTGGCTACGTACGGTGCAAAAGAAGTTCAACATACATATATGAATGGACTGATATAACTGGCACGGGAATTCCATCTGCTGAAGTAGGACTGGCAATGAAGATTAAAACCCCCGCCGCCCGCATCTCAATGTTTTTCCTTCAGTGATCCGTTACGTAATACATCACACGGTGTGCGTCCGAGTGAGCAGCAACTCATTACCAAGCGCACCTCCCGCACCTCCGATGAGCACGGTTGGCTACGTAAGGTGTGAAAGAAGTTCCACGTGCAAGCATGCATACATACGAGCGATCGGCTTCTGTTCCTGCACCACAATTGTCCACGTCGCCTTTGCAATAACGGAAACCATGCAAATTTCCCCATCGCGAGGGAGCCGCCGCTCCACACTCACCGCCCTGCGTGCACGCGCCCAGCAGGTTGATGATGTTTTTGTGCTTCCCGATGTTCTTCATCATCTCCATTTCTGACACCAGGTCATAGAGGTCCTTGTCCGTGGCGTCCTCTGCGTGTGGGAGATCGGACAAACGGGCGAATGTATCACATCACTGCAGCCAAGGGAGCTATGCCATTAGGGTACGTAAGTCGAGTAACAATACGTCGGTGCGTTCATGGTGCAGTTAGAGAGTACGTTGCGAACAGACACACGGGACTGTCAGAGCCCACGGATGAAATCGATCGTTCAGACAAAAACACGGAATTATAAAAGCGGTCACGATTTAATATTTGTCAACGCGTGTCAGCGGAAACGGTTCGTGTGCCGGTACTGGACGCGTTGTTGCATCGTTGAATCGTGAGAGGTGGCGCCGACTATGCGGGGGGGAGGGAGTGGGTGCCCTCATCTGGCAGCGAATCGATCGTGGGCGACGACGATAACAATGGTGTTGGCGGCCAACTGACAGTGCCGTCAAGGTTCAGCGTTCCCACGGCCGCCACGCCAGCGGGCGGAGCGCGCGCGGTGTGCCCGGAGCGAGCGGCTCACCCTTCAGCATCTTGACGGCGACGCGGAGGCTGCGGTTGGGCTTCTCCTTGTCGATGCCCAATGCCTCGGCCATCACCACCTGCCCAAAGCAGCCCTCGCCCAGCGGCTTGCCGAGCGTCAGCCTGCAGACGCGCATGCAATAAAGACAATGATCCCACGCGCGTAGCCTCAACAGACTGTTGGGGCAACGGCGAATGCCGCGACCGCTAGGCCACCTGACGAATGATCGATTCGTTGATTCACATCGATTCGCTAGCTCACGATACGACACGATCCATCGCGTGCGTTGGGAGCGACTCTTTTCAATTCGTGCGTTTTACCGTATAGCATGGGTTCAGCCGATTCCTGCAGAGGCGATACATTTAAAGATAAAATAATATAATATACATAATCTCGAACTGAATCAGGGTAATAGATTGTGACTACAGCTGGGTGATTCGTCTATTAAGGTGACGAAAAATAGTAGTCGGCTACTTTTTGTGGTCGATGACTCGGGACCGTTTATAAATTGTGATTGCCCTGGCATCCTGCATCCTCATGAAGGTGGGAAACCCCCTACAAGCCACGCCCTGCGTGACGAGGCCAACTGTGGAATCTTCCCCCCCGCCCAACTATTATTCGCACATTAATAACGTACACGTGCATCGGTTGGCCCGGCTCGACCTCGGATGGCAGGGCGGGTAAAAGCGTCAAACGCCTCTTCATTTGCTTCATTGCCGAGTAACAAGCGAAGAGGAACAAGAACAATAGGAGAAATGATCGTGACGAGAATGATAACAGGTGACGAACCATTCCCGAGAGAACTCCCAGCGTGGATCTTCGGTCAGCTCGTACTCGGAGACCCCGGCCAGCGTCGGGGAGTCTCCCGACGAGAAGCGGCCGCCTCGCATCACGAGCGGCACGCTCGAGTTCATCGAGCCGTTCGACTCCACCGATACCTGGAGGGCAGCAGCAGCGGGATCCCCACATGCGGTTAATAATGGACGTCGATGTTGAACGCACGCAATGGACACGGCATGCCCACAACCACACGTCATACCCAGAGAGCCACGCACACGCACACACCCAAAATCACAAACTCGCACACACTTGCACACCCACAGCCACACACACACAGACTGAGACATTTGACATTGTCGATTTCCTATTCGAACTATTCTAGCAGTTTAGGAGAGGGCTTCAGAGGTAAAAATGTGTAAATCCCTCGGTGCACAGACCTGTTGTCCATGCACAGCAAGTGCTGTTAGTGAGCACCTCTGAAGGTTGGCACGGCGCATGAAAGTAATTTAGCCAACACCAAACCTGGCCTCCTTTGTCTCCCCGGGCATTTTGTTAACACACCGCTGCTAAAGACCGTCCGGCATGGTGTGGGCTTCTTGCTGCCTTATGCTCCACAGGGAGCGAAGAGGAGTAAGTAAGCACCAGGAACTCATCTAAGGCTGAGTCGACAAAGGGGAGGTCCAGAATGAGTCTACATATACCCCACTGATGTTCGCCGCAAGTGGGAATTGATCCCAGGTTTCCGGGTTTGTAGCGCAGTGCACTAAACCAATATGCTACCACTGACACACACACATGGTGCGACTGCGAATGGTGGCACCACCACCAAAGATCCCCCGTGTAGCCTTAACAGACTGTTGGGGCCAGTGCTGTTAAGCGAGCACATTTGAAGGCCGACACTGCACACGAGGGGGTGGGTGGCCAGCACCACGCTCGGCCGCCTTTGTCTCCCCAGTGGCGATGTTTACTACACACCGCACCAGGTACTCATTTGAGGCTGAGTCGACCTAGGCAAGGCACAAGGCCGGTTCAGATAATTGTCACTGGTGTTGGCCGCGAGCAGGAATTTAACTCGGGTCGCTAGGTTCGAAGCACGGCGCGCTAACCGCTACACTATCGCTCCCCATTAACCACTACGCTACCACTGACACACACACAACACACACACACAACACACACACACAACACACCATCATCATCACAATCACCTGTCTCTTGAGAGGGATGCCCTTGGAGAGCTTGCAGAGCTTGGGCTCATTGAAGGGCGGCTTCTGCGCCTTAGGCGTCCGCATTCGGCAAAATACCACGACGGCAATCATCATGAGTATGAGCAAGCCGGCCGTGCAATAAATGCCAATTTCCAAATAATCTGGGGGAGCGAGGCCGACCTTCACCTCAGTGCTCTCCGCTGTCGGGAGGGGGGGGGGTCACGGTGGCACGAGGTCAAGCAACGCAGTGTGAAGCAAACGCACGACGCGATGGTACCGCCCGGTAATTACGCAATGTAAGTATTATGAACTTCTGTGTTGATAAGCTGCATAAAATAAGTGCTAAATGTTAACGATTAAACAATGCATTTGATTATGGCAGGTAGGAGCACCTGGTCCTTAGAACTGTACTGTGTTAATCGTGTTAAGTTTGCTAAACGAACTCAATGCGTCTTCTTGGTTCTTTCGGTAAAGTCACGTAAGAAGGGAAATAATAAAATAATAAAAATAAAACATAATAAAATACAATTCTCACGACGTTTCGGCCACAACGCAAGCAGCCGTCCTATTTCCGACAGACCTGGTCTTCACCTGAGGACGGCTGCTTGCGTTGTGGCCGAAACGTCGTGAGAATTGTATTTTATTATGTTTAATTTTAATTATTTTATTATTTCCCTTCTACGTGACTTTACCGAAAGAACCAAGAAGATGAATCCCTGCAGTCACGAAAGCTTTAAATCGAAATTGAACTCAATGCGATTAATAAGCATCGCTAGTTGCTTAACTGAACGCGCTGACTGCACACACAAAATGAAAACAAAGTAAAAGAAACATTCAATATCTCAGCAATGTTTTCCTGATAATCCAGTTTGAATATCTCAAACTTTCAACTGTGAACATGGCATTATCAGGAATACCGAAACACGGGCTGCTTTAGCGGACTGAGACTGCGGAATGTGTCAGAGATGCGTTAGAATTTGTGAAAATATTTTGATGAGTCCCCTCGTGCACATGTTTCAAAATATTAATGATTTTTTTTAAATGTTAAGTTTAATCAGTGAGACCCACCCTAATTGCTAGGCTAATATCTATTTCACAAGACCTAAATAATGTACCAATACTATTTAAATGAATTATTAAATCACTCTTAAATGTAACTCAAGGCCAACATTGCATGTGAGATGTTCATAATAATTTGAATAGCCTTTGTGATTATTCAACATTGCATTTTTCCACGTAATTTAGCATTCATGCATATACAAAATTAACATTTAAATTGAAAAACTATTCAATTGTACTCCAGTATTGTGGTCAATTATGCAACCCTAAGAAATACACTTGACTTGTAAAAAAGCCGTATTTGGATCAAGTGTTTGTGTTTTTGTCAGCTAAAGCAGTTCCGGTTCAGTTCCTAGCAGCCCCTCTCGGCCAGATAATCGAGTTTAGAGCAGCATCTGCCCAAACCGGAGGCTCGTTTATTATCGAGGCGCCGAGAGGGAACAACTGCTGCTGCCGCTGCTTCGTAAAATAAAGACAGCGGCATCAGCTGCTAGGCATCAACACCCACATGCAGAAAAACAAAACACGCGAATGGATACAAACTGCACACTTTCCACGACATTGCAAAGTGCTTCCGATTACATCTGAACCCATCTGGACACACAGGCTTTCTAAGGACGTTTTCCTGGGGGTTTTTTTTTGTTGCGTCCTTTTCTTGGAATGCATTTTAAGAGTGTGGCTGATTAAAAGAAAATCCAATCTCTTTGGTTCTCTTGGCGAGGGATGGCGGCTCAAGCACGTGAACAATCTGTTGTTTTCGCGGCGACTTTTCTGCTCAAGAGTCAA
The DNA here is from genome assembly GCF_965212315.1 of Lampetra planeri. Classification (NCBI taxonomy): domain Eukaryota; kingdom Metazoa; phylum Chordata; class Hyperoartia; order Petromyzontiformes; family Petromyzontidae; genus Lampetra; species Lampetra planeri. The sequence goes on along the minus strand of NC_136118.1, from coordinate 11,532,074 downwards.
AAGGGGACTTTCTCGCAAGAATCAATGGCAGCCAGTGCCTGTCCCACACCTGACCGGGTGATTTCTGTTGCTCTGAAATCCGTGAAGTAATAATGCTGACAAAAAAGCATGTGTGTAAAAATGTATATTTCGTGTGTACGGAGAAAGTTTTTTTTTTTAAAGCCTCTCATGTCACGGGCTAAACTGGCCACCAGATGCTTCATTGTTATGACTGGAAGGGAGCACCTACAGCCAGAGATTTTCTGCCTCTTCAAATAGTATTTGGCACAAATCCCAAAAATAACAAAATAAACCAAAATCCACTGCCAATGAAAGTATGTTTCTAAATATAAGCATCTACATCTATATTATTGAAGTAAATTATTTTTGCGAACAATAAATGCATGTCATAAGGCTAATCCGATAGTTTACAGGCTTATTAATAGTTCATGCCTTAAACGATTCGATAAGGTATAAACACGAATCGGGATATACGATTTCATTTCAAGACCAATTATGTGTCTCACTTGTACAATTTTGTTCACTCCATTAGCCTAGATGCAGCAGGCCTACCTTCGCGTACAACTTGGGACAAATCGTAAACGCTCCTCACGCACGCCTCGGCGCGCGCATCGCGAGCGTAACGATTCATTCCAAATTGACGAATCGATGCCATCGTTAACTGCCAAACGGTTGACCCGGAGGTCGAGGAGCGCGTGTGCGCGCGCGCATACTGCCCACACGGAGGCTCCCCTCTTGAGAGTTCTGCCCCTGCCCAACGCCCCCCCCCCCGCCAAACACTGGATGCAGAGATTCTCAGCTGCTGCGTTCAGTGGCTGCGCGTAGGGCAACCTGCTCCCCCGAAGCTGGTCCAAAGCAGCAACTCTTAAATTAAATTCATCGGCGGATTTAGCGTCGCGTTTGGGAGTCAATGGGGGCCGGGAGGGATGCCGGACCGTGGGAGATAATTTGAGCGTAGACGCAGACGCGCCGCCGTTATCCGGCTGCGCAACTGCAGGAACACGCTAACGTTTTGAAGCCGTGCGGATCGCGCCGTTGAAGGAAATGTGAGCCGCCGTCTTACAGGCCAAAACAACGTAATAAACGCCGGATTGGGCGGCAATTCTCAAGAGTAATGCTGAAAATCGATGTCCCACATTCTGACGTGACGTGGATAAGCAGTTCTAAAAATGAGCGACAAATGGAAACTGTGCGTTAAGCCGCAGAACCGCTGGGTGTAATGTGCCTGTGTTAGTGCGCACCTCTCGATGAGCATAAAGATATTCGACAAGTATAACATTATTTAGCAACAAGGAGCCAGCCAACTGCCGAGCGTGAGCAGCCAATTATTATACACCACCACCACCACACTATGCAAAAACGAGATGGAAGTTTCTTTTAAGTCCGTAAAAATGTGCAACGTAATAATAACTTTTCACACAACGAGGTTGGGATTGAGTTGTCTTTGGAGACCGAACCCACGCGCCTCGCCGCCAACTTTGTGAACCGTGTTTTGCGTTTCGTGCACCCGATGCAAATTGGTCGTGCCCAGAGAAGCCACAATGGCAGACACTGAAAGGACCCCCCCCTGTGACAGGGCTCCGCTGCCGTTTGTTTTTCGAGACGCCGTGTTCCCAAGTTTCAGTGAATCGGAAGCACTTTGTAGGAAACTGCACGCGTATAGCATTTATCAAAGAAGACACCGCACATAAAATATGTGACGTTACCACTAGAAACGCTGCTTTGGTAGCCACAAGGCCGTGTCGGAGTTTAAGGATCGTGACTTAGCTCTCACTCGACGGCCGTGTGCAAAAGCCAAAGAAATGTTGGGGGGGGGGGGTTTTTGGACCGGAGAAAAGGGGGTGGCATTGTCTGACTTTGGCACAGTTTGGCATTAAAAAAAAATGTAAGTTGCAATAATAATGACTTTAATTTAGAATTCGTAACGTCTCATCAGGGTAACGTGACCTGACAGTGGAAATTGCAATTTTGCAAATTGTGCGATGAACATCATAATTCTCTGTGATGACAGACGTCAAGATGCAATGAAGTTAACGGTGAGCTGCTGGCAATGGCGATGATAACGGTAAACTGAAGCGCCACCGATTTGTTACCGTGATGATAACCACGGCTAAAATATAGAAACATTAACTTAAAACACAGAAAACCAAGACTGCGCAAATTCACGCTTCAGCTGAGAAGCCATCGCAAGATTTTGCCTGATATGCATTGGCTTTTACACACACGCCAGTAGGATTTTTTGTTTCATTTTTTACGGCTCATTTAAGCGGCTTCAGTGCAAGCCTTCTGGCCCGAGGCCTTGGGACCATCTGTTCAAAGCAGCGTTGTGACTAGTGGCTGCCTTCCTGAAGTTTGTCCATGTATACCTGGGATGACAACCAGCCATGCAGAGTGGTGAGAGATCCCAATGGAATTACCCGCCAAACAAGTATATTCCCCAGCATCGTCAAATGTTACATTCTGTAAATAGAGGACCTCTATCTCCTTGTCTGTGGTATTGACTCCGGCCGTCTAAAAAAATAAACAATGGAAAGAAAAAACGGAAAAGCACAATAGAAAGGTGAACAGGGAAGGAGAGAGACACAAAACAAAAAACTCCATTGAAATTCCAACAGCGTATGGGGTTTCTAACGTTGCCCCATCACCCTGCAGAAGTTTTTTGAGGGTGCATTGTGGGAAGGGAGGGAAGGGCGGGTGGGGAGACAGGGGAATGGCAATGGGGGTAAACGGGGAGAGAGAGAGGGGTAAATGCAACCAACATCTACAGCACCAACAACAAACCATCTCCTTTGCACCAGGACGCACACACCTTAACCCCTACACCACCAGGGCAGACCCTCTCTAAGGGCCATGCCAGGCACCTCGGCATGGAGAAATTGGCCCACAGTGCAACTCATTCATCGCAGCCTTGCCTTGGCCCGCACCCTGTGGCTGCCAAGGCACAGGGTGAGTGATGAGGACAGCAGAAGCAAGAACAGCAGGAGAAGGATCACAGCCGAAGCCATGTGATGCAAGGAGTTCTATAAAGCAGCAGTATTAGAACAAGGCAGGTAAAGACTGATAGTTTTGTCACGTAAAGTGGATTAATCAAGTATTGTTTAAAAAAAGAACAGTTATGCAATAACAGAACGTGTTTATATTAAAACCGACTAAGAGGCAAAATAGCAAAAAGAGAGATACTAAACAAGCTCCATTCTTAATGTTGCATTAAAAAGTGACACGTCAAACTGACGATTCAAATATCAGAAATGAGAAAGCGAGAGTGGTTGAATCGTCGCAGAGCAGCGGTGAACGGCAGGAGGAAGGAGAGCTGTAATGAGCCGCACTGTGGGGATTTTTCCATGGCCTTTGATCCGTGCACTGAAAATAACGTCGCTTTTCGGGAAGAGTCGACCTTATTTTGCAAGCGGGGGAATCCAACCGAACCCACCGCCCATCGGGGCCCTGCGCCCGGCCACCCTGCGCAGGGAGGGTCGGAGCAGACGAAGAGGAGGCGGACGGGCGCACCGGGAGGGAGGTGGGGGGGCAGCGATGGTGGGGGGGGGGGGGAGCCCCTCATGCACCCAGCAACACGCAGGGCGGCCGTGGCGGTCATGCGGACGGGCGGTCGGACTGTTGCGTTACCTTCTCGTATTGCGAGCCAGGCCGACTGATTAGCCTCGCCTATATAATTGGACACTTTACACACATACTCTCCGGCGTCCGCCTCGCTCACATTGTGGAGCGTCAGCACCTCCAGGCTGGGGCTATTTATCCCCGATCGCTACAACACACAGACCGACCAACAACAACAACACCGACACACAGGAGACCGTGAGCCACGGCGGAGACGCAGTGTACGGGCGTACGGGGCGGGCGGGCGGGTGGCCAGCCATCGGGCAAGATGGGCCGCACCCCGCACCATGTCTCCATCGCCATTCAATCCGACGGACGGGGCGGTAAAAATAGTTTTTTTTTGTCGTTGGCTTGTTTTAAGTTTTTGTTTTCTTTTCAGGAAGCAGTCGGGGGGTGGTGGGGGGGGGGGTGGTGTCCACGAGTGATTCCGTGCGCCGCTTTTTAGGATTAATCCGAGCGTCAGTCAAGTCGGCTTCGGGTTTAAGCCTCCTCACTCTCTTGTCTCGAGAGGGCCAGCGGGGGCGCCCCCCGCCAGAGGCCGGCACTGCCGCCGCATCTGGGCCAACGAGGGGACGGCGATGCGTTTCACGCCGACGGCAATTTAAGTTATGTGCGTGTAGTCGGCTCGGGGTGCTTAAAAAAAAGAGGGGGGTTAATGGCGAATGTCACACATTGCACAGATGTCGCAGACTGAGATTGATCACGTTTCCAGGGACCATCACGCACACACACTCTTGAACATAAAAGAAAATCAATATTATATCCATAAACACAAAGACAAAAACCGCCTAACCCCATAGCCTTGACAGACTGTTGGGGCAAGTGCTCTTAGCGAGCACCTTTGAAGGCCAGCAAGGCACACGAGGGGGTGGGTGGCCAGCACCACGAATGGCCGTTCTCTCCCTAGTGGCGATGTTTATACAATCGACCTCGGGGAGGCCCGGGACTGGTTCAGATAATCGTCACCGGTGTTGGTAGCCGTGAGCAGGAATCGAACTCGGATCTCCCTGGTTCACAGTGCAGCGCGCTAACCGCTGCACAACTGCCCTCCATAAAAACACAACACACACGTGTAACTTGAGGACATCCAATAATAAACACGTACGGCACGCATTCATCTATTAATAAACAGCCGTATACACATTCCATTTGAACGTTTAAAAAAAAAAACCCAATTGGCCATTGGGGAACGCGCATTCAACTCGCTTGACCTGGCCGCCCCATCGCCCTCGACACAACGAGCGCCCCCCGTACCTTCAGGATCTGCACGTAGGGCGAGCCGTCGGGGCCATAGCGGCTGCCGTTCACCTCCACGTGCTTGAGCCACTGGATGTGCGGCTGCGCGTCGCTGTACACCTTGCAGTGGAACTCCACGTTGCTGCCCACCACGGCCGTCTGGTTGGCCGGCAGGCCGGCCTGCAGGATGGGCCGGTGGGGCGAGCGCTCTGCACGGCGGGGATGGGAAAGGGGCCCCGAGATTGTGCGAGTCAGGATAAGTGAGTTCTTCAGGGGGCGAGGTTCAAAGGGTTGAAAGATGAAGGAGGCGAGGGACCGATCCGGAGCATTAAGAACAAGCGCCGTGAGAAAATGGCGGTGACAATCATCATCGTCATCGAAGCCATGGCTCATGCATTGCTGAAGGTCTCCCCAAGCTGCTGACGTCTCTCGCGATCCCAATATGTAATAATCCACCGGGTAACTGCACACGAGCTCATTTCGTAGCTCCATCGCCTCAGCGAATGTTATTAATGGAACAAGCAAAAAAAGTTGCATTGGTAAAATGTTGTTCTTGGTATATCGTTGCGAGTGTTCTGTATTGTAGCGTTTCTGGATGGCTTCATTTGAAATGAAACAAAACAGAACCCACCAGCCAAAGTCGATGTCAGGTCGACTCGGCCTCAAATGAGCACCTGATGTGGTTTGTAAAAATCGCCACTCGGAAGGCAAAGTACGGCCCGGGCGTGTTGCGAGCCACCCACCTCCCCCGTCGTGTGTTGTGCCAGACTTCATCGGTGCTACTCGCTCAAAGAACTTGCCTTAAAAGTCTCTTGAGGCTATACGGGGGATCTTAGTTGCCGACGTCCGCGCGTGTGTGCGTGTGTGCGTGCGTGCGTGTGTGCGTGCATGAGCGAGTGTGTGTGTGTGCATGAGCGCGCGTGTGTGTGTGTGAATGAGCGAGTGTGTGCGTGCATGAGCGAGGGTGTGTGCGTGCATGAGCAAGTGTGTGCGTGTGTGCATGAGCGAGTGTGTGCGTGCATGAGCGCGCGTGCTGGCACACGGGAGGGGAGGTGGGGGAGGGGGCAGGAAGTCGCGTGCTGGCACACGGCGAGGGCCGCGTACCGGCGTAATGAGGGGCCCCTCGGAAAGCGGCGGGGCGGGACGGGATACGGGCAATCATCATGCCCGCCGCCGCCGCCGCCGCCGCCGCCGTCGCGACGCCCGCCACGTGGGAGGCCCCTGCCGCGGCGCTCGCGGCCGCCGTGGCCGCTCGAACTGCGCGTTTTCGCCGTTTACGATTTTTTCCCCCTCTCAAAGCTAAAGTTCGCCCATAAATTTGGGCATAAACGGCCAATTCCCCGTAACCGCAAAACCACACCGGTCATGTGCAGGTTTTTAGAACGCTTTTGTAACAACAACAAAAAATCTCCTGAACAAAATATAGCCATCCCAAACAGATCCTAAAACGTTCTATTATCATCACCATCGGCCATGATCAATCCACTGCTGGATGAAAGCCACCCCGAGCCGTGGCTATCTCTCAAAATCTGCATCCCTGGCAACGGCAGATAATTAACGGACCATCACAGGCGATGAAGATAAAAAGAGATTGATAGACATTTTTATCTTATTATTATTACTACGCTGCTCGTTTATCGAGGAAAGCCTCACCGAGTCTCGAGATTCTTTTTCAGGAGGGTCCTGCCAGGTTTTCATAAGCGGCGGGAGGCGTAATGCTGCTGCCCTGTGTAATCCAAACTGCGTAATTGTTTTCGGGAATATTTAGGCATCGGGATGTTTGGCCACCACCAGTTAAATTGTACGTCTCTCTTACTCGTGGTAGGTAACAGGAGAAAAATATCAGGAGAACGTAGAACCTCCGCACAAAAAGCTGCCCGAGTCAGGAATCAAACCCGGGCCCCTCTTGCTGTGATGGCGAGGCGGGCCCTGGACAAAGCGCTGTGTATCCATGGACGCCCAGCATGTACAAGCTCGGGCGATATAAACACAAGTAACACGATGCGCATTCCGTTCCGCTCACGGCTGATGGGGTGGTGGTCTTCTTGAGATTCCACATTTTGTTACGAATCTATTTTGCGGCAGACATGTAGCGCGTGTCCGTGTAAAGAATCCGACATGGTGCAGGCGCGAATGTTTTAATTCTGATTGAATCGGTGACCGTCATAAGTGGTATGCATATAAACAAGTGCAGACCTAACCTCATTAATTGTGATTATATCACTAATAAAAAAAAGTCACTTTATAAACTGCTTAACTAATTTCAAGCTTGACCAATGTTTCTTGTGCCGGTCTACGCTCAGCTCAGACAAGAAGACGAAAATCCCCCATACAGCCTGACGAGGCTGGAGGGGCAAGCGTTGGTAGCGAGCACCAATGATGGCCGGAAAGGAACATGAAGGGATGGGTTTCCAGCACCATGCTAGGCCGCCTTTGTCTCCCCAGTGGCGATGTCTACACACCACACCAGGTGCTGGTGTTGGCCATGAGCAAGAATCGGACTGGGGTAACCGCTTCGTAGCGCAGCGCGCTAATCGTTACACTTCCGCTGCTCCCCATACGGCACAAACGTAATGAAACAACCTTGGAAGTGATGTTTCCATGGAGCTTGAGCAAAGGCGGTGGCTCAGCACTTGGCGTTATATCATTTTGATTGCAAAGTGTCTGCCTACAAAGCAAGCCGATATCTATTTGCACAAACAGCGACGCCGCCTGCAGTTAGAGAGGGAAGGCACATTCAAACAAAAACGCCGCGTGTGTGTGTGTGCGTGCGTGTATCAAGTGACTGAGGCTGCAGCTCATTTGCACCGAGCCAGTGTTGAGATGTACACTTCACAAAGCTCCGTGATCCAACTGCAGCTTGGTACATAGCACATATGCACTCAAGATAGATAAACTATCATCACGCGAACTCCGGTCATCCTTGCAGCAGCGGCTTCTGGCTAACCGTCGAGCAAAGACGGTCATCGCATCGCGCGCTTTTAGATGCGCTTCTGCGGGCGTCTGGAATGCTCTTCCTTCCGATATTAGGAAGGCACTGGAGCTATGCACTTTCAAATAATCTAGATTGAAAAAGAAATTTTTTGAGAACTGCTTTTTGGGTTTAGTTTGTTGTCGCTCCCCCCGCACCTCCGATTAGCACGGTTGGCTACGTACCATAATAAAGAAGTTCAACGTACATGTTTGTATGTATGTAGAACTTATTTTGCACCGTACGTCGATTTCGTGTCATCTTCCCAAAAAGAGGGGAACAAACACACGTGCACGAGGAGCAAACGTGCGACGGAGGTTATTCTATATTTTTAAGTTGATCCTTTATTCACCGTTTAACTATTCTGCGTTCAGCAGACCTACGTTACATTAACGGACCAAGGGCCAGATTCGTGTCGCGACGACACGGATGAAACGCACGACCTCGGTGTGATTTGCCCTCTTCATCGCTCACACTGAAGGGTGGCAGCAGATTTTCACCGAAATTCAGACACGTCACCGACTGCTGCATTGGACCTAGTCTCATACAAGTTGGCTCAAACTTTATGGGTGTTTTTCACATTTATATACGGTGTAAACAAAAAAAGACTATAATTATAAATTAATTAAATAATGAGAGATGGGCAGGGAAGGAAAGATGGCTCATCGTGTTGAAGACAGACGGGAGGACGGGATATCTGGCGATGGGTGACACCGATCCCCGCCGTACAAACACCCGGCCACTATGTGGACCCCACCTGACCACATTAACCATCAGCGGTGTTAATCCGCTCGCATCCCTTCACCGTCACTTTGGTGCCAGGACCACGGCCGCTGCCGCCGCCGCAGTGTCCAATGTCGCCGCAATTATCGCGAAAGCGGCAACAAAACACTGACGCGTGTCTGGGAGCCGTGTGTCTCACAAAAACACAAATCGTACACAACACCTGTAATCTCACGCATATTACGACCTTTGTTTTGCACACCGATGACAGCCTCTCAAGCTCCGCCCCCCCCCCCGCACACTCTAAATGTGTGCAAAGAGTCTGGAACAATGATAACCTGCCATCTCTTGTAGCAATCTCTGATGGACCTCTTTGAAAGGACTCCTCGGGCCATCCCCGAACGCGTGGTAGTCTCGCACCGCTTCGTGAGATTGCCGCGCGCATCCTTCATATCGCGATGAACGTTTGTGAAAAAAAGACGAGGTAACGGCGCGAGTGTTTCGCGAGCGGGTCGCGAGCGGGTCGCGAGCGTTTCACGAGCGTTTCACGAGCGGGTCACGGGCGGTTCGCGAGTGGGTCGCGAGCGTTTCGCGAGCGGGTCGCGGGCGGGCGCTCACCGACGACGTCGAGCTGGTAGGAGTGGTTGACGGTGCCGTGGCGGTTGCGCACCACGCACGTGTAGTTGCCGTGGTCCGAGGGTACGACGCTCTCCATGATCAGGCTCCAGTGCTGATGCCTCAGCTGCAGCCACACGCACAGCGCGACAGCAGCACGATTCAAACAGCCATCGTCGTCGTCGTCGTCGTCGTCGTCATCATCTCCACTGCCCCAGCCAGTGGGGGGGGGGGGGGGGGCGGGGTACGTGGGGGTGTGTGGTGGGGGGGGGGGTTAGGTGGTGGTTGGATAGAAGATACAATAGTGTACATGCCTGCCTATCCTTAAAAAAAAACACGTGTCCAAACACATGGTTTGACAGATTATGTCGTCTTCTTTTGGAAAGTCACAACAGAGGCATCCGAATGTTATTTTAAAGCCCGGACGATTAAAGTATATTCTACGGGGATTAACGATTTAAATCAATTTCACACAAGTGATGTCATTCTTTATTATTTCTTGTTGTTATGGTTTAGTTCCAAATAAATATGTTCGTGACCCTTTTTGAAACCAGCTTGGCAAAAAGGTCCAGCGTGTGTTTATATATCTCACCACTTTCACCTCTTCGTAACACAACACACAACATTATAAAACAATGACGATCCGCAAACTCCAGTGTTTACACCTCGGGTCGGGAGGCAGATGCTCACAACAAGACGAGTCCAGTTCATCCAACACCAATCCCACGCAACGACAAGAGGCACCTCCGCCGCCTCATTGGGGTGAAAAGAATGCGAGCGACCGGGGCCTCCTCGATGGCCACGAACGTTGATGAAATCACACAGTGGGGCCCATTGTCTGCAGCTCGTTGATAATGTGACTCCTTAAGCCTCCACCTGCGTTGGCGTCTGAGCCACGTTCCCAAAGGTGTAATTACGGGCCAGCCGGCTACGCACCGTTCACGTTCACCGCGGTGTACGCCTCACCACGCCTCCCCGTTACCTTCGCTTAGGAATCACTGTCACCCGCGTCCCTTTGCAATCCCAATTTTTTATTAATTTCTACTTTACATCGCCAGCGCCTCTTTACACGCATTGCTGCCCCTACCCACCCACCCACCCGCCCGTGCCCCTCTCTTCCTAAACCAAACACGCCTCCCTCGGCTCAACCGCAACACCGCAAGCCGCTCGCGCACCCCAAGGAAGGACGTGGCAGGCCGGCCGTGTGGAGAAGCCTGCATCCTGGCACGCACTAACAGACACCCTCTCACACGGTCACACCTGTACGGGCGGACCGGGCGATCTGTAAATATTTCCGAAAAATGTCGTTTAAAGGTTACGCGGAAGTACTTTTAAGACTCCAAGACTGCATGTGCGTGGCTATATAAAAACGCAGCTGGCCACTCTAGCTTCTTTGCGTGATCCGTGCGTTGGCAGCGGTGCACGAACGCAAACATAAAAAAAAACTCATTTGTCAATAACACTGGCCGAGAGGAAGGGGGGGAAAAAAAACCTAGAAATGTACTACGTTTGGGGTCATGGATCTTCTTCTTCGTAGATGGCCGGAACGTCCACCGGTGACGGAATGGTTCCGATTCAGTGCCGCGTTACGGACGGACGCGTTTGGGTTGCAGGCCCAGCCTGGGCCCACCGTGGGTCGCCACCGGTGCCAGGGTTGCTCTGCAGTGCCCTTCACGGTGCAGACAGCCACCGGCTGATACTGCGCGGAGTCATGACCAGCACGCTGGGCGGTCAATGGCGATCCACTGCCGCGATAGTCAACAAACTATACTCTGTGTGTGTGTGTTAAGAGCCTTCATAAACTAAACACTTCAAGACAAATCCAAACATTTTGAAGTGTGCTCATTCGAAGAGTTGATAAAATAGTTTCACTGAATTTGTATACAGCACCCTGGCCTCAGCCGTCGGCCCAAAAACCCACAGGCCTCACAGCACACCCCCTCGGAGCCAGTGGGGGCTAACAGACACCGCTTTGTCCCTTAATGCCCCCCCCCCCGCCGCTCCCCCCAACACACCGGCCTCCAGCAACCCTTATCCTCGCTCAGCATCACCTCCACGACTCGGGGGTCCCACAGGTGCTATAAGCCGCCGCCGGCTTTAGGAGAGCTCGCGTTACGGTCAGAGGCGGCTCTGCCCTGGAGGTATGGAGGAGGCGGCGAGTGAGGACAGGCCCCACCTGCCGCCCCCCTCCCCTCCCACGGACCCACTCGGGCACCACACCCACACACCGTTACCCAGCAGCATTCCTCCTCCGCCTCCTTCCTACGCTGGGGCCTTCGGCCCGCGACGTGACCCGCCACCTGCAACCCACGCCGGTCCGCTCCATAACGCCGCCGGCTCGCCTTGCTGGGCAGAGCGAAACCGCGCTGGAAACGCATCACGCAAAGCAAAGAAGCGAAATTTCTTGCAATTCGCTTGGGCACCTACGATTATAATCACGCTTGGCTACGGACTGTACATGCTGGCGCAGCAGCTGGCGCGCACTTGCGCTTCGATCCCGGCGACCCGAGTTCAATTTACGGTCGTGGTGAGCATTTACCACCATGGTGAAGTATGCATCTGTTTTGGCCCCGATTAAAAAAATCCCAAGCGCTTAAACTTTCTCCCTTTAAACTTTGCACAGCATCAATGAGGTCATTGCATTGACAATTCTTTTAGAAGTTTATCTGGAAATCTCTCAATTGCCCTCTCCATTGTTTTACCGCGACTTTGTTACGCTCTGTGGCAACTATGAGAGCCCGTTTCATTTGTGTTAAAGTTGTGTGCGTCTCTGCGGACTCCAAACAAAAATCCAGTTTAGATTTTCAAGCCAGCGACGGCATCTGGACCACTCCCCCTCCGCTGCCGACCTCGCAATGCGGCGACCGGCGCAAGGGGTCCCTCACCTGGCACGAGTCACGCCGACGGTGTCTCGATGTTCAAGCGAATAGCCCCGAGCCGCGAGGAGCAATGAAAAGACATTTTCTCAAGACACCAGCCCCCCTGTGGGGCCGCACTCCGGGGGCCTCGCGCCGTAACTCAAGCGAACGGGGAGCGCCGTTTGGCACGGCACGGGCGCCGCCGCCGCCGCCGCCGTGCCCCCACGCGTGTCCCGCAGCTCACCCGCAGCTCACCCCGCAGCTCACCCGCAGCGGCGCTGAGATCATTCGTCTGGAATCCCGACGGAGCAACGTCACGCCGCGGCGGCGGCCCGGTTAAGACAACACTCCGCTCGGCAGGCCCTGAACGCTTTTACCCCCGTTTAGAAAAAGAATGCTTACGACGCCGACCGGCTCTCTGTTTTGAATAAGTTCTCCGGAGCTCAACGAACTGCAAAGGGCCGAGCCTCCAGCAGGCCGTCCGGAGCGGTGGGATCCGTTAAGCAAGCGCCGAACTTCTGGGAACTACGAGCAACGCTCCACGGCTGCTGTGCCACGGCGAGAAGCGACGCGACAACTCGCAAGAGCCTTGAGACCAGCAGCAGCGAAGACGCCGCTACGACGATGACTGTGGGACGGCACCGAACACTTTCCAAATAAACACGGGCACAGATGTCACATTGATAATAATACTCTGGGACGGAAAACAGCTTCATTGTCATGCTTTGTATTTTTTCCCATGTTTTTTTTTTTGGACTTTTAAGTTGAGTAAAATAATAAAAATAATAATCCGTGGCATCTTAGTTATTTATCAGCTGCAATTTGTACGTGTACTGAAGTTATCGTTTGATTCATTTCTAATAATTGCCAAACTTTGGATAAATCTTCCGTCTCTGCTGCAAATATTTTCGTTCTGCTTTAAACATGCACCACGTTCCTTTGCGTTTGTTAATTGTCCCATGTTCTACTCTCGGTAGCAGCCCATCATCGCTCCGGAATCGATGCTAACATTATCGCTTTGTGAGAAACAGCGATCATCCTTGGGAGAGACCGACCCCAACTGTGGCAATGTGGAATTTCCACCAATGCCTCCGGGCTGCCATTGGAGATAATTCCACGAATCGAGAAAATTCCATCTTTGGTTCGACTGATACCGAGAACGAAACTCGTAGCCTCACTGCGATCTCTGTTGCTTTAACGAAGTCTCGTTGGGAGTGTGACAGGAGAGTACTAAATCAGTAAAAATAAGGTTTTGTACTTAAACTAGTTTTTCTAGTCGATGCCTCAGTCCACTGCAAGTTACAACTAGGGTAGCATCGCGAAAAAACCCACAATTTTGCCCACAAACGCCGTACACTGCAAAGATGAAGATCCTATGAAGGCCGGCACGGCACACGAGGCGGGATGGGGGGTGGCAAACACCACGCCCGGCCGCCTTCGTCTCCCCAAGTGGCGATGTTTACACACCGCACCAGGTCCTCATTTGAGGCCGAGTCGACCTAAGGGAGGCCCAGGATAATCGTCAGTAGTGTTGGCCGCGAGCAGGAATCGAACTCTGCCAGGTTCGTAGAGCAGCGCGCGCTAGCCGCGACGCTACCGCTCCCCACCACGCACGCTAGCCGCGACGCTAGCCGCGACGCTAGCCACGACGCTAGCCACGACGCTACCGCTCCCCACCGCTCCCCACCGGCGCACGCGCTTTAAATTAATACAACCGCGTGCCAAAAGCCGCGCCGTCGCACAAGCGGTGGGCACCGCCGGCGTGTCTAGTGTGCGCAGAGGACAAACGCGAAAAAAAAATACACATACAGTCGGCTGGGGGGGGGGGCAGCGAGAGGGCAAGAGCCCTCCGCCGCCACCGTTCTGTCATCAGCACGTCCGTCCGTCCGCGCTTGCCGCGCCCGTCCGACGACAGACGCCGGCAGCTCGCTCCGGTGGAGAGCCGCACGTCAAAAGAGGCGCAGCCTGATGATAGACGCTCCGTGTTTTACAAAGCAGGCGACTAATTGGCCCGAACCAATTAGTCGGGCCTAAGATGAGACTATGGGTGCGTTTCTGCGTGTAATCCCTCGCCCCCCCCCGCGTCACAATGGTTTTGTTTGTTGTGTTTGTGGGAGCGTGAGCTTGTGTGGGATTGGCTAAGTAAGTAATTGGATTTTCTACGAGTAACCGGGAGCTAGAAGTGTGCATCCAAGTATCACCATTACCAACAGAGATGGTGTTTGGACCTTTATGTAAAATGACATACGATAAATACGCGTTATGCGTATACGGATTATATAATTTTAAAAAGGTATACGATTGATTGTGCCCTTTTTTCATGGACGGTATATTTAAAAAAAACTCATTATTTTGCAGGGCAAACACTTAACTTTTGTCGTTATTCTCCACAATAGGTCCCGGCGAAGCACAATAACTCCTATAATTAACCTCAATCAAAACATTTTTGGCGCAGCTAAAAAGCAACCAAGCAAAACTGTGTGTTTACTGCAAAACTGCAAAATAAAACGAATGCCCGAAGCTGCAAACCGGCTCTGACCAGCCCCAGCATCCGCGCAGCACCGAGTAACCAAACTCCCCGTGCTTTTCACCCGCGAGTCGCACTCACAGATGGAGAGAAAGCGAGCGCAGGGAGAGAAAGCCGAAGGCGCCAGGTTTTCTCGTGGGCTCAACCCAAGACTAAGGCGAACAGAGAGCTCGGGTCTCCCCCACCACAGCCACCACCACCACCGCCGCCACTCCCTCCTCCACAGCATCGCTCTGCAAGGCCGACCTCTAACCTCCACCAAAATAACACTCTGGAATGTTAAGGTTTGCGGACTTTCAATCAACGGGTAGTTACCGTGGCAACCTTTAGTCTCCGAGTAAAGAGGCAGACAGGGGCTGTTGAGCTGATGGATTTCTTGAGCCGGGGAGTAATGCCGTCAATCGTTTTACTTTTGTGCAGCTGGGATCAGGTTTTTTTTTGTCTTTTTTTTTACCGTTCGTGGAAATTAAATCGACTTTACTTTGTCTTAGGTTTGTTTTTATTTTACTCCTCTATAGCCATAACTTAAGAGTTGTTCAAAGAATGCATCACACATTCTTTTTCTTTATATAAAACATTTCACATGTGAACATTTTAAAATGACATTTCGAAAGTTACGTATATTGTGATAAAATATGGGAGCACATGAGTGCTTTGGTACAATACTTTTTGTAAAAACCACTAGAAAAGTGACACATTGGGGCAGCTACGACTATCGGATAAGCGTATTCAAATTCCGTCGGTATAACCCATACGGAAAAAGAATAAGTAAATCTCTATTACATCGCTCGGTGAATGCTTCCTTCCGAAAATATTATCCCACATAATTCAACTGGCTTTGTTCGAAAAACAAGTGCTGTTGACAGGCAGGAGACGCTGACAATAGATCAACAGCAATAATCCGAACGCAAAGCTGAAGAAATTCTCTCTCCCGTTTCAGGAGGTGGCTGGGAGTTGCGAGGACTTGCTCGGTTTTTTGTCACCTGCCCCGGGCCCTGTCAAACCACAACATAAATCCCTTCTGCGTGCAGATATGTGCCTCTAGATCATATGGGGGGGACCTGTTTTGCCGCGGGATTAGGGCCACGTCCGTCAGCCAGCAAGTGCTCACTCGCTGGAAAAGTAAAAGAAAAAAAAATACGAAAAAAATCGTTCAGAAGCCATTCCCACGTAAAATATTTGGCGGCGAAAGTGTCGCGATGAACACTGCTTCCGCTGACGTTCACGGACAACTCAATGAAAGCATTCGGACCCCGTGTGAACGTTCGGCAAAGGGCTTTACGTGTGGGCAACATGTGACAGCTTAGCATTCATATTTAAAACGTCCAAAGTTGTTGTTAAATGTGGTAATTCAACTGAAGACTTAAATACATTTCTCACGAAAACACGAATCTATGGCTTTATGCTGGAAGATCTGCCGAATGTACGAGATCCTTTATTTGAACACGACACTATCTCAAACACGAAACCCCTCGCCTTCCAAATTCATTGAGTGGGCCATACACGTACAGCCCAGTCACGTGTGTTCAATTCCGGGTGCGTGGTCTGTGCGTGCGATCACCGTACACGTGCTTCTCAATGGAGTACGTACGTGATCACGTGTGTTTTCCATTTGAACGTCACGCGTGTGTTCGACACAGTCCACGTTTGCGTCACGTGTGTGCTCTGTGCGCGCCATGTGCGCCGTGTGCACCGTGTGCGTCACGCGTGTGCTCTGTGTGCGTCACACGTGTGCCGTAAGCGTGGGCCGAGCGTGCGTCGCGGTGGGCCACGCGCGAAAGCTGCTCGTCCGTCGCGCACGTCACCTCGTGCATGCGAACCCTCGCGACTGTCCCACCCCCCCCCCCCCACCGCTCACCCGGATGCCCCCGATGCGGTGCTCTCCGTGGAACTCCCTGCCGTTCTTGAACCACACGATGGAGGGAATCGGCACGCCGGCGGCGGGGCAGCGGAACTTGACGGTGTTCCCGGCGGGCACAGCGTGCAGGCGCTTCTCCATCTTCTCCGGATGGGTCCAGTAGGGCGCGCTTGCTGGGGGGGGGGGGGAGGAGACAAACGGGGGGGGGGTAGCGTGTGAGGGTCACGCTCGTCGCACACAAAGGGCTCGCCACAAACGAACCGCGACACCCTCGCCGATCTTGTCGAGGAGCGTTCGCCGTCACGCCAGCTCCGGTCATCCTCGCAGCAGAGGCGGCTTTTGGCTAACCGCTGAACAAAGACGGTCACCACGACGCGCGCTTTCTGATGCGCTTCTGCGGCCGTCTGGAACGCTTTTGCCTTCCTGTATGTAGAAGCCACTGGAGCTATGCACTTTGCATCATCAAGATTGAAAGCTCATTTCGTTAGAACTGCTTTTTGTGTTTAGTTTCTTGTCCTTCCCCCACACCGCCAACTAGCACGGTTGGTTACGTGCGGTGCCAATGAAGTTCGACATGTAGACAGCACTTGCAGCACTCGGGTGCTCCCCAGTGGGCCCATGGACCCCACCGTTGTAAAGTCTCTTTATTGGAGCCTTCTGCCCATTCATGTCTGGAATCCAAGGTCTGACAAATGGGTTGCTGGAATCCAGAATTTATACCCCTTTTAAAAATCAGCTTTCAAAAGGAGGGCGGCACGCGTGGCGATTGGAACCGTCCGTGGCTGTGCACACAACGGCGAAGGCTGTCCTCCGCCAGCCTCACACGCTCGTGCTCGCACGATCACAAACAAATTTGTTCTGTGACGGCAAAATTCATTTGCACGATTGAACTTAGGTGGATTTAAAAAGACGCTGCCAAGCAGATAGATGGATCATGATAGTTTAACACCCGTTTAAAAACGCATTTTAATACCTTGAACAACGCGCAAGGATACAATTGCCAAAGAAATTATTGGAATTAAATCTCCGTGAAAGAACAACTTCTCAAAAATCGCGCACACAACGCATTTCTCTGTCTCTGCTCGTGTCCCACGAGGATTTACCGAATAAACGGCGATGCTCGCTCATTGGACTGGTCTGGGTGGCTTGCCGAGTTTGACAGCACACACTCCGGTATGTCATATTCAGCATTCCACTGCTACATTGCTGGAAAGGCAAGACGGCCCAACTCTCCTTTTCTACTGTCGGCAGGACAATGACAATAAAGCCGGTCCATGGCGACGGCTTTTGAGACGCCACTGCTGCCATGCACATGGTGGGAGCGCGCGGCAATGTTGAGAGTTGGCATGAGGGCACCGAGGGATTGAGCCGGCCCCACCTGCGATGCTGGGGTCAAAAACATCCAAGTGGATAAGCTCAGCGGTCGTTTTGCTCTCGTGCAAAAACCCTGCCCCCGTCTGCAGCGAGATGCCAGGGGGGATGGTTATTTTTGTGGTCAGCTAGCAGGACTGTGCACACGTAATTCACTCCAACGCACAAGAAAAGCCCGCAGCGTCACCCATGGACTGGCACGCTCCGCATCCGTACCTTTTCCGGAGCGTGTCGTCGACGACCTCCGCGTGGAACAGATTACAGCAAGGAGTTACGCATTTACTAGGGACATCCCGTAATGCATCAACGTACCGGAGGCTGGCAAGAGTGCGTCGCTTCCCGCATGGGTCGCGCACAGACAAGGAGACGATGGTCACGCGCCTGCCAGTGTTTTTTCCCCCACGTACGGGGTAAAACGCGCACATGCTAATCTCACACGTGTTTTACATTCGGGAAGCGTTTTGTCTCCGTATATTTATTCAAGGACAGCAAGCGCCAATAAGGAAATGTCTAAAGGATTTTAAGAGCTCGGCAGATGTGCTCTCGTCGTATTTTTTTTCTGCACATGCATTTCCCAATTACGCATCTGGGAAATGAGAGAGCGCAATACACACAGGTGCTCACACACACGCGCACAGGACTCAACTCTCAAGCGCCCATGTAAAATCGCCTTCCCCAATCGAACTCACGTTTGCGCTGGTCATCACTGGCAGCGCTGAGCCACTGGTGAGAATTCCACATTTCCAGTGGCAAGTATAACTAGAGGCGAACCATAGCGGACTTGCCACAAAAGCGGAACTTATTTTAATCGCCCCTGGGAGGAGGGCTGAAAGGCCGACTCGATCTCCGACCAGGATTTGAACTAACGACCTTCCGATTTCTCTTCCAGTGCTTTAACCCGGGAGGATACGCGCACCAAAAAGAGCAAACCGTGACCAAAATGTTCAAAGTCAACTTCAACGTTGAACCTCAATTACCAAAATATACAGAAGAGGAAACCATGTGAACATCGGACAGACCTCTCCGGAGCCCAGTGGGGAAGAAGCTGGGGGTGGCGGTGGCGGCCGTGGTTAGCAGCGCTACAACTTACAAACTCCCAAGGCACACGGAGCAGATTGTTCAGGCTCAAACACTGATCCACCCCAACGGCCTCACACACACACACACGTGTAAAAACAAAATTCTAAACAATTCTGCTCATTGCTTCGGCAAGCCGCCGAGACGAGCAGTCTCTCTGCACATGTACATCAAGACCCCCCACCACCCCTCCCTCCACCCACCCGTGTACGAAACCTCATGGATTAGATCAAAAATGTAACGTTACGGTCGCGAACAAACTTTTCCATTCCTCACGCCGCCGTGGCCGTAACGTGGAGAGAGAGAGAATGCCCGGCCTCCAACGTCCACTTAACGTGCGTGTCTGCCGTTCGCAAGGAACATCTCGGGTTGACCGAGCTCTGAACACACGGGTGAAATTTAATACAACGTCCACACAGCGTTGGCAAACACTCCTTAACGCTTTGCAGCAATGACCCGAGCCCATCGCGGCCTACGACGGGCGCCGAAATTCGATTCCAATTCACGGTTCACGTCCCGCGATGATCCACGCTCCGCCGGCAAGCGACACGACCCTCGGATTAGCCCCCGTCTCTCACGCCCGGGGGGACAGCGTCGTTCTTTAAAAGGTCGTGTCACGGTCTGCCCACGCGACAAATCCGTGCAAGTTTTGGCAGGGCCGCGTTTGCGGTCGCCAGCCTCGCGCGCTTCCACAATCAAAACGCCCCCCCACTCCACCGCCACCCCCCCCCCTACACCAAGCGCCCGCAGCTGTAGCCATTGAAAAATTGGGGGAAATTCGCTGCCGTCCGCCCGCGAGTGCCATCGGCAGCGGAGTTTCTCCGAACGCAGGGCGCGCGAGGAGGAGGAGCCGAGGGCGCGAGCGGTCGGAGAGTCGAGGCTCCGCAAACAAAAAGGCTCCTGGGATCATCGCAACCACTCAGCAGCCAAGATCCTTTCATTTTGCGCTATCTTTGCTCCCGGGTTTGGGTAAATATTTACATCCTATCTAAATGAGTCCGAGCCTATGGTGTCCATCCAACACAAATATACAAAGGGACACTTACGGCCGTGCCGAAGCATAATTCATGCCCGGAACAAAAAACAAGTATCTTAAATACTCCCACCTGGTAATCAAAGCAGGTTTGTTCCGTGTGCCATATCTTTTTTTTTGTTTAAACATAACCTCCATTGCTTTGTTTCAAGCTGCATCAAACTCCAGTAATGAGTTTATTTTCACTTGCCCACTGCTATAGTTTGTGAATTAAGCTTCAGTGCTATAACACAAATCTACATATTAAATCGCATGCCAGCGCACACAAACGCAAGAGAGTAATTGGTAGTCCCTCAGACTTCTTTAGACATTCTCCCTGTAACTTCCAGTACAGTACAGGGTGGACAGTCTGTTCTCCTATCAACGCGGCAGTAGTTGCGTTCCTGAAGAACACCGTGTTATGGAAAAATCGCGTTAGAATAAATAAAGTATGAACATCAAGATAAAAGCACAGTCCGCGATAACACGTGAGATGCACATGCAGCCTGAACAAAGACAGAGGAGCATCCAGCAGCATCCCACCGCCTTGCGTGATGCTACGCCGAGGCAGCCGTACCACCGCTCATTCCTCATCGCGCGACGTGGCTGTTCGCTCGATCGCGTCGTATACAATTCGCGTCCACGTTGGAAAAATTGTGTTCGGTAATGGATTCAACGCGTTAGATCCAATTCGCGTTATGAGAACAACACGCGGCATTATAGGGGAACGGACTTGTACCTGCGTTGCAATGTTACGAGTGGTTCAATCAAAGCACTGCGGTTTAGCTTGAAAAGTTACGTGAACGAGCAGAGCAAACGCGTGGAGGCGAAGAATTACGTTCACATATACGGACGGCCCTTTGGTCAATCCGCTGCGAGACGCCATGCCGCTTGTGGAGGTTACCTAACCATACTTCGCCGCGCTGGTCAGTGTGGATTTGTATGGGCAGAGAACTTAGATGTGCACAGAAGTGCAGCGCAACGAAGGATTTCACCGCACTTCCCCCCCTGCTGATCTCTGGGTAGCCTCGCAACCCTATAACACCTGTTATGCACGCTAAAAATCGCACTGTCCAGGTTGAACCCTGCATCGCTTACGAGATTGGGCACGTTGCGGGTGAATTGGTCATAAATCACAATATGATTCCTTCTTCAGGACATTTCCAATTCCCCGGCTCAGGATGTGAAGATATAAGGCCCCGTGGCTGTACTTTGCCTTTAGGATCCGGGCACAGAATGAGAGCTCACCGTAAGAATGAACGCGCGCTAGAGAGTTAACATTCGGGCGTGTATGGAACATTCGCACGTGTCCGTGCACCACGGGGCCCACTCGTCAAACTCGAGTCTCTCTCCATCACAGCGCATGACTTCGGAGGGCGTGCGATCACACGCGGGCGAAATGTTTCGTGTCAACTCATGCCAAAGCCCCAAAGTGCCAACTGGGCCACATTATTTATTAGCAGCCTCGCCCCCTTGTGGCACGGAGACATAAAGGTCCCCGCCGCCGTGGGGGTTCAGATGCAAATTTCCGACGGTGTAAACGCCCAAGATTCGACAGCCAGGTTACCAAGATTGTATAGCTCCTTCCGTGCACGGATGAGCACAGCGCCACTGTGTTCTTTGACATCATTCGTAGAGATTCACAGTTTTTTCACTCGAATAGAAAGGAAACAGCGCTGTAACTGAGCAGATAAAAAACATATTCCCGCACGCAGTACTTTCATAGCATCACGACCGGCTAACTTAGTGCTTCGCTGTTCGACAAAATCGGACAGATGTTGCCAATAGCCCCTTTGTCAATCCACTGCTGGATGAAGGCCACCCCCCACGCGGTGTTGGTCACGGGGAACGTTTGACCATACTTCACCACGCTGGACAGTGCGGGTTGAAGAAAAGGTGAAGGAGAGGCCAGGGAACCAGTTTTAGCTAATCACTCCACCGATGTTCGCCGTGGCCAGGAATTGAACTCGCACATCAGGGTTCAAAGTGCAGTGCGCTCACCGTTGCACCGACGTTCCACACGTCACCCGTCTGGGAGTACGGACACCTACACCGGCGCCTACAAAGCACTCCGCAGGGCTCACGGCCCAGAATGTGAGCGCAAGGGTCGGGGAGTTATCTCATGCGCGGTGGCGGCACGCTTAGTCCCGTGAGTGCGAGTGTGTGTGTGCACGTGACGTGCCCCGGGACGGTCAGTGGGTTATCTTTAAGTGCCCAAGGGGTCGTCAAGCTCTTAGCCTTAAATCCCTGACCATTCCCTCTCGGTCGTGACCCACAGAGACCTAGGCAAGCAGCACACGCACACACACACACCCATCATTTATCATCACCCGCTCCCCCTCGCACACCTTGCGGTTGCGACGTTGTAATCTCTGTCCCAGCCCCGTGGTGTACAAACTCTCTGGCTGCTTTTCGCCCCTGAAACCACCCCCCACCCTCCACCCCCAACCCCCAACACTCAGCCCCCCACCCCAAAGCCCACCTGAGATCATCTGCCCAAACTAAACTCAAGGCTGCTTTCAGTCACTTCTGCCAGACTAGGTAAACGCCCGCCCTTTACAGAGACGCTGCCGCCACCACCGCCGCCACCCCGATGTTGATCCCCTTCAAATTCCTGCTGTCGCCTCCTCTCGGCACACACCGAAACGCCACGAGCGGTGGTGAGGGGGGGTCGACTCGGTGACGGCCCCCCCCTCTCGCTCGCGCGCCCGACAGCACCACAAAAGCCTCTCCTATTAGGTGGGCCACGGGGCACAGGCCCACGGGGACTCTAACCGCCAATTCATCTTGCTGCCACTTACGAGAATAAAAAATGTAAACTAATAATAATAACTTGTCGGCGCGCAAGGGAGGAGGAGAAACACGGCACAGTAACGTGGGCGTGCGTCAACGTGCAGGTGCGCGTACCACGTGCGCGCGGGCTACGGAGCATCCTCTTTTGGCTCGGGGAAAACAACCAAAGGCATATGTTCCGACAAAGGTCGCATAAAGAACTCGGTAGATGCATAATTAATCCACATTCGTGCACACAAGATAGAGCCTAGCCGTACACGGTTGTTACGTACAAAGGTTGTGGCCGATACAGTCGATGGATGCGTCGCGCCATGAACCTGCGGTTGTTGTTATCGCCACGGTTGGCAACGGCGGTCGAGCGATATTTTTAAAACAAATGGTCCTGGATCCCCCTCTTTTGCTAATCCACACCGATCAGCATGGCCAAACAATGCCCAATGACCGCGGCGTGCGATGGCGAGTCTGTTGGAAGTGGATTACTGGAGATGGGCAGGTGCCGCAGCTGCCGGTGGTGGAATGAATCGTTGGTAAAAACGAACATTATTTAAAAAACAACAAAACATGCTGCGATATTGTCGCAATGCAGAGACGATCTAAGACAATTTGAAATGGCACGAGAGTGAAAAACTCATGGCAATGGTACCTGTGTGGGTCCGCACATCCGAGTTCGACTCCTGGCCATGGCTCACACCAGTGGCAAGTGATAATCGCGCAGCCTCCTCCGCTCTTCCCCAACAACACAGTCATCAAACCACACTGACCAGAATGGTGAAGTATGGTCAACCCTCCCCCCTATGGCCAACACAGCATGGGGAGGTCTTCGTGAAGTCATGGAATTGACAAAGGGCCAAACTATTACAATCAAAAAAAATAAACTGTATTCCAAAACGTGAAAGATGCTTCCCAAGTTTACCAATATTTACACATTTACTTCATGACTTGAGCATCACGTTCCACATGTTGTAGTACGATATTGGATGGCGATGGGTTTATCAAACAAATACATATTCTTTGGTTCTTTCGGTAAAGTCACATCGATGGTTCAAAGAAAACAGCAATCTGATGACGTTGTGTTGTGATCGAAACTTCGTATTTTTTTGTTATTTTCTTTGAACCTATCTACGTGACTTTACCGAAAGACCCAAAGAATATGAATTCCTGCAGTCACGAAAGCTTTAAGTCAAGATTTAAAAAAATACACTTTATCAAACGTAAGAGTAAATTCTAAAAGTGCAACGTCCATTTTCCTCTTCTCTTTGTGGTCCCCTCTCCTTGCCGGGCGTGTGCCAGATAAGGCCTCTCTCAGAATTAGGTCCTCTTGATTATGCCGTCTGCCACGTATGCCGCGCAGCTGCCAGGGAATGCTCGGCAGGCGCTGAATGCTGACTGCAGAAATCTGGTAAGCATTTGTCTGTCCGACGAGGCAATAACTCATTGCGCTGCGCGATGAAACAGAGGCTGGCACTGAATGCGAAGCACGCACCGGGCGCTAGAGTTGCACGAGAGCTCCGTCCGTCGCTGGCCTTTTTATGCGCATTCCTAGGTTATCGTGCGCTTGCGAGCACAAACCGCGCTGCTGCTGCTGCTGCTGTGAATTCCGGCACCAGGACGGTTCAATTACGTGCCAAAAAAAAGCCAACCGCGGCGTACGCTCGAAAGAAATCGCGAGCGAACGGAGTGGTCGGCGGGTTCACGCGCTCGCGATCAACGTTGGCTCGCACGAGGGGTTCGATCGTAGCGAGTCGACTCGACCTCAAATCAGTACCTGGTGCGGTGTGTAGTAAACATCGTCACCGGGGAGACAGTCCGGGTGTGGTGCTGGCCACCCACCCCCTCGTGTGCTGTGCCGGCCTTCATTAGGTGCACGCTAACAACACTTGCCCCAACAGTCTGTTAAAGCTATATTGGACAGTCTTTGTGTGTATGTATGTGGTGTGTTGAACTTCTTTCGTGCCGTACGTAGCCGACCCTGCTAATGGGAGGTGCGTGCGTGAAGTGAATTAGCAAACGATGCAATTACAAATCCTTCTGCGTTATTTATAGTGATGACGTGCATTGAGCCGCAGGCAGCCTGCACGGATATAAGCGAGGGGCCTAATCGTACAAGTTAATCAAGGTAAAGGTGCAGCAAGGAAACTGCTCACTCACGACACTGCTTGCGGAAGGGCCTCCACTAGAGGGAGCTCTAGCGAGCAAATTTAGAGGGTATTTGGCCTCCTCTTCCATTCATGCCTTGGAAGAGTTGGGAGTAACCACACTTCATCCCACCACAAGCGACCTGCCGATCTCCTAACATGCATGAATGATAGGGCGTCGAACGATGTCGCACGCGTCAATTTCGTGACAAATTACGTTGTTGTAAAGAATGACGTTTGAAATGCAATTTTAAGTATCAAGAGTCAGGCGGTGATGAGGTGGTTGGAGGTCTAGCAGCTGTGATGTGTGCGTGTTCACTACTGCCTAAAGTTTCCAATGAAGAAGAATAGTTTGTTCGGCAACAGAAAGCTAAAAATATAAAGTCGGACAATAACACTTAAATAATAACGTCACGTCATTTCAGCCAAAGTTACATGAAATACCGTTACGCATTCCATTGTTAAAGTAGAGTGCGCGATGACGTCTCGCGTCAAATACACACAGGGCACACAGGGGGCACACCAATACACGTGGTACACGGACACGGAGCGTCAGGTAAACACAGTTGAATGCAACATTTAGGACGTAAACAATACTTCCGATTATCGTGCCGGGAATCTAAACGTCTGAACGGCAAAATGTAGGGGATGCATCGTATTTGCCTAATACATGTTTTTATTCAATTACATTGTATTTATCACGAATATATTTTAAGGGACATCAATCATACTTTGCATGTATAGCTCCAATGCCTACAGAGCTCCACCCATGCTCCCACTTCACAAGGACTTCTCTATAAAATAACAGGAGGGCTGAAGTTAATATTCTAAAATGAAATCACTTCGAACATTCATATTTTAAGGACTAGGTTCGATAAAACGCGTGTTTATATTTCCGATTTTTTTAGGAGCCGCCCCCCCCCCCACCCCCGGGACCCCCCACCCACCCCCTCCATTAAAAGAAACACTCACCCCCTTCATCAGGGTCCATGGCCGTTTCATCCGAGCCATCGTCACCTCCCTCATCGTCACCCGAGGAAAGGGATTCTGCAACGAGCGGCGGGGTTGGTTAGAACTATCACAGCAGCGGTGGTAGCGGCAGCGCTACGCTCGCACGGCAGCGCTACGCTCGCACGGCAGCGCGGGCGCGAGGCGCCTGGCTCCACACTACGACACCGCCGGGCGCACGGCTGCCTTGCTTCGAGCTTCCCTCACCCTGGCATACGAAGCGGACGATCAACGCTGCTCGGAGTAACAATACACACACAGACAAAAGCTTTCCTCGGCCTCTCCCGCCGTACGCACACTACCATCCCCACCACCGCCATCTCCAAAGAACTTGCATGTTTGTGGCTATTTAGTCGTTTTCGACCGCCAGCCCAACTGAGAAAATGTAACCAAAAACACAAATGGACACATTTTCTCAAAAATACTTTTTAGTCGGTGGTCTACACCAGGGGTCGGCAACCAAAATAACAAGAAGAGCCATTTCTTTCCAATTCGGTACAAAATTCAGTATTTCAAGAGCCGCAATGCATCTGAGTACATATACTGTACATACGTACATATCGTCAAGAAGCAGCCCGTAAAGAGCCGCATGCGGCTCCGGAGCCGTAGGTTGCCGACCCATGGTCTACACCAACAAAATGCCCCTGCATGCAGTTCTTCGGAGCCGGTGGTCCGCAGAAGGCCGAGACAACTTTTGCACAAGCAATGCACGTCCTTGTGTGTTTTTTAAACCGGTGTTGTCCGGCCCGCACTAATCGTTCTGTTGCGATGGGTTTTCCCTTCATTTACAGATTTGAATAATCGCACTTCTCTAGCCTGCTCTAACAATGGAGCTCTCGAAGATGGCAACGATAAAACAATATTAAAGTAAAACAAATACCACCTCAAACAACCAGTGAATTAAATTGACTTAAAACTTTCATGACTGCAGAAATTCATATTCTCGGTTCTTTCGGTAAAGTCACGTAGATAGAAAATAAAAAATAAAATAAAATAAATGCTAATACATTTTCTTGGTTCTTTCGGTAAAGTCACGTAGAAGGGAAGTAATAAAATAATAAAAATAAAACATAATAAAACAATTCTCACGACGTTTCGACCACAACGCAAGCAGCCGTCCTCAGGCGAAGAGGACTGCGTCCTCGCCTGAGGACGGCTGCTTGCGTTGTGGTCGAAACGTCGTGAGAATTGTTTTATTATGTTTTATTTTTATTATTTTATTACTTCCCTTCTACGTGACTTTACCGAAAGAACCAAGAAGATGAATCCCTGCAGTCACGAAAGCTTTAAATCGAAATTGCTAATACATTTTTTTACATTTTTATTTTCCTTTCTATCTACGTGACTTTACCGAAACAACCAAGAATATGAACCAGTGAATTATTCCTTGCCCAAGTACCCACAGCCACCGACTATGAATTCTCCAGCAACGCTCCGAGGGGGCAGGGAAGCAGGCGGACAACCCGTGTGCCACATTAACTTACGAATTTAAATCCGTAAAAATGGAACCCGTTTATTTTGTTTACACAAGTTACATTTCACCTGTGTAAGAAGCGACGTACCATTCTCCCATAGAGGGCAATTTTGACATTTAGACCAACAGGGCTCAATGGAAAATTGGCACAGCCTGCAGTTCCTTCCTAAGCTACCCGTTTTTGCAGCCGCATTAAAAAGCCATTTCGAATGTGTATGCTCTGCGTTTTTAAGTAATTGTTAATGGCTCTGCGCGGGGAGAAACGATAAGGTGGAATTTTGGCGACTTTCTAATGCGCAGCATCAACAACATCGGCCTTGGTGGTCTCCAGTGACAACAGCAAAGAGCCGGTGTCACCAGAAGCCACTCAACCAACGCCCTACTCTGGGTCGCTATATTATTTTTTTCCGGACAATGGAACGATTGAGAGTCAAAGGGAGTTTATCTGGCAAACATATGCCGAGTGCTATTTTTAAATGTTAGTACAGCAAAGAGCTGCGCTGTTGGCAGTGGTATTTTCTAATGTCCTGCTGAATGCATCTGTAAGGCAAACACTGGGGCCCATGTGTGCCGCATAAAGGCCACGCCGGTTGTTTTTGGACCAATCATACACGTGTATCCATCTTCACACCTCGTACCTCGTGTGTCAGCGCTCTTACGATTGCTCTTTTACAAGCGCGAGTTTTGATGCTGCTACAACGCATATTTAGTGTCTTTTTTTTTTACAATGTTATTTTTAATCTGCAAGGCGGAGTCGGTGACATTTTAAGGCATTCATCATCGCTGGCCAAGGGATCTCATCAACATCCAAAGTAATGAAGAACCTCGCTGATGAACAGAACTTGCAATGTAAAGCGAGTGCTGGGACATGGCAACTGAACCTGTGAATCTTGCTTCATTTCAACATTCCATGCGCCTTGTGTTTGTTTGCAAAGAGATTACTAGCCATTAACTAACGTATTTGTTCAGCTGGACAACCTGGTGATCTGTGTTCTGCTACGGGATAAATGTTTCGCACGATTCAGCAGGTCCGAGTACCAAGGCCGCAGCAAGGCAAGTTCTACCAAGGCCGCAAGGCAAGTTCTACGTGGAATTTTCACCACAGTGTGCCACATTGGCATTAAAGCCCCCCCCCCCTCCCTACGAAGCCACCATTCACAATAGTGAAGCGACAAAGTGGAAGTAGTAACACAGTGCTGGTTATTTTTTTAAATGACCCACAAAATCTGGGAAAAAGGGTAAGACACAGCCGTCTCTACACAACGACCATCACGCACGTGACCCAAGAGAGAAATAGCAATGATTCCGTGGACTCTCTCACCGTGCCAAATCAACGAAATCAGTCGATCAAGAGAGTGGTCGTTGCATTATTAGGAAGCCACTGTAGCTATGCACTTTTAAATCTAGATTGAAATCTAATTTCTTTAGAACTGCTTTTTATGTTTAGTTTGTTGTCCTTCACCCCCCCCCCCGCACCTTCGAGTAGCACGGTTGGCTACGTATGGTGCAAAAGAAGTTCAACATACATACAAAGAGAGATTGAGAGATCAAACATACAGGGTTTCTAACATTCCGCGATGCTGCAAAGTGCGAGTGGCCCTTCACGGAGGCTGCTATGGTTCCAGTGGTGACGAGTAACCACCGCCGGCTGTCCCCGCTCTCTTCTGCGGGCGCTACCCCCAGAAGGAACCGAACCCATTCAGTTGGCGCCCGCTGCCCTCGATCGTGAAGCCATCTGCCCCATCGTTCCGTCACAAATGGCATCTGCTCCTAATCTGTCCATCTGTCAGCACGCAACGCGCGTTCAAGTCAGATTAAAGAGTGGACGGCCTCTCCCCACGGAAGACGTCCTCCTCCAATGGACTGCCCCCTGCATCCCGCCGTGAATATATTTAGTCCTATTAAAAGGTAAAGCTATTTACCAACTTACACTGCAATAAGTAACCCGCCCCCCCCGCGTGCTGTGCTTGAGATTTTTTTGTTGTAAAAGGGTAATATTAACTCAAGGTGCACTCGCTACATCGGCTCATTTAATTTACAGAAATAATGTGAATCATCTGTTGCGTCATATATATGCATGTAACTGTGCGGCCCTATGAACAAAGTGCATTGAAAGGGATGCATTGGCAAACAGTGGAGTGGTGTAGTTGGGCTAATGTTTTATGATCTCCAATTGAGGGTCAATGAATGAGCTTAATAATGTTAGGAATGATTCATGTGGCACAATAGCGATGAAGCAAGTTAAAATACAGTAAATATACACACAGATACACATATTTTACTCATACACGGAGCAACAACACCCACCACCACCGTTCACGACTAAGCGGCGGTGACATTACCACGGCGCTCGTGCCATGCTAGGTGCACTTCTAGGCCACGCGAAGTATCGAAGGCCTGCTGGCAAGAGGTCACGGAACAGACGCCGGTGCCATGGGTTGACCGACTGAGATGTCCAGCAGATGCACCAAAACTGTGCTCCCCACTGTGGCAACTCCCTGCGTTTTAGCCGCCCGGTGCTCCGCTCGTTGTTGTGAGCGTCGCTCCTCTGCCCTTTGTTGTTTCTGTTGGAGGGGGACTGCCTCCAACTCCCCAGCAGCATCCTTCACAAACCTCCTCCACAGAGGCTGATCTTAACACTGCTGGTACCAGTCATCGGCGAGTCCAATCAGCTCCAACATCCTTCTGTACCATCTATCTGGCCGAATAGATGCTGCTTGTGGCATGGAGTATCTGGGAGCGCAAGCTACATACACAATGCAAGCACACACGCAACTATATGTGTGCGTGTACAATTACGAATAGTTTATCTCCCAATAAACTGCCACAAAATATTCACGATGCTATCAATAACGTCCAATTTCTAGTCGTATATTGGCTACGTTTCTTTGAAAGAATGAAAGAGAAACCTCAAAGTACGGAAATTATTTTTCAATGAAAAGCACAAGCACTGCATCTCCAATGAGAGTAATGAACTGCAGATGCGACAGCGATGCAGCATTCGTCAAAGTTTAATGGCTTTGCAATGCATGCACACACACACACACGCACTCAAAGATGCCTTCTGTCGTTTCGTTAAGAATGTTGAGGAAAGTGCAGCTCACGAGCACCTGTTGCACACGGGGCTATTGTCGTACACAACAGATCAGGAGCTTCTAAAACGGAGCTGACTTTGTGAAGGAAGGTTCACACTGGACAGACGCGTTATTATTCGTCACCCGCTGAACGTGCAGCCGAGGACGGGGTCATCCGTTGGGGCAGGAGGTTGCGCCGGCCAATCAGGACCACGGACGTGCTCACACTCTGACACCTACCTGCTCCTCCTTACGCCAGAAGCCTGAGGCCTGCCTCGCGTGTGAACACACCCACCCCCCCTCCCCCCCCCCCGTGTGTGTGTACACGCGTCGTGCATGCGCGAAGTAAGTGCGTTAAGGTGCGTCGCCTCGTCAATTGAAATCAGTTCTGACGCTCGCGATACGTGCATCGAATCATCCATTTGGAAAATCGCTTATTTATGACGTAAGAAAGTTAGACGGGAATTTTATGCCGAGGTTAGGATACACCGACAGAGAAAGAACCAATGCCGAGGTTAGGATACACCAACAGAGAAAGAACCAATGAGAGACAACGCAAACGAGCAATAAAAGACGAGACGCAAGTCGAATTGCTACCTTTAATAGTGACTCTTCATCTAATTGCGGATATGTGCGAATCCTTACGTTCCTAACTCGCGGCAGGGCCCTAACCGACTCGAGATAGAGAGTGGAGTGGCCGTTTCCAATGTAACCGGCGGGGTGGTGTCGAGAGCGACGCTGGCGCATGGCGACGTGAAAATAAAGGTGGGGGGGATGACACGCCACCTACCCGAGACGACGACCGTGAAGTTGGCCCGCACGGGGCCCGACGGGCCGGACGTGGAGCAGCTGTAGACTCCCGAGTCGTCGAGGGACAGCTCGGAGATGTGCAGCTCGAGCGACGAGAAGCGCGTGCGGTTGGACGCGACCAACGCGGCGCCGTCCTTGGCCCACCCGACGGCGGGATCGAAGCGGTAGCGCGCGGCCGGGCAACGCAGGTGCAGGGCCTCGCCCACTGGTAGCAGCAGCTCCGCAGAGGCCAGCGGTGGCCTCTGCAGTGCGGCTGCGGGACAAACGGTGCACGGACACACGCGATCGTGAACCACCAGCGCACGCGATCGTGAACCACCAGCGCACGCACGAGCACGCACACGCACGCACACTTGACCCTGCGGGTACTATGTTTCGTAAAAAAATATATTTCCAAAGACGTCGCCGGAAAATTTCGCTTGGCTGTCAAGTACCAGGCATGTTAAGTGCTGTAATGGCACACAAATGCGTCATTATAAATCGATTGTTATTACTAACACAATAATGCTTGGAATTGTACATGTCAGAATGTCCGACGTGTATTATCTATGCAAATTAGGAGCAAGAGATGTAGGTTCCTGTTAGGAGTTAGGCCAATGGAGCAAAACAAGCAGTCACAAAAATCTGACAGAACAATCGTGAAGCAATACAAACAAGATCGTATCATGACCATGACCCTCAAACCATGACAACTCTTCAATACCTTTCACACAGATGAGCAGAGAGAGAGAATGATATCACAATTTCTCCTTCCCCCCCCCACACACACACTTCAAATGAGGCAATTAAAAACCTAATACCGAAGGGAATGTATATACTAATCAATCAATCAATGCTGCACATAAACCCGGCAAAAGCTAACCAAAATATAACACTAAGTGCTCTTCTGTTGTGACGGGGTTTCTCGTGATTCATTACAGATTTGACTAAGCGGGAGGAAAGTGTGGGGGGGGTTGGGTGGGGAATGTAATGTGTTGGGATCGTCCGCGATTGGAAAAAAGTGCATCTTAAAAAAAAATCCGAAACGCGAGGACAAGATCACACGCACGTAATAATTGTTGCAATAAACGGTAACAATCACAACCTGTTAAAGTGAAATGCAGTCGAATGCCTGCTTAGCCGAATATATTTTTTAAAAAGTTGCTTTTGTGAGATGCCCCACCCGTCCACCCCCCCCCCGCCTTCTCCATCTGTCAGCAGCTCTGGTGTTTGCTTGGATGTGGAGTCTCCAGATATTATCGGAGCTGCTGGGCCCCTGCTGCTCAGTGCGGGCGAGTATCTCTCTCTCACACACACACACGCATTGTCTGGAGCAGCCCGCCCTCCACCGCGTTACTCCCACCGGGCTTACCTAGAGAACCATCGGTGGTCACGTGGTGCATCCGTGTTTGTGCGAACGCGTGAACGTGCAGGTGTTTAACATCTGCTCACTCTCCTCGTGTCATTCTTTCAGACGCTGTCTTTCCGACAGACCTGTTCTTCACCTGAGGACGGCTGCTTGCGTTGTGGCCGAAACGTCGTGAGAATTGTATTTTATTATGTTTCATTATTTTATTATTTTATTATTTCCATTCTATGTGACTTTACTGAAATAACCAAGAAGATGAATCCCTGCAATCACGAAAGCTTTAAATCGAAAAATCTTTCAGTCCTTTTTTTTTGTCAATCCCATTGCTCATCCGCGCCGTGTGAGTCACGAGAGAGATGACTTCCAACACGGTGGCCGGTGGTTTGGCGACGGGAAGAAGGAGACCTCCAAACGGTTTAGTGATCGCTCGTGTTAGTTGTGACCGGGATCAACACTCGGACGTCTGGATTCAGTGCACTGCAACTGACATGTATGCCGCTGCTCCACCTCTTCACATACAGTACAAGGTTGCAGCAATAAATAACAAAAACCCAACATGCGTTTATAAACCTTCACACGCTAGGAGCCAGTAACCAGCCTGTCGGTACCAGCCCTGCGCGGAGAAAGAGGCTGCGTGACAGAAATGACTCAAGGAAGTGCTGCGACTTCGGCCCAGAGGAGGACCAAACGGAGCTTGACAACCTCGGTGCACCTTGCACGAGAATTACCACGTGATGTAAAATGTCAAATAATGTATAACATTGTTCATTCGTTTCGTAAGCCTTGCTTTTTTTTAAAGGCTTTTTCAGCAACCGCAAAAATCTAATTGGCAATGCAGGTGATGAATTCAGACCACGTGGTTTTGGTTAAGGAATAAAACCACTTCACTTGACGGAGCATGTAGCACGCGTGCAACGGGCTCTTGGGATTGGCTATCGAGTGTAAGGCAGGGCCCACAATAATATTAGAAAAAAAGTGCACTTCATTAAAAGTCTGACATCTATTTATTCTACGTTTTTTCTGAATAATCATATATTTGTGGGGGCTTCAAGCTCAAGAAAGAGGCTACTGTGCAGAATGGGCAGAGGGGAGGTTGAAGATGATTTTAAAACCCTTCCCCGTGTTTGCGTGTCAGGACGGTGCTCCTAAAGTAATCAATCATTGTGGTACAACTACTGATCTTTTGGCATTCAGAATCCCACCTTGCATTGTGACCACCCAACCCAACATCTCCGTGCCAGTAGAATTAATGATTAATCCCCAGATACGTTGCTCAAAAGCCTCTCTAATCAAAAGGCCTTTGCACCCAGAGATGTGCATCTTCCCTCGTTTACTAATCTCTGTGCGAGTGTGCGCGCACGTGTATCACTCGAGACTGAGAGGACACGCGACATGAGTGCCCCATCGCACATCGCACATCGGTCCCGTCAAGAAAGGCAATTGGGCTTTGGCGGAACGCGTTGCAAGAAGGGATATAGTGGCCGACGGTTAAAGAATTACGGTCCGAGAGGGCGTCCACTGATGAGACGAAGCGATTAAGTCAGCTCCTCGTGCGCGCAAGCTCCCAGGTGGATTATGACACTGCAGGGGCGTGGGAGATGAAGACGGATTTGGAAGGCCTTCGTCCAGCAGTGGATTAACCATCTCGGTGGCGAGGTGCTAACCGCCCTCGCCTGGTATGCGGGAGGTCGTGGGTTCGATCCCGACCCAGATGCCTGCTGTATATTTGGAGTTTGCGTGTCTCTCTACCCGCGGTCGCGTGGATTTTATCTCCGCATCCGAATCTGAATATTGATATATACTGGGAGGAAACCGATGAGCTATGAAGCTTTTTTTCCCCTGGATGCATTGATAGTGGGTCACCCGGCTGGCAATACTCATCATCTCGCCCGTGCCGCCCCTACCGTCACGAATATCCACCTTGTTCATTGGCGTGGATTATCTACATTTTGTAAGAATTAAGAGTGTTGTTACTGGTTGGTTGAAGTGTATTTGTGTCTATATGTACGGTGTTGTGCGTATGTCTAAAATATATTGTGGAGACGATTACTCTGCATTGTTGTATGTACCAAGATAGGCATGTTTCACACCTCCGATTAGCACGGTTGGCTACACACTGTGCTAAAGAAGTTCAACATATAAAGATACACATATATAGCGCACCGGTCGCATACCAACCCCGCCAAGTTCGCCTGAAACTGATCGCATCGCTATTTCATCTTCGCTCAAGATGCATATATAAAAACTCTACATTTGCCGTGTAGGAACGGTATGCATGGAAGTACGTAACTAATTATAAGTGTTTTTTTTGCGTACAACATAAAACTAAAACACATTACCACACAACAACCAGTGAACGAAAAGGAATACATTTCATTCAACTGATGTGAACAAAAATGTTTCATGTGAAAAGAAAACTAATTCTTATGTAACCAATAGACGCATCCACTTGAATAAACAGTGCCTTAACGCGATTACTCGGTACTTGCGAATATTTACAACGGCAATCCAACACCGCTAATTATACACAGAGGCCAATCTTGCGGCTGCTGCAGTGTGTCTAAAAATGTCACAGCGTGGTCAGAAGCAATGAAAACAAGGTGCAGAGGTGGAGTGGGCAACTTGCTTACTTGGGCAGGTCAAACCACAGCCACAGAGTCAGCACTCACACTTACATGCACACGGACGAGCTACTACTCCCCATACCTTCGCACACACAGATGAACACTCGCATACCTGCAGACGCGCGCACACACACTTGCAGAAGAACTCTCACATACCTTTACACGCAGGTGAACACTCGCATAACGCACAAAAAACAAAGATCCCCCGTAGAGCCTGTAACAGACTGTTGGGGCAAGTGCAGTTAAGCATGCACGTATGAAGGCCGGCAGAGCACACGAGGGGGTGGGTGGCCAACACCACGTCCGGCTGCCTTTATCTCCCAAGTGGCAATGTTTACACACCGCACCAGGCACTCATTTGAGGCTGAGTCGACCTAGGGGAGGCCCAGGACTGGTTCAGATAATAGTCACTGGTGTTGGCCGTGAGCGGGAATCGAACTCGGGGCGCCAGGTTCGTAAGCGCAGCGCGTTAACTGCGGCACTACAGCACCCTCCTACACGTCCACACGCACAGGCACACGCACCTTCACGCACACCACGCCTCGCTCGGTTAGCACGCGTGCATTACACCTACACACGCAGATAATGCACGCATACCTTAAATGCACACAGACACAAAGGGCACCGTTTAGTTAGCCACGCACACTGCCACAGTGAAAACACAAAGAGAGTTATGTCTGGGCCGTGCGACTCGCAAGTTCACAGCGCCGAGCTGGTAATGGCTGAGATCCTGGGGCTCGAATGCTGGGGGGGGGGGGGAGCTGCCAGTAATGAAACGAGAGTTCGCAACCTCAGCGAGCCAATGGACCGATTTCTGGTCACCAACCAATTGCTGCATTGATCTGGGGCGTAGACACTCCACGAAGACACACGCACAGAGACACACGTAGCAGAGACAAAGCAAGCAGCTGCCTTGGCTGGCCACTCTTGGGGCAAGTGCTGTTGGCGAGTTTGCACCTACGAAGGCCGGCATGGCACACGGAGGGGGTGGGTGGCCAGCACCACGCCGGGCCGCTATTGTCTCCCCAGTGGCGATGTTTACACACCGCACCGGGTACCCATTTGAGGCCGAGTCGACCTAGGGGAGGCCCATGACCGGTTCAGGTAATCGTCACCTGGTCTTGGCCGTGAGCGGGAATCGAACTCGGGTTGCCGGGTTCGTAGCGCAGCGTAGCGCTAACCGCTACACCACCGCTCCCCACATTCATAATACGCTGCCCCCCCCCAACCCGCCGCCACCTCCAAACCCCTTTCCTGAGCCCCCTTTTTTCTGGCACAGCATCACTTTTGGAAGTGTGCCTGCACACGCACGCACACACACACACGCGCCCGCCCGCCCACCCACACTCAACTCGCTCACTCACGCGCGCAGCGCTGACAACAACAAAAATCCGCCAGCAGGAGCGAGCGAGCGTGCGAGCGTGCGAGTGAGCGAGCTCGTCTCCCCTGGCGCATCAATCACCCCCGTCGCGACGGGCGCTTGGCGAGGAGGCGCATCCACACGTCCCTCGCGCTCGCAGCAGCCCGCAGCAGCCCGCAGCGCTCGTGCGGATACACCGGCACCCACTCGCCTCCGTGCGCCGGGCGAGCGCGAGACGCATGGCCGCAGGGGCACAACTCCATCCAGCATCGGCGCTCGCAAACGGCGGGGAACCGAAAACCGGTCCGGCCTCTGCATTCCACGGGCTGCTCGCCGCCAACGCCGCCGCCGCCGCTGCCGCCTCTATCTTCATCTCTTTGGCGAGATTTCACAATTTTGGTGATATACGTTTTCTTCGTGGTTGACCTTTTTTTTCTTCATTTGCCCGGACACGTTATTTATTTCTATTGAATCACACGTTTATTTTTGTAGTAATTATACAGGTATAAAGCAGTTCATTGTTATAGAAAAGAAACCCACAGCCTCATTCCTTAATAAATGTCGTAATTATCAGCTTAATCTTACGTGCGATTAAATTGCCAAATGTTCAGAGTTCCTGTCTCCGTGAAATAAAGTCATACAGGTCTCCTTTATAAAACAGGCGATGAAAAGTCAATAGCTTCTCATCGAGTTAAACAAAATCCATCAACTTATCAATGATTAAAAAAACACGCATCCTTCGTGATTTTCACATAACCCAACGTGCAGACCAATGCCTAGCTTCGCTTAAAAACGAATTTGCCAATGTGCATCATCGCCTAAAGTGGCATTGCCACTGGTCACGTGACCACACAAACTGCCAAGCATGCAGGGAAGCCGCCCGTTGTCTCCGCTGGGAGCGAAATATCTGTGTCGCCGGCAGCGTGAGCAGGACATCACAAGCCATGGATGTGCGTCCACAACTCCACACGCCTGAGAGGAGTGGTTCTTGACCTTTACTGCAGCCTTGCACCCCCCCTTTGGTTCTCAATTGTTAATCATTTATAACGTTACGTTCTTTGGTTCTTTGGGAAAAGTCACGCCGACAGGATGACGATCGCTCGTGTTGTGATCGAAACGTCGCAGTTTTTATTGTTATTTTATTTACTTTGATTTTTTCTATCTATGTGGCTTTACCGCAGTCACGAAAGTTTTAAGTCAAAATGTAATTTATGTGAATAAATGCACGGGGTTTGATGAAACAAAGTAGTTGCACTTACATGCCTGCGCTTAAATGTGGTTTTGATGATTTACCTTCAAAAAAATATCTGCCATGACTCCCACCCCCCAGAAAGGGTGTGCACACACCCCCAGGGTTAAGAAGACCCACTTGCCTTTGAGGTTCAGTCAATCCCGGCGTCTCGTGCAACCTTCGACGGAAACTCAACTGGGAGACTAAAATATACAAATTCAGATAAATGAGGGAAGATAAAAGTTTGGCCTTTTACTGTTATAATGGGCAAGGAATATTTTCAGGGTCACCCCAAATGTCTGGGGGATGGGTTGGGGGTGCAAACATTTTCTAGAGCTCAATCCCAAACGGCTCTGGATAAAATTGAAAATTAATCTAACTTGGGAAACGACAATGGTCATCAAAGCAGAACCATGCACCAAGACTTTCGATCGAATAGAATTTAAAAATCTCTCGCCGAAACAACACCACGTGCGCAGCATGCAAAACCAGCATGGCCAAAGGTTCGGCACGTTACAAAACGTAAATGAATAATCGGCATTGGCAGCGGAGTGCAGGCGACCGGTTTCATGCATATGCGGCTGCTGTGGGCCAGTTCTACTCCCCCATTTACTGCAGCGAGAGAGTGAACCACCGGGCAAAGTTAACCATTAGTGACAGCTCTGTGATAAACATCGTGGTGTCATGTAAAAAGGCCAGCGATGTTGCGCGGATGTTGCATAACAATGGCACCGGCACAAATAACCAACGGGCAGCTTCGTGATCGCGCACCAAAGAACGCATGTTATTTTATTTCTATTTTAAGGCAGGCATGGCGAACCTCGAGAGAGTATTGCACCGCGCAAGTTTTCACTGCACTGGGTGCGCGGCCTCGGGTTCGTCGTGATTAGCAGGCTCACAGCGGTGGGGGGCCAGTGTGGCACGGGGGTCAACAGCTGAACTCCCGGCGCTGTTCGGCAATGCCACCGAAAAGTGGACGTTGAAGACAACGCACACCTTGCGCGTTGCTACGTTTGCTTGTGCGGCATTTTTATCATCCACTGCTGGATGAGCGCGCCCCCACCCCCTTATGCCGCACGGGTGGTGGGAGTTGTTTGACATTACTTCGCCACGCCA
Organism: Lampetra planeri; assembly: GCF_965212315.1. Classification (NCBI taxonomy): domain Eukaryota; kingdom Metazoa; phylum Chordata; class Hyperoartia; order Petromyzontiformes; family Petromyzontidae; genus Lampetra; species Lampetra planeri. Next base: position 11,493,238 of record NC_136118.1, on the reverse strand, counting down.
GTCACTGCAGACACGAATCATAAGCGTGGCAACATAGAAGTAAAGTACAGCAATGGATTTTGCTGCACTGGCCTGTTTGCTCGTGCTCTTGCCAAAATTCTGACTTTCAACGTTGGGTACTTGCCGAAAGCATGGCTCACTCCCGAAACGGGGCTTGAAATAACATCAGAGTCAAGCATGCTCAGCACTAGGTTCATCAATCCATGCGATTTCAAGCAACTTGAGTGCAGCAGTAGAGCGTTTCTCTGCACTGCCCCACTGTGTTGTGGCATACGAGCATGCGTAATGCCATGCCAGCGCTCGCAACAGGGCAGCATGTGGCCTCGGACTCTGGTACTGTGGACCCGTGGGACAAAGGCAGGCGTTCAAGCCAACGTTCAACGTTGCACGCATTACCACAGACGATATCAATAATGTTGAGCGTATATTTGGAAGGATATTTATTTATATTCATACGACGTTTTTATAACAGATCCATTTAGCGACACTAAAGCGCTCTCTCACAATGAGTCTACGTTTTGTTTAACGTGAGATTTTTTTTCTTTATTCCTAACTCAATATATAAAAGAATGTAAATACATTTTTTTTTTATACGGAACAAGAATACATTTTGTGACAAAGCACACTCTATCCTAGTATTGGCTAAAGGCTTAAGAATGTTCCATAGATGGCTCATCCCATGGTGGGAAAAGAACCCGAGAACTCCTATTATCCACAAGTTTCACAAAAAAGCCACATGACCTGGACAATAAAATCATACAGATAGTAGGATATCTGTGATATCGTTCTCCCAGATTACCGCACTTTAAGAGTTCTCCTGGACATAATCATCCCACACACTCTGAACTAATAAAACATTAAACACTCATAATTTCCACGAATAACATCAACAGTTTTTATACAAAATTTCCGGTCAACATTGCTGGCCAATTCAAAAAAAACAGCCTTGTTGTATGCTGTTGTTTTTTATAGCGGCCTTCTCCGGTATAAACGTATATATATCGCACGAGGTTTCACAAGCACTGCATGCGCTGCATTAGTCCAAACATTCATAAAGAATCGGGCTAATACCACGAAACTTTAAAAATATGCGTGTCATTCCACTTACAGCTCGAGATCGGATCGATTGAAAGGATGAGCAATTTCAAAGTTAAATTAGCAAAAGAAAAATCCACATTCCATAATAGAAGAATTTGCGTTTTTGAGAGCGTGCCACCCAACCTGGAAAGCGGGCAATAGAATCAGAATATGTATTTATACTGGAGGAATCCGATGAGCTATAAAGCTCAAGATGGAGCGATTTGGCTGGCTGCGACACCTGAAGGAAAACGCGCGAAAGACAATAACCTTCAAATCATTGTACTACTGTCCTCTGGATATTTATTTGCAAGGCTTGATGTTGTTGGTTGTCGTCATTCCACCCTTAACCTCGAGAACAAAATGGAGTACGTGAATGAGCCCCCCCCCCCCCCCCCCCCGTTTGTAAATGGCCGCAGTAGCAAGACAGCACCGAAGCAAGCTTTTACCATAAACATTCCTCCGGGCAAAACACTTTCATGGGGAAGAACTCGGCGCGACAGCGACGACGACGACGGCGGCTCATCACGCTGCAGCTATTTTCCAGCAGGTGTTCTGGATACCTGCTGGAGGACGACGACCACACTTCACGGAGGGCGTTCCACGGCAGACCGCGTGAGCAGAAAAACAAACACCCCCAGTGCGAAATGAAACATCTGCAGTTACTCCCGTGACTCATTTTTTTTTACACAACAGTGGCGCAATGGGGCCTTGCCTTCTCGCAGCCGCCACCCTGCGGCAGCCCACACACTGCGGGGCGACACCGTGCCAAGGTTGTTTCGCCATTGGGGCCATGAACCAGTGGGTAACGGCTGGCCACTCTTAACTGGAGCCACGGCAAATCCATCCCCCCCCCCCCCGCTTTAGAGTTAATGTTCAACATCGAGCCCACTTCAAAGCTTGGTCTGCACTAGATGCCGACTGCTGCGGTTGGGTTATGCCAGGAGAAAAGTGCCGAAAAGTCAACGGCTAAACCCTGTGGCTGATAAAGAAGCCGGTGCCTTTATTTCGGGCGTGAGGCAGTGGTGCAATAGCTGTTAGCCGTACTGCACTGCGAACCCAGGTGAGCTCAATTGATATGTCCTCTCAAGGTCGCTAAGATCTGGGGATACAGACCATTTCTGTATTCCCAGGTCGAGGTTTCGGTCTATGGGTGACCGAGATTTTATCCCGTGTAGCTCCCAGGCTATGGAACGCTCTTCCACGAGACATCAGGATCTCTGAGTCTGTGGACGATTTTAAAATGCTCCTTAAAACCCATTTATACGCTTCTGCTTTTTAAACTTTTAGTTCAATTAGCAAATGATTTGTTAAATATTTTTTCAATATTATTTTTTATGCTGAATGTCTGCTGCCGTGTCCTGTCCAGCACTTTGAGATCCTTGATGAAAAGCCGCTATATCAATGCAATTATTAATATTGGCAAGCGATTTCTGAACAGGTCCTGGGCCTGCCTTCACCACGCTGTGTTCAAGTACGGACAAATAACCTCCACAGCCAACATGGTGTGGGGGGGATGGGTGTCATCCAGTCATGTATTGAAAAAGGGTCGTAAATATGCACCAGGTATCCATTGAGGCCGAGTTTACCTAGGGGAGGCCCAGGACCGGTTCAGACAATCGTCACTGGTGTTGGCCGCGAGCGGGAATCAAACTCGGGTCGCCAGGTTCGTAGCGCAGCGTAGCGCTAACCGCTCCACTACTGCTATTTCACACACACGCAATCAAACGGGGCGTTATGGACCCACATCTTTTTATCTAATCTGGCTCTGCCGAGCACGTGTGATAAAACTTCAGTAATTTTTTTTTTCTCAGTAATTTTTCGGGGAATATACGCGTGTTTTAAACATAACCGATTATTCCACACAATTCCGCCGAACATACGTAACAGCTTTTCGTTTTGCTTTCAACTTGTGTATCGTCCGCCACGGCTGCGACGCTACACGCAGAGCAGACCGGGCGTTCTTGAGCTTAACCATCGGAGTTCATCAATTACTCCACGAATCGTTGCCTCTACGTCTTCCCCCACTACTTCTGCTGAATCAGCGCACGACAGCGCAGTCTGTTATCAGATTGCACGAGGGTGGTTATTGTCCCCGTCAATACGCAAAACAGGACGCACCCAAACCACCAAAACCTTGCAGCAACAGCATTACGACGACGTCGACAACACGCACAAGCACTAATCTTTATTACAGCGCAAGGTACTCCTTTAAGTGGGCTCCTCCACCCCGGGGGAAGCCTGAAGCCTGTATCCCATGAGCCGCCATGGGCGGTGGCGGCACCCCTCGGACGCTTATCTCGGGGCGGCCTCTGCAGTGGGGGGGTGGGGAGGCAGGCAGCGTCCACCCAGGACTGCCCTTCCGTCCCGGCCCTGCCCGGAACGGCGATCCCGGTGGCGTCGCGAGCCGCGAGGCCGTGCCGACCGCCGGTTCCGACGCGCCGTTCCGCCGAGGCCAGAATGTGACACGCCGCTGTCGACGGTCATCGGCCAGGCGGCGGCGGGGACGACGCGCCCCAGTTTTTCGCACACGCAACCAAACAGGGCATCATGGACCCGCGTATTTTTTTCGACAATCTGGCTCTGCCGAGCGTGTGTGATAAAACTTGAGTACATTTTTTTCCCTTGGTAATTTTTCGGGGAATAAACGCGCGTTTTAAACGTAACCATACGCGCGGCAGTTTTCGCTCGATGCACTATGCTCCCGAAAGGGAGACCGTGGCGCTTGTATGTCGGTACCGTATGTACGTTGAACTCATTTTGCACCGTACATAGAACCAGCCGTGCTAAAATCGGAGGTGCGGGCGTCGAATGGGCGAGTTGACGATTCGTGGTCCTTTTTCTTTGGGCAAAGGTACTGTTTCCATTACACTACGTGTTTAAGAATGGCATTTGGGTATCTAGGAATGCAATAATATAATTACAAATAAGCTCATGCTAGGCGACAGATTTCATGGCCGATACTAGCGATGCTGGCTATGGAACAACTTTCCGCATGTGCATTCTATTGAATGAGCCTGTGCCACACGCTAGGCCGGTTCGTGGGCACAGAGGGCACAACATTCGAAGAGCCAGCCTCGTGGGTGAGAGTGATCCGCCTGCCAAGCACAACAACAACGACGATGATGACAATATTGATGTTCTGAAATGAAACCTGAATTCGCTGAAGCAGCTAAAATTGCCATTGGGTTACTGCGTGTTAAGTGTCGGTGCTGGATTATTTTACCGGTAAATTATCTGCCCAGTACCTTTTATTCTTAAATAAGGGTTTAAAGACCTCTTATTTTTTTTATTGTTTTATATTTATATTATTTTATCATTTCCCTTCTACGTGACTTTACCGAAATAATCAAGAATATAGACCTCTTAATGTTGGTCCACCGACTTAAGGAGTGGAGACTTCGGCACCTTAGGCGGACGCGCCTCAATAAACACGCACGTTAAGAGTTTAATTGATACATCGCTTTGCGAGGCGACGACGACGACGACAACGGTGGATTCTCAATTAAAAACTCGATACACGAAGCGCACACATCCAATCCCACAAAAGCACATCTCCTGCTGGTCGAACCCCGTGTGAAACCTACCACCCCCCCCCCCAAGCACCGTCCATCACTCCACTAATACGGCAGCTTTACGGCCCCCCCCCATCCCAGCGCGCTTTCTCCACGTCTCTGCCCGCATCTCTGCCCGCGTCTCTCCCCACGCCGGAAGCACCCACTGCTCAACGCACGCGCAGGCAGCCACCTCTGCCAAGCGGCGGTGGCGCACAGCCCAGCAATAGGCAAAGCAAATGTAGCGAGGCGCCACAAACTTGAACTCATCCCTGCTCACGCCTTGTTGACCTTTAACCTTCTTAGTTCCTTAATAGCTACTTGTATGCTGCGTGCCAAAATGTAAAAATGCTGATCTTGGAGCGGATGGCATTCACTTCAAAACGGTTTTTAAAATGACCAGCGATGAAATGCAATTTGGACACCATTGATAATTTCGCCAACGAATCTGCAGTTCCCAATGCAAGCCACCACCATGCTTCGAGTCGCGGGCCCTTAGAATATAAACACGACGTTCGCTTTCCTCACCTTGAGAACTTTGCTGCTATGGAGCAGTTCGGCATTCATTTACTGAAACCACCCACAGGAGAAGTGGTCACGGTTAAAGAACAATGCGGGGGAAATAATAGCGGGCACTCCCGATTGCATTTGTTTCGGGGTAATATTTCATCTCCGTCTCTGCGTAACCAGTTTCAACGGCCCGCTTGCGGTTTAGAAGCCGAGCCAAACAAATGTGCAATTTATGTTGCCGTTTTAATTTGAAGCGCTGCAGTAATTTTCCGCTGGCAAAACAATCGCTCGTTTTGTTCACGCGCTCCTCGGCCTCTTCGCCTTTTCGCGTTGGGGAGTGCGGGGGAATAAAAGCGTTGCAATTTTTTTTTTTTAAACCACGTAAATTTCACTAGAGTCAATTTAGACAAACCGGTGACAAGGTTAAAAATCCCGCGTAACTTTTAAGCAGCGTTAAACGTTACGAAAACAAGACTACAGCTGACTCAAAAGGCCAAAGAAAACACTACGGCTACCAAAAAACATATTGATCTGCTCTCTATTTGGTATCTGCGTGCGAGCGCACAGAGCAGCGCATTGTTTTGATTTTCTGTTAACTCGGAGTGATTCTTTTTTACGATTAAATGACAGTTACTGTTCGCATGGCGAAATGGATCCGGTGATGTCGTCTGCGCCCACTAGAAAGTGGAATTTCACCTCCGGACAAATCTTTACAGTGTCACAGACACATTAACCCATGGCGGTGCTGACCTGTCCACCATTAACCACCCCCCTCTCCGGGTGCACCAGCACCACGCCCGACCGCCTTTGTCTCCCCAGTGGCGATGTTTACTTCACACCGCACCAGGTTCTCATTTGAGGCCCAGTCGCCCTAGGAAAGGCCCAGGACCGGTTCAAATAATTATAGGTCACTGGTGTTGGTCGTGAGCAGTACTTTATTGTTCAGTTGAATAAGTAGGAAATGTTCATTTAATAGATGACAAAAACGGAGTTGATGGGGTGGCTAAATAATTCAGAGAAATATGCACCAATGTACTACATATCCGAGGATCGTAAGAGGTTGCGGTACATTGGGGAGGCCTTCATACATCAGGGAATTAACCATGCCTGATGATGCTAAGGAGAAGTATAAAGCTAAGTCAGTCACCCACGATGTTGTCAATTGCTGATAATCAGAAAGCCGACAAAAAATAGACCGAGAGACATTCTCTTGTTAACGGATCTCTCTCATAATGAAACACTTGTCGTACAACATACGGGGCAGATTAATTTGTTGTATACCAGACAGTCAATAATAGCAGGGCAATTAAGGCAATTGCAGTTATAATCTTGAGCAAGCCAACTTAAAACTGGCACTGTTCCCCGGGCAACAATAGCAAAGGAACCTCCCCGCGCACACGTGCCCATCTTTGCGGGGCAGATGGACCGAGCACCTGCAGGGGTTGAAATTCTATGCCTCGTTCCGTTCGAACGTGTGTCACAAAAAATTAACCCGTAAAAACAAAGTTTTTCACTATAAATCCTTTATATGCGTGGCATCGGTTTTATTTTATTATTGATTTCTGTTTTTCTTGAGTAAGAGTTTCATTTTAATCACATTGGTATTTTAAATTAAATACGAAAACATTTTTTTCCTAAAAAGTGGAAAATTTTGGAAAAAATGTTTTCACGAAAATAAATTGTCACGCACAACGAGTCTGTGTGCAAAATGTCAGCTCGATTGGATCACGGGAAGTGGGTTAAAAAACGACCAAAAATTTGCACGGTCGTAAGCGCGCAAGCAAGCAAGTGAACTTAATATAAAGGATTTAAAAATATACGCCGCCTCCCTCCACCATCCATCCATCCCTGACCCTCCCAACCAGCAACCTCCACCCCCCCTTCCTTCCCCACCCCCCCCCCCCAAAAAAAAAACCCCCTTCACCCAAAACCCCACTTACCAATGCCCCAAAGCCAATACAAAAACCACGGGGCCAGCTCCGCTTGCTCACTCCCCCGCAGTCAGCCGGCATCCGGCTTAGCGTTAACCCGATCCCCATTACCAGCAGACGAGTGTTGTTTTGAAAGTGGCCGCCCCCCCCCCCATTCCAGCCAGCCAGAAACATGACCTTTGACCGGGCCCTTTCAAAACCATCAGCCTCACTCTCGCCTCGCGGGGAAAGATTTATTATTTTTCATACTCGCGTCTGTTCTGCGCTGCCTACTCACGAAAGACAATCAAACGTCAACTCTCCTATCGCTCGGTTGAGTTGCCGCTCAAACACAACACGACAGGAATGTATAGCGCCCAAGCGCTGGTTTATTCGAACATGTGATTTCATTCAGAAGTTTAATTTCAGAGGAATTTCCAAAACTCGCATATAAAACCTTCAATGGAGACATTAAGATTGGGAGAGAATGGCTTATTTTTAACTTTCAGAAGCCTTCCCATGAATGTGGGCATGTTAAATAAAACGCGATGTTGCGGTGCGGCAGATTAATACGGCTTCACAAATTAAGGAATGTACAGAATTTGAAATCTTTCACCATTAGAAATTCACACACGGAAAGCAGATGCATTATACAACAGTCACCACGTTTTTCAATGAATTAAGAAAACTTTGACACCACAAAATGTTTCGTGTCAGATTTTTAATGACCCTAACCTACCACAAACGTTCGTGTTCAAGACGAGGCTTCCATATTCTCAGGTTTTTTCGGTAAAGTCACGTAGGTAAAACATTAAAAGTAATGAAAGTAAAATAAAATAAAACAAAACAAAAATAAAAATAAAATTCACGACGTTTCGGAGGCAACACAAGTCTCCGTCATCAGGTGGGACCGTCACAGCTTCCACTCCTTGAACTCCACGTCTAAGTCTAATTTTCCCAGTGTCCCGACATTCATTTTCCATGTCGGTCTCAAACTCGTTCATAAAGTTTGAAAAAAACCCACCAAATGTTGACTCCACGCGGGATCAACTGTATCATCCCACCAAACAAATGAGCCTTTCAAAACCGAGAATCGCTGTCCGCTTTTTTTTGTTCCTTTGTTTGAAACAATGAAAAAAATGGGAGCCAAAACCTGCACGGTTATCTTTTTAGTGGCGTAAAGATGTACAGTTTAACAGACGTCCTTCCAAATCCCCAGAAATCCCACTAAAACACATCTCTGTGAGCATCCAGCTAGATTAAATCGCTGGACTTGTGGTTCCAAAGCTGGGGGTTTTAGGTAAGAGAGCTTTGCCTTTGTCAGGGGAATTTAGCTTTTTGTACTGGAAATAACAATAGCTGCTACTCTTCCACAGTGCGCCATTGTATTTGAGAGGGCTTTCATCTCAATATTTCACGGTGAAGTATGTAAACTTTACCACCACACTCATCGAACGTGCTCGCCACTCGTGTGCAAATGTCTGTGCACCAATGCACAATATTCAAATCGATTAAGCGTTCTTTGTAAAGTCCAATTAAAACAGAATGTCCATACACTGTACGAGGCAACATACACATTACTGACAGGAGAATGTAAATACATTTAAAAAAATCTACATAATGCTTTTAGTTCTCAAAATTGCCAGTTCAGTACAAAAAGGCATTATGGAAGATGTGGGGCTATTTTTAAACAGCTTTGACCCCCCCCCCCTTTCTTACCCTCACTCCATTACTTCATTTCTTCTTCCCTCACCTTCCCCTCTCTACATAAAAGTGCACGCACACCCACTCAAGGTTCCCACTCGGCGGGGCAGCGAGCCCAATCTCCTCCGTCCTCTATATCCAGGAGCACAGAGTTCGGGACGTACGTCCGCGGAGGTTTTATACTCCCCAAAGTGCCCCCCCCCCCGCTCCCCATAGCGGGCTCATACTGAAATATTAAAAAAAACATTTTTTTTATTAAAGGCTTTGGTTACCTTGGAATTCTTCTCAAAAATATCTATAATATTCTTACATCAAGAGGGCAGTAGCCAAGGAGGGAACGGTACTCGCTCTCTCTCACAGGGCTCAGTTGCCAGCCCTATCCTACAACCTGCAGAATCTTGATTTAGTGAGTGCATGCACTGCTTTAATAGAGAGACAGGAATTTATAAAGCCCATGTCTGGGTTTTTATTTTTACAGATTCATAATTTTGGACACCACCATGATGGAATGGTTATAGCTGCACACTGGATTCACTAATCCATGTCACATGCTCAATCTTCTGGCGCAGCAGCTGAAACAAACGGGGCAAGATTCTTAAATTCTCCCACCATGCATCAGTCCACCGTGCAGCATAAATGGGTACACCACAGTTAGACTATCGACAGGTCACGTGCGGTGGTGGGGAGGGGGGTAAATAGTGGGCACTCCGACATTCCAAAAAGGTTTGGCCAGTGTGGAAGAGTAGGCCAAGATAGCCTCTAGAGGGGTTCTATAGAGCTCCCTCTTGTGGAGGCCCTTCCGCCTGCAGTGGCATCGGCAAGACATTGCACGGCTGCACTTTTTGGGTGCAGTGACGTACAGGGGTCGGTGTCTTGACACTGGATCATTCCTCGCTGCTATGCCCATCTGCAGGCTGCTGCCTGGGACATTATTGTAACACTATACAGACATCCATCCACGTCCTGGTGCTGCCGGGAGAGCCAAGGTCAAAATCAGAGTGGTTCGCAGTCGTCTTAATTGTGCCGAGGCAGCAGTGTGAGCCGAGCCTCGGTGCTCGTGGGTTAACGGGTCAATCGGCGATTGATATGACAAGCGGAGCACAAAGACTTCTACGGTGACAGATGTGCACACACACAAGACTCGCAGAGTACCATGAATGGCCGAGGCGTGGAAATATACTACATAATAGACATTAAGACAAAGATAGCCATAACAGCCTTTTTGGGCAAGTGCTGTTCGAACCTATTAATCGCTGGCATGGCACACGAGGGGGGTAGGTGGCCAGCACCATACCCGGCCGCCTTTGCCTCTTCAGTGGCGATGTTTATACACCGCACCAGGTACTCATTTAAGGCTGGGTTGACCCGAGGGTGGGGCCCAGGGTCATTTTAGATATCACTCGCCACTGATTTTAGCTGTGACGCGACTCGGAAAGTGAGCATTTTTCCACACCACGTGGATACGTATTAGCACAGGGGAAAGGAAAAACAAGGAAGAAAACCTGCACGCACACTTGACATACCCTGAAAAAAAAAAGTGCTTCCTGGTTAGGGCAAAAGGTTCCCAGTGGGGGTGGGAATCACAGCAAGGGCAAGATCAGTTCCATTCTTTGAGGAGAGAAGATGAAGAGGGAAGAAAAGGCCCTGGAAGAGGGGAGTGGTGGCTCAAAACGCGAGAAATAAAACACTCGCTTTAATAAAAACCAATAAAACGAAGGTTACATGGGCATGTTGCTGGAAGACGCGAGGGTACAGCCCTGCTAACTGGCTCCATAAATAACAAGTCAAACCCCACGTCTAAAACGACGCTGAATTGGCAGTGGTGCACAAGAACAAATAACAACAAAATTCAACAAGTTAATCAACACTGCCATTAAGCGGAGCGGAAAATAAGAGATAGCAGACAATGGGCCCTCCTTCGTGACACCTCCGCACCTCTGATTGGCACGGTCGGCTACGTTCGGTGCGAACGAAGTTCAACATGCGTGCATACATAAGAGAGAACAACGCCATGTATAGGCATGGCCCTTTCACTCGGGGCCCTGAATCGGTGACTTCGTGCCCATGGGGGGGGGAGGTACACGCTGGTTGCGCACCATGGCAGTCAACGAGGTTCAACAGTGCCCCCTTTTCCTGGTGTTCATAACTCGTTGTTTACGGTTTGTGAGAAACGAATATCTGGGATGCCAATGACGAAAGCGTGGAGAGAGCAGAACACTGGGCTGGGGCGAGACTGCACAGAACTCCCTCCAAGTACTGTATATGTTAAACAGCCATTCGTCATGTACACACGTGCGTACTCGCAATCGCCTCGTCCATGACACTTGGCATGTGGGCTCTTTGGACTACTTTGAGTCTCGTTTATAACTTTCCATAAAAATAACCATTACAAGATGGGAGACTTATTTAACCGCACGCCAGGACAACAAAAAAAATATCAACAATTTTTGGCCTAATCCTGTAGGTCAAACTTCTTCCTTTGTATAGACATCGTATTTTTTTTTATTTAACTACTTTGGAAATTTAAACCACGTGCAATAATATATATATTTTGAAATATACCATGTAATTTTCATGAGGGTGCTTTTAGATGTTTACATTTTACCTGTTATGTATTTTTTATTTGACAGCAAATGAAACATGTATACACTGCATAATAACTGCACCGCATATTCAGTGCAAATATAATTCTTGAAATAAATCACGTACAGAGAGCCCTCCTGTAAATCCACCGCTGGATGAAGCCTCCGCACGTCATATAGGTCAAGGAGGAGGTTACTGGACGACCCTTCGCCACGCTGGGCAGTAGGCGAGTTAAGAAAAAGTATCGAGGGCACAGGACCAGTTCCTTTATCACTCGCCACGGACACAAGCCATGACTGGGACACACACTCTGGTCGCCAGGGTTGATCGTGCAGTGGCCGTGCAGCAACTACTGCGCCATCGTTCACTCCCCCGCTCCCTCCCCATATTCACCACCCTCTGATAACTGTAAACACGGAAGTTTATCACTTGTTACATTTAGTATATTTATATTTCTGCGCGTCAGCAAATAAAACAAGTTGCATCTATTTGGTGCAATTAGCACGGTTGGCGACGAACGGTGTTAAAGAAACTCGACAAACACAAATTGCAAGGTGTCACAACGCCTCAAAGCGCCTTGTAGAATCCGCGTATTGCGTGCGGGGTGCGTGTAACGAGTCTGTCCGTGGGGGCATTCGGCCAAGGAAGGCTCAACGGTGGTGCGTACACAATTGGCGGGCGGAGGGGGGGGGCGGGCAGCGGTGCACTGCGGCCCCCCTGTGTTGTTCGACAGGCCTCGGTGTTGTATTTGCCACCGCATTAAAACACGGCGATGGTGTTTAGAGGAGGCGCGCTCGGCCACACTCGGTGCCGGCACCAACAATAGGGGCGGCACGGTACATTAGGCTCGCTCTTCAAACAGAGGCCCCTCCACCTGCTCGGGGGCCGGCGTGTCACTTGCTATTCTGTTTATCTAGGCCGCTTCATTTGTCGAATTCAAAAAACATTAAAAATACATAAGATGCGCGCACGCGCGCGCGCGTGCACACACATACTAAACAAACTCGGGCGTGAATATGACTTGCACGACCGTCTGTGGCACCCCGCGATGGATCATCCTCGTGTAAATATAAAATCAATAAGACAAAGAGGGTCCCAAACCCACCCACCCCGCCCGCACTCCCCTTCCTCTAAGCCATCCATGCACCTCGATACAGATATAAGCCCTCAGACAAAAACACGTCACATCATAAATCCATCTGGAGGATACAGTTACGTTTAAGACTTCCTCGCCGTGTTGACGCCACTGCCTGCGGCTCAGCGTCTGTAATCAATCTTACACCGATAATATATTTATTTCCTTCCGAAAATGTATCAATATTACCCAACTTAATAACGAACGCCAACATTTTTCTTTTCGACAATCGACAGCGACGGTAAAATTACGTGCCGTCTTTTGTCAAAGGCAAGGCGTGTGTGTGTATATATGGGATTTGATTGGTTTAGTATTACATGGGCATCAAAAAAAATATTCAGAAAAATGTCACACGTCAGTCCGCTCAGCCTCTTCCAACAGAGGGGGGTAAAATTTGTGACCAAGTGTTTGCTCGGTTGATTATGATGTGACAATTTGATTATCCCCTTTTTGCAACGCGATTGGACGTGGTATTCTTTAACCACGGACAATGAACGAACAACAATGGGAGGCTTTATCCGCCGTGTTGTTTGGTCACCTATTTTGCTTTCCTTGGAACAGCTACAATATTAAAGCTAACTTGGCTCACATGGGTGCCAAATAAATCTGGAGGAAACTAATAAGCAACACATGTAGGCCAAAAACCGAAATTTCACTTTGGACATTCCTTTGCTTGGAAAGCCAGTAAGTTGACCGAGAATTTTTTTTTATTAACAATAATGCCGATTAATATTTCTATTGTGGCTTTTATTTTAACGGTCATCGTTTGCGTTGCAAGTGTAGTTCATGCCCGTCTCAAATGAAAAAAGCTGCGATTGCAAACGAGTGCGAAGGAACGCTCGCAGCAGGCCACACGTGGGTACGGAGATGCAAGCAACATTAATGACCCACTGGTGCGAGCTTTAGCGTAAACACAAATTGTTGTGTTCTTTATAGTCTCAGAACTTTCCCAGCACCTTCCCAACAAACAGACCCAGACCCCCGCTGCTGCCCCTCTCATATTTATTATTTTTAACGCCCCACGTTCCCAAGCTAGCATCTATCAGCTTCTTGGACTCGCCCGTCACACTGTAATCACATGGAACCAGAGACCCAGCCACGACACACATGGCAGCCAAAAACCTAAACAACGTCGATGAAATGTATGCTGCGTATACACACACAAAGAAGGGCACTTTAAAATGACTTCTTAAATTGGACGATAACAGTTCAAACACCAACACACATTACACTGTTAGTTTTTAAAATGAATGAACTTGTTGTACAATTACTGTGTGGAAAACATTATGGCGGGAGGCGGGGGGGCATTCTTTGTGAAAACATTTGAACACCCCGAATATAGCGGGGTCGAGCGGTGGCACAGTGGTTAGTGCATTGCGCTATGAACCGCGTGACCTAAGCAGGATTCTCGACCACGGCTAACATCGGTGCCGAGTGATATCCGAACCAGTCCTGGTCCAACGACGCCCCAACTCCCACACTTCACGAACCTATCATACTGACCAGCATGGTGAAGTATGATTTTTTTTAAATGGTTAAAATCAACATGGTGTGTGGGTAGGTAGGCCTTCAATGCAACAGACCACAGTTTGGCAAGCCAGGAGAACGACACTTGTTGGCAGATTACTAATGGAGCAGCAGCAACCTTTCATGGGTAAGACTGCAGCTGCAAAATGTGACTTTATTTGTTGAAGCCCCAAATGCTGAAAGTTTACTCTCAAGATCAATGCCGTTAATAGGTAACACGTTCCCGTGCTTTTTTTCTCTTCCATTTCCCTGAAGGCCAGGACACTCGTCAATTAAACATGCTCCCTTTCCCATACATTTATTATTATTATGACTGCTATCACAGTTGGGTTTTATAACGTAGTTTTTGGCCTCGGCTCAACACTCATTCCAGGGCAATGTCACATCGCAAAAAAACATCTGCGCACAACAAAACAATCATTGACGTAACTGGTCCCAGATGCTGAACAATTGATAACGCAAGGATTTTTTTCGTGAAATAACGCTCGAAACACAAGCAAATTGAAGGCACGAATGCACAAAGACAGGATGGCGGCTACAGATTAAATACGCCGGGATTTGCCTGAAATGTTAAGGCTGTCGTTTTCGCGAAATAAGAAACGCAAATTGGCCGCTGCATTTCCTACGCAATAATGGTGCAAAGAAACGGTAAAACTTGAAAGCACTTGTAATCATTTCTGCTAATAGTAGATAACAAAAAGTTGCTTCAGCTGTTTGTATATTAAATTGATGAAACATTTTTTTATAAATAGCTGTAGGCTTGAACAACATTCTTTTGTTGCGCAACAACGCAATAATCGAACGCGGCAAACTAAATGGGAAAAAAAACACGGAATCAAGCTTCGCTAACCGTTTTAAAAAACAAGAACAATCCCGGAGACAGGGCAAATTTTTTTTTTCTTTCTAATAAACGACTGGGAAATTAAGCAACAAAAAGTCACAACGGGGCCGAATAGAGCGCCATTAGCTCTGGTTAATAAGGAGTGACTGTAAAAACTGGCCGCAACCCGAGCCCCCCCCCCCCCTCTGTTCTCCGGACCTAATTGCTCTGTAACGGAGACGGCGGCGTGCTCAAAATGGCAAGCGTCTGGACGCACGAACGTCTATTAGTGCGCCCCTCCGCTCCGGCAGGAGCTTGGGTGCTGTGCTGAAACAGAACGGGAGAGCAGGCAACGTCGCTAGCCCGCTTGGCCGCCCGCACACACGGACGCACGCACGACTCCGTCGCTCGTTTAAACCGTGGAATGGGCCACGGGGCCGGCCCGCTTATTAAAACGCAGCCACGCCCGTGACGAACCCGCTAAAACTCAAACACAAGCGGGATTTCTTAATCTTGCTGCCTTGGCCAAGATGAATGGCACAATGGCAGGGCAGGGGGTCTCAGAGGCTAAACCTGCCATCCCTCCTGAGTACGGCTGACTGGCCCCTGGCCCACGACCCCGTGCCTGAAAAGGAGACCGACCCCCTCCTCCACCACCCTGCCCTCACAGCGCCTTGCCCACTCACTCCCCTCCCGTGAATGTAAGGGCACAAGCAGAGCCGAGGCCCCCGAAACAATGCCGGTCTTGTGCGGCCTGGGTTAATCTGTGCCTGGGGGAAAGCCGATCCGGGCAACTTGTTTGTAAACTCTTGCTTGCCAAGAGCATTCCTTGGATGGCTTTGCTTTCCCTCCCTCGCTGCCCTCCCCTCCTCCCCCTTCTCTCCCCATCTGAACACACTGACCGGTCAGTGACCACACTAGAGATATGATGGAAGCATTTCCACAAACACCAACGCAGGTACGAGAAAACCTGCCCCCCAGCATGGCCTCGTAGCATTAAAGCACCACATGATGGTTGAAAAATCAGGAAAAAAATTAAATACGGTATTAACTGATGGGACGGAAAACTACATTTGCAGAATAAAACATAAATGTACCGCCTAAACATGTCTTCATCAGCAATCGCTTTGGCCTATAATGTGACATTCAAATCAATCATACCTCAAGGAAAAAAATTAAATACTCAGGGTCCTGTTAGTTTTACTCATAGATATGGCATTTTAAAACCAAATATTTAAGCTTCTATAATGTATTAATTTGAACTTTAGGAATACCGGCTGAACAAGAGCACAGCCTTTCGTTTTCACGTCACACGTTGCTTGCTTAACGGCACCAGTAAATATATCAACAGCTCTTTTTTTTTCAGAATAAAAAAAAGTGCGTTAAACTTCATGGCAGACCTTGACAGAACAAACGCTTGGCTCTCAGTTGCGGGAGGTCTGACGTTAACTGAAAAGAATTACTAATACATGACTTATCGGCAATCAAACCAAGCAGACAAAACTGTTTACACAAAAACTGGAGGATCTTTATTCTTCATTCCTAACAAGTCGCCTATGATGTAATGTTTTGGATAAAAAATAATCTGCAATCTATTTGTTTTGGCCTCATTACAGGCCATTTTGAACAAAAACTAAGTTAATTTTATTTTACCAGGTAGGGCCCACTGAGCTATATAGCTCTTTTTCAGAAGTGACCTGGCCACAAATGATAGCTCAACGAAGTGGCTTATCATCATGTGGAAATGTATCGCATCAAAGTACTCCAAACGCATGTTTAAAAATGGAGGGAAAAATTGGCAGCCCGGAGAAAAATCCAAGTGACCACAGGGAGAACATGCAAACTCCAAATAAATAGCAGGCGTCAGGGTCGGGATGGAATCGACGGCCTCCTGCATGCCAGACGAGGGAGTTAACATTTTGCCAAGATCCCTGGTCTACTGGTAAGAAGACATCGTGTTGTCTCATTGAGAACCACGTGGTGCAAAGTTATCAAGGGCCGATTACAAAATTGCAACTCGTGTTCAAGCGCGTTACATTTGATATGTCTTCATGTATGATTATTTTTTCGTATTTTCACACCTAAATACCAGCGCCAACCACCCCAAAACTCTAACAGATGCCAACATATTGAAATTCAGAAGATGAAAGTGGCAAATACATAACAATGAGTACTTTAATTATAAAATACTAAATCTTTTAACACAAATGAGACTGTGAAGCTTATTAAAATCACGTGATTCCAGTGGCTATTTGTACACGTGAAGGACTATGAAAGATATTCCTTCTTCAGACTATCCTCATGCAAAAGAAATTCACGGCTGTGTATGTTTTTCTCATTTGTTTTTCTCATTAAGGCTGTCCTTTTTTTGTCAGCGGACGATAAAAGCAGCCACAATATTGGACTCGATAACAAACTCATAAATGATGCTGCAGCAGCTTTATTATAAATGCCGAGCAAACTTACCACACTCTCTCCCAAGGAATTTTCATTCCATACCATGCAAGGCACAGTGTGTGTGTGTGAGATGTAGATTTTGGACTGGAATATCACAAGCAAAGCCCCCCAGACAACACGTTAACCCTTTCACATACATAACTACAGCTAAGGTTAACTAGAAACCTCAACCTTTTTTTTACGAAATATACTTTTATGTAAAAAACACAAAACATACGCAGCTAAAATCCCGAAGTCCACTACAAACCAACACGATAGAACACACACAAGAGTGAAAGCAGCGGCGTGGCAAACGAAACCACCAGAGTTCACCTTTACCAGTTAAACACACACAGGTAGGGGGGGGGGCTGCTCTCTCCCTGTACCGAGGCATGAATAACAAAGCCCAACCCGCACTTAGCTGCTAATGATGTTCATTTGGATTGTTGGCCGCACCCAAAATCTCACCTGTCTTCTCCGTGCACAGAGAGATGGGTGCCACCATTAGAGATGCATCTCTACTTTTTAAGCACACTACGCATAAACGCACCCAGCTCAAAGGAGAACTACCCTAAAATGTACATATTTAGCAAAGATGCCTAAGGTCTTGGTAAGTTTGTGCCGAGTACAGTTGTATTGTTATGGTAGTGCTTTTGGAAACACAACAAAATTATAATGTCAATGGGCTATTATTTGGGGGGTGATCTTGGTGGAATGTTTTAAAGTACTGTATTTAACAGACCATATTTATTTGTATTAACGGCCGTTTGTTAAGACCATTTAGCATGGAGAAACGTAGAAGAAGTATGGTCAAATAACCCCCACCACGAAGATGCCCACACTGCATGCAGAGGCCCTCATCCAGCAGCGGACTGACAGAAGGGGACTATACACTTTCCCACACGCACACACATCACACAACAACAACATTAAGTCACACCTGCTGTAAAACACAATAAAAAAAACGCACACAAAAACAGCAATGCTATGCAATAGTCCTGTTAATCCCACGTTGAATTTCCACACCACAGCAAATCAAATGGAATCTCACGGAAGACGGGCGGCCGTCATCACCGCAAACTGCATCGCCACGACGGAGACTCACCCGTGGGCACGGCGACTCTGCTAGACGGTGGGCGAGACGAGGTGAGATTAACAGCGCACACGAGCAGCAGCAGCAGCAGCTGCTGACACGAGCTCGAAGTACGGCAACAGGCCATGGCTGGATAGGGCTGAGCTGGCGAGGTGGCTTTTGGTGGTGGCGGTGGCGTGTGTGGCACGGGCTCGCTGGGCTCTCAAGGTCTGCGCTGTGGCGTCTCCATCAGATGCACGCTGGCGCGCGGCAAGGACCCGCGCTCCCTTCCCTGTTGTCGCAAACTTCCTTGCCCTCTCCTGCCCGTGGCCTGTGTGCGCTTTTGTCGTGCTGATAGAAGGAGCCTGGCAGGGTCAGATCTCAGCAGAGGGCTGACCGCATAATGGATGGCCCTGCACATGGGTACAAACACACACGCGCGCGCGCACACACACGGAACCGCAGACAACTCTGTTAAGAGTAAACAAAGGGTGAGAAGCACTGCATACATTTCATTCAACACCGTTATTCGAGTCGCATCTAACAAAGCAAGACCACGCGATGTATCTGTTCCTTCCACTCGTGCGCTTTTGAAGTGTGTGCACCAGAACTAATTTACACATGAAATACACAAACACTGTGTGTGTATGTCCAAGCAGTCTTGCAGAATTGTTTCCAAAAATAGCACAAGCAGTAGCTTTCAAAGACTCTTGAGTATTTGGATCAATACTTGAAGAAAAAATAGAACGCTTATTAAACATGAAGAAAAGTAAGAACGTTGTCATTTATTTAGGTTTAAAGTCACTCTCTCAACCACATTATCTGCTTCTGCATAGTTGGACCATTTATAACAAATGTATTTTAATCCAGTAACCACAGCTTAAAGCTGGATGCATATTTCACGTTGCGCCACGCACACCACTGTAGTTACACGTTCCCCTCTGGGTTACTGTTTTGTTTTCACTTAAACTTTTTACAGTTTTCCCGTCTGTTAAGCAGAGACCCAAAACTTTTGTGCGCGTACACTTTCAGAAAGTTGCACCAAATACCGTGGCGGAGCTCGCCAACACCATCATTGCGATCATAAAAAAATCAGCTTTGTTTTCACTTAAAAGTTTAGATGTTTTTCCGTCTGTTAAGCAGAGACCCAAAACTTTTGTGCTTTCAAAAAGTTGCACCAAACACCGTGGCGGAGCGCGCCAACACCATCATTGCAATCATAAAAAAAATCCAAAAAACCACACACACACACAAAACAGCAACAACCGAGCTGAGCGCACATTAAAAAAACATTAACTTTGTGTGTGTTGCCTGTGCTGGAAGTTGAACTTTGTGGGGGAATGTTGCGAGCTGTGGGGCCACTTGCTCTCAGAGCCACGGTTTGGGTTTGCTCGCACGCTGCCCCTGCCGACCTCACTCGCGTCTGCCGCTGGAAAATCGTGGTAATGCGTTCTCTGTTTAACCTACAGCCGTGGGTAGAAGGCTACCCACGGCTACCCACGGCTGGGTAGAAAACCGTGATCTGAAAGAGAGAAAACGCTGCGAAAAGCCACGGCTTTGCTGTATTCGGTGTTTTTCACACTCAACCCGCTTGTGTTTTCCCCCTTTCTCTTGTAAAGCACATACATTTTATTTTAAAGTGATTTGCTTACCTTTCCTATACTTTGCACTTCCTGTCGTTTTTTTTGTATTGCTTGTTGTTGTAACGTTCCGAACCACCCCTAACTGGACATCTGTGGAACAAAAATTACTTTATAGCTCATCGGATTCCTCCAGTATAAATAAATATTCTGATTCGCTGGTTGCTCACAGCATGTACATCTGGAAACCTGGCGTTGAGAATGGTGGCATTATTACCGATGACGGTGGTGATGACGATGATGTGCTCTGGAAGCGTGTGTGCCATGGTGGTATGGAGCGGCCGAGATGTCATGTAATCGCCACGCATGTTACGAGAAACTCATACAAGTTGCCGGTTTTGTGGGAGCAGTGAAATACTTGTGGCTGGTGTGTTGTATGGCACCGCCGAGTGAGCCGTGCCAAAAAAATATACTTGGATTTGAAATTATATTATCGTAAGCTTTGCAATTTCATCTTATTACCCAGATGTCATTATGGGTCTCGCTCCGCCGCGTCTGGCATTCCGACTGAAATTCCCACACGGCACACAAACGCACCACAAAATTGCTGCGGGAAGCAACTTGCTGCTAACAACTTTCATTGCTTTTCCAGCAACAGAACGTCAGCGAGCAGCAAGCACTCTTGAAAATTATCACGTGCAGCCGTGGGTTTTTTCATGGACCCGCAATTGTATTTTGTCCATTGATGGGATTAGGAGCCGCAAACAAATGATGTTTCCACGAGATAACGTATCACCACTGTGCTCACAAACAGGCTAAACATTAACCCAACCACCACCAAGGCTCCACAGCCACCACCACATTTTTTCAAAAGGTGCCTTTTTTTCTTTTACACCCATTAATCAATCCAATACTGGATCAAAGCCTCCAGCCATGCAGTGTTGGCCATGGGGGGTGGGGTGGGGGTTTGTTGGACCATACTTCACCACTTTGATCAGTGCGGTTGCTCAAGACAGGCGCCCAGCAACGAACCAGTTAAGTTATCACAGCCACGGATATTCGCCGGGGAATCTAACTTGGCTTTCCGGGTCAATAATAGCACGGGGCCACTAACCGTTACGCCAACACTCGCGACTCGATTTCTTTTGTCTTTCAAACCTTAAAAATCCCCCACGTTGTTACAGGACCCATTAAATATTTGGCATTTCATAAAAGGGCCCTCGACAAAAGAAATGCGTGGCGCTAACGTATTAAGCCTTCACAGAATGTCAAATTGATGTTGGCTGCTGTCAACATTAATGAAAGGTAAAACCCACCCATTACATTTTTTTTGTTCAAAGAATCTCACGGACAAAATCAAATTCCACTGCTATGCCTCTTCTTCTTCTTCTGCTTCTTGACTCATGTCCAACAACCTCTGCAGTGTTCGCCCAATATTCTGCACAGGCCCAGCGATTCTGGTGTTGGCATTGGCAAATATTGAGGCACGGGCATTGTGGTGCTGCAGGCTATCTCACGAGACGGATCTCCATGGTTTGCCTTCTCCTGACAAGCACATTGTGATGATGCCATCCACCGCACATCGGTTTACTTGGACGAGTACGACGCAGCAAGATCGTGCGTTCTGTCCACCCAACAACGCGCTTACACCGAAGCCATCCCAAGAAGACAAACGCAGTTCGGTACAGCCGTGATGCACGTCAACTGGCATAGCAAAGCAGCATTTCATACAAACACATAAAAAGCGCGAAACAGACTACACTTAACAACCACTCGCATACCCGGTCCAATGCTGAAGAATTAAGGTCTCCCCCTTAATTCGTTTGACCATACATCACCCCAAGGGGCTTTGGTGAAACGGCGTCTAACCCCAGAGACCGGTGCAATGATCACCCTACCAGCTGACCGCCCTTACAAGCCGAGACCAGGAATCTAAAACATCGAATATATAAAACATCGATTGTAGGGCTGCATATATATGCAATAAAGTAGTCGGAGCCGTGGGATATATGGTACCCGTGAAGTAATCGATCGTGAGTACTGCGCTACTCCTAGTAAGCAGATTAATAACATCATCACGTTCGTAAAGACAACGATCCACACCCCTCGTGTAGCCTGTAACAGACTGTTGGGGCAAGCGCTGTTAGCGAGCACCTATTAAGGGCCAGCACTGTGGGCACACGAGGGGGTTGGGTGGCCAGCACCACGCCCGGCCACCTTCGTCTCCCGTGTGACGATGTTGACTAACCACCGCACCAGGTACTCATTTGAGGCCGAGTCGACCTAGGGGGGGGGGGAGGCTCAGGACCGGTCCCGGATGAATCCTCATTGCCGGTGTTGGTGGCCGTGCGTTACGGCCACCGCTCCCCACTCATAAAGACATCGCACACAGTAATCGCACAGACACACACACAGACACACACACACAGACACACACACACAGACACACACACACAGACACACACACACAGACACACACACAGACACAACAAACTAACCTGCTGCTGCTCGTGGTGTCGTCGCTTCTTCCTTCGAACGTCCGAGCCCCCCCACGAATGTCTCCACACGCTTACAAAGATCTCCGCAGAGGGACAACGCTCTTCTCCTCTCGGATGAGAATCCTAAACCCCCCACCACCACCACCACCGCCCCTACTATCTCGGTACTCAACAGAGAGTCGAGAAAATAACAAAGAAAATTAAAAGAAAACAAGAATCCCTCCACCCCACGCAGGCAGGCAGAGCCACAGGATCAGAGCCGCCTCCTCCTCTTCTCTCACGGATTCTTTCCCACAGCAGCAGCAGCAGAAAGTCTTCTCTCCTCGGTCTTGCCGCTCACAACTCACCACTCGTCTACAGTCTAGCACAGCGCAACAATGCGACACAAGTCCGCCGCTGACGCCGACGCCGCTGATGCCGACGCCGCTGATGATGTTTGTCGCTTGTTTGGCGTTGGTTCGTCCCTTTGTGCGCTGTTCCTCTGCCCGCACACTCCTACTTCACGCGGGAGCGCATGCGGTGTGGCTTCCCCGTGCGTCTTCTCCCCCCACCACCACGGTCCCACAACAGCCCCCGGAGTCCTCCTCCCTCTTCAGTATCGTCGTGGTGGTGGTGGTGACGATTGAAGCATCTGAGCGCGCACGTTGAGCGGTGCGTTGCCCGCGCAGCAGCGTTCACGGCGAAAGCGCTTGCCGACTAAAGCAGCCGGATCTCATTACACTTACACTTTACACACAGACACACACACAGACACAGCGACACACACAGAGACACACGCGCACACGCTCGCTTACTTACACGCCGCACGCCGCAACACGTGGGGCGGCCAGTGCGTGTGGCTCCTCCCTCTCCCTCCCGGAGTAGACCCGCCCACCCACTCACTAGCCACGCCTACTTGGTCGTTTCGCCCCGCCCACTTATACGTTTGGTCACTCCCACTCTCACGATAGCCCCGCCCACTCTCGCGATAGCCCCGCCCACTCTCGCGATAGCCCCGCCCACTCTCACGATAGCCCCGCTCACTCCCACGATAACCCCGCCCACTCTCACGATAGCCCCGCCCATTCGTGACCGTAGTCCCGCCCACTGGTTCACCCCCCAACCCAACCCCCTTTTGAACTTTTGCGATAAAACAAATGACTGCTGTGTGTTTACGTGGTGCACAAAGCACAATTATTAGCAGACTCAACGCGTTCGCCAATAACACCTACTGCCTTTAAGGGGGGGGGGGGGGGGGGGTAAACAATTAAAGGCGACGTTTCGGGCAACGTCCCTTCTTCATTTCCACAAACATAAAAGTATATAAGAGTTTGAGAGACTGCGCGTTTTTACACCATAGGGAGGAGGGAGGGGGTGATAAAGATGAGTTTTTTATGTAACAAAATCAAGTTGATAGTATTCTTGTTGTTGATGCGTCATTCCTGCTGTGACTGCCCCCATCCACCCGCTAAACAAGCTCCAACTGGGCCACCACCATTATTCAATTACACCAATTAGTTGAAGTCCTCCTGCCTCCTGTCGTTTGCGACGATTCGTCCTTAACTGTTTGTAATGATGGGGGGGGGGGGGGTTGCCAGCACTCACCCCGGCCACCACCAAATCGGTGACGAATTCAATCTCAACCCGGTCCTGTGGCCCACACCGATCACCGCCTCAGCCACATAATGACCACCTTGATTGCGGTGGTGTTATTAAATATAAACGTCAGCATCGGGGTGAGACAAAGGTGGTTCTGCCACCACACTCTCCTGGTCACGTGCCGCGTTGACCTTGTCAGAAGCGCTGCTGCTTGGCCCATCAGCGCTTGCCCCAACACAGTCGGGATAAGGCTACGCACGGGGTGACCGGGGGGGGGGATCTTTGTGTATGATGGGTCGGTTTGACGCTTCAAGTTATATGTGATGGCCAAGCGAGATATTGTAAAAAAAAACATAAAACGATAAGTTTTGTTGTTGTTGTTGCAAATTCAAGACACGAATATGGGAGAGAGAGAAAAAGAGAGAGAGACAAAAAAATGTCCCCCGTGTTATTTAATCGACGAATTCCATTGTCAACGCCGAGTAGCCGCGAGGTTGTATCTACCGTGGCCTGTACAGTGAGTGTGTCTAGTATAATGGGCACGTGCTGAGAAAAAATCCCACTTTAAAGTTGATTCCGACTTTTAATATTGAACCTACAAATGACAGTTCAGTTCATTTTCAATTACCCCTGTGAGCCAATAAGTTCCTGGATCGGGTTTCGTCAACACAAATTTGCAATGGCTAGCCAACGCCGTGGACTACTCATTGGAACCCAGAGGTCGCCGGCTAAATTCGTGTTGTTTGAAACAATGGTGGTGGTGGTGTGGGGGGGTTAACTCTCAATTTCCCTCCCTCCACCGGCCTCTCTGTCCATCTACGAGTGCGTCCTATCAGTAGGTCGCGTGTAGTGGGCTAAAGCGTGGGGTTACACGTTCAACACGTCTACCTCTGGTCGTCGTGAAAGAGTAGATAAAATAACCTCCAGTTCCCTACAATGGGAGGTTCCTTTCTGCCAGCTTGTGGCGTGAGCAAGCATTCCTTTGAGTGTGGGAAGCATATTTCGAGATACATTCGATAGCAATTGGGTTTCCTTAGTTAACTGGGTAAACGTAACGAATTGGCTTAATTACGACAAACTAACGATTAAACGCGTGCTTTTCAATTGCAGTACACTGAGAAAAGTCTTCCAAGGTGTCGGACTAGCGTGGAAGAGTAGGCCAACTACCGGGTATTTGGTACCCACGGCCCTTCCACACCCCAGCTGCACATTTACCATTTGCTTTGTGAAACAGTTGTAATTTTTAAATCATCAACAACACGTGCACACTGTCCAATACTCTGGTCTAAACGTTACTTTTTAAAGTGAGGGTTTTGTTGTTGTTGCTTGATCCTGTATAGTTTGTAAATCTACTGCTGGATGAAGGCCTCTCCATTAAACGCATACCTTTCATTCTGTTTTGTTTGGCCATAACTTCACCAAGCTGCTCGCATAGCGCTGGTTGGTTCAGAGAGCACTCACCGCTGACGATAGCCGCAGACGGGACTCGAAACTCGGAAACCCGGGTTCGTGGCACAGCACATTCAATATGCTAACCGCTGCACCGCAGCACCCCACCCACATTGTCATGTTTTGCACAGCCCCCATTGTCAATCCACCCAGGGATGAGGGCTTCTCAACGCCGTGCAGGGACGTGGCTGGGGGCAGGGGGCACCTTTGACTATACTTCACCCGCGCGCTCGATCAATGGAGCGGAGAGGTGACACAGGCCCAGCGTTCGCGCGGACCCACTCTGGTTGAGTGAGAAAATCCATCAACGCAGCGACCGAACGTCCGATCATCGATCTCCCCGGGGTCTCCAGAGCAACACGTTGCTGTGCTGCTCACCACACTGACCCGCGAGCCTGGTGACGACCCTGCTGATGCATGCATGGTGGTTTACGGCGCTTTATCGCTTCTCGTTACGTACTTTCTCCGGCACCTCACCCATGGGGAAAAAAAATTAAGCCCGAGTGGTCTTCGCATTGCAGTACTGTGCACTACAGACTGCACACACGACTCTTCGGCACAACGAGAATTGCCCCGATGCGAATTTAAATGCAACGCGGACGGC
The DNA here is from genome assembly GCF_965212315.1 of Lampetra planeri. Taxonomy (NCBI): domain Eukaryota; kingdom Metazoa; phylum Chordata; class Hyperoartia; order Petromyzontiformes; family Petromyzontidae; genus Lampetra; species Lampetra planeri. Next base: position 11,467,201 of record NC_136118.1, on the reverse strand, counting down.
ACTGACACGTTTCACCGTGATGTTTACACCACCCACTGCAAAAATGCTCAGACAGTAGTGCCATGAACTCCACGTCCGTCGCGTTTCTGCACACAGAACTTTGAAAAGCCACTTGCTGGATGCATCTCAAGTGTGGCCACGGAACATGAAAGCAGCAGTAAAACAACAGCTGTACCGATTTGAGAGCAATTACAGGATCATCAGCGGCCCAATGGGGCTCGATATTATGAGAAAATGAGTCGTGTGGGTGGTTACATGTTGACTTGTTCATGACACTGAGGACCTAAAAAGTGCAAGCAAGCTCAGCCGCCCATGTATATGGAAATTTACTGAAGCTGGACTGGGAGACTTGTGTAAAATAAATTTCACCACCAACACACTAACTAGTGTTACTACTTGTCCTAGTTTTCACAGGATCATCCAAGTTTTGAGGCAGCTGTCTCTGAAAGTCCTTTCGAGACGTTAAAAGTCCTGTTGTTATCAGTAGCGCAAAAACACACGACACGAGTTAAGACAATGCATTTACATGGAATGTACCTCTCTTCTGGTTTGTGAGAAATCCTTCCCATATGTCCAAGTTTTCTTCTGTACCTCAAAGGTAGCAACCCTTAAAACGCACACTCATGACACAGCGCATGCAACCATACCACCCTAACCATGCCGCTCAATTACGACAACTTAATCGGTGTTTGAGAGCGGATTTTCTAACTGGGTCTCTAAATTACGAGACATTATAATGATGATGATCTCGCGCCATGTGTGGCTCGTAGGCTCACGCAATCATTGCCACGAGGGGTCATAACATCGAGGCAGCCACAGGGAAAACCAAGGGCGGAGCACAAACGCTCCCATTCACAGAGAGCCGCAAGCACAGTTACAACCATGGCAAGCCGCACTGCCCTCGGCACAACATGTTTGGCCAACATTTTAACCGAGGTGCAACAAGATCACCATGGGTTGCTTGTTGCGATGGTGCTGTTTGCTGTGTTTTTATTCAATTTCTAATATATATTCACACATCAGCCGCTTACATTTTCCAATTGTCTGGCACGTTGAGCGGAATGTGCCACAGATATTTTATATCCGTATATAAATTACATGTGTAGGCTGCAGCGGGGATATCGTTAGCACACTGGACTTGCAATCCAAAGGCTGAGAGATTCGTTTAAACAAGAGGCAATTTTCTCAAATCCACCCTCCACCCCCTGCCACTGCTGTATAACCAGCAGCACAACAGTCGTACGGCTGACCGCGTGTGGTGGGGTAAAGTGTGGGTACAACCACCTCTTCCTACTTGGAAAAAGTATGCCATGTGCGCTCGGGAGAGGCTCTGTAGAGTGTTCTTCATTGAAGGCCCTTGGACCAGCAGTGGCGCGAGGTTGCAATTGCAGCGCTGTGCCTTTAGCATAACCTCCAGGTGAATGGTTCCATTATGGAATCTCTAGTTACAACACAGGAGAGCTCCACGTATCCCTGGCCATATTTACAAGCTATTCTTTTTATCTGCGCATTTTCACGCGTAAGGAACGATCAGAACATGTATTCCATTATCTGCTGGGTTTGGTTATTTTTCTCATGGATAAGCAGAATAAAACTGAGAATTTAATCCGACGAAGTGTGTCACCAATACTCGCAAATAAGTGCAGTTCTATATAATTCTGAAATTGTCCAGACCATTTGCTTCTTTGCTATCATATTTTGAAAGCATTATTAATTGTTGATATTGTGGCTCATCTACAAAAGGCAGCAAACTCATAAATAATGACAAATAATTGCGCAATTAATCTCTTGCATTGTTTTTTGAATATTTGGTTTATTTCAAACAATGCTCTCCGGCTCTATATGTGGCTTTCAGCCAAACAGATAATTGTTGAGCAAGCGGTGGTTTGGGAGGTCTGATTGTTACCAGTTCCAACCTAATTTCGTGACCACAGTGTTGTATTGTGAGCATGGTGTCAGAAAAAAACACCAAACTCTATGCCCTGCCACTCATAGGCACTGAACATTCCACAAAACGTTGTGCAATTAGAGGCCACCAAATTAGCTTAGCCCTACTGTCCGCAATAAATGAGTCACGTAACACTCACATTTAGCACAGCAGTACAAAGCAAGCAAGGCTGGTTGAATTACTGTGCTGTATATGGCATTGTAATGTATATGGCGTGATGGTAAAGTGCAAAGTTCTACCATTTTACGCATGTCAAGACACTAGGACTATACTGTGGTGTATGGAATCTAAAAACTCAACATGTTTGTCAATAACACTGCGTTAAATGAAAAAATATATATAATAGGTGGCATTTTGACAGTAGTCCTTCATAGAATATTCATTATTTATGTGCTATTGCCGATCGTGTTGAGTTGAATATTAGTTGTGCTTGTGCACAACTGCAACTGCAGCGTCACCAAATTATGTTTATATGGAATCTAGGCACGCTAATGTGCTCGAATGATATCTGTTACATTTAACATGTGTACAATGATGTGGCGTTAGATGATTGAGTGTTAAATTGTAATAATTTGTAAATTAATTTCCACAGTTCATTTAAAAATGAACAGCACGTAATTGAATTACATTATCAAAAGTTTCAAATCCAGATTATAATCAAAATCATCGCCCATGATCAATTCTGCTGATGAATAAAGGCCAACCCAATCCGTCAGCATTTCTCACGATCCTGCGATACAACAAAGACAAAGACCCCCCCCGTGTAGCCTTAACAGACTGTAGGGGCAAGTGCTGTTAGCGAGCACCTATGAAGGCCGGCACGGCACACGAGGGGGTGGGTGGCCAGCACCACGCCCGGCCGCCTTTGTCTCCTCAGTGGCGATTGCTTACACACCGCACCAGGTACTCATTTGAGGCTGAGTCGACCTAGGGGAGGCCCAGGACGGATTCAGATAATCGTCACCGGTGTTGACTGTGAGCGGGAATCCATCTCCACTGCGGACTTTCTCTCAGCCTACCGTGATCAAATAATAGCTCACTAATTGTCGAAAATCAGCAACGTACATTGTGTTGTTGCTTATAAAGTACACAACATGATCTTGCTTGTTAAATCCCGGCATTGTACTTTTAACTATGTGTTTACAGACACGCGCGTCAAGATTGGCGAACTCATCCGAACGTCGTGGGTCACGGGCCACAATGTATGAGCGAATGACCTTTCCGTGGCCACTCACGTTGCCCGGGCCGGTCAACATCGGCTGGCAACTGGCAACTCGGTCAACTGGCTCGGAGGTGTTTCGGCGGCGCGCGGATGGAGGCGTCTTGAAGGCACACGTCAAGTTCGCCCGCGTGCCGAGACGTGGGCGATTCAGCGTGGCCATGCGGACGTCTGATTGTGCGCGTGTGTGTGCGTGCAGTGCGAGAGGGTGTTGCTCTTCACGTGGAGCTGTGAAATATTCGCGTGGCGTCGAGCTGACACACGAGGACATCTCGAATACTTTTACACTTATTCATAAGCAGGGTTTTTTTTTCTTCTCTAACACACTTACGCGATCTAACCTTTAAAAAAAAAAATCATTTTTTATGAATAATAGTGTTTGCAAAAGTCTACGTGTCAAACTGACTTTTGCACTTCATGTATTTTTTTTATCCTGCTCAACACATGAAGAAAAGAAACGTGTTGTGTGCTCTATCCACCGCTCTCGTTGTCTGACCTGGGTCACCCACACAGAAGTGCATCGCAATCTACCAGCTCCATCCTTATACGTTGAACTTCTTTCGCACCGTACGTATCCAACCGTGCTCTATATGTATGTTGAATTTCTTTTGCACCGTACGTATCCAACCGTGCTATGGATGTACGTTGAACTTCTTTCGCACAGTACGTAGCTAACCGTGCTGTGTATGTGTGTTGGACTTTTTTCGTACCGTACGTAGCCAACCATGCAAATCAGAGGCGCGGGGGAAGGTCAACAAATTAAACACAAAAATGAAGTTCTCATGCAATGAGTTTTTTCAATCGAGATGATTTAAATAGTGCAAAGCTCCAGTGGCTTCCTAATGTCGGAAGGAAGAGCGTTCCAGACGGCCGGAGAAGCGCATCCGAAATCGCTCGATGCGGTGTTCGATGGCTGAGCCAAAAGTCCGCTGCTGCCGCGAGGATAAGGCGTCTATTGAGCAAACAGACGGAGGATTGATGATGGGTGGGGCCCGCTCACCATGCTGTCTCTTTGAATAGATTGGTTGCTGTTGTTGTTTTTTAAAGTCTATCATTGGTGTCGTAGTGGCAGTAGTTGTTATTAGTATTGCGCTCACCATTGTTATTGTTATTTTGTTGTTAGTGTTACTATTGTCGTGCAAAAAACTCAACATATTCGTCAATAACACTGCGGCCTTAAAAGGAACAAAAATATATTTTATAGGCGACGTTTCAGGAAATGGCCCTTCTTCACGGTACGTATTTGGAAGGACCATTGCCTGTAATGTCGCCAATTGTTTAATTGTAGCTGTTAAGGCCTACAATGTTAATGACGAATGTGTTATTGTTGTTGTTAATTGTGCTTGTGTACCACTACTAATGCAGCAGCATCACCGAATATCGAGTTATACAGGGAGATGCATTTATAGGTACCCCACTAATGTACGGCTTTCTTCCTTTCTCCTCAATCGCTGATTGAATATTGAAAAAACAGCGCTGCCGTGATATTTTACGGCGGAAAGTGTTAAACGTCATTGGGAGACACACAGAGGTGTGTTAATAAATGTCGTTGTCTTGATAACGTCTCTATTTATAGCGTTTATTCGTTTGTTTGCTGGTGACTTTGTGTATTTCATATCGGAATCGCCTCCAGTGCTGTTGCTGCTGGCGGCAATAAAAGTTGCTTAAAAGTCAAAAGTCTCCTACTTTAGTCGGGTATCTATAAATGGATTACCTTGTGTACAAAATACTATCGAGATGATGGTCTGTAGGGTGAACCAGTTTGGTACTTTACCCCTTCCGGTGTAAAGTTAAATAACCAAAGGCTTCAAGAGAGCAAGCACAATGAGGTACAGCAAATAGGCGACAGATATGAGATAACAGGAACAATGGTACAGTGATAGAAACAGCTCCATAGGGAAGCATAAACAGTTAGGAAGTCCAGGTAGACAAACACAAATAGATAACGCATGCAAATCACGGCACAGGCGATGTACACAGAATTATCTTGAGAGCAAAGGCACCAAACCCTGGAGTCAGATTGAGTCAAAGGCGTGCGTCTTAAAAAGTTCAGCAGATCAGAGGAAGAGAGACGAGATAAGCCTGCCCAGGGAATTTCACTCGGTGGTGGGAAGAGCGGGGAGACTTTTGGAGTGTTGGATGGAGAGGGTGAGGACGTGTTGGAATGAGGTGACGATAAGTGTGACGCTGGGAGAGGACGGCTGGACTTTACGTCGTATTACAATGGTGGAGCAGTAAGGGCAGTGTTTAGCCCACTGCTCTATGAACCCCATCGACCTGAATTCATAGCCACGGCTAACATCAGCAGCGAGTGATACTGGTAGGAACCTCCTGGTTACACCAGCCCACAGGGGGTTATTGTGTCCGTCCGTCCGTCGTGCAGGGAGAGGCTGGGTGGGGAGAGGAGGGTGGGGAGGGTGGGGCTGGGTGGGGGGTGGGAGGGGTGGGGCTGTATGGGGAGGGGCTGGTCACCCCGTGGTGCCTTTTAAAACTCAAAGTTTAACCTACTCACGCCGGCTTGTGCCCGCCCTCATAGTCGGGCATATTTGCGGAATACACCACGCCGCCGTTGACCCTGGCCATTGACCGAGCAACCCAACGTTCCTACCAGCTCCCTCCGCAGGAGGAATGTGTTATATGAATCAGTCCTGAGTGCATGCACCCCCCTCCCCCCTAATTGGCCAATCTAGTGCGGTGACGTATGGTCAAACAATTGCTGTGACCGATGCAACATGTCATAATCCAGCAGTGGATTGAGAAAGGGCTGTAATATTCAGTACACTTTGTATATGCGCTTGATTGTGTACGTGTTGTATATAACAACCACGATCACCACACACTTGCTGATCCTTGCAGATCGCGTTAAGGAGCATAAACCATAATGGGAAGTCTGGTCATCCTGACAGTGAATTTTGGCTCACAATTGAGCAAAGACGGTCACTGCATTGCACACTTTAAGATAAGCTTCTGCGGCCGTCTGGAACGCTCTTCCTTCTGATGTTAGGAAGCCACTGGAGCTATACACTTTTGAATCACGATTGAAAACGAATTTTTTTAGAACTGATTTTTTTGTGTTTAGTTTGTTGTCCTTCCCCCGCACCTCCGATTAGCGCGGTTGACTACGTGCGGTGCGAGAAACGTTCAAAATACATTACAGACCTCCTCCTGACACACATCCTAACCCCTTCTTCTGCACCCTCCGGTACTCCCAACCTTCTCTCTCCACAATGAAACACACATGTGCTGTTGAACAAAAAATGCTTTGTAAAACTTTATGGCAAAAATACAGGTGTTAAGATGTCCAAGTCTTTTTCTTTCTTCATCATTTTGATGCTGGCAAAAAGGGTGCCATACATGAGTTGTTGTTGTTGTTGGAAACAGCCAGAAGCGTTATTTCGTTATTTACTTTTTACATCAATAAACTTCCTTCACGCAGCCATGCAGCGTGGGTAATTGCCCCGTAAAACCGACTGTTTTATAAGAGCGCGCCGCTTGCCTGCGCTGGTGTGAACAAAACATGCTGGCGCAGACTCTACTCCACCTCGACACGAAGTTACCTTGAAGAGGCTTTCACAATAGGTGGTGGGCTCGTGGGCTAGGGGGTGGTGGAGGGGGAGGGGGTATAGAAGAGAAATTCAAAAAATGCCACGTTTGTAAGCCGATACAGTAATTTAAGCTCCACCTGGACTAGTTCCCATAAATCATTATGAAAAAAATATATTACAGAACGCAGGTGGAAGGCGACAGCATTGGGTTTTTTGTGTGTGTGTGCTAGTTTCAAACAATCGGCGCCCTCCTGCCTTCTTCGCTTTGTGTGCCACGGGCTCTTCCTGCCCTTGACCGGTCCGTTCCGTCACTTTCACCGTGCACCAAACGCACCAAGGACCGTCTCAATAATTGCCCCGTGGGGGTAGCGGAGGCGGGGGGGCAACGGAAGGATTCTAAAACTTGGCAATGCAGCGCACGCGCGTTTACGTCGCAACCGGGGGTGGGGGGGGGCCCATCCCACGGTGCCGCGGGGGACGCGCGTCTCGTTTTAACACACAAAAAAAAGATGCATGCGAGGATATGAATCCCAATTATCTCATCACTCAGAACGACTTCTGCGCGACAGTCTCCTTTTATGAAGGATTCTGTTTGACGGCGCATGTGCGCACACGCGGGCATGTGTTTGCGCGCACGCGGGCATGTGTTTGTGCACGTGCGCGCACGTATGTGAGAGGCGTGCGTGTGCGCGCGCGTGAGCTCCCGAGTGGACGCATGTAAGTTCAGCAGCGAGCCGTTTTATGAATCCACAACATCGAAGGAGGGCATGGAAATATTTACTTGTGACGATGCCTGTGAACGCCGGTCGAGTCTACACGCGGTAACTAATGATCGAGCAGGTGTGTTCCCACCCACCCGGCCAGGTGTAGATGCAGCTAATAGCACAGTTTTCAGAAATTAAATATTTAATTGTCGTGGTTGTTGTGTTTACGTGGTTTTTGTTCTCTCTCTCTCTCTCTCTCCCATGTAAAGCTCTGCTCAGCAGTGTCACAAACTTGTTCAGTAATCTCACCCTATATGCAATTACAAAAAATGGCACAAATATAAAGAGGGGGAGTGTATGGAAATACAAGTTTCCCAACGGGTGATGGGAAATGCGTGTATAAGCATTTCGAATTATAACACTCTGCCGTGTTTACAAATGTCGTGTGAATTGAATGTCAACCGATAAGAATTGTTGTGTGAGACATATGTTGTTGATACTCAAACGGCAATCCACAGGAGATATAGAATATCTCCAAAAAATATAAGCTCTTTGCATCTTTGGGTTTCATTAACGCTGTATACAATGCATATAACAAAAGTCACGTAAAATATGCGACAGTATGTAATTAGTTATGCCAAATATGCACACTGCAACTGTTATATAATGTTGCACTGAAGTAAACTTTCAAATATTCCACATACAAAGCAGACACTCTGATATGTCAGTAAACTTACTGCTTTTGAAAATATATTTCGAAAATATCTAAAAGTGAAATGTTTGTGTGGTCTAAATACACTGTGTTTTTTAGATTTACATTTGCAGCCCACAGTACGTAAGAGCGCAACATTGGAATGCTCAGTTTGAAAATGATCTATTTTCAAGTTCACCGAAACATGTTTGCAATTTGTTTGCGCTCATTAGCATTATTATTCTTTTCACTACATGGGAAATGTTGGTGACCTTAGCCGCGTGTCACAACATCCCTGGAACGAGACACGACTAAGATGTTTACAGCCGCGGTGACGCCACGGCAAGACGCATTCTAACCAAGGCTTCTTTTTACAAAAGCTGTGGGCAGAATGTGCCAATTCTAAACCACTGCAGTATGAATGGGTTCACTTCTAAAACATGTCCTTGAGAAGTGAATAAACGGGTTTCTATTTTTTTTTATATCCGCAAGACGACCACATCTTTCTCTATTTTCCCAAGAAAGCCTGGCGAGACCGTGCGGGCGGAAACAGACAGTCGCTGGCTCCTCAGCACACGCTTATCTCCCCTGGTGATCCCAGCGTTTGTAAACGTTAGCCCTGTCCACAGCCCAGCATTGCACAGAAACACGTGCGCACCTATGATACAAGCATGAGCTCGAGGATTCACACACACCGTCACGCACAAAAAACAGGAACAGACACACACACATAATTGCAGGTCGCATCAGAAGCAGATCTAGAAACTTCCAAAAGGGGGAGTGGGCCAGAAATTGCTTTTTGTTTTGTTTAAAAATATGGTCATAACCTAGTAATAATAAACAGGTTTTTTTTGTAACAAACATTAAATGTGTTTTACATGGTAAATAGCAATAACAATTTGCTCCGGTCATCCTGGCAGCGGCTTTTGACTAGCCATCGAACAAAGACGGCCACTGCATCACGCGCTTTCAGATGCGCTTCTGCGGCCGTCTGGAACGCTCTTCCTTCCGATATTAGGAAGCCACTGGAGCGATGCACTCTTTAATTATATTGATTGGAAACTCATTTATTTCAAACCGCTTTTCGTGTTTAGTTTGTTATCCTTCCCTTGCACCTACGATTAACACACGTAATATACAATTTTTTTTGTCTCATTGGGGGGGGGGGTAATTCCCCCACCCCGTTGGTTCCACGTCTGGGTAGCATTCACACCGACATACACACATCATCATTCTGATGTGCGCACTTCGTCTTCCATATGGCTTTTTGTCGAGCAGCTATTAGGCATTCAGTTGTTTTTCATTTAGCCATTCAATTGCCTTTGTCTGAGAGTTGGTGAATTGCAGTTGCACAGCCTTCGAATTCCTCCCACATGCTAAAACTCACACTGGCCAGCATGCACACAACAGACACACTTAGTTATTGACCGCACACACTTAATGGTGTCAACATGAGCTACACACTGAAGCAGCAATGTTTAAAAAGCTCTTGTAACCCTCAATTTGTGATTGTTGAGTAAAAATGTCCAGTTTTAACTTGCATGCGGCCTGGTGATTCACAACTGCTTGCTGTGTGCGTACAAAAACAATCCCAAGTCTAGCGCTTGCATGTTAAGAAATGTGCCTTTGATGCAAGCGGACCACCAACGCATCATGTGCACGCACCAATCATGTGTTGCCAAAACGTACGACATGCACATAGCCAATCAAACGGGTGGGTACAAAAAAAATAACACGTTATAATGTGCCTTTACCAATCCATGGGTGGAAGAAGGCCACCCTCCCCATGTTGCATTCCTCAAGGTTTCTTTGACTATACTTCACCATCACTGGTCAGTAAATGTTGATGAAGGGGGGAGCCCACGACTGCTTCGGATATTATTTAGTCACCGATGTCAGCCGTGACTGGGAATTGATTTCCGATCCATAGCACAGATGTGCCAGCCGTTGCACTTCTGTTTTCCGATACACAGCTACGAACACTATTTGCACAACAAACTCGTACTGTACGTGCAAGCTCGTGTTAATTTACGTGCATTTTAAAATTTGAGGATTTTATACATTTCAATGTAAATATTCTCGTGCCAAAATTGACCGTGGCCGAAAGATTCCATGAAGCTTTTCTGTTTTAAGAAGAGAAAGATACACCGTTTAAGGTTCCTCTCACGTTTATTCACTGTTGAAGTTCAGATAACAAACCAGTGATAAAACTATCGTTTTTATTAAATATGTCATGGTTTTTTTACAAGAAGTGAATTAAAACAAACATTGTTCCTATAAAACGTATACCCAGACTGGCATTTGACGTTGGCTGAATGCGTCATGAAATTTATTGAGATATTAATCAAAATACATCATCTGCAGTATCAGATTGCTGTACAAAATATTAAATATGTTCGTAAAGAAAATAATTGGAGATGGCCAGTTGGCTCAGGGGTGTAACTACTGAGCTGTAACAGAGCCAGAAATGCTGTGACACTGTGTTTGTTTTCAGGTAGCCGCCCATGATTAAACCGGGATTTCATGTGTGGGGATGTGATGATCTCAGCAGGGCTACAAAACACTGCAGCAAAAAACATTGTTTTCATGTTTAAATTTTAATTCAGGTAATTCGAGTTCTGTGAAATAAAATGATGGTGTGATTGACATGCGACGAACACTCTTAGCAGGAGATATACAATGTGTGTCCTTCGTGTGGATTAAGAAGCCTGTCGAAGTTATTTCAGGAGTAGTTGCGTCACATTTTCTGGGGCAACTCTCATGGGATGATACCCTGATAACCGCCACACTTCTGGGTTGAATGTTCTTGATTATGATTGCCAACGGCACAATTGGAAACAATAACTTTGGGGGAAATCCATATGATTAATGTAATCTAAATCTTTAACAGGACCATAGTTTAAACAAATAAATTAACTCCTTAAAATATTCACTGATCTCGTACATAGAGTCAAATAAAACATTTTAAAAGTATAATTGTGACTGTGAATATAATACGAGGATATTAGTTCACTGTAAATGCTAAGTGATTGTGCATATTCTACCAAGCTATTCAATTACTGTAAACACATATAGTATTTGTGTGTGTGTGTTTTATAGTGTGCTGGACATTATTTTCTAAGCTCAAAGCCAGCGTATTTTTACGCCTGGGAAATATCTCTGTCCATCGATTCCAGGATAATTCACCTGCTCTTACATAAAACAATAAAAGAGCTAAAATTATTGGAAACAAAGCTTACAACACTGCTTACACTTAAATACACGGGTGAATTATATGCATGGGTGAATTCCCACACGAAACGGAAGCTCCCTTAATAGACTGGATTGTCAGCTTGTAATTTGGTATAATAAATTTTTGTTAGACTGCAAACACGTATTTCACTCCTGTCATCTATAGCATACTAAGTCACAACTATAACATAATTAATATAACTCACGTAAGTGTAAGCGCATGGAATGTTGTGGGTTCTCTGCAAGCCACTTATTTTTTTAATAAGTCAATATCTGAGCGTAGGTTCAATACGTGTGGTTCTAAATAAGTGGTTGGGCTGTTAATAGAGCGGTAACGGACGGAGGATCATGGGCAAATAGCTGGTGGGCAGAAGGCCAGCACCTAGACAACCGACGAAACACAAACAGCCGGGCATCACGGAATTTCATCCCACGGAGAATCCGCTGGCAATGAGAAAGACTCTTTGTCCCCCCTTCCACTCACACGAGAGAAACGCCTGCGGGCTTATCTGACACATCGAGGCAGGAGCAGAAGAGAGAGAGAGAGAGAAAGTGCACTAAATCTCTCCTATCAGCGGGCCAGTGACAGCATAACTCCCCGCGCCTGGCAGCCCTATCTTTCTCTCGGTTAGACCAAACAAATAGTCAGCAGGCTCCAAGTTTCCATACGCGCCGTCTCTCCTGATCTCGCTCCCTCTCTCTCTCTCCCTCCCCTACACTGCCTTCCGTTGTCTCTCACAAGCCCACAAGCCCACCGCTTGTGGGCACACCGCCGCACCTTCCGGCAAGCCTAAAAGATGACGGAATTCCATTTGGTGCGACTTCCTCTGGAGAGTTATCAGCCGAGGCCCGCGGATAACTTTAAAATATAAATAACCCACTTAAATGAGTCAATATCTACCAATTTCGGTGCAGTCAAAGCCTCTTGGTCACTACCCGGGCCTTTCATGTTTTGTTAACTGTCCGCTTTCCACCGCTCACCACAACCCTTTAGCTCTCTGCGATATTTGCTGAGCTTTAAACCTCCATTAATACTACCCCTTGTTTGAATTGGTCCTGTCCATGTCATTCCCTCTTACTGGAACACGGGGACATTTTAAACCAACGTTTATTCAATTTTAACATCGCTTTATAGGTCTGTTCGAATTGATATTGTCCAGTGAATAAAGTACAAAGCACTGATAATGTTTTTTATCGTGGATTATGTTCTCGTAGACCCTCTTGTTAAGGGGCGACAGTGTTTGCCAGTCCAGACAGTGCTCTGGGGCTTGTGCACTGCTGCTATTCGGCACTGGGTTTTTAGCCCAAAATAAAATAGAGACCAATGCCCTCGTGGACTTGCAGACCAGAGAGGTCGCCAGTGTGACCACCTGGCGAGGCAGCTCAAACCGTGAGGCGAGTTTCTTAAATCCACCCACACCTCTGCCCACACGGCAATATAAATGTGCCCACCACAGTTAGACAATCGGCAGGTGGCACGAGGTGTAAAGCGTGGACACGTTTCCTTCTTTAAGTAAGTAAGCATGTAAGAGTCGGACAAGTAACCCTTTAGAGCAGTGGTTCTTCACCTTTACTGCAGCCTTTGCACCCCTTGGTTGACAATCATTAAAAAAAAACATGTATAATGATCATAAATACATCGAGGTTTGATGAAACAAAGTAAGTTGTACTTTTCTTCTTGGTTCTTTCGGTAAAGTCACGTAGAATGGAAATAATAAAATAATAAAAATAAAACATTATAAATAATTCTCACGACGTTTCGGCTGCTTGCGTTGTGGCCGAAACGTCGTGAGAATTATTTTATTATGTTTTATTTGTATTATTTTATTATTTCCATTCTACGTGACTTTACCGAAAGAACCAAGAAGATGAATCCCTGCAGCCACGAAAGCTTTAAATCGAAATTTAAGTCGTACTTACGGGCCCGTGCTTAATTCGTGTTTTGATGATTTACTACTTTGTAAAAGAGTCTGGCCACGTCTCGCACCCCCAGAAAGGGCATCTCGCACGCCAAGGGGATCCATGGTGCACCCCAGGCAAATAACCACTGATCTGGAAGGACTGCCTCGAGCTCCGTCTGACGAGGCCCTTCCACCAGCAGTGGCATGAGCAAGCAATTGCAGAGCTGCGCCTTTGGATTTTGAACTTCTACACGTGCAGTCTATAAACAATTTCTGGAACACATCGGAGAGAACGTGCACGAGGAAGAATGAGCGATGAAATCAGCTCGTGTGCAGATGCAATGTGGAGTGTTGCATTGCTGGATCTTGAGAGGTAGGGGTGGATTGGGGAGGCCTTCGTCCGTGGCTGATGACAATGATATATATTTCTGTCACTCGGGTCGATAAACTAAGTGCTGTACCACTTTCTGCAAATTCAACAGTAGTTGCCCCTACGGACACACTTACCTCTGCCATAGCAATGTGCAACATCCAACTCTACCGCCAACGAAGAACTACCCACACGGCTGCACCATTCAGTTGACATCTGGGCACGATCCCACGTTATTGTCAGTCCGAGACACTTCGCCCTCTCCACTTGAATTGTGCACTCATGTCTATAACATAAAGCACATTGCTCTCACATAATGTTCCGTCAGTTGTCAATTCACGCCATGTCAGTCGTTGGGGGTGGGGGGGTTGTTTGACCATACTTCACCACGCTGGTCGGTGCGGAGGGCTTGGGTGAGTTCACATCTAACTTGCCACTGATGTTAACTGTGGCTGGGAATCGTACTTAGGTGACCATGTTTTTGTAGCACAGTGCACGAACCCACCGTGCCACACCATGCCACTCATTGCTAATTGGGGGGTTGCTAAATTCGATGCACTTAATAACCGTGACCGGCTTGTGAGTCTGTAGGGCACGATGGGTACTTACAACCCCAAATTGTTGTTTACTGCACTTCTTTACGGGAAGGATGACTCTGAAAATTCAGTCACATTTCATTTTTTAAATGTGTCGTCAGGTGCTCGGTGGATGATTACAATTCGGGATCGGCTTGGCAGCCTGGGGACGCTTTCATCCAGCAGTGGATTGGCCACGGTTGCTGCTGCTGACATTAGCGGCAATGGTTATTTAAAATGTAGACGAAAATGTTCTTGAGCCTGACGTTTAGTTTGTCCTTGGAAAAAGAAGCCGATTTTTTTGTTGGTTTACATTGATACCATTGCACTCGAGTCGCGAGTGTGTGTGTCACCCTGTACGTGTCAACTCCGATTGGTCATCGCTGATGGGGAGCGTTAGTGTCACCTGGCGACCCGAGTTCGAATCCCGCTCACGGCCAACACCAGCGACGATTATCTGAACCGGTCCTGGGCCTCCCCTTGAGGTCGACTCAGCCTCAAATGAGAACATCGCCACCGGGGAGACGAAGGCGGCCGGGCGTGGTGCTGGCCACCCACCCCCTCGTGTGCCACAGTGCCGGCCTTCATCGGTGCTACTCGCTAACGGCACTTGCCCCGACAGTCTGGTAGAGGCTACACGTGCGGGATCTTTGTCTTTGTGTCGACTGTTTACCGACCGCTGGAGTGGATGTAAAACAAGCAATCACAGCAGCTGCCACTCAGCGAACCCTCGCTGGCCCCTGCAACGCGGCCGGGCCTCGCGCTGGCTCGCGACCGTCTACTTGTTCCAGATAAAGGCCACTCAAGACCAAAGCAATGTCAACCTCTCCACATGACAGGGACACAAAGCAGCCATCACGGAACTCCGGCCCTCCCGCCCGCCCGGCCCCCCTCCCCCCCCCCCACCGCGTGCTCTCTCTTCCTGCTGGAGCAGCCTCTGGGTTCACTGGGAATCCTGCTCGTGTCAAGTGGCCGGAGAACTCAGCGGAGCGGTGTCATCGCTCGCGATATAAGACACGTCCGTGATGTTGTTTGCTTTGTTCGTGCAACGCAACCGCGGATTCGCCATTGCATCATATTGCTCATTGTGCACTGCTGCTCAGCACCCACAGATACATATATATATATTTTTGTTGCGTTATCCTCGCGCTATGAACGTGTGGACGCTTTCGCTAATATGCCGCCAAGAGCTGGGGCGTATGTATCCTTGTCCACTCCTGACGCACGGCCAATGCGAGGCTATCCGGCGAGTCTCGTGCCATGCTAAAAGGCACGCCTGTTTGGGTTACGCGGTTTTATTTTGGCTCCTTGCGACGCTTGTTAGGGCAGCGATGGTAGCAGCAACAAATGAAGTAGATGTTTCACGTCGTAGCAGGCGAGTGACTCATTCTCTTCCAGAGCCTCGAAAGAACTTACCCCCCACGTTCATTACAAATATTCTAGCACGCTTGTATCGCATGCATATTGAACTCATTTCGCAGCGTACGTAGCTAATCGTGCTAACCGGAGGGTGCCTTGTACACAGGGCGACAAACTGTCGTGGTGGTGGTGGTGGTAGTGGTGGTGGTGATGGTGGTGGTGGTGATGGTGGTGGTGGTGATGGTGGTGGTGGTGATGGTGGTGGTAGTGGTGATGGTGGTGGTGGTGATGGTGGTGGTAGTGGTGATGGTGGTGGTGGTGATGGTGGTGGTGGTGATGGTGGTGGAGGTGATGGTGGTGGTGGTGATGGTGATGGTGGTGGTGGTGATGGTGATGGTGGTGATGGTGATGGTGGTGGTGATGGTGGTGGTGATGGTGGTGATGGTGATGGTGGTGGTGATGGTGGTGGTAGTGGTGATGGCACGGGTGGTCACACTTTGCTCAAGGAGCGTTTCGGAGCTGAAAATAGCTCTCCTGTGTTTTTCGGAGACCTCAGTGAATGCGATGGACAGGGCCCTAGTTACTATCTCTGTGCTGTAACCTCTGTGACCGTGCACCGGGTAAAAAGAGCCATTTGTTCGTTATCTACTCCCCACCCCCCTGGCACGCTCTCTGCTCCAGCAACCAACGCCTTCTGCCAAAACCCTGAGGCTAAAAGTTTGCTGCTTCTTTGCTGCTGCGTACTGCTGCTGTCCACATGTCTTCAACTATTAAACACTTTTTTGTTGTATCAGGTAAGGCCCACTGAGCCATACAGCTCTTTTTCAGAAGCGACCTGGCCACAAATGATAGCTCAACAAATTGGCTCATCGTGTGGAAGTTTATAGCGGCCAAATAATCTAAAAAGCATGTTTCTAGATGTGGAGGGAAAACCCGGAGAAAAATCTACACGACCACAGTGGAGGACATGCAGACTCCAAATACACAGGCATCCAGGTCGGGATCGAACCCACGACCTACTGCATTCCAGGCGAGGCAGTTAACATCTCACCACGTCTTGAATTGCCTTTCACAGGCTGTTCACACAGCGCTGAGACCATTCCCCAAGCTCAACACATTGGTGTTCCATATCTCGCGACGAAGCGTCTTAACCTGCACTCGTACCGTGATGCCATCTCAACTCACTCTCTGGCCTGTACCACTCTTCCCCACATCGCCAACCCTTCCCGCCTTCTAAATGTGCACCCCTCCTCCCCTATTTATGCAGCGTCTTGACATGCCGTCGCAATAAGATGCTTTAAAAATCTAACATGTTTTTTTATATTTACAATGTATTGACACAGATAAGGCCCATCGAGATAAACAGCTCTGATTGTATCCAAGTCTTCAGTTTCTTGTATATATGTATGCTGAACTTCTTTTGCGCCATACATAGCTAACCGTGCTAATCGGAGGTGCGTGCTAACCTCAACTGTTGCTTTAACGAAGCACGAGAGGTTTTGATGACGGGTCAGACAGCCACAGATTGAAAGTCCCCACTGACCCCCCCCCCACTCCCATTGACAAAGAACTCGATGTTTCGGACGTGCGCTGTAAGCGCGTCCACTCACTGGCGAACGTCAAAGATCCACGGGTTGTCAATAGACTCGCGTCTTCCGAATTTGACGGAGGATATGGGAATCGCCCCAAGCCTCTCCGTGAGTTGGCGGAAGCCATCCAAGTCCAACCGCTCAGCAAGGCTCTTGCCGCCCCGATGTTTACATCGCTCCGCTCGCTTGGAATTTTATAAACCGCAGTCTTAATCAAGTGATAAGAAGCGATACGTGCAATCTAACAGAGGGTCAGCTTCTTCAGTACTGTGTCGTCCTTCAGAATTCCTTGCTGCATGCCGCGACAATTAATTCATTATTATTAACAAACAAACGGATTTTTTTTTCCTCCCACAAACTCATGATTTGCGAAGTGCAATTAACGCTGCCCTGTAGAGCTAAACAGAAGACTAGCGCTGGCAAGCGATAGTTCAGGAAATAGTATCTACGTTGAACGGTAAGCAACAATTACTGACAACGAGAATTTGAATAACGAAGCGTTACGTGTGCAGGTCTGTTCTCGCGTATGAGTTTGAAAGGTAGGCAATTGCAAAGACTCCAGAAAAGCAAGCAATATGCATGAGAAATGTGGGTCTTCAGAAGGATGCAAAAAATGTCATGGACATTCAAGATGAGAAACAAATGTTTGACGGATGGCAGGTAGTACAAAATGTTCAATTATTAGGATTAATTGGAGAAAGGTAAGTTGACTTTCTTGGACATGCAATGAGAAAACAAGAGATTGAATAAATATTTTTAGACTGGGAAAAGTATAGGTTGAATAATCCTGGGAAGACAGCGAAGTACATAAACTATTTGACCAATTGGACACAATGGGAAGGAGTATTGAATGGGAAGCTATTGAGTAATGTCGTGGACAGAGCTAAATGAGAAAGGACACGACACATACAGAGAGAGAGAGAAAGGTACAAGCAACGCCGTGTGGAATAAAACAAGGTGCCATCGTACATGTTGACTGGTGCGGGAGCACTTCGTGCTGTGGCTTATTGATGTGGAGTTATGCTTTTAACGCACTGCAACAATGCTCACCATCATCCCGCCACAATCGTTGTGCTGAGGTGCACCGGGCAGCAACATGTGAATTGAAAGAACGTCACATGTCCCCACGTTTGGCCCTCCCACCGCATCTGCCTCTCAAGATATTTTCTGACATTATACATGTCAAATAAACTGAATTTTAACAATGCAAATTCATACTTAAAGATAAGTAATCACACCAGCGCTGTGGCACTGTGAGTGCACCGGCTCAAAGTGGAGTTTGGCGAGACCGCACGTCCTCTTTCGCTGTTGCGTTAAGTTTCTACCTATCCGCCGCCCCCGGCGCATAACGTTCCCGCTCCAGCGTCCGGTGTTTTGTTTGATGTTCAAACTGGAAGAAGAAGAATAATAACAAGAAAAAACAAGGGCCGCAGGACCAACGAGATTCATGTTGGCGGGCAGCAGGAGACCTCGTGACGTCGCCCGCTGTCAGGCCACGTCGCCGTCGGTCACGGGGGGCAGCGGGGGGCAGCGGGGGGCACGTCCCTCTCGCCGGCAGCGGAACGCGCGCAAATTTTGTCCAGATTCTGATGCGGGCTCGGGCAAGGCAGGCGAGGCTCGCATCGGCCACCTCTCTGTCTCTGGTCATTGTCATTCGCCCCCCCCCCCCCCCCCCGGCTGGGACGCTGCCGACGGATGGGTCGCCGATCGCCTCCTGGTCGTAGGCAGAACCGTGGCGTGCTGGGTGTGGGTGGAGGGGGTCACTTTGCTAAAAAAAAAGGGCTCCGGCTTCTGCACCGGGCGTGCCGTATTTGCAAACCAGGTTTAGCCAACATGGCAGGCATTGCACCGCGTGTTGAGGAATTAGTCAATCGGCAGGTTGAGTTGTGGAGGGGTAAGATGTGGGTGGTACTGTACTGCGACCTCGTCAAAATACCACGTTGTCAGCTCACACTTGGGGAAGCCGTTCCGTAAGCAGTGGCATGAGCAAGCAATTGCAAGACTGTAGCTTTTCCCCTATTAAAGATGTGAATAATGTGAGTGCTATAGTTAACGTTTGTCGGGGATTTTAGGTCGAACGTCCAAATTCATCATAAAGAATAGAAATATATAAAATGTAAAGTTGATACTCTTTGGTTCGTTCGGTAAAGTCACGTAGGTAGAAAATAAAATAAATCACGACGTTTCGATCGCAACACAAGCGGTCGTTCTTAGGCGGAAAAAATATCATCCAAACGTCGTGATTTATTTTATTTTATACCTACGTGACTTTACCGAAAGAACCAAATAGTATGGATTCCTGCAGTCACGAAAGCTTCAAATCAAGATTGTAAAGTTGATATCAATCTAGAGTAAATTTCGATTTAAAGCTTTCGTGACTGCAGGGATTCATCTTCTTGGTTCTTTCGGTAAAGTCACGTAGAAGGGAAGTAATAAAATAATAAAAATAAAACATAATAAAACAATTCTCACGACGTTTCGGCCACAACGCAAGCAGCCGTCCTCAGGCGAAGGACGGCTGCTTGCGTTGTGGCCGAAACGTCGTGAGAATTGTTTTATTATGTTTTATTTTTATTTTTATTATTTTATTACTTCCCTTCTACGTGACTTTACCGAAAGAACCAAGAAGATGAATCTAGAGTAAACAATGATAAGCTTCTTGGGTGAAGACCTCCCCCATGTCACTCTTGGTTATGGGGGCTGTTTAACCATACTTCACCACACAGGCAATGCAGATTGGTGAAAGGGCCACTCAGACAGGTTTATGTTTCACTCGTCGCTGATGCTAACCACAGCCAAGAATCAAACTCAGGGACACAGCTGGACCCCATATTTGGAGTGTGCCTTTTTAAACAGCAATATCGTTATTTGTCCATGTGTTCATGCCATGCAAAGGCACTACGGAGACCCGCTTGCCATCAACAATCATCTGACACTTCTTAACGACTTGATTATCCATATTTAACTTCGGAGACTGTCTCGTTTATGTCTTTATCCTATCTAGGTCGATGTTCATATGTTAATTTAGTTGTCTTTAATTGTTTCAATTAATATATTTAGGATAGAGTATCAGTTAAGATGAACTTTTGCGAGTCATTTTGCAGTTTTTTGAATTTCAAAGTATGATACAGTTCTCCAGATGTGCAAATATTACTTTCATTGTGCCCTGTGTGCTTTGCGTAGTGGTGGCAGGGATGATGATTTTGAGCGATGATTACGATGCTCATGGAGTCTCGCAAGAGGCCAATAGTTTATTGAGAGCTCAAGATGTTTTTTTGTGATCCAACATTGCTATGTTGACCACAGAATGACCACGGGGTGCAGGAAACAATATTATCGTAATTATAATTTGTTTATTTTAACATTGACTCTTGTGGTGCCTATCATAATTGCCGTACAAAATTGCATTAATCGCTTCATGAACAACAAAAAAGCTCAAACGTAGGGCATAATGTCCACGCAAATATAGCAAAACATATCTCAACGATTGAAACATTAATATGACGATGCACGTAAACATCATGGGATACGTGGCGTACGTATATAAAACTAAATATTATTTAAAGCAGTGCTGCAGAGAAAGTTGTAATGCGTATAATAAATTCATTTTGCTGGGAAGCATGAGTGAGAGAGAGTGAGCAGGAAAGAGGCTAGAAGGGCATGAGGCCGTTGTTGGCCGTTGTGGGATTTTTTTGCAAAGGCACTTTTTGAAGACTGATAGAGGCTCGTGGAACAATAGGGCTTTTTGAGTCGCCATTGTTTAAAGCAGTCATTCCCAACCCTTTTGGACCTGCTGACCACTGTCTCAAAACTTTTGTTTTTGCGGGACCACAGTGCACCATGGAACAGATTTTTCAAAATGAAAACGACTCCAAATGGTTGCATCTGCGACAGTCCCACACGGATCGCTTCCCACGGCCTAATGGAGCACTGGGCGGACCGTGGATCACAGGTTGGAAACCGCTGGTCTAAATGTTGAGTCAGGTCTCCTGTCTGACTCGGGTTGCCACCTCTAAGGTATAAAAACCAGGACAAGTCACGGGAATACAAATACAGTGAAAATACCAGCCGAAAGGAGAACTACGTCTAAACAAGTGGAGCATGTTCTCCTACAACGCGGTTAGTTGTATTCCTGAAGAACACCGCGTTCTAATAAAATATATTTATATAATATATGGGGTAAAGCACAGTCCGCGATAACACGTGAGATGCGCATGCAGGCTGAACAAAGTCTGAGGTGCGTGAGTAGCAGCATCTTGAACCATCCGGCAGCGATGCTACGCCGAGGCATCCGAAGTAAACCACGTGCTCCTGCCCGCGCGACGTAGTTCCGTTCGCTCGATCGCGTTACATCAAATTCGTAATCCGCATTATCAAAATGTTGTTCCCGTGTTCATTCATCATCGCGCGATATCCAATTCGCGTGATGAAAACAACACGTGGCGTCATAGGAGAAAGTACTGTGCTGTAAGCATACTGCCCTGAGCGGTGTATTCTTACACAACTGACTAAAATATGGAAGACTTAGATATTTCCCAGGACAGCATCTTCGAAAAGAGGACAATCCCAGGAAAAAAAAAATCACGACGGGTGATAAGCACCGTATGTCCTTTCGTTACAACCTGATGTTGTCCATCAAGCACTTTTGAAAATATGTATCGATTTCGATTTAAAGCTTTCGTGACTGCAGGGATTCATCTTCTTGGTTCTTTCGGTAAAGTCACATAGAAGGGAAATAATAAAATAATAAAAATAAAACATAATAAAATAATTCTCACGACGTTTCGGCCACAACAGGTCTGTCTCTCCCCGACAGACCTGGTCTTCACCTGAGGATGGCTGCTTGTGTTGTGGCCGTAACGTCGTGAGAATTATTTTATTATGTTTTATTTTTATTATTTCCCTTCTACGTGACTTTACCGAAAAAACCAAGAAGATGAATGTGTATCGACTCCACTTTGTCGACGCTATAATGGCTCTCTTCTCTAATCATCACGCAACCTCAAAATCAATTAATCAGCTCCTACGCCTGGTTGGATTTGAGGCAGGGCAGTACCTTCAATCCATCTTGTCCTTTGCGCAGGTTTTGGCCTCGTTCCAGTTGGATCCATCGCGTCAAGGTCCTTTGCACCGCTCTTGAAAGCCACGTTTCGCTGAGTTTGTTATCTGCTCTCTTGCTTTATTTGCGATTCTGTGCCTATTTTGCATTTAACGATTCGCACCCCCGCCCCCTCCTGGGAGTTCAACAATTGTGACGATTTTGGGGTCGTTTCTACATCATCACCGTGCGAACTCCGCATCTTCGCTGCAGTGGCTTTTGGCTGGCCATCGAACAAAGACGGTCACTGGGTCGCGCGCTTTCCGACGCGCCTCTGCGGTCGTTTGTGAAGCTCTTTCCGTCCGATATTAGGAACCCACTGGAAGTTATGCACTTTTAAATCAAGATTGAAAACTCAATGAAAAAAATATGCTGTTTGTGTTTAGTTTGTTGTCCTTCCCCCACACCTCCGATTGGCACGGTTGGCTAGTTGCGGCGTGGAAGAGGTTCAACATACATACATGTCGTTAATCTTGTTTTTTCTCAATTGCACGCTTTGTGTCTTTTTCAATAAACTTCAAGTTTATGTTGCGCAACCCGGGAGAGATCCCCAGAGACCAGGGATGAGTCTAATTTACAAGAGTGTGACCTGGGTCTTCAGAAAATTCCAATCGCAAGGCAAATTCAAATAAAAGGACAACAATGAAGTGGAAACCAGAACAACAACTAAAAGTACTGTGCGATTGTTCGATTCGTCATGCGGTGCAAACATACATGAGTGTTAAATCAAAGCTAAATATTTAACATTTCCTGCAACACAAATCGGCTCGGGCAGATCACTTCCGGATTGATCAAAGTGCAAATTTACAAAACGAAGCCCCACAAATATTAAACAGGTATAGGTTGAATAATTAGCCTGTCATTTGCATATGTGTATAATTGTAAATAGCACACAATGCCAATGATAATGCATATTAAATACTGGAACTTTAAGTCATCTGTTTCCATAAACTAAAATTAATCCAGGTATCGGGAAAGTTATAATTTAATAGAATCAGCAGATCATTAAACACCTTGCGCAAAAATCTACTCTGTGGATGTGATAAAAAAAATCCCCAGATCATTCTTTCCTTTCTAACGATGACATCAAATCCAGTTTGGCCTGTCTCCCATTCTCAAATTCAGAAAATATTATAATGTAATGAATGCGCAGATTTTTTTTTCTCAGGTAGTTACAGGGACTGGAACTTGAGAACTACTGATTTGGATGAGGTCACTCTTTTATTGTTGTCGTAGTCAAATGAAGAGACATTTCTTTTTTCATTTCATCTTGTCAGGCTCTCAAGCTCAACCGCAGCGTTGGCCGACATTCTCCCAACAGCAGAAAATGTAAAGGTGCAGTTGTGCAATTTCTTGCTCGGGGCACCGTTGGCAGATGGAGCTCTAGAAAGAGCCCGTGTACAGCAGTGGGTATTTCGTCTCCTCTTCCACTGGCCAGACATATAGGAAGAGGTGAGAGTACCCACACGTGTTTCCCACCAAACACGACCTGCCGATCGACTTACTGAAGGTGGACCCATTTTATTTTTATTGCTGGGTGGACAGAGGCGGAGGGATTCAAGAAACCTGGCCCATTATTTAACTGCCACTCCGGGAGATCGAATCGAATCTACATCCCTCTGGATTGCAGGTCCAGTGTGCTAATAATTACCCCGTGTCAGCATCCTTATAAATGACTGGATAATTAATCAGCCTTTCCATAACAAAGGCAGAGCTGTCCAGTCAAGAAAAGTGTACAAAGCCCGCGGCAAATATTTGCTACGGCCCTCCAGGTGCTTTGTGGCCTCCGCTCATTCTGACAGCTGGCTTTGTGAATGTTGTCCGTGCAAATGCCTTCATATCAGTCGGCAAACGCGAAACGAAAAACCTCCTCGTGCGGCCAGCCCATTCTAAATATGCAGAAGACCGGGTATCTGCACTGTGCTGGAGTTCAGCATGTTTTTTTTGGCTTTGACGGAATAGGTCTTTACAGTGAAAACAATTGAAAGTTGCAGAATTGATTGATATTTAGAGGCGAAATGGAAAAATGAAAAAAAAAAGTATTTTCATTGCCGTCATCACAGTTGCTGTTTCAGTATGACTCATATGAATGATCAAAATCTTAGCAGGGCATATGTTGAAATGCTCTTCCTTTAAATGTCTTCAATCCAGGTGTGTGGCCATAGCGAGGCTAAAAACATTTCCATGTACGCCATACATACTAGCCCAATTGACCAAAGGCTTAATTTTGCAAAGTGCACATGACAGATGTGGATACCCCAAATCAGGGCGAGTGTTTTGTTTTTTTGCACAACCATCCATCATTCAATTAATGTACTAGACCCACTTGTCTTGGGAACTCTGGATGACCCAGTCTGGCCTTCGGGGCAGGAACGTCATTTTGCAAATGAGCAAACCACTGCGAAATGGAGACACCTACAGATATTTCGCACTCTCCGTTACAGCATTGCTTTCCCACTTACAACGGCCTCCAATTGTCGCACCTGTCGGACGGAATTTGGAATAGCCGGAGCAGATCACAGAGGCTGCCCCCCACAAAATTGAATCCCAGACCTAGTCCAGACACCAGACTTCTTTCTTCTCCTTTCAAATGTGGTTGCTGTTTAGCAGGTATTCCTGCCTTGTTGCTAAAAAAGCAGCGGCCACAAGCTCAAGGAAACCCAAAACATGCCTCGAATGTGTTTGGCCCCTCACCTCCGTGCGGACTCTGCGAGAACAGCAGGAATGTGCTAACAGAGTCAAAATTAATCTAACCAGACAGCTGTCAGCCTGGAATTCCTAAACTTTGCGCATGGTCTCCAGGTTTTTTTTTGCTTTCTGTTAATGAGCGGCGAAGAATTTCAACAAACAAAGCGGCTCCTTTGCGCGGTGGAAAAAAATTAGACTTCGCGAGCATGATTCTGCTCACAGTCTGTAAATTGCTACGTGACAAAGCCATTTTCTTACTAGCCAAGTGTAATGGTAATTGCTTGGATTGAGAAGAAGGGGCATTGAGTTGCCCATGTAAATCCTACCTTGCCTCTCTGCCTCTCGTGCACATTCCAGAGGAGGTTACCAATCCCCTGTAATCACGCTGAGAGATTGAGAGACACTGAGGCCCATTGTTGGGCCTGCTAACTTAACTTGGAGCTAGAATCAAGGCCCGCATGCACAAAGGGTTGAACATGTTTGTTTATCTTTGGTAGGTTTGGGAATTGAAGTCTTATTATTGCTGCTATGCTTGTGTTTTTTTTCTATAATTCCGAAGAGAAAAAAAAATATTTATTTTATTTTCCTACTCGACCCCAAACCAAACGGGATGCCCACCCAGCTCGCAAGATTCCTCCGCGGCATCGAAAACACAAACAGCACAATTACAGCGGCAAGCCTCGTGGCCTCTAATGGCGGGCGCTTTTGATCTGAATATGCTTTCTAGAAAAAAAATAGAGTCCCCGAAGAGTCGTGGAATTCAAGTCCCGGGGCTTATCGCTGCTCGTACACAGGCTGGCTTCCTCTCTCTCGCGTCTCTCTCTCTCGGAGCTGCGAGACGACGAGACGAGATCTTGTAAAGAAAATGTTGACGACGCTCCCTGTTGTCCGATGTCGCACCCTTTCCTCGGCGATAAAGTGGCCACTGGATACAAGTGGGAGTTAAATCGATGCAGGTCTCATGCTTTTTAACTATAAATATATAAAACATTGTATTTCAAATGGCAATAAAGGACGATGCTTGGCTACACTGACGCTGTGTATCACTTAAAATGTTATTGTGCACACGATCTGGAGAGGTGACGAACATTTGTTTTCACTTTGTGTAAATTGCAATGCCGAAATGCTGCCAAAGAGATGCGCAGAACACTTCCAAAACAGCACGCGATTGAGCAGGAGATTAAAAGGGGAATACAGAACGGCTCATACGACATGCGGGCATTGTCACACACTCTATCTCGGCATGGTAAGGAGTGGTGGCACAGTGGTAGGCACCCTGGCCTTTGAACCCAAGCGAGCCAAGTTTGATTCCTGGCCATGACTAACATCAGTGGGGGAAGACTTGAGAAGCAGTGACGTGGGTTTCCCCTTTACCAACCCACACTGAGATGAAGTACGATCAATCAATCCCCAAGATTGATACCAGCCAGGAGACATCTTCATCCAGCAGTAGATCAACAACAACACGTTATGGGAAACAAGCAAAAACATTGTGTGCGTGCATGTGTTAATCGTATAAACTGTGACCTCCATCTAATGTCACGAAGCATTTTAGTTGTGCAAACGTTTGTTGATAATTTACTCCAGCAACGATGCACTGTGCATGCCTTTAAGGCTTTATTAGACTTTAGCAGCAGAACAAGACACACATTGTCTACTTGGGGCTTCGGTCTATTTCAAAGCGGTACACTAGACAGGGGAAAAGCGTAGAACACTGAGCGGGGGGAAATACTTCGACTTTTACATCGGGCAACGGAGTTCTGATGAAAGGCTTTTTGTCAGGCAAAACGTTTACTTTTATATGTTTTCCTTTCTGGATGTAATTTTAACTGCGATACCGTGGCCACATATTGCGTAAACACAGACGTGTTTTTCATCGAACGTGCGTTCATATTACGTGGAATATATATTTTTTATGGCTGTAGGATTTCAGCTTTTTGTCAGTAGCGAGAGAGAGGGGAGACACGTTCACTACGCCACCATAGATGCCCAGCTTACGAAGGCCACCTCGTGAAAAATCAACACCGCCATGAAGCCTGCGTTATAACGCCACAGCACAGGCGGATCTTTCACGACGTGAGCTCGTGGAAAGTCAAACCGGTGTCCTCATGACGTCAGGCCGAACTCCTGTTCGGCACACAGCGAGGTGAAGTCAGATGGCGATGCCGTTGATTCACGCCTACCTCATTGCGTTTTCTCTCGACGTTGCACAATATTCCACAGCGGCGATCACACATGGGCACGAACAACGTCGTTTTTTTGTTGCTGTTCCCTTTCGTCACCTCATTTGCTCCCGCAAATGAAGGCATCGCTGAAAGTGTGACCCAGTTTTGCATCGGAAATTTTCAATTCTTGTTCATGCACCAGAGCTGAGCGTAAGGTACTGGCGCATGCCCAACTCCATAAAAAAACTGACTATTTCAATCCAGCTAGCTGTCTGTTAGAGCAAAAAAAATATTAAACAAAATGCAGCTCTCTTAAAACTCACACGGAGTAACCTTTTGCCACTACATACACTCAATGCACTGATGTCATTACTGAGTGCTGCTGCTGCTGCCGAGCTGTGTGTATCTTGGAAAGAGCATGCGAGTCTAAATATTAACAGAGTGAAAGTCAGTTTGTTCTGCAAGTGTGTGCGTGCCCAGTGTGAGATAATTGACTTTAATAAAGCTACGACAGAATATGACATATTCTCTCGGAGTTACATCGCTACGTACCCTGAAGGGTTGGTCAAAAACATGACACACAGTGGAATTAACCCAATAAAGTTTAATATTTTTTTATGACACTGTAACTGAGTGATGTAATATAGAACATACTGGAAAGTAAATAAAAGCGAGCATTTTGATTAACTGTATTATTCTCTTGACCGATGTTCACTATGTTACCGGCGCAGTGTGGCCTACGTTCCCCTCTATTATCCATCTGCTAATCTATCGGCATTAAGCAGAGTGTAGCAAAAATGTAACGGGGTGGGGGAGGGGGGGAGGAAACCCAGGGACTTTTAGCCAACATTACGGTGCAATTTATCAAGTTAAACGTCAATGCCGCTTGATTAACTGCCTTATAAATGCTACCCGCTTCGGTGAAATACTTTGGCTGCTGTGTACTGTGGTCCAAAATCGCCAAGGCGGGGGGAGTTGGGGCTGGCAGGTGCAGCGGTGGTCGCAGGTGAGATAAGGCCTCGCCTGGCTTGTGCTCTCAATCTGGGCCCCCTTCGCGGGGCACGGTAGACCGTGGGCTCAGCCGAGATCAGTGAGCACCGTTGGAGATGCTGTGCCCCAAGGGTGGAACGTCGACCCGGCAACGTGGCAGCAGCTGGCACTTGAAGCGTTCATCTTTGAGAGTTCGAGTCCATCAAGGAGGTGGGGGGCGGGGGGGGTTCGGCACTTTAGGTCACCAAAAACGCCGTCGAGAAACTGACAAACGGGCACGACGGGAAGAACGCAGCACCCAAGCCAGACGGGACACTCAAAGATTCCAAACTATCAATGGCGACAACAGATGTTGTCACTGTAATAAGATATGTGTGGTTCCAGGATTGGCCTTCTCAGCCACCCGCGTACCTACAAACTCTGACTATCATCGCTGTCCAAGGACGATCATCATACTCGAACTCGACAGATGCCAGATGATTATGAACTGTACAACGATTCATCGTATATAGTAATTTTTTCATGCTAACGATCCACGAGGATGGAATTGTGTGCATGAGAACTCTCTTACTTATATGGTTTGCACGCATTTGGGGTTACCGTGGTGTAATGGGTGGCACACTGGACTTGCAATCCCAGCAGTCGCTGGTTCGATTCGATCTCCCGGTGTGGCAGTCCAACTGTCAGCAAGATTCTTTAATCGCACCGCCTCTGTTCACCGAGCAATATGATTAAGCACATCGCAGTCAATCGGCAGGTCTGCGTGCGGTGGGGGAAAAGTTTAGGCCTCCTCTTCTGAGATGTCTGCCCAGCGTGGACGAGGAGCAGGTCAACATACCCTCGATAAGGGCTCTCCAGAGCTACCTTTAGTTGAGGTCCTTCCTCCAGCAGTGGCGTGATAAAGTTGCAGGGCTGCACCTTTGCCACTGTTGTTGCCTATGGCTGTCATCTGATGGGTCCTGGTGGCCCCTGATGCCACCACAATTAGAAGAGAAAAAAACGCCCCCCCCCCCAGTATTGATTATTGAGTTGAATCGTGACTCGGAGCCGTGATAATGTTTTAACATGCCAGTGGAGGTAAATCATTAGAGGCATACTGTGTACAACTAAGAATGTCCCCTCGTGAACTCACTTCCTGCCTTGGGTGGGTGTCTGGGGCCCTCACCAGGAGTCCAGAGCTGGCGAAGCTTGCAAATGAGTCAATGAATCAGCAATTATGTTACTTATTAATTGGCTCCCTAACCTTGATATTGGTAAATTAATTACCAGTCTTCTGTTTTGTCCAAAGTATAAAAGCTAATTTGCACTTAGAGTGTGAAGGCGGGGTTATGTGATTTCCTGTAGAATTGCCGCAAGGATGTTTACCCTGCAGTAATATCAGCATTGTCATCAAAACTTTACCAGCAATGTCATACAGTACAATGACTTATTATGAAATGCACGATGTTGACATCTGTTCTATGGGTTCATACAACGATAATAGAAAATAAACAGCTATAATTATTGTGATAAACTGTATTGCAGAATGGCAAAATATTTCTATTTGTTTTATTTTTTTCTTCAATAGTAAATCATGCTTCAACCTGGAGGGATATTTGAAGCCTTTGAAAAGGTCACCTATTTTAAAACCCAAAGGGGGTGCACTTATGTGCTCACAGGTTGAACTTAAACGGTTTTAGACCGTTTGGAAAAAAAAATGTAACTCTGATTCACAAATGTAAAAAACCTGTTTCCTGATAAGTTATGCATTTCTTGTTCCGACTTTCTTAATTATTGCACATTTTTATTCTGGACTTTTAAGGTTGAGCCATGACTAATTTAAGCATAATAATCATGGAAAAATCAATAACGGTAGCAATATTACAAATCGTACTCTTGTTCATTGTAGTTGAAAGGTAAATAAATTGACTATAAACAACTCTAAAAAATATATATAATTGTTAAAACACATGAGAACAAGAGTCGTATTGAAAGCCCCGTTCACTCAACCCGCACTTTTTTTTTAAAAAGCGTTGCCATTATTCAAATGACTGCGAAAGTTCTTGAGAAAAAAAACACACATCTGGGTTCCTTGTATTTTTTGACTTACCACTAAACAAATAAAGAGTCGGCTTCCACTAGGCCACGATCGGAGCTGGCATCAAACAAAGGTGTTGGTGGGTGGGTGGCATTGGAGTGGTAGTGGGTGGTGGGATGCGGGCGTGGCGAGCATTGGATGGGGCTGCCTCGCTCTTGGTTCGCAAATGTCCAAGGGTAAAAGCCCATACTCTTAGTTCTTTCGGTAAAGTCACGTAGGTAAAAAATGAAATTAAAATGAATAAAAAATAAACGTCGTGATCTTATTGTTTTATTTTTTATTAATTTTAATTTATTTTTTTACCTACGTGACTTTACCGAAAGAACTAAGAGTATGAATCCTTGCAGTCACGAAAGCTTCAAGTCTAGAAGGTAAAAGCCCAGCCAGTTGCTCCTGCCTGGCACCAGGGCTAATTAACTTGGCTTCGGCTAATGGTCGAGCGGGGAGTCTGCTTACCCCTCCTGCCACGCGACAGGGAAAAATGAGAGGCTACTTCGGCCAAACCTGCCGAGCAGTGAGCGCGCCGGGGGCTCCTGCAAGGGACGCACTCAAGAGTGTGAACTCAGCCCTGGCCCAGCTTTTGTGTGGTCAACATTAATCCAGATGCTCCCCTTCTTCACGTTAAGCTCTCAGACATTTTTTGTTTCTTATGTTTAGCTTTTAAGAAGCGGGCGAATGATAAGCCCTGTTGTTTACATTGATTGTGAATGTTTAACTTTGCGGGGTGTTTCTCTCCGGTACAAATTAACTAATGCGTGTGGATTTGAAAGAGATGGTGACGTGAAATTGATTGTAGTGAGGGTGGGATTGGGGTGGGGTGGGGCGGGCGGGCGGGGGAAGCTGCGTGGAAGATAAAAGGTGGAGCAGTGGTCGCAGTGGTTCGTGCACTCCTCTCTGAGTTTGATTCCCGACCCCGGCTATCGTCAGCGGTTATTGATTCCGGCACCGATCCTAGGTGGTCCCTGACCCTTCACCAGCCCGCACTGACGAGCAGGGTGAAGTATGGTCAAACAACCCCCATGGCCAAGAAAGTGTGGGGAGGCTTTCATCCAGCAGTGGAGCGATAAAGGGGTGTACATTAGTAAAGTTAAATTATCACGTGCAGTTAATGCATGTCGAGTAACGTTGAAGCAAAGTGCAGATAATTTTCACTCGTGTAGTTTTCTTGGAAATCCAATGTGTGTGTATTTTTTTGAAGTCACATTCTTTTCAAGGAAAACCTTGGCTTTCGCCTCCAACACGGTTTACACACTGATCACAAAATCACTCAGCCGCCGCAGCAGCAGCAGCAGCTCTTTATCTGATTAAATTCTTCGTATTTACGGTGTGACTTCATTCCTGGGCGATGTTATCTGAAGCATGTCCAACACTTTACCCGTACGAACATCCTCGAGCCAACAGACTCATTTGGCTACGACGAGGCCTCCTGCAAACAGGATGAATCGTACGCAGTGGTGCTTCATACTTTGTTAGACGTTGAATTAAATTTAATTTACACTCCAACGCACCAGTGTGCTGAAGTAGCAACTAATTTGCGCGTTTTGTTTCCGTGACAAATAGGAAAAGTGCACAATGGTGCTTCAGACTTTGTTCGAATTTTAATTCAATTAAATCTCAAGATTCATTGTGTAAATGTCGTAGGTTTACTCTCCAACACACCGATGTGCTGAAGTACTAACTAATTGGCACGTTTTGTCTCCGTGACAAACCTTACTAATTGGCTGTGTCGGCTAGTGGCGAGTTCACGACGCATTTATATTTACGTGATTTCACCCCAAAAAAACCCTCTATTATGTAAATTGTATAAAACCTTGCACCACGCTACGCATACACATGAACAAAAAACACGTGTCATTTGAATGAGATTCGAGCCTTATAAAGGCTCACAATTGCTGTCCATTTAATGAAGAGGGACACCCACGCAGGAATGTCCATCTGCACCGTGTGTTGCTGCGGGCCGAGTGACGTTTGTCATCGCTTCATGCTGCCGCCAAGATCCTGAAACGCGCACCATATTGCATCAAGAGGCGACATCATACAGAACGCCGCGGTGAAACCAAGCTGTGAGTTCGGTGCTTAAACGTGATGCCTAGAACGTGACTACGGCAAAGGCAATAGCAAAAAAATAGATGCCCCGCATTGTACAGCCTTTCACAAAACGTTGGAGGCAAGATCTGTTTGGCGAGCATCTATGAAGGCCGACACGGCACACGAAGGGGGGGGGGTGGGTGGCCAGCACCACGCCCGGCCGCCTTTGCCTCCCTAGTGGCGACGTTTACACACCGCACCAGGTACCTATGGGAGGCCCAGGACCGGTTCAGACAATCGCCACTGGTGTTGTTCGCGAGCGGGAATCCAACTCGGGTCACCGGAGGCGCGATGCGCTGCAGCTCCCCACAAATGCGTGCACGTCCTCCAGGGCATGCACGCTGTTTTCCAGACCCCCCCGGGGTACACCGAAGCCTCCCCCGTCGATGCAATCTCTTAGAGTCCATCAGTAAGTAATCCTCCAAGAGCCCCCGGCTGATTGCCCAAGTAACTGCGAACGCGTCGGCGAGGCGAGCCCAGATGACTCTGTTTTGACGCCGTCCCTAGGCCAACGTCTACCTCGGGCAGAGTAAAGGCAAACTGACGGCTTGCTGCCTCGCTGCCAGCCATGATCTATCCACTGCTGGATGAAGACCTCCCCCCCCCCGCCAAAGCCGTCACCATCCCACAGGTCAAGCGACGCCACAATCCATCAACCACCTCCACACAGAGCTCACACGTCACCGCTCCGTCTGAGCGGTCCTTATTCTCTCGGGCGCGTTCCACCCCGTGGCTGCCACGCCGCTGTTCGTCTCCGCCACCGTCCGTGGGAGTGCGTGCGCGCGTGGCTGACAGCAACAGGCTGGTGTTGCTGTTCCCATTTACTCCTCTTGTGGATTAAGATACTGATGGCAGCATGCCTTATCGAATTAAAGCTGGCATCCCTAAGCTCGGGGTCTCTGACTTGGTGCCTTACAAGTCCACCCTCAAACACGCAAGACACTCAGTCAGTCGCCGTAAAACGACTTTGGCTTGATCGCGACATGACGGCGGTCCGCATCCTCGCGGGCGCGTTCCACCTCGTGGCTGCCTGTCCCCCCACCAAAGCCCGTCTTCTATTTTTCTGAGCAGTTTTTCACTTCATTTGGTGAAATTTCAGCTCTGCGAGCGATGAACATTGCTGCCGCGGCGGGGAAACGGTCTTGGAGCGTTGTGCTCCCCTGAGTGCGTCGATGGACGTTTTGTTGTTCACTTTGAAGGATCTCAAAAGAAGTTCTGTGAACTTTGCTTCAGCGGAGCCGTTTTCTATTTACATTGGCTGGATGAGAGACTTCTGGATGAATACTTCGTCTCAAGGAGTCACACCGATAGCGCAATTGGGAGAAAGACAATCTTCAACAGAAAAACATATTCCATCTATCAAAGAGCTCCCCTGTTTCTGCCACGTTTTGCGACAAAGAAAATACCAACACGTGAAACGTTACCTATTTCAGAAGACTAAGGGGCAAATGAATGTCAGGCTCCAGACCTCCTCCCGTGTTATATTCATTGTGCAGTCTTTAGACAGGCCAACAGGCCCCTTTCACAAGCAAATCGCTATCTTATTTGTTCTCTCCTCCTCCTCCCTCCCTCCCCCCTATCTCACGTACTCCTTGCCGAAAATAGTTTTTTTTTGTAGTTGTACAACCCATACATTATCTGCGGAGCGCATCAGGAATGCGATGCGAGGATTGCGAGCCGGTGGCAGACGTGCATGCCCACACCCCCTATCGCGCAGGGCCGGGGAGGCATCTGTGTTGATGTTGTCCCACTGCAAGGACACCGTTTACACCGCAGCTGCTCAGCCCGTAACTCTCATTTTTCCAAAGCTTTGTCATCCGCTCGCCACCCTCCCCCACCCCCACGTTACCATAGGTGTGACCGTTTGAGTAATGTCAGCATGCAGTGCGCTTAATTCTTTAGTCATTTCGATTTAAAGCTTTCGTGACTGCAGGGATTCATCTTCTTGGTTCTTTCGGTAAAGTCACGTAGAATGGAAATAATAAAATAATAAAACATAATAAAATAATTCTCAGAATTATTTTATAATGTTTTATTTTTATTATTTTATTATTTCCATTCTACGTGACTTTACCGAAAGAACCAAGAAGATCTTTAGTCATTATCCTATAAAAGGTACCGAGTGTTTCAATTCGCTCTACCTGTTTATCGGTCTCGGAAGCTTCCATGTATGTGGGTATGTTGGAGCTCACAAAGCGAAGTTCGGTGGGGGGGGGGACGCCACAATGCCCAAGCGTGCAAGCCAATTATGAAGCGATGGAAAGACGTCGTGCATCGACTGCATTAGACACTCAGCATTGTGCAGGACACTCACCGGAGGGAGGTATTTTGCATAGCCGTGTGAGCGCACGCAGGGGCTCGTTTGGATGATTTACACTTCACGCCGCGCTCATACGCAACGTTAAAGACCCAGAAGAGAGTTGAGCACACAACCTAGACGGATGTTTTGTTTTGGTAGAGCGCGCGCTCGATCCTATAGGTGAATTTCTTACGCGAATAATGGGGGTGGGGTGGGGGACTTTTAAATGATCTACGGCTGATCTGCGGCTGGCTCATGCGAAATTGATTTCCCTAAAACGATGGTACTTTGTAAGCCTACTGGCCATCAACAAAGATTCGTTCATGAAGCCATCCATATATACAGACACAGACACAATTTAAACCGAGACGATGGTTATAAACTCAGCAATCATTGGAAAGATGTCATCAACCACTTTGGGTCATGACTTGATTTGTGTTTTTTCTTGTCAACCTCCACCGTCAGCAGTGTGGGTATGTGGAGCGAGGTGCAATGATTACCTGGCGGCCCTTTGATTGGTGGAGACCCACTGCCGGTTCGTTGTGTTCTCCTACATTAACATCAGCTGCCCCGCCCATGCTGCTGACACACTTGGGCTACGCCCATCTCTAAACCTTTATAAACAGTTTGCCTTTAGAGGCTAATCCCCCTTTTCCTGATGACGACCGCTTGTGTTGCGATCGAAACGTCGTGGTTTTTTATTTCTTATTCTTTTTTAATTTTATTCACTTTATGTTTTAATTATTATTTTTCTATCTACGTGACTTAACCAAAAAAACAAAGAATATGAATTCATGCAGTCACGAAAGTTTTAAGTCAAAATTTTATCTACGGCCCTTCAAAATAACGCTTTGAGGAAAACCAATGGCGTCACCGATGTGTCCTGCCACATGTTAACTAATGCCGCCACAGATGTGTCCTGCCACGTGTTAAGAAACGAGACATCCCCCGCAACTAGTGCTGTTCCCTCTCTCTCTCTCTGGGGATCTGTGAGCGGCCGCGCAATGGCGGGGATATCGCTCGCTCCCTCGCTCATCTGCGAGGATACTCGCGGAGTGTCGGGGCTGAGCGCAATCGCACCGCCACCGATAGACAGGATAGTGGAACAAGGCGCTAATTTTTCAACGCTTCCCCATTCACAAGTTTGCTTTGTTGGCCCTTGAAAAAGGACAAAAGGTTGATCTTAGATACATATATATACACACACGGAGAAAAAGATACCCCGGTACAGCCGTAGTAGACTTTGGGGCAAGCGCTGTTAGCGAGCACCAATGAAGTCCGGCACGGCACAAGAGGGGGGTGAGCGGCGATCAACACATCTGGGTCGCCTTTGTCTCCCGAGTGGCGATGTTTTTACACATCGCATCAGGGACTCATTTGAGGCTGAGTCAACCTGGTGGAGGCCCAGTTCCGGTTCAAATATTCGTCACTGGTTTTGGTTGTGAGCGGGAATCGAACTCGGGTCGCCGGTATCGTAGTGCTGTGCTAACCACTACATTACCGCTCCCCACTACATATATATACACACGCACACAAGCCGGAAGAGCCATGAAAGCTTCACGATAACAAGACTTTTGTCGTGTCGCTGGAAATAGCCCGTGTTATCGAAGCATTCATAAACATCACGACGACTGCAGGGACAATGTGGTGACCTTTCGTTAGTTCAAATAATGATTCTACGCGTTGATTTCATTTTTTTCAGCTACTACTAAATTGTCCTGCTGCGTGGGTTTCTCGGGGTTGTGCTGCAAGATGCCGAAGTCAGTTTCCTGAAGAAGGTCCCGGCACGTGGAGCAAAAACGTCGGATGTCGCGCTGAACGACACGTGGTTATAATTATGAAATCCAGGTCAAATCCAGTTTATTTATTTGCCCAGGTGAAAAGGCATACGAGAGCTCCAACCATACATCTACAGATGTATGACATGCGTCTGTATTTTTTGGAAATGTATTGTGACTGCCTCCACGGAGGAGCTATAATTTTGATTTTAAGTTCCCTTCTGCTGCTGCTGTGGTGTGCGTCTGGCATAATTAATTAATTCAAAGAGCAGATCAAAGGCACGCTGTAATGCACAAAGCATATCAGATGACAGCTGTACAATGCATTAATACATCACACTAATGCATAGGGTCCCCTCTGAATTATAATATATTATGAAATGCTTCTTGTATAAACACGTTCATGTAAAATATCTCACATGAATGAAGTAAGCTGTGTTAAATTAGCGACGTGACTTTGTGTATAGAACAAAGCCTCTTCGAGCTTTCTGATTTAGGGTTTAACTTAAATCCTAAAAATGTACAAAGTTACCAATTGCCTTCCAACCACTCAAATTTGTCAGTTGCATTATCCAACCAAATTATATCATTTTTCAGGCTGTTGTGCATTTGCATATTTACAAACCTGTCAACCACTTATCAGTGCCTACCTTCTTAAAGACCAATTCAGACTTTATTGGTCACCCCGTGCCCTTATAGATCGCAACGTTCATCCTACAAAGTCCCATCACAAGGGAGAAACACAAACAAATAGACACAAACATCATTATTTTTGCCCGTATCGAAACGGCTGTACACCGTATGGACCTGAAAATTAAATTTTCCTGTCCAAGAATACGGGGTAAACCGTATGGGTTGACAGGTTGACAGGTTTGTATTTAAGTGTATCATTTGCGTCCCACTTGATTTGCCTTAAATCCCACCACTGACCAACACACCACCATTTTTTGCGTGGTCTCTTAAGTGTGGAAGTGGTCTAATTGTCGGCTGTCTCAGGCTATTTTGTAAAACAAAAATTCTGAATACACCTAAGCTACAATATAGCTTTCGAGATAATGGTGCAAAGTAAGGGTACGTTGCCAAGGATATGCAAGCATAACAATCTCTACATTTCAAGATACTTAATAAAATATATGACCGTGGAAACAATGATACAAAACGCAAGTGCGCCGTTAATCACGTCCAACATAACAAGGGAACTTTGTACTAATGTTCCATGCACCTGTTACGAAAAAAAAATACGTGAGCATTTTTTCGTTAAATTATGGTAAACGTAAACGTTGCCTAAATCGTGTGTTAGTCATTGTTTCTTCATCGGTTATATTTTTTAAATCGGAGAGGACCTTCGTGGGTAAACAGCCGTTCATGACATCCAAATAACGCGAGCGATTACACTTGTTTATAGAAAATACCGCAGCGCAAAGTGACACGTTGTTGACGTGATGCTATCTCACAAATTTTCTTCCGAACGCTCCACATTCAGGTCAGAGCGGATGTCAGGGCTCCATAGGAACACAACAACACAGGACTAAATATGGAACAACGAATTTACAACCTTTGCGTGCTGGAGGGCTTTTTTGAGGCAAACATGCCGTGCGGTAGCGTGGTGGTTCTTTAAAGTGTCTTTGTCGGAAAGAAGATCAAACTATAAACTAAACTATTTCTATGTTTACCAGGTAAGGCACACTGAAGATATATAGCTCTTTCTTTTAGAAGCGACCCGACCACAAATGATAGTTCAACAAAGTAGTTTATAACGTGGTAATTTATAACATCCAAATACTGTAAATGTATGTTTCTGATGACGGTGATGATGTTTCTAAATGAAGGAAAACCCGGAGGACCCCGAGAAAAATCCACATGGCCACGGGGAGAACATGCAAACTCCAAATATTCTAGATTTGAAGCTTTCGTGACTGCAAAAATTCATATTCTTAGGTTTTTTCGGTAAAGTCACGTAGGTAAAACATTAAAATTAATAAAAGTAAAATAAAATACGGTTCCACCTGAAGACGGAAGCTTGTGTTGCCTCCGAAACGTTGTGATTTTTATTTTATTTAACTTTTATAATTTTAATGTTTTACCTACGTGACTTTACCGAAAAAAACCTAAAAATATAAAAAAAAAACTCCAAATATACATGCGTCAGGGTCGGAATCCAACTCACGACCTTCTGTATACTAGGCGAGGTAGTTAACGTCTGGCCACCGTGCCGAGCGTGCACCGTGCCGAGCGTGCAGCTCACGAGTGTCTACTTTTCCCAAAGGCTGCATCCAGTAAATCGTTGCAAAGATAAACTGGAAAATACGAGGTGGCATTCAGGCAGAGCGGAAAGCGGTGGCGCAGTGGTTTGCCCACTGCTCTAAGAACTCGGA
The DNA here is from genome assembly GCF_965212315.1 of Lampetra planeri. Classification (NCBI taxonomy): domain Eukaryota; kingdom Metazoa; phylum Chordata; class Hyperoartia; order Petromyzontiformes; family Petromyzontidae; genus Lampetra; species Lampetra planeri. The sequence goes on along the minus strand of NC_136118.1, from coordinate 11,428,511 downwards.
GACCTTACTTTGAATCCTGGTCCCGGCTAGCATCAGTGGCGAGTGACATCTGAACCTATCCTGGGCCTTCCCCTTCACCAACCCATACTGACCAGCGTGATGAACTATTACCCAACAATCCCCACAGTGAGCATGGCACGGGGAGACCTTGATCCAGCAGCGGATCGATAAACTTCTGAAAATTATCACGAATTATATAGGTGACTAAATTGATGCGTTCAGCTCGTTATTTTCCTCCAAACGAGAAAAACAATGTTAGTTTCAACGTATGAAAGTCTCTTCCGTGGACGCTACCCGCTTCGAGTGTGGCCACGAAGCGTTTTGCGTACAGGTAACAGAAAAACAAGCCATCGCTTATTTTCATGTTTAGGTTGCACGATGTTCACCAAAACCTGAGATCGTCAAAGCGCCATACTGATCAGCATGCACTGTAATGCGATGATGCTTTGAAGATGTTCTGCATTACCGAGTGGCTGCATCCGGCCGTGTAAGAGTAGCCGTGCCGCGGAGTGAGCAAGTGAGACGATGCCTCGGCCACTCGAGGGTTTTATGGATCAGTCGGTGATTGATGCGCTATGTTTTAAGTCGCTTTTTTTGGTGGTGGAATAAGTGGAATATCCAGTTGGGTAAAATTGAAGTTTTCGGTGGAAATATGTATACCCTTACATTTTACACAAGCTAGGTGACAAAAAAACAATATCCAAATTAATAAACTTGAACACGTATTTTTGTTAGAAATCTGCGTTCGAAAATGAACGTTTTATTGCAGCAAAAAAATTTCACTTACAATAAAAGGGCAAAGGTGCAGCGCTGCAAATGCCTTGCTCACGCCACTGCTGACGGAAGGACCTCTGCTAGACAGAGTTCTCAAGAGCCCATCTAGAAGAACATTTGACAAATTCTTCCACAATGGGCAGGAGTTTTGGATGAAGCTGGAGTACCCACGCTTTTCTCCACCCCGTGCGGCATGCCGATCGATATCCTACCTTATTTTTGGCAGAATTAATATCTGATGTGGTATTGGATTGTGAAATGAAAAAAAAACTGTCAAAACAATCTCTTCCTTGGCATTGCTGTAAATTACAAGCACAGCATATCGATTGACTGATTTGCTTACAGGAATATACATTAGACATATACATTATATAAATGTGTAGTGCTGTGTTGTTTTGATAGCATTTCAGATAGAATAAAAGATGCTCAATATAACGCGTGAAAATCAACCACGCACAGAACTCAGCACTGCTCAAATAAAACAAAATGCAGCCATCCTAAATTCACCATTGGGGAGATTTAAAGAAATGTATTAACAGCCCATGGTAAGTCCACTTCTGGATTAAGGCCACCAATGCCATGTAATCATGGGGGTTCTTTGACCATACTTCACCACGTTGATCAGTATATATTGGTGCAGAACGAATCAAAATACGCACTGGGAAACTTAATCTGTTGAGAAATGTGTTTTTTGTTTCTCTCTCTCTCTCTCTCTTTAAAGGTGCTCATTATATTCAGTGACCCGTAAAATGATCTTAAAATTAGTGTGAACCAAATTTTTTTTTTTAAGTTAACGAGTCACCCAGTGCACCAAGTTAAAAGGTGACTTATTCCCGTTTAAGCATTTAGCTCATGACAGAATGGTGACATTACGTTTGCGCGGTTGTGCCTATATGCACGCGTAGTTATGAAGTGTACATCTGCTGCAATGATGTCGTTGAATGTGTCCGTGTGCGCTTACTTGTCCGCGCGCATGTGCACGCTCTTGAAAACTCTGCCGTGTGTGTAGATGCGGGTGTTTTCAGCCCAGGGAGCAGTAGCGCAGTGGTTAGCGCTACGCTGCGCTACGAACTTAGCAACCCGAGTTCGATTCCCACTCACGGCCAACACCGGTGACGATTATCTGAACCGGTCCTGGGCCTCCCCTTGGTCAACGAAGCATTCAGGGAGACAAAGGCGGCTGGACGTGGTGCTGGTCACTCACCCCCTCGTGTGCCGTGCTGGCATTCGTTGATGCTCGCGAACAGCACTTGCCCCAAAAAAATCTGGTAAGCCCATACGCGGGAGCTTTGCATTTGCTGTGAGCGTGCGGGATTTCCTGCATTTCGTGCACTTAACTTTGTGCGAGAGCGCGCGCGTTGTGTGTACGCGCACATCGGCACAAAGTGTTGTACGCATGTACATTGGGACATGCCCATGTGGAGAGAGCCGGGTGGGAGTCGAGGGGTGACCGGCAACGGATGGTAAAGCAATACAGGGCGGATATGGGTGAGCTGGTAGGCAGACATGTAGGCACACGCTTCACTCCATACCCACATGCGAACCACTCCACCCACCCGTCCCAGCTCCCCTTTCCCCGCCACCACCACCACACCACCACCACCACAACACCACCACCACCACCGCACGCCCCCTGCACCCAGCAATTACTCTCACTCCCACTGGGAGGAAGCAGGTTGTCCCGCTGTTCAAAAAAGTTTAGGAAATAAACTTGCTGCGATCACGGCGGCCCCTTCCCTGCGGGTACACAACACGTCACAGCCTTCATTACACAGCGACAACATAAAGCACGCGCGTGTCCAGTTGTGTTTAACGCCCTTGCCACTTACCGATGATTATTATTATTATTGAATCAGGAACGTTACGTATATATCTCTCACTTTAGTGTTTTGTTTGTTCATCTGTAATCGAGTGGAAATCCGGTGATCTTTCGTGTGCATTTGCAAAGGCTAAACCTTTCCAAATGATAAAAAATGACCGAAGGTAACACAAATAGAGTTAACTGTTCTCCACTGCTCCCAGTCCTCGACGTAAAACTAGATTCCAAAACTCGACACCAAGGCATGTTCACAAAGTTACGCGCGCTGATCAACCAACAGTGTCGGATCGGTATTCTCCAACGTCAGAGCGATGATGAGCTGGCACCGCTGAGATCCTGGAATTTTAATCCGGGTTGCCACCCACGATGAAAGTGCGTTCTCACATACAGTCTATAGGGAGTAATTAGTCCTAGATTTGAAGCTTTCGTGACTGCAAGGATTCATATTCTTAGGTTTTTTCGGTAAAGTCACGTAGGTAAAAAATTAAAATTAATTAAAGTAAAATAAAAATCACGACGTTTTGTGTTGCTTCCGAAACGTCGTGATTTTTATTTTAACTTTTATTTTACTTTTATTTATTAAAAATTTTTTACCTACGTGACTTTACCGAAAAAACCTAAGAATAGTAAATAGTCCGTTTCTGGTCACCAAAGAGTGCAGACAAGAATTCACACAGATAATGTAAAATATCATTTAGTTAAATATTCACTGCCCTGCGACTAAACTTGTCTATGTAAGTCCTTTGCGGTATATATCGGAGGTCGTTTGAGGGCATCTCAGAAGTAGTTACATGACCTCTCCATCCACGAGCCATTCCCTGACATTGTGTAGTGAACTGCTCAGCAAGAGTTATGAACGGACTCTCTGCGCCATGCCGTGACACCTGTAGTAGCACAGTTGGAATAAACTGTGGAAACATAAAAAAAAGATTTACAATTACAAGTAGCCTTGTTTTCAAGTAAAAAGGTCACATTTTAAGGCCCCTATTCCAAATACATTGGTAAAAGGTGCAGACCTGAAATGGCCTTTCTCACACCACTGCCGACAGAAGGCCCCTGACTAGGTGGAGCTCTTTAGAGACCCCCTCTCAAGTGTGGATGGCCTCCTCTTCCATGCTGACTGGCCTTCTAAGAGGAGTGCCCGTGCTATACACCACCAACCTTGACCTGTCGATCGACTAAACTTGTGGTGTGTCCCTTCGTGGGGCTTATATTGTTTGTAAATATGAACCAGCTCGTATGATCGCCGCAGTGACGGCTAGCAGTAGAGAGAAGCTCGCATCCAAGGAGGCGCGGTAAACCAACTTGTTGGTGAACTTTTTTAAACTATTAACGTATTATGAGGTCACTCTACAAACATCTGGAACATTATTTATACAGAGGTTAGGTACGTGGCACCGAGATTCTTGCTGTAACAAAATACCGTTTGCATATATTCCGCACATCTCATAATATTGTGCGAAATTGCTTCTTAAAGTATAATTAACTTGCAGATTCATAAGAGGTTTTTTGGGTTAGATCTCTACTTTTTGGTTCGATCGATACTAGTTGGCTGTGTCGGGTGGTGGCGGTGTTTTAACGACACATTTATATATTGACGCGATCTAACCCAAAAACATCGATTATGGATGATATTGGTCGCGAAAGCCTACGTGTTAAACTAACTGCAGATTATGATAATTGGTTTTTTACCCTTTAATCTGGCAACAATTGATTGGTCCACACCCGAGACAGCTTTCTGTGGACCAATCAACTTCAAGGACAGTGCATACATTATCAGAGTTATGTTTTTTGTTTGCATTCCGACTGCAGGTATTGTGGTCAATGCAAACATGACTCCTTGTAAAAAAAAGGTGCCAGTTTTATTGCCAGATAAAAGGATAAAAAAACAATTATCATATTTTGCTACTGGCAAATGAGTTTCAATAGTGTAACTGCAGATTGTTATTTGCCTGGTGCAGTCAACACACCGGTGGCCGTGAGGTTGTATCATGGTCAATCGTTTGCAAACCCATTCTGGCACGGCTGCCAGAGTGGTGCTAATGTGAGAGTTTAGCTTAAAGTGTGCGGTTTAGTGCAGCCTCCCGTTTAAGAGTTTGCACAATTGCAGTGCTTTTTTTTGGTACTTAAAATGTTTCTTGGACGAAGGATTCCCTCTCGCAGCTGCTCGCAGAGCCGTGTCAGCGTGTGCAGCGCTGTACGGCGGGGGAAAATGCGTAATTCACGATTACACAGTTGGTTGAATCCAGACCAGCTGGGTATGGGGGAGGAGTGTTGGCATGCGAGACCCATCCCCATGTGAATCCTGTGCACTCTCACACAGACCACGTGCATTCACGCATGTGGTCCCCTGTAGCTCGTCGTACTTCCAGCTGAGAAGCTCTGGAATAACCTCAGCAACAGCAAAAAAAGCAAAGTGGCCCCATACGCGGGCTGAGAGCTGGCAACCCTTATCCGTCACTGTGAGCCCTTCTCTTCCCAAAGACACGCCTTTCGTGTGCTCGTGAAAATGACGATAATTGCAGGTGACACGCATGATGAGGGGGGAGGGGGTAGAGGGGACAGCCTGGCATGTTCTGACTCCACTCACCAGACCGTGTCGCTTTGCACGCGGCGCTCAAGGGCCCGAGATGCGATCGGTGCCGAGTTGATGATTTTTGTTTTTCTTCCCAATTTATGATACGAGTCGGTGGGTGGTGGTGCATGGGCAGGGATATTCAACAACACCGGCAATGATGCCAATAAATGTTTTTTTTTTGTTCAAGTCACGGGGTAGAACTTGAGGCAACAGGGATTTGATATTGAGTTGAGGTTTCAGAGACACATTTAAAATAGCAGCAATGGGAGTCGTTAGCAGAAGTGGAATGGTTTCAGTCTTTTTCATAGAAAACGGGTAGATCTGGCATTTAATGACACCACGGCTCAGATTCAGCTGCTTGTCCCCATTTGCACCTCCGATCGGCACGGTTGGCTACGTACGGCGCGAAACAAGTTCAACATACAAACATACAATGGATCATAATAAGAATAAAATATAATAAAATACAATTCTCACGACGTTTCGGCCACAACGCAAGCAGCCGTCCTCAGGTGAAGAACAGGAACAACACACCACCAAGTGGCGTTCATTCAGACGCTGTCTTTCCGACATACCTGTTCTACACCTGAGGACGGCTGCTTGCGTTGTGGCCGAAACGTCGTGAGAATTGCATTTTATTATGTTTTATTTTCATTATTTTATTATTTCCCTTCTACGTGACTTTACCGAAAGAACCAAGAAGATGAATCCCTGCAGTCACGAAAGAAGCTTTAAATCGAAAAATACAATGGACCGTTTCTAATCTTCCTCCAGGTGGTGCTATCCCTCGCCCCTAGCCGGGCCTCGTGGATAGGCACGGTCCGCATCGAGCGTGACCATCCGTGAGCATCAGGTTGGGCGTGGGCGTCCTCTTGGGCGAGCCCACGACCAGAGGTCGCAAACGGGTTTTGATTCTTTACCCGTACCCGTACCCGGCCACACCAGGGTCGCAAACGGGTACCCGTACCCGGCCGTACCCGATTGCGACCTCTGGGATGAAGCCATGTTGCAGGCGCGGGTGGGTTGATTCTAGGAACTTGAATTGTGAGAAGAGACAAGACGTTGGGAAATGAGTGACAAACAGTTACTCACCAGTGACTCACGGTCTACCCGTACCCGTACCCGGCCGCACCAGGGTCGCAAACGGGTACCCGTACCCGGCCGGGTACGGGTAGCCGGGTATCGGGTAGGGTACGGGTATCGGGTACCCGATTGCGACCTCTGCCCACGACCCGTCGGGCTTTTGTTCCGGATCTGATTTCAACACTCGACCCAAAAGGTCCGAGCTAAGTCGGATCCCCCGCCTGCTCGAAGATGAGCTCCGTGCCCGGATAGGCCAAAACGGCGGTGTCGGATGAGACCCTCTGTGTTAGGGAGACCACGAGCGCGGGATGTCACGGTGGCGTTCGTGATGAAGTCAAACAACTCGGTATCATCGACATTTGATGGGAGCCGTAACATCGGGTCTGTGTATGTCACACTGTTGCGCAACAATGGCTGGCTGATTGTTTCCCGTGAGAAAATTGATGGGTCTTAAACGATTTGCCAAGGGAACGTTTTCCCGAGGCCTTTACTGCACCACCCCAGAACAAGCTCTGTGCGCAGCGGCACATAACTGGGGACGTTTATTAACGGGACATTTTTCGCTACATTTAAAAACGTAATAATTGGCCATATAGCAAAATCTACTCAGTAAACATATCCCCCGTCGTGTAGAATATAAGTGAAAATGTTCATTAAATAGATAGCTACATATATCAGTAAATAGAGAAGTGAACAAGTTAATTATTGTACAACATTTGCATTACATTATGATGTCAAGAATGCTTTTTCCTAATGCAAAGTCATTGTAACTAGGCCTGCGTGTAATAAAATCCGACCTCATCTGTAGAAGGTGGGTAATGGACTGCCAGGTGCAGATTGTTAATCAACATTCGCACCGCTGCCTGGGAGCTGAATTGAGCTGAATCAATTTGCTGGAAAATGCAGCAATTAGTTAATAGCCGGTGCTTTGTTGCCAGTTTTATGAATCGAAAATCACTTCCCATTCAACATCATCTATCGGCGAGTAACTGTAAAAGGGCTGAAATGATCAAATTCGTGAAAGTTTGAGTATTGTAATGAAACAATAAAAATGGTCCTCCCCAAAATAATTAAATGTGTTTTACCTTGACACGTAAACACACACAAAAGGGAATTTCCCAGTTTTGATTCTTTGGGCCAATAAAACCCATCGACTGTGTAAGGTGAAGAGAGAAAAACCAACAACATTGACGTTTGTTGTGCATAACAGTACTGCCTCGAGTGGAAGGAGGTGCTGGTGTTTAATTCTCATCTATATTTCATGTTTAAAGACCAACATCATCGCCATTTAAAATATCTGGAAAATGCTTGAGAGTATTTTACGATGTTTATTTCCACGACAATGAGAATTCACGAAGAGTCATCAAGTAAGATTTGTTCCTGGCTTTTGGATTTTTCTTCTATAAATGTCTTGAATGTTGCCAACTTATGCACAGTCACTCCTCCAGGTTGGTGCTCTATCAATCTCTTTAAGTGCCCCGAAAGCTAAAACATATGTGGGTAAGGACAAACAGCTCTCTCTCCCGAATGATGTCGCCCCTGACCCTGAACTTTGACCTCAACCCAGTTCCCAGCATTCCTCTCTGCCAACCACCACCCTCTGAAATGTAAGTTTTCTTTTCGTTTCTTTTTTCTTTTCCCCTCCTCCTCCTCATTCGTCTTCTTGCGTGCGTGTGTTTTTTTTTACGTTTTGTTTTGTGATGCCCCCCCCCCCCCGCTGTCAAGGATCACACGGATCTGGTGATGCTGTAAAATGACAAACGGCCACCCACGTGACGACAAAGAGGGCACCGCGCCGCGCGCTCCTGGGCCCTTCGCCCGGCCACGCAGAGGGGGATGCAACCAGTGGCATCAGCGGAGGCATTTGCATAAATAAATTAATTACTGGACGAATAAAGCAATCAGAAAACAAAGAATGTGCTCATGATCTCCGTACGACAGCGTACGTGGGAGGTCGCCCTTTCTCCTCTTGGTGCCACCACAGTCCCGGCTCTCCGTCCCCCACCACCACCACAGCAATCCACGATGTTGACTCCCTGCCCCCTGTTCAAGTCCAGGCTCAAGACCTTCATATGTTGCTCTGTATAAAACTGAAAGGCTCTGTTCAATAAAATACATTAATGGACACAAATAACTCCTTTCCCCACGACGCCCGTGTTCGCCACAGCGCCTTGAGTTACATGTCGCATTTAGAACGCTACACGTGTCAAAATCGCATTGCAATTGTATTGTGGCAGCTGTCAATGTTAGAGGGAAGCTAGGATGATGTGACCGAAGTGAGTTAAAGATTACTGAAAGTGCGGACACGTGGCAGAGGCAGTTCTAAAGCCACCGCTGGATGAAGCCCTTCCCGTGCCTCTTTGTCATTGGGGCTGTTTCACCACGTGCCGCCCTGCTGCCCTGCTGCCCAATGTGGGTTGGTAAAACAATGCCGGATTATCCTTGGTAGCAAAAGTAGCTACATTAGCTACGGGCCCCGCACTTTCAAGGGCCCCGCGCTAAATGCTTTCAAGCTATCAATTTCGGTTCAGCGATTCCGCACTTGCTCTATCACTATAGTACTATACCACCTGCAACTTTTATGAACGACTGGGTGTTTAAGGATAGCCACTTGTCGTATTATATAGCAGTATAGCAAATGAAACAATGCAATTACTGTGCTATGCAAGTACAAATTTTGTGTTTGAATATTAATATTTATTTATTTAGGGCCCCTTTATGGCATATGCTGCAGGCCCCGCACTAGCTTCATCCGGCACTGGGTAAAGGGCGGGCCGGTGCACCAGTTCCGACATCACTGGCCACTGATGTTCGCCACGACTGGGAATAGAACTCAGGTGGGCTGGGTTCAAAGTGTACCGCTGCACCGCAGTAGGAGGGCTAAAGAGAGGGATAGAGTGAACAAAACAACTAAAATGTAACAACAGTCTCCTGAAGTGTAACAACGGGGGAAATCTTCGCCTTTTTTCTCTTGAAAAAGATGCTGCTATTCTTGGATGACTTTATCGAGACATTTTATGAACGTAAGTTGGCAATGTGGCTATCAGTGCGTCTTATGCACACAGCAAGTGGATATACTCTAGGGGCACCCAGACAGCTGCCTTCCGTTTCAGTTGCATTGGACACAATGCACACCTGCCCTCCAAGCCACACGTTCGCCAGGTAACACACCTGGCGAATCTGTGTCCTGCTGCGTGATTCTGAAATACATCCATCGCATCGAAGCACGTAAGAAGCCGATGTATTTGTGCTGTTTATCACCACTGTAAATCGTGTGTACAGGGTGGCCCAAAATTCAGGACACGTAGGGTCCAATCATATTGGGTTATTTAATTTATTTTAACAATTCAAACTGGTTTCCGTTAACATGAATGTACAAATGAATTCTCTTTTGAAATTAATTTTGTATTTTTTTTAAAGATTACAGCTGCCTTCTTTCGCATTCATAAAGACGAATTGAAGTCGATAATTGTTTTTTTACCCTTCTATCTGGCAACAAAACTGACACCTTTTTACAAGGAGTCATGTTTGCATAGACCACAATACCTGCAGCCATAATGCAAACAAAAACATAACTCTGATAATATATGCACTGTCCTTGAAGTTGATTGGTCCACACCCGAGACAGCTTTCCTTAGAGCCTAGTCTCACATGGGTTGGACCAGATGACGCCAAAAGGCGCACAGTGCATATATTATCAGAGTTATGTTTTTTGTTTGCATTATGGCTGCAGGTATTGTGGTCTATGCAAACATGACTCCTTGTAAAAAGGTGTCAGTTTTGTTGCCAGATAGAAGGGTAAAAAACCAATTATCATATTTTTTTACTGGCAAATGAGGTTCCAATGGTGTAAACGAATTGAACTCGTTCGACTTGTCTTTCCATTTTGAAATGTCATTTGAAAAGGAAGAATAAAAATAGATTATAATGATAAGAGATTAAAAATCAAACAACAAATATTAACTTCAATAAGAAACATTACAAATCTTTAATGCCAGTGTTAAAATAAATGAAATAAACCTATGTGTCCTGACTTTTGGGCCACGCTGTAAACACACATGTTCCATGCTATGCATCACATAGCTCAAGATCCCTGTTGGGGCATTTTCTTTCCACGCAGCACTTCGTTTAAATCGGATACCCCGAAATATTTAACTTGTCTTGAGTGTTATTTGGATGTTCCAAGAAGAAGACTTAGGTCAAGTGGTATATTGAAGTTAAGGAATGTTTACTGTAATCTAGTTGAAAAACATAACCGATCATTTGTATAGCTTTAAGCTTACATTACAACAAGCAAATAAAACACTTCCATCAAATATTTCGTGTAAATCTTAGCAGCTTCAGCATAGCTGAATTACGCACAGACATTGCCAGTCAAAATAGTTATTATTGCCAACAATAGTTTACGTAACGTAGTTCATATAACATATCCGCTTTTTCATCACCGTTTTTTTCTCTGTCTGTCAGCGCAACATATTTAATTATTTGTAAAAAAAAAATGCTTGACAGAGGGTAGCTCCATTAGGCATCCGAGCAGCTTGTTTTTCAAGAAAGCCTTGTGCTTTATTTCTGGGAAATATCTCTTGTTTACTGCGCGTGATTGAATTTTCTCTACGGCACCGGCAAAACCCTGGGCCTTCTGCCCACGAGTGGCGCCCGGGGGCTTTCGGAGTCCACGAGGAAGCAGATGGTGCGCTCACTTGATACCGTGCCCGTGGCACATTACCGGGAGGTGCAGCGGCGGGGGGAAGCTGCGATGGAGCCTCCAATCTGTAACATTTGTGGCTCAGAGGTGAGCGTGGACAGATGACCTCTCGACCACCTGGCCTCTGCGAAAGTTGCGAGCCCCCCCCCCACACCAGCAGAGGAAGACCCGGGGGGAGGGAGGACGATGGGAGAGATTGTTGTCACGCTTCTCCCCCCCTCCACTCACCGTTTTGAGACCCAGAAAATGTGTATTTACTGATATTTACCAGAGGAAATTTAACTGTCTATTTTTTTCCACCATTATTATTACGTAGGGCCCTGTTTGAAAAGCTTCAAATGTAAGAATCCCCCCCCCCACCCCGGGACGTTTTTGGATTTACATTTGGGCTATAAATAAGGGCCATTGCCTGAAACGTTGCCAATTATATTTTTAACGAGTGTGGTGAGTTTTTTTTGTGTGTGTTAATTATGGAGGCTGTGCCACTTTTTGACACTCCAGAAACCCATGCTCGTGGGGATGAGCCTGGTTTTAGCGGCACGATTGTTTAGTTCTGTAAAAGAATAAGTCATATTTAAAAACACTTTTTTTTTAAACACGCTTTTATGAAATGTACTAGTAATGGCAGAACTCCACGACTCCAGGAAGTGGCCCCGAAGCTTGCCATAACGTAAGGGACCGTGGCTAATTACAGCCAACGTCAGTTGACCGTGGACAATTAGATCCAAGCCGAAACATAACATGTAAAAAATAATGTTTAAAAATATATTTTTTATTTTTATGATAGAATATAGTATTGTCATCAATATGACATAAGTATACCAAATTTGCAGTCGATACCACATTGTGAAGTGGGTTAAAATCGAGTTACAAGATTTGAGGATACAACAACGACAACAACAACAACAGACAGAGTGAGTTAAATGAAAGCGTGTAAAAATGAACAGAGCCAAGGTGTCTGGTATAGGAGCAGCTGACGAGATGAGACTGTCACTCTGGGACACAAGGTATTTGCAACCCACTGCCACCACGCTAACAATGCCTAGTGGTGTGAACTAAACACCTATAATAATAATAATAATGCCTTTTATAATTAATTAATTTAAAAAGTTCAGTAAGTATCCCGCATCGTGGTGTTTGGAAAATTCCATCGAGGAGGCAGTTGGCACGTGAGAGAAAACTGGAGCACCCAGAGAAAAATTCATTGGAGTACCGAGAGGAAAACCCAAGTACGTACTCACCAGGCTCAAAACTGCTTCGATTTCAAGGTCCTACAAAATCAGGGTGATTTGGTCGTTGGTCATGGAGGTGCTGTATGTAGTGGGTGACAATTAATAAACTGGTTGGTACACAGGGCATGAGGCTATATTCGGAAAAAAAAGTTTTGCCTTTTATTGATTACTGAAATGTTAATCATTGTAATGTGATACATTTAATTACCCACAATTGCACCATACCAAGCTTACACTTTAAGAGCTGCTGGCATTATTACATTGCCCTGTACCGTATCTCCTTGCCATCTCTCAAAGGAATATTAGAGAAAGGATTAATGAAATAAATATATAAAAATTCAAAATCAACTCTTCTTATATTGAAGATGTGTTTTGCAGTTTACTGCTTTTACTGTTCAGCTTCATATCATATTAATTAACACACTGAACAAGGTCGAGTATTCCTAACTAAATGTGTGAAGGACATCTTTCTTTGGCCCCCCAAAAAACACATGGCTTATGCAATGACTTTGCATAATGTGCAGAGAACAACAACAGCAGGACTCAGTCACGCATCAAGGGAGGGGGGGGGGCATTCGTACAAACACGGGGCACACCCAGAGCCAGCACAAGGGCAGCAGTGTGCAGCGAAATGATTGCAAGCACACGTGAGCCGAACGTTTCACAAATTCACTCATTTCATAACAGCGTCTCCACGTCTACTTCCAGTGACTGCAAATTGCAGGTTACTTTTATAAATTTATTTTACTCTTGACTGTGTGGGGGGGGGGGGCGGGGGAGCGGGGGGAAAACAGAGGACATTCAGTAGGCGATGGTGGTGGTGGGCCAGAGCGCCAACGTCAATTCAATGAAAAGTTAATTTAAGGACAAGGGCGACTCGGTTCTGCGATGCATTATCGATGGAATTGCCACGTGTGTGGTTAACACTGAACAGAACGGATGGGACGTATTTTGTTTTGAAAGTCAGAAAACGTTTTGAGCAGGTGTGTCCGCGCATGTGTGCGTCTGTTTAGTGGGGGAATGGTGGCGCAGCGGTTAGCGCGCTGCGCTACGAACCCAGCGACCCGAGTTCGATGCCCGCTCACGGCCAACACCAGTGACGATTACCTGCACCGTTCGTGGGCCTCCCCTCGGGACTCAGCCAAAGAGAAGACCTGGTGCAGTGTGTAAACATCGCCACTAGGGAGACAAAGGCGGCCAGGCGCAGTGTTGGCCACCCACCCCCTCGTGTGCCGTGCCAGCTTTCATAGGTGCTACTCGCTAATAGCACTTGCCCCGACAGTCTGGTAAGGCTATACGGGGGATCTTTGTCTGTGTGTGTTTGTTCATTGTCTAGAGTGTGCAGCATTTCGTCTACCTTACCTCCATGCATCGATGGGCATAAGTGGTTCTCCAAACTCCAGAGTGTTGAGGTGGATATATAGAGCGCTTTAGGCTTAATGAAGCGAGACAACGACTGGGGGTGGTGTTTCCAGGGATTACGAAGCACACACACACAGAGAGGGGCGCCGAGTCCATTCATCGTGAGGACAGAGCTGGGGAGGGAAAAAATAAACAGCTTCATAGGTGGCCACGTTTCAACATAGAACACTACAATTCGGCAAAACTCTCCACGCAAAGATTGATTGATTGACTTTATCTGACCCAGTCCAGAGCCCAATGAGACTTCAAATCTATTTCTCAAGGGTGACCTTGGTCGACAAGTGACAACCAATGCAGCGCAAGACCAGGATTAACATGCAAATGCTGAAACCAAAACAAGAGAGAAAAGTCATGATACCTACCGAGGGTGATTTATAGCCAGCGTATGCTATCACTCATGTTTGTTCCCACCCTTGCACCACTCTTTTCTGCCTGCAGAGTTGCTCGACTCTTCGAGGTGTCGGAATTGGTTTGGCGTAAAAGTAAAAAAAATGTCAATTGCACAATAAAGTGGAACCGAAGTGTCAAAGCGTATATAAAAAAAAACGAACGTAAATACTGACAAAAAAATACTCACGCACGAGTAGAAAAGAAAAGCAAAGCCGATCTCTCCTTCATATCTTACAAAATGCCGCAACACAGCCAACTCCGCGGCACTCAGTGGGTGTCTCGATTGTTTAAGGAAGGAAGCAGAGAGGCATAACTAACTGGTGAAGAAACTCGTAGATCATGACATGCATGCGTTGTCCACGCAAAGGGAATTGCTTGAAAAACATTTAAGTTAGATGTTCATTCCTGCACATGCCCGCTGAGATGACACTTGATTGATTTTCCGGATTTCCTTCTGATGTCTTTCACATCAGGGTCCTTGTAAGCAATTTGCCCGTTGACCCTACGCTATGAATTTCGGGGCATCTGTGCGGATAACAGAACGGAAGTGCCCAGTTTGGCGGGGCGCGCTTTTGGAGAAACACGAAGCACCTGCGCGTTCGACTGCGGCCTTTACCGAGTGCCACAGGTGCGAGATGTTAAACGCGGAGGCTGACATTGATGAGAAAGATGTTTTCTTTTCTCCCTCCGACTGTCTGACCTTCCCGTACATCTGCTACGGCATCGTCCTCCCGACCCCCCCCCCCCCCTTTCAGGACCGCAGGACACACAAAGTTTCGAGTAAACAATCCCAAGCCGCGATTTGCGCTTCAAAACTCAGCTCCGGCTCCTTGCCGGGGTTTGTCTGGCAGAGGGATGAGAGACCCTGGAGGCTCGCTTCCCGGCACCGGCGCGCAGGGTCAGGACTATTTTCTCAAGGCGAGCCGGAGAGACTTGGAGGACTGCAGCCCCGGCCACTTGCGTGACCTTGGGGGGGTGGAGCGACTTGGATGCGTCGCTCCCCAGGGGGTGTAGAGAATTCACATCCAGGGACACGTGGCCTGGAAGCCACGAGCAGGAAGCCAAGGCCAAGCGGAGGCCCCAGAGTTGTCAGGGAAGAGTGATTGTGATTAACGATACCGGGCCCAATACGCGAGGCACAACGAACTTTATTTCGGCTTATCGCGCGTCCTTTTTAAGGGCATACATACGAGCAGCTAATGCTTAACAGCTAAAACAAATACAGGGGGACGGGCCACATTTGTCTTGTGGTTGGCATACGTGTGTGCATATGCGGGAAGTAGGTTTTCATTAAATTCGGCAGGTGGTAAGCACCCAGACAAAGGTGTGTGTTTGGTGACTGTGTTTATGTGGTGTCTGGCTGGGAAGGCTGGAGTCAGTCCAAACAGCCACGCGCCCCGTATATGGAATACAAGCTTGAAAAAAATAATAATCACCAAATCAATGGAATAATTCTGTTTAAAAAATGTGTTTGGTCTGATGCAATAGACAATTGTGCTTACGTCTGGTGCTTAGACATCTTGCCCGCTGCGTCAAGTACTGAAGATGACTTTCTCAAAGCAATGGTGATCTTTGAAATGCGGTATGTCGTAGACATCACTTGTTTTGGTTCCTCCTCAGGGTGATAATTATTCATCATTGGCCTTGACAAGTGCGGCCTTGAGTTTACGGTACAACATCGACGGTCCAATTTCAAAGTTGTTTTGCGGAGAGGCAAAGGGCTGACCGTGCTTAGGGACATTTGAGTTTTTATGTCGTCACTGGCCGTGCAACCCACCACCCTCACTCGAGTCTTTATAAATTAGGATCAGAACTTTTTAAGGTATTACACAACTCGGGGTCGCTATATTTTGTTTACAATTATTGCAAAATTATGTTCCAGGCCGTGACTTTAACTCTCGCGATCGAGTTTTATTTTATGTAAACATTTCCATGAAGACATTATTAAGCAACACTGAACAGACGGTTGGTGTTTTGCGCACCGAAGTTACGGAGCCGCTCACCCAGAAATAGTATTAATGCACCACGATCCATCAAGATGAAGGCTAAATTAAAGACGCGAAATTTTGATAGCATATCAATAGCTTAGTTGAAGCGGAGTAATCTCAAGCACCGTTCAGCTGTTTCAATTGGTTAATCCTCATGTGTTGCATACCGTACGTTGTCTCTACCCCGGTGTTTTTGAACATCATATATTGAAATAAAAATTAATAAAAATAAAATCATCACTTGATACAGCAAATCTGGCTGTGACGGTCCCACCTGATGTTCCCTCCGAAACGTCGTGATTTATTATTATATTTTTTATTAATTTTAATTTCAATTTTCTACCTACGTGACTTTACCGAAAAAACTAAGAGTATGAATCCTTGCAGTCACGAAAGCTTCAAATCTAGAATCATATTTGGTCTGCTATCACATCCATACTGAGTGATCATCTCAAATGCCCCTTTGTTCTGGTGCCTTGAGATGTACTGCATGGGAGATGAGGAATGAATGATGATGATGCTGCTGCTGATGAGAAGGATTGATGACTCACGTCATATTGACTGCTGGTTAGACATCAGCCACCATTCACTACGCTGCAGGCTTGACAAAGGAGGAACGTTTGTAAACGTATAGACAATAAAAAAAAACCTTCCTTGTTAGAAGCTGTGCTGAGTTTCATTTGTCTAACGTTTCACGGTCTCCCTGGAGTCGGGGCAAAAGACAATATCTCAGAGCGTGTTTCATGCTAACAATGGAGATTGCATAGAGAGAGAGCGTGTTACACAATCTACGAATCACGAGCTAAACCAATGTTTTATATCAAAATAAATAATCCCCCATTAAACGGTGACATTTATTACCCTACGTTTGCGTAAAGATCGCGTAAATGTTAATATTGCAGTTCATTCACATGTCCTTGAAAACACACTGGTCTTATTTTCTAGATGATTTATAAAGCTGTAATGTGTATTCTATCCAGCAGTCACTTGACCTTCACTGTCTGGCGATGCTATGCTTATTTGCAACGTTTTTGGTACGCTATATAATACATTTTCACAACATGTTTACATTATAACTCGCAATAAATAAATCAATTGTTATCTTAATATTGGTCATTGAAAGCTTACGCATAAAAAAGTATAAGTATTGTTTAAGCACACAGGTATGTTTGAGTGCAATCCACAACAATTGAATTTTCAACAACAACAACAACAGCATCACGGGCAAACAGAGCCGGAAATGCACATTGACGAACGCCGTGATGCCGCTAACAAGAACAATGGCTCAAGAGAGAGAGAGAGAGAGGCAACGTAGCCTCTTCTCAACTGCCTTCCAACAGTGAGCCATTAGCGACACGATGAGGGGTCAGGTGGACCTGGAACCACGCGAGCAAAGGGGCCTAAACCCGCCGAAGGCAAACAGAGTTGAGCCACATGCACACTCGCTGTCTTGGGAAGACAAAATTTGCTTTTCCCAGTCGGATTTCGCCATGCGTGTGTGCTTTTTGTCTTCACCTTTGCTAAGGCTTGCGCGTAATTAAAAACACTCCCCGAAGCCCCGAAATCCGTTTAATTTGCATAGTTTGGCAATGATGCAGATGCAGAACAATGGACACGAAATTACATTCATCGGCTGTAACGTGGCCCAGATGGGAGGCTGCACAAATAAATAAGCACGCAACGAACAAACCGCGTGTCCGTGCTTCACTGTGATGCTTGATTGAAGTCATTCGCGTGATGCCATTGCTTTGCTATTATTCGCGTTTTTTGCGGTTTAACTCTGACGAAATGGGGGATATTGTTGACCGTCATCCTCGTTTTACACGCCAGGGTGTCACGAATGCTTCGTAACAGCTAATCCACTCCGATACCACGCGATGTTTATAATGTCAGTGCCTTATGGAATGTAAATGCGATCCGACGCGCGTTGTGTGTGTGTATATATATGTGTGCGTTTGTTGAACTTCTACCAGTGATCGCTCACAGCATTTGCTCCAACAGTCTGTCAAGGCTCTCGGTGGGGTCTTTGTTTTGGTTTTTGTAACTTCTTTTGCACCGTACACGGCCGACCGTGCCAATCAGAGAGGACGCGCAGTGCTGACACCACAACTCGCCAGCGCTTTCGACCCTCCTGCACGCCGCCATCAGCCGTGCTTAATCCCCTGTTGGATGAATCCACCCTTCCCTCGCGACGCTGCATGCGACGGTCCACGTGGCACCGGATTCCATTGCTCCATCTCCCCGGTGGATGTCCTCCCGGACGCGTTTGAAGAGGTGTGCAGCTTCCACCTAAAGCCACGAGGTTTGTCTAACTGCTGCCCTTTTGCCTCGTGCCCTGCAGAGCCCCCACATACTTATATCGGCAGACATAGACAAACTAAAAAAAAAAGAAGTGGGTTGTGTTGAGAGACTGGGTAACCCGGTGAAATCCACGCCGGCGATTTGCATTCCACATTTGATTTACACAGTGGCCACACACACTACCGTTTTGTGTCACAGATTTAGACCTCATGACGGGAGTGCCACCCAGCCGTCTCAAATTCTCCCTTTGCCCATTGCGAATGAGACACAACTTAACAGTGGTCCGCTCAAATAGAAATTCAGGCAGAGGTCAACAAACAAGGAGAGATCGAAATTAACCGAAAAAAACCTCGTGAAAATAACATAATTCATGTGTAGCGAACGATCAATAAACGTTGAGAACATGTTCATTGTGTCATCTGAGCGTGCAACGCAACAGACTCTCTGTGTTCCCTTGGAGCGCTGGAGGGGAAAACTGCAGGTGGATGCTGTGAACAGCATTTGACAATTCCACCGTCGACTCAACCCTGTAGAATGACCTCGTTTAAGGAGGGGGGGCGGGGGGGGGGTATAAAAACGCAGTGTGAGGAGAATTCCACTAAACATGGAGCGTTGCCTCAACGTTGAGCCAGAGGCTCCGAACAGATGCCAACTTTGTCCCAACTTTGACATGTTTACTGCGATGAGACGGTATTAAACAAATGTTAAACATGTGTCCAATGCTAAACAGAATGAGCACGATCTGATTTTGTCTATAATCGCATTCAGACAGTTTGTATATCAAACTATAAGACGTTAAAATGGAGGCTCAGGCTTGAAAAGCGATTGAACTGCGACTCTAGCTCTATGCTGTCATGTCGACGCTCCCTGCCTTCACCGGTCAGGTGACGTACGATCGATAGACAATAAAATGAATAATGATAATGAAAAAAATAAAAAAAATAAAAATAATTAATGGAAAATAATAAAAGCAAAAAACCCACGACGTTTCGATCGCGACACAAGCGATCTTCGTCAGGCGGAGATGATGAAGGCTGCTTGAAATGAAAATAAAATGAATACACATCCGTTAATTCTTCAACAAACTCCCATGCCCCTAGCACTGCCCCCTACCCCCACCCCCAAACCCATCTCCACAATTCAAACGGCTCACTCCCACACGACGAAGCTGCGGCTAATTACGCCGTGATTGCTTTCGCTCGCGGTAACACAAAAAAAAGACAGCGCGCCGGGGAAAATGTGTTGGCGACGTTGAAATCGGTAACAAACAAAAAACGGAGCCAACGAAAAAATAGGCAGCAGAAATTGGTTAGGCGACTTTTTGTCCAGAGCTCGCTCGATCGCTCAGTCGCTCAGTCGCTCGATCGCTCGATCGCTCGCTCAGTCGCTCAGTCGCTCAGTCGCTCGATCGCTCGCTCAGTCGCTCGATCAGTCGCTCGATCGCTCGCTCAGTCGCTCAGTCGCTCGATCGCTCGATCGCTCGCTCAGTCGCTCGGTCGCTCGATCGCTCGATCGCTCGCTCAGTCGCTCGATCGCTCAGTCGCTCGCTCAGTCGCTCGGTCGCTCGATCGCTCGATCGCTCGCTCAGTCGCTCGATCGCTCGATCGCTCGCTCAGTCGCTCGGTCGCTCGATCGCTCGATCGCTCGCTCAGTCGCTCGATCGCTCAGTCGCTCGATCACTCAGTCGCTCACTCAGTCACTCACTCAGTCGCTCACTCAGTCGCTCACTCAGTCACTCGCTCAGTCGCTCGCTCAGTCGTTCGATCAGTCGCTCGATCAGTCGCTCGCTCAGTCGCTCGATCGCACACCGTGCTGCAATCGCACCACGACATCGGTTTAATGCGTCAAGGCACACGTGGCTCAAAAGGTGGGTTACGGTTAGGGGGGACACGTTTGACCGAGTACAACAACAATTGTTATGCGTATATGAATATACTTAATTCAGACGCCGTTATGTGTAATTGTGAAATTGTTATATCGTTATTCTGCAGCCTGTTGTACAAGTGCTTATATGCGTAATTAATCATTCGTTTTTTGTGTTAGTTTGTGGAGGTATAATGTAAATTTTGTTTTAACTGTCACCCACCACCATCTGACAGGGGCTAACAAATCAAGTTGTCACGTGGGTGCCTGCGCCAACTGATCTAACCCAATATGTTGATGCTTCCACCTCTTCCAAGATGTCTCGCCATCGTGGAAGTGGAGGCCACAATTGCCTCTCGAGCTCTGTCTGGCAGAGGCCCTTCCGCCAGCAGCGGTGTGTGCAAGACAGTGCGGGTCACTTGAAGGAAGACACCACATTCACAGTGCCTCCATGATGACAAAGGGGACCTGTGCGTGTTTGATCTTTTTTACAAGCAGGAGTCCTCCCAGGAACTCCCATTTGCACTGTTTGCTGTTTTGATTAACAGGGGGCAAACAAGACGGGGTAAATGTGTCTTACAATCAGCGGCACCCCCACTACAGGGGGTGTTAAACAACTCGCCATGTAGCGCATCGCCACGACACACAGTGGTTCTTATAGCGAGTACGAAGGTGTGCACAGGTGTCAGGCCTTCATTGTGGGGGCGACATGTTTACGACCGGAGTGTTTCCTAGACCCAACAGCAACCCCCACTCAGTCTCCAAGCCCCCTCATACCCTTATCCCACTTTCTTTGAACAGACCTAGAAATACACGGCAAACTGGGATAGAATAGAACAGATTAGTCGGAAACTCTGAAACTAAGCCACAATATGGTACACCCATGAATCTCGTCTCGTGGAGCGGTGGCGCCGTGGTTATTAGTGCACTGCTCTACGAACCGGCCACCTGAGTTCGATTCCCGGCCACGGCTAGCGTCAGTGGTGAGCGATTCATCTCTGCTCCGATTCTTCCCACCCGCGTCACTTCACCAACTCGCATTGACCAGCGCGGTGAAGTATGGACAAACTTTCCCCACGACTGACAAGGAATCGGGAGGCTTTTTTTTAAATGATCGAACAGCAGGTTCATACAAGGCAGCGGATTGAACCTCGACACACTTAATGAGAGATAAATTAACAACAGCCAAACTTTTGAAATCCTAACGAACTATTTTTTAAAAAAGAATATATTGAATTTCGATTTTAAGCTTTCGTGACTGCAGGGATTCATCTTCTTGGTTCTTTCGGTAAAGTCACGTAGAAGGGAAGTAATAAAATAATAAAAATTAAACACAGGTGTCGGGCCTTCAAAATAATAAAAATAAAACATAATAAAATAATTATTATGTTTTATTTTTATTATTTTATTACTTCCCTTCTACGTGACTTTACCGAAAGAACCAAGAAGAAGAATATATTAACTTGTGCCGTTCGTATTATTATCTAGACACTAAAATAAAACAACATGAAGATGTTATGCAGCAGTAGAAGATTCAATAACAATAATTTAAAGCTTCCGTTAATCCGCTGCTGGAAGTCTTCGGGACGTAACATGCTTCTGGGGTTTTGGACCATACTTCACCAAAGTTGTCTGTGCAGGTTCGTGTGACCGAGGGCGGTTCAGGGACGTTAGCCATGGACAAGAATCGGCCTCGGTGTTGCAGTGTTCACGCCGTGCGTTATTGCCGTTAAACAACGCATAAACTATAGCCAGCCCACGGTTTTAAAAAAATATCATTTTTACGTAAGAGCGTTTACAATGGAAAGCCACAAAATTAGGGGAAACGGCGCCTCTCAGAGGTGTGACAGCCCATTGGCGCGTGATTCAGAGCTGGCTCGTCAGGGTTTCGTTGGCTTCACGGCAACGAGCCGATTATTTTGTCGAACAACAAATATGCCGAGTTTGTGTACAGTTTAAGCTGTTTTAAAAGTTTCCGATTACATTCGTGCATTACCTTGCGCTCTCATTTTCCTGGAAGTTAGCAAAGAGAAATGTCAAAAGTAGGTTTGCGGGTTGCATAAAGTGCCCCCTCCCCTCACCCTCCCCCCCCCCCCCTTTGTTATTTGAGTGAAGGAGCTGAGCAGAGTGCCAATGAGTGCCCAACACGAGAGACAATGACCCTCGACCAAAGCCAATCGACTGCCCCCCACTCCCCCCCCCCACTTCTAAGTTCTGTTGACCTAAGAGAAAGAGAGCGGGATAAAGAAGGGAAGAATTTTGTTTTCTTCTTCAAAAATACGCTGACCCCGTCGCAGCCGTGAAGCTGTCGGGAGGTCTCCATGCCCCCGCTTCTCCCCGCGGTTGTGGCCTAAAAGCCGCGCGTGGCGACGCCAGGGTGGGTGGGTGGTGGTGGTGGTGGGTGGTGATGGCTCCTGTCCTTGGCAGCTGTTTGCATCAGCGACCGGGTGATGCAGCCATAGGCTGGGCCAGGGACCATCTGTGACTTCCCACGATTTTCCCATGATAAGTGGCATCATCGAGGCATGCGAGTGACTGTTATGGTGCAGGGGAGAAGGGGTCTGAATTTTGATGTTTGTTTTACAGCTCGGCGGCTGACGGTTTATGGTTCGCGCTGTTTGGGAATGCCGGGTGAGCAGAGTTGTATAAATTCCCAGCCGTATTGCCATCTTTATACGATGGAATTAAATTGTTGAACGCACAGGACAATGTCATCTTGAGCTGAAGATAATGTGTTACGCATGCCCGGTTGTATCATGACCCAGAGAGAGAAACATACCTTTGGATTTTTACTTTTTTTTTAAGCAAAAAATGTTGACTCCAAAATAAACTTGTACAAAAAGGTGTCACGGTTCTAAATCGTGGAAAATGCCGTTCCAAATTATTTGTGTGCACGTGAAAATAATGAAGTGTACATATCTTTGCATGCTAAAAGAAAAGGCTGGTTGGATGCTTGGATGAATATGCATTCCTTGGAATTCAAGGAGCAGCGGGAAAAGTGTGCGTTAGCCTGCCACAAACAGTTGTTTCACATTACCGATACAACTTTATATAGTCAGCAGTTTGTGCCCCTGTGAGGTGTGTCTAATGAACGTGGATTTAAGGAGTCACTTGCCTCGTTATTTTGTGCAAAGTACTTTTTTTGCCGGGGCTCTCTCTGATCAAATTTTTACCGATCAGCGTACGGTGGACGCTCAAGATGAAGCTCATTAGCAGGGGGGCAGTGAAAACGTGTCCAGAATTGAATACAGCATCACGCCCGTCCCACGCGTTGTCAGTTCGGTTCCCGAAGAATCTCCCGCCACGTGGATTCGAACGGTGGAGTCTCACGCTCAAACGACGCAGACAAAACACGCCGGAGCGCCATGCAGCACAACAAAGCCCTACGCAGCCTTGTTGCACATTAGCGCCAATCTACCCGTGCCTTGTTTCATTTTTCGAGCGTGAGCAAATACGCTTTGTAGTCAAAAGTCACCGTGACCTTTCCGCATTATCTCCTTCCAAACTCTGTATACTTCGCCCCTCCGTATTCCTTTATGGGACGTAATAATTAACGGCTGTTGCAGCCCTTCGTCAGAGCACCGCTGGATGAAGGCGGCACCCTTGCACAATCTGACACGGGGGACTGCTGTGACTCACAACTGTTAAGCTGTAGGTCGGGATCATCAAACTCCTCGTCCCCCTGGGGTTGGTGGCGCAGCGCAGCACCACGACGCCGCTGCTCCATCGACACTGTGTGCCATGAGTACGTCACGCGTCCCAATTGCATTTCATATGCACGCGCAAATTATAATGTTCTGCGAAGCATATATGTTAGGGTATGTTACGGTTTTTTTTCTTCTCCGTGCTGTTTGAACGAAAGTGACTATTCTAACACATCAAAATATACTGACCCGCAGTTAACTTTTGTTTTACTACTTTACGGGAAAGGGTTGGTCGTTAAAGCGAAATTCAGTTTGGCTGGGATGTGTGCGTGGGCCGATGAACGGTCGTCCAATTGGCAAAGTCACCACGATGTGCAACCCTCCGAAGTGTATCCGTTAACGTGCTGTCGGGAATAAGCAGCAACCTCGAGGGCCCTGTGTGGGTGGCCACGTGGGTTTGTAGCGTCATTCACGTTGCTGCTCGTAACCTTTTTGATCACGTTTTGTAACAGGGCTTAAATTACATGGTGTTTTTTTTGTATAACCCCCATACGAGGATGTCTTCATAGTTTGGACACTGCCTAGGATGGAGGCAAGCGCTTGAATAAATGTGGTCTCACAGAGAGGGCCAGGCAATTCCACCACAGGACCACCCAGCCACCATCTCCGGCTTCTACCAACGGGTTCTTCGTGTTCCTGGTGTGTTCATTCTTGCACGATGAAACTAACGGCAAATACTAAACTATTGTTTTTTGCTGCAGGACGCACTGTTCTGTTTGCTCGTGACAACAGTAAACAATGTCTCGTCGGCGCGTGCTTTCCGGTCGCACCGCGAGCCATTCGGCATTGCGTCCGACGTTTCACTCCACGTGCTGCGAGATTATTCCAGTAATCAATTTGGGAAGCGATAACGTTCCCCAAGACGTTCCCATCACGTGGAGTAAGTGATATGTCAGAAATCATGTCAAATGGCACGCGGAGAGCGACGCGAACACAACTGCCGAGGAGTCAACGACGTCCAGAGCGACGTGTGTGGCTTCTCATCTGCAAAAGTCCAAGACAGCCGATTTAGTGCTCTCTCTAAATCAGAGATGCACTTTCTGGGGGTGCGAGACATGGGCAGATCTTTTTTTTTAAAAGGTAAATAATCGAAACACAAATTAAGCACGGGCATGTTTGCACAACTGCTTTGTTTCGTCTAACCCCGTGCATTTATTAACATTGTATATTCTTTTTTGCGATTGTGAACCAAAGGGGGTGCAAGGGCTGCAGTAAATGTTAAGAACCACTGCTCCCAGATGCCGAAGAACGCTGGTGTTCAGAGTGGATCAATGCGGATGTCCAGAATAAGCGCCTCACTCGAGATTCAAACATCGCGCCTCCTCGCGTCGACATTCCTCAAAGACACTCATCCGCATCGCAACATCAACAGACCGATGCACGCATCGGCTTCATTAATGGGAAATTAAAGACAAGCCACAGTGCGAAAATAGCCCTGCGTACCCAAACTATAGACCATATAAAAACCCGCTTACAGTAGCAGTCTGTGCTGCTTCAACAGAAACCTAATAAAACTACCCAGACCCTCTCCTGAAGCCCTCTCGTGACTAGCAGACCTTGACATTGACATTTAGCTCCGGAACACATTGCTGCCATACGCTAGAATATAATTATTATCATCATCATCGACAATCATCGCCGTTATTTCGTGCCGTGTAGCGTGCTCTGGATCCTGCGGTGGCAGTGGCTTCATAGCCCCTGCTGCTACAAGTTTTTGGGGGATTCTGGAGCAACTTAAACTAAAATTGAGCAATTTGTCTTGAGACGCTGCGTGGCAAAGCTTACAGTGGGGGGGGGGCAATTGGGGGAGCGGCGGGGAAGAAGAACAGATGCTAATTTAAAGTTGGTTTAAATTCCCACCAAAGGTGACGTTGATTGCTCACGTACGAATTGTTGGGGGGTGATTTTTTTGTTTTACGCTCACTTCATTTGTGCTTCGGGGCATGGGCGGAAACGGTAAATGTTTCACTCGTTACATTTATCGGAGGGGGGTGTTCGCTCTCCCTCACATGTGGGCACGCCACCCCATCAATTGCAACACGCCGCTTGACCTTGGCTGGGGCACAGAGCGTGCCACATGACCACTGCAATAACCCGCGCGGAGAGCTTTTACACGCGTGTCCATTTAGCGACGTGTGCTTTGTTGCATTCTTTTTGCCGGGTATTTTTGTTCTTTCGGTGTGTTTTGAAACGTTTTGCCACCGAGCTTTGATTTAAGAATGACTAACTTGCGCCCAGAAATAAGGTGAAACGGTTGACGATGTTCGTAGGGAACGGCAATGACACCGAAATTCTTTGCTTAAAAATTGCCGTCACCTTTGTTGTGCGACATCGTTCCCGGTGGTGCCTGGCCTGCGAGCAAACGGGGGAAACGCTGCAGCCTTTAAATTCGAACCCACGACCTCCTGTATACCAGGCGAGGTAGTTAACATCTCGCTACCCTGACGCCCATTGGGCTTGGGCTTCACTTCTGAGCGAGAGAGAGCAACATTTGTCTCAGCTGTCCCACACGGAGTTTACAATGATGGACTTTAAAGCGGCAACGGAATTCAAGCCACTGCTACACACAAGCCAGTTGAGCACCCAGTCCAATGTATTTTAAAACATCACGAGTGAATGCTATTTGGTGGACATCCACTTAAAAAAAACCAGGTGTTATCACGACACCCAGGTGTTATCACTGAAGGAATCCGAAGTGGAACACAGGAGGTGGAAACATTTAAACATGGCACGGCTGAGAGTAAACGTCCACGTTTACGAGTGCCATATTTTAAGAACGTCTACGGGCTGTTGTGTGGTAGTCGTGAGTTCGCCTCGGAATTAGCAGTGGAGACCGCAAATCCCTGAGCTGTATCTGCTTTCCTTAGAAATGCAGCAACATTAATATTTGTTTATTTATTTCCATCAGCCTCCAGCACGGGCCTCTTGGCTCCGAGACGCCGTAAATTGCACACAATGCGGCCGATTTCCACGGTTCAATTGAAGGCTTCTTTCTCTCTCTCTCTTTCAAAAAAAATATTTCCAACCCCACCTCTCTCCACTCCCCACCCACCCTCTTCCACCCCAAAAAAAACACACAAAGACATCATTGAAAGAGCCTCCAAATGTCTTTCCCGAGCTCTTAATAAGTCTCATAATCTCTCCGCAAAAGGCTCAAAGCACTTCCAAAACAACAACAATATCTGGCTTTGCCAAATCTTTGTGCAGAAAAAGAGCTACATAGCTCATCGGATTCCTCCAGTCTTTAATAAAGATTCAGATTCTGACTTTGCACGCCTTGGCGTGTGCAGGTACCGCCCGCTGCCTGTGTCCTACCATCTCGCGCTCCGTCCTCCTGCGGCAGTCACCCCCCCCCACGTCACCCCCCCCACGTCACCCCCCCCCCCACGTCACCCCCCCCCCCACGTCACCCCCCCCCCACGTCACCCCCCTCCCCCCTAACGTCACCCACCTAGTCCACCTCGTGGGGAGTGATAGTGCAGCAGTTAGCGCTGCGCTATGAACCCAGCGACACGAGTTCGATTCCCACTCATGGCCAACACCAGTGACGATTATCTGAACCGGTCCCGGGCCTCCCCTAGGTCGACTCAGCCTCAAATGAGTACCTGGTGCGGTGTGTAAAACATTGCCACTAGGGAGACAAAGGCGGTCGGGCGTGGTGCTGGCCACCCACCCCCTCGTGTACCATTCCGGCCTTCATAGGTGCTCGCTAACAGCACTTGCCCCAACAGTCTGTTAAATGCTATACGGGGGATCTTTGTACAGGGGCTACTCTACTTACGAACATTCGACTTACGAACTTTCAGAGATACGAACAAAGTTCATTCGCCGAGCAATAGATGGCGGTGGTGGTGTCTGCATCTGCAGAACATGAAGAACCAGTGGCATCGACATCTGTTTAGTGTACACGCCGTACAACATGTTTGGAATCGACTGTGCTAATCGGAGGTTGTTGTTGTTGTTGTTCACGATGCCATTGTTGGCATATATTACTAATAGTTTATTGTTGCAACCCACCCTGGATACGAGCATCGTGCGTATTTGTTTGGGTTCCCTGAGCGTCTTCTTAATGCTCTTGCTGTTTTTAATCTCTGGTTGGCTTCTTTGTTCGTTAAATTCATTTCGTTGACATATCCATGGTCCATACCCTGCGTTAGTTTTATCATTTTGAGCGTTTTTGTTTACAGTATTTGTGTTCATTTGTCTATTGCCCTCGATCTCTTATTTTTCCGTATTTATTCTTAATTTTGTCTCATAACGCCTCTTTACTTTTACCCCCCCCCCCCACCCCATTTGATTCTACACGGGGTGAAGCTTGTGCAAAGCTCAATTGGCAACAATATTGTTTAATCTCAGTGGAGAGACGCTGCGAATGCCGGCTATTTAAGAGCGTCACTCGCTAGCGGAACACCATACGCGATCCCATCCCTTAAGGGAGAATTAGGAAGATTGTGTGTGTTTGTTTGCTCGCGATCTAATGGGTTTTCTCCAATCTAAAAGCTGCGCGCGGCCTTTATTCGGCTGCGACAAAACGCAAACAGATGTGGCCATCGAGTGTGCGGTTACGAACTCGGCAATTGGCTGCTGCTGCTGATGCTGCTGCTGATGATGATGCTGCTGCTGCTGATGCTGCTGCTGCTGCTGATGCTGCTGCTGATGCTGCTGCTGCTGATGCTGATGCTGCTGCTGCTGATGCTGCTGCTGCTGCTGATGCTGCTGATGCTGCTGCTGATGCTGCTGCTGATGCTGCTGATGCTGCTGCTGATGCTGCTGCTGATGCTGCTGCTGCTGATGCTGCTGATGCTGCTGCTGATGCTGCTGCTGATGCTGCTGCTGATGATGCTGATGCTGCTGATGCTGCTGCTGCTGATGATGCTGCTGATGCTGCTGCTGCTGATGCTGCTGATGCTGCTGCTGATGCTGCTGCTGATGCTGCTGATGCTGCTGCTACTGATGCTGCTGATGCTGCTGCTGATGCTGCTGCTGCTGATACTGCTGCTGATGCTGCTGCTGCTGATGCTGCTGATGCTGCTGCTGCTGATGCTGCTGCTGATGCTGCTGCTGCTGATGCTGCTGCTGATGCTGCTGCTGCTGATGCTGCTGCTGATGCTGCTCAAGGCTCCACTCAAATGTTTGGTCAAGAAAATCGCCCTCCTGCTCCGAGATTAAGCGTCTCCTGGGCCCCGCGGTGAAGGCGACTTCCCACCGCGGGGCCGCTCGAACCACGTCAGCTCGCCGTGGTTGACCGCAGCCTCCACTAAACAAGCCTCGCTCGTCACCCATTAGACGCGTCTTTATGGGCGCGTCTGTTGGCGTATTGTCAGAAGGAAGAAAGTAAATAAACAAATAAAGCGTAGACAACACGCCTCAAAATCCAGACGTGACACAAATCCCTGTAACTCGCCACCAACAACTTTGAAAAGCATGAAGTGGCAATGACATGAGCTCGGGTCGCGGAATACGAATGCTGTGTTGCACACATTTCTTTCGATGTTAGAGTACAGCACTTTTGCTAGTTGTAAATGGAGATTCCGATTTGACTGGATTTTACTTCTGACCTCCTGCATCTTTTCCTTACGATGCTTGATGTAGTTTCAAGGGAAAAGTCACATTTCTAAGTGCTACATTTGGATTTGACAATTGTTCTTTCACTTAGCCGGTGCGAGCTAGAACTACAATTGGCTTGCGTTGGCAAATGCTTCTACACGTGTCAATTAAATTTGTTTGGCTGCGTCGGATGCCAGAGGGTCTTAAGGACAAAAAAATGTGTCAAGATAATTACGTGGCCTAATCCATGAATAAATTGTGAATTATAAATATGCGTCACGCTGCGACGGCACGGATAGAATTGCAGCTGTTTAAACCACACATTGATGTCGGGGAGTGGTGGGCACTAAACCACCGCAGATTTGTTGTGCGCTGTGAAATAAAAGAGGTCTACAATCACAAGTATGGGATGGCTGGGTTTGCTTAATGGGCCAAAACCCTCTTGTTGTGCCACAGATCCGGTATACCGCTCACTTCGTCGGTTTCAATCTGGCCTTGGAGGGCCTGGACGCATGAGCACTTTTCCACTCGGACGGCCGTGTAAGAGCTCACGCCCGTCGTAGGACTCCGCTCAACGGTCAACTTGACGGGACAGACTGCGACCGTGCAAATAAAGCCACGCGGGGAACAAGGGGGACCACTCGTGGTCCGTGTCGGCGCCACGGTGGTGAGATGTTAACAACCTCGCCTGGCATACAAGTTTTTCAAGTTTTCAAGTTTCATTTATTAGGTATAGCCCTGTGAGCCATTCGGCTCTTGAATCGGGTGCAACCGCAACAAACAAAAAAACAAAAACATGAACAAGAAAACATCTTAAAGTGACTATGTGCAAACAGAAAATCCAAGAAAAGACGGCAAAATATTGCAGAAAAAGCACCGTACACCAACACTGTGTGCAAAAATCCCAGTGGGATGCAAGTCAAACAACAACAACCACAAGACAACTTAGATTAAGGCCATCAGTCTAACTCTGTACTACAACAAACAAACATGGTCAAACCGAAAAACTTTTCAAAAATCACCAAAATAAAGCCATAAAAGCAATGAAACAGTGATCATAGGAACTGTGACCGAATTTTCACAATAAACGACGTAAACAACATGTATTATCAAACTCTGCAGCCATAGGAGGTCGTCGGTTCGACCCCGACCCTAACGCCTGTATATTTGGAGTTTGCATGTTCTCCACGTGGTCGCGTAGAATTTCTTCGGGTCCTCCGGGTTTTACTTCATTTAGAAACATCATCAGAAACATACATTCAGAGTATTTGGATGCTATAAATTTCCACGTGATAAGCCACTTCGTTGAACTATCATTTATGAAAGCCAGGTCGCTTTTGAAAAAGAAGAACGATGCAGCTCAGTGGACCTTACCTGGTAAAATAAAAAAAGTTTACACTTTTTTTTGTCACTCAACCGCAAGCCACCTGCGCTGCGGATTAATGGAGGGGGTGGGGCTTTTGGCCTGCGATGGGGGGGGGTGACGTCCGGGTAGTAGCCCTCACTCACTCACTCTCTCTTTGTTAGGAAGATTTGGCCGCCTGCTTCTCTGGGTGAACGCGTAGCCCGGGGCGATTGCAGATCTCCGCGGTTGTAAATTTCAACGTTTGTCTCCGACTTGGCCTTTGTGGCTCCAGGATGTTTCAAAGTCGGGATGGCTGGAACGAGACTGCGGAGGCAAACACTACAGGCGGCTCCGTTAATATTGGACCGCTGTCAGTTGATGTTGGTTTTAGAGAGAGAAGCATTTTTTTTATCAGTTTCGAGCGAAAACACAACTGGCTTTTCATACGCACGTGCAAATTGAGTGAGTCTCCTCAAAATGTACGTTCGCTTTGGTTAAATTCAAAATTATACTCTACGTGGGATACTTTCCCGGCGTAATGGTTAGAAAAACTGGCCTTGCAATGCAAGAGAACTTTGTTTTGATCCGATCTCCTGGCGAGGCGGTGGAAGCAGTGGGAAAGTTCGTGAAATCTCAGCCGCCTCTGTCCATCCAGCGGCATCAATAGGTGCACAACAGCAGTCCGTTTTGCAGGTTGCGTGCGGTGGAGTAAACTGTGGCTACTTTTAAGACATACTCTTTAGTTATTTCGGTAAAGTCACGTAGGTATAAAATAAAATTAAAATAATAATAAAACATGTATTTTTTATTTTATTTTATACCTACGTGACTTTACCGAAAGAACTAAAGAGTATGGGACATTGCAGTCACGAAATCTTAAGATCTAAACAAAACTTTTAAGACGTCTGGCGAGCGTGAAAGAATAGGCCAAAGTACCCAACAGTGGCATGAACAAGCAGTTGCAGGGCTGTACCTTTAACCCCTTTGTTACACCAAAACAGTCGTAAATATGTATAAAGTTTACCACATTGAAAATGTCTACTTTTCGGCTGAAATATTTTCGCTCAATGTTTGAGCAATTTTTTTAATTATATGCACGCACATACACACACGCAGTTCAGCCATTCCACATTTGTGGAATAACTACGATTATAAAAGCCCTGTGGATGGCTGAGTGGAGAATGTGGGCGGCACAATCCCTGGGACGATACCTCCTTAAGCACAGCTGTCTCCCTGACCTTGCCAAGGGGCGCCACAGTAGCGAGATGTTAACTACCTCGCCTGATATGCAGGGGGTCGTGGGTTCGATCCAGACCCTGACGCCTGCTGCTGTATATTTGGAGTTTGCGTGTCTCTCTCTCACCATCATCACGGTGGCTATGAGATGTTGACTACCTCGCCTGGTACGCAGGAGGGCGTGGGTTCGATTCCGACCCTGACGCCTGCTGTGTATTTGGAGTTTGCGTGTCTCTCTCTCATCACCATCATCACGGTGGCTAGGAGATGTTGACTACCTCGCCTGGTACGTAGGAGGTCGTGGGTTCGATCCAGACCCTGACGCCTGCTGCTGCTGTATATTTGGAGTTTGCGTGTTCTCCCCGTGATCGTGTGGATTTTTCTCCGTGTGCGCCAGTTTTTTCCCCCTCTACATTTAGAAACATGCGTTTAGAATATTTGGCTGCTTATACATTTTTACGTGATAATCCACTTCGTTGAGCTATCATTTGTGGCCAGGTCGCTTCCGTTTAAGTTAGCTTTACCTAGTAAAATAAAATACCTGGTAAAATAAAATAGTTTATAGTTTGGTTGAAGTGCCGCTTTACATTCACATCGTTTCCACTTGCTACTCCGTGGCATTTTAATCCCCCATTCATCCCGATACTATGTTTCCACTTGAACGGCACTTTTAAAATTTGATATAACCTTTAATAATGATAATTTAAGAGGCATGTATATGTGTAATTACTATTTTTTCCTGTGGATTGAAGCCCCCCCCCCCCTCGCGGCCCTACGAACACCCCACAATCCATCTCACGCCCGCAGCAAGACCTAATTCCGTCACTCCACCTCTACGGTGGACGTCCCCTTGGTCCTGATTCCTCTCCTTTGGCTGCCATTCCGTCATTAGTCTAGACAACTCTTATTTTACAAGCAGTACAGTATATCTCGGGAACTTGTTATTTATGGTAAAAGCCACTAAAATGGTGACGTACAAAGTATAAAACGTTGTTGTTTTTACTGTCGCTGTAATGCTGAAACTGGTTTCAACACGACCATCTGTCCCCTGGAGATAAAAAAAACCCCACCAACGTGCAAAAAACCCCGTGTTTGTCGCAGCCTCCAGAGCTTCCTATGCGACGGAGGCTCTCAAAAGGAAAACCCCAGACTCTCATTACTGTGACGCACGCCAATTTATGTTCACTCTTAAACTTTACAAAGCGTCATCTCTTCACCCGCCCGCCCCCCCCGCCCCCCCCCGCCCCCCCCGCCCCCCACT
This sequence comes from Lampetra planeri, assembly GCF_965212315.1. Classification (NCBI taxonomy): domain Eukaryota; kingdom Metazoa; phylum Chordata; class Hyperoartia; order Petromyzontiformes; family Petromyzontidae; genus Lampetra; species Lampetra planeri. The sequence goes on along the minus strand of NC_136118.1, from coordinate 11,395,263 downwards.
GCGTCCAGCCTCCCTCCACACTTGTGCAGGGTTGCCATCAGCAAGCGATCATTCTGGCAATCCGATGCGGTTAATCCGAGGCATCTTTCTCCTACGCGGGAGGGGGGAGGGGGGGTGCCACACGCATTGTCTGGTGGGAACAGTTGGTTGCGGTCGCGTAAGTGCAGAGGCTGTCTGTCGTCGTAGTTATATTCGCACACCACCATAGAGTAGAAGGTGATAAAGGCGCTGCCCTGCAGCTGCTTGTTAGCGCCACTGCTGGCGGAAGGCCCTCCGCTCGACGGGGATTTTGGGCTACTCGGTCAGATATCTTGGCGGCGGCGAGCCTACCCACACTTTACCCGACCACGTGCAAACCTGCCGGTCAACTAACTGTGAGATATATTCTTAGGGTTTTTCGTTAAAGTCAAGTAGGTAAAAAATAAAAATAAAAATTAATAAAAGTAAAATAAAATTAAAATCACGACGTTTCGGAGGCAACTACAAGCCTCCGTCTTCAGGTGGAACCGTCACAGCACGATAGCTGTGTTACTTGATACAGCTATGAATCCTTGCAGTCACGAAAGCTTCAAATCTAGAATTAACTGTGAGATAGCCAATCATACGTCTGGGTGGGCAGAGGCGGCAGGAGGCATTTAAAAAACTTGCGCCAATCACTGCGCCACCGCTCATCAACCATTTTTTAGATATAGGCCCACTAAATATGATCCGTTGCAAAATGACATTGATTTTTAGCTGAAGTTCAGATATGTTTCGCAGTTTTAAGTTCGTTTTTTATACATTTACTTGACAGTTTGCATCACGTGATGGCAGGTTGTCCAGAGACGATTGTGCACAACAGGTTGGTGTACTGTGCTCCGAGCCTGGTTCCCACAGTTCGAATCCTGAGCGTGGCTAACATCCTTGGCGCGTGATATCGAACGAAACCCTAGTCCCTACCCCTTCACCAACCCGCATTGACCAGTGTGGTGCCGTATGGTCAAGCAAACCCCACGTTATCAACGCGACGTTTGGGAGGGTTCATCCCGCAGTTAAATGCCAAAGGGCAGTAAATCAACTCAATATTATAATAATTGTAATTACTAACCAACATTTTGGGGGTTATATAACCGTCAATGTGATTTTATTTTTTAAGTAGAATGTACACAAGAACATTTGATCATCAATCCGCAAACAGTAACTTCGCAAGTTGCATTCACTGACAAGCCACCAGAGCCTCGGATTTCTGAGTTCCTGTCGACCACGCGCTCAGAGAAGAAAGAGAAACCACGAGAACGTCGTTTGGGAGGCGACTGTCGGCGTCATCACCGCACCACACGCGGTGCGCACCCGCCCAGGCCAACAGACTCGGCAATGCGTCATTCTTGACATCAGAGAATTAAAGCTGATGCGATGGCGAATAAACATGCCGTGTGATGTCCTGTTAGCGGCAGCAGCAGCAGTAGCCTTCATTGCGAAGTTGTTCTATATTTAACTCCCCCCGTCCTGCCACCGCTCTCGGATTTTGGCTTACGCCGGTGAGTGTGGGGGGCGCTGTTTGCGTTCTCGGCGGTGCTCCAAATCTCCCGTTCGCCCAGCAAGCAAGACGCTTTGTTGTGACTCACAGAGAGCCCCTGGCGTTTTAGTCCATAGTCCATCTTTTTGAGACGGTCACGATGATGATGATGCTGCTGCTGACGATAGCGATGATGATGATGGTGAGGCTGATTAGCGTTGACAAGCAATGCTCATGGTGGAAGGTAGCGAACGACGGAGTGATATGAAACAGTTCAAATCTCGCCTACTGCTCCCATCAACGCGTGGATGAATTGTCAGACTTCAGAATCAATTATTTCAGTTTAGTCTTCATTGTTTCATCTGCAGTTGGTGTCAGGCTCTTATTTATGTTTTTGTTCGTAGCATATTCGTATCCTTTGCATCGGATATACATCACGTATAAATAATGTTTTTTTTACACAAGCGCCATTCCATACGTGCACTGTGAGTGTGAAAAACTTGATTTCAGCAGATGAATTGATGCATCATGACATGCCTATTAATTGTATCACAACACCGATGATGATTCATGATGACAGTGACGGTGACGACGATGGCGAGGATGACAGAGGTGAATGACGCAACGATAATTAATAAACAACGATGGCAATGAGGATGATGATTGTACTAGTACTGACTGTGCAATGGTCACTTATGAATAACATTGATGATGATGGTTATGGCGATGGCTCTCAATGCCTCGGGGTAGATTCACTCCATCCCCGGGGGTCTCAAAACCCCCAAACTGCCTGGCGAGAGCCTCCCTCCCCCCGTGGCCGCTAAGAGCGGTGTTCCTCCTTGCTGGCTTCCACACACATTCATCTCAGCGCAGCCTCTAACGCTGGAAGAGATGATAACGGCCTTTTTTAATGTTATACAACCCCTCTGGATGCTGTTCGGCCAGTTTAATCTCCCTTGACATGTGTGTTAGGCAGAATTTTCCATTTTGTTTTCAGTTCATGTTCACTTCTTATTCTTGGTTAACCCACGTGCATCTGATGTTGCGGAACAATTTCAGAGGGAAAATTGCAATTTCGCTCCATTTTGCAATTTCGCTCCATTTTACAATGTCGCTCCATTTTGCAATTGTGCGTTTCTTTGGAGCAGTGTTTTTTTTTTGTGACGGCGAGAACGCGATCGTGTGGTTGCTTTTGAATGGGCCCGAATGTTTCAAATACGATTCGTATCAAATTGCTAATATTCATACGATTTTCCAAATATATGCTGGAGATTGGCCACGGGAGGGTCAGAAATTTGGGCAAAGAAAGAGGCGCGAGTCGGGGAGACGAAGTGCGCACCTCGGCGCACCCTGCACAATAGCGCGCGCTGGTTTGCGGTACTCAACGTTGAATTGGGCATTGAACGAGCGCACCGTCGATTCTGACGCTCATGACGCATGCGCTGCATCAGGTGCGGGGGGGAATTGCTGACGGTCGTGAGTCATCGCTTGACGTGGACGCCAGTTGCCACTGAAGTCCCTGACATGCACTGCGATGACATAAAGTAATGGGCATTGTTCCTCGGTTAAACTTAATTGGGATCGTGAATCACGATAATTCATCAAATAAAATTAAAAGTTGAACTACGAAAGTATTTTTGATATTCTACCAGGTAAGGCCCACTGAACTTTTTTTCAGAAGCTACCTGACCACAAATTATAGCTCAACGAAGTGGCTTATCACGTGGACATTTATAGCAGCTAAATACTCTAAACGCATGTTTCTAAATGTGGAGGGAAAAACTGAAAAAAATCAATGCGACCACGGGAAGAGAGGGAGAGAGATAGAAATTCCAAATATCACAATCGGGGGGAAAGGGGGGCGTGGTGGGTGGTGGGATCATCGCATTATTCTCTTTTAGGGTCAGTTTTGTGGAATTAGATGCACCTATATTTATTTCATTAAAAAAAATATCTAAATTGGTTCGGTGAATCAGTCCTTACTAGGGTTGAATTATAACGTGACCGGCGGATATACACATGCTTTGGATCGGCCTGGTTCAGGATCACATTATCAGTCCAGATCTGAACCACGGCATTCAGATCAATGAGATTGAACCGCAATGCCTACAACAAACCAGAACCTGATCGCCGATTCGACAAAGCTGCAGCCCTGATGACAGTGAATCACTCTCAATCGTTGTCTGAACAACACATGGAAGAAGGTGTGAATACTTCCTCCACAAATGAAAGATCGGTGATCCACCGAACCGAAGTGAGATGCAAATCGTCAGGCACATCGCTGGCGGCTGCCCACTGCAACCAACGCATCTACAGTCCTGTACGGGTGGAACGAGCAGACTCCGCTAGCTACGCTCTTTACCAAGAAGATGAATCCCTGCAGTCACGAAAGAAGCTTTAAATCGAAATGTAATTGTAACTTATCCGACCCAGTTCACTTATCAGACCCAGTCCACCTCTCCGACCCTGAATGAATCTCTTGTATATTCATTAAACGTCTGAAACATTTCGTGAGCCGAGAGCATGTTGGAAATCGTGGAATCAATGGCAGAAATAATGAACTCATTGGGTGAGATGTCACTCAAAATATTTAGAATTGTATCCCCTGGTGTTGTTTTTTTTTTAAAGCAGCATACAAACGAAGAAGACGACGATTATAATACAGAAAATTAACGAAAACAAAACCTTCTAAGCTCATACTGGGTGCATAGCTGCTGTTTTCACTCCTTTAAATAAAGAACGAACGAGATCCACTCTGCGTCTGAACAGACAATCGAGTGCTATGAATCCGTACGAAAGTGGACGAAGGCAGGGTGCATGAACAGCACGCACATGAGAAATTAGCGGTAAAATAATATATAGTCAGCGAATGAACACAAAGCGCTTGGAAGTCCTCTTCGTGTGTCTTCACTCATGGAGATGAAGCAACAGAAATGGAATAAGACACGCTGTTGTCTACCTTGAGAAATGCAGTGTGGCCATTGGCTACATTGCCATCCCATGGCTGTCCCCATCGCATCATCATTGTGCAGCCGTCTTGCCCGTGCCACGCAAGCGCCGATCTGATTCACGTTCGCAGGTGCTGGGACAAAAACCACCACCCACGTGCATTTGCACGTGAAACGTATTTCAGTACAAACGCACGGCATTCTTCGGACTGGAAATGGGCTAAAGAATTAATGTATTCGAAAACTATTTTTCTTCATGCAGGGAAAGGCTTTTATTGTTTTGCTTCACTGTTAGGAAGACGGTTTTATTTATTTAAAAAGAGGCCATTATATTTTTTAACACATATATACAAATAGTTTTTGCCTCTGTTGAATTCAACGAGTGACGTAGATATGTCAGATGCGTGCTTCAAAGCTCCGAGTGCTTTTGCACTGCACTCAAAATGTACGTTCGACGAGCTCTCCGTTGAAAACGTCGCATTTTTATCCGGCGGTTGTCATCTGACAACCCTTGGAGACGCGCAACTGCTGCTGCTGCATTCTTAGCACCCCCCAAACAAATAAACGTTCACCTGGGTCATTGTGCGCCCTGGGTCATCGCCGGATAAAATCGTTGCAGTTAAAAAAAAATGAAAATAAGAACGGCGACTGCAAACCAAACCGGTTGGCGGAGTTTGGATGGGTTACGATATGTGTTTATTATGAGATTGAGTCGTTTGGATTGACAGGAGCACACTGCCGCAAATACGATACGATTAAAATGCGATTTGATAAAAGCATGTTTATAAAAAAAAACACACACTTTTGAGATATGTTGGAAACGAAAAATAATCCCAACTCCAATTGTATTATTGCCATGAAAATGAATGCAAGGATACGCAATGGGGGTTTGTCTTCTATTTCAGCTGCCCGTGTACATCAAGAGTGGAATTCCACGTGAAACCGATTCCAAAGGTCTCATTGCGAACAATGCCCTTTTGCTTTATTGACCTTGGAAATGCACGGAATGCCAACAAAAGTACTCGCGTGACTGTAACAATAAACGCTACATTTTAGTGGATTCATGAAAACTTTGACCAAAATGTAAAACATTCAAAAACAAAGTGTAAAGTTCCAAAAGTTATCAAATATCGTGCCGTAGGGTTACACGCTTCCAGACTAAGTACCGAGTTTATACCTTGCACTGTTAAATCCCCCGCTCACCTCAGAACTTGCTTTGATTCTAACCCTGTGTAGTCAAGTGACTGTTTAGTTTCGGGGTATATGTGTCTTTCTCTCTACATATTAAAAAAAAAACAACAACACCAGCAGCCACGTAGAGTGTACGATAGGAGCTACGCCGAAGGAGATGGAACGATGAAATCAGTTCTTGTGCACGTGCTGAGTCGGGTCGTCAACGTCGCAGGATCGTGAGATATGGTGGCAACTTGGGGGAGACCTTCTCTGGCAAGAGTCTCAACGACACAATAGTCATCCTCTTGGTTCTTTCGGTAAAGTCACGTAGAAGGGAAATAATAAAATAAAATAAAACATAATAAAATATGCATTTTTATTATTTTATTATTTCCCTTCTACGTGACTTTACCGAAAGAACCAAGAAGATGAATCCCTGCAGTCACGAAAGCTTTAAATCTAAACAAATAGACATGTTTGTGTAGGTGGGGGGGGGAGGCGGGGAGGAGGCCTGTGACCGGCCAGCACCAATAACTGTGATGCATTGAGTGGACGCTACTCCTGTGAGGCAAATGCGTATTCTGACACGCTGTTCATACTTCCTAGCAATCCCATCGTCTACGCTTCACAGTTGCAACCACTTCACCCTTTCTCCTTCACCCACCCACCCACGCGCCCTCTCTCTTTTTCGACCTCAAAACATCGGTTCGACATTAATTTTATATGTTTATATAAAAAACAAATGTGGAGCACTGTACAGAATATTGAAGCTAAGCCAAGCATGCTTTCACGTCACTTAAAAACAACCCGACAACAAGCAAACCCCACTAGCTCACGAAACCAAACATAATTGATAAACTGCGCACATTAACATTGTTCTATGCGCACGCACACACACACTCAGAAATCGTGTTGAATTTAGATACGTTTACAAGTTGGCTTTCTGCGACAGGGCGGGAGGTGGTCACTGGGTGTACGCCTAAACATCGATCTGCATGGCTGTGGCATTCCTGTCACCCCAGACGGTTTACCCCGTATCCTTGTACAGGGGAATTGAGTTTTCAGGTCCATACGGCATAACAGCCGTTTCAATGCGGGTACAAACATGTTTTTTTGTCTCTGTGTTTGTGTTTCTTCCTTTTGATGGGACCTTTTAGGGCGAACGTTGAGATTGATAAGGGCACGGGGTGACCAATAAGGTCTGAATAGGTTCGCAATAAGGCAAGGCACTGATAAGGGGTTGACAGGCATGCGGTGAGTCTTCACCTGGCGGTGAGATGAAGCAGCGAGGACTTGAAACAAGTGACCCCATTGTCCCTACGCTGTCACCGTGCACGATGCTACAAATCTGCGCCAGGGCAGTTGCAGTGACACGCGAGTTCATGACATCATCGTTGGCAGCGAATGATTTGCCCGTGTACAGCGTGGTCCAGATGACTTGTGATCGCCCCCCCACCCCCCCCCCCATCATTAAATTATCTAAAACTTTTTTAAAAGTAAGATTTATTTAACCCAGAAATGAATATGCAAAGGGTGAAAAAAAAAGTTTCGGGGTCACTTAATTGGGGGTCATGAGAAATCTGGAGCACCGCGTAGAGTGACTTTTCCTCGTTGAGACCATCGCACGCCAAGGGCAGCATTTGTGCACTGCGTGTAAGTTTTCGGGGGGCCAGGTTTAAACGCGTATTCCATAACCGTTGAAGACAGCAGACGATGCCGACCGAACAACTAGCATTGAACTTCACAGCGAGTTGGGTTTTTTTTGTGATGAGCCATGTAAAGTAAAACATTGTGCCCTGTTGAAGCACCGTAGTTTGTCATCTTACTCGACTCGTCAACTCCTTCACGCGAGATAGAATCTTGATTTGAAGTTTTCGTGACTGCTGGAATCCATACCCTTTGGTTCTTTCGGTAAAGTCACGTAGGTCCCGTAGGTGACTTTACCGAAAGAACAGCCCTTTCTTGAAAGGGCAACAGCCCTTTCTTGTTAAGCAGTTCTACTGCTGTATCTTTCTACCTGATGACGATTGCTTGTGTTGCGATCGAAAGGTCGTGATTTATGATGTGTTTCTCTACCTACGTGACTTTACCGACAGGACCAAAGAGTGTGCGAGATAGAATATTCATTTAGAAACAAGTCACACACATGCGCACTCTCACCCTACCTAACACACTTGATCTATTTAAGCAAAAGGAGTTTGATATGAATGTTTTACAATGTTAAGACATGACACCCCTTCTCAAACGTATACATATTGTTTATAATCGCATTCTGTAAAACACAAAAGTACAGTATATAACAAGTGACGTTTTTGGCAGTAGCCCATCTTCCTAGCACGTTGATACGTTAAGTTCTTTTGCAAAAAAATAGAGATTTAAAAAAAAAACCTACAACGTGTGTTAAGGCCGAATGAGCGTATTTCATCCACCACCATCCTGATGATATGAACAAATCCGAACGATATCAAACGTTTAGGACTATTAAATACCTCGCTTGTTATGCAATGTTCGCTCTCTGCGATGTTTTTGCAATCTTTGTTTTTCGTTGGTGCTGTGTTCACGCACCACGGATCTCCCTCGGAAAATAGTCGGGAAACTGGCCAAACGGGATGATCCGTGCAAACAAATACACTTAATATGCAACGCAACTCAATGCCGAGGGACTTGCAAACACTGCTGGTCATTCTGCTTGAACAAAGGGAGCAGGAATATCACTTTGATTTTTTTTTAAACGATTAAATACAACCTCATAACAGATAAGTGCTTTCTTGATTTCACGTCCTTTGGGATATCTGTATCACTTGCTCATGTGGATAATCGCCGTCTCTTTTTTCATTTTGCCTTGTGGCTCTGAAGAAAACAAAAACATTATATCCGCGTGTTGTGAAGCAAAATGGATTTCGCGTTTTGACGTGTCATCGATTGCAAGCGTTGTGGGGGTGAAACGTAGAGGCCTCACAAGATTCACTTCATATGCCTCACAAGATTCACTTCATAGGCCTCACAAGATTCACTTCATGGGCCTCCTAAGATTCACTTCATAGGCCTCACAAGATTCACTTGATAGGCCTCACAAGATTCACTTCATAGCCCTCACAATATTCACTTCATAGCCCTCACAGAAATTCACTTCGTAGGCCTCACAAGATCCACTTCGTAGGCCTCACAATATTCACTTCATAACCCTCATAGAAATTCACTTTGTAGGCCTTACAAGATTCGCTTCATAGGCCTCACAAAATTCACTTCATAGGCCTCGTAAGATTCACTTCATATGCCTCACAGAAATTCATTTCGTAGGCCTCACAAGATTCACTTCATAGGCCTCACAAAATTCACTTCATATGCCTCGTAAGATTCACTTCATATGCCTCACAAAATTCACTTCATAGGCCTCACAAGATTCACTGAATTTGTTCGCGAGGGTTATTTGTGTCGTCGTCGTCATCGCAGTCTCGGGAGACCATAGACACACCTGTCAACCCCTTATCAGTGCCCTACCTTATTACAGACCAATTCAGACCTTATTGGTCACCCCGTGCCCTTATACATCTCAACAAGGCCGTAATCATAATATATATTGGGGGACACATATCCCCCCCCCCCCAATATTAGAATATGCTCAAAATGTCCCCCCCAATATATTGCTATAAAATAGATTTCTATTTATATGATTGTAGTTTAGGTTGCATTTTATAAATCCCTAATCTCTGCCATTACATACAATGAAACAAGATCATGTCAAAAAGAAAAAAAATCAGAGCAATGTAATACAATACACTATTAGACATCATTGTAAAAAATAAATAGAAAGTCCATCCTATATGTGAGTTCATTTTTTAATATTTTAGGCAGGAAATTCGTTTTAAAATTTAGATTTTTTTTTCTGGAAGATTTGGTCCCCCCCAATGTTGGCTCCATGGCTACGGCCTTGAATTTCAACGTTCATCCTACAAAGTCCCATCACAAGAGAGAAACACAAACAGACACCTTTTTTTTTGCTCGCATTTAAACGGCTCTCCGCCGCATGGACCTGAAAACTCAATGTCCCTGTCCAAGAATACGTGAGGTACACCGTCTGGGTTGACAGCTATGCATCGATTTATTTAATTTGGAGCTTTCGTGACTGCAGGGATTTATCTTCTTGGTTCTTTCGGTAAAGTCACGTAGAAGGGAAATAATAAAATAATAAAAATAAAACATAATAAAATAATTCTCACGACGTTTCGGCCACAACGCAAGCAGCCGTCCTCAGGTTCTTCACCTGGGTGTTGTCGATGCCGTGGCTGGTGTTATCTATGTTTTTTCCCCTTCGCTCTCTTTGCTTCCCGTCGACAAGCCAGAGTTGTTTCGTCTAAATGTTGAAATTCACGCGTGTCGTATGCCCCGTGTGTGTGCGCCGCGCGTTGCGTGTGCTGACGCTCGTTAGGCACTTTATTGCCCGTCAAAAAAGAGAGTGAGCTCCAGGTCACGTCTACCGCTTGTTTTCTTGGCACAAGTCCTGCTCGGGTTTACGCTTCGCTGCTAATGACCTCACGCTGTGTGCGGGGTTGGAAGGGTAGGGGGGGGTGGAGAGTTTCACGATGCGGGGATTGACGCAGTGGGCACAGGACGCCACCGGATGAGTCGGTGGGATTAAATACAGAGCAGACGGATAGTCACCCGCAACTTTAGTACTCGATTGTATCGTTGTGATTCATTCGCCGAAAAGGGCGCTGTGAATAAACGTGTGCTCCTGCGCTGCAATGTTGCCACTCGATGCGACCTACAGGGTTGTTATTTGTTTTTAAAGCGACTGCTGGCGACACTCGGCTTGGCATTTGTCAATGTCAATCGTTGACCCCCCCCCCCCCCATCATGTGTAATGGATTCCTCGTCTACTCTGATGATCCTGAACCAGAGGTAGTGAATCCTATGGCAGACACCAGTGGGGGGTTTTTCCCCCACAGGTAAAACCACCGCTTAACGTATCGTCAAGTCGATGCCCTTCTGGTGGTTAAAGTTTTACCAAACTTCAGTGGACGATAAGCTGAGTCAACCCAGTTTATGATTTGGATCCTTTTTGTTGTTGTTGTTGTTGTTACCAAAATAAGACAGCAGAGCGAGTCAAACGTGCTGCCCCAGGAGACTTGCGCGGGCTGTGGTTGTTCCCACGTTGTTGAGACATCTCCAGAGGACTGGCATGCCAGGGCCTTGGCCACACGTGGACCCGCGCAAGGGACTCTGGACCGTAACCTAAACGTTTTGGCGGTGGTCCAGAGTTGGTGGTTGGTGGAGGGTGGTTGGTAGTGGTGGTTGGGTGGGCTGTTGTATAAGTGGCCGGTGTCAGCTAACCATTTACTCGGCATGATCATGCTCGTGTTTTCATCGTCTTGGATACTGGCAAAAGGTCGCATAGATATAACTGCTCGACCCGAGGTAAACGTGTTCTGATGCTTGCGTTGTCTTTGTACTGTTTGCAATTTGGCATTGTCTGGTCCAACACTTGAGAGACGAGACCACGAAGCAGGCTGTCTCTGGTGTAGGCCAATCAGTTTCAAAGACAATGAAAGTCTATTATCAAAGCATGTTTGTTTGTACTCAGCAACTCGGTGGGGTAGACTGGTACCTGTCGAATAAGATGGTACAAATATGCGTAGCTTAATCAGTGAATTTGGCTGTGACGGTCCCACCTGAAGACGGAGACTTGTGTTGCCTCCGAAACGTCGTGATTTTATTATTTTATTTATATTATTATTTATATTATTTATTATTATTTTTTATTTTTTACCTAAGTGGCTTTAACGAAAAACCTAAAGAGTATGAATCCTTGCAGTCACGAAAGCTTCACATCTAGAATCATGTTTGTTTGCCTGGTTTGACACGAGTAGTTCGTGTGGTTAATGCAGACTTGATGCCTTGTAAAATGTATGTTTATATTCGGTGTTTCAACATCTTAACACCCGTTCTATTGCCAGAAAGGGTGAAACCTATTCTTATCTTCTTGGTTCTTTCGGTAAAGTCACGTAGAAGGGAAATAATACAATAATAAAAATAAAACATAATAAAATAATTCTCACGACGTTTCGGCCACAACGCAAGCAGCCGTCCTCAGGTGAAGACCAGGTCTGTCGGGGAGACAGCGTCTGAATCATTCGTGAGAATTATTTTATTATGTTTTTTTTTATTTCCCTTCTGCGTGACTTTACCGAAAGAACCAAGAAGATGAATCACTGCAGTCACGAAAGCTTTAAACCTATTCTTATGTTTTTATCATCTTGAATCCTGGCAAAAGGGCTCATAGATATGACGATGCTCGTGTTTTCTAGACTCCCCTGCTCCTGCTGGTGCTGGTGGAACTCTCTGTGACTCCTGTTGTCACTGCCGAGCACGTGCGGGTCACTGTTTCGTCCCCGAATCGATTGTGTGCGTCTGCAATTGATCGCCAGCGTCTCTTTGTGCTATTGTATTCCTCGATGTGTTTTGTATTTCTGATGTGTCTGTGAGTCGCGTTGAGAGGCTGCGACCTTCAAGGGATGAACTTTTAAAAATCCTTATCCTTAAATAATTGACAGCTCTGCCCAGCCACTGCAGCATGAACACCCCTTTTATCTTCTTGGTTCTTTCGGTAAAGTCACGTAGAATGGAAATAATAAAATAATAAAAATAAAACATAATCAAATTATTCTCACGACGTTTCGGCCACAACGCAAGCAGCCGTCCTCAGGTGGAGAGCAGGTCTGTCGTGAAGACAGAGTCTGAATGACTCTGTCTGAATGACTCTGTCTTCTCGACAGACCTGTTCTGAGGACGGTCATTCAGACAGTCATTCAGACTCTGTCTTCTCGACAGACCTGTTCTCCACCTGAGGACGGCTGCTTGCGTTGTGGCCGAAACGTCGTGAGAATTATTTTATTATCTTTTATTTTTATTATTTTATTATTTCCATTCTACGTGACTTTACCGAAAGAACCAAGAAGATGAATCCCTGCAGTCACGAAAGCTTTAAATCGAAACACGTTTTTTGTTGCTTGTTTGTTGTGGGGGTTGCTTGACCATACTTCACCGCGCAGGTCATTGTTGGTGGGTGAAGGAGGGGGGCGCAAGGATTGGTTCAGATACCACTTGTCGCTGATGTTAGCTACGGCTGAAGAATCAAACTCAGCGAGCTGGGTTTGCAGCGCAGTGCGGTAACCATTTCTCCAATCGCATGTGCTATGTGTGGTGCGTATTGGTAATTTGGCCAATGGGAGGGAGAAAAACCTGTACGTACTTTCCTAAAGAAAAAAAACATGACAATTTCCAGTTTTATACTTTTTGCAATGGGGCTGATAACTTTTTTTTGAGAGTGCACACGAACTGAGAGACAAATAAACGTTTTGTGTGTTCTAAGTATTACATGGAAAAAGTGGAATAATTATTCAATGCTGGCAACGTTAGTGCGATGTCATTCTCTATTTTCTCTCTCTCTCTCTCCCATTTCCATTTATAGTAACATACTCTGGCAATGCCAGAGACTGAAAAAAAAATGTTTGAAGCAAACTTAAACATTCTGTTGAAATGAAACAGAAACTGGCGCAAAGTCTGGCCAGAACGCAGCAAGTGAGGAGGCGCTTCAAGTCCATTATGTCACTTTCTACTGCGTCTCGTTAGTAATCACACTTGAGCTCCCTGGGCTGTCTGCGTTACATATATTTGTTTAAACTACTAAACATGAGGGCTCATCACACGGACGAAAAATACGACGAAAAAATTAGTTGTGGCAGAAAAACCTAAATATAACCCCAAAAACACCTGTATTATGGAACGGTTCTCCAAATGCTAATGCAGCATTTGCAAACTGGGAATACAGAGGGGGTTCAGACTATTTACTTTCGCGCGTTTAAAAGTCAACTGTGTATGTTTGGGGCATTTGCCCACTCACTTGCACCAAATCTGGCACAAGAATGTGCAGTGAGATGTTTCCAGCTGACTCACATCGCCAGAACGCTGCAGCCCAATCGCCGATGCCGTCTAACCTCTCGTACGTTTTTGGGATTTTTCCATTTGATGCATGCTTCATTTTCATTCTGGGTCTGTTAATGACACGCAGTTACTAATGATACATATGTATGTATGCATACCTGTCAACCTCTTATCAGTGCCTACCTTATTACAGACCAATTCAGACCTTATTGGTCACCCCGTGTCCTTATACATCTCAACGTTCATCCTACAAAGTCTCACCACAAGGGAGAAACACAAACAAATCGACACAAATCATGTTACAATTTTATTTTTTTGCCCCGTATTGAAACGGGTGTACGCCGTATGGACCCAAAAGCTTATTTTCCCTGTACAAGAATACGGGTAAAGCGTATGGGTTGACAGGTATGATCTATGTGGAACTTCTTTCGCACCGTATGTAACCAACCGTGCTAATCGGAGGTGCGGGGAAAGGATAACAAACTTAAACACAAAAAATAATTTCTAAAGAATTTCGTTTTCAAAGCCACAAGCCATCTGCGCGTTATGTGGATACCTTTTAATATTTGGCCAACGGCACTTCTCTTTTGCTATACGCGCACCTCATCACGTACGGGAACCTCTTACCGTCTGTGTCTGGCAGGAGCTTCCTTGCGTACGGCATGGAGTATCTCAACTGGGCTGTCTCGCTTTGCTTTTTAATAAAGCAATCGACTGACGGATGGAGTGGCGTGGCACGGCTCCCTCCCCAGCCCCCCCCCCCCTCCTCTCTTAAATGAACCCCTTTTCAGGTAGCAGCAGAAACAGTCAATAAATTGTGATGGCTAACTTAGCCGTGACACCAACGCACAATGGCCGAACTCTTTCAAAGGACCCTCAATGACCGAGAGCGAGGCGGGTCGACCGGCTTAACATTCCTGGAGAAGATGGACGCCACTCAGCGGCGCTACGCCCCTGACGAAAAACACGCGGGGGCCAGGGCTTCGGTTACGAACCACCGAACCTTAACCTCGTCACAAAGTCGGGGCCCCAAAGTGAAAGGGATGAATATTGCCTGGAGGTCACAAGGGCAGAAGGCAGCGCTCGTCTGAGACCGCTCTGCCTACTGATGAGTGTCGGAGGTTCATTTGCTGTTGGACGTTGAGATATTGTGGGCTGGCTGGTGAATGCAGGCTGTGGTAGATCTGTAATAGTCACCATTATCTGCATTGCACTGCCAGGTAAAGTGGACACCGTTTTGTGAATGTACGTATGTCGAACTTCTTTCGCACCGTACGTAGTCAGGACAACAAGGACAACAAAACTAAACACAAAAAGGTAGTTCTAGAGAAAGACGGCCGCTGAAGGGCATCTGAAAGCGCGCAAAGCGGTGACCGACTAGTCAGAAGCCACCGCTGCGAGGATGACCGCAGTTTGCGTGATGATCTATGCTACTTGACGAGATCAGCGAGATATTGTGGAACGAGCCCCTTTGTGTGTGTAACGAGTGCGACCTCGTCACATGTTCGTTCGTTAAACTGGAAGCCAACGTGGCTCGGCGAGCACTGGACGGACATGGTCGAATCTTGCTCCACGTAGAACATCTGAGTAAATGTCCTGAAACTTTAATTTGCTTTGTGCTTGCACACACTTCATAGCAGGGCGCTCCTCCTCTACAGCTGTAGTGACATAGCACGAGCTGTGTAGCAGCACAGCGCTGACTGCTGGTGGGGAAGGGGATCTGCAGCTTACAGCAGCCCTGACAGCAGCAGGCCACGTGATACACTAGAGGGGGGTGTCGGGGAAAGGGGCACACCAGGAACCCGCGGGTAGGTTCTAGAAAGGGGGCGTGGCCGGGGGCGGAGAGTTTGTGTGTCTGACGTGGGTTATCTGAACCGGTGCGATGTGTAAATGCCGCCACTGGGGAGACGAAGGCGGCCGGGCGTGGTGCTGGCCACCCACCCCCTCGTGTGCCGTGCCAGACTTCATAGGTGCTCGCTAACAGCACTTGCCTCAACAGTCTGTTCATTTTTTATTTCAAGCTTTCGTGACCGCAGGGATTCATATTCTTGGTTCTTTCGGTAAAGTCACGTAGAAGGGAAATAATATTGTTTTATATTTTTATTATTTTATTATTTCCCTTCTACGCGACTTTAACGAAAGAACCAAGAATATAGTCTGTTCATTGGCTATATCGGGGGGGGGGGGTTGCCTTTGTTGTTCGGGGAAGGCGAGAAGGGAGATCTCGGATCGGTTAATTGCGATAGTTTCGCTGGCACTGGAGCAATGTTTCTACTCTGCATCCATTTTCTCAGAAGCTTTGACCAGAATTCGATGCTCCACCATGGTGCTTAGTGCAGGTTGGTATGGACATGGGCTGTCTGATACATGAGCTTTTTTTATTAAAACAAGCCCCAAATATTTTCAGCACAATGTTTGCTTACAAACTTTATGGATCTGAAAAATCAGCAAACTCGGCTGATTAAGATTTTCCTTTTAAACGTTTGTTTGTACAGAATAGAGTTCATGTAACACTTTATCTTTCTTTCTCATGCAGAGAACCACGCACAGATTCTAAGTGGATTATTACATATCTGGATCGTGGGAGATTATGATAATGGCAATGGATCGATCGTATTCTAGGGCACAGAATGTAAATATCTCAAGCTGATAACGCATCTGAAACATGTTTAGAAAGTTGTAAGTCCGCCAACTTCCAAATATTCCAACAGGTGAAAACTATAATTTATATATACTTTATATATATAAAAAGAAAACATAAATTACAGTAGTGCATGGTCCTTTGTCATATAACACTCTTTTACGACCAATATATTTTATTAATCCATGGAAAGTTCTGCCAAACGTTAAATAATCTTTACAGCTTTCCTTTCACCTGCCGGCTTTGTAGCCCAGATTCAGGCACGCCTCACAAGCGTTACCCAACGCTCCCACGTGCTTCACATCACCTGGCTCGTGGCTGTTGTTCACGTGCTCACACACGGCAACAAAACAAAGATCCCCCGTATAGCCTTAACAGACTGTAGGGGCAAGTGCTGTTAGCGAGCACCTATGAAGGCCGGAACGGTACACGAGGGGGTGGGTGGCCAGCACCACGCCCTACCGCCTTTGTCTCCCCAGTGGCGATGTTTACACAGCGCACCAAGTACTCATTTAAGGCTGAGTCGACCTAGGGAGAGGCCCAGGACCTGTTCAGATAATCGCCACTGGTGTTGGCCGTGAGCGGGGAATCGAACCCGGGTCGCCAGGTTCATAGCGCAGCGCGCTAACCGCTACACTACCGCTCCCCACACGGCACACACACACAGACACCCACCTGCTTTGGCGGCATCCGGCACGGCTCAATGTGCCTTCAATAAACTTTGCACGCATTGCTGACCCAAGGCCCTCCAAATCGGTGCCACTTAAACGGAGAGTTCACGTACCGTCGCGTGGGGACACAAACTCCGGGTTCGGCCCGTCACGTGGCAAGTGACTTGCCTGCAATCAGATGCGAACCAGACGGCATCAATTGCTGCATGCTGCAAGGTGGGGGGGAGGGGGGGGTGAAACTAATAGTACGCGTGGTTTTTTTTCTGTTGACGGTCCGGTCGTGTTGAGTTTTGTAACAACAAAAAAACCGTCGCACGATCGTTTGCGTTCGCGTGCGGTTCGACTGTGCAGCCGATGCCCATTTGTGGAATAACTGTAACAGCAATCGTGCTGTGACGGTTCCACCTGAAGACGGAAGCTTGTGTTGCCTCCGAAACGTCGTGATTTTTATTCTATTTTAATTTTACTTTTATTAATTTAAATTTTTTACCTACGTTACTTTACCGAAAAAAACATCTAAGAATATGAATCATTGCAGTCACGAAAGCTTTAAATCTCGAATAACAGCGAGTTCGGCTGCGTTGCGATGGCCGTAGCCGCCGAGATTGAGAAGATTAAAACCAAATGCATTGTGCAATCGAGCGCGGTTGACCCCATTGTGTTATCATGAATGCCCCCTGACAAGTGTCAGCAAATTAGTGATGATGAATCGGAATCTGCTACGGAACATTTGACGAAATTAGCTCGCTTATTACGCAGTGAAATACCACCCAGCCGACATCAATTCAGGGTGTTTGAAAGCCACAGCGCTGCAATGGGAAGTATTGGGTGGGGGGGGGGGTAAACATCTGTGTCCTCCCCTCTCCCCTATTTTATATTATTGAGAGAGTATCTGCCTAAATAAGCAAATTGGTTACACAACCACACGCACCACAATGGCTTCAATAAACAGTTACCCGTCCAATACGAGAGGTGCCATCTATGCAGAACATCTTCAAACAGTCGACACGGCACCAGTTCATCAGAAAAGGTTGCATGATCGTGGAGCATTATGGGTTAAAGCACACGTAGGAGTGTAGAGTTGTTATATTTCTTCGTCGAATTGGCACATAGAGTCGTGTAGTCGAAACCACTGCCACACGGAAAGCGTATTCGGCGTCGGCGTGGACTGGAAAGTCACACGGCAAGGCCCCACGTGGGCTTCAGTCGCACGGACACAAAGCTGCTGCTG
This sequence comes from Lampetra planeri, assembly GCF_965212315.1. Lineage (NCBI taxonomy): Eukaryota > Metazoa > Chordata > Hyperoartia > Petromyzontiformes > Petromyzontidae > Lampetra > Lampetra planeri. The sequence continues at coordinate 11,377,160 of NC_136118.1, read as the reverse complement.
CTCGTTCACATCACGAAATGTGTGACCCACATCACGACAGCATTTGCAACGAGTATATTATAGCAGTATTTTTTTTTTGCATTTTATTAGCAAGTCATTCCTGAACGAAGGCATCCCCATACCGTGTCAATCATGCAATCATGGAAGGTTTTTTTGGACCAATACTTCACCACACTGGTCAACGCGAGGTGGTGATGTATGTGGGGAGGGATGTTCAGGAAACAGTTCGGATGGCCAGGAGTCAAACTCAGGTCAGCGCCTCTGTCGTGCCACTACACCCCATCCCCCACTATTTATCTGTGAAGCTACCAGAATGATTCAAGCGTCAACCAGTGCAATGCAGCTAATTTGTGAATCGGTTGAGATCTTTAGCTAATGATCGTCGTCAAAGATAATTTCATCTCTACCCCATAATGCAGCCACTTTCCTTTACCAAATGAGAAAAAGTGGCATTACGTATTTCTCACGTGAGGTTAAGATCTAATATTTTTGGATTAGAGGGAGATTAGTGTTAACATTACTTAGTGAAAGCACCATTTAGTTAACTTCACACTTTGGCAGAAAAAAAGACATGTGCTTATATGCAAAACGTGTTATCTTTTCTAAGTCAAACACTACGCATAATACATTCTTCCAGTGCGATAGTTGCAAAGAATGGGCAAGGTTCTTAAATTAATCTGCTCTCTTGTCCAACCCACCAAGACGCCAGGTCAGCATGGAAGAGTAGGCCAACACACCCTATCGAGGTGCACACAAGAGCTCCCTCGAGTAGAGGCCCTTCTGCCAACATTGGCACGAGAAATTCCTTGACATATTTACTTTCTTTCAATCTCTGTGGCAATGCAGTACCGTATAACCATAACGTCGCCCAAGCTCCCTGCTTGCAATTGTGTAAATCGTAGGTAAACTCAGCTGAACAATTAGATGCATAGTGTCAGTGCCGTTTGGATAGAAAATAAATGGCTTTACAATCTCAGCACACAGAGATAAGGATTTAGAGCAGAGATAGCTGGTCGGTTTTACGACTTCGTGGGACGTCTTTGTGGGCTTATTTTGAGTCTGCAGTTTTACCACTTCCTTTATATTTTGTGTGCTAATGATACCATGAAGCACAAGCAGGCCCAAGGGCTGTTAATGAGGGGGTGGAGGACATCGAGAGGGCCTATACGAGGTGTGTGTGTGTGTGATTTATTAGAGGGGGGAGAGGGGGAATCTGTGTTGAGCCAAGGTCACACACGGAAGTGCAAACTAAGCTTCTGAAATACTGCAGACAATTGTGATGAAATGTTGTGAGGACGGATGTAAGTTCTGTGATTACTTAGCGAGGGCATTGAGGACACAGGCTGAAGTAAAACATAGCTACGACAAAAAAAACTCAACGCAATCGTCAAAAACACTGCCTTATAAGAAAAATATAAATGTTAAATTGGTGACGTTTCGGAAAATGGCCCTGGCTGTGAAGAAGGGCAATTGCCCGAAACGTTGTACATGATATATGTTTTTCTTTTAAGGCAGTGTTGTCGATTTAATGTGTTTATTTTTGTTGTTGTTTGGCAATTTAGCTTGTGCACCATTGCCAAAGTAGCAGCAGCATCACCAAATAATTCGTTTAAATTTGGAGTAAAATTAAAATGAGAAAAGGGTACGTGTTTACATATATATGCGTTACGGTTGCCACTTTTGAGGCACATAGATACGGGACAAATCAGGGCAAGATGAATCATCTCTCCCAATAGCGGAAGAGGGGAGAACGGCGCGTAAGTTAATTGTCTCGAATGATGTTTTATTTCGATTTAAAGCTTTCGTGACTGCAGGGATTCATCTTCTTGGTTCTTTCGGTAAAGTCACGTAGAAGTGAAATAATAAAATAATAAAAATGAAACATAATAAAATACAATTCTCACAATAGTGAGAATTGTATCTTGGTTCTTTCGGTAAAGTCACGTAGAATGGAAATAATAAAATAATAAAAATAAAACAAAATAAAATGATTCTCACGACGTTTCGGCCACAACGCAAGCAGCCGTCCTCAGGTGAAGACCAGGTCTGTCGGGGAGACAGCGTCTGTCTCCCTTCTACGTGACTTTACCGAAAGAACCAAGAAGATGTGTGTCGTGTGTGCACGCGTACACGTGGGTGGAGGTGAAACCACGTGCTCGTGTGTGTGCCTAAGATAAGACGAACAGGCAGCTTCTATGGGAGATTATAGATTGTTGTACCACGCTGTGTTATATATCTCCATGGCAGTAGAGGGATGAGTCACTGGCTAAAGAGGCAGGTGTGTGCGCTCTCACACAATGACAAAGATCCCCCGTGTAGCCTTAACAAGTGCTGTGAGCGAGCACTTGTGAAAGCTGGCGCAGCACACGAACTGGGGGTGTGTGGCCACAGCACCACACCCGGATGCCTTTGTCTCCGAAATGTTGATGTATACACAGGAGGCCTAGGACCGGTTCGGATAACCGTCAATGCCGTTCGGTCGTGAGCGGGAATCGAACTCGGGTCGCCGGGTTCGTAGTGCAGCGCGCTAACCACCACACTACGACCACTCCCAAACTTAAGAGCCTGGCTAATTCATAATAGACGTTTTTGGGTTAGATCGCGTTATTTCTAAATGTGTCGTAACCCTCCACCACCCGACACGGCCGATCAGCAAAAAAAAGTGTCACGTTGACAAAAGACAAATAATTCACTAACTTAGCCCACCGGTGTGTTGAAGAGTGAATCCACAACATGTACAGTTTTTGAGTAGCACGACGTTTCGCTGGTAATTACATCCAGCATCATCGGGATAATATTGGTCGCGACAGCCTGCGTGTTAAAGCTTGTCTCGTGCTGCCTTGACGGTGACACCTGCCCGCAAGTCCAGGTGAGTGTGCACGTGCGCGTGCGTGATGGGGAGCGGTGGTGTCGCTCACTGCGGTTACGAAGCCGGTCGCCTGAGTGACGATTATCTGAACCGGTCCTGGGCCTCCCCTAGGTCGACTCAGCCTCAAATGAGTACCTGGCGGCGGTTTGTGTAAAAAAACATCGCCACTCGTCGGGAGACAAAGGCGGCCTGGCGTGGTGCTGTCCGCCCACCCCCTCGTGTGCCGTGCCGACCTTCATAGGTGCTACTCGCCATCAACACTTGTCACCCCAACAGTCTGCTAAGGCTTTGTGGGCATGGGGGGGTGGGGGTGTCTCTGTCTTTGTGCGTGTGAGCGCACACACCTGTACGTATAGGCACCTGCACGTGCGGGCAGGTGTGTGGCGGGCACGGGAGCGCGTGAGACGCGCGCTTAGTTGACAGGCAGACGCATTGTGCGACGTCTGTTTTAAACAACAACAGCAGCAAACAACAACAACAACAAAAACACAGATTAAGCGTTAGGAAAGCCGGAGAGATAATATGAAAGCGATGTTCGACGCATGACATCTGACATTAGTAACAGCTGCGCCTGTTGATCACGCTGATGCGTCTTGCTTTGTGCAATGGGCCTCAGTGGCTCACAGCCACTCATCCCCCAAGTGTTTGGACTGAACGAAGTGAGATTCGAGGGAAAAAAGTGGGGATAATTGAGTTGCTCAGTGGAGCTCAGATGAATGTATTTTTGAGAGCTCACCACAAATCACCGTTTGATTGTGGAAATATTTTGTACGCATTACAAGCGCGATTCGACTCACTGGCCCTGCCTCTGTACGCATTGTTTACCAGCTGTCTAACCTAGGCTGCACATTGATACCACCGTACTGTCGGTGTGTTTTATTTTGGCATGGGAGGTGGGCATGATTTTAGCTTTGTGACATAAACACAAGGAGAGTATTCTAAAGGGCTCTGCGCAACGCTGTTATTTTGGTGCGAATCTGCAAGCTGGAAGCCTCCTCCCAAATGAACGGTGGATCGCGTCTACGGATGGAAGCTGGGCACCTTACTCTGGGTCGGGAAGTGTACGAGTAACGCAGGCGACACGATATTTAAGTGCAGTCTGTTCCTCCTATAACGCGGTGGTAGATGCATTCCTGAAGAACACCGCGTTATGGAACAATAATATTATAACATTGGGGGTAAAGCACAGTTCGCGGTGACACGTGAGATGCGTGCGCAGGCCGAACAAAGACTCAGGCGCGTGGGTAGCAGCATCTAGAAGCATCCAGCAGCATCCCGCCTCGCGCGATGCTATACCGAGGCAGCCGTAGAACCGCTTGTCTCTACTCGCGCGACCTAGTTCTGTTCGCCAAGCTGCGTTGTATCCAATTCGCGTCCGCGTTATAAAAAAATGTGTTCCCTAATACATTAATCATCGCGTTATATCCAATTCGCGTTATAAAAACACGCGCTGTAGGAGAACAGACTTCTAGATTTCCTAGCAATGACCCCTGGTTTAATGAGTGTCCTGGTCGCCCCTCTAAATGTAACAATGCGGAATGCACACGGTGAAATACTTCCGATGTACCGCCTTTTGCTTTGTTAGAGGATAATTTCTGTGGAGTTGAATATCGAATCACATTTGTCATTAATGGCATAGCAGCGAAAATGGATCGTTCCATACCCATCAAGTGTGGGTACTCCACTTATTACAGGATGTCTGGTCAGTGTAAAAGAGTAGAGCCCTGTTACTTAAACATAGTGGCTGTATACACGGTATGTATCTTGTAAGCAATGTAGCGACCGTGGGCAAAAACGGAAAGCGTAAATGGAACGCATTGCACGCTCACCTTGCTAATGCGTGGCTGAAGCACGTGATGTGTTCTGACTATGGATGGCAGCAATGCACGGGGCGAGTACATTGCAATCAACCTCCACGAGCGAGTCATTAGCAACACGAGAAGGTGCCGTGCAAGGCGGAGGCCAGGCAGGAACTGTGTTATTATTAATAACAGCTCGTGCGATGTGCCATTATGAAGTCGTGTCGTACCCACTGAATACCAGGGTGGTCATGCTCAATGCAGCGTGTACGTACAATCCATGAATTAACTATAATCTCGGAGATGATTTCTCCGGCTGGGTGGTCTGTGTTGCTTTACATCTCACTGGTGGGCGGGTGGGATCCTTCACAAGCAAACGGTACCCAATACCCCCTCCCGTCCCCGTGCCCCCTCCTCCACCCATCCCCGACCTCGCAGCTCTTCTTCCATGAGCTGGGTGTCTTAAGATGTCCTGCAGTTCCAACATAACGCAACGCGCATCATGACTGGGACACTGAGATTCACAACAATCCTCTGGCTCCCTGTTCTGGTGAAAACTCCACCACCAGATATCCGCAGAGACACGCAAACTGCACGGAAGTTTACACGGTTGTGTTTGTTGTTGATGTTGTTGTGTTTTGTTGTTGTTGTTGTTGTTGTTGTTCAACTCCAACGGCCTACCCATCATCCAAAGACTTCAACATTGTTCCTCGAGGCAGACTCAAGTCTCCGAATCCCCCTGCTGGGATTGCACTGCTACCCGACCTAGAATCTCACCCAGAGCCGGCAGGACGCTGGCGTGAGGAGCAGAAAAAAACGGGGACGTCCAGAATGAACGTTTAGTCAAAGACCCGAACATCGCACGATCCAGTCGATGGTGTCACCATCGACTGGCATCAGAACAGCAACAGGCCGGTGCGCAACATCTCCTTCATGAATGGGAAAGTAAAGACAAGGCCACAGTAGCGGTGCGACTGTGGCCATCAGTGCCGGATGAAGCTAGTGCAGGGTCTGTAGCATATGTTATAAAGGGGCCCTAAATTAAAAAAAACACATATTAAAACACAAATATTTAACTTGCATAGTAAAGTAATTGCATTTTATCATTTGCTATACAGCCAGATAATACGACAAATCGCTAACATTAAACATACAGTCATTCATGAAAATTGAAGGCAGTATAGTACTATAGTAAGAGAGCACGTGCAGAATCACTGAACCGGAATTGATAGCTTGAGAGCATTTAGCGCGGGGCCCTTGAAAGTGCGGGGCCCGTAGCTACTACACATGTAGCTACTTGTGCCACTAGGATAATCCGGCACTGGTGGCGATGCAACCCGAACTGTGGACCATGGAGTAACCCACTGCGCAGACTACTGCGCTTCTTCAATGGAGGGGGAACGGCAAAACTACACGAACGCTCTGCTGAAGCCCCCTCGTGGCTAGGAGGCCTCGACGTTGGCATTTAGCTCCTGGGCCAATTCCGGCCATACGCAAGAGCAAAATTCACGAGGGATTTGTTGATGCTTATTCAAGTGGGGAAGTGGGATGCCACATTGCGAAAGGACTTGTATTTATAATTGTTATTATATTGTTGATATCACAATGTTACCATGTTCTATTATGGTCACCATGAATACCAATTGGAGTGTTTATTCAGTGTATTTATTCCATGTGAGTGTGGGTCTCCGTGTGAGGCTATGGGTCTGTTTGTTTTTAAATGTCTAAATTGTCCCACCAGCTCTGTAAACCTATTAACGCGTACAGACTTTCGAACCAAGTGGTTCGCATATGTCTTTGCAACAATTTTTCACACTGCGGCATTAACGTCTCACGTGACAGAAATGTTGATGCCAAACATTTGCGCAAGTGATTAGGTTCGTGAACTCACAGGTAAGTAATTTTTTATCAGTGTTTCCGCAGAACCTCTCATCCAACGATTCGTTTCATATAACATATTTCATATGCATTGCATCTCACAATCGCTGAGGACCCACAGACCAAGCTGAAAGGCTGCCAGTCGGTGAGCCGGCACAAACAATTACCCTGCAGTCCTCTACACATAAATATGTCCAATTAGTGATTTGTTTGGTATACATGTGGGAGGAAATTGAAACACCTGGAGAAACCAACGAATGCGAGGGGGCAACACTCTATCCCATACAGAAGGGACAGATGATATCAGTTCACACTTTGCTGTACTGCATTTTGCTGGCGAGCCAGGGTATTGCACCAAGATGCCCACTATGTATGTTAAACTTATTTAACACGGTACATAGCCCAACGCGCTAATCGGAGGTGCAGGGGAAGGACAACAAACTAAACACAAAGCGCAGTTTTAAATAAATGAGTTTTCAATATATATTTCAAAGTGCACAGTTCCAGTGACTTCCTAATATCTGAAGAAAGAGTATTCCAGACGGCCGCCTAAGCGCAGTGCAGTGACCGTCTTTGTTCGATGGCCAGCCAAAAGCCACTCTGAAGTTGACCGGAGTTGGCGTGATGGTTTATGTTCATTGGCGAGGTATTGTGGTTCATTTGTGGCAAGCACAGGAAGGGAGTTTTACAACATTTTGTCATTAGTCCGACCTACCAACCCCCACTACCTCCACAGTGCTGGATTACAGGGTCACGTGCAAGGCCAACCACAGTGTTTAGTGCTGAACCTGAAGGAGTACATTTCTGGCAGCAGGCAAGGCAGATCAGGGTCACGTGCTTTGCTTACCTGTTGCGCAGGATGAGGTCAGAGGCTGTTGCTTTTTTTTCGTGACCAAACGGCTCACAAAAGTGAGAGTAACGTCCATGCCGCCAATAATGCAAAGTGCGCACGTGCAAGCCAGATCGCTCGTGGCCAGGCCACAACAATGAAGGGTAACTAAAGCTCCCGCCGCCTTAAATTGAACAATGTCGGGTTTGTCATTGGCTATAAACTACGGAGCTGAAAAAAAATTACGTAGAAAAAGAAAGAAAAACTATAGCCAGTTTCTGTGAAGTCAAAGTCTCCCAAGAAACTGTTGCTAACTACAAAACAAAGAAAAGGGCACGGTTTTTTTTTTTGGTGGGAAATTATATCTCGCTAGGGTTTCTTTCAACACCTGCTTTAAAACATTTGGTGGCCGGACACTAAAGCGCTTGGCGAGCAGGGGCCGCTTAATGCCTTCACGCCTCGATTTCCCCGCTCGCAATGAAACGCTGAGATATTCTAAATAAAGCAAAACAACACTCTCTTTTTTTTATATAAAGAAACATCTACACACAGATTCCAGTTGCATGGCAGCTGTTTAAACAGATTTATCCCAGACAGCCCTCAAAACAAACTCGAAGCCATTCCCAGCTTCTCCGGATTTAGCTGCCCGCAGTTTGTGTGACCCTATCCCGATTTCTTCACGTGGAGTCAGATGCCGACCGCCTATCAAAATACACAGAGGGGGCTCTGCTCCGAAAGGCACTTGTCCAAACATCGAATGGATCTACACACGGCAGCATTGTGGGCATTAAAAAAAATCTCGGTGGCTTTTTTGCTTGTTTAAAAGGACAACACAACTATAAATAAAGAAATGAGATGAACCCTACGAGTAAAACAAATATAAAGAAAATTCTCCGGCTGTTAGATGTGAAACTGTTTTTGTTTGTTATTTAAAGATTGAGCGCGCCCACATGAATGGTGGTGTTCGCGATGTTTATAAGCGTCCTCCTCGGAAGACGACAACTGTTTACGGATAATTTGTATTCATTGATCTCGGCCACCTCGTCCCTCGCTGTTTAAACAAGGTCACCTCGTGCCTGCCCCCTAAATAAAATAACACTCGAAGCAAGTTAAGTAATAATTTGAGCTACTTTATTTTACCAGGTAAGGCCCACTGGGCTAAATATCTATGTTGCAGAAGCTATCTGGCCACAAATGATAGCCCAACGAAGTGGCTTATCACGTGGAGATGTATAGCAAACTCCAAATATACTGGAGTCAGGATCGGAATCGAACCCACGACCACCTGTATACCAGGCGAGATAGTTAACATTTCGTCACCGTGGCGCCCTTAAGGCAATTAAAAAAAGACGGATGGAAAAATAGCTACGTGACAGGATGTTCACAATGTCCAACTTATAAGTAATATAAAGTGATAAATAATAATAATAATTACAGCCCGTTGTCATCCCTCCTGCTGAATCAAGACATCAGCACACACGTGTTGGTCATGGGGGTTGTGTAATGCATTCATGTGCAGACCGGCAGTGCAGCTGTTAGCGCGCTGTGCTATGAACCCGGCGAACCGAGTTCGGCGGTCGGTCGTGGTTCTGGCCACCAAACCCCCTCTTGTGTCGTTCCGGTCTTCACATGTGCTCGCTAACAGCCCCAAGACTGTGCGCGCACTGCGTTTCACGCGCATTAAGGCTGTAGAGGGGATCTTTGATCTTTGAATAAATTCATCATCGTGGATGATATTCAATAACTTGACCACGGTAAATGCGCATCTTGAGCAAACGCACCTGCAGAGCTGAAGCAGATGCACGTGAAACGCAGTGCGCGCACTCGATTGTGAGCAAGCTTTTAACTTGTCTTCAGATCTGACAGTGTTGAGAAGAACCCATGGCGAAGGGTGGTGAGGATGAACGGAGAGCAGCCAGCTGACCAGGTGCAGCAGCAAACCGTGGAACAACTCTGATCCCCTTCTGTCACTCGTCTTTATTTGAGAAATAAATACGGAGACATTCCAACCGCAGTAATAGTGATGCGCATTACAATTGTACAGGTCTAATCTTGCGAGGTGGAAGCGATGGCGCGCGGTGGATATAGCACACTGGGGCGTGAGCCCCTTTGAGCTGAGTTCGATTCCTGGCCACGGCTAACATGAGTGGCGAGTGACATCTGAACCGGTCATTGGCAACCCCGCTTTGCCAATGCACACTGACCGGCGTGGTGAAGTATGGTCACGCCCGACCCTACCGACTGACTCGGCATATCCAAACACAGCATGACAATAACGTCATCATTATTATTATTTTTGAGACGTTCTCACTCGAAGAAAGATCATTGATTACAATGATGTATGGTTAAACACACTTCCCCAATAGCAGAATCAATGCCAGTTTAACAGAATATAATGAAAACATCATCGCACGGAAGCTGCCTCATTGCTCTTGCAACATTTATGGGGGGGGGGAATAAATAAACGTGGAATGTTTCATTCATCGTTCCCCTTGGTACCATTTGGTTCATTGTGAGCTCACCGCAATGGGATTCCACTGACAAAAAAACAACTGAACACAGTTGAAAAAGTGAATGCAGGCGATTAAATACGAAGATTATGTTGTTATCCCATAGTAGGTGGAACCCGAGGAAGTATGTTGTTATTGCAATTAACAATCAGATTTCAAGTTACTTTCGTGACAGTATGCCAAAAGTTCACCCTTACTTCTGAAAATCAAACAGCCCCCAGGCAAACAACTGGCTAAAGCACTGCGCTCTCCAAAAGCCCCGTGCGGAGTTGCTTAACGTTTCCAACTCTGACATCGTCAGCACCATGTGCGTGTACGTACGCTGAACTTCTTTCGCACCGTACGCAGCCAAGCGAACCGTGCTAATAGGTGGCGCGTTCTGAGCACGTTCTTCGCGCTGTCAACTTGTTGCCGCGGTGATGGATCCCAGAGTTCGGTTGAACTCCAAACAGAGCGAGGCTTCACTCCCACCCAACAGAATGCGCTCACCGTGTTAAGCCGGCCACGTGCTTGTAATTAGCTGTGGAATGAACCACATTGCGTAGGAGTGCTAAAGTGTGACCCAACCGCCCCCACTACTCCCCCACCCACCCACCCATCCGTCCCTCCCGCCTCCCCTTCCCTCCAGGTTCCTCGGTGTGATCCAAAGCAGCTTTGTATTTGACTGCAAACCGTCAAGATTCACAGCGTCGTGGCATGCAATCTTTTCAATGCCGTTTTGATTTACCCTCCCGCAGGGGCACAGACACCCTGTGAAATTGGGGGAGTGTCCTCCTAGCGAGTGGTCCCCGGTGGTTGTTAGGTAAAGACGAGCCACACGCAACCCAAACCATGGACCACGTCGTAAACCCATAGATACCACATACAGATAGATAGAGACCCATCGAGATAGATTAAAGACAAGCCACAGAAGTGCGACTGTGGACATGCAAGCCAAACTATGGACCGCGTAGCAAAGCCATAGATACCGCACAGAGATAGAGACCCATAGAGGCGCATTAAAGATAAGCCACAATCATGCGACTATGGCTACGAGAGCCAAATCATGGACCACGCCGTAAACCACGGCAGTCGCTGCGTTCCTTCAGTGGAGGAGGAGGAGGAACAGCCACACGACACGAAATGTCCCCCTGAGGCCCTCTCGTGGCTATCAGAACTCGGCGTTGGCATTCACGAGGATAGATTAGAAATCGGCGGCGGCTTACAGAGAAAATCCGCGGAGTTCACGCCCCTCTTCGGTGGGATACGTGGAGTTATCCTCTACTATGGTTATATAACACCGGTCAACAAAAAAAACCTTTTTTTTCTGGCCTGGACTTTTGCAGCTGTTTTAGACTAATTTCAGGGTGCTGATTCCAAATCTGATCTCAGATTTGCTCTATCACATCTCATTTTTATGCTATCGGCATACCCCATTTTCATTGATTTAACCCGAAATTAACTCTGTCACTTATGATTGCAAGTTGTTGCGAGTCAGTGACTGCTTTAGTGTTAAAATATGGTGCTGTATTTTTAGGATAGTGTGTTTATAATATAATTTTATGTAGATATACACCTTTATTTAATATTTTTCTTCTGCAGTTTTTATTGAAAATGCAATATTTGATATCTCAAAAACTTGATGTAATAGACAAAAAACTGATGCCAAACTTGGAATCAGCACCCCAAAATTACCTTAAACCCGTTGGAATATCTTGTGCCAGAAAAAGTGTGTTGACCACTGTTATTTTTAATCTATGCAAGCGCTGGCCACTGGCTCGATGCTTGAGCCTATTGCTGTTCGTGCGCTACGTCGTATTTAAAGCATCATGCCACATTGTTAAAGGGGGTGAGGGAAAACACAGACTCAAAAGTACTATAATTTTCGTCCGAAAATGTGTGGGTGTCTCTCTATCCAGATCTAAACATCCACAGTGGCTGCGCACGTGGTCTGCAGGATGGGGAGTGGGTGGGAATCAACTGGGATGGAGATGTATCGAGTGGAAAGTGAAAAGTTTCCATCATCTTTAGCATGACTTAACGTCAGCTGTTTGTTTGGTTCGATGCTGCTGCTGAATTAAGGCCTCTCGGTGCCATCACACATCCCTCAACGGTCCTGCGACGCCGCGAATAAACTCACTCCGTCCGCACGTGGGCTGATCTCATCGCTCCGTCTCCCCGCGGAGGTCCTATCGAGTGAATTTTCCCCTTGTAAGTCTCCATTCCGTCACTAGATCTGCTCGCGTGCCCATCGACCCTTCTCGCGACGCATCCTGCCCAAGCCCACGTTATTATTTTAAACTCAGTATTGATTTTTTATATATAAAGATAAAAATATACCGTGAAGGGAATATTATGTGACATAGGGGAATGCGTATCGCAAAGATACCCGAGTACGTTTCTGGACCGACGTGGATTTATGTAAGCGAATAGAGTCGTGGGTTGTTAATATCTGGTGAAAATGGTAACTTGAAATGGTGTCTCTGGATTAAGATTTGTCCGTGCTAATATGAAATACCATCATTCCTGGCTTTCATAGGCTATCAAAAGACATTGTATTTAGTGGATACGTATGCAGTTATTAAATCTGTCACAATAGGAGAATTAATCTTAATTTTGGAGCTTTCGTGACTGCAGGAATTATTCTTTGGTTCTTTCGGTAAAGTCACGTATAAAGATAAAATAATAAATTAAACAATAGCATACGACGTTTCGATCGCAACACAAGCAATCATCATCAGGTATAATGAAATAGCGGCATAAAATCTAACCAGAAAACTATAGACAGACATATAAGCAGACAGATATCACCAAGATACATAGCGAGAGCAACACAGGTACAGAGAGGGGTGATCGTCTCTGTGGGGTGGCCTTAAATAGACAGAGGGGGGCGGAGGCAGCGAGAGGGAGGGGTTAGAGACAAAATTTACATCTCAATGAGTACGAGGAGACGCGTAGAGAAGTACGCAGGCTTAGAGGGAGAAAGAAACACACTAAAATTAAATAACCTAGCAAAGTATCGAAATGTTATGTAAAACGACACAGAGAGTCGGTCAACACACAATTAACGCATAGCCTGGTCGATTACGTATTTCAAAGATTGCTAAGTTAGAATTTAAGTGAAAATTCCAAAGAAAGACAAAAGATAAAAACAAGAAGGACGGAGACACACAGACAGAGCAGAACCTAAGAACGACAAAAAACGAGTGTTGACAGAAAAATTTACACTAAATATACAGGCAGAGAGAGAGAGAACAAAAAACCCAGAGAGAGAGAAAAAAGGTAAACTTGGAACTTCCCCGTAGAAGTGGTTCAATCTTAATTTTTGAGCTTTCGTGACTGCAATCACGAAAGCTCAAAAATTAAGATTGAACCACTTCTACGGGGAAGTTCCAAGTTTCGATACTTTGCTAGGTTATTTAATTTTAGTGTGTTTCTTTCTCCCTCTAAGCCTGCGTACTTCTCTACGCGTCTCCTCGTACTCATTGACATGCAAATTTTGTCTCTAACCCCTCCCTCTCGCTGCCTCCGCCCCCCTCTGTCTATTTAAGGCCACCCCACAGAGACGATCACCCCTCTCTGTACCTGTGTTGCTCTCGCTATGTATCTTGGTGATATCTGTCTGCTTATATGTCTGTCTATAGTTTTCTGGTTCGATTTTATGTCGCTATTTCATTATACCTGATGATGATTGCTTGTGTTGCGATCGAAACGTCGTATGCTATTATTTAATTTATTATTTTATCTTTAGACGTGACTTTACCGAAAGAACCAAAGAATAGGAGAATTAACTTTGTTTTTAAGTCTTCATACGCAAAGTCAAATGGTCTCCTGCTCAAGTGAACGTCAAGGCTGAGCTCATCTCCGGCCACACAGACCTGAACCAGTTGGTGGATATTTCCACATTCCTACGGCGGGCGTGAGGCTCCCCATAGAAAAACAACGTTAACTTCTTCTTGGTTCTTTCGGTAAAGTCACGTAGAAGGGGAAAAAACATAATAAAATCATTCTCACGACGATTCGGCCACAACGCAAGCAGCCGTCCTCAGGTGAAGAACAGGTCTGTCTACCGAAAGAACCAAGAAGATGAATCCCTGCAGTCACGAAAGCTTTAAATCGAAATTTCACCGTTAACTTCCTCACAAAGTTGTACAATATTTTATCGACCTCCAAAAGTGTGATGGGCTGAGTCGACCCCCCAATCTACGTGTGAATTCGCTGCTGACTCTTAACGCTGAGCCACCACGCCCGATGGCTGTACCATGATAGCTTTAATTGTTTGTGAAGAAAGGTTTTTTTACAAGTTGAAAATGTCATTGGACGAAGCCATGACTTTTAACTTCCTGGGAAACCAAAAACAAATGCACATCTGCCCTGCATGTTCTAAACGTTGGTTATCTGTGGCTGAGCTGCCTTTGGAACCTTCACGCACCACTGGTACCCTGGCACGTCGATTCCGTACGCCTGTTTTGTAAACAAGTGGATAAGATCTCGTCTGCGGTAATTCATTGCATTGTCCAACCCGACGATAAGTCAGGAATGTTAATGAGACTTTCATTACGATTCGATATGCCGTGGCCAGTGACGAATTTAGCTTTGCGCGCACACAGATAGACACACGCACAGAGAGTCGTCTCAAAGCGAGCGGGTCTTCTTGCAGTTTTGCATTCCGCAAGCGACGATGCCCAGAGCCACACAGCGTTGCATCTGTGGGAAGTGGGTGGCTGCCTATTGGAAGCTTGCCATTGGTCGACAACCATAACGCACCTCGCCATACGCCTTCCCTTCCAGCCAATCGTATTCCTCAAGTGACCAAATGACCAGTGCTCACCTGCGATAGGTACCGTTGTCCGGCTCTGACGCGATGCGTGTAAGATTATTTTCTTTTCATTACATGTTCAACAGGGAAAGAAAAAAAGGGACCTTTTTTTGACAGTATCAAAGTACGACAGATAAGAAAAGGTTGTACCCTTTCTGGCAATGAAACAGCTGTTAAGATGTTCAAACACCAAAGAGATACCTCTTGCAAGGATTCAAGTCTGCGTTAACCACATGCGCTCACCCGTGTCAGACCAGGCCAGCGTCAGACCAGACACTGGTGGTGAGACTCGTCCGTAGAGAAGGTGGCTGTCTATGGTGGAGGACAATCCGTTTCAAAGACAATTCCCATATATCATCCGAGCATGTTTGTTTGCATGTTCACCACAAACACGCTTGGTTACTGTCGACTTGATTCCTTGTGAAAGGGATCTATGTGGTGTTTGAATATTAGAACACCTTCTTTATTGCCAGAAAGGGGAAAAATATTTTTCATAGGGTAATAAAAAATATATTTTATTTTATTTTTTGAGGGGTGGCTGATGAGTATTGTAAAAGAGACCAACAGAGTAATAGTTTTCAGACAATTGGTCATAGTTGAAGATTTTAATTACCCACCTTTCTGTTTCTTTCCCATTGACAGGAAATGTAACTTTTTCACAATCATCATCAGCAGCAGCATTGGCAGCATCGGGAGCAGAAATGTCACCAAACTTTTGTTTTTGAAGACGAATAAAGGTTGTTCATTTGGTGCGGACCGCTTTCAGAGGATAAACGAAAGTCAAATGAACAATAGTACCAATAAAATATGCAACACTTTGTGTGAATAGCTGCAAGGTCTGGTTCAGAGCCAAATAAACTATAGTTCACAATAGCAACGGTGTTTGTGAACAGCTTCTCCTCGTTTGCTACAAAGGTCGAATGAAGTAAAGCAACAGGAAGATGTTTAAATGTTCCTCCAACTCATATCCTTCGAGCTGGCGGAGCTCGTCATCAACAAATGTGCACTCACACAGCGGGGTGCTAATCCGACTGTCGCTCAGGCATACCACGTCTCAAGACTTGGTGCTTAACAATCGGCGTTTTCTTCCTCGCGGCATTGTCTGAGTTGATCTTATTTCAATAAGCATCATTTTCTTCTCTGACGGAAGCTGCAATGTCAAGAACGGCTTACAAAAGTGTAAGCCATTGTTAAAGGCCAACACGGCCGTTCTATAATGGGGTATATAGTGTACCTCTTAAAGGGGCTTAAACGGAGTATGCAGACATCCTTGAGAAGACTAAAGTTACACGAGAGTGAGAGAGAGAGAGAAAAAAACCTGTATAAATGTTGTTTTTGAATTCACAACAGTCGTTATTATTTAGTTATTTCCACTCCCTCCCACCCTCACCATTCATTGCTATCTCTTGGTGACATCTTGAGGCGTACGACAAACGTGGGTGCTACCGCTGTTCTCTGTTTCATTTCCCCCTCCCCTCCCTTCCGACGGCGGCGCGGCGCATTCCCTCGGGCACGTGACGACCGCTCCATAACAGCCAGGGTGGGATGGTTGGAGGGTTTGCTGCCGGCCCTGAGCTGGTGGTGACACCTTTCGTTTTCAGCAACCCGCCTCGATGTTTTCAATTCCCCGCCTCGCGCCCCTGCAGCCTGGGTCCGTGTGTCATAACGGCCTGCAGCCGAGCGTGCCAAAGTATTCCAGCTGCCACTGTGTGCGCCTTTGTGTTGCCGAGAGGCAGCCACTGGGAGAAGCTGCCATTCCCATGATCAGCCGATAACACACGAACGTCTGCTTAGCCGGCCTGTCTGTCTACCTGTCCGCCTACCTGCCTTACCTGGCTGCTCCACTACCTGCCCATTTGGCTGGCTACAACCCAGTGGCGTTTATGGTTCACCCACGCACACCCACACGCACACACCGACGCACGGACAAAGATCCCACCGTGTAGCCGGACCAACCGTGTTGTGGCAATTGCTGTTAGCGAGCACCTATGAAGACCGGAACGGCACACGAGGGGGTTGGTGGCCAATACCACGCGCGGTCGACTTTGTCTCCCCAGTGGCAATGTCTACACACCGCGCCGGGTACTCATTTGAGGCTGAGTCGACCCAGGCGAGGCCCTTGAACGATTCAGATAATCGTCACCGGTGTTGGTCGCCGTAGCGGCAATCGAACTCGGGTCGTCGGGTTTCGTTGCGCAGCGCTAAGCGCTACCACTACCGCTCCCCACACACGCGCACGCGCGCGCGCGCAAGGCACACCGAGGCACGGAAACGCACGCGCGCACAGGCACACGGATGGCGTGGGATGCCTCGAGCAAGCCACAGAGCATTGGTCGGGCGTGACGCACCTGCCACTGTGAGCTGCACACGGGGGCGGCGGCACTAAAGCACAGAGGCCGCAAGTGAAGCGCGGAGCTGAATCCCCACATTGTCTCCGAGAAATGCAAACAGGGAAAAGTGCGCCGTACAAAACAGCGCGCAGCTAAACTAAAGAAAACAAAGCGTGTTGTCTTTTTTCCTTTAACGAAACCTGCGCGCATTGAGCTCGGAGCGGACGTGAAGCGACGAGCGTGAAAGCGAAAAACGCGCGATCGTGTTTTAAATAATTTTAAAAGAGGGAATTATTGCCACCCTTTCCATTGGCGGCATTGGAGTTCCCGTAGAAGAATCTTGGCAGCGGCTGGGGCGCAACGCTGCCCGTCGTGCCGAGCAACACGCGGAACGACCCGAGAGACACAGTGGAGAGCAACAGGAATTCTTCAAATGCAATGTTCTGGAACTGTTATGGTGTCCTTCGTCAGCGGAAGATAATGGGGTTTGAGCTGTTTTGTTGCTGTGATGGATTTTAATTATTTGGACATTTCCCGGAGACGTGTGGGGTAGCAATACACGTTGATTGCAGACCTATTGCTAATACGATCTGAGAATGAGCGGCGATCCATTTTGCCATGCGTGCTGTGTATACTACACCACAGCCACGGATCAGTATTCTCGTGAATCCAGGGCCAATCTTAATTTGGAGCTTTCGTGACTGCAGGAATTACTCTTTGGTTCTTTCGGTAAAGTCACATATAAAGAGAAAATAATAAATTAAATACTAGCATACGACGTTTCGATTGCAACACAAGCAATCATCATCAGGTATGAATGAAATAGAAACACAAATCTAGTATACTTAGAAATGGAATGTAATACAACAGAGAGTCGGGTAACATAACAGTCAACACCCTACCTGGTTGATTACGTTCTTCCTGATAATGCTAAATTTGAGAGAGAGAGATAAAACACAGAACCAGAAACATATAGACAGACATATAAGCAGACAGATATCACAGAGATACATAGAGAGAGGGAACAGACATAGCCACACAGAGAAAGCAACGTCTCTGTATCGAGGCCCAGTAGTATTTAATTTATTATTTTATCTTTATACGTGACTTTACCGAAAGAACCAGAGCCCAAATGGCCAGCGTCTAGACCAGGCTCCTGTCTGCAGAAATCAAATCCCAGACTAGAAGGATGGCCCAGAGCACATGGTCCTAGCACAGGTGAAGTGAACATCTTAAACGAAGGATCAAGCACCAAAGTTCGTGAAAATATCATAGAATAGACAATTAGACAATGTCTCCTTCACATATATATGTGTGTCTCTCCGTGAAAAAAACCACCCATGTATTAAACAAACAATCAGTCTAACGGCCTTCTCACATTGCATGTTTTCATCAGCATTGATTCAGTATAAGCAAACTTTGGACCGGTTTCCCATACAGTTTATTTTTAAATCAGCAGTCAGGCTTACTTGGACCGATGATGGTGAACTGTCATATGCTTATAGGCGAAGACCCTCTCGTTAAAATATGGGTTCCGTTTCAATTCAACGTCATCACAAATGGTGAAAACAATGGTGGGAAAAAAAATTGGTGAAAGTCGTTGTAGAATCTCGCAATATTTGACTTAATAACAAGAGAGACATTCGCAAACGGCGCGTTGGATGGAACAAGTTTGCCAACTATTCCCTGGACGTGCCACCGAATGTATCCTTTATATTTAAAGATAATTCTGGGGGGGGGGAGGTTTTGAAGAGACGAGTTGGCAGGCAGCCAAGTGTGGATATAATCTGATGCGTGTCCACACACCTTCTCCTGCTGCGCCCTGCTCCACAGACATACTTCTTCCCGTATTGTGGCTTTAATAGTTCCCCCTCTGGGATGTGCGCTTCAGTGTGCTGGTCACTGGACTGCCCCCCTCCCCTCTCCCGCAGATTATCTGACCGATAGAGAGACCACGATGAGAATGACTCTCTCTCTCTCAGCTCACTCAGCTCTTTCAGGTGATGGGGTTTTGGTTACAGATGGAACATCTGGGAACCTGAAAACAACAGATCATTCTCAAATATATATATAAAAAGGCCGCCCTGGTTTAAAATCAATCCGAGCTGAGCACCATCATGGGGGCTCCTGTAAATGGGTCTTTAATGGCAACAAAGAGACAAGAAAACGTGGGGTTTTTTTACAAACAACCGCAGTTAAAATGTCCACTTGTAAGGTGACAATCAACTTTCCGTGAACGTAGACAGATTTCTCTCTGATTCTCTGCTCCGACGCTACGGGCATTAAGAGCCATTCACAAAATCAAAGCCATTCAAAACTTTAAATTAATTGGGCGTCTAGACTAAGCCTTTGTTTTTAAAACGTTAATGACTCAAAAATGGGATAATTGAAGGTTATAATGGGATTGTTTACTCAGCAGTTAATTAGGCCTTTTTTAAGTTTAATGACATAATTATGATAAGTGCCAGGGTACGTGTGGATAATTATACTAAATAGGTCTATCAGCGTGGACAGGACAAAGGCCAGGCCTCTCCACTGCCCTAGCCCAGGCCGCCACGGTGCCTGTAAGCACTGCTGCTCTGCTTTTCCTGTGTGAGACGTCGCCTTGAATGGATTCTCCAAAGTGATTGGCAGCGCATAGCAGCGCTTTAAGCAGCGACGCAGAAAATGAGGTCCCTGTCAAACTCCGTGCCAAGAAAATCATTGGTGTCGTACACTTTCGACGATGTACTCCTTTTTCCTTTTTTTCCAGACACGGTGTTAATCTTGTCTGAAAAGTACTTTGTGTAGATTTTTGTCTGCCCGTCAGGACAGCATAAAAGTGAAAGAAAGTAATACATCTGGGCAAGAAAATGTATTTGCTGAAATATAAACAAAACGTGTATTTTTTGTATTGTTAATGTCAATTAATATTCTGGTAAATTAATAACTAAAATGACACGTGATAAACTGAGTAACCAAAAACTATGAATGGCTACTTCTCGAGTAAAATGGAAAACCTCAGAATTATCATGCGTCCAATTTCATGAAGTGCATTCATCATCATCAGTATCATTGTTATTCACGTTATGTCCACTACTGATCAAAGTTGCAGACACCATCCCACACGGACCCGTGACACCACACTCCATCTCGTTTCACTTCGTCAGCCGACCTAATCCCTCCATCCCTGCGGTGGTCATCCTCTTGGTTACGTTGCAAACTTTGGCTGCCACTCCATCAGACGTCATCCATTCTCGTGATGTTTCCAGCTCAAGGTCACGCGCTTTATTGAAGAACCAATGTGATGCCTTTCGTGTGCCTTGTGCTCTCTGATCCACGTCTTCCTGTTTCTGTATCGCAGGGTATTTGCTAACATGCCTCTCTGCAGGTTTCTGCGCACGTGTCACCCTTTATTCCACTTTCTTTGCGAGTGTTCGTGTTTTATTTTATCAAAAAATGCATGGCAGGTAACATACATTGATCAAATATGTTCGACTAATATTCATTTCGCAGCTGTGTATTCGCTCACTCTCGATGACAGAGAAGGACTCGGAAACGCGAGGAGGAACCAAAGGGAAGCGAGAAGGCAGCGGTCACGCAATCAGCTGGCACCAACAATTGCTCGAGTTCTGCTGTCCTCTATATATTAAGATGTTTTACTTTAGGCGTATTGATATGCTGTGTTCATGTTCAAATTCAGGATCTTCCATAAGCCCTCCATCCTGATCTTGGTCACGTGTTTTATTTCATCATGAAACATAATTAAACCACTGAAGTCAACATTAACGGGTATGTTTATGTTAAGCAGAATGTTTAAGTAGCAACATTGGGGGTGGGGGTAGGGTGGGGAACCCCTCCAAAAGAAGCACGTGGCATGTACATGGTTTTGCTGGTCCCAATATTCCAGTCTCATTGTCGTATATCTCCTGTTATGTAATTGCGTGTCACGTCAAGTTTCTTATGAGTTGCGGCGCTCGCAGTATCGCGTTACACTCGGACCAATGAAACCAAAATATCCTGAGCCTGCATCCGCACAAAGGCGTCTCGCATGCAGGCAGCCCCCGGGTCAGGGTTAGCTTAGCGTTAAACAATGTCTCGGCTCATTTATAATGGAAGGGGGGTTGAACAACCTTCCATCGCCGTTCCTTAAACATCCAATTTCCGGTCAGGTATGGTCACATTTTCTTTTAATTCGGTATTTAAAATCACGGTAACTGAGCACAGGTTTCAACGTCCAACAACAACAACAAACAAACGCGATGCGGTCTGCAACAAACAGCGCTGTTAAAGTTGTTAATGGAGGCGAGTTCATAGGGTTCTCGAAATGAGCGTGGTTATAAGAACGTTTGGGGGGGGGGGGCAGGGGGGGGGGACAGACGATGGGAGAGAGTTCCAAAGCGGAGCAGTGGCGTGCGCACAAAGTCGTAGCGAAGGGTAGCGCTGTGACCTGCAGTGCGGTGGCTGAATGAGAGGAAGCACCGAGTGTCCTGTAGGCCGGGGAACTCAACATGGGTGGAGGATGATAATTGTTTTTTTTTACCCTTCTATCTGGCAACAAAACTGACACCGTTTTTTTACAAGGAGTCATGTTTGCATAGACCACAATACCTGCAGTCATAATGCAAACAAAAAACATAACTCTGATAATGTGCACTGTCCTTGAAGTTGATTGATCCACACCCGAGACAGCTTTCCTTAGAGCCTAGCCTTTTGGCGTCATCTGGTCCAACACCATGTGAGACTAGGCTCTGAGGAAAGCTATCTCGGGTGTGGACCAATCAACTTCAAGGACAGTGCATACATTATCAGAGTTGTGTTTTTTGTTTGCATTATGACTGCAGGTATTGTGGTCTATGCAAACATGACTCCTTGTAAAAAAAGGTGTCAGTTTTGTTGCCAGATAGAAGGGTAAAAAAACCAATTATCATGGGTGGAGGAATCAGCGAGTGAAGTTCACGGGAATGGTTTTTGCCCAGCACGTGCTGCAGGAGGAGGAGGCTGTCACGTGGCCATGTGGCTACGCGGTGCTGACGTTTACTCACATTGTAACATGCGACATGCCACACATGTATTCATTTAGTGATGTATTACCCGGCGTATCTTGCTGCTCTAACTGTGTGGATGTCACGTGTAAAAGCATTCGCTAAATAAAAAAAAAGAAACTGGAAGACTGAACATTTAAAAGCGGGCATTATGTTTACAATTCACGCCAGCCTCACTGGGTCACGTTAGATCAAAAATTGTTATTCTCTCTCTCTCTGGCCTACAAAAAAACACAATTGTCACAAGCGCACAAGAAGTTGGGCAGACGCGACCTGCCGCAGTTTACTCCCTCGTTTGCGAAGTGAGCGCAGAGAGCTGCAACGAAGAAAATTCTGTGGTCAACGTCACTTCTCACACGCTTTGCCATTTGGTCGAGGCCCGTTTCATGGCCACAAGAAGCTCCCGTAACAGGGGCCCAGCATTGCTGACGCCTCGCTGCGAGAAGCCACGAGAGACGAGCGTGAGGGATTAGTGCTGCATGATGTGTTGTGTTCACGTGGCCAGGAAACAAGCCAGAACGCCCCTTGCTACCTGTGACGGGGTGTCACGCTCTGGGTCAGCAGAAATATTTCGTGAGGATTAACTTTTTTTTGTTTGGCCAACGTCATGTCATATTTTCAAAGCAATGTTTTAGTTTGCAAATAAATGTAATAACTTGGAGGGAAGAAAAAAAGTGTTTTTTTACTTGGATAAAAGTGGTGCACAGATGACATAACGATGTGCAGCTTTTTGTAAATCCACTGCTGGATCAAGGCCTCCCCATACTGCTTCTGGTTATGAGGGTTATGTTGCCATACTTCACCGCATTGGTCAGTGTTCTACTTAAGACACACACGATTCAAATCTTCAGTGCACTGTGCCAAACATATGAAGTTACATTTAGCGTGCATGAAGCTGTTATGAAGTGTTGTTCGTTGTGTATCCGTATTACGAATAATTATTCACAATCATAACAAAAAAATAACCTTGGTTGTGTTTACCGAGTTGCTTACTGAATGCGCATGTTGCACAAGCACGGAGCGTTTCTCCTTTGCTGGGTCCCTTTGGGTCCAAATGTTGAATTCGGTGTTTAGGTGACGTACATTGTCGTGTGGCACACTGCCACGGTGTCACGGTGAGTCCCCCGCCGCCTGTGTCTGCCCAGCAGGAGGAATGGGTTCACCACAGTTAGTTGATTGGCAGGTCGCGCGCGGTGGGGTAAAGTGTGTGCACTCTCACCTCTTCCAAGACGACTGACCAGGCCACATGTCCTCCACATGAAGAACTTCTGGCAGCAGTGGAGTGAGCAAGCGATTGCAGCGATGCACCTTTACCTTGGCCCATAGGTCATGACACGTGATGTTATTTAATTTATTTCAACAATGGCATTAACACAATCACTTTGTTCATTATTTAAGTTAATATTTGATCGATTATCATTATTAATATCTGTTTTACTTCTTTTTCCTGTGGGGGGGGGGGGTCACCTCACGTCTTTCATTTACAAAACTCTACTCTGAACCCTGAGACAACAAAAATTTAACTGATAAATCTTCAAAGTTTACACCAATAATTTCAAAAGATAATTCCAGCATTCATATGAATGGCAGTCAGTTTGTGATTTGTTATAATACATTCAATAACCCTCAGTGTCCTGCCTTTTGGGCCACCCTGTATATGCACAAGTCATGACTGCTGTAGTCGTATCTGCCACAAAGCACGGTGCAATCATTGTCTGTGAGAACAGTGAAGATAAATTACATTTTAAATAATTATCAACGAACAATTGTATTTAAGTGGTTTCAAAGAAGTCTGCAAAGATGGATTACTTTGATGTTCAGAAAAAATTGAGTACTTTGAAGTTTTAATTGACTTGTTTCAGATTGCTCAAAACTCTGATAAACAGATCTTCTAAAAATGATAGCATTGTGAAATTACAAAATATAATGCGTACTGCGGAGAGAATAATAAATCATCGTAAACAAATGCATGAAACTAACACAATAAGCATCGCTTTGAAGAATGAAAATCACCCGAGAGCGGAAACATTCGAAATCCGAGTGGCTTGTTGATGGCCCCGGCACAAGTTGTGTTATTGTTATGGAAATAATTAAAGCCTTTATCATGCAGGAAGTCAGGCAGGACGCCATGGCTGGGCTCGGAGCCCGTGGCTGGCGAGCGAACTTCCTCTCTTTGGGATTCTGGCGTGGGGAGAGGAGCCGCTCTTTGCTGATCTCCACCGGGGGCTCTCCGCTTCTTCCCGTGAGCTGCCCTCTCCCATTGCACCACTCCTCCTCCTCCTCATAGCGCCCTGATGCCCTCTCCCATTGCACCACCCTCCTCCTCCTCCTCCTCATAGCGCTCTGATGCCCTCTCCCATTGCACCACCCTCCTCCTCCTCCTCATAGCGCCCTGATGCCCTCTCCCATTGCACCACTCCTCCTCCTCCTCATAGCGCTCTGATGCCCTCTCCCATTGCACCACCCTCCTTCTCCTCCTCATAGCGCCCTGATGCCCTCTCCCATTGCCCCTCCTCCTCCTCCTCCTCATAGCGCTGTGATGCCCACTCCAATTGCACCACGCTCCTCCTCCTCACAGCATTGATGCGATGCCACCCATCCTCGAAGGCTTCTGTGCAGTAAAAGGTGGAGGCTGATGCTGCCCTTGAAATGCGCGCTCTTTTGGGAGCTCGGTATATTTTATTTTTAATGTTGATGAATAAAACACGAATGAGAGCCGCAGCACGTACCTGGGGTAGATCTACTGCTCATCGCTGGCCACAGAACAGCACTCAGACCTTTGTTTGTAAGTAAGTTTGTAAACGGCTCTTATTGTGTCCAAGTTTTGAGTTTCTTGTATATATGAATGTTTAACTTCCTTTGCACCCTACGTAGGCAACCGTGCTAATAGGAGGCAGGTAGAAAGTAGGGATGTGTTCGCTATTTTTGGATTAATTCTGGATATCTGATGATCGAGATGTCAATTTTCAGATGATCCGAAAGATAAAAGTTTAAGATTCATTCGAAAAAAATAACATCACAAGAGGTAATGTCACATTCATGATTTTATTGCTGTACTCGTCAGAAGTGGTGTCACGTGGCATCAAGTGATGTCGCTAGTTAGCAAGAAGACATGTTACATAAGTACAAACTGTAATACATCCGACAATGTGAAAAAGTTGTGAAATTTTCCACAAAAATCCAAGGTTGTCGAATCTAAAATGCATCCCTTGGTGAAGATGCTTACGTAATTGCATACATTTAAATCAGTGGTTGAGAGAATACGTTGCTGGTCAGGGCGAGTGCTGTTCAGAGTCTCGTCATCGTATTCACTGTGTGCGCCAGGTGATTGCCTTCTGGTGAAAACCAAGCCGGGGAGGAAGTAACAGCGGCGACTTTCATCTGAACTCGATCGGCAGCGGAAAACCACGCAGCGGATAACGCCGTCCTACCCGACCTGGGTACGGCCAGTGAGGCTCATGGAGAAGCCTGCAGTGGTCGGAGTGTTGTTGGAGGATGGACTAAAGGCAAGTCAACACTCACGGCTGCTGCAAGGGTACCCAGATTCCCATAGGCGAAGTTTCACTTCTGTATTTGGTGGGGGGCGGGGGGGTTCGCTTCGTCCCTCACATTAGGAACTGTGGGTGCATATAATTAATTAATTTGTCCCTGAATTGTAACCTATTGAAAATAAATTAATAAATGTGCCTTGTTTGTGTGTGTGGGGGGGGGGCATTGTTGTCCTTCACCCCGCAAACTCGGCCCATTCATATTCCTCTGATGTTATTTAAACACACGCGGAGTGTGAGCCATTTAACGCGATTACACCGCTCCACGTGCCTTCTTTCCAAGGGCTCGCTCGAAGCGCAGCCTGCGGTGGTCATGCTCTCTGTGCAGC
Source organism: Lampetra planeri (assembly GCF_965212315.1). Classification (NCBI taxonomy): domain Eukaryota; kingdom Metazoa; phylum Chordata; class Hyperoartia; order Petromyzontiformes; family Petromyzontidae; genus Lampetra; species Lampetra planeri. The sequence continues at coordinate 11,351,246 of NC_136118.1, read as the reverse complement.
CGGTCTGTCCCAGGTACGTGTCGCACGTGCCCCCCGATCTCACGTCTTCTTCACTCACGATGAACGAGAGGAAATGCCAAGAGAGCGCGGTCGAACTATTCCGACCTCCGGGGGCCTTGTTTTTCAATCGTCTCCGTTCACCGCACATGGGAGATACATTTCGGAGACACGTGGCGTAGCCTACGGCCAACTTGGACTGGCCACGAGCCACACGACCTCACGTCCTGACATTGCCCTCCTTGCTGATGGAGTGCCGATAGGACGGGGATGTGACTCGCAGGACGATCACTCCGCTGTGGATTATGTAAACTTGACGACGGCGCCAAACCGTCAAGCTCAATGAAATGCCAGCGGCAATATGCTGAACCGTCTGGGTCATATTGCCTCGTGCGAAATGCCTGTCTCTGCGCACAAGGCAGACGGGGGACGCGGGTGAAGAGAAGTGGGGGAGACGCCTTCTCTCTTGCCCCAACAGTTTTGTTAAGGCGATACGGGGGATTTTTGTCTTTGTCTTGGTGTGCCTGGTGGTTCAATCAACTTTCCAATGTTACCGTCTGCGTTTACAAGGTAATAGATAATCATTATCACAGCCCCCTTTGTCCATCCGCATTAGAAGCGGGACCGAATATATTTTTGGTTTCTACAGTTGCTCAAACCTATAGAACACAACCTTGCCTCTACCCCACAAGGACTTTTGGCTGGCCATCGAACAGAGTTGTGCACTGCAACGCGCGCTTTCAGATGCACTTCTGCGGCCGTCTGGAACGCTCTTCCGTCGGATATGAGGAATCCACCGGAGCTATATGAGCTTTTAAATAATCTAGATTGCAAACTCATTTCTTTCGAACTGCTTTTTGTGTTTAGTTTGTTGTCCTTCCCGCGCACCTCCGATTAGCGCGGTTGGCTACGTACGGTGCGAAAGACGTTCAACATGCTTACGTACATAATGAATAGCCCGAGAAAAGAACGTACCGCAGGGGATGGTAGAGTGGAGAGATTGGTAGCCACGTTACAGGCGTGCGATGGTTTCGTGGCAGTGCAGGGACAATGGCTCGTCGACTATGGCTGACGATGATTGCATTTTGTTGGCACTGGAACGTTTCAGCAAAGCTGTTGCATCTCTCAGGCGCGAGCAATAAAAGTTGAGACATCACAGACACGCGCATTCTCCCAGACGCCGAGTCACGCTGCCTTCCAAAGAAGTCCATTCCAGAGCGCTCCCTTGCTAAGAGGAGTCAATAAATAATCGTAACGTACGTCTTACTGGCAGTCAGTGTCCTCCCTGTACAACTCTGAGATGATTTTGTGCACAGTTGAACCACACCGCCAGCCAGAGAATACAATCGATTTTAACTTTTTTGGCCAACTAGAACGAGGAACGACACTTTCGCACTGGTGAAAAATTGCCCTCCGTTGTTGAATGAGTCTTTGACCGCAACGGTCTGACACTCGTTCCCCCCAAATCTGGGATGAGAATTGGAAGCTCCTCGTGACAAATCGCGCCTCGGGGAATCGTGGGGAATGTCCTCAAGAGTTGCCGACACCATATATCACGTCTTGCGCAGGGCGTTGAATGCCCATCTGAAATGTCTCCAGTAGGAGCATGTGATGGGAGCTCCTTGACCCAAAGGAACGGAGTTCTCTCCCACACACGGCTGGGTAAGGATGTCATTCTCCATCCCACCCCTGATTGAAGACGACGTAGTCTCTGACCATGTTTCCTATGATTGCTTTTTTTCCTATGATTGCTTGTTCATTGCTTTCATAGCTTTATTATGGTGATTTCGAAAAGTGTATTGGTTTAGCCATGTTTGTTTGTTGTAGTACAGAGTTAGACTGATGGCCTTAATCTAAGTTGTCTTGTGGTTGTTGTTGTTGTTGTTTGACTTGCATCCCACTAGGATTTTTGCACACAGCGTTGGTGTACGGTTTTTTTCTGCAATATTTTCCTGTCTTTTCTTGGATTTTCTGTTTGCACTTAGTCACATATTCACTTTAAGATGTTTTTTGTTCATGTTTTAGTTTTTTGTTTGTTGCGGTTGCACCCGATTCAAGAGCCGAATGGCTCACAGGGCTACACCTAATAAATGAAACTTGAACTTGATGTTACTGTGATGCTGCCACGGTGTGACGGTGAGCACACTCGCTGGGCTTCTCATCCAGAGTTCGCCTGTTCAATCTCCTGGCACGGAAGAGGAAATAATGGACGATTTGCTTCTATCCACTGACGACAGGGAGTTTTCACGTGTTGAGTGTAAAGCGTGGGTCGTCGCTTTTCGTCCTTCTCTGGTCTGACACTGGTGAGACTAGGCCCTAACTAAGGCTATGGTGTAGGCCAATTAGTTTCGAAGACAATGCAATGTTATCAGAGCATGTTTGTTTGCATGTTCACCGCAAGTGCTGTGTGTGATTAACGCAGACTTGATTCCTTGTAAAAGGATTCTATTTGGTGTTTGAACATCTTAACACCTCCTGTTTTATTGCCAGAAAGGGTAAAACCTATTCTTATTTTTCACACCGTGGGCATTCCTACATCTTCCAAGACACTTGGCCAGCGGATATAGATCGGCAAAAATATCCTCAAGAGGGACCCTCTCGAGAGCTCTGCAAAGGCCCTCATACACCAGCCTGGACATGCATGAGCCCGACCAGGTGAGAGCCTGGATGGGTGTGAGCCTCAACAGGTAAGACCCTCTCGCTGCTGCTTAAAGATAGATGGTGATTGGATGATGTGTGGACGCAATGCACACCGTTATGTGACTTACAGTGGCAGTTTCAGAACATGCTTCCCATGAGAGAGGTGTAATTATACTTTGAATACTTTTTTATTGTTCAGAAAAAAAATCAGCCCGTTGTCAATCCACTCCTGGACCAAGGCCTCTCCACACCGAGCGGTGCCACGGTGGCCAGGAGATGTTAACTCCCTCGCCTGGTATACAGGAGGTCGTGGGTTCGATCCCGATTTAGACTAATTGGCTGCAATACATTTCCACACGACGAGCCACCTCGTTGAGCTACTATTTGCGGCCAGGTCGCTTCTGAAAAAGAGCCGTGTAGTTTAGTAGGCCTTGTCTAGTAAAATAAAAAAAAATGGTTTAGTTTAAGTCATGGGGGGCTGTTTGACCATACTTCACCATGCTGATCAGCGACTAGTTGGTGAAGTGGGAGCCCAGGAATGGTGAATTTATCTCTCAGTAGCTGTGGCTGGAAAAGAACCAGGTCATCCTTGCAAATGAGACAATCCTCGTCTCTTGAGTTCTCACCTGGGTTGAACAAAAGAAACTTGAACTGAGGTCACCGGGTTCATGGCGCAGTGAACGAACCACTGTGCCGCTGCTACCCCCTCTTGTCAAATAATTTTATCGATCGCCAAACCGATGGAAGAAATAGCAGCAGGTTGAGGCTGTAGTAGATCACTGTGGAATGACAGTGTAGCGTGTATCTCCACTACATCCGAGGACTGTGGATATCTTACTAATAATGCAATTGTCCTTCACCCGCATCTCCAATTAATATGGTTGGCTACATACGGTGCGAAAGGAGTTCAACATAAATCTTGACTTAAAGCTTTCGTAACTGCAGAAATTCAAACTCGTTGGGTATTTCGGTAAAGTCACGTTACCGAAAGACCCAAATAGTAAGTTCAACATACACACAATTAATTATGTTTATTCCAAAAGTGCAATTTTCCTGTTAAAAAGGAACATTATGAGGCTGCGTGCCTTACGAATCCAATGAACTCAGTTTCGTCCACCGTACCACCATGCATCCCAATCCCTGCTTCCAATCAAGGCAGGCAGGCAGGCATTGGCTCCACCTGACGCTGTAACCCAGCAAACCATTTCTACGCGAGATTGTTCCTCGTCAAATTGAGCCGCGAGGAAGACGCTCCCCTAGGGGGTGAGGGGGGGTGGGGCACGACACAGTGCACAGACCTCCCTCCACCCCCCTCCCTGCCGTTGTGTTCACCTTCTCACGGCGGGGCCCTCCTTGAGATTGCCCGCCGAAGGGAGGTTTCTCGACTCCCTTCTGCAGTCGTGCCAATAGCGCTCGAGAATCGACGGGCACGGCGGATTCGCCCGGCTACCCGGCTGCCCGGCTGCCCGGCTGCCCGACTGCCCGGCTGCCCGGCTGCCCGGCTGCCCGGCTGCCCGGCTGCCCGGCTGCCCGACTGCCCGGCTGCCCGGCTGCCCGGCTGCCCGACTGCCCGGCTACCCGGCTGCCCGGCTGCCCGACTGCCCGGCTGCCCGGCTGCCCGGCTGCCCGGCTGCCCGGCTGCCCGGCTGCCCGGCTGCCCGGCTGCCCGGCTGCCCGGCTGCCCGGCTGCCCGGCTGCCCGGCTGCCCGGCTGCCCGGCTGCACGGCTGCCTCATCTCGACGCGCGAGTCTTACGAGACGAAGTGCAGGCGAGCGTGGGCTCTCTTGCCGCGTGAGTTGCGAGGCTGGGTTTGGCAGTGTGCGGCTAGGAGTTCGACCTCTTAGTCTGCAAGTTTATTTCAATTCCTAGGCCGGCGGGGGGTTGGGCAACAGACGGAGGGGTCTGGGTACGATCTCAATCGGGGCTGCATCGCGACGTGAGAGCACCCCAATTGGGAAGTCCTCTGAAGTGCAGAGTTGATAGTTGTGTCATTATCTATACTCTTAGTTCTTTCGGTAAAGTCACGTAGGTAAAAAATTAAATTAAATTAATAAAAATAAAACAATAAAATCACGACGTTTCGGAGGCAACACAAGTCTCCGTCATCAGGTGGGACCGTCAGCCAGATTTGCTGCATCAAGTGAGGGAGGGATTCAAGATGCAAGCTCTTAAGTACCAGTCATTTTTTTGCTGCTGATCTTTGCAACTGCAAACACATACAATGACCTGCGCGTGAAAAAATATATATTTTTTAATAACTCAGCACGCTTGTGAAAGAGCATGGTCCCAGTAGCACGAGTGGCTTCGTGGGTGTAGATCAATGTTATTGCACCGCGACGTCTTGTGTTGTTGCTGCTGCTGCTATCTCTGTGGCTCCCTCCCTTCCTTTTCAGATAACGAGGCCGCATATTGCGAGGCGCGGTTTTGGACAATGGGTACGGTCACCGGGAAACATTACGCGATAACAACATAATCGTACAAAAATTATAGAGAGTGTCCGTGTTATTGTGTCTGTAAGCGTGTAAATGTTTTATTGGTGTTGTTGAACTTTGCTTCTATTTTTACAGGAAAACAAAACGAAGCCCCTCGGCGTGAATTGACATCTGTCACCCCCCCCCCTACCAATCATTCGTGAAACTGCATCTCTTTAAACGCCCAGCGATCTCGACTGGCCACCTACCTAAACGGTCGCTGACAGAATTCAGGATAATTCGGAGGTAGAAGAACCATTACCTAATCCGTTCACTTGCTGTTTGCATAATAAAGGCCTATGAACACGTGACCCAGAATGGACCTAGTATCCATCAGATCTCAGACTTTAAGCGGGGTTCAGGCCCTGGGTAGTGCTTAGAAGGACGACCACCGTGCATAACAGGTGCTATAGGCTGTCGGACTACGTGGTCCCTCAGCCTCTACCGTACAACTATTTATATGTATTTATTGCCGTCACCAAAGCACACTGACAAGTTTGGTGAGATATCGTTCACCCTCACCCATCACGGCTCTCATCCAGCATTGGAACGACAAAGGTGTTTGTTACACGACAATGACATTACCTGGTTTCCCTAACTCAGAGCGCAAGATGATGTAGGTGGCCAATGAAAGATCAGCGCCGAGGACGGATGCTTGTCCTTCAACTGCGGCATATGCTGCAGTCGTCATAATTGGCGCTCATTAGAATCAGAATCTTGATTTGGACTGGAGGAATCCGATGAGCTGTGAAGCCATTTTTCACGGATGTCCAGTGGGAGATTTGACCTAAAAGAGCAAGGTGTCTTTGTCTCTTTGTTCTATGAATATATAAAACATCGATGCTGCAGTAGTCATGAGCAACAAGCCTTCGCCATCCATCACGATCAGTGCGTCTAGCTCCTGCTGCTGCACGTGGGTTGCTTCCCGTGGCCCCCACCTCCATAGGGGCCCTGCTCTCCAGGCCTGTGTTCTCATTCTTTGACTGCCACTCCATGTTTAGTCTCGACCACTGCCCCTCACCACATCTGGTGACGTGTGACCTGCCCAGGCCCACCTTCTTGTCCTAACAGTCACGATGGCGTTTCTAAAATATCATCTCAGAGCTGTACAGGGAGGACACCGACTGCCAGTAGACGTACGTGACGATTATTTATTGACTCCTCTTAGCAAGGGAGCGTTCTGGAATGGACTTCTTTTGGAAGGCAGCGTGACTCGGCGTCTGGGAGAATGCGCGTGTCTGTGATGTCTCAACGTTTATTGCTCGCGCCTGAGAGATGCCCCAGTTTTGCTGAAACGTTCCAGTGCCAACAAAATGCAATCATCGTCAGCCAATGTCGACGAGCCATTGTCCCTGCACTGCCACGAGACCATCGCACGCCTGTAACGTGGCTACCGATCTCTCCACTCTATCATCCCCTGAGACACGTTCTTTTCTCGGGCTATTCACTATGTACGTACACATGTTGAACGTCTTTCGCACCGTAAGTAGCCAACCACGCTAATCGGAGGTGCAGCGGGGGGGGGGGGGGGGTAAATCAAACTAAACACAAAAACACGTTTTAAATAAATGAATTTTCAATCTAGATGATTTAAAGGGGCGTGGCTCCAGTGGCATCCAAATATCGGAATGAAGAGCGTTCCAGACGGCCGCAGAAGCGCATCTGAAAGCGCGCGATGCAGTGGCCGCCATTGTCCGATGGCCGGCCAACAGCCTCTGCGAGGAGTTCGCGTGGTGGTTCGTGCATCTTGACGAGATCAGCAGGGCATTTTGGTTCATCTGTGGCAAGCACTTTGTGCGTAATGAGTGCGACCTTAGAAGGTATGCGTTCAGCGAACATGTTTCTAAATCATAGCAGACAATCCGCACTGATATATATAAATACATCGAAGGCATGGAAAACGAATCCCGTAAAATCAGTGACGCCAACGGATATGGATGGGTGCCACGCGTCGTGGTTTGGCAGCGTTTTGTTGAGCCGTCACTCGCCCGCGTCTCTCTCTCGACAGTGGCGATGTCTCGCCAAGCAGACACCGACTGGCACAACCAGAGACGCGTGCCCACCGATCCCTTCCCCGCACCAACAATCACCACCACCACCACCACCGCTATTTACCGCGCGGTGGGTATTATATTGCATTTAGGACAACGCTTCATCAGAGGCAGCAGCAGCAGCAGCAGCGATTACGAGCAGGTGCAGTTGTGTGACTGGAAAGCTTTGTAAAAAAAACAAAAGGAATAGCCTTTATTATTATTATTTTCCCTTCTTTTTTTCACAATTTAACTTCACTACAGAGCACTTTCTTTGAGTCTCAAAGAAGCGTGCCACTTTCGCAGGGTGAGTCATGGGCTGGGATATTTTTTTTCGAATGCCAAATGTGGATTTAGACTTCGGACGGTTTCACCTTTCACGCGATAACAATAAAACGACCGCTAAATGAAGCGAACGCAAACAAATCCTCTGAAAACGTACATCAAAGCTACTAATAATTCAATAGGTGGGGGGGGGGCATATCGTTTCGAGCGAAGCTTTCTTCTGTTTACCGTGGGTGATTTCTTTTGTGGGACGTAAGTGTTCACCGCAGTAGCGGTTGTAGCGTGAAATATGATGATCATGTATTGCAGCTGTGAGCGGCTAAGATAGCGCGCCAAAGCAGCACCGTTGCACGATTAACAACACGGGTTATTTTTGAGCAATTGTTTACGTACAATTCAATATTTTCCATTAATGACAATGACGACGCTGGTCATACATCATAATCTTGTGGCATATGTTACTCGTGTCTCGTGAAAGAGCAATATCTGCACACACACACAATCGGGTACTCGTTTAAGGCTGAGTCGACCTATGGGAGGTCAAATAGTTCAAAAAATCGCCACCATTATTGGTCGTGGGTGGGAATCAAACCTGGGTCGCTGGTTCGTAGCGCAGTGCGCCAAACACATACTTAAAACCTATTCTTATATTTTGAGACTTGCAAGGGAGGTCCAACGATCTAACTACACTACCTCTCCCCCGTACGCAGATGCAGACGCAAAGTGGTGCAGGCACGCAGGCACACAGACTGAGACAATGACACCAATTCTCCAGCGTGAGTTCACTTAAAGGGGCATACAACAACTCAGTGGGGATACGAGTTAAATTAGACAAACTTACAAATTAAATAATTCACCAAGGAGGCTTAGTCTTGAGCAGGGAGGGGGTGTGGGTGAGCTCCCTCTCTCTCTCCACCCCCTTCCTCCCGCCCGATGCTTTGGGGTTGACAGACACACCGATATATGACGGTTCCATCATGGGAGTTCATAAGGTAATCACGGATATTAAAAAAAAAGTGCGGCCACGTGGAGAAGAACGGGGCGCTCTGCCAGGCTCAATGTCGGTGCTTTGGCGAGGCATTCCGGTCACCTGGGAATTCTGACCCCTTGGCTCCAGCAACGCACGCGATGACAATGACCAGAGGATTTGGGCAATGCGGATCGCGGTGTCGGTGGAAGAGCCGTGGACGGCAGCGTTGTGATGAGGTTGAGTTCCGTGGGGCAGGGCTCGGGATGTGAGAGTCAAATGTGGGAATCGGATGTGGTCACTGAGCACTCGGCTGGACGTTCGACAGATTGGACACAAGTCCTCTCGGCACGCCGAATGTACTGTGACCATATTAGGGCATGTTTTTGCATCCAAAATGTGTACACATATATGTATACACAGCGTGCACACTTGAGTATTTGCAAATACATTTTACTTGCATCTGGGCGAGATCCCAATAATTAGGGGCTCCTCTGTAAAATCGGGGCAAAAGAAGAAATGTGCTGGGAACTGATAAAGATACGAAACGGCACTTTTAACGTGAGCCAATAATGAGGAACAAAATATAAAAAAACACTCCAAAATTCTCTGCGCACATTACAGACAAACAATATGTTGTGAAATAGGGGCCCTAAAAATGTCGTACATACTACAGTGGCGTTGGCTGTAACGGCTCCACCTGAATACGGAAGCTTGTGTTGCCTCCGAAACGTCGTGATTAAATTGAGTAATTTTCATTTATTTTATTTTTTACCTACGTGACTTTACCGAAAAAACCAAGAGTATCAGTGCAATATAGTACGTCTTTACTCGTGCCAATATCTGCTCTTAGCATTCACATGCATGCACCGATCGTTGTTTTCTCCTCTCCTTTGTCGACATTAGTCTTTCCTTGATGGTAACTTTCACTCCATTTTCAAAACCCACATTTTGATCCGGTGGCGGCGGTTGGCCTACGCGGCACCTCCTGTAAGGTGTGGACGCTCTGGAGAGCCGTCTCGGGCCAAAAAAAATAAAAAATAAAAACGTTCCGCAGCCGTAGTCAGGACTACCCCCAACCCAGGAGGCTTTGACCCCGCATGAAAGGAGGCCACGGAAGAGCCTCTACAAAGCCAAGGAGCCCCTTTTTTTTCCACAGTGTGCACTCGTGGCTCTGACAGGCGGCAGCGGCGGCGGCGGCGGCCCCTTTTTTGGCCGTGGCCGTGTTCGCCCTTGAGAGCGTGGGCGAGCCCTGATGGATGAGTTGCGAGCAAACAGTGGGGGTTTTATTGCGTTTCTGGGGGGGCGGCAGGCCTTCGGAGGGCCTTAACTGCAGGTTGAAGTATGCCAGGGAGTGCGTTGCAGAGTGATCGCTCTTCTGCTTCCAATCAAAACGAAAAAGTCACTCTGGGAGCACGCGCAGTTATTTCTGCCCTCGAAGATGCCAAAGAAAATCTCTTGAGAGCGGACAGCAAAAATCATTCTTAATTGTGCTCGTTTTCATTTCGGAGACCCCCGCGATGTGATGGATAGAAAGAAAAAAAAGGGAAGAAACGACAACAGCCGATACGGTCGCGTACATTTTATCTCCATTATTTGGCAACGATTTCACCAACCGACTCAATTTTCTTAACCCTTTTCTTGCGAACCCGCCAAACGTGTCGGTGTATTATTTTACACCCCACACACACAGTGTTTATGATCTTGTAATACAAATCAGATGTGCCTGAGATACTTGCTTGCCCCGCGGGTGCCACAGCGCAACCTGTGGCTTGAATTTCCACGCTTGGGTGGTAGTCGCGGTAGATTGGAACTGGTTGGTCCAATGCCCAGGGACACATTAACGATTGGCAACAGGGAGTGAAGACTGTTGCTGCGGACACTTAGTTAATT